>NW_024543062.1:14735000-15935000 GCF_018167655.1 Microtus oregoni | reverse complement strand
AATTCAAGTCTTCAAACCCCATCCATGACAAAAATGACTTGTCACCAAAGCAAAGACTAGGGACATGATAGTTTGATCAGGTTCTGTTTCTACAGCAACGAAAGCAGGGAACTGGACACTGTGTAGCCTGTGAGTGGATTTGCACTTGGTCACAGCTGACATCTCCTTTCTCAGACACCAGGGTTAGCAGACGGCCCATGGGGTTTGCAGTTGCAAAGGTCAGCACCAGTGGAAGGCCCCCAGTAAGTGAGCAGGATGCCTCCACTTTGCTCCCTTCTCTTCTCCCTTTTAAAACGAAGTCAAGGGACTGGAGAGATGACTCAGTGGTTAAGAGCACTGACTGCTTTTCCAGAGGACCCGGGTTCAATTCCCCCCACACACGGCAGCTCACAACTGTCTGTAATTCCAATTCCAGGGAAACTGACAGCCTCACACAGACATACATGAAGGCAAAAACTAATGCTCATAAAATAAAAATAAATAAATTTAAAATAAAGGTGATACATGGTGAAGACGTTGACACTAGGTGTTGAATTACTTTCAATAAATAGAATGTATGCATGTACATATATTTTATTTATTTATACATACATTATTATATATAAAGGAGACTCAGAAAATGTATACTTTTAAATCCACTGATGCCCATGCATCTGCTGTCTGGCTTGCACCACTCAAGACACTGCTCTGAGCTGAAGATCTTTCCATTTAAAACCTCCCCAGGGTCAAGACAACATTGGTGGGCAAGTAGATGTGTAGCCCAACCATAACCCCCTAGCCTGAGTCTAAACACATCAGCTATAATTTTCAAATAGTCATGACCACTGCATGTCTTTCATCTGTACATATAGTATCTCATACACCTGAAAGATCCCACAAGGCAATTCCTAAGTCCAGAGACAGTCAGCATCTATTCCAACACCTCCCTCTTTCTAGCAGAGAAGTTATGACTTAACCTAAAATTAGTCTTACTGCCAAAGTCAGAACTGATTATTAGAAATCGTTCCCCTTTAGACTCTACTCTGGAATACACTCCTCAAAACAAGTCAGCTGGACGGGATCTTCCCTGTGGAAGCCACCTTCAAAGGCTTTTGATTTCTGTAGGGTACTTTTTGATGTGTGAAGAATAAGCCCACCTTGGTGCCTGCCATGTGAATCTAATCTAAGCCCACAGATACAAGGAAGGTTTTCAGGCTGCACCTCTCCTGGTATGGATGTGACAACAGGCGGGTGGTGCATAGGTGCCGGCTTCAAACGAGGCGACTGCTGAGTGGAGTGGCAGGCCAAGGGAAACGAAGAGGCTGGTGTCATGAAGGCATGTCAGCAGAAGTGACATCCAGGCACAGTACGCGGTGTAATGGCAGCCCAAACTGAGGCTTAAATTGGCACAGGCATGAAGTGGGTAGCAATTTTCCTATTTCCAGGAATGGCAACACTGATGAAGGCCATGCCTAGGCACCAGAGGGTTATCTAAAATAAGAATATAAAGCATGCATCTTCTGCAATGACTGCTCGGGAAGAGAGCAATGGACTCAGTGGTCCTCCTCATCCCTTTGCAAAATGAATGAGGGTGACTTAAACCCTGACAACAAAGAACGGCGAAAAAAATAAGCAGTGTGTGTATATTTCCCAGTGTCCCGGGTCCACAGTGACCTCCTCCCTCAGCCAGAGCCCAGAAAGGGTCCCCCATTTGGAATGCCATCAAACACTGCCACTGAAAGAGAAAGCTAGAACGCCTACACCTAGTTCTCCTGTGTACACACGGAAGTGACAGGTCGTGCACCCTTATTTTCTCTCAGCAGCAAAAGCTCTGTGAGCATACCTGACCTCAGGGGAGTGGGCGAGCCCAACTTCATGGTGGTGGGGCAACTTGAGTTTATGGCCTTGATGGGGAAGCTGACTTCAAGTTGATGGGAAAACCTGGTTTCATGGTGACGAGGATGTTCAACTTCATGTTGATGTGGAAATCCAGCTTCAAGGTGATAAGGAAGCCTTACTTGAGAAGGATGGGAAACCCAAGCCCATTATCTTCTCTGAAGACATTAGTGGATGGCTGTCATGGCCACTGTGTGATGCAGACATCCAACAAGGCTTCATAATGACAGACAGAGGCGAGTGTCCTGCTATCGAAGTCTAAGATACCCTGAGAGAGTAAACAAGGCACGCATGGGTTGAGGGGCTCAGAGGAGGCCGTGATTTTTTTTTAGATTGTGAAGGCTCATCAACGAGAAGCAATAACCTTTCCATCCGACCCTAGTTCAGGACGACACCCCAAACAACCCATTCAACCATTGTTTGGGCACCTGCTTATGTGAGGTTCCCCCCAAAGCCCAGGTACAGAATCCTCCCTGACAGTAGCCTTCCACTTGGCAACGGTGACTAGAGCTGGTTTTCCTAGAAAGGGTCTTGTTTGTGAACCACCAGACATAGAACTAACTCGGTGCCACACAGGAAACGGTTCAGGATATCTTTTTGTCACGCTATAGATTTTCTACTTGAAAACCTGCTTCCGACAAGTACTGGGAGAGTCCCTTAGACACTGCTGGAGTCAGAATAATTCACAGAGAGCCGTTGAGCCCCTCGTACATGCTATCTGAAGCTGCATAATAAACCCACACAAGTTCTTATTAAGGACCACAGCTTTCAGCCCTGTGAGACAGAAACCAGTTATCATTATGCATCTCCAGGAATGCAGATTAAAATTAAATCAATTTGTTTATCTCCAGATTCTCTGACCAATTAACATTTCAGAAAGGGAAAGGAAGGCACTCTACCCCCACCCCCAGACACACACACACACACACACACACACACACAAAACCCTCATTCAAATGGAGATATTAAAAATATCAATCTCAGGAGGGTTTCGGAAATAAACTTAATTATCCAAAGGGCAGGAGACCAAATGGGACTCCGCCAGCGCCGGTGCTGTGAGCTAGCATCAGGCTTTCACGGCCCCGCCACTGCATCTGAAGAAGGTGACATTTCCTTGTGAATTCATTTGGAGCATCTGAGAATTTGTGTCCCTCTGTACACTGTCACCTTAGTTTTAAAGCTTTTGTATCACAAAAATATGCCTTAAGAAGTGTTTTTGCAATTAAATATTTTAACTTCTTCTTCTATCTTTTCCCCTTTCTGTTTTCATTAGTACGCGAGACAGCAAGCATCCTTATGGCATGTTCCTACAGACTCGGTTTTGGTTGATCACTGCTCTCTGCTTTCCCCTTTCCTGTTGGACCCTTGCACCCTGAGTCTGCCCCCTCCCACTTCTGGTTTCCCCCCTTTCACTTTTATGCCCTATGGGTTTTATTACCCTTCTCATCTGCCACACTTAAGGCCTCTTTTAACCCCTCCCATGGACTCCTTTCTAGTTGTTTGGTCTCTGTCCACCTCACTCCCATTTTATTTATATAAATACACATTAAAAAAATATTAATTGCCAGAATCCGCAAATGAGACAGAAGATGCAGTATTTGATTTTCTAGATTTAAGCTATGGATGTTTATTTTTCTTTTTTCTTTCGACTCTTTCTCTCCTTTCCTTTCTTAGTCGCTGTGACAAAAGAAATGAAGAAAAGATGGGTTCGTTTTGGTTTTCGGCTCCGGGTGAGAATGCCTCATGGCAAGGGAGGTGCAGGAGCAGGAGCGTGAAGCGGCTTACACTGCACCCACGTCAAGGAGCAGCAGAGACAGACACATGTTGAAGCTTGGTTCCTATCTCCATCTGTACATCTAGAACCCCAGCCCAGGGAATAGTGCCACCCACAGTGGGACTTCTGATGTCCATTAATCTAATCAACATGATCCTTCACAGACCATCTCAGAGGCAAACCTCTGATAGCCTAGACAATCCCTAGCAGGTTTGCCTGGAGGGTGTACCTTAGGTGATTTCAGAGAGTGCCAGACTGATAATCAACACAATCACAGCTCAGCTTTCTAGAGAACACAGGGGCATTTATTAATTCATAGATGACTTGGGCAATGAAAAAAAATAAAAGGTTTTGACTAAAATCCCAGACATCTAGCCCATTTGTACCACTTCTGATTGGGTATAAAAGGCTTGGGACTGAGTGTCCACCAGCTGGTCCAAGTCCTCGCTAGGCTCAGCTTCAGATCCACCTACTAACAAGTCGCCTTGGCACTGTCAGATCTTGATGGTGTCATGGGATGGATGCAGGGTACATCTCGCACCGGGAAGAAAGAGATTGTGCCCCAAGCCAGCTTACACAGGAAGAAGGCTGTACCCTACTACTAGCAAGCAGGCTTACTTCCCTTGGAGCTCAAACACATCCTGAATGGGTGGATAACCAACCGCAGGAAGCAGACGACAACAGGGGCCTGTGAACAGACTGGAGTTACAGCGTGAGTTCTAAAAGCCCGAAGACAACTCCTGTCTCACAGAAGAAAGGCCTCAATTCCAGATCCAACCCGTACTCACTAGCTCTCTATCCGAGGGCCACAAGGTACCTGCTTTTGTTGACATGGAAAATGGCCGCCCGCTTCCTGTGGGGCACCACAGGGATCAGCTGAGGCTGTGTGAGTGTGAACTTCATCCTTGTGCTCCCTGCCCCTCCTACCACACCTGCACCTTCAGACACATCTACATGCCCTGCTCATGCGACTCCATGGTCCAAAACGTTTGTCAACTCCTGCTCACTTGGATAAAACTTGTGGTTTCTTTGAGAACCAACTTGGAGAGAAAGTCCACTTGAGAAATCTGCCCTCATTTGGGTTTTCTTACCCTAAATCAGATAAATGTTGCTTGCATCCAAATGGGACACCTGCCCCTAGCATACTCCCTTATCTCACTCTGTGTGTGCATGTTGTGTATGCATATGTGTGTGCGTGTGTGTGAGAGTCTGTTTGTGCATGTGTGTGTGTGAGTCTGTGTGTGCATATGTGTGTGTGCAGGCATACACGTACCATAGCACACATGTGGAAGTCTGAGGACCACTTCGGTGTCACACTCCTTATTTCCACTTGGTGACACAGAGTCTGTTTGAGGCTTGCTTCTCTATGTGTTGGCTAGGGGTCTGTGGGCTTCCAGGGGACTCTCCTGTCTCTACCTGTTGTCTTGCTCTAAGAACACGGGGATTATGGATGCAGGCTACCAGATTTTAACTCAGACCCTCATGTTTGGCAAGCACTTTACTAACTGAGTCATTTCCCCAGCTCTCAACTCCCCCTCATCACCACCTTCCAGCTCTAGCAGAACTTGTGCACAGGAGATGCTCAGCAAACAGAACTAACGGCACACAGGAACTCTGTATTAGAGGGTGCCTCAGTGTGTTCTGCACTAAGCAGCACTGTTGCAGAACAGCTGTACACTGTGTGGAGAGGAGTTGCTGTGATTGGTGTAATACAAAGCCAATAGCTAGGCAGAAGAGGAAAGGTGGGGTTTTCAGGGAGAGAAAGGAAGAGGAGAAGGAATCTAGGTTCTCACGAGAGGCCAGTGAGATGCAGAACAAGCTGGACAGGCTGGACAGAGAAGGCGTTGCTGAGCCATGCGACAAAGTGGAGATTAAGAGAAGCAGGTTAATTTGAGTTGTAAGAGCTAGTTGGGAACAAGCCTACGCTAGGGCCAAGTTTTCATAGTTCATAATAAATCTCCATGTCATTATTTGTGGGCTCGTGGCCTGGGAAAAGTCTGACTACATGGCATGCTAAAGCCACTAGGTAGCATTCTCCAGAATAGCATTTCAGTATGCAGTACTATCCTGTCCAGTTGTTTCTGTGAGACCTCCAAGACCTAGTTCACTGGCCTGTGAGACACAGCTCTCTGCCTTTCTAGAATGCACACTTGTGTCTTGCTCTTTTATGTACTTTTGAAGCTTTGTGCTTTGGGTTTGGGGACATGGGCACCTGTGTGCAACTGAGAAGGTCTTTAGGTATCTTCTTTCATCCTTCTTCCTTTTATCCTCCTCTTGCTGCCTGGCGAGGAAAGGCAGGGACACACGGAGTCTCCCCCAAAGAACAAGACATTGCGGTTAACACACAAAGAAGGCAACACTGGAGCGATCTATTTTTTTTTTTTTTTGGTTGGCATTTTAGTCTGAAGAATTCAAGCTACTAAAAGGCTCTTCCTACACGGAACATCTAAAGGTCAGCAAAGTTGTCCTTTCCGGGAGGATCCAAGCCCCATGGGAAAGGACAGCCTGAGCGCAAAAGGACGTAGGAGTGTGGGGAAGAGAGGGCACCATGCAAGTCTGCAGTTTAGATGTTGCACCCAGGGATAGCACTTAGAATAGTCAGCAGGTGACAAGTGGAGGAGCCATCAGACAGCGGAGGACCCTGACACAGCCACTCAGCTGTGCGCTGGATAGACATGAGGCCTGTGTTCCTGAGAACACAGGATGGTAGGAAGTGAGGCCAGGAAGAGACTCTACCCACTGACTGGAAGTGAGTGCTATGTCTCAACTGATGGACACATACTAGAAACATTTCAGAACACTATGCATTCTCCCCAAATTGTCCCTAGAGTAATTCTCAGTGTGACTGTCACCTGGCTTCTTTCAGACATGAGGAGAAGTAGGGACCAGGACCGACGTCAAAACTCTGATCAGCAGCAACATTGGTGGTGAAATCTACGTTTGCCTGGTTGGATTTTAAGAGAAAAGTAGATATCTCCTGATGGGTCGTGGGATGGAAGTCCTAGGAAGGATGCTCAGAATGCCACAGTGTGGTCATAAGACCTGGTGGAAGTAATGAGCTAAAAAGAAGGCAACATGGCAACTTAGGGCCTTCTAGCAAGATGGTTGCTGAAGCTTCCGGCGTCAGATCTTTGCTTTCACCTCTTCCAGGATGTGCTGGAAGGAAAGGCACCGATTCCTTGGACAGCTAGTGCAAGCCCTGCAGACAGCATCTTTTGCGGATGATCTTGTCAGCAGAAAACAGCTAAGTTCTTAAATTGGCTCTGCATTTATCTGGGGCCATAATATTGATTTAGTAATTGACAGGATATTCCATACACACATCTAGCTCAGGGAGATATGTAATAGGCTTTCATATTACATATTCAATATGTAATAGCCACAAGATGATGATCTTCTTTAGAGAAGCGGCTCCCTCACAGCTCCTGCTCTCTCCTGGCCTGTGTGCTGTGGGAACAGAACCCCACTCTGAGTCACAAAGGTTCACCGTGGCTTACATTAGGGATATTCCCAGGATCCTCTGTGGAGCCCCTAGAGCATCCTCAAGGTCCTTTCTGCAAAGCAAAAACTGTTTTCAGAAGCAAGCCAAATGCCATTCACACGCATGTCTAAAGTGGATGATGGAAAAACCTAGCAATTAGGCACAACACAGAACAGCCGCACAGCCCTGCTCTATGCGTGCATTAATGGTGTAAAATAAGGAACGGGGTGGGATAAACCTGCTCTCACCCCAGCATGAGTCAACATGAATGTAAGCTGTGTCGGCCAGGAATCCTTCATGCACATGCTCGTGATGGGAAACTATCACTGTCCCTTATGGGTGTCCTCTATGAAACAGCAGAAGGATTGTTTTTATTAAGCATCTGCCCCTAAGCACACACCTCCCTCATAACCCAAGCAATGAAACACAGACGGCAACCATGCAGTGCGCTGCCCTCCCCTGGACGACTACATGGAGAATGTGCAGGATCCCCGAGAGGCTGACTGTGTGGAGCTGTCAATCAGACATGACCTAGAATAATCCAGAAGAAAGTGTGAATTGAGGACCAGTATAGATCAAGTTGGCCTGTGGGCATTTCAGGGAGGCATGTTTTTTGATGGTTAATTTCATTGGAAAATCTGAATTTCGGTGGCATGGTTTCAAAAAGTTGGACCCTAAACTATATAAGAGTGAAGACTAGCACAGGCAGCGAGCGAGCATCTCTGACTGGAGCCATCTCTCCGCTGGGTCTCAAAATACAAAATTTTGATATTGCATGATCAAATGGGTCAAGAACTGGTAGTCCTACATTGCTAACAAATAAATGTGCCCCAAATAGCCAATTTACTATGTTATGTGATCAGTCTGGGCTTACCAGACATGATTCCAGACATGCTTGAAAGATGAGCAACAGACGTTAGACTTTGAATCGCAATACCATAAACACCGCTGCCACCACTATCACAGGACAATCTTAGATAATGCTAAAAGACCAAGCACAGTGCTTTGAAACGCTATCACATATCTCCCTGTGGTCCAGCTATATGTGTGTGTGGAATAGCCTATCAGTTAATAAATCAATGCAATGGCCACAGATAAATGCAGAAGCCAATTTGAGGACTCAGCTGGTACCTGCTAAGCCCAACTTCAAGAAATGGTTAAAAATGTAAATAGTACCCTAATCACTCATCTTCTCATTGTTCTAGAAAATATAGCTTTTTAGTGAAAATTTCATCCTTCATGTTTAACATGCAATGATGGTAACAATTCTTTTTAAAAATATGTTCATAAAATCTTTAATGATTTTCTCAGTTTTGATTTCAAATGTAAAAATGTAAGTAAAACTACATAAAAAAAAACCTTCTGGTTCCTTTTTTGTTATGAGAATTTACAAGAACTTTTGAGGCTAAAAGAGTCATGGGACTAAAGAGATGTCCAGTAGTTAAGAGCTCGGGATGCTGTTGCAGAGGACCTGGGTTCAATTCCCAGCACCCACATGATGACTCATAACCATCTGTAATTCAGTTCTAGGAGATCTGATGTCCTCTTTTGACCTGTTTGGGCACTACACACCATGCACAGACATGCATGCAGGCAAAACACATAAAACAAAAATAAACAGAATAGAATAGAATAGAATAGAATAGAATAGAATAGAATAGAATAGAACGAGTCAGAAAACCCAGTCTGAGAATGACTAGTTAGGGCAGTCAGCCTCGCTTAATTTGTGTCCGGAGTGGGTGGCCAAGGGATAAATCTGTGACCAGAATATTACAAGCACTAAGGAGGTTTTCTTGGAACATTTGAAAGAGAAGTAATTATAGCTTATTTCCTTCCATGTAGGATTTTAGTGAGATATTTGTTATATAAACTCTGAAGAGAGACACGGGACAGACTGAGTTGGAACAGGCTGCAAAAAAGCAGCTAAACCCCAAGCAGAATGTTTGGAATTCAGTTTGAGGCACTAAACCCTGTCTCCTCACAGACCCCCAGTCTCCCCACTGCTCCTCAGTCTCCTCATAGACACCCCAGTCTCCCCACAGTCCCCAGTTTACCCACAGCCCCCCAGTATCCTCAAAGGCCCCAGCTCTGGGATGTCAGGGCCCATAAGGCTCGCGTCTTCATGCTGTTAGTGCAATGTCCTGGCTTCCTTTCCAGTTGCTATGATGACAACATACCCTGACAGAAACAGCTCAGGGAAGAGGATTTTAACTCACAATTCCAGGGTACCCTCCATCACTGTGGAGATATCAAGGCAGGAACTTGAAGCAGTCAGTCCGATCACACACAGTCAAAAGCAGAGAGAATCAAATGCATGCAGACTCAAGGCTTTCTCTCTGCTCACACAACTGAGGGACCAAAACCAGAGAAACAGTGCAGTGTGCTTTCGGGGGTCTCCTTACTCTAATTTACATAATCAAAGCTGTCCATCACAGTCATGCCCATTGGCCAACTCAACCCAGACAGAACCTCACTGGGGCTCTTCGCAGATGATCCTAGGTTGTATCAAGTTGACAATTAAAACCAACCAACACAGCCAGTGTATGTTCAGACTGAAATTCCTCTATACTGCTACCCACAATTCACTCAGTGAAAAAAATGAATTCACAGCTGCCAGAATCTCAGGATGTAGATACATTCTCAAGTACTACTTCATCTTGTAGTTTCTTCCAGTTTCTTCTCAGGCATTATCTGTTTCCCATGGTGACAACCATCATTTGTGACTAGATGAGGGATGGCTCAGCTAGTAAGAGCACTGGATGATCTTCCCGAAAACCAGCACTCAGTTCCCAGGACCCAGGTTGGGTGCCTCACATCCACCTGTAACCCAGACTCCAGGGAATCTGCTGCCCTCTTCTGGCCTCTGTGAGTACAGTGCACACGAGGTGCATATACATAAAACACATAAATAAAATTAATCAGAAAAATAAAAATAAGAATTCCAAAACGTCTTCTTCCCTAAGCTGTCCCTACCAAAGATCTGTGGAAAGGCAGGTAATTTCTTAAGACATTTTTCTAAAGTCTTTTTAAGTACTTGAAACATTAGTCAACAATGTCATTTCTTGTGTTCGATTCACAATTTTATTAAACTTTATTTCCCGTATCCTACTTATATCTTTAATTTCTTTATAGTATATTTGAAAGAATCTGGATTTTTTAAAAGAGAATTATTCATTTTTATGGTATGTGTATGAATTTCTGTACGCTTGTGCAAGCACATGTGTACAGTGAGCATGGAGGCCAAAAGAGGGTACCAAATTCCCTAGCCCTGGAGTTACAGACAGTTGTGAGCTACCATGTAGGTTCTAGAAATTGAACCCAGGACCTCTGGAAGAGCAGCCAGTGAACCACTACTGAACTTAGCTACTGAACCACTATTCCAGCCTAGGCTATTTTTACTCTCATTGTTTGGTTTAGCAAAAATGCTGATGGCATGCACATGGACTTCAGTATATATTCCCATGTCAGTGGGCACATGGGTCAGGAGCCTTGAGACCTCAGCACAAACATTAACACCACGTCCTCTTTTAAAGCAATGGTGCTCCACCCCCAGTCCTGGTAGGTGTTACAGAATGTTGGGCCATTTTCAAGTTTCTTGGGTATAGGTGAGGATGGGATGGAGCATTGTCTTATCTACTAAGAACCTCTGGGTCAAGTTTGAGAATCATTGCCTGAGAGACTCTTTGAATGAGATAGTGGCCAGCTGTTAGTTGCTAAAATATTTACAAGCTAGGAATGATTGGCATGATAAGAAGCTTTGACAGGAGGAGATGGAGAGAAGACACTTCTAACTCCACACCCCAGCCTTTAGTCAGCCAAGAGTCCAAATGGATAACCTAGCTCACAAATTAATTGAGCTCTTCCGACCCATGAACTCAACTCATCTATCATGTAGCCATAGTGAAGGTGAAAAGCACCATGGAGGGCATTGGGTAGAATCAAATTTGAGATTCAATCTGGACATGTGGGAGAATTGCATCAGAGAGATATGAATCATCCAAGAGAGTCCTCAGACTGCCCTGTCCCTGCCCTGAAGTTCAGCTATTATAAAAATGCCACTGACAAGGCTTGAACCTGTATTTAACTATACACACAGATCCTAGTTGCTGTTGGACATTATACAGAGTAGAAGATGCCAGAGAGATTGGGGGTGGGGAAGGGGTATATAAAAACCTCTCTGTGTATCATGTACAGAAGTAAGACATCTGAGCAAGGGAGGTCAAAATCATGATGGAGACATCTACAGAGACAGCTGAACCAAGCTCATGGAAAATCATGAACTCTAGACTGACAGCTGTGGAGCCTCCATGGGACCAAACCAGGCCCTCCATATGTGGGAGAAAGTGGTGAAGCTTGAACTATCTGAGGGGCCCCTGACAGTAGGACTAGGATCTATCCCTGGTGCATGAGCTAGCTTGTTGGAGCTCATTCCCTATGGTGGGATGCCATGCTCAGCCTTAATGCAGGGGGAGGGGCTTTGTCCTGCTCCAACTTAATGTGCCAGACTTTGTTGACTCTCTATTAGAGCCCTTACCTGTTGGGAGGAGTGGATGGGAGGTGGGCTGTGGGGTGGTTAGAGTGGGCTGGAGGAAGGGTGGGAGGGGGAACTATTCTTGGAATGTAAAATGAAATTAAAAAAAATAATTTTTTAAAAATGTCAATGCAAGTTCATTTGGATTTTAAAATTTGCAAACAGAATAAGCATGAACGAAAGCATGGCTCCAGTTCAAGCCTGAAGCCCTTAAACCCACAAAAGTAGGTGTTAAGTGGACTTCATAAAGTCAACAGCCAGGAACCTCCTTCTGAATCACTGCAGGATGGAAGCTACAGCTGCCATCACTGGCTGCCTGAGACTACAGTGGGTGTGAGATGGGAGCTGCTGCTTTGACATGCTGTCAAAGGGATGTTGTTCCTTGTGACCATGAATTTTAGTGATTGCTCACCATAGCCCTTGTATGGTGAACCACAGCCTCCTTACAGATGTTGATTGATCAGGGCTCAAAAAATTTAAAACATAGTTCTTTAAACCCAGAAGCATCTAACCAGGACCCAAGAGCTATTCTGGAGACCAAGGGCCATAGGTGGAGGGAGGAATCTAATGCAGGTTACTGCCAGCTACCAGCTAAGGAGCCCAGCTTTCCCCATACCTTACTGACTAACCTCTGGGCTTTCTCTTCTTATTCTACACAGCCTCCTCCTTGAAATGCCCATGTCCAAACGGGGCTACACTCTTTTCTCTGAAATGGTTTAAATGGATCTCCTCATTTCTAAATGCTGGCTAAAATGCCATAGAGGAGGCACTGCCTATTAGTGCTTCTAATTCTGACCTAAGTAGGGCCTAGAGGTGAACAAAACAAAAAGGTACCCACCTTTGAATGATCAACCTTGGGTTCAGGACTGGAGGGTGGCACAGACCAGAGTCAAGAGTGAAAGATGCTGGCCGTGAGGGTATGAGAGGAAAATAGCAAAATCTTTGAAAGACACACAGTGTATACAATCAAAACACAAACTATTCTCTGGTCCTTTGATTCCCCAAAAGTCTAGAAACTGTTTACTGGGCTGATGAGAACAGTTGATGTGCCTTTTGCTGGTTAGCTCTTTCTTTATCCCACATTCCATTCTGGTAACTTCTATGCACATGGATAAGCAAGGCTTAGTTCAGTATCAACAATAGTTATACAAGGAAAGGAGGAAATCCCAGAATGGGGGGAATCTAGAAACAGGTCAGTGGTTAAGAGCACTGGCTGCTCCTTCAAAGGACCTGGGTTTGGTTACCAGAACCCACATTTAGTTCACAAACATCTGTATCTTCTGTTTCAAGGAATCTGATGCCCTCTTCTGGTCTCCATGAGCACAGGACACACATGATGCACAGGTTTATATGCAGACAAATATATTAAAAATTCCAAGAAATGTCTCAGGTCATGTGACCTCAAACAAGCCATCTCTGAACAGAGATCTATGGATGGCTGAGATTGACCCAGGAACCTGAGACCTTTTCTTTAATCTGGGAGAGTTAGACAACAGTTAGAATCAACTCAGAAATGAAGGTGCCTCCACAGTGAACCAGGATGGTGCTAGTGGGAAATCAACCTTGTTTTTCAATTAGGCCACACCAGGGAATATAAGATTCCACTGAGCTTAGCCAAAGGGATCTGTGTTATTTTCTGTCCCCAACTGTTGTGATCTACCTGTCCTCACTCTCCCTGACGGACAGTGGAACTTCCTTGTGGTCTGTAATTGACAAGGATGTTTGTGTTCTTTCTGGCCGGTGGTTTTCCACAGAAGCAGTAGAGGTATAAACGGCTTTAGCTCAGGGTAAATAAAAGCTGCTGTTCTTCCACCTGAAAAGAAGCCTCTGTGTCTCAATCTTGACACCCCCATGCCAGTCTCAGCATCCAGGCTGTGCTGGATGCGGCACCCAATGAGGTACTGCAGGCTAGAATTTAGATTCCTCGCTGCAGATCAAGTGCTGACTATCTGTAAATACCAGTGGTTATCAGCAAGTTACTCTCCAGGATCTGATAAAACATGGATTTGAAGCATGCATGAACAACACAAGGAGGTCAAGACCTACAATAAGAAATGGCTATGTGTGCTCTTGGTGGGCGCTTTGAAAAATGAGCATTGCCAAGGCCAGTGATTCTTCCCGTGTCTGTGGAGAAGCCAATTAGAAACAACTTGACATTATTTCTAATTCCCTGCTCTAGTAGGAACGAGAAGAGAGACACTACCCATTATCTGATAAGAGGACGGTACATAGAGATAGGTGTGTGTGTGTGTGTGTGTATGTGTGTGCATGTGCATGCATGTGTGTGTGTGTTGAGTTGCACATCTGTAAGTGGGTATACATGCATGTAGAGGCCAGAGGACAACTTTAGGTTTCCTATATTATCTTTTGAGATGAGGTTCCTTGTTGGCCTGAAACCAGTCTGAAGTTAGTAGGCTAGTCTGCCCAGTCAGCAAGCCCCAAGGACCCAGCTGTTTTCACGTCCCCAGTGTTGGTTTTAGAAATGCATGGCACCGTCCTACGACTTTACATCCCTTCTAGTCTCAAACTCAAGTCCTCAGGCTTGTGGAATAATCATTTTACTGACTCAGCTATCTCCCCAGTCTGAGTTTGGTTTTCAAAAATGTAACGTCCCTGCATGTAAGTCTATTCGCCATAAATATTCCTGGAGCCTGTAGAGGCCAGAAGAGAGTGTTTAGTTCTCTAGAACTGGAGTTCCAGGCAGTTGTATTGGAAACTGAACCCAGGTCCTCTGTAAGAGAAGTGCTCTCAACAACTGAGAAATCTTTCTGACCCCAATTAATTTTTTTAAAAAAGCACCAAGGATGAGTAAAAGCTAAGAATAAATATCATAAGTACAGACTTCAGACAGTACAATCCCAGAGGTCAATCGTTACTGAGACCTCAGGCAGATGTTCAATGGTCAAGTACAACAACAGGGAGAAGCAGTAAGGAGCTCGGGCCACACAAGCTGCTGAGGTCACCAAGAGCAGAACAGGGAACCAGGCTGGGCTAGAGAAGAGCTGGCTCCTCAGATGCCCTTGAATGGAATCAATACTGACTAAGATGGGACCCGGAGATATCTCATGCACATTTGAAACAGGACCAAAAGTTCACAAATCCTCCCCTTTTATGCAGCCTCTTTTGAATTTCTGACTTGACACTCCGTGTCATTCATATCAGGAACACTGCCCCAAGCAAATGTGTGCAGGGGCTGATCCAGGCACCTGGAAGATGGAATCCAGAAGACAGGCTGCAATTGAGGACAGGCGGGTATGCTTCAGAATCTGATGGGAACCAACCACTTGATCGCCACATGGAAGCAGTCATCTATGGGTTATCTGGTTCCTGGAGACTCCTCTTTCTTCACACACAAGTACCCAAATCAACCCAAATCTATCAAGTTCAAGTCTTTATATGGAACAGAAGAGGCATGGATCCCCCATTCCTAACCCACATACATCATGGCATGTCTAGATGGCATATGGAACTTTATAATACCATGTCGGTGTGCTGTGTAAATTACTGTTATTCCATATTGTTTAGGGAATAACATAAAGAGAAAAGTCTGTGCATTTAGAGGGAAAATATTTTTAAATGCTTGAAAACATAGACAGGGACCCCACAGATACAGAGAACCAATTTATAATCACCCCCTAGATATTTGTGCTGGGACTCTAGGGAAAGCAATTTAGTGTTGGTGAAATATTTTCTCTTTTAAATTAGTCCAATGGAAAGTAAAATAAGATTGAGTCAAATTGATTTTTAAAAAGCAAATGTTTCTTGGCGCTCTTGCTTTTACACACTCTGCCTGAGAACAGGGTTATCTCAGCCAGCGGACGTATCGGATGTTGCAAAGACTTTATAAACACATTTGTGAAAGCGATTTCTTGGAATATTTATAATAGGCTATAAATACAAAAATGAATTAGTCTGATGGAACCAGGGTGTGTGGAGGAGGGGCTGAGCAAACACAATTCAGGGGTAGCCATGAGCCAAGGAGATGCAGCGCCTGGTGATGTCAGCTCTTGTCCTAAGGGATCCTATTCCAGCCAGCCAGCTTTAGCATTGGGATGATCCATGGTGCAGTGGGGGAGAATGAAAGAGAAAAAGACAACATAAAGAACCAAGCAAGGAACAATTCCAGAAGTTCCTGAGTCTAAAGCTTCCAAGACCTAATAGCATAGACAAGCAAACCCTAACCCTGACCCATCTTAGAAGAATGGGAGCTTGGGAATTTGTTGCACAGGCAACAGCAACTAACATCCACCAGGAACTCTGATTACTGAGTATCTAACAGAAGATCACCTAGGAAGACCACGGGACTCTCTCAGGGTGGATTAGAGACTGTCAGAGACTTCCACCGCTAAGCCTCAAGTTCAAATCCTCCACCTACTTTGAAAGTATAACTATGGAAGCTGTGAATGTGGCTCAGGTGTTAGAATGCTTGAATGGCATGTACAAAGACCTGACGTCCATCCCCAGCACCCCACAAACAGAACCTGGTGGTTCTGTAATCCTAGCACTCAGGAGGTAGAGGCAGGAAGATCAGACAAAGTCCAAGGCCATCCTCATCTACAGAGTTAATTTAGACCAGCCTGGGCTACATGAAACCCTGCCTCCTCCACCCTACCCCCCAAAATATAAAGGTATAGCTATAAATTACACTTATTTAGAGCTGATAATTGTTATCCAAATCCAGATTTTTTTTACTCAAATATTCACAATGACTTTATTTGTAATATCCCAAACCTGGAAACAGCTCATAACTCTACAACAACAACAACAACAAAAGCTGGCATATGGTAGGTGGTATGGTTTAAGCAATGGTAAAACAAGAAAGAACACAGAGAATTGATGCAACGACATGAATGAGTCCCCAACACCATTCCACAAAGACGTGATGCCCCAAATACATACTATGATACCCTCCATACAATGCTGCAGAAGCTGGGGTGGTGGCACACACCTATAACCCCAGAACTTGATGGGGAGGGAGGCTGAGGAAGAAGGGTTATCAGAAGTTTGGGACCAGATTTGGAATGTAGAGAGACCCTGTCTCAAATCAACAATAACAGCAACCACCAAAAGGACTTTGAACTGGCTGGTTTTGTGTCAACTTGACAGAAACTAGAATCATCAGAGAGGAAGGAGCTTTTGCTGAGGAAATGCCTCCATGAAATCCAGCTGTAAGGCGTTTCCTCAAGTAGTAATTGATGGGGGAAGGCCCCGCCAATTGTCGGTTGTGCCATGCTTGGACTGGTGGTCCTGGGTTCTATAAGAAAGCAGGCTGAGCAAAGCATGGGGAGCCAGCCAGTAAGCAGCACCCTCCACGACCTCTGCATCAGCTCCTGCCTCCAGGTTCCTGCCCTGTTTGAGCTCCTGTCCTTCCTTTGATGATGAACATCCATCTGGAAGTACAAAATTCCTTCTGTGATTTTTTTTTTTAAGAACAATAACACTGGAATAGAAGACAGAAAGATTGTAGAGCCGGGGTGAAATGGTGTCCTTTGAACATGCCATAGCCACTCCACCTACGAACTCACATCAGCATTGGTTGCCTGCACAAGATCAGGCCACTCCCTTCCAACATGGAGTGTTGAGGGGTTCATGAGCCCCCACCCGCCACTGATGAGTCATGGAGGGTTGATGACTGCAAACGGAAGGAGACTCGATTTTCTCTAGTTGTGTAATCCCTGGGAGGTCAAACACATTCTGGTGGATAAGCCCACACCCAAGAGTACACAGGCAGCACCAATTGGATGAGTTATTTTTTAAAAAAGACATGAAATTAGGAGGGGTGGGCAATGGGGTGGGTGATAGGGGTGGATTTGGAAGGATTCTGGACGAGTGAGGGTAAATATGATCAAAACACATTGTATGTATGTATGACATTCTCAAAGAATTAATAATAGAATTATATTAACTTAGAAAGAACAATGATTTCCTTGGTGGCTATCAGAAGCATAGAAATTGATTGGGAAGGGATATAATGGGACCTCATGGGGATATGCAATGAGCTGTCTTCAGATTTAAGGTTTTTGCATTCCATTCCATGGCCATTTTGCACTGGGAGCTACAGAGAAAGGCTGAAGTCGAGTTAATGAGATGCACATTGCAAGATCTGCCTCAAGTGCACTTACATTTGCAGGTTACTTTGAAGTCTATCAAAAATCAACTGGATTAATAGATGCACAGAACAGAAACTCGATTGCCACATGATAGAGATACAAGTGGTACGCCCGGCGCGGAAGCCAGCACTGGGCTGTGCAAGCCAAGAACACAATTTCATCAGCACGACTGCCTGTCCAAAGTCCTTGTAAGAAAACGTTGATGGAGGGCTGGGGAGATGGCTCAGCAGGTAAAGGAGCTTGCAGCTCAGCCTGACAACTCTAGTTCAAAGCCCAGAACCCACAGAGTAGGGGGAGAGAACACACACTCATGCGTGCGTACACACACACACACACACACACACACACACACACACACACAGTAAATGTGAAAATATTAAAAACAAGTAAGCTTCATATTGAGGGAGTTGGGATGCAGCCCAATCAGTGGTAGACTATTTGCCATGTGTGTGTATGGCTTTGGGCTCCATCACCAGCACTAGGAGAATTATTTGAATTGGGAAAATATACAAGGGGTTTGTCCATTATGAAGTTGAGTCATTGGGGTACCCAAACACCCAAATAAAAAGCAAATGAAATTCAAACATCACACAGGTCAAGATTTGCATTCCCATTTTCCATAGAGGTAAGCCAGGGCACATTCATGAAATCAACAGTGTGTGCAGAGTGGAAGGCTCTTTATAAGGGGCCTGAGTTTATACTCATCTCCCTGACCTGCAGGGACAGAGGGTCAAATGTCACACCCAAAACCCTGTCCTGGAGTGGTCACGGACAGAAGGTCAGCTGTTAGGGCATTCCTCGAGGCAGGAGGAACAAAAGGAAAACCCCACCATATACCATGACCCAATCTGAGGTCTCCCTACTCCCCAAGGGATCTCACAGAACAAGCAAGTGATGAGTGACAGAACACAACACAAAGAGGAGAGAATGTCATACGCTTGTGCATATAAAAACAATTACATCAGTTCCCTCAGACGTCTTTTTGCCAGCCTAGCTTCTATAAGGATTCTAGGGACTGAAACTCTGATCTACACACTTGAGTGACAAGTGCTTTCTCCCTAACCATCTCCCCAGCCCCTAGGGTGGTTTTAAGTCACTGTCTCTGATCAATAGTTTGTTCAACAACTAGAGAAAGTTGGAAAACAGAGAGCTGGTTCCCAACTCTTTAGGGGACAGAAAGAAGAAGAGAAGATTTGATAGACAAATGACAGCATGAAGACAGTTCTAGAATGGTACGGCGATCATCTCGTGATAGATGTGGGCATTAGAGACCTGTGCAGCTGCAGAAACTCAGCCACTACCTACCAAGAAGACGGGTGTGTGTTTCCTGTTGATGAATTCCCTCCATCTATACCACAGTCATGGGGGCTGTAAAAAGCATACTGGTATCCTTGCAGGAGCTGGGGACAGGGAGCCTGGCCCATGGCTCCTACAGTAGGGACAAACCAGGCACCAGGTGACCAAGAAAATAAAGAGGACAGCAGGCTGGAGAAGGAATATCAGAGTGTGCGATGGTCTCAGAGAAAAGAGGATGGCAAGGGCCTGGTGCTAACTGCACATCTTTGTCACTGAATGTTGACACAGGACAAAAGGTCACCAGAGTCTCAAAGGCCATAAGGCTTGTCTCTCTGACCACCCAACATACTATTTTGAGGGGTTTTTTTTTATTTAAAAGTTTAAACTTTTGCAACTTATTTAGAATGGGGCAGAGGTTATACACAGGCCACAGTGCATGCGTGAAGTCAGAGGATAACTTGAGGCAGGTGGTTCTCTCCTCCTAGTAGGCCCCTGGGTTTGAACCCAGGTTCTCAGGTTTGACAGCAAGGGCCTTTACCACTTATCCATATCACTGGCCCCAGCCCTACTCTGATTCTTATTCCCCGAGGCAGTCTATGTTTCTAGCTGGTATGAACATGAATTTTAATAAGTTTTCTCTTGTCTCTGTTGATTTTTTTTCCACTGAGTAATGGAGTTCGATGCAGATCTGCTGACTTACAATGACTTCTGTCCCCAAGTAAACTCTCTGTTATTGTTTGGATCTTAAACGACCCCCAGAGGCCCATGTGCTAAAGCTTAGTGCCCATCCTAGTTTTAAATTGCTGTTGCAATTTGACAACCCCTCCCAAAAAAATAGCAGCATAGAAGGAGTAATTGCAGGCAGTAATTCCCCATGACACTGGGGAAATCAAGGCAGGACCTCCAGCAGCCAGTGGCATCACACCCACAGTCAAGAGCAGAGAGAAATGACTGAACCCCCATTGCCTTCTGACTTTTGTTATCTTTCTCCTGTTCTAGAGATTTTAGGATGCCCTATCTCAAGAATGGTGTTGCCTGCAGGGAGCAGTGTCTTTCTATATGATTTACCATCAGGACAGCCCTCAACCAACGAATCTGTTACTAAATAAAACAATTCCTCAGTGGAGACTCTTGTCTCCGGTGACTGATGCTAGGTTGTGGCATATTGACATTTAAAATTATCACAGTCCTGTGGGGGGCACTCGAGGGAGATGGTAGAGGTAAGCCAAGTGAGAAGGAGGTTAAGGCATCAGGGTGTACCCTGAACATGAAATTTGGATTGAGGTCCTTGATATGCTGCCTCCATCCAGCCCCAAAGGGATAGAGCCAAGGAACAATGAACTAAGACTTTGGAAGCTATTGGCTAAAACAAACCTTTTCTTCTTGATTATCTCAAGTGTTCTGTCACATGATGGAAATCCGACTCATACAGTTTTCTTGACACTTATTCTATCAAGAAAACTCAGATAACTTCTTGGGCCAAGAAGACAGCCCAGTCATTAAAAGCTAGGCCTCACAAAAAACTATCAAGAAAATGAAGCCCTTTCCCCTCTTTGATGGTCTTTGAACATGGCTATGAGGTTTTAGTCTTGGGATGGGTAACTATCACTTGACTTCTGATTCTAGGATTAGCCACATGGTTTGCTTTGGCCAATAAGATTTGGCCAGACATGAGCCCAGCCTGAAGTGATGACTGATCTTCCTAGTCAATAAAATATGATGACCAGACATGATTTAATACCTAAGTGATGACTGGCTTATCTGGCCAGTCAGAGATGATGACCAGACATGATCCAAGCTCTAAGTGATGACTGATCTTCCTAGCCAATAAAATATGATGACCAGACATGATCCAATACCTAAGTAATGACTAGTTTTTCTGGCCAGTAAGATATGAAGACCAGACATGATCCAAGCTCTAAGGGATGATTTGTGTTCCTGGCCAGTAAGATATGATGACCAGACATGATCCAAACCCTAAGGGATGACTGATCTTCCTCTCTACATCTGCACAATCCATCGAGAACACTTCTTGACTAGCCTAACGACCCATGTTTGGTGGCCTGGCTGGACAAGACCAGGACTGTTATTTCTTGTTACTATGACAAAATACCTGACAGAAGCGACCTAAGTAGGAGAGGTTATTTTGGTTCACAGTTTGAAGATAAAGTCCATCATGGTAGGGAAAGATGGCAGATGGAATATGAAGCAATTGGTTACCTGGCATCCACAATCAGGAAGCAGGGAGAGGCAGATGCCGGTGCTCAGCTCACTTTCTCCTTTTTATTCAGTCCAGGACCCCAGCCTAGGAAATGGTGTGGCCCACAGCTAGGGTGGGTCTTCCCTCCAGCTAACACAATCTAGATAATCCCCCACAGATAGTCTCAGAGGCAGGTTCCTAAATGATTCTAGATGCTGCTGGAGTAACAATCAAGATAACTATCACACAACACTCACTGGCACTTGCCTTACACTGTGTGCTGGAACCCTGCATGGTTCCCAGTGACGGACATCACCTCAAACACTGAGATGTTCCAGAAGAATGTGAGAGAGAGAACTGAATGACTTCTCCAGACATCCAGTAATGCGTGCTGAGCAGCTCACATGGACAGAAAGAGCAACAGGCAGTAGGTGCATAAGCCAGCCAAGGAGAGTGTCTCTGTGACCTAGTGTGAAACTAACAGCCACTCATGGGGGCTGCACCTGCTTAAACCCAGAGTAATCCAGGGAAGCCGGCCGAAATACCACGTGGCTCCTTTCTTCAATGGCAACAGAGACAGAAACAGTGACCCTGACTATAGATTGAAGGATTGGGCAAATGGCTACCAATACAGCTATTGGATCAATGTTGGCATAGATAGCAGCTCAATAAATAGTCGCTTAATTGCAATGACTGTTACTAATTGAAGAGGAAACAGTGTTGTGAACATGCTAAACAAACAAAATCACCTAAGGAAAACAAAATTAAGATATGCAGTTTCATGAAGTATGGTACACAAGCTACTACCATCACTTTCCCATCATTTTTAGTTAATTCTTTGAGAATATTGTACAATGTATTTTAATCATGCTTACTCAACTTTCCCCACTGCTATGATAAAGACCATGACCAAAAGCAGCTGAGGGAGGAAAGGGTTTATTTGGCCTTCATGTTCCCACCACAGTCCATTGCTGAGGGAAGTCAGGGCGGGAACCTAGAGGCAGGAACTGGAGCACAGGCTATGGAGGAGTCTTGTTTACTGGCTTATTCCCCTTGATTTGCTCAGCCTGCTTTCCCACAAAACCCAGGACTATCTACTCCGGGATGGCACCACCCAAAGTGGGCTGGGCCCTCTCATAGCAATCAGTAATCAAAAAAGTGCTTTATAAATTTGCCTACAGGACAATCTCACATAGGCATTTTCTCAGTTGAGAGTTCTTCCCAGATGACCCCGAATTGTGAAAAGTTGACAGGTAAGTAGCCAGCACACCACCCAACTTTCTGTCCTCTTCCTTAAAAGCCCATTGAATCTAATTTGTCCTGCCCATTTATACTAGAATGTGTGATCTTCCACTGGGAGAGGGTTGACTGACCCAAGACCGTGCCCTTAAAGAAGACTGATTCTCTCTTCTTTAGCAGCTACCAAACGCCAGTAGCTCCTCAGCTATTGGTGGGATTTCACGATCCTGCTCTCAAGGCTGAGGGGTTATCTCAGAAGAAGGGGTGGGAAGATTGTAAGAGCCACAGTCAGTGCATGATGTCATGGAACGGTGTTTTCTAGACATAGGAGAAAAGTTACTTTCCTGTACTCATGGTGGCTGTAACACTAGCCATAAGAACTGCAAAGTCCAAGCCAGACAAAAATATTGCCATCACTTTTTAGCAAAAGTCATGGGCAAATGAGAAGAAAGAGCTAGATGGATCCTCCACAATACATGGCCTACCATGTTATGAGGGTGGAGTTTTACAAAGACAGGAAGGAATATTTACTACCACTGACTCATTTTAGGACCCCAACTCACAATCTACAAAAAAAGTAAATGAATAATAAATAAATAAGCAATCCCCTCCAATCAGCACTTTTCTAGGCATTTGGAAATAGACCCTCCAGCAGCCGAGGGGCTCCCACTCTGCACACCTTGGCTCATGTCCCTGTGTGTTATTAGCTGTAATTGACCCATTCCTCTGATTATGGATACATTAGCAGCTGACTCCAGCAATTCTTTAAATGCACAAGTGGCTGCTGAACTGTGGGATTTGCTGATGTGAACTTCCAAGCTTGACTCGTAAAATGATTCCTTTAGTTTTTTATTATACACTGAATGTCCCCAGAATAATTAACATCAGCTTCAAATTGAGACTGTAACCATATTTTTTTTGTTTGTTTGTTTGTTTGTTTTCAGTGGGGATGCGACTGACAGAATAGAGGAATAAATACAGATATTGTCATTTATAATGTATAAATACAATACATTTCTGGTCAAAAGTCCATTGGGATTTGTGTGAGAAAGAAAGCATATAATTAATATATTTAAGGACCTTTGAAATTTTTAATCATTAATTTAGTTCATGTGTAGTTCTATGTGTGTGTGTGTGTGTGTGTGTGTGTGTGTGTACATGTGATGTGTATGCAAGTGCCAGTGAAGGTTAGGAAAGGGCATCAGATCCTCTAGAACTAGAGTTACAGGTACCATGTGACAGTTATAAGGTACCATGTAGGTGCTGGGTGAATGTACTGCCATAGCTCCCCAGTAGGTAGATAAGGCTGTTGTCTCTCACCAGAAAGGCATCTGCTCCACTCACACCAGTCGACCTGCACAATTACAGGATGAAGCATCTGCTGGAGGAAGACTGGTGGGCCCCAGTATTTCTCAACACCTAGATTACCCCCGTGCTTTTAGATCAAACATACCTATTTGGTGGACCTCATTGGCTCTATCCTCTTTCAAGACAGAATTAAATGGAACTCCCTTTTAAAGTTTCTTTTTAAAAAGATTTATTTTATTTGAATGATACATTACGTGTGTATCTGTGTTGGAGTTTGCACCTCTGAGTGTACTACCCACAGAGGCCAGAGGGGGTGCACATCCATTGAAGCTAGAGCTACAGATGGTTGGGAGCTGCAGCGTGCATATGGGATTCAAACCTGGGTCCTTTCAAAAAGCAGGAGGTGCTCTTAACTGCTGAGTCATCTCTCCACCCCACTCCATCCGAGCTTTGGGCTTTCTGGCCTCTGCCCTTCCATCTGTGTTGTACTTCATGCCTACCAGTTCTACGTGGCCAAGAGAAGCCTTTTTACTTTCCTTCATCTCTTTGTGAATGGCTTCCTTCAGCACTTCACTAATACATGACCCCTTTCATGTCATTTATGTCTCCTTACTAATGAGGTATCTGGGACAAAATGCACTTCTGTGGGTTCCATGCTGTCTGAGTCTGGGATGAGCAACACCCTGCCCCACCCACCCAGCCACACTACAGTGTTTCTTGGACACAGGGTAAGCATGATCTGGCCTGAAACAGCCTCACTGACGCAGGCTGTCTTCGCATGCTTGCTTCTATGAAGCCCCTTTGGATGCAGCCACCATGCAAGATCTCTTTTCCTACCAATTACCCATCATTTGTGCCAGCACACTGCTAAGCTGCAAATCCCTGCAATTGCTATTTCACTCTCTGCCCTTCTTTCTCATAAATCTGGCGAGAGTCTGGCAGCCTGTCCAGAGCCTAGGATAACGAAGTCCTCTCCCATCCTTCTTCCCTCGCTGTGCGGGTGACAGGTAAGGAGTAGATCACTCAGGATGAAGTTTCATCTGTTAGAGCAGAGAGGAAAAATAACAGTGGCTTAAATAAGACAGTAGTTTACTTTTCCAGAGGCTGCCGAGGTACAGACAGCCCGGGGCTCATAGGTAGGTTACCTTTACTTTGCTATGGTTACTGGTTTGCGCTCACGCATCCCCATGGTCCAGGAGGGCTCAATTCCATACACATGTGCTGCAAAGCACAGAGGATGGAGAGTAGAGGGCCCTGGACCACTTCCATAGCCGGTACAGGTCCTATATCTCCAGGTTCTGCTGATCTGCTTTCTAGATAAATCAAAATGTAAACGGGAAATCCACAGAGTCTTCTGTATGATAGAAAGCTGAGGGACCTCTCCCGCCCAACCCAAGGAGGAGGAAATTCTTCTCATATTTAAAGCCTTTCACTGCAGGATAAAGCAGCAGCCCTTAGCAATTAGATAAAATGTGTCTTGGGCTCTGCCCTAGCACCCATTGGACAGAGATATGTTTCTATGTGCAAGAAAGCACATGGACACGAGGCTGTATTCTGGAGGAGGCATAAACGAGCAAAGTATACACTAGTTGGGGGTTAAAGAAATCGGGGTTTATTTCCCCCCATACAACATTGTACACCTACTAAAAAAAAAGAAAAAGAAAAAGAAACCTGCCTGTTCTGAGAAGGAACACCACGGAACGTGAAACATCCTCCACAGGCTCATGTGTCTGAACACTTGGTCCCCGGTTTGTGGAGCTGTCTTAAAAGTTGTAGAATCACTAGCAGGAACAGCTTTGATAGAGGTAGGTTACTCGGGGTGAGCCCTAAGATTTGACAGCATGAATCCATTTCCTGTCTGCTCTCTCTGCTTTCTGCTTGTGATGCAATGTGACCTTGCATGCCTTCCCCACCACGATAGGCCATTCACGTCCCTTCTTAAAGGAGGAGCTCAACGGCCCCTTCCTCTCTTAAGTTGCTTCAGCCAGGTCACAGCATTAACAGAACCAAGGCAAGATAGGAAACTGGTCACAGGGTGCCACCTTAACGTGTGCAAAGGTAGAAGGACAGTCTTGATCTGGCATGAGTCCAGAACTGAAGAGATGTCCTACTTTGCTCTTCTGTTGTTTATGATAAACATCATGACTAAAAGCAACCTGGAGAGGAAAGGGTTATTTTCAGCATACACTTCCAGGGTCCAGTCCCTCTGTGAGGGAAGCCAGGGAATGAATGCAAGCTAAAGCCATGAAGCAGAAATCATGGAGAAGCACTGCTCACTGGCTGGCTCACTTCATCTTTCTCATTCTCAGCTGTTATATTATTTCAATCTTATGTATCTGAGTATTTTGCTTGCATACATATCTGTGCACACATGTGTGCATGTACATAGAGGTCTGGAGGTCAAAAGAGGGCGCTGAACCCCCCAGAATGGGAGTTCCAGGTGACTGAGCTAATGTGTGGATTCTGAGAACTGAATCCAGGTCCTCCACAAGAGCAACAAGTACTCTTAACCACCGACCCATCACTCTAGCCCCACGAACTAGCTTTCTTATGTAATTCAGGAACCCTTGCCCAGGGGTAACAATGACCATAACAGAGTGGCTCTTTCCACTTCAATCAACCAACAATTAGTTTCCCTTTGATATGACCATAGGTCAATCTGATTTGGGTTCTTCAGTTGAGAATCGGGTGACTCTTGGTTGTCTCTAGTTGACAATGAAACTAAACCAGGACAACAGAGAAATGGAAAAGAGACTAGAGCTGATTAAATCCCAAGGAGAGGCTTATTGTCATATAGACATCCTAAGTTCTCTTTGCGTTCATATCTTCTCAAAGTCAAAGAACACATTTTATACAGCTACTACCAAGAGATCTACTATGTAGACACCAAGGAAGTTAGACAATCAGAGAAGGCTGACGAAGGTCTCATTTGATCTCACAGGCTGCAGCTACTGAAATCCTGGGTGGCTAAAGGAAGCCTCACCAATGCATGCAAAATTACATCAACCAAAGGAAATGAAATTTGAAGAAGACTATGAGACCCCAGACATTTTTTTTTATTCTATGAATGAGAGAGAAGTAAAACTTGATCCATTTCAAGTTTCTTTCACAGTATCCATGGACTAGATCCAAGTTGAAAGGTTCTGAAGCCGGGAAGGGTTTGGGGCCGATTTCTGATGCATTGGAAAGTGGGTGGGAAGCACACGGACAGGGAGATGTGAGGCACTGGTGTCCCACTCTGGTTTTTGTTGCTGTGAGAAAAAACAGTGATCAAAACTAACCTGAGAGGAGATGGTTTTTTGGCTTATACCTCCCAGTCACAGCCCATGACTGAAGGAAGCCAGGGCAAGAAACCAAGGCAGGAGCCTGCAGGCAAGAGCTGATGCAGACAGAGGTCGTGAAGGAACAGTACTTGCTCTTCATAGCTTGCTCAGCCTGCCTTTTTATTTTTTATTTTTTATTTTTGATTTTTCGAGACAGGGTTTCCTCTGTAGCTTTTTGGTTCCTGTCCTGGAACTAGCTCTTGTAGACCAGGCTGACCTCGAACTCATAGAGATCTGCCTGCCTCTGCTGGGATTAAAGGCGTGCGCCACCGCCGCCCGGCTTTCAGCCTGCTTTTTTACATAACCTGGGACCACCACACACTCAGGGGTTGCGCTACCCACAGTAGGCTGGGCCCTTCTACATTACTAATTAAGAAGATGCTCCACAGACATGCCCCCCGGGCCAATAAGATGGAGGCAATTCCTCACTGACGTTCCCTCTTCTCAGATGACTCTAGTCGGTGTTGAGCTGACAAAAGTAATCAGCACAACTGGACAGAGAGAACAATGGCGGTGCCAAGCATCCTTTGTCAAATGCTGCAGCTTTGGGGAGATGTGTTAATTACTTTGATCATTGTGAGGACCAAATTACCTGACAAGAAGAAGCCTAAGGAGGGGGAGGGTTTAATTTGCCTCACAGTTTCAACGTACACACTGTCATGGCAGGCAAGGGGCAACTCTCTGGCTCACATCTTAATGGAGCTGGAGGTAGGGTGGGGGTGGCTAGTTTACTTTCTCTATTTTATTCCTCCCAGGACTTTAGCCTAGAAAATGGTGTCATCCACAGTCAAAGGTTTCCCCACCTCAACTAGATCTCTCTAGAAACACTGTCACAGCCACGCCAACAGACATGTCTCCATGGTGATTTGGTTTCAGTTCATAATGAAGATTAACTATTTTTTTTTAAATTATGCGTATGGTTGTGCATCTGTATATGTACATGTCTGTAAACAGAATCTTTAAAGCTGGCTGGTTTGGGGACGTCTAGGTGACTTCAATCACAACCCACCCGTGCTTTCTAGTCCCTTTACCTTCATAGGTATTATCACAGGATTGAGCCATTTTCTGTTACCTGTTAGTGTAAGGCTAAGGTAAGTCTTCGAGGTAACCACCTCGTCGGATTTCTAAGACATTTTAACACAAATAAGGCTTGATTGTGGACTTCACTGGTTCACGATCAGGCTAGAAATATGTGAACATATGGCACACTGACCCAGGCAATACATGAGGGAGAGAGAACTAAGTTCAGCCTATGACACACAGCCCTGCTGGCTCCTTCCCTCGGCATTCAGAATGGAGTTTAACAGCTGATTCAGCTTAGCGACTCCATAAGCCATGTGGCCTCATTTAAGACAATGATCTGCCCCTGTGTGGTTTGCACATTTAAATGAGTCCAGAGATTTTCTTGACAGTTATCACACTCCCGTGCAGGGAAGGGGACGTCATTAGTATCACATCAAAGCCTGGAAATTACTGGGCTGTTTTCATAGCCATCGGGAAAAGTGATTATCAAGAGGCCCTCAGCCAGGCACAGCGAGTCACCTTTAACTTCTACCAAACCAAGATGAAAAAGGAGGGGCTGGATCGGCTTCATGGGTGTCGTAGCTCCTTTACGCCTTGCTGTGACAAAAATACACGGCCAAAGCAAGCACCCCAGGTTGCTTTGCTCTTGGCTTGATAAACAGCCTGATCAAAAAGCATAGACTTCCAGTTCACAGTCAATCTCTGAGGAAAGTCATGGCCCACACTGGAGGCAGGAAGCATGGAGGAACGCTGCTGGCTGGCTTGCTGCAAAGCCCCTGCTCAGCTAGCTCTCTTATCCTGTCCAGGACTATCTGGTTCCAACTGCAGTGGGTTGAGCCTTCCTACATCAGTTAGCAATCAAGAAAATGACTCATGGACCCACCTGAAAGAGGCAACTTTTCGACTGGGGTTTCCACTTCCCATGTGACCATAAAAATGAACCAGGGCAGCAACTTAAGAGCTGCAGGATTTATTCTGGCTTACTGTTTGAAGGGCTATGGTCCATCCTACAGAGAAGGAACAGCAGTAAGGGTATGAAGCTGGAAAGTCAACAGCATCAAGCAGGCAGGCCACAGAGAGAACAGGACGTGACCAAACCTCAAGTTCTCCCTCAGTGATGTACTTTCTCCAGCAGGGGTCCACCTCCTACAGGTGCCACAGCCCTTCCTAATACAGCACCACCAGCTAAGGGACCAATTGTACAAATGCATGAGTCTTTTGAGCACATCTCCCATTTCAACTACAATAGGGGGTAAAATGCTTGCCATACAATCACAAGGAGGCAGATTCAGCACCCACAGAAAAGCGGGTGCAATCTGGGAACAGAGACAAGAGGAACCCCAAGGCTTGCTAGCCAGCCACTGAAAGTGACACGGAGGGCTCCAGGGTCACAGAGAGACCCTGACATAAGAAATGAGGGTGAAAACAGTAAAGGTGATAGAAGATGGCCCCAGTGTTGATCTCTAGCCTCTACACACACACACACACACACACACACACACAAATGGTATTTCACATTAAACAAAAATCTGTTCCAGCGTGTTCTAAGCTTTCCTAAATCCTGAGCAAATCACATCTCAAAAAACTGTCTACTTCTGCCTGAGGCCCCAGCCATCACCTTTGCTCTTCTGCCAGCTCCCAGTGACAGTGGCCCTGACTTCCTTCACATCCTGTCTGCCACGTCCATCTCTGGCACAGTCTATGTACATAACAGACACTTAATTGACACTTCCCTGCTAAGCTGCCCGTGCCTGGAAGTGATGCAGGGTGTGTAGACAGATCGTTCCCCCCCCCCCCCCGGCACACGGGAATGAAAGCAATGCAAATTTACCTTGTTCGATGGACTCGGGTTTATCATCACAGACAGGCAGAGCCGAGAGCTAAGCATGAATCTATATAGGTTAATGGCTTTGTTTCACAGAGGCAGAGCCGAGGGAGAGAGCACGAAGGAAACCACTCCGAGGCACAGATAATGTTACAACCAGATCCTGATCAGAAACGCGACCCACTAATTAATTCTAAGGGAATCTGATAATATGCAAAAAATGAATATGACAGCAGCTGGCGTTTAAACTTAGCATTCATTCCCCTGCTCTATAGCGAGTGTCTTTCCCTCGTACCTGCTTCAGATCGCAGATGGAGATTTATGGGTCTTAGATGCCAGCATTGGAGAGGAACACGGGAAGCGTGTATGTAAATAGGTAATCTGAGAAATTGAATGCAGTGAAGTAACAAGATATTCTTGCTATGATGCTACTTTGGGGACTTGGGGGAAACCCCTGGGGTGTCTCCAATGAGCCGAGGACTGCGGATAAGAACGAGCCAGTCCCGCCCGGTGTGGAAGCTATAAACGCTGGCTAGATTTTTCATCTTCCCGTAGTCACAATCTTCCTTATGTGACTCTGCAGATCCTCCCACAAAGGGGACAGAGGAGGGGTCTCTACACTTTAACTTAGAACAGAGCCTGGACCCTCGGGATGTGGTTAGGTTCAAGAGATGAATAGGTTTGGCAAGCTGTTCTGTGAGGTCTATGTATGTTCACGGGACATACCACAGAGCAAGACATTCACTCAGACAGAAGACTGAATGTATGGAATGGAGCAGCCAGAAGCCAGCAGGCTGCAAACATGAGGTGCCGCTTACTGAAAACAGACCGGCCTGTGCAACCCCATCCCCAGCCACCCAGAGGAATGGAAGCCACACAAATGTGCACTGCAGCTGGGCACAGTGGCTCGTGCCTGTAAGCCCATCACTCGAGAGGCCAAGGCAGGAGGACTGTTACGATTTCCAGAGCATCTTGGATTACACTGTGAGTTCCACTGGGCTCAAAACAATAACAATAGTAAAGCAAAGCAAAACGCCCATGTCTTCATGTTCCGCATTGTCCATGAACGTCCTAGGCCGAAGTTCACTGACAACCTTGAGGAGGGTTTTGGAAATAAGTGTTCCAGAAAGGAAAATGGTCGATGCGATGGTCCAAAAAGACCACAGGTGAGAGGTGAAGGGACAGAAAGCCTGGTGTGAACGATGCTGGATAGATGACCGCAGGCTGGTGCATAAGGAACTGGGTGGGTGTGGTCCTAATGGCTCTCCTGGAGACTGTATTGGGACATCAGTGGACATCGGGATGTACATAATAAACTGCCGTGTTCCGGGTGCCTTGTGGATGGGTATTAAGATAGGGGCAGGTGAGAACAGAAGCTGAGATGTGAAACAATCGTCACTGGGAGATTCCTCAGACTGAGAAGAGCTACAGCATGCAGGCATGCGCCACCACCACTCCTTGTGTGTACATTCGTACACTTATATACACACATGTAAGTATTTATACCATGTGCATGTATGATTGATGTGCTAAGCATAAGTTGTGCAGTCACTTGGGGAAATCCTCCCAAGAGAGATTCTGTATTCTTGGTTCATCTCTATGCACACGCCAACAACCAGAATATCCTGTGATATTTTTTCCAGGCCCCAAAGTACTCAGAACATACTTCCAAATAAAATATACCCTAATCTTCTGTAATGAACACACAGGATTTGTATGAAGCAGAACTGCGGGACTTCTCAGCATGATCAGTAAAATGATTGCATGGAGAAGGAGTCCCTCGTTTCACAGTCCCCCACTTCCACAGGAGTCCCCAGCAGCAAACACCGGGTCTGCAGTATAAACAGAGGAGGGTACCCAGGGAGGGAACATCATCTTTCCACACATCATCTAAGTGCATCCCCTCGGGCAGCCTGAGGAGAAACATGCATTCTCCTAAATAGGACGAAGAAGTCCTTTGAAAAAAAACAAAAACAGGAAAAACAGAGGCAGGAATCCAAATGTAATATTCACACTCACATTGGAATTTCAGGTATGGTAGGGGGATTATAAGGGGGATTGGTATCTTGGCTGAGCCATTCTTTGGAGAGATTTAAAAACATCCCAAATGTGGTCCTGACCATTGTCCTTCCTGGGTCATTTCCCCTATGGGCTTGGACCACCTGTGGGGCTGAGACAATTGTGGATATTTCCAGACTCCAAATTGGATTTTGTGTTCAGAAGTGCTTTATTGAGGACAGAGGGTGGGTCTATTCAAATATGAGCTTTGAGAAATGCCATTAGAATCAGACACGAAATTCAATCCAAAGTATTGAATGGGGAAATCGGGAGAGAGAATGTAGCAGCCTCACCATGCCATATCACACACACACACACACACACACACACACACACACACACACACGATTAAAGAAAAGAGAAAAATGGGGGCTGGGGAAAGAATTCAGTCAAGTATATACCATGCAAGCATGATGCAGACCTGAGCTGAGTCTTCAGCACCCATGTAAAAATCCAGGCATGAATGCATTTGTCTATAATCCCAGGACTAAAGAGGCAAACAGGAGAATCCCTGGGGCTTGCTGGCTAGCCAGGCTAACCCACTCCGTGAGCTTCTGACTCAAAGTGTAAAGGGATGGAAGAAGACACCCGGTGTCAGTCGATGGCCTCCAAATGCACGTGTATTTGTGTGCATGTGTATCTCACACACACGTGCAATTGCACACACACAAAGAAGAAAAGAAAAAAGTAAGGAAAAATAAAAAGGAGAGTCTACAGAGAAATTCAACCACAAATCCAGTGTCCACAACTGGAGGAGCAAATTAGGCTAGCACATTAACAGTTAGAACCCTCCGGCAGATTCTTAGACAACGGGGAAACAGTTTCACACACTGCACCTCTTACACGGAAAGGTACACAGCCAAATGCCCTCCATTCTCTTCCGGCCTTCCGAAGTTTGCGGGGCAGGGCTGATTTTAGCTCTGAGTGACCCAGGGTTCCCTTTCAAGCAGTCATTAAAACAAGTAAGTTTCACAAATCGTGGGCACACAGCCAGCCCGCCTCTCTGACAGATGCGCCTGGCATCCAGCAGAGAATCCAAGCCCTCAGTTTTCTTATGGACACAATCATTCCTCTTTCCAGCATTTGGCTCCTAGTTTTACTGCAAAATCCAGAACTAGATTTTTGTGAGCCGGTCTCTCCCATGGTGGTGACTTCAGTTCTAAGTCCTTCTGGTGAGGATAACAGAAATTGAGCAAGGCGTGCTGTAACCACAAAGGGGAAGAAAAGAAAAACACAGGTATGTAGAAGTCATGTGTCATGCAAACATTCCTGGACTTCTAATAGAGCTGTAGAAGTTTTGGGGTACTAGACAATTGTCTTTCTGTTTGCCCACAGGCCTCTCCTGGTACCACAAGCTGTATTGATGCCTCTTCTTCACCCAGAGTTCAGCTGTGCGGCTTCATTGATTCTATTTTAAGTTAAAGTAGGCATTTAGACAAGATGTGGCCAGTCACCACAGTCTTAGACATGGACAGTTGACACAATGACAGTTCCCCAGGCTCATAAAAGTGGCTAGAGACTCTACCTTTACCCCACCCCCGTGAGACTGCTGAGGGTTAGAGCATGAGCCCTGAGTCCCCCAGCCACAGACCAAAAACAGAATCAAGCTGAGGCTGCAAAGAGAAACAGAGCTGAAAGATGGGCAAGGGTTTACAGCCATGACTCAGTTTGGAACCAGTTCTGCTTGAGGGCAATACCACCCTTGAAATTCCCATTTCTGTGAACCAATGCATTCTCCATTTTTAACGAATTCTTTTTGAGTGTGGTTCTGTCAGTACCAACATATTCAGTTCTAATAGATTTTTACTTGGTGAATAGATTGTCAATGCCTGTATTTCTTTAAATATTTTCATTGTGTGTGTGTGTGTGTGTGTGTGTGTGTGTGTGTGTGTGTGTACCTGCTAAGGAGCAGCTGTGAACTTCCTAACATGGGTATTCGGAGCTAAACTCTGGTCCTCCAGAAGAACAGTATGTTCTCTTAACTCCTGACCCATCTCACCAGCCACAGAAATGTTTGCTTTAAAATATAAGACATAAATAATAACAAATACAGGGCTCTAAATAACAGAAGTTCTAAATACCTGTGGCTATGTAGTCAGCATACACAAATTCCCTTCAAGTCAAATGAAGATAGATTTAAAGGGCTGGAGAAATGGTTCAGCAGTTAGGAGCACTGACTGCTTGTCCGGGAGACATGGGTTCAATTCCCAGCACCCCATAGCAGCTCACAACTGTCTGTAACTCCAGGATCCAACATTCTCACACAGACATACATGCAGGCAAAACACCAATGCACACAAAATAAAAATAAACAAATAATTTTTTTAAAAAAAGATAGATTTAAGTTTAAAATGGTTGCTGACACCACACATTTTTTTCATTAGTCATAATTCATAATTCCTCCCTCTGATGCCCTTGCATTTTAACCATACTGTCATTGCCGCAAAAAATGTTCCTATCACAAGCCAATAGAGGTCATGAATTTTATCACTCCAGAACCGTCATTGGCCTCCTGTCTCTGTGCTCCCATTATTACCTGAGTTTGACCACACTGATTCTTTGGTGTGGTCTACTCACTCCTGCTCTTGGTACAGAACACAGGATGGTGACCAGCAGAGCTGGGACCCCAGTAGTAGAGCAACCATGCAGCCATAGGCGGTTTTCAGAAGCCATCAGGTGGAAAAGCAAAAAGTGAAACAGGTTGCAGTGTGCAGTGATTATAGTCACCTGTATGCAAAGGGCAGGCAAAGCCCAAGGTGTACAGTGACCACCACCGTTTGTGCTTGGGACCTGTGCAAACATCACAGGATACAGTGTGCAGAATTAAAGTCATGCACCGAGTGTTTGCAGATCTCACAGGACACGGTGCACGGTGATCACAGCCACTTGTGTGTAGAGGACATGCAAGTATCAGTCCACAGAGGAGCACAGGATAAGACTCACATGGACGCTAAAAGGAGCAAATATCAACACAGTCATGGAAGCTCTCCTTTGTGCTTCTTAAAGAGGGCAGAAGGGTCACCTGGGATGCCACTGCCTTGACTGAACTGTGATAAGGACACAATAGTAAAGGAAAGAAGGAGAAATTGGGGTGGGAGAAGAAGAATTGAAAAAAGGAGGGGAGGGAGAGAAAGGAAATCAAGGCAAAATACATTCCATGCTAATCACCATATACCTCATGGTGTTAGCCAAATCATTATCACTTTCAAGATCTACCGTTAGGTGAGTCACACGACCACATGTTTAAGATAGACTGTCTTTAGCATAGTCTGACGATCAATGTATTAAACGACAGATTGGGTGATGTCTCACACACCTTTTTACCAAACATGCACAGCCTACCCCAAAAGCATCCCACAAAATGGGAGTACAAGTGCCACAGCTGTTGAACCCACAAAGACCCACCATCATCAGTTAGAGACCAGCCAACCCTAGTATCACTCTTAACATTGTATGTCCCATGTTAAACACCATGTAAATCCCATCACTGGGTGACACAGTACCTTCAGTATCCTCAAATCACTAACTGCCCATCCATCTCTCTCCCACCCTCAATCCTTTTTATATTATAATTCTAGGCAGTCTTTCCAGACCAGGTCCCTTCACATCGCCATATGCACTGAAGTTTACTTTAGGTCCTTGAGAGCTCTTTTCTTTCTAGTTTTGGATAATAGTCATTGTGTGGATTTCCAGGGATTTTAGCCCTTCACCCACTGAAGGACATGTTGGCTGCTTCCAAGCTTTGGCAACCTTAAAGAAAGCTGCTTTAAAAGGTCACATGCATGTCTCTCTTTAGATACACATTTAGCTCCTTTGGGTGGTGTGCTGGCTAGTTTTATGTCTACTTGACACAAGCTAAAGTCATTTGAGAAGCAGAGAACTTCAATGAAGAAAATGCCTCCCTAAGATCAGGCTATAGGCAAGCCTGTAGGGCATTTTCTTAATTAGTGATTGATGGGAAAGTGGTGCCATCCTGGGTTCTATAAGAAAGCAAGCTGAGCAAACCATGGAAGCAAGCCAGTAAGCAGCACCCCTCCATGGCCTCTGGCATCTATCTGCTCCTGCCTCCAGGTTGCTGTCCTGCATGAGTTCCTTTCTGTTCTGGTTTCCTTTAGTGACAGAGTACAAAACTACCAAGTAGATGTGTAAGCCAAATGAACCCTCTCCTCCCCTGCTTGCTTTTTGATCATGATGTTTCGTCAAAACAATAGAAACCTAGCTTAGACAGATGGGTTCCAAGGGGCCATCTGCTGGACTATATACCACTTTGGGACATTTAAAATTTTCAGAATATCATGGATATCATCACTTCAAACTGTGAACCAATTGTCTAGCTGCTGGTCCTTGTTCTCATTTGAATGAGGAAAAGAAAAGGTGCACTGGAGTCATTGTAACACACCTAACCAGTCGGAAAATGGCATAGCTGGGGCGCAGCCCCACCCTCCCCACTTGCCTGAAGCATCATCATCTTTAGATAGTGAAGCATGAGATTTAATTACCATTATCATTATCTCAGCCTGACTAGCTGCAAATGAATTCCGGGTTCTAGGTATCCAGCCAAGACACGGAGTTAAGGATGCTGCTTACTGACCTAATATTAGACAATACAAATGCATGCCTTCCTAAGAAAACAGTCGTAATTAAAATAGCTTTCCCCTCAGGGGAGATGAGGTGGTAAACAAGAGATGGGCGGCATTAATTTAGAACAAGTATGTTACCTCTTTAGAGAGACCCTATCGGCATGTTAATTTGGGTATTTTGTTTTCTCTCCACCGTATATTTATAACAGTGAACGTATCTGAGATGGCCCACTCCTAAATGCTCTCTGATCACGGCTTGGGTTTCTGGTTCTCTTCGCTTTTCGCTTTTCGTTTGTATGCCATTGCCGTACACTGGAAGCCCGCCAATAGGCCACGGCATATCTTTGAACACGGTGAGTGTGATTAGAAAAATAATGTGCACTGTGGGAAATGACTTTTTTATCACAGCATCGTCGTTTTCCTATTCTGCTGATTTATCTGGAAAAGAATATAGGTAAAAATAAGCTTACTCCATAGAGAGAACACCCTAGCGTGCATATCCAACAATATATGAAAGTTCTTGAATACAGATGTGTGCTTGGGGGGGAGAATACTTAGGTTGTAGGGGGGAATCTACGGACTCTAGTATTCTCCTGAAAACGCTTTGATCGACACTTGGATCTTGGCATCAGACAGTTCTATTGACCCCGTGAAATTCTTCCTAAGCAGTTTTTAATTATACTGGGGACTTTGTGGTCCAGGTGGGAAGAAAAAAAAAGTTGCGCAGATTGGCAAGTATGCATTTGGAAGCCGGGACACTCGGTTCCTATTGTAAATTAAGAAGTTAGCCGTGAGGTTTTTAATATCCTATCTTTTTTAAATCACAGGTCTTGGTTGTGGTCAGCAACAGCCATCCTGAATCTGCAAGAGTCAATAAATTAACTTTGATGATATGAAGGCCAGCCCAAGAAATCACAGCCAGAAAACCAACACTGCTGTGTTCTACCAAGCCATTGCTCGTAGCCATGACCTCTCGTGTAGCTAAACATGTGAGCGGGAGGGAAGGACCAGAGGGACACTTCAGACACATGCTGGCTGGAATTCTCTTCTTTGTGAGGTCTTGGGATGTGTGTTTGCATGACAGAACATCCATTCCTGGGCTACAGATGAAGACCTAGTGATGATGAGAGTCTTCAGGAGTCAATGTTTCCACTTCCTTCCTCTGGAATATAGAACGCTAAGAGGCAGTCATGGTGGGTATTGATTGCGTCAAAACACAGATCCCGTTGCAGACTCCCTTGAGCATGGCTCGATGAGAACTGGAGGATGGGCAAGGAAGATACAATTGAGCAGCTAAAACCTGGTGTGCTCAGCAATATAGACTCCTAGGGAGTCTGAGAGCCGCAGGAAAAGCGGCCAATGTTCCCCTGCATTGCTTAGACAGCGTGGATTAGTTCAGAGGTGACCCAGTCTTTGTATGGTGGATAATGGTGGAAGACCATGATGCCGAAGGTAGACCAATGATGACACCAAACTCACCCTCCATCACTTTAGGCCCAGTGCAGGTCTGACAAGACTAAGATGCTACTCGGGGAAAGATGAGGAAACGGAACTGAAAACTATGACTAAGTACTGACTGAGATGAATTTTCCATCACTTTGGCAGAAAGATTAGAAAAAGACACTGAATTAAACAAGGAATAAAATTTCATTACTTGTATACCTGTGTATATTATCCACAGCAGCACCCTCTACAGGAAAGTTTGCTTTATATGGGTTGGTGGTGATGACCAGGTGTAACTGTGCTGATGGTGACCCCTGGGTGGTGGTTCTATGTCCATAGTCATAGTGACAATTAGAGTGTTGACTTGGTGCCCTGCAGTCATAGTGACCCCTAGATAGTGACTTGATGCTCTAGTTACGGTGACCCCTTAGGTGGTGACTTGGTGACTGCAGTAATTGTGACCCCTGAATGATGACTTCATATCCTATAATCATGGTGACCCCTGGATGGTGACTTGGTGTCCTGTAGTCATGGTAACCACTGGGTAGTGACTTGATGCCTTCTAATCACGGTGACCTCTAGATAGTGACTTGATGCCTTGCAGTCATGGTGACCCCCTAAGTGGTGACCGGTATCCTATAGTCATAGTGACTCCTGGGTGGTGGCATCATGTCCTGTAATTATGGTGCCCCCTGGGTGGGGACTTTGTACATTGTTTCCATGGTGAACATGTGCTTGGCTAGCTTCAGTCCCCAGTCCTTCCAGAGAGCCTGCTGATGCTCCCACACACTGTAGAGTTAACATGGAATACTGGCATGGGCCACATACCCAGGAGAACAGAAACAATTTTACTAGGCAGGGCATTCAGAGGGCTCAGAAGTTTGCCTCCCAGGATTCAGAGACAAAGAAAACAAAGCTTTCTTCTGTTTGGGCAAGGTTAATCCTGTGCACAGCCAGGGCTCCTCGAGTGACTGCCACTGAATGAACAAGGGGCAAACAATTCCAAAATAAAATATACCCACACACGCTTACGTGTCCTTTTCTGTGTTGGTGAGCACCTGTGGCCAGCACAAGTCCCCATCCTCCAAACCCCAACCCCCAGACATCAAAGCTGTGGAGGTGGCCTGCTGGGTGCTCATGGCATGGTTCCAGCTTTTGTTCCACCAATCAGCATATGCTTCCCAGAGCAAGACTAGCAAGCGCCGTGCTCCTCTGCAGCTTGTAATGACAGCCAGCCCCACTGGACATGTTGATGGAACTGAGAAGGAGCAGGAGATGTCTGGCCGTCTGTGCTGCAGTCTGTGAAATACTGTTTACAGTGAGGAAAGATGGATGGCACATTGCTAGGGAGAGAAAAATCTACAAGTTCCTGGCTTTTAAACTAGGATCACTATGAAGTGTAAGTGTTGTGTGTGCTTTCGTGTGCCTCTTCACACTAAAGCATTAGAGACGGGAGTGCCAATTGCATTCTCCTATGTGCACGGGCTTTTCAATTAGCAGAGTAGAGAGACTTGCAAAGATTTGCAAAATACCAGCTTTTTCTACAGGGAGTGGGCGGCAAGACCCAGACATGGAGAGCCTGCCAGGCCCTTTGGCATGAGTCCATCTTAATTCTGTCCAGGCCTGGGGTTGCTTTTCATCTGTGGAAACACACAGGTAATGGGGGGTTCTGATGTTATCAGCAAGGCTAAGAAAGCTGGAGCTTAGATGATTCAAGCTCCCATTGTCCCTTGACAGATACTATTGAGGAGGCCAGTTTTTCTATGGGTAAACACGGTCCAGTTTTTCTATGAGTAAACACAGTCCAGTTTCCCTTTGAAACCCGAAGAGACACACCTTCTTAGCTATTTTGTTTCAAAAAAAAAAAAGTAGATGCCATTTACAAGGTAGAAGAAAGCCGCCACAAGGACAAGCGAGATGGTTCAGTGGGCAAAGGCACTCGAGGCCAAACCTGATCCACTTCCTCAAGCTGTTCTCTGCCACATACAAGCTGCATGAACGCGCACACACACACACACACACACACACACACACACACACACACACACGCTTAACAATATAATAAAAATAAAAAGGAACGTGCCTTAGGGAAGAGCATACTGTCTCTACTGACTGACACACTCTACTCTTCTCTGTCCCCATCATCTGCACCATCCTTAGTCCTTCCTACTTCACAGTTCTCCAACAAATCACCCACCTTGGCTTCGGTTCCACATGTGAGAGTGTGGTTCTCAGTCTCTCGACTTAAATCAATGACCTGGCAGCTATGCTACAACAGACTGTCATCACTAGCCTGATTAAGGTCAAGGTGGCGCCCGGTGTCTGTCACTAAGTATCCAGATGATGCTGAGACTGGCAGTTTAGGAAGCAGTTTGTAAGTCAGTGTACAGAGCTTCCCAGTCAATCGCTGGAAAGAACATTCTTGTTCTCTCATGACAGACAAGACAGGGAGAGGCAGAAGCCAACCATCAGGTTTGGCCCTGGGGGACCTGTAGAAGGCTCTTCCCACCCCTCTGCGACATGCACAGATGGCCTTTAAATGAAAGAGTGCCCTCCTAGAAAGTCACAGGAAACCTGACAATGGTGGGATGCTCATAGCCATCAATCAACATCATGACTAGGCTCGAACTCAGCTTGGGGTACACCAGGGAGGGGTGGGGCTCTAGTTCCAAGGGCTGGCTGAGGAGGAATGGCACAAGTCACTGGATTGCACGTGGTGCACAGTTCCACAGGGAACTGGCACCTCTTCACTCTGTTCCCAGGGGAGGCCCTTCCTCCTACTTCTGTTCTGCTCCTCCCTACTTACCTCTCCATATTGCCCCGAAGGCATGAGTACCAGGTCATATGTGGGTCACAGCTGGAATCACCAGACACAGACGTGGAACAGCACAAGGTCACAGGGTTCTTGTTCCGCTTTGCTCTGGCTAAGAACTATGAGCATTGTTCATGGGCATGACATACTTTCCTCAAGGCACGTCCCGAAATCAGAGAAAGACTATCAGTGTATTTTAAAACTGACCTCATGCCTTGATCTCACCTGACTGGCTCCAGAAACTTCATATAGTAATGAGTATATTTCCTGTTTCAGCAGAAAAGACTTCTGGTCTATCTTCAACTGTTAAAGTCATCAGATAAATCGAAATACCTTGTTTTCTTTTATTGACTTATGCCTTCATGTGCCTTATGTATGGGGGCACATGTGTATGCATGCATGTGTGCATGTGAGTGTGCTTGTGTTCATGTCTGTGTATGAACATATATGTGACGACTATCAGCCATCCTCACTCAGATTTCTTTCCTGAGGCATGCTGCTTGAAGAGGGTCTCTCTCACAGGCTTTGCATTCAGTGATTAGACAAGATGAGTTGGCTGCAGAGCACCAGGGATCCCCCTATCTCTATTCCCCAGCACGACGATTACAAATGAGGGCTGCCATATCCAGCATTTCACACCGGTGCTGGGAACTGAACTCAGATCCTCACGCTGGCACAGACAACACTTTATTGACTGAGCCATTGCCCAGTCCGAGTCTTCTTTTTCTAGAAGTCTGACACTTCTCAGAGATGTTGAGCCTTCTTTTCTATACAGGCAATTTGCTATTTACTTCCTAATCCATCCTTCTCACCACTTGGCTACCTGGACAGGAGAGAACAGGGCTGACCCTTCCGTCCACAGAAATGAGACTCTCGTGTAAGTGTGAATACAAGGAGCGAGTCCCTCACGTTATTAACAGGTAAGTAAATGATGATACTAACAGAAAATAACGATTAGAAAGCAGCTCTGCTCACCCGTAAGTGAATTACACACTTGTTCCAAGGACGTTTTAGGAAGTAAATAGCATATAATCACGGGGATTTACAGGGCAATTAGGTTAAGTACCGACAAAAGTACATTAGCCCGACATGGCACAAACATCCTGATAACAGACTGACCGAGGCTCTGGTCCAAATTGTTCTCCTGGGAGCACTGTGCAAACGCCTCCATGAGGAAGACCTGCAATCCCCATAAAGCCTCAAACCCATGATCTCGGCTGACCCTAGAGGTCCTAAGCATCCATGGAAGCCTTCTCTTCTAGTTTCATTTCTGACAAACCAACTTATGGATGGGGTGGCATTTTAGCTGACAGTTCCAGGGCATAGTCCATCACAGGAAGACATCAAGACCAGAACTCAAGCAACTAGCAACATCACATCCACAGTTAAGAGCAGAGAGAAAAAGATTCATCCATGTGGCTGTCTGCATGCGTCCAGCTCTCAGCCAGTCTCTTCCATCCTAGGGCCTCTAACCACTGGAGTGGTGACACCCATAGTGGACTGGTCAATTAGCGATCAAAACTATCCTCCACAGCTATGCCCACAAGCCAGCTCAGTCTGGACAATTATTCAGCTAAGGTTCTCAGTTCTTAGGTGATTCCGGGTTGTGTCATGTTGACAATTGGGAACTAAACAGCACAACTTCCCTTTGCCTTAGCCACAGCCAGAGACTCCCATCGGTCTATTTGGGGAATGTATTTTATTCCCACAAAATCCATTTTCTCGCCTTCCCTGTAGCCTGCAAGACAGACACTTCCGCTGTGGCGATTTCCGTGCTGAAAACACAGGAGCTCGAATTGGTGGCTGGCTTGTTGCCCAATTACAGAGCATGTGTAGGTTTCCAAGTGAAGTTGACACTAGCTGCTTGTGATGGCTCCTCCGCTGAGAAGGCTTGGTCCTCAGATGTCGGGTGTGTCGCTGAAGGGTGACTAGATCCCACATGTTCTGGTGTCAGTTATCCACTGCCAGTCTCATAATTAAATGGCGGTACAGGGAGGTAGCAGAAACCATCAGAGGTAGGACTAGGTCGGAGGAAGCAGGTCACTACTTCCTTGGGAATTTGTATTGATAATGAAATGAGCCAGTCAGTCCATCTCCAGGTGTGTGTGTGTCTGTCTGTCTGTCTGTCTGCCTGTCTACCTGCCTCCCCCACACCTCTCTCTTTCTCCCCCTCCCCATGACATTCTTTCTTTACCTCAGTCCAAAAGCAATGGAGCCAGTCTCTAAAACCGATATCCCAAATATGACTGTCTTAAGCTGTTTTCATGGGATATCATTGGGGAAATCTTTTTGTAAACTGTGTGAAGATGCGTCTCTATTTAACCTCACCCACCTAAGGGATCTTCTGATTGGTTTAATAAAGAGCCGAATGGCCATTAGCTAGGCAAGAAAGGATAGACAGGACTTCTAGGCAGAGGTAAGAACTCTGAAAAAGAATCTAAGGTGGACAGATTTGTCAGTCAGATGCAGAGGAAGTTGGATATACAGTACTAAGGAGAGGTAACGAGCCATGCGGCAGAATGTAGATTAATATAAGCAGGTTAATTTAAGTTTTAAGAGCTAGTTGGGAACAAGCTTACACTAACGCCAAGCTTTTATACTTAATAAGAAGTCTCAGTGCTGTTATTTGGGAGCTGGAGGTCCAGAAAAGACCTGCTACAGGGTATTCTGTGAATCAGACATGGTGCCCTCACAGCAACATGAATCATACACACTGACTTCCTAAGTCCTGTGCTGGCTCTGCATCTGGGAGCATTCCTCATAGATGCCCCTCTACAGTTCTTGACTGTGAAATTGGCCTATCCTTCCCTTTCTGCATCTCCCCTGTCCACATTTGAGGCAAGAACTGAGGACTGTAGAAACATCACTCGCCAGCCTATTCCTCACTCATGAGGACTGGGATGTGGGATCCAAGGTTTATTTTTAAGTTCAAAGCTTAATTTTAAGTCTGAGTGGATTTAGCACAAGCCCTTCCTGCTCATAGGCAATCTAGTGTGCACTGACTTTGGCTCAGCTCTGAAAGCAATGTAAGGATCTAAGCTCCTTGACCTTGTGATGTCACCAGCCCACCCACACTAAGTTCACCCATCAGGAAAGAGAATGATAGAGGACCACAGAGACACTGATGTCCCTTTTCTGAAGGTGACACATCCCTTAAAACGTACTCTTTGCTACCAAAGCATGGCCCGTAGTCCCAACCCAACTGTAAAAGAAGTTTCCAGATAGAATAGGATGAGCAGCTACTGAGTAAACCTAAGCATCATCAAGGCCTTTACCTTGACTCCCTGTTCCCGAATGATGAGCAGCGGTTTTGGCAATTCCATCCATCCCCAAGACGAAAGTTCAAAAATCCCATTCATTCACTCCACCCAAAAATGTAGAAGAGAACCAAGATACAGAGGCAGCCCATCAAGTTCAAAGAGCCATGAACTAAAAGGGACAGATTTCTACAACTGATCCAATGTGCAGTGGTGAGCCAAGGATGACAGGGTTATCTTCTCTTATGATAGACCCAACACACAATGCTGGAGAGGGCAAGGACAGAGTAGGGACACTCTCTCTATGTGATAGACCCAGCATGTATGGCAGTCCAAAAACAGAAAAGGGATAATTTCTTCCCATTAAAAACCCAATGTGCAATGAGGAGCCAAAGACAGAGAGTGAGTGATACCTTTATCCATGTGGCAGACCCAGAATTTCATGGGGTCCAAGTACAGATTGGGGACACCTTATCTACATGACAGACCCAGAATGTAATGTGGATTCAGGGACAGAATCATCACTTAGAGCAGAAAAGCTAAGGAATATGGCAGAGTGTATAAGAGATATATCTGTAACTCTGGTGGACAGACACAGTGCATTGTCCCCTCTACTGAACACAGGAGATGTTCTATGTTCATTCACTGATTCTGATACATGGGAAGAATCCCTCTGCCTGATCTTTGACCCTGGATTACGTTGAGCCTTAGCCCTCATCTATCCTAATCCTGAGATTGAGATACAGTGAGTCTTCCCAATTTCACAAGGACTTTGATTTCAGGGGTGGCATCATGTCTTTCAGTTTCTTCTTCCAAACACAATTCATTCCCAAGCCTAGATATCCTTTGGCTAACTTGAAGGGCATAAAACATGGATGTCATGAGATTCAACAGCTTTCCTTGAACCTACCGTTTGTTTAAGGGCTGATCACCAGCTACCTTGTGACTGTGGAATGGAAGTCATATTCCTATCTATTATCTATAAGGTCCCTTGATGCCTGACAGTTGGTCACCAAGCCACTGTCCTGGTTCAGGTTTCTGATGGGGCAGTCCCTGACTTCTGGGACCAATTTCTGAATTAGGGTAATTTAACCTAAGTGCCTAAGAGGGACCCTGCATCCCTATGTCTCAGCAAAAATTTGATGGGGTCAGTAAAATCCAATTATTATCAATTGTTTAGGATAATAAGGAAATACAGGGTTAGTAATTAGTCATCTATTATAATTGAACTTGTAGTCACAGTAGGTATGTTTTCAAGATCAAACAAAGATATATTTTAGATATAGAAGTCATCTTCAAACACTTCAGAGAATGTGGTATTTAAGATGTTTTTATAACCTAGGTTCTTCTTTTTTTTTATGACAATGAGACATGTCTGTTCCTGCAGCACCAATCTATTTCAGAGAAGATAATGAGAATCAAAGAAACTCCACACGGAGCTGACTTTCTTTGTTGCAAAAGTAAATCACTGGGCAAGAAAATGTCCTTGCCTCAGCTGCTGACAGTATGCTGTCCTAATTGAATAAACTGGACACAAAAGAAAGTGACTGCCAAACATTGTCAAGGCAAGGAGAGACAGCCCTTCAAAATATCCCGCTTCACAGAAAAGTCTATCAGATATGCTAGGCCTGAAGACCGAAGATGGATGCCCCAATATTGCAGAGAAATTTTGGATGACTCTCCAGGCATTCAGCTGTTTCTGTCATTTCTCACATTTTTGGAAGTTTCTTGTTTGCACTTTCTGCTTATTCAGTTAATATTATTTCCTTATTGGGTCTCTGAGGGAGCTGAAGATTAGATAGCTATAGTTATAGTTTCCCAGACATAGAAAGCAAGTTATGATAGAAAGTAAATTAGGTACACGACTTTGGACTCACCAAGACAGGATAGATATGAAGTATTTTCTCTAAATTTGCCAAATGCAAATGGACTGGACATTGTTGATATACTCATTGCCTGTATGTATTGTATATAGACATTGTATTTATAGTATATAGTTTTTATAATATTAGTTATAGCCTTCCTTTTTATATTAGACAAAAAGGGGAACTTAGTGATATTTCACTTGTATTTTAATAAAAAAAAAAGCCTGCATGAAGTTCAGAGAGTAAAACAGCCACACTCATCAGCCTTACAGACCAGGCCGTGGTGACACACACCTTTAATCCCAGTAGCCTCACTAGTTTGTCATAGAAACCAGGTGGTAGTGGTGCACACCTTTAATCCCAGCCCTAGAGAGGATTATAAGATGTCAGGAGATAGCTCTCACTCACCGTCTCATTCTGAGATTCCTGGAGGCAAGAGCGCCATTTCGGACTAAGGTAGAGGTAAGAGCCAGTGGCAGGCTGTTTTGCTTTTCTGACCCTAATTTCTGTCTCTGGGATTATTAATCATGCTACAACTGACTTTACACCATGACCTACCTCACACTAAAACTCACAATGGGCACTGCTGCCTCAAAAGGGCACCTTCAGCTCTGCTGTGTGTGACTATGTCACACAGGATCAAGAATACACCTGTGCCTACATGTCCAGGTCCAGGAATATAGTGATATTTCTGTTAACAGCACTGTTTGCAGAAGCTAAGTCTCATGACCTAAGCTTGGTGTATAAAAGAAGCTTATAGGGGTGCCATGTAAGGATTTGGGGGCAGGTGGTATATGGTGAACCCTGTAACATCTGGTAAATTAAAGAACCAGCAGTAGAAGCCAGGTCACCTGGCTCTAGAACCAAGACTCTCAAACACTCTGCCAATGGGGAACAACTTTCACAACAAACACCAGGGACTAACTGGTGGCTGAGCCAAAAACCAGACTAACTTTTTCTGCATAAGCTATTATTTTCAAGATGGTTTGACAGCTTCAGGTCTTTTCAGCCAGAATAAGCTGTTCTTTGCTGCAAAGACGCTGGGGCATCAGACAGATACCTTGTCAAAGGTCCAGGTTACCCAGAGTTCTGATGTAACAGAAACCAATAATAGGCTGGCCGATATCAGATGGGGACAGGCACTTACACAGCTCTCTGTTCCTTAATTCAAATAGGTCTGTTCTTAGAGCTTGAGTCCCAAGTACATGATGCTAAAACCTGTCTTCTATTGTGAGCTACTGTACAAGATTTGGCTGGGGCCAGGGTTTGGTAAGGAGGCAGTGAAGCTAACCCAGCAGTTAAGAACTCACATACCTAAAATCCTTCAGGGTGTGGAGGGGGAGTATATGAAAGCAGACTAGTAGGGAATGGGTACAACTAAATTCTACAGTTGGCAGACAGTTCTCAGTCCAAACAAACCAAAGCCCTGAAAACCCAGGAATTTTACACCCTCAGAGATAAAAGGGAGGGAGGGAGGGAAGGAGGGAGGGAGGGTAGGAAAATGGGAGGGAGGGAGGGGAAGGTGAGATGGAGGGAGGGAGAGAGGGAGAGAGAGAGAGAGAATTAAAAAAAAAAAAACCTCACACTGAATTCCAGGTAACTTGGGGTGGGAAATAGTCCTTGGCTAGTTAATTTTTCAAGCATACATAAAATTAAACTCTCACCTATGGTCCAAGAATCTTCACTATTTAATCTTAGTCTTAATGCATCTGTTCACTCTCAGGCCCTGTCTCCTGGAGCTTGACTCTCCTAAGATTAAAATCACATATAAACTAATTTATTATGTACCTAATGAAGTTGCGCTTTGTTGAGTGTTTCTAGGCGATGTCACAAGAGCCACAATGAAGATGGGGCTTCTGTCTATGGTCAAAGCCACAAGGAAGAGAAATGGGGCTTCTATCTGGATAGAAGACTGATATAATCCTTCCCAGCGAGCCACTTCTGCAGGTATCTGAATGGTACAGATTACTGGAAAGATCCAGGTCACAAGCAGCAAAAGGATAGTACGTAGTAGCTGACCAGCTAAGCACAAACACAGATTCAGACCTGTCCATCAAGCCTGTGGCACCCCATTGTCCATCTAGAAGGCAATATCTATGGTGATTTGAAAGAAGAATGTCCTCTATAGGTGCACATATTTGAATATGTTGTCCCCATTGGTGGCACTGCTTGGAGATATTATGGGATCTTTAGGGTGCAGCGTCTGTCTGGAGAAAGAATACCACTGGGGGATGGGTTTGGGGCTTCATAGCCCCCTGTTTCCAGTTTTCTCTTTCTGCTTTCTGTGTGTGGCTGAAGAGAGCATCTCTCAGCTTCCTGTTCTAGCCACCTGCTACTAAAGAAGCACTCCCTCTGGAACCATAAGCCCAAATGAACTCTTCCTCCCTTAGGTCAGCTTAGCTGTGACACAGCCTCAGATCTGTCCATCACCACCACTGTCAATTGCCCTGCATCCACTGTGGAACAGCATCTCAGTCTATTTAGACAGCTTTAGCAAAGCATTATAGCTGGGGCTAGGGCTTTATTTATTTATTTTTTTGGTTTTTTTTTTTTTTTTCGAGACAGGCTTTAATATATAACATCTGTCACAGGCTCATGAAGTCAGTGCCTGGTCCTCCTGCAATGGGTTAGTTTGGTACGTTCTGGAACTGTACGAGATGGCGGTTAGCTGGAGAAAGTAGATCATATGGGTGGGCTCTGGGGTTGCTTATTCCTGGTTGCTTTCTGTCTCCTTGGCTTCCTGGTTGGTCACAAAGAGAACAGTCTCCCCTACATGCTCCTGCTTCCATCAAGTTGTTCTGAAGCTCATGGAAACCAACAAGTATGAACTAAACCCTCTAAAATAGTGAGCTAAGCCTCTAAATTGTCTATGCAAGGTTTCTCTCACAGCTACAAGAAGCTAACTACGACATACCAGTAGATTATTCCACAACACAATAGCTTAGGTTATTTCTCATGGCTGTGAACACTGGATGCCCAGACTCAAGGGGAACTACTAAACAACACCCATTCTTGCTCGTACATGGGACTTCTGTAGTATTTTCTTACATCCTGAAAAAGACAGACATGGCCCTTGAATGAAGACACTAACCTCATCCCCAAGGGTCCCACCATCAGGACTTAATAATATCCCAAAGCCATCACACACACACGCACACACACACCCAGGTAAACCTCCCAGGAGTTAGAATTTTCACATATGAATTGAGGGAGAGGCAGACATACATACTGGCTTCATGTCAGACAACGTGCCTGCTCCTTCTGATCCTCCCAGCTGTCGTGCCACTTCTCGGAGCCACATCTTCCCAGACAGCTGTGGCAGTTGCTGTGAGGACCAGGGACAAGGTGGGAACCTGCCAATTACAGCACCTGCGGGCTGGAGACGTTAAATCACACAAGGCAGTGGGAACCGCCATGGTTGTGAGAACAGCCTGTGGGCGTGAGGGCTCTACACGACGCTTGCTCTCAGAAGGTTACACGCTGCCGCTGTCTCTACGAGCACAGCTGCAAGAACGTTTTGTTGTTTGTCCCTTGAACGAAAAGCTCTGAAAACATTCTTTGATTTACAAAATCAGAGAGACAGAAAACAGTAAGAGAGCGGAATCATAATGTTTACCACGATGATGTGGACAGCTGCCTGGACTCCAGTCCCAACAGAATGCCCCCAATGTGTTGACTCAACAGACACCTGCTGACACACATTGTGCACCAGGCAGTGCTCTATCCTGCAGTGGCACAAACTCATTCTGTAAGGAGCCAGAGAGGAGATGTTTGGGACTTTACAGAAAACACAGTCATTTCTATCTACCCAGCCCAACCACAGCTAAACTTCAATAGATTTAATAAACTGGGTGTGGTAGTATCTTTTTTTTCCTGCACTTATGAGACAGGTGGGGGTTTGTGAGTTCAAGGCCAGCCTGGTGCACATACTAAGTTTCAAGCCAGCCACGTCTCAAAAACAAACAAACAAAACAAGCAAGCAAGCCAAAACTCAATAGACTCATATTGCTTTAAATTCATTCTGATAATTGAGGTCATCATGCATGCAAAATATGTACACACACGCTTTCATAATCACAAACACCACTACATGAATGCATTCACACACAAATACCCATATACTTCCATTCATAGGTGCATGCATGTACTCTCCCATACACACAGATTCACAGGCACATGCACACTCCCCCCCCACACACACTCATACACATACATGCAAGAGCAAAATGGACCCTGTTAGGTTCACGCAGGGGCACCAAGCCATATATATACATCCATGTCTCTCCACCATGCTGTCTACACCTCTCCCAGCACAGCCTACTCCAGGAACCAAGAACCCAAGCAGGATAATTCCACCAGTAAAGAACATACCATCTGATTATACATGAAGCCCTGAGTCCATGTCCCTGCTTCTAGCTAATTTCCCAGAGTGTTTCTACTCCAAGACTCCCCCTCCCCCATCCTTTGATTTTTCAACATCAGCCAAATTGCCTTCATTTAAACTCAATTAACTTCTGAATGCAGAGGCACCACCCTGGTCCCATTTACTGAAGGAAACTCTCTTAATGTGCCCATTATAAACCCCTGTCTTCCGTGTTTTCAATAGAAAGATCATCTGACATTTGGTTGAAAGGTCTGTCTGCAGTATCCTCCAAACTCATTAAACAACTTTCTTTGAACCAGACTGAGTTCCAGTAATCATTTACCTCTTAATTTAAATACCATCGCAGTTTTTGAAGGGCATTTCATTTCATAATGGAGTCTATTACCCTAACACTACAAGAGCAATTAACATACGGTGACCAGATCCCTCTAGAAAGACACCAGATGCAGTTGTTTTAGGTTACTGTGTCATAAGAACAGCCTTACCACCTTGCTACCAAGCCAGCAGGACTGTAGGTCACTCTGCACATATCCCAAATGCTTTCGGACCAACCCTGCTCACCCAGTAAAGGTAAGCTGTGGTTACTGCCAGATCCTTGCAACTGGTTTTGGCTATGTTTATCTTTTTAAACTCAAAGCTACTCAAGTAAGAGCAGGAGGCTCAGCCTTCCAAATCTGGCTACATTATCATTCCCACTCCTGCTGCTTCACAGGGGGGTGTCTGGTTGTGCCTCCTGCCCCTGCCCCACCCTCCGCTCTGCTCTTGCATCTTCTGGTGGTCCATGCTTACAATAACTCAGAGATATCTTTTAAAACATCAAGTCATGGCATTACCCCAGATTCACGCTGACAGTGGCTCCTGCATTGCAAGAAAGGCTTCATTCCCTCTGCTGGTTCCAGTGGTCCTGATGTCCCTGCCATCTGGACATCAATTACCTCCCCTGCTCCTAACTCACTCCTGCCCCACTGGATGTCTGGCTGTAGAGATGCCAAGGCTACCCAGCGGTGAACCCCAGCCTGTGGCTGCTTCTGTCCAGGGTTCTCTTCCCATATCCTCACTTTTGTCATCAGAGGAGATGCTCCCAGCCCCTTCCCTGGTGTCACCTGCTTATGCTGCTACTGTGTAGTCTGAGCACCCCAAACAGAGGTATGACATATGATCCTGCTCATGGCTTTCCTCTCTGGGAGAAATTACATTAGCCGGACAAGTCTGCATTCAGTGTGGAGGCTCATGGGTTAAAGATGGGGCTGAGTACCTCTTTGCCTATCCCATGAGTGCTGTGTCAAAACAGGCTCTGGGTACCACTTACCTGTCCCATGAATGTTGTATGCATGCTAACCTCCTCCTGTTCATTTCATTTATATTCTACTGGAAGTGAGAGCCCACAAAGGCTGTGCTGTGTGGAGTGCCTATCCCATTCTGTTTCAAGTACTTCCAAAGATGAGCACGGTAAACCTTTCAAAGATGTGAAGCAGTGTAGCCATTGACTCTCATTTAGTAACAGAGTCTAGTGCAGAGAGGGACGAAGTGAATCACCAGAGGACACACAGCCTCTCAGGAAAGGCATGCCTCAAACCCTAGTGGTCTGTGGCTGAGTTCTTGTCCCTGCTGTATAATAAATGACCTGATTGCAAGTCTTCTTTTCCTTCCTCTCTCCCTCCCTCTCTCCCTCCTTCCCTTCCTCGTTCTCTCTTCTCTCCATTCCTCCTCCCATGCTTTTTTAGCAGAGTAAGGACCCTAGTTCTCCTCTATGAGTTGCAGCTTCAAGAGCTGCCCCCCCCACTCAGTGAAGCAGTTTTTCCTTCCCCTACAAAAACACTTACTTCATTACCTTTTTAAAAATGAATACCCTGGATCCTCTAAAGGAGTGAGTAGCTAGGTAACTCACAACCTGCATCTCAAGGGGCTGAAGGAAGGCATCAGGAGAGTGCTGTCAGATCCTGGGGTTCAGACTGCAATAGGGTGATGGAGGGCTCTGGCTCTAGTAAGGCTCCTGGATCAGTGTAGAAGACAGAAAACCACACAAACACCATAAAGGGCCGGGGGCGGGGGGTAGGGCACGGGGAGGCGAGAGGGTTTCTATTTAGTGTGATTCCAAGGAAGTTTCTGCAGACAAATGGGGGTAGAAGGGAATCCCCCCACATCTAATGTGGTAAGAACATGAGATTTGAGACTGGCCATGATGGAGTACACTTTCAATCTCAGCACTCAGGAGGCAGAGGCAGGTGGATCTCTGAGTTCAAGGTCTGCAGAGTAAGTTCCAGGATAGCCAGGGCTATACTGAGAAACCCTGTCGGAATAAAAGAAAAAGAAAAGAAAAAAGGAAGAAAGGGAGGGAGGGGACGGGAGGGAAGGAAGGAAGACGAAAGAGCTGTAGTTAGACTAAAGGAAAGATGAACTACTTAGGTAAAAGGTTAAGCTGAAATACACTCTAAAATGCCATGTCATATCTTTATCCCGACCCAATCTCAAATTATAGAGAAATCTACCAATCATCTTATGGTGGTCAACTTGAAACAATACGGAATCACCTGGCACTGAAGTCTCTATGAGAGGTTATCTACACTAGGTTGGCCTGTGGGCATGTCTGTAGGGGAGTGTCTTAATACGGTTAATTCATGAGGGAAGACCCATCCCACTGTGGGCTGTGGGCACCATCATTTCCTAGACAGGGGGGCTTTAACTATTGAGAGTAGGGAAACTGAGATTAATACAAGCAAGCAAGTGAGCATATATACATTCATTTCTCTTCCCTCTGGAAAGAAGGAAGAGGAAAAGGGGAATAGAAAGGAAGAGGAGGAGGAAGGCTAACTTAGAACTTCACACTGAATTTATTTTAATATTGTTGGGTTCTTATCTTTTTGGCTGAATTCTATGTGTGAGTAAACATTTATGTGTGAGCAAATAATGTATGCCTTATATGTGTGTGCAAGTTTATACATGCTTATGTATAAACAGGTGGATACAAGCATGTGAAAGTATGTATATATGTGTCTCTGTGTGGGTGAATGTGTGTGTGTTTCCCTGAGTATGTGCAGATATATTGTGTATGTATGAGCACATGAGGGTCCATATATGTGTGAGAGAGAAGATATGTGTGTGTTTGTGTTTACATGGTCACCCATGCTCTGGTCCTTGACTTCTTAAAGGACAAGACATACACACACACACACACACACACACACACACACACACGTCCTTATCCCTCTTCTCTCCATCCCCATTGCAGAATACAGTGCCCTCCCTATAGGACATTGCTGAATCAAATCTTTGGTTGACTGAGTCAATATGTGAAATGACCCAGTCATAACTCTGCCTTCATTGCTCGGGAAACTACACAGCAATGGCTATGTCATTTTTGATTACACAAATACACCCTGCTTGCCCTATCCAATCATCTCTTGATGGGCATGCAGCATATTTACCGCTTTTCACCATGCAGTTGCTGGTGTGAATATCCTAAGCCATGTCCTTCAGAGCCCAAGGCAGGGCTTCTTCCCAACTAGAACAGACTCAAGAGACGGGGGCTGTGCCACTTCCAACTTCCCTGATGGAAAAGTTTCCCTGGGCAGAGTGTGTGAGATGAAGAAGGGTAGGGGAGCAGACAGGGAACCTTCTTAGTGTGCCAGGAGGGTACGGCTGGGGGAACATCAAGATGAACACATGAAAGCGGTCAGGGGAAAGCTTGACATCCCTTCCCATCAAGGATTCGGGTGAGAAAATGCAGCAAGATCAAGAAGAGCCGCATCTCTGGAAGCAGGAGGAGGAGGGTGTCATGCAAATGACTTGGAAAGGGTCATGAAGGAGGGCCTTTAGAGCCTAGGTGTGTCCCTAGCCCCCTTGCCCACTCCCATTCTCAGGTTTCCCTTTTCATTCTTAATAGACTGTCTCTATTCCAATCTAATTCTTTGCCCAGAGAAACAAGAACCTAGAAATCTCAGCAGGCGTGCTTTGGACTTGGATACAGCCTATAATACCAGCTGTGAGTGGTATGGAGCCCCAGGGGATGTGGCCAGCAGTGTAAGATTACAACAGATATCAGTTCTAGTGAAGAAGCAACCACTGGTACCCTGCTGCCAGTCAAGGAGGAGGAAGGAACAAAGGGAATTGCCAGCCTTCTGATCTCCTAATAGTGGCCTCATAGACCAAAGACAGAAAAAGCAGAAAACAGTCAAAGTCATGAATGCTTTGCAAAGACAGCAGCCTCCAGGACATGGAGGAGAGGAAAGAAAGGACGGACAGGGTCCTGCCGAGGAATGAACAAGAGGGTTAAGTAGGGGAAAGGGATTGGTAGACGATATCCCATGATTGTCCCAACACTCCAGTGACAGTCTTGCAATGTAAGATTTCCACTGCATCACAATGGTGTCAGGACCTCCCCACACTGCAGGTTCTTGCTTTGATAGGCACGTGACTTCCTATTGGCTGACCTGATTGGTGTGTGCTTTTTTTCAGGGATTAACTGGAGTGTCCATGATTAAGTCTTCAAGCTGGTCATCTTTCTGTTTTGCGCATATACTAGCCGTTTGCAAACTGTTAAGAAAAAGTATGAAATAAAATAATTTTCTCGCCGGGAGTTGGGGTGGCGCACATCTTTAATCCCAGCATTTGGAAGGAAGAAGCAGATGAAGCCCTATGAGTTTGAAGCCAGCATGGTCTACAGAGCAAATTTCAGGACAGACAGAGCTATTTATACAGAGAAACTCTGCCTCAAAATATCAAAATAATAATAATTATTATTAGTTTCTCAAATCAAGGTTTATTGATATGGGAAAAATATGAAGTACTCATGAGTTCAACAAAGACTTTTCTCTCACATCAGGTAGGCTTAGCCTGGGGTGACTAGAGTCCAAACAAAAAAAAAAATCATAGGGCCACTAAAGCCACCCTAAAGCTCTTACGGCAGAAACTGGGGTGATGTGGAAGAGGAGAACGAACTGTTCATTTGGCCTACGAGCTTTCTCCTCGATGTTTTGATCCTATACCACAGTCAGTGTCCACGTGAGGAAAGGAGGCAATGAGGAACCAGAACTCTCCCCTGGCCTCCAGCGAGGACTGTCTCGGAGCCACTGCTGTGGGCTGCTGGCCTGACGTGTTTCTGTCTTCTGTTCTCTTCAGTAGCATACTTTCAATCTCTTTTCTCTACCTAAAAAGTACTGTATCCCTACCCTTGGTACAACACCCCCAAAAGTCTAGTTGTTCAATTCCCGAGGGCCTACGAAGAGTGAAAACAAAGGGCCCTGGAGGCAGAGCGTCCGTTCATTCTCATTCATATTCACTCATTCATCCATCCATCCATCCTCACTCTCTCTGAGTGCTCTCTCGCCTCTTTCTCTGGGTATAGCGAATGTTTGCATTCTTTATTGACTTGATTAGATTCAGAATTACCATGGAAACAGGCCTATGAAGGTGTTCCTAGAGAGGTTTAACTGAGGTAAAGAGAACCCACGCTGAATGTGGGCAGCACCATGCCCTCCCTGGTCTGGCATCTTGGACTGAACACAAAGGAGAAGGTGAGCCAGGCACCAGCATCCATCTCTCTCTGCTTCCTTCCTGTGGATGCCACGTGGCCGCATCCCTCATGCTCCTGCCTTCTCCAGCAAAACTAAACCTGACTCCTTTAAGTCGCATCTGCTGGGCAGCTTGTCACAACAATGGAAAAAAAAAAAAGGACCGCCATGCTTCCAGCCTCTGTGTTCTTTCCTCCCCCATGGGAGACACACTTACAACCTCTTCATAAAGACTGTTTCAGCCCACAGACCAACAAGTAATTACGGCCTATTCTTCAGTGAATGCAGGGTTCCATAGAAACACCAGGCAGACATGAGCTGTTTCAATGAATGCCCCACACAGTAGCTGCAGTATTTAAAGGTGGGATTTATTACCATCAACACAATTAGTTATTTTACACACACCATAACTTTTAATCCCCTCAGATGCTCGGGGGGGGGGAGGGGAGGGAGTATTCCAAGCCTCAATCTGCAGTGCTCTGAGCTCGGCGCTCCTGTGGAAAAATCACAGGAGTAATTCTAACTTGAAACAATTTAATTTGTAGTATTCCTCTTTCAGTTAAGGTGAAGAAACAGTGAATTTACAGCAGTCACAAGTGGGACCCGCACACCTGCCTGCACATCCTGTCTCTTGGAACAATGGTTTCTAACGGGACTTTAATCAGTGTTCAACCCAAAATGGGAGCCCCAAGGTCTACTAACCTTGAAACACACTGGTTAAATGTGTGCAGTCCCTCTTCTTTGCACACACTCTTACACCATATAGGTCCTAGGGCTCTGTGGGTCTGCTCTGGGCCAATGCAGAGTGCAGGTTCTCCAAACTTAATTAGTGATATCATCCGTTCCAACTCCTGAAATATTCAGCTCCACACAGTGGCCTGTCTTGGTGGTCACCTTGTTCGTACTGAAATACACCCAGAACACCTCAACATGCTCCTGGAGGTGTCTGAGGGAGTCTTTCAAGAGGAATAGAACATGAGGGTGATTAAGGGGTTAATCCTTGGTGGACACAAATTTGAGTAGACTGTTAGAAGGTACTCGAACTTGACTTAGGCTACTAAGTAGCCCAAAAGAAAGATGTGTAGTCCAAGCATAGATGGTGGCTATGAAAGAAGAAGAAGGAAGGAGTGATATAGCTATGAGATGTGCTGATTAGCTTTGTGCAGTATCCCTGTGTGACATTTCCTTGATTGGGGATTAATGTGGGAGGGCCCAGGCCATTGTGGGTGGGGCTACCCCTGGACAGGTGGTTCTGGGTATATAAGAAAGCAAATTAGGCTTGTTCTTGGTCTGTTCCAGTTCCGGCCACCAGGCTCTTGCTTTGAGTTCTTGCCCTTGGCTTCCCTTAATGATGGACTCTAACCCATCATATAAGAAACCTTTCCCTCCCTGAGTTGCTCCTGGTCATGTTACCACAGCAATATAAACCCAATTCAACAGCATATGATAGCAAATGAAGTTGTCAGTCGTGGCCCTGATTTCACCTAAGCTTTATCACCTCCTGGTACTGGTAGGATGAAGTCAAAGCCCCTCAGCTCCTCATAAAGAACAGCAATGCCCCATGGGGTCAGCTCTCTTCAAGCTTGTATCTCCATCCCTTTCATTTGCTTCCCGAGTCCTTCCCTCCCCATTTCCTCTTCTCTCTCCAACACCGCCTCTACCTCTATCTTTCCCAGTGTCTCTGTCTCTATCTATCCTTCCCAACTTTGCTCTACCCCATCCATGCCAACTACCTAAGGCACACACCCATGGCCCTCATCTTGTGTTCTCACCACAGGGCTTGTGTGGCATCCACGGCCCCTATCTGGCTTACTCTTCTTCATTTTTCCCTTTTCCACTATTCTGGATTCAACATCCCTTTCTGTGTTGGTCCAAGGCTACAGCCACAGAGAAGCTCCTACTGGCTCCCATCCTCATGGCCCATTGTATCTTCTCAGCACTGGGTGGCACTAACCAGAGTTGCAATTTTAGGCTTATAGGATGATCAGCATTGACTAATAACTTGACAGGGACTGGAATCGAAGAGATAAGTCTTAGAGCATAAATGTGTCTCAACTTAGATATGTTTATTAACAGCCCTCTATTCAAACTTCAATCTCACTTCAGGACCCTGAAGATAAACTTGGGGTGGTAGTGGGGGTCACTGGATTCTCCTTTTTATACTTTTTCCTGTTAATATGACTGTTCTAATGAACTCACAGAGGACGACAGGTGGCTTCACCTTCAGGGACAGGGGGAGCACAGGCTGTGACCCTAAGTTTAGTAACAATCTCTCTCAGCTTGCTGACACTCCTGCTGCTGTGTCTGCCCCCTTTTTGTGGACTATACCCTGGAACCCTCAGGGAAACTGTCTCCTTCTCTATGGTGTATTTTTCGGGCATTTTGTCACAGCAAGTGGAGAAGTAATAAAAACCGGACAGGCTTCTATTTATCTGTGACTCTGCACGTCAGCCCCTGCACCCATCACAGCATGGAGCAGCTACACGGAACAAGTGTGCAGTAACTGAATCTTCCAAAGTAAAGTTTGAGCATTTTCTCTAGAAAATGACCCCCACCCGAGATAGTCCCTCCTGGCAGTTCTGCCAGTCCACCTGGTGACTGCCTACCATATCCTCCACGGAACAATGACAGCATGAGTCACCTGCCCCATCACTTCCCTTTTAAGTCCCGTGTTTTATGAGGATTGCGGCTGATAGCTATAGTTTGGACAAAAATACAGTTTTGCCATCAGAATTCATTCTCAATAATCGCCCAACGATCAGCTGCTTAGCACCCAAGATCCCAGACCAACCACCACCACCACCACCACGAGGGACATGCTGCTGAGCTTGGTATACCCCATGAGGAGCCCAGATTGTGCATTTGTATCAAAGCGGCTGGCACATGTAGTTAGGCTCAGTTGGTGAGGTTGGGCAGTCGGTGATGCCACAACCAAGCCTTGAAGGTCAGGGGTCCCTCCTGAGCTCTCTCTGGATATCCACAGCACCTGCAAAGGGCTTTGCCCAAGGCAGAACTTCCATTGCATTTTCTGGGCATCTGGGTATATGGTTTTTAAAGCACAGAGTGTTTGGCCACATACACATCAAACACACCATCCTCTGCATGGGGATTCTCCAGGTGTCCCGCCCACTAGCCAAGAGAATCATTTTGCTCTGGTTTTCTAATGCAGACTGGACACTGTCCAGTTTTAATTTAAAGGTGTTTCTGTTTGGATGGAAACTCTATGTGGCAAGTGTAATCTGAAGAAAAGAGACAGATGGAACCAGTGTAACTTAATGGTTTCATTTTTGAGTTTAAAGCAGGTAAACAGAAAAAAAAAAAAAGGAGAGAGAGAAAAAAGCAAACCCCAAGAAGTCAGGGAACACCTGACATCTGAGAGTCACTGGGTAAAGTGAATGAAGGAGGCAGTGTCTCACCCTGCTTCATACAGAGAGTTTTCTAGAACATTTTGGGACACAGAAAGAAAGCAGCTAGGGTTCAAAATAAGCTGCCTGACCCAACAGAGGCCAGAATAGCACTTGTCTTAGTCATTGTTCTATTGCTGTGAAGAGACACCATGACCAAGGCAACTCAATTAAAAAACATTTAATTGGGGGTTTGCTTACAGTTTCAGAGGTTTAGTCCATATCATCTAGAGGGGAGCATGGCAGGCACGGTGCTGGAGAAGTAGCTGAGAGCTACATACTGATCCATAGGCTATGAGAGAGAAAGAGAAACACTGGGCAGGGTGTGGGCTTTTGAAACCTCAATGCTCACTCCCGGTGACATACTTCCTCCAGCAAATCATACCTCCTAATCCTTTTTTATTTGGTTTTTTTCTGTCTTTGTGTTTGCTTTTTTTTTTTTTTTTTCAGACAAGGTTTCTCTGTATAGTCCTGGCTGTTTTGGAACTCACTACGTGGACCTCCCACAGACATAAGCCTGTAGCCAAACGATAAAACAGGGCTTTGCATTTGACACCATGAAAGTTTTCATTTCAACACAGCCCATCCTCTGTCCTCCAACCTAGACAAACCTCCCTGCCCACACCCCTCTTCAGACAAGGGTGTACAGAGAAACAAGCATCTTCCCGGAAATCCCTGCTCACTTCCTCTGTACATTTCTGTCGAGATTCATAAGCTTTATGCATTGTGGATAAATCACCTATAGATACATGAGAACTCAGGAAGTCTGCAGTCTTTTAAAAGTTACCTAGTTCCCAAGTCTTACAAGCAACTTTTATCTATCTAAATTCTGGAAGCAATATAAGCCCGCTTGGTCTTGCTTTCGTTCAAATTAGGTAAATATTAAGGACAAGAGGGAAAGCAGGGTTGTGAGGATCCAGGCCAATGCCAGAGCAAGCAGAAAACTTGTTAGGGATTCAACATTTGTCGCGAGGGAGCAAGCAAATCCCTGAGTGGAACTGAGATCCACGGCAGGAGGCACTTGCTAAGAGTTTAGTGAACATGGAGGCTCCGGTTGCCTTTCTCTGTCTGTGCTAATACCCTTTGAAGGCAAGGGAACCTCGATTTGTGCCCCCAATTGCATTCATTTTACCAGCCCTCTGGGATTGGAAGTACATCGGAATGACACCTCCGTGTCTGGCAGAAGTGTGATGGATGGCTGGGGAACTCCGCAAACAGCCCGGCTCATGCGCTGTCGGGGCCCATCACGCCGGCCATCCATCTCCCACTTGCAAGCCCAGGCTCGGCAGCCATCTTTCATATTGTTTCATTTGCTCATTACTAGAGAACCACAAATGGACTCGTCACAAACTTGGGAGCCACTCGGAAGGAACACTGGCGCTTTCAAAGGCTTTGCCCCAAAACCTAAAAATATTCAGCCCAAAGGGCTCAGCAATAACTTTCGAGGCTTTGTTTTCACATAACCTATTTTTTTTTCTTCCCAAGTTATCTTTCTAGGCTGCTAGTCCAGGGAGGAATGGAGCTTGTCTGAAACCACTAGGAATCATGGTCACATGGTCACCATAGCAACTTCAAAAGACACCAGCGAGTGTTCACCCTCTGCTCCTCGAGTTCAGTCCCTTTGCTCCTGCAGTTCAGTCCCTGGTACCAACGAGGGGTTTAAGAAACTGACCTGAGGGAACTGGGGAGATGGCTAAGTCTGAAAAGCACCCACTGTGCAAGCATGAGGACCTGGGTTTGATTTGCAGAAGCCAGGCAGAGCGCTGTGTGCTTCTACCAATGCTGGGGAGAAGAAAGGAGCCAAGAGATTCCAGGGATCTCCATGGCCAGCTTTACCAAAAAATGGTGAGTAGTGTCCAGGTCAGTGTGAGGTGTTGGCTCAGAAACAGCATCTGAGGAGGAACCACACCCGAGTTTGACCCATGGTCACCCCAGGTACATGTCTGCTTGTACACACACATACTCTCCTAACGACACTATTTAAGAATCGTCTACGAAGCTTTAATTCCACATAAATCTTGAAAATAAATGTGAAAATGTCTATATCTTTTTTTGGACTATACTAAACTATGCATATCATGTAAATTAAAATGTCAGCTGCACAGAAAGCAGAATCCTGCCACGTCTGAGTCTGAACACTTTATTTGAACACGAACGGAGAAGTAGTTTGCTTTATACAAAGAGGAATATCATTTTGCCATCTCAGTATTCTCTGGGCTCCCGCTAGAGTTTTAAGACAGGGCTTTTCCTCTTTTGAAATGTGTTTTACAGTTTCATTAACACCTAAGAGATTACACAAATAAATTATTTTAATCCATGAGTCTGGCTTTGTAATTTCCCTGTTTAAAAGCATGACGCTGGTGGAGCTGGAGATACGGCTCAGGGGTTCAGAACACCGAGAACCACTGCTCTCACAAAGGATTGGGGTTCCATTTCCAGCGCCTGCATGGGTGGGTGGGGGCAAGCTCACAAGCCTCTGCTCTTAAGTGAAGAGCTACAGGCCACAAAAGGCTGAAGAATCAGTCTTCTCCAGGGACAAGCCGCTGCTAGGATATTCAGTCCCAAGTAGTAAGCCCTGAACACATGTATGTATGAGCAACACGAAGTGGGCTCAGTAGACTGTATTTATATATTTATATATGTATACGAGTGTGTGTATGTGTAAAACGACAATAATTAAAGAAGAGGGCATGAGGGCTGGAGAGATGGCTCAGTGGTTAAGAGCACTGACTGCTCTTCCAGAGGACTGAGGTTCAATTCCCAGCACCACATGGCAGCTCACAACTGTCTGAAGATCCAGTTGCAGGGTATCTGACACCTTCCCACCAATGCACATGAAATAAAGTTAAATAAATCCATTAAAAAAAAGAGAGAAACGGAATGTGTTTAAAAAAAAAAAAAAGAAGCGCTCATGAATTTGAGAGGGAGTAAAAAGTAACACTAGAGAAGTAAAATGGGGGATGGGGTGAGAATGATGTAAATACAGTACTCATGTATGAAATTCTCAAAAACAAAACTATAAACAAGAACTACGTAATAAATACTATTCAGTATAATTTTGTCCGCTGGGAATTAATGGGACACTATATTGTTGCCTGGCTTCTTCTGTCACTTAAGCAGCCACTTACCTTTAGAATGTATTTACTTAGCAGTCTCTCAGCTGCCACCAACCCAGTAGTGAAGAACTGCACCAGGCAGCACCTGAGACCTCAAGCAGACATTTCCCTGCTTTCCTGGAAGCCAGGTGCTTCCACGGATGTATTTGAAGTGCTCTGATTTACGACTTTGTTCAATAACTATAAAAATTTCACCAGTTGTTTTCCGGTTAGAACACATTATTTGGGGCAAGTGAATCTGTATTCCTGGGCCATGATCACACATATATTTGACTCAAGAATAAACTATGTCTTATTCCCTTTGAGCTGTGAGTTATGTGACCAGAAAGCACAACACATCATGTAGAGATTTTTTTCAGTATTTTCTTTCTGGGCAGAATTCATCCCTAAAACAATTTATCCTTGCCTAATTCATTTCACCCTGAGCTGTCTGACAGTGATGGTCTATGTACATAGTCCCCAGCTAGAATCCCCTGAACTGGACCAAACTGTAGCCATGCCCTGGACTAGAGGTCTGGACCTCCTCCCAACCTTACCTTATAGAACTCAATGCCCTGACCAAACCTCTCCCACTAAGCCTCTCTTCTAGTGTCTCAGAGCATTAGAATTTCCCGCTAGTAAACTCAATTTGAGATGCAAATCCGGTTAAAAGTCTCTTTCCAGCTCTACAGCTCAGCTTTACAACCCAGGGCACATTCTTAAAACCCTGGAGCCATCCTGCTGTGTGCGATCCACCAAGGAATGCCAAGCCCACCCCAGCTTCCCTGGGAGAGCAGGAAGACAACTCAGAGGAATTGCCCATTAAACTGTAAAATCACCCATTTGCTGGGAAAGTGAGAACTTTACCTTTGTTTAAGGAAACAATTAGCAAACAATGGTCCAGCTAGGCCTCCTTTACCCTGACTGTGGACTGCATTCAGTGGGTTCAGTGGTGCCTGCTTCTAATCCCAGCACTAAGCAAAGTTGGGGAATGGAGAGATGGTTCAGTGGTTACCAACTCTCAATGTTCCTCTACCAGGACTGGAGCTTGGTGCTCAGCACCCACCTGACAACTCACAACTGCCTGTAACTCCATTCCAAGGCATCTGATACCCTCTTATGGCTGCCAGAGATATTGGCACATACGTGCACAAATACACACAATAGTCACATAATTAAAAATAGTAATATTAAAAATCAAAGCCATCCTCAGTTACATAGCTAGTTCAGAAGACTCCATCACGAATAAACATGAAAGCAAGGAAAATTCCCTCCATGGACCTTATTCCAGTAAGGTCTTTGTTCTGGCTTTAGTCCCTGAATGCAAAAGCCGGAAGCAAAGTCTGTCTTCCTGCTATCCAGGGCAGCAGTCTTCTTATGGCCTCAGGAACCTATGAGGGGAAGACTGTAATTGATCACTTTAGAGGGCAAATAGAGGAATGTGCCCAGGGATCTACTGATAACCAACCTGCCTTGATCTAGGCCTTGAAAGCCATCTTATAACAAAGACAAGCTAGGTTCATTCCTGTTTATGTTTAAATCTCTTTCTCAGGGATTAGGCTATGTCCCACTTGTAACCTTAACTCCAAATAGCTTTGTTCTGGCTGTTTCAAAAAGTTGTTATGACTACCTCGCAACCAAGTCTTTGTTTCAGAAGGTTGTTCCTATCACCTAGTTATACTTAAAGTTCTGCTTCTGTAACCCCATCTATTTGTCTGCTAGATCCCCCATTTGGAAAGCCCCTATTCCCCAACTATAAAATCCCTTATCTCACCCATGTCCAATGTTGATCTCTTGAACCCCAGTTTTAGGCGGAGGCAGTCCATGTCCATGAATTAAAAAAAAAAAACATACTTTAATTAATTACACAGTGATGTGGATTGGTGGTCTTTCTCCTTGCATCTGTGAGATTAACACCATCCAGATGACCACTGAAGCTCAGGCTGAGGTGAGAGACAAGCTCTGCAATGCCCTTCCTGGCTCACAAAAGCTAAAGAGAAGGAACAGGCTACTCTGCCCACTCCCACGGGCAGAGCTCTCTCCACTCTCACTCAGTGAACTCCCATTGCAACTACTCAGAAATTTTGCATCATCGGCTTGGGGTTAGAAACATTAACACGTGCTATAAAACTTGCGTGGTCTTCATTTAAAGGCCCCAACACGGCACCCTGTGCTCAATATGTCCTGTGGGACTGAATGGCATATGAGGGGCCAACCGCCAAAAGGGAAATAATAATAAAGATCTCAGAAACTAAAGAGAGAGACGATAAGGAGCCACTTGCCCTTCCTTGTCTGATGGTCTTGCTCATTACAATCTTGATTTAAGCACCAGGAGACTCTGGTCCCAAAGAGCTTCAAAAGTGAGTCTCAGAAGGACCACGGGGTCACCTCTGATCTCAGTTCTAATTTATCCCAATCACAAACCCCACAAAGTTGTCTTCTGCTGCTACACAATCTAATCCTTCCTTTGGCTCTGAGGGAACAGCTCCTATTGCAGCAGACACATAAAAGCAAACACTATCAGGTAAAAGACGGGATTTGATGCCTGGCAGCTTGTAAAATGGCCTTGGCCTTTGGCTTCAGTCCTGGAGTATACAAAATAAAGTCTTTTTTTTTTTAAGTATTCATTTTGAGAGGAATTTGAAATCAGGAAGCATTTATCTCACCAAGTCCTGGCTCTTTACATGGCTACCTCCATGGACTCTTGCCAAGTGTTCCTCTTTGTTTTCATGCTTTTTGGTGGTAGAGATGGAAGCTAGGGTCTTGCACACACGAAGCACATCTTTGACCACTGAGCAGTGCCCCCCAACCCCATTTCACCTCTGAATGTTCCTGTTAAGGTCTACAGTGGCCCATCCTCGGGTGAGATCCCTCACTTGGAACTAAGCATCTGCTTACAGTGCCCTGCAGAATTCATCTACACAACTCACAGCAAATGGTGCTTTAAAATCATGGGTCAGGTCCTGTGTCTTCTTGCCTTTTTGCTTAGGATCCTCTGTGGCTTTTTATCTGGCTTTGAGACCTCTCCAAACCTCTGAGAGTTTCATGGGCCTAGGGAATGGGTACTAAGGGAACTTAGGTCCACAAAGCTGGTTCAAACTCCCCCTACTTTTGAATGAACTTTCTGCAACTTTTTTTTTCATTTGACAATCAAAGACAAAGATTTGGAATGAGTGAGTCAGACAGAATTTATTAAACATAGCCATAAGACAGAAAATTGCTAAGTGTAACTACCATCAACCTGCTACATGAGCATCCTCCATATTTCAACAGCCAGAATGTTGTCACTTGTATTTCTCTCCATGAAACAAAAAAAAAACATGCACATTCACACACACACAAACACACAAACACACACACACACAGAGACAGACAGAGAGACAGAGAGAAATACAAACAAATACATACAGAGACAGATACACATACTGACACATAGACACACACACATATACAATCACACACACACACACACACACACACACACACACACACAAACATTTTAGTGGTATGAAAGAAAATGTCCCCAAAGTGAGTGCCTCCTTTTAGGAGGTACAGCCTGGTTAGAAGCAGTACATCACTGTGGGGGCGGATTTTGAGGTCTCTTTTGCTCAAGTCTCCTTCAAACGTAGGACTCTCAGCTATTCCTCCAGCTCCACAACTGCCTGCATGCCACCATGATGACAATGGACTGAATCTCTGAAACTGTGAGCCCTCTCAATTAAAGGTTTTCTTTATTGCCATGGTTATGGTGGTGTCTCTTCACAGCAATGGAAACCCAAACTATGGCACACATACACACAAGGAGACACATAAATACATTTACACACATACACCCACAGACATATACACACTCATACACATAGAGATATACATATGCAAATACACACACACACACACTTTTCAAAATCAGGCACCTGAACTGTAGGGCAAAGCTTTCAGCCTATCTATCCCTCACTGTAGTCCACAGTCTTCAGGGTATTCACCCTTCCTTGGTTTTGAACATCCTGCTTCCTCCCGAACTTTCTGGGTGACTCCTATTATTCAAAGGAAAACTCAAAGTTACCTCTTTCATTCATATGGTCCCAACATGGCCACCACAGTGTCACAGTTAGTTTGGGGTGGGGTGGGGAGTATAATGAAGGCATAGATCCCCTTGGCCTTGGAGATCAGAACTGGTCCCATCCTAAACTGCTGGACCTCTCACCCACCACATTGGCAAATCCCTAAAGAGGCCCCCAAAAAATGTTTCTGCAAGATGCAGCCTCTTTAGAGGCACAGCACTAGCTTACGACTATACCCTCTTCTTCCCACTTACATTCATCATTCCTAGCAACATGGAAGGCCAACTCCCCAGTGGATTGTCTCCAGAAGCTTAAGTACAAGGCTCCCAATGAGCTCAGATGGATGGATGGATGGATGGATGGATGGATGGACAGACAGGTGGATGGATGGACGGATGGACAGATAACTCCTACAAGTATAACTGGCCAGGTACTCACTAAGGCCATCTGTGTGACTCTGAGGGACCAACCAGGCAATCTTCTGCCTTTCCTGTGATCTCTAATCAGTCTCCCAGTATCCAGAGAGGAAAATGTCTCCAGTCACATTTGGCTCGAGTTAGTTTCATTTAGATGATCCTAGAGCAGTGGTTCTCAACCTGCGGGTAACAGCCCCTTTTGGGGTTAAACAACCCTTTCACAGGGATCACCTAAAACCCATTCGGAAGCAGATATTTAGATCACAACTCATAACAGTAGCAAAATTACAGTTATGAAGTAGCAACAAATAATGTTATGGTTGGGGTTCACCACATCATGAAGAGCTATATTAAAGGGTCACAGCGTTAGGAAGGTTGAAAATTACTGTTCTAGAGTAACCGCTGATGGCCAACCTTTCTGCAGGTGCACCTGCCCTGCCAGGGCCCAGTGACTCCGAGTGTGGGACACACTCCTGGGAATCTGCCTCTTCTCGAGGGCAGGCTCAGGCTGTTTTCTGTTCCATCAGGCATCAGACTCATCTCCAGATGAATTCCGTCAGGTCTGCTCAGAGAATGAGCTCTCCTCTTACAATACGATGTCCTGCAGTGTGTGTCTTAAGGGGCCATTATTCTATTTTTGGATGTTCATGGTGCCAGTGTCTCATTGTGTCTCATTTTATGGCTTACTGAGCTGAGTTATCTCATGAAAATTCTCCAACTATGAACTGCACATGCCTGTGAGATGCTAACGGAGCTCCATCCCACCTTAAATCAAGCATAAAAAAAGCAGCAGCTCTGTTCATTCAGGGGCTATGAGGGTGGGGGTACGTGAATGCAGCCAGTCTGGGACAGAGGCAATGCAAGCTGCCCACTGAGGGTGCTGGCCTACAGGGAAGTTAAACTGGGATGAACTTAATTTGATTTGGGCTTTTCTTTTCTTTTCCCCCTATGTCTTACGTGTCCCAGGTTGTCCTTGAATTTGATATGTAGCCAAGACTGACCTGGAAATATTGATCCTCCTGCCTCCACCTTCTGAGTGCTAAAGTTCCGGCCATATACTACCACATTCTTTTAATGTGGGGATTGACCCCAGAATCTCATGTATGCTAGATAAACATGCTACTAGTCAAGCTAGATCAGGCCAGGTTAGATCTGAACTGATGGCGGGGAGTGGGGGGGAAGGCTACAGGGGAAAGAGAGATGGGGAGAAGTTGGGAAGACAGAGAAAGAACAGTAGCTAATGGAGATTTGATTGTAGCTTTTGAAGAGTTTCAGAAACAAAGTCATTAGTTCACTAACCTCACAAAACACTCCTTTATTCTGTTTCCTACAGCTACTGAAACAAATCCCCAGAGACAAAAGGCAAACAGCCCCTGGGGGAAGCAGGTATTATTGTCCTTGTTAGCCCTGAGAACAACACAGAGGCTGTTTAGGGTCCAACAGAACCAGTGACATCAGATGCATGATCTGCCTCCATAAACAGGCAGGGTACCCTCATTTTATCTCCTCCGGGCTGCATTTCCATGAGTGATGCTCTGCCTGGCTTCCTGATGCTTCCTCTGCCTTCAAAATTCTTCCAGATTCCCCCCCCAACCCTCCCCCGTAGCCCCACTTCTTTCCTGCAGACCTACATGACCCAACGGGGACCTATGATTTAGGGCAGGCTCCCCTACTCTGAGCTTTCATTTCTTTATCCACTACAAAACATCGTAATTGAATAAGACCCATGGTTTCTATATCGCAGATGTTCGAGGAGACCCTCCATCATACTCAGACCCATTTTGAAAAGTAACTAAGCATCTTCACTCTAAGCCTAAACCCAACAACACTGTTCGGCAAGGGCTCTGGGCAATGGGCTGCCTTCAACATTGGTTTGCAGAAGAAAGTTTAAACACAGTCTGGTGACAATTAAGGATTTCTCCAAAACATAGCCCAAAGGGTTTAGTGGAGTAGAAAAGGGGGCGCTTACCTTACTTGGGGCTCTGGGATTATGCAGAGGCATTGCTCCACCCCAAACCACCTACATCTCACTTTACCTAAGTGGGCAAGGCAGAGTTCACTCACCACCTTCTCTTGTGCATGTGCGTGTGTGTGCTTGTATGTATAGGCATGTCTTCATGTAAAAGTGTGCATGTATATGGAGGCCAGGGTTAACCTTGGGTTTTGTTCCTTGGATGTTGTCAACCTCTGTAGAGACACGGCCTCTCAGAGGCCGTGGACTCACCCAGTAGGCTAGGCTAGGCTGGCTGAGCAATGAGCCCCAGGGATCCACCCATTTCTAGCTCCCCAGTACTGGGACTATATAATGGGGCTCGCCATACCCAGATTTTTGTTTCTGACTACATGTTCATCTGTATACCAATCATGTACAAACAGTGACTGCGGAAGTCAGAAAACTGGAGTTATAGATGGTTGCGAGCTGCTGTGTGGGTGCTGGAACCTAGGTCCTCTGGAAGAGCAGCCAGCACTCTTAACTCCTGAGTCCAGTCCATATCCTATGCTTGGTTCTGAGCATGGAACTCAGATTCCTTATAAGGGATCTCAAGAATGCACCAAAGTGCAGGTGACAGAGCATCAGCTGAGGTAGAAGCCATCCTGGTCATTTGAGTGGGAACTGGCCATTCCACATCCCCCCACTCTGCCATCTGTATGGTACTTGCCACTATCTTTTCTTTTATAAAAACAGGGTCATACTATGTAAACTAGGCTAACCAGGAACTCACTATGTAGACCAGGCTGGCCTCAAACTCAGTGAGATCTGCCTGCTTCTGCCTCTTCAGTGCTTAAAGGTATGCGCCACTATATCCAACTGAAATTCTTAATTCCAAAATGAATTCATTTTAGATTTGCAAAATATTCCAGATATCTCATGCAGTATATTTATGAGGTATAAGATGTGCTTTATCACTTGAATTATTCTATTTAACAAGTATCTATACACATTTTAATATATCTCTATATATACTCATACGTATCTATAAAATAAAAACTCATATACCTAAGACCCAAATTAAATAAAATGCAAAGTATTCAAAAGTAAACGGAAGCCCCTATTTTCACCTTAAAAAATAGTTTCGCTTAAAATTTTATTCATATGTATGTGTGTCTATGTCTGAGTTTGTGCAAGTGGGTGCTATACAGGAAGACACCAGAAAAGTGCATCTAATCCCCTACAGCTGAAGTTACAGGCAGTTGTGAGCAGCCAGATGGCGGTGCTGGGAGCAGAACTCCGGTCCTCTGGAAGAACAGCCAAGGCTCTTAACTGCTCGGCGGTTTCTACAGCCCCTCTCCAGGTATCTGCTATCATAAGCTGCATATTGCCATTTATGCAGCTATAATTATGTTTTCAACACACATATTTATATTTAGGTTTTACATATTGTTATTTGCAAGTGTATAATTTTTTCTTTGTACACAAAAGATGGGGAGGTCTCTTCCTCTACCCTCAATCACATCACTTTGCTCGGCGCTAAGCTCCTGCTGGGGACCCAGCTGTCCTTCACTTTTTTATTTCTGCTGTGCAACGTATGTGGAGCAAGTGTTTCGATCTTTACATGTTCCCTGTTGAGCAGTGCACGCATTGTTTCCAGTGTTCACCGTGAGCGCTCAAGCTGTTTCTGAACAGTTTTACATTTAGCCCAAGCCTACATGGCATGACTGAGCGCTTCCTCTGCAGGCAACATCGGGAAGGAAACAGCTGAGTCACAAGTGCCTCAGGTCCGCCTCAGACTCCCATGGCTGCTAGAGCTGAGAGTGACCTCCCTCTCATGGGGGACTGACCACAGGAGCCTTCCTTCCTTCTCTCACCACGCACTGACTGCCATGTCTGCAGTGTTGTCAATTCGGTGGTGAGGGCTGAACTTGGTAACTTTTATGACTTTTTCTCCTTTCTCTGTGGGACTCCGCATCTTTCCTAACACCTTAGGAGAGCTGCCTGTTCTTGCATTTTGCCCATTGTCTCATGAATCTTTTTCACAACAGTCCAGCAATTGTTGACTTTTCACCTCTTGCTGTTTCTCTGCCATCACTGATACACAGGGAAACAAGAAGTTAGCCAGGCTTACCCTCAGCGCTCTCAAAACTGACAGCACCTTCTCCTTCACCAACTCTGCAGTCAGCCAGCACCCCAGCACCATGCTAGAAGCCCAAGACTGCCATTTCCCTGCACCCACATGGCAGGCATTGAGTGGGATGTTGGCTTCTTGTCCCCCTCCTCTCTGGATGGGCCAGTATGTCTGTCATTATTCTGACTTGTGACCCAGCTTTCAGCTACAATGCAGAACACACAGATCGACTGGGTGTGGTGACTTGTACCTGCAATTTCAGCACTTAGGAGGCCGAGGCAGGATGATTGCCAAGAGTTCAAAGTCAGCCTGGGTATAGAGTGAGACCCTGTCAAAAAGACAGGAAGAGGAAGGGGAGGAGGGAGAAGAAGAGGAGGAAGGAAAAAGGGAAGAGAAGGTAAGAAAAGGAATGAAACAAAGAAAAGCGGAACAGATTGAAACACTTTACTCTCAAAGACCTAACACTCCTTAGAAACTGTATCTTCTTTTGGGTTTTTTTTGTTGTTGTTTTTTGGTTTTTTTTGTTTTGTTTTGTTTTTCTTTTTCTTTTTTTTTGAGACAGGGTTTCTCTGTGGCTTTGGAGCCTGTCCTGAAACTCACTCTGTAGCCCAGGCTGGCCTCAAACTCACAGAGATCTGCCTGTCTCTGCCTCCCGGGTGCTGAGATTAAAGGCGGTGCCACTGCGACCCTGCTAGAAACTGGATCTTTCTCTATCTTCCTTGAAGATTTTATTGGGACAGAGGAGCACAGCTGTGGCTCCTGGCTAATTTTAACTTTTGGATTCTTCTGGCCAAACACAAAAGATCCGTTTCATAGCCTGTTTTCCAGCCAGTTCCTACTCTCCTACTTGAGGAATACATTGAACCTCATGGCACATGGCGGGCAGGAGGAGGTGTACACAGATGTAAGAATTACAAAACCCTGATATTAAAACCACACATGCCCACAAGTGCAGGGGAAGGCAAGACACAGGCCACTAAAGAATCCGTTTCTCTCACCTCACAGCCAGTGCAGAACTAAACAGGCCCTTACAAATGAAAATGGATGTAATCCTTCATCATCAGGAACAAAGAACAACATTGCAGACTTCAAGTCCCCACCACATCTATTCAGTTTCCGCAGGTTTTCATGATGGATTTCCATCATCCATCTTTGCTCTCAGGTACAGATACTCTGGGCGGCGGTGATGCAGTGTAAAAACGCCTGCTTTATGTATGTAGGTAAAGAATCGGCACACACATATGTTCATGTGTATATGCTAGTGTACCTGAAGGTCAGAGGTCAAAGTCAGGTGTCTTCTGCAACCACTCTCCACCTTAGGTTTTGAGACAGAGTCTCTCACCACAGTAGGTATTTACCAATTCAACAAGATTAGCTGGACTGCAAGCCCCAGGGATCCTCCTGTCTCTGGCACCACCAGCACTAGGATTTTAGGAGGATGGCAGTCTGCCTGGGTTTTTTACTTGTATGGGGGGCAGACTGAACCTAAGTCCTCATGCTAGCATGGTGAGCACTTTACCTACTGAGCCATCTCCCCAGTCCCCTAAAGGGAGTTCTTTTTGGTATTACCTGCTTGCACCCTCTGGCTTAGCCACACAAAGGTGTCCGTCAGTCTCATGATACAGAAAGAGTCAGTTTTCCAGGCCACCTTCACCAGACATCTTTGTTGGGGTGTCCAACGGGACACATTCACCAGGCTTCTGGCTCGGGATGATACGCTGATTGCACCTTTCCCGGATGCTTCCGTGTGCACACAGCCCTTGAAGCCTTCACTGCAAACATACTGGCTCCAGTATGTTCCACGACAACGGGACTGAAGGGTCCTGCCTTCACATTTCAAGCATCAGCAGGGAAGTAAAAGTCTAAGCACCTCATAACCATCATTTACACACTTTTCTAGTTAAATTAAATGCCAAAGGTCACTGGTGGCAAGGACAGCCTTCCCCCTTGAAGCAAAACACCTTGGGTGCTTAAGGCAAATGCAATGGGCCATTTGCCTTCTTCTCATTTCAAGAGCACTTGGAAACAAGTCAGGGGTGGGGGGTAATGGTCTGCAGGAAATAGCTGTGGCCAGAGGAAGGGAAACATGTCCAAGGGTGACCTTAAACTCGGTTGGCGCTTAACATGCTCCCCAAGAATGGGCTGCCATCCATTTCTGGGTGCCTGCACTTCATCCTCTACATCCAGCGCCTCTGAATGTGACTTTGACCATCACCTTGCAGGCCTGCAGTGAGCACAGGGAGGGGCTAAGGTTTGCAGAAAGACGTGAGTCGAACAGATCACATGAGTGGAACCTACCAGGCGGCAGCTTGGGACCAGTCATCGTGGGCAGCAGACACAGTAACAAAGAATATGATGTCTGAGGTAGTGAAGGATCTGCAATGGTCAATCAGGGAGTCGGGGGAGCCAGCATGTGCATATTCATGACTAAGCAGGAACCTGACTCTTCGGGAGGGACATAGGAGCCTCAGAAATGGGGGAACAAACTTATGGGTGGGGGTGGGGCACACAAGAGTTAGGTCATTTCATAAATATTAAGAACAACTGAAAATGGCATGAAAACATCTTGGAAATTCTTTTCCTCATTTCTCCTGCAGAGCTCCCACAAATTCCCCTGGAGCCCACAGCGGTTTTAGCCTTTGTCATCAGTACACATCCCTGGCTCTGTTTAAGCCTCCTGGACCTCTTCCTCAGTTCCCAAGGCTAACTGTGTAAACCAGCATTGCAGATGCACAGCAGCGTGGTGGAGCCTCCCTCCTGTGCCCATGGATGCACTCCACCATTTCAGACAGACACTCTGGAGCCAGAGGTCACCATCTGCACCATCTAGAGAAAAGCAGAAGTTCTCAGCTCCTATACCCCTCTCCACCAGCAGCTGTTCCACCTGCTTCATTTCTCCTATCCTTTTGGGCTTCTCAGCTCCCTGTGGCTGGGACCGAAGCATCTTCTAGAAAATGTGCTCTGCAGTTGCCCAACACAGGCTGCTTGACCGGAATCCTTCAACCTTTCTGAAAGCCATAGGATCATGCTGAAAGACCCCAACCCAAGTCTCCAACTTAAGATTTTTTTTTAGGCCAGGGCAAAACAGGATATCTGTGGGCAGCAGAAGCAGCCATGAGACTGGTTGCACCTGCCAAAGAGGAAAAACACCCAGTCCCTTGTGTAATCCTGATGTTGACCCCATATGTTGATTTGCATTGACCGATGATGTTGCTGTTGCTATGCTTCCCCATTATGTAACCCTGAGACCCTATAAATGCTTGCTGAGAAAATGCTGGGGGTGCTCAGTCACACTGGAGTACAGAGTCACCCGTTGGCGCCTTCGACAATAAAGAATCCTCTTGCTGATGGCATCCATTGGCGTGGCTTATTGAGTCTGGGGGATCCTTCCCTGGACCTTAGAAATTAGGGTCTTTCAATGCGTTGGGTGGTTCTCCAGTAGCCATTGAGGGCAGAGGAAACGAAGCTATATGTTGATAGACATATCTTTCCCGTAGCTACCCTGGGTTTAGCAAATAGAGAGAAGTTTCCAGAGAACCTAATTTCCACAAATTGCAAAACACATTTCAGAGATGGAAGGCAAGGAGGTGATTGGGTGGTCCGAAAATGGGCTGCTTTGGTGGCATGCTATCACATTAGCCCCCGTAGCTCCATCAGATGAGAAAGCAGACATTATCTTTATTATACCTCCGTAAAGGCCAAACTGCTGATGATGGATGGATAGCTGAAGGGTGATTTGATGCACTGGATGCTAGGCTAGGGCACAGCTGTGCTTGTCCTAAAGACATGCTCTCCAAGGTGACTCAACTCTTCCCTACTTCCAATCTGAATGATCCATAACTTCTCTTGATGTATGTCTATGCTACCCCCTCATTCCATCAATAGCTACCCCACATCCTCAGTGAAGGCAAACAGCAGACAGCCCTGAGCCATGCATATGTGCACAGATTCTCCCACACATCCCTTTGAAAAAAGCTTCATTTAAATCAGACACAGTTAGACATTAGGGACAACAAACAATAAACACAATAATTAGAGACAATATGCTTTGACAAAATTTATGTGAATATTTCCTTTCCTTAAAATACCTCAGTGCAGCAAGGTGTGGCGAGACACAACCGATAACCCCGAAGCAGGAGGATCGCGAGTTCAGAGAGAGCCAGAGCTCTATGATGAGTTTGAAGCCAACCAGGAATATAGCAACACCCTATCTCCAAAATAAAACAAAATTGCAAGAAGACAAAAACTTAATTGTATTTTTTACTCTTTTCCCTTAATTTACAGCTTCTCTGTGTTTATACAGCATCATGATTGACAGGAAGAGCTGCCACACTAAGATATGTATTCTGATAACTGGGATGTCTATTGTACAGATCATGGGCAGGTAGCATAGACCTTGTGGATTCAGTGGTTAAGAGATAGCCATAGTGAGACAGAGCAGGATTTCATGATACATCATTAGGCTGAGCAGAATGACTTGTGCTTTGAAACTTAGGCACTGTTTGATTCTGAAGTTTCTGGTCCCTGTTTTCAGGCCATGGTCAAACACAGGTAAATATGGCAAGTGAAAAATGCAGATGGGGGAATTCCTGTACACCTGTGTTTGGTTTCTGGCAACCCACACCTTCGCTTTGCTTTGGTCAAATGGGTCCGCATCTCTGAACATGAAAACATAAAGAAAAGTATAAGAGACACTATGTAAAGACAAGTTGTGTATGCTGCTCAGTTACTCTCCCTCCCTCCCTTTCTCTCTCCCTCCCTCCCTCTCTCCCTTCACACTGTACAACTTTTCTGCTCTGACAGTGAGATCTGTCTCCGGATCTTCAGATAAGTATCCCGTGTTCTGTGGTCTAGGCTTTGTGCATGAAATGTGGCTGTTCCTATCCTCATGGGTTCTATACGACAGTAGGGTGCCTGTGGCTCCATCTGACGCAAAGGGAACCACCAAGGCTGAGCATGTCTACAGATCAGAAGTGCAGCTGGAAGGGTGCTCTGCTTGGAGGAGTGCAGGAGAACAGCGAGGAGCCTGTCCTGGGCTTTCAGACCCAGTGTGAGCTGCACAAGCTGAAGGTAAGCTAAAGCTTTGCTGTTTGCTGCCCAGGACACATTCCCTCAAAGGCAATGAGAGTGTGGCTGCCACTGGGTTTAGATTCCAAGGTCTTCTGCAGGGTTGATAACACCACCTCCCCCTGCACCAGGCAGTGTCTCTGAATACACAGTGCCTTCGACCACCCGTTCTCCTTTCCCATCAGGTTTTATTCACAAGCAGAAGTCAGGCTGGAGAAGGCCATCTTGTTACTTAGCAAGCTAAGGGATAGCACAGACAGAACCCGTAACCTTAGCTCTGAGGCTAGGCTCCAGTTTCTTTTTTTTTTTATTTAAATTTATTTATTTATTAAGGATTTCTGCCTCGTCCCCACAACCGCTTCCCATTTCCCTCCCCCTCCCCCGATCAAGTCCCCCTCCCTCATCTGCTCGAAGAGCACTCAGGGTTCCCTGACCTGTGGGAAGCCCAAGGACTGCCCACCTCTATCCAGGTCTAGTAAGGTGAGCATCCAAACTGCCTAGGCTCCCACAAAGCCAGTACGTGCAGTAGGATCAAAAACCCACTGCAATTGTTCTTGAATTCTCAGTATTCCTCATTGTCCGCTATGTTCAGCTAGTCCGGATTTATCCCATGCTTTTTCAGTAGGCTCCAGTTTCTAACACGAAAGGACAGAAGACTGTATGAGCTAGTCACCATCAGGCTTGCTCTGGGATACAATTAACAGATATAAATATGGTTATTTAGTGACATGATGACCCATTCATCTCATCTCAAAGGAATCCTGGGATGGGAAAGCTACAGAAGCCTAGGAAGATGAAAAACCATCCATCAAAGACCCTGATTCCTTCCTTCTTCCTTCTCTGCCTCATTCAGATTCCAATCCTCAGTCACCTGACCCAAGGTCTGAGTCTGAGCCCATTGACTAGGATGCTGCCCCAGGCCGGAAGTAAGGAAAGGACAAGATGTGACCGAACTACTTGTATCTTCAATGAGGGCCATCCAGAAGCTTCTGCTTAGCTCTCAACAGAACATACTGGGTTAAGCAGCCAACCATGACCATAAAGGATTCAAGGAAGAAAAGAATTGAAATGGACTCTGGGACAAGTCAGAACTGTATTAGCAAGAAATGGGGCAACGTGGACGTTGACTAGGCAACTAGCAGTTTCTGGCAGAATGACCACGAATTAATTCTGAATAATTGATAGCAAAGCAACAGGCAGTCCATCTGTGAAGACCCAGTTTGAGAGGAGCGATTCTTAATCCAAAGTAGTAGTGACTGTCTCCAAGATTCACAGATGAATTTGCTTTGTCCCAGAGGCTGAAGAGGGAACCCATCCTCCATGTTACCAAGCTGAGCTACTACAGATCATATGGGGCTAGAAGATTCTGATAAAAGGAAACATCACTGTTTGAAGGTCCTTCCGAAAGGAGGAAAGAACGGAGGAGAAACGTGATGTCTACCCATCTTCTTCTCATGACTTTCAACCAAGAAATAGCTTGACTTGGGAGTTCAAAGGAAAGGAGCCCCAGAGATGGCTCTGATAAAGTACTTGTTGTCAAGAATGGGGACCTGAGTTCCAGTTTCCAGTATCTATGTGAAAAGCCACCCACAGCTATTTAAGTCTGGAATCCCAGTACTGGGGTAGAGACAGGAGGATCCCTGGAGCTCACTACTCAGCTCTAAGTTTAGGTGACAGAACTTGTTTCAAAAAAATTATGTGGATAATGATTAAGGATGATAGGTACATGTGAAGACATACTGTTGTAGAATATTAGTTTAATCAGGCAAAGATGCGTTATATTTATTTAAGATGCAGACCATTACTTTAATTATGTGAAGGTGTGTTACATTTGTTTATGCTGCCTTTGTTAACAATGTAAAGATGTGTTACATTTGTTTCACCTTGCCTGCCTAAGGCACCTGATTGGTCTAATAAAAAGCTGAATGGCCAATAGCTAGGCAGAGGAAGGGATAGATGGGGCTGGAGGGTGGAGAGAATGAGTGGGAAGAGAAATCTAGGCTTCAGAGAGAAGAAGAGAGGAGAGAAAGATGGATAAAGAAAGGGAGATGCCCAGGGGCCAGCCAGGTAGCCACCAGCCTGCAGACACAGAGTAGGACATACAGAAAGAAAGTTAAAAAACCCCAAGGCAAAAAGTGGATGAAGAGAAACAGGTTAAATTATAAGAGCTAACAAGAAACAAGCCTAAGCTAAAGCTTAACATTCATAACTAATAAGAAGTCTCCACGTTGTGATTTGGGAGCTGGTTGGTGGCCCAAAAGAAAGCCTGCTACAACATACATACACCAAATACACATACACAAATAAAGAATAGAGAAATGTCTGCTATTCAGCGTAAGTGGCAGTGAGAAGACAAGATGACACCCAGACCCTCTATGGCCATCTTGGAAAATCAAGATAAAATTTTGCAGCACAGCTCTTCACAGGATGCTCTTCTGTCTTGTTCCCACCACAGCGCCAGTCCTATCAGGCCTGTGCTTTCTGAAGGGTGAAGCAGTTCAGCTTCAGGGGGAATATCACCTGCCTGGCAGACAGCAGCACTGTCTCAGAATCAGATTGACAGGACCATTAGGGGACTTGCTAATGAGGGACAATGAACCCTTCTGAGATGCTTTTCTTCTTAGTGTGCAGTGATTTTCATCAAAAGAAAATGAAGTAGATCCTCAAAAGCAGGCTTGCTCAGAAAGTGTAAGAACCCTTACTTCTGGTCAGTGAGGAAGTAAAACCACCAGAGGGCTGAAGAGATGGCTCAGAGAAGAGAGCACTTGAGGACCGGGGTTCAAGTCTCAGAACCTACATGGTGCCTCAGAACCACCTGGAACTCTAGTTTCAGAAGATCCAACACCCTCTTCTGGTCTTGGTAGAAACTACACACACACAGTGCACAGATGGACAGACAAATATACCCATAAAATAAAATAAATACATTTTAAAAGTCACTCATTGTCAATCGTCAGATATTGGTACAACAATATCAACAATGATAGCCAGAAGTAATACTCACTAAGCCACTGTAACAAGGAATTCTTTTCTAAGCAAATTGAATACATGAACTGTCATAAGCCACAGACTCTGTCCTCATCCTTGTATGGTGGAGAGGGCTCTGATACAGAAGAGACAGGCAGCCTGTGCCCAGAGCCTGCATTCTTAACTCGAATGCCTTACCACCTCTACGTAGTAAGACAGTGAGCACTCAGTACTGCATTAGGTTGCAGACACCCCCCAGCAGCCCATCGCTCACCCGAAGAAGTCAGTCTACACTCCTGCAGCTCTATCCAGGGTAACGCTTGCAAGTCATAAAAACATGGAGCACCTTTTCTCCCCTTTGCTCTTGCAAATCAGGCCTACTCTGCTAACTTCTGCCTTGTGGTATAGCTAGACTGTATCAGTGGGATCCTGTTACCTATTAATAAGCTATATCACAGGGTATGAAACTTCCTTCTTTCCAGTCCCCTCCCCAACAACAACAACAACAAAAACAAAAACTTTTATGAACAAGAAATAAAGAAATACCCTTCTGTTCTTTGGGCCTACAAGCTCATGCTCTTTCTCTCCAGGGCACCGCCATGGCTGCCTCTGTCCTTGATGTTACTATTATTCTAATAAACCTTTTCCATAGGATAACTTCATCTCATCTTCCTTTCCATAGATACGTGTGTTAGTTTGAATATAAATAGCCCCCATAAACCCAAAATCTCATAGGGAGTGGCACTATTAGGAGGTGTGGCTTTGTTGGAGTGTGTGTGGCTTCGTCGGAGGAAGTGTGTCACTGTGGGGGTAGGCTTTGAGGTTTCTCAGGCTGTGATGGTGTCTGTGAAAGCCTCACTAACACACTTCCAGGTTCTGCACCTGGAACGTTAGTTTACATCCAAGGGGACACCAGTTGCTACACAGCCCGCTTCCCAACCGTTTCCCTGCCCCCCTTGCCAGGGAATCAGAGGACCTGGTTCCAGGCCTGTGCTCTGAAACCACCATCCTCAGAAGACCTACCAGACCTGCCATCTGGGCTCTCTTCAGAGCACCCAGTCATGCTGTCTGTCTGTCTCTGGAACCAGGACCCGAACTCTTCTCAGATCCCTTACCACACTGTTGTTTGTTCGTGAGTTCATGACATTAATTACTCTTCTAATAAACTCCTGTCCCCCGATGATCCATTTCAGTAACCTTCTTCATCCCACATGCAAGACCTTTCATAGGGTGACTGAGGAGGACATCTGATCTTGACTGGTCCCCATCCATATATGTACATACGTGCTCCCCCACACACATACACATACATACATACATACATACAAAAGGAAGGAAGGAAGGCATGCATACATACATAAAAGAAGGAAGGAAGGAAGGAAGGAAGGCATACAAAAGGAAGGAAGGAAGAAAGGCATGCAGACATACATACATACATACATACATACATACATACAAAAGGAAGGAAGGAAGCAAGGAAGTTGTGGAGTACAGCTAGATCAACCCAGAGAGCCCAAGCCACCCATCGAATCTGCAGCCCTTGGGCTATGCAAGCTGAGCTCAGGAGAGGCAGGAAAGACAAAGAGCCAGAAGTCAAGACATTGGTGAGATGAAATGGGGCGGAAGGAAGGGGAGAAAGCAGAAGGATTTTGGACTCTTGCAGTCAGGGAGGGAAATTAGCATTTTAATTTCCTACTTAAAATGCCGACCTCTTCTATGCGAGGGCTGAATAAGTTAGCATATCATGGCCTGCCGGGATATTTGCAAACAGTTTTGTGGGACTTTCTAGACTTTGCAAACTGGGAAATAAACATCTCTGAGACTCAAAACTCATTATTACACCTTTGTCGACCTTTCACACGCGCAGTGTATGCTGCTTTTTCTAGCATGCATGAACATGCCCCTTTTGCGGTGCTAGGGGCTTAACCCATGGCTTTGAGCATGCTAGGAAAGCACTCCACCGTCGCGTCATGTTCCAGCCCCTGCTTACTTCTCATTTCGACACAGGGTTTTTAAGTTGACTAGGCCAAACTTGAATGTGTAATCCCCCTGCCGCAGCCTCTTTAGCAGGTGGGAGGACAAACCTATCCCATTAGACCCAGCTAGAATAAGCATATTACAAACACTCTGAGTTTTATCTTTTGCCTACTTTGATTTTATCTATTGCCTAATCATTAAAAACTTCAAAGTGACAGTGTGTTTTAGCTCATTTTGAGAAAATGTGCCAATCTGAAATTCTGACTCCTTTCTATAATTAAGAGCTGTCAGGTTGCTGTGGAGGGGTCTTGAGGGAAATTTAATCATTTTCTCATTTTATACAGAATAAATTCTATTTTAATTCTACCGACGAGGCTCTCCAAAGAGCAAAACTTCTGTTGCGGGTAAGCTTTTGAAACAATGGTTTCAGCTGCCCCAAACTCCAGCAGATACCACAGTGGGCTGCGAGCCCGAGGGAGCCCACAGCTGAAGGATCCCGGGAACACACATATGTACAATTGGCAGGATCTGTATCCTATCTCTCCCCCATGTGCAAAAGGGAAAAGAGAAATAATCTCAATTTTGGAAGCATTCATGAAAAACTCTTGGAAATATTTCTGATGTTTCTCTCACTGGGCTGTGGAGTCACTGAAAATGTCTCTTGGCAGGAGAAAGAGAGAAAACAAAAAATAGGTAAATATTGAGAGAATATATGAAAATATTGTTGTGTAATATCCCTACCAAACAGAAGAGAGAAGCAGAGATTCGTGGCCTCACATGAAATGCATTTCAACTTTGAGAGCCAGCAGTAGAGTTGAAAGAAGATGGCTGACGAGTTCCTGCTTAGTGAACAAGACACGCTTCAGCAGTGCTAAACTGACCATTATGACATGCTTCCAATATGAAGGGTGAATATTCTGTAGCAAGGAAAAAGTACATGTGGCTTCCACCAGGTCATAGAAGTTGCCCTCAGCACCCACAGAGCACTGTTCATTGGAACCAAGTGAAGGGAAGTTGAATATTGGGCAATTGGCTTAGAGGCGGTAGGAGTGAGAAGTCAGGCGAACTGAGGTGTAAAGGGAAGGGAAGGTACAGTGGGATGTAAGTGGGCTTCCCAGAGGCACCGTGCTGCATGCACATGCTCTTCAAAAGGCTGGCCTTAGGTGAAGCAGGAGGAAAGGCCCCATGATGGGTATAATAAACAATAGATGGTTCACATCAAGCAGACAAGGAAGCATAACACAGCACAGCACAGCACAGCACAGCACAGGAGTTGGTCTGTCTTCCCGAGCTAAGTAACAGGTCCCAGAGAGTGTGTAGCAGGGCAAGAATAGGTTGCACAGGGCAAAGGGTTCACCACACAGACAGGTGGCAATAGCCTGGATCTTGAATGTCCCCTCAAGCTGCTGTTTAAAGGCTTCATCCCAGTTGGTGGTGCTGTTGGGAGGAGGTAGGGCTCACCTCAATGAAAGAGAAGTGGGTCACTAGGGTCATCCATCCTTTTCTCTCTGTTTGCTTCCTCATGATGTGAGAAGCGGCCAATCCCAAGTGCTCCATCACAATGTTCTGCCTTGTCATTGACCCAGCCAACACAATGAACCACAGAGGGGAATCTCGGAAAAAATGGGTCAAATAAGTCCTTCCTTCATTTAAGTCGATTCTTATCATATTACAGAGATGGGAAGCTGAGCAACACATGTCATGAGGACCAGGAAAGTCCAAGTTATGTCATTGACTATGGGATCCCAGGTTGTCCCAAGGCAATCCCACCTAATGGTGACAATGTAAGCATGAAAATATACATTTGAGGTGGCATTCAGTTAGGAGGAGGCAGATCCTTTTGGTAAAGGGCTCTGAAGCTGGATGGAAAGGGTTTTCCTTTAAAGATCAAATAATAAATCAAGGAGGAAAGAGAGAGATTTCCAGGCACACCCCCAGGCAGATTTTGCTCTCCACAGCTGGCCACTTCCTCTAGCCAGAAGACCATGTGCAGGTCAAGAGCATTCAAGCTAAAGTGATTGCCTCTCAAGGATAAAACTGACTTCCATCATGGTCCTCGACTCTCACTTCCTGGCTGCTGGCTAGATGTGACGATTTGAATCACACAGGATGGCAGATGCTCAGAGACAGCTGAGGCCTCACCTCATGACAATCTTCTCAGGGTCGCTGACAGTGTGAACTAAGACATTCTGAGTGTGCCAGGCATCTGAGACTTAGGGCTGTGTGTTCCAGTGGCTTGTGTGACCTTCCCTAACTGTCACAGAAGTTAACAGCATGGCTTAGGGAACCAGAGTCAACCCAAGCCTGCTTGCTTGAGAAGAGGCAGGAATAGTGAGGTTGGCTTGTTAGAGCAGACTGGCTCAGGGTAAAGTGATCCAAGATGGTGTTAAGACCTGTGACAGTCCTTACTATTCGACTCACATTTTAAGAGTTTCTTGGGCCCTCTTATAAATCTACACAACCATGCAATGTTTGGCATACACAGACACAGACAGATACACACACAGATGGGTAGGTATGTGGCTATACAAATATGTTAGTGTGTATTTTTAGGAGTCTTGAGACATGCACAGATGCATAGATCTACGTGACCATCATTATCAGGGCAATAAATCAGGGCCTAAGGCTCCACAGAAATCCCTCTGCCTCATCCAGCCACAAGGGACTCTCTAACCTTACAGTCTTGTTTATGAAAATGCCACAACACTGGAATAACGCCACCCTTCTGTAGCTGTGACTGTCACTCGGCATATCTCCTTCTTTCTGTTATTTTATGTGTCTTAGTGTTTTGCCTGCATGAATGTCTGCACACTATGGTATGTAATACTGATATAGGTCACAAGAGGGTGTTGGATTCCCTGGAACTAGAGTTATAAAATAGTTGTGAGTTGTCATGTGAGTTCTGGGACTCGAACCCGGGTCCTCTGCAAGCACTGCCATTACTTCTAACTGCACAGCCATCTCGCTAACCCTCTAAAGTTAATTTTCAGAAACATGGCAGTGGCCTGGAACAGGACAGATTGGATAGTACAGTTGGTAATTATTGGCTCATGGGCTACAAGGCCCCATTCTCTCTACATCTATAAGCTTGAAAAATATCAGTAATGACTAATAACTTTTAATTTGGGAAAAGTTATCTCTGGGAAGAGCAATTTCCAGACCAGGATGAAGTGTAGTTTGATGGGTTGCAAAGAATCCAAGGAGCCAGGGAGGAGGGGAGAAGGCAGGCAGAGCTAGGATTAAACAGTCCATTCAGGCTGGAAAGGGACACATCCATCTGCCAGCAAGAGTCAGAGCAGCCAGTACAGCCTTTGCATTGCTCTTGAGTGTGAGCCTGCAGGACCCAACAGCTTCCAGAGCCAATGGGACTAAGCACAATGTCCTGCTTTTCCATCAGGAACCATTACCCAATGTCCTTCAACTCTGAGGGCCCCCTATGTGCTGGATTCAAGAGTTCAAAGGGCAGACACAGGCTAGTTAGAGAAAATGCATCTTGCCTGACACCGGGGTAACCACAAGGATAATGGATTGTGAAAAATGAGTCTTACTCCTTTAGAAAAGGGACACAAGTCTATTAGGGGAAGGGAACCAATTCTAGGCCAGAGGCAGGCAGGCATCAGTGCTGTGAACAAAAGCCTATGCCCATGGCTCACAGCCCGTGATGAAGACAGGGATGGCCCTTCATCTCCTACAGAGGCTCTGTTTGAACTTTGAAATGAAAGCCCTTGAACTTCCTCTGCTGTTAATGTCTAAGAATTTGGAAAATTTCAAACCGAGTGCTGGGGAGACAGAGACAGGCAGATCCCCGAAGCTTAGTAGCCAGCCAAGCCTACCTTTGGTAAGCACCAAGACACTAAGAGACCTTTTCGCAAAGGGTGTGGACAGCATTCCAGATGTCAGCACCTGAGACTATTTTCTGACACCCCTACATACATGAACTGACATGCACCAACACTTACATGTGTGTACATGTACACACACACACAGGTTTAGAAATCAGAATTATAACAAATATTCTCAGATACCTGGAAAGAATAGCAAGTTGTAAGGTTGGATTCCCCAAGGCCCTGCAATAGGTTCTCCAAAGGACACAAATTCTCAACAGCATATGAGAAATCCTGGGAGACTTCAGAAGTGTCCCTCCTGACAAAGGGTGACACTGCAATTTTACTTGAAGAATCTCAGAGGCTTCAATATATATATATATATATATATATATATATATATATATATATATATATAGTTAGGTTCACTAAAGTTAACTGCCTTTTGAATCTGACCAAAGAATCATGTCCACTGTGGCAAACCCGGTTATTTTGTTTGCATAATTATTGGTTTAAAATATATTTCATGGAATTGGAGAGGTGGCTCAACAGTTGAGAGCACAGACTGCTCTTCCAGAGGACCCAAATTCAGTTCTTAGAATGCACATTAACAGCTCACTCCATCTACCTGTAAATACAGCTCCATGGGAGCTAACACCCTCTTCTGGCCTCTGTGGGTACTGCAGCCATGTGTACATACCCACACACAGACACATAACTTAAAGTGATACGTTGTCCTTTTTAAAGAAAGCACATTCCAGGACTAAATTGCTTCTGCATCTTCTGTAGGTTGTAACTGGTACCCACATTAGTCCAGAAGATTCTAAGCACATATCTTATTAGACCAGCTGGCCCTGCTGTATATCTTAGTGGCTTTGAACATGTTAGGTTTAGCACCCTGGGGACCCTACACCTCTGCTGCTTTGGTTTTCTCTCAGTAGCCTCTAGACAGTGGGTAAATATGCCCATCTATTGAATGCTTGTGAATCCCAGCAGCATGGAAGAGGAAACAGGTGACCCAGTGAGAACACAGCATAGTAACTGAGAACTGCCGGCCCTAGCGGTGTAACCCAAGGTTAGAAGATGACTCCAGAACTCAGTGGGTAAGGTGTGACAGTTCCCCCTGTGATCTCTGCCCAGGATGACTGAGGCCGAGAGAGTATTTGGCAAATGCTGGAGCCATTTGGGGTTCTCGCAGCTCAGGAGGGAGCAGTGGTAGGTAAATTACAGCCAGGGGTGCTGCTTAGTACCCTACAAGGAACACCTCACAGGCAGGATGGAGATCTTGAATTAGCCAGTTCACACAGCCAGTGAACTGCATTCAGGAAAGATTGCTGAAGGCTGTGACCAGAGAGTCTCAGAGGCATCACCAGCCCTAAAAGATGACCCAATGTTCCCATCAGCAGAGTCAGGCTCTGTTACACAAGAAGGCAGCCTGTGTCTTTATACATCTCATGGCCTTTGGTTTTAACTATGCAAATCATTCCATCAAGAGATATTCTGGGCTGCAACTTCCAGCAGCTCCTGCTATGCCGTGGAGGGTACCTGGGAAGAAGACCCCTCTCCACCACAACTCACAACAGAGCAGAGAGCAGACAGAGAGTTGGCCTCTAGCCATGGGAAGGTCCTTGGGGGACATAGTAGTTGCTGGGGACACAGCAGTGCAGTGCCTCCACGCTCCCACACTGAGCATACAGCAGGGGTTGCCCAAACCCCTAGTTCACCTAGCTGCTAGCTGCTAGTCTTGTTTTGGCCACATGCTGTGCTGTTTCACCATACTTATGGACTTCTTGGCGAGGATCAGTTCAAGCTTCTCAGGGCCTTTCTCTCCTGGCTCCCAGCTGGCACTGAGAGATAACATCCCCCTCCTCTACCTGCTTCTTTTGCATCTCTGCAAACATGGAGGTGATCAGGTCGTGAAGGACCACTGTTTCCATGGGCAAATATGTCTTCCTAAATCACTGCACCATCAGAGGCAGCTCAATTAACAACAACTATATCTAGAGACTTACCTGAGCTGGACACTCAGTGTGAGGACCATGACAGGGGTATAAAAATACCTGGGAGGGCAGACAGAGGGTGAAGACACAGCTCGAAGGTTAATCCACACAGGAAGCCCGTCTTGAGAGGGCCAGAGGGTCAAGCAACAAGGCCACCAGTATCTGTGGAGAGGGCTGAACCTGTCCCACAGTAGTTTGAGAATCCAAGACCAGGTGCTACCGAGGACAGCAGTAGCAGGCCAAACTTTTTAATAAGTTCATGAGTTCACAGTTGGTTCAGATGCACCATTCTTCCCAGGGACCCAGGCACAGAGGCCAGTGCAGGTGAAAGAGGGGATCTGGCCCTGTGCCTCAATGGGAGGAGTATCCAAAAACACACAGGCATTTCCAATCCACCAGTCTCACTTTCTCTGCATGAGACTATAGAGGAAGGGGACCCCAGAAATCTGAAGAGGGGAGGCATGCAAGCATCTGGCTCACTCTTTAGCCAACCCTGCTCCCAGTCTTTTTTTCCTTTCTAAAACTATGGCTTTTGCTGCGTTTTAAAAATAGATCTGCAGAGCTGGAGCCTGCTTGGTGGCCAAAGCTCTTGCCATGCAAGCATGAGGATTAGAGTTTAGATTCCAGACACTTGCAGAGATGCCAGGCGAGCATGGCAGCCCTTCTACAATTCCAGCCTTGGAAGGCAGAGTCGGGGGATCCTTGTAGTAAACTGAAGAGCTAATCTTGCCTTGCTGGGGAGCTCTGGGTTTGAATAAGTGGAAGAGCAATAGAGGATGATTCCTGACATCAGCCTTGGGTCTCCACATACATGTACACGCACATGTATGAGCCCCCATATACATTTCAGCACATGCCAACAATCATGAGCACACAGCTGAAAAATGGAAGGATAAAAATATATTTGTGTTTTATATCTTCAGAAGGGGAAGGAAGCGGAGGCCCAGCTCGTTGTCGCATCTCACCCTGGAATATGCTGGGTTGGACACCTCCAGAGTTATTATCAAGGAAAGTGCTTCCTAAATGGCTTCCGGCGTGTTCCTTTCTGTATTTGTTCTTTGAAGTTTAACTTAGAGGAAACCTGCTACTTATGTACTTACCAGCGGACTCTCAAAGAGAAATCAATTCTGGGAGTTCAAAGTGACCTTAAGTTGTCTGTTTGCATTTCCCCCGACGCCCTGCATTTCATGGCCAGCTGCATTGATCTACTGAGCATTGAATCCATTGCCAACCTGCGCTTCAGGTCCCCTTTGCGCTTTATTTATGCTCTGTAACACCTGAACAAGGAAGGTGCCCAGAAATTTGCAGCTCCGTGAGTCTCAAGGACCCTTCCAAGATGCACGGGAGGGACATTACTGAAGCAGGTGCCCAGGATGCCTGACTTCAGGAGCTGTGCTTTGCTCTTTCTCTCAAGTGCCCTGTGGTCCTAGTGGGTAAACACAATGCTTTTTATCTGAACAATCCTATTGTTTTTGCAATGTCTAATTGATGGAGGAAGGTCATTGGTTAATTAAATAAAGAAACTGCTTGCCCTGATAGGTTAGAACATAGGTGGGTGGAGTAAACTGAACAGAATGTTGGGAGGAAGAGGAAGTGAGCTCAGAGATGCCATGCTCCCCTCTCCCGGGCAGACACACCCGATGAAGCAAGCCGCCAGGTCAGACATGCTGAATCTTTCCCGATAAGACCGGTGCTACACAGTTTATTAGAGATGGGTTGATAGGGATATCAGAATTGGCCAGTAAGGGCTAGAGCTAATGGGCCAAGCAGTGCTTAAAAGAATACAGTGTCCATGTAATTATTTCGGGTCATAAGCTAGCAGGCGGCTGGGGTGCTGGGGACGCAGCCCCGCTGCTCTAATTACAACATCTAATGTAACACCAGGAGCCCTAGGAAAGGCCACTCTCTCTCACACAGCCACCCCCACTAGCAACTTCTGTTCCCACTACTAATGTTGTTCTCTCTGCCCTCATTCTTGGATAAATGAGAAATGAATAGGCAATGCTTACCCCCCCTCCCCCCACAAAGGCCCCAGAAGACTGCCATGACTCACTTTCTAGGAGAACAAAAGGATTGTGGGTAATGTGTTCCTCTTCAATCTACCTAGCTGGTTCTCATCAGAAAGGTGCAGAGATTCTAATCTTCAGCCACTTCCCTTAGAGGTTGAACAGACAGACAGGATGAGAAACTTGCACCTTTCAAATGTATTTATCCCAAGATTCAGAGTGGGAGTGTTCTGACCACGTATGTCCTCATTCCTGAGGCTCCTGGTGGGTACAGACCACACACAACTGGCTTTAGGGAAACATGAGGCCAAGTTTACAGAGGAAGAGAAGTTGTGGGCAACACTGTACACAGCACAGACAAGAAGAATGTAGAGTTACACATGCCCAAAGTCCACATCCATCATCATCATCATCATCAATCATGGCGACCATCATCATAATCACCACCACCATCAGCAGCATCACCATTGTCACCATCATCAAATTGTTGTCACCACCACATTAGTCACCAACATCACTATCATCTTCACCATCACTATCAACATCATTATCAGCACTATCATCATGACCAGCATCACCACCATCACCCTGATCACCGTCATCACCATCACCATCACTATCACCATAAGCATTATCATCTTCATGCTTTGCTAATTCCAGTCTCCGTCTGTCTTTAAGGGGTCAGCAACTCAGCACTTTGTAGCAAGAACCCCTGGATCATAGTGGTCAAGGGTCATAGTCAGTGAATTTCTTTGCCACAGCCAATGCAGAGGCTGCTTTCTACTTGGCCTCTGCAAAGGGTAGACTGTTCTCCTGCTCTGGCATGGCCAGGGGTTCAGTGTGCCCTGGGCATGCCCAAATGATGCTCCTTTTAGGATGCAGAGTTTAACAGATGTCATTGGGCATTTACAGGGTCGATCTCATCTGCACCAGAGTCCCTAGCTCCCTACAGGTTTACAAGAAAGAAACGCCTTGTTCTTCATAAAGGCATTTTAGGAGCTACTTCTCCTTACAAAAGCCATGCCTGTCTCCTCTCTCTCCCCTCAGATCTTGCAAGGTAGAGGTTAGGGGGCTCAGTGAGGGCCTTTGCTTGGTACAGCAATGGCAGAGAGGTGCTGGGGGACTCAGGATGACAAGTCGGAGAGGTGTGTCTCCATGCTGGCCTCTGTTCCCCAGTCAGACTCCACTCTGTCAATACCCCCTGCTCAGTTTTTATTCCTTGGGTTCCTCAGTGACCACCAGGAAGCCATGGGTTAAGCTAGCTTGTGGGATGTGTAGCCTACAACTAGAACTATTCTGGGATTCAAATTGACTTCCTCCACCTAAACTAGATGGGGAGATGCCCTGCTAGGTGGAGAACAGCTCACAGGAGCCCCGAGGACTGAAGGAAGCCCAAGGCCAACCTCTCCCCAACTCATCACTTTTGTAGAAGCCCCAAGTCTTCTAAGAAGCAGCTTGCTACCTGTGATGGCTACTGTTGGTTGCCAACTTGATGACATCTGGAATTAACTAAAACCTGGGCAACTGGGTAGACCTGGGAGAGACTTTCTTTTTTTCCTTTTTCTTAATTAAACCATTTGAAGTGGGAAGACCCACTTTTAACCCGGATCTTTTGAAGAGGGAAGACCCATCCTTTTATCTGGACCACAACTTCCTCTGGCAGCCTATATAAAGGATGGGGAACAAGGAAGCTAGCTCTCTTTGCTTGCTTGCTCTTGATCTTGCTGGCATTAGAGCCTGCTTCTTCAGAACTCCAGCATATACCGAAGACCAGCTAGGACGTTCAGCCTTGTAGACTGAACAACTACTGGCTTCTTGGACCTTTCATTGGACTAGCTGGACCACAGCCTGTAAGCAATTCTAATAAATACCCTTCATATATGTTCCTCTAGAGAACACTGAGGAATATACCACCCAAAGGGCATCTCCAGACCCATCTTAATCCTGACTCCCCAATCACATGTCAAATTCTCTTTTTATATACTTTTGCTTTCTCTTTCATAGGTCTTTTCTTGTCAAGAAAATCCCAAGGCTTAAACCAAAGCAGCTTTGATAATTTAGTTTTAATTAACATTTATGCATATGTGTGCATGCCTGTATGTTTGTGGGGGTTGGGGTGAGTGTGCTCTTGAGTATCTGTGCATGTGGAGGTGCGAGGTCAGCCTCAGGTGTTGCTCCTCGGGAGCGAACCACCTTACAGAGACAGTCTCTCAATCAAGCTGATTCAGCTAAATTAGTTAGCCATTGAAATACATACCACCATATATGGTATTTTTTTTTAATTTTGTGAATATTGGAGATCAAACTCAGTATCTTGTGTTCACATGGTAGGATCTTTCCTATATGAGGCAGCTCCCCAATTCCCAAAGCATCTTTAATCTGACAGTGCAGGATGCAAAACTGTCAAAGAGTACTTGAGCATATAGTATTTTCAACTGCAGAGCCCACTGCAAGTCCTAAGTGGGCTTTGCTAATGCTCAAGAGGGATTTGTTCATTCATGGGACTTAAGAACAGCCCTGACTCTGGGAAGAGCCCTGATCTGTCTGAGTTCTGCCTTTTATAGCTCTGGTCTCTGTCTTCCACATGAGCTTCCTTGACATTGAGTAAATATTCTACTCAAACCTTAGTTCAACCTAAGGACCAGGGCTTCTTAGAGATTCGGTTTCTATAAGGGAAGCAGAAAGGAACAGCTGATGTGGGGGGAGAGAAATGGTCCCCATGTTCATCTTCTCCAGCTTGGCATTTGGGCAGTCGAAGCCATTGGTGGCTTCTGAGCCCTGTGTCCTGTGGAGAGGGAGATAAGAAAGGGAATATGGCAGGTGGGATCTCAGAGCAAAAGCCCCAAGTGCTGTGGGTGTTTCAGTTCTTCATGGAAATGAAAACATTTTCTGAGATTCAAAAGAACTTGGATGCCCATAAATTCAAAGTGCTTTGCTTTTCTTCTGCAACGTGGCCTCCAAGAGTAGAGCAGCAGGGTTGGATAGATTTTAGAAGACAACAAGCTATCTATTTGGGCTTTCTTGTTCTCCGTCCCTTCACTTCTACACACACACACACACACACACACACACACACACACACACACAGCTCGTTAAAACGTACTTATAATTTCGTACCCAGAATGGAAAGTCCCAGCCCCTCATGCTTCCTCCACAGCATCCCCTGAGGTTACAGGCACAGAAAAGCCCAACCCTATGTTTGAAGACTCAAATGACAGGTTCGCCACATCACCAGGTCCAAGATTATACTGTCTACTTATATAGACAGATTAGATCCATTCAAGACTGAAGTATGTTAAGTGTGTAGCAAGCATATATCCGAGCCCAGGGAACATTGTAGAAGAGGAGGCAGGAAGAATATCAGAACCAGAGGATGGGGAGGAGAGCTGTGTGTTCTGAACATGGTGTGGCTGCTGTACCTTTGAACTCAAAGAAGCTATGATTACCTGTACATGATCAATCTAGATTAAAAAATCCCAGCAAGGATGAGGGAGGAACTAGCTAAAGAGTTAGTGGCAGCTGATAGCTGCTAGAGGAAGCAGGGTGGGACATTCTTTTTTCTTTCTTTTTTTTTTTTTGAGGACAATCCTATTGGTAGGTTTCCCATGCTCTAGCGGATGATTCCCACCCCCTTGCACAAATGTGCAGCATTAACTGGGCTTAGTGGGCTATAAAGGAAAAAGACATGAAGTCGGGAAAGTATATACTGTGGGAATGTGGAGGGAGTTGAAGGAGAAAATGAAGAGAAGATGTATTACATTAATGTATGTCAAAAAAATTCTCAAAAATTAAGAGAAATTTAAAACTAAATCCATAAGGAATGAAGTCTGAATAAATGTACATTTTCTCTATATCTGAAACCACCCAAACTTGGACTTACAACCAGAGCCAAAAAACGTACAAGGGTGCAATGTGTTTGTTTCCGAAGGTGCAAAGGGCTGAGCCTAACCTTGTGGGATGTATGGCCCAACAAAGGGGATGTCTTTTGGGTCTACTGGAGATCCAAGAGAGCTGATCTTACTCCAGACTCCAGGGGATACATTTACTATATTACAGATGATGACAGGATTCCAAGCCTTGTGTGAAACAAACACACATAGAGATGTTTCTAGAAAAGGCTAGATGAGCTCACTTCCTGAAGCCAGAGGATGGCGAGATTCCACCCCTGGCCTAGGAATCCATCACCAGTCAATGATCAGCAAGAACAGCCAAGGAAGAATGGCATGGATTAGAGCAGAGGCCCACCCTTCCCATGGTTTCCAGACAAAGCACTTCTCTCATAATTGGCCTTCTTTACAGATGTTATGGAAGGCTGCTGAATTTGGAGACTGAAGCACACACTAGTAGGTCCTGTGGAGGACTTGCGACCAGCTGCAACGAAATCTGACGGCCAGACAGACAGAATGAAACACAAGTGTGGTCACAGTCTCCCAGATGCCTTTCCATCACACACCCCCACCCGCCTCTTTAGCTAATCCCCAGATGCCCAGAATGTGAAGTCAAGGTCTTTACCTCCCAATTTTTGTCAAGTTCAACTATTAGACAAATGCTGTTCTCTGATGTCTATTGCTTTAGTCAAAATTAAAAAGGAACCCTGAATGACAGGTCAGAATCAACTTAAATTGTGAGTTCAAACTAAAGAACGATTTGTTTCCTTGAGTTCATCACTCTTAAACAGAGCAGAAGGGAAAAGGAGTTGCGGGTAGAGAGGGAGAGAGATAAAGAGAGAGAGAGAGAAAGGAGTTAAGAGTCTGGATGAGAAACTGAAATCAGATTGGTAGCTAATGAACTCGAAAATCCACAGGCAACATGTACCACATGCAGGTACATCCATATTCTACAGGATCATGATAAAATTAATGTCTTGGGGGATGGAGAGATGGATGCTTCAGCATTTAAGAGCACTCGATGCTCTTGCAGAGGACCAGAGTTCAGTTCCCAGTATCTCTATCAAGCAGCTCCTGGGTTATGATGTGCTCTTCTGGCCTCTGTGGGCATTGCAATCATGTGGCGTGCACTACCACCACCACACCACACCAAACATATACACACAAAGCAAAAATATAAAACAAATAGATTTAAAAGGTAAGAAGACAAGAAGCAATCTGTTTCCCAGCAGGCCTAGTCATGCCGTGCTGTTGGACACCGCAGCCCACCAACAATGCTTGTCCTAATTAATTAAACAGATTTACCTACATTTAAAATGAAGCTAAAGTCTTTAGTTACATCACAGTTGACACAGGGCAAGTTCCTCTTGCATATTATATTTCCAAAAAATTTCAGAGGGTTTTTTCTAAAGTGCACAGTGCTTCTTTTAAATGTCTCCTCTTTGCTACAACCTTACATAAGAAATCTAAGATCCTAACGCATATTCCCCACCCTTTACGCTCTCTTCTTTCTTTTTTAAACACCACATTCTATTTCCAGGGAGAAACAAAGTGATAACTTTGAGGCTGGTACCACTTTATACTTAGAGCCTGTCTGTCTGGAATAGATTCTGAGTTGGCAGAGCCACGTTCTCCATCCTCCCTGACAACTGTCGCCACCGTTTGCAGATTTGCTGAAACTGTGAGGTGTTTAAAGACCCGATTGTGAAGTCGTTGACTTGGGGAACCTTCAGTGCCCCAGAGGGTGTCCATAAACCCTCCACGAAGGCTGAGGGATCCTGACAACATCCCCGGCTCTTCTATGACAGCCTGAAAGTTTCATTAATACTAAAAAGGATGTTTTATGGTCCCAGAGAGATGGCTAAGTAGTTAAAAGCACTTGCTTGCTCTTCTTGTGCACCCTAATTCAGACCACAGAACCCACATCTGACAGCTAACAACTCCCCATAACTCCAGCTCCAGGGTGATTTGATACCCCCCTCTGACCTCTGTGGGCATTGCACTCACGTGCACACACCTGAACATAGATATAGTTACAGACAGACAGACAGACACACACACACACTTAATTAAAAATAAGATAAGTCTTAATAAAAAGGAAGAACATTCTCTGGACTGGTGAGATAGTAAAGTGTTCACCATGAAAACATGGGCACCTCAGTTTGATTCCCAGGATCCATGTAAACAGCTGGGCATAGAACAAGTGTGGTCTCTTGATTCAAATGCTGGAGGGTGGGGAGAGAAGGATCCTAGGGTCTCACTGGTCAGCCAACTGGTCTAACCAGCAAGCACTAGGCTAGTGAGAGACACTGTCTCAAAATAATACTATAATAATACCTGAGGAAGGATACCCATGGTTGACCTGTGACCTCTATATTCATTAATATACACATGTACCCCCAAAAATGTTTATAATTAAGTAATCAACCAGCACCATCAAACTAGCCCTTACACTTCACAGTGAGAACACTGCATGTGAGCATCTGACAGGAACTTCATGCTAGAGGCATAAACACAGAAGCCTGGCTGGACCCCCCAGGGCTGCCTGCCACCGACAGATTTGAGAACCTGCTCACCTCAGTGTGAAGTGATCCTCCGTGCAGTTCCTAGAGACGGAGATGGGGAAGGTGAGTACGTCTCCTTGTCGGACAGTCTTGGGGACATAATGAACAGCCACATTGCTATCTAAACGCAGTTCCCTCAGAGGTGGACTGCTGGGGGTCTCGCGAAGGAAGACACTCCCAATTCTGTGCAAAGGGGGGCTGGATTCATCAACATCATTGTGGCCGGTCAGAGGGCCACCACCCTTCCTCAAGTCCTCCTTGGCACAGTCCCCTCGCTCATCCCCTGGCTGTACTGCATAATACAGTTCCACGGGACTCCCTTCGGGCTGCTCTGTGGGTCTCCTGCGCCCAGACACAACTGTAGGGGGACTGAACCAGCCAGGCAGCATCTCCAGCTGGGCCACACACAGTCCCAAGGATCCACCTAGCTGGCAGCTGCCCCGAACCTCCCTGGTCTCTCGGAAAGCAAAGACCCGCAGACAGGGGAGCTTCTCGTCCCTGTGGTCATCCCAGTCTCTGCCCACAACGTGGAAGAGCACTTGCACTTTGGGATGGCTCAGGTAGACCTTCTCCTGCAAGATGTAGGCCTTCAGCCTCCAGTTAAGGGAGAAGGTATTGGTGAATCCGAATGGGTTGGAAGGCAGCATCAGGTCCTGGGGTACCACCTGCTCAAGGGAGAAGGGCCCGTAGCTGGCGTTGAGCACCGGCAGCCGCTTGGACTTGTAGATCAGAAAGGACTCAACCCGCGACTGCAGGCTGGAGTTGCGCATGATGTCCTGGTTGGCCTCCTTCAGGAAGAAGGACACATCGGCATTGTTGATGTGGTAGGTCACCGGGAGGTAGGTAGGCAGTAGCGAGAACCGCTGGATGCTCTCCAGGATCCCTCGGCCTTCCGTCACTGTTGGGAGGAACCGAGGGCAGGTGTTAGTGATCCCGGGACACCAGATTTGTAGCCTTGGATAGCACACTGGTAACCACCCACCGCCCACCTTTGGACCCGTGATGCTGTTCTGGATTAGCCAGGGTTTCTTCTTGGATTCAACTCAATGTATAGAAAATATAGGCAAAGGAGCTGGGCGAAAGGGCTCAGTTGGCAAAGTGCTTACCACACAAGCAGGTGGGAAAGAAGTACAAACCCCAGAACCCATCTTAAAGAGAAGCTGATCAGGGTAGAGAGATGGTTTGGCAGTTAAAGGCAAGGCTCAAAACCAAAAAGAAGATGAACACAGTGGTACATGTCTGTAAGTCCAGGGTTGGGGAAATGAAGACAAGAGGGAGGATTCCTGGAGTTCATTGGACATCTAGACTAACTTAATCAGTGAGTGCCAGGTTCAGTGAGAGACCCTGTCTCTAAAAACAACATGGAGAAAGATTGAGGAAGACATATGACATTGACCTCTGACCTTGCGTGTGTACACACTTGTGTGGCACACAAAGAAAACATATGGTAAGAATATATGTATACACACGTGCATGTGCAAACAATAGGTGACACAAATGTGTTGGGTGAGTATTTCCTCCAGACTGAAACCGTCCTTCCTAGGAGGTAGGGGGCTTGCAAAACTCACAAAGCGTGATAAGAATTCGCAAGATTACAAGTCACATCAGGACCTGAACAAGCTTCTGTTGCAGAGAACCTTTCCTAGGAGAAAATATTATCAGCCAAGTGTGGTGGTGCACACCTTTAATTCCGGCATTTAGGAGGCAGAGGCAGGTAGATCTGTGAGTTCGAGGCCAGCCTGGTCTACAGAGTGAGTTCTAGGACAGCCAGGGCTATACAGAGAAACCCTGTCTTGGGAGAGGAGAGTGAAAGGAGGGAATATTATCTTTGGTGGAGGGGTCTGCAATGTGAGTCCAAAGTTCCAGGGACAGAGCTTTAGCTGATCGCCACCCATATGGTGATCACTTCGTAGGGATGAAGCTGCCTTTTGGTCATCTGTGCTTCTAGGAGTAACCCTCACAAACTCTTTGGTTCACCAAGCTCAATTCGTGTGGAAACTATTTTCTCCTTTTGGTTGGTGGTGTCCTACCTGGGATGAATAGACATCTGTTTACATCTCAACCGGAAAAGATACCGCACAATGTCACTAGTGTTAGGTAGAAAAACTTGTCACTTGATACTCAAAAATGAATGTGTAAATAAGTAAAATTCAAACAAAATCACTTTTCCCACCTAGGGATAATAATAGCTTTAAGGGGCTTAAGTCTCAGAGCATAAACAAGCAGGAGGCCTGGAGTTCCAATTCTCCAAACTCATATTAAGAAAAAGCTGGGCACAGCAGTACACGCCTTGAGCCCAGTGTGGGAGAGATGGAGATATGAGATGCCTGGAGCTTGCTGGACAGCCAGGCTAGCTGAATCATGAGCACCAGGATCGGTGAGAGATTCTGTCTCAAAAAATAAAGTGGAGAGAGATTGTAGAAGATGCCCCATATGGACCTCTGGTCTCCATCATTTTCACTTTTTGTTTGTTTTTGGGTTTTTTTGTTGTTTCTGTTTTTGGTTTTTGCTAAAGAAGATGTCAAGAAAGGCTGAAAGGATACTAACATCACATCAGATAAACAATGGGTTTTCCCTTGACCAACCAGGCTAGACAAAATATGTAAAAACAGAGATAGCATTTTCGTTTTCCCAACCACCCAGACCCAAATAATCACACAGAAACTATATTAATTACAACACTGGCTAATGGCTTAGGCATATTCCTAGCTAGTTCTTATATCTTAAATTAACCCATCTTTATTAATCTATGTATCGCCACAAGGCTGGAGCTTACTGGTAATGTTCTGGCATCTTTTTCCTTTGGCAGCTACATGGCATTTCCTCAACTCTGCCTACTCTCTATCTCTATCTCTGTTTGGATTTATGGCCTGGATTTACTCTGCTAAGCCACTGGTCTAAACAGCTTTATTCATTAAACAATAAAAGCAACACATATACAGAAGGGTATCCCATATCAAAAGTGGAATTGGGGTGACCTTCTCACTTATAATCTGACCTTCTCACACATAGTCTGATCCCCACATCTACATCATACCTGGTACCATTTCTGATGCAACTTCACACCCCACAGGGAAGGACCTTTGTCCAAAAATGAGGAACAATGAGGGACAAAGACACGTAAGATAAGTAACCACAGTCACATGAACTCCCAGTTGGAGAGAGTGCTCCAGAGATGGGAAATGGACTGACCACAGCAGGTCCTTTGAGTAGCCTAGACCCTCAAGCCAAGAATGGGTAGCAGCATCTACCTTTCCCTCCACCCAAGTCCTATGGAGACTATCCTGACACCAAGGAACAAAAATATATTCTTTCCTCTTTAGGAAACATATCCTCCTGAGGGGCATAGGGGTTAAAAAATACATATTATTTTTACATTTTGTCATACTTTCTGTAATAAAAACCCAGACATAGAAATTGTACAACCCACAGAAGTCATTTTGAGAGCTTTGGAACAGGGAGCAGCTGGTTTGAGTAGCCCTGATTGTCCAGGCACAGCTGTCCCCTCCATGGGGCAGACCACACTGGCAGCAGTCACATGATGATCCCTGGTTATTTGGAAATATTGACATCCCTCCAACAACTTGCTTCAGCTTCAGTGACCCCCATAAAAGCACTCCCCAAGCACAACACTCTGACAAGTCTGGACCCACATCTATCAGGAACAGTGGGGGACAGCCAAGAATTCAGACAGTTCCTGGAATTGCCACATGTAACTTGTGGGACAATCAGCAAGGCGCCAATCCTCCTTGTTTTTGTGAGTCAATGAAATCTGCAGTTCAGGTCAGAGAACACAGAAGTTGTGGTGCATACACATTTACAGCTAGGTCAGATTGACAGACACCTGTATTCAGGCCTAGCTTGCACTCTGGAATGACAAAAATCTCTTTGTCCAGTGTCATTGCCAAGTTCGGGGAAGGATGGCTCTCACATTTGTGCTGAAATAAACTACCTAGAACTGTTAATACATGTGTATTTGGACTGACTCGAACAGCAATTTCATAGGTTATAGCCTAATAAATGTGAATTTCTTTTTCAAATATCAAAATTTGCAAACTGGGAAGATAGTTCGGGGAATAAGTTGTTTGCAAGTGTAAGGGCTGGAGCTCAGATTCTCCTGTAGCCATATGAAAATGCCAGGTGGACACGATGACCTGTCTGTAAACCCAGTACTTGGAAAGTAGGGTCAGGAGATCTCTGGGGCAATCTGGCTAGCTAGACTAGGTAAGTTGATAAGGTCCCCCTTCACCTATCTCATTAAAGTGAGCAGCAATCAATTAAGACACCAATGTCAAGCCTGTGACTTCTAAGCACATGTGCCCACATACATATCAACAAGCACACACACACACACACACACACACACACACACACGTAAAATTTTAAAAAAAAATCAAGATACTGTGAATGTTATAATTGTGGCTCTCAGCTTGATGGAGTTAGAATCAGCATAGAAATGAAAATAGACATCTGGTAGACCTCTGGGCATGTCTATAAGGATGTTTCCAGAAACGTTTAACAGGGGAGGGAACAGCCACACTAAATGTGGACAGCTCCATTCAAGGGGCTTAGAAAGAAGGCAAGCTGAGCACTGGCATTCATCTGCTTCCTGGCTGCAGATGGGATGTGACCAGCCCTCTCATGCTCCTGCCGCTATGCCTTCCCACCATGACTGATTGTACCCTCAAACTGTGGGTCCAAATAAATCTTTTTTCCCAAGTAGCTTTTGGCTGGTATTTTGTCACAGAAATGTGTAAAGTCACTAAAACAAGCCTAACAGGATGCCTTACCTGATGCAGTATTGTATCTTTTAACGTTCTGGGAACTGGCATTTGATTTGTGTTTTCCCAAAACCTGGGTTTGCCCATCTAAAAGTCAGCACAAAGAGCAAGCAGACATTTTCTGTGTGTTCTCTGAGAGGAGCTTTCTGCTTCCTCCCTCTTGGTGCCATCCCCACCCCGTTCCCATTAGTCTGGTTACAATCCCAGCCTGTCTCTAGCCACATCTTCTGGAAACTCTGGAGCACTGAAAGTGCATCTCGAGGTCATGTTCACATGTGTGTCCCACATCCCCCATCACTCTGTGCTTCCCTGTGAGTTGCTACAGATCAGTAGGGTGTACACCATATAACAGGGTTCTCATGTAGTCCCACAGTACTTGGGGTCTTTAGAACAGTATCCAGAAAGTATCAGACACTCATTAAATATTTGATGAACAAATGGGGGCACAGATTATGAATCTTCTATCCTAAAGAGCAGATTATATTTTCCACCAGGATTCTGTAAGATCTCTTCTCAGCAGCATGACTGTAATCAGGGTTGCCAATGCTTTCATCCCACCTAGAGCAGCATATAATCCCACTGGCTGAGACTGGAGAGGAGAGGAGAGAAGAGGACCCTCTCGAGGCCATGAAATTCCTAAAGGGACATCTTATGTTCCAAGGTTCCCCTTGATTATTTAAAACACATCCAATGCTTCACAGAGCCACTGCCTTGAGCAGCCTCGAGCCAGCTTACCATGCAGTAAAGAAACTGCCAGGGTCAAAAGTGTAAACCCCAGCAGGGCACCAGAGCAGGGCAGGCATCAGCCCTGGGCACCCAGGCCTCCTGAACCTCCCTTTTGAACACCTGACCCTGATGCTCGGGGACACAAAACTTAATTGTGCAGCTAACTACACAGTGCCAGGTCAACCACGCTGGGTCCTCTGATACTGTTCAAGAAAACAGTAACGCAAGGAAAGGTCAGGGCCGGGCACTGGAGGGGAAATAACTCCAGCTTCAGCCTGCAAACCACATAGAGGTCTTTCACCCTGATAGCCAACCCAGGTGCGTATTGTCTACAAATGCCTGAAGCTCCCAGAATACTTCCTTTCCTTTCTGCCTCCATGTCCTAGGACCACCTCCCAGGTCTATGGGTGGAGACGCTTTATTTCATCTTACTGCTCTCAGTCCATGATTGCGAGCAATCAAGGGAGGACCCTGGAAGCAGGAACTGAAGCAGCGGCCATGGAGCAAGGTTGCTTACTGGCTTGTTCTCCATAACTTGCCCAACCTGCTTTCTTATACCATCCAGGCCCGCTTGCCCAGGGGAGACACCACCCACAGTGGGCTGGGCCATCCCACATCAATCATTCATCATAAAGGTGCTCCACAGACTTTTCCACAGGACAGTATGATGGAGCCATTCCTCAGCTGAGGTTCCCTTCCCCCCCTGTGTCAAGTTAAGGAAAATGAACAATCACCCTCCCATTTTCTTTTTCCTTTTGCATGTGTCTGTCTGTATGTATGTATGTATGCGCTCTCTCTCTCTCTCTCTCTCTCTCTCTCTCTCTCTCTGTGTGTGTGTGTGTGTGTGTGTGTGTGTGTGTGTGTGTGTGTTTGTGTTTGCATGTGTGGGGGAACATGTAGAAGTGTGCATACATATGCATGTGCAAAGGCCTGATGCTGGCATTGGTGGTCTCTTCAATCACTTCCACCTAGTCATTGAAGCCAGGTCTCTCGATTGAACCCTGAACTTGCTGATATGGTTCATCTAGTTCTCCAGTTTGTTCTGGACCCTTTGGCTCAGTCTTCTACACAGCAGGCCGCCACGCCAACCCAACCCTAACATAGGAGCTGGGATCCTGACTCTCCTCTTGTGTAGCAAGTGCTTTGCTAACTGAGCCATTTCCACAGGACCCTCCCCTCCTTCTTTTCCTCCATCTTTCTCCTCTCTTCCTTCCTTTCTCCTCCCTTCCCCTATCTCTCTCCCTTCTTGCCTCCTTCCCTCTCCATGCCTTACAGTTTACAAAAGAGTGCCCATTTCATGCCACAATGCACAGTGGCTGCTGTGACAGCCACTGTGTTCTAACCCCCAGAGAGGCACCTTCTATCACCTATAACACCAATTTATTTCACATAAAAGTGACCCAAGCATCAAATAGAAAGCTGAGTACAATGAAAGCAAATGAATGCCCCATTAGGGAAAAAGAATGGTTTTCACTTGGGCCATGATTTTGATGGAACAGAATGTGGCCTCACAGATGTTTTATATTAATCTTTACATTCTTTTGAGAGCATAGTGTTTCCTTAAACAATACATTTAAGAAACAAGATGGCCACCCAAACATAGAACTCTATTCCTCCCTTTGCATGGTCCAAAAAAGAACAACTTTGGGGAAATGATTGTAGCTAAAAGACCAGCAAGGATCGGCTAGGCTAGGAGGTACAATCTGGGTGCTGCACACTGCGAATTCCCGAGAAGTCACCAGGACGTGCTCGCTCTCTCTCTCTCTCTCTCTCTCTCTCTCTCTCTCTGTCTCTCTCTCTCTCTCTCATACACACAGAGCTCTGGTTTGGTGGGGCAAGCAGAACAACAAATGAAATATAACATTACTTCTGTCTCCTAAGGCAGAGTGTAAATACAGGGCACCTTGGAACTTTGGTTCTAAGTCTGGCAGTCCTCCTCACCTTGCAGAGAGGCCAACAGCCAACCTGGCAGAACTGTCTAATCTTTGTCAGAGCAAAGACCTGAGACAACTGGAAGCCCCATTGGTAACCCAATCACCTCTGTGGCTTTTAGAAGGAACTGCAATGGTTTCAGATTTGGGACAGTGGAGGGCTATAATTCAACCTTCATACACACTAGGGGAGAAAGGAAGAGAAAGGAACTCACACTGGGATCCAGCAAGCTTATCATCTGCTTAATCAGAGTCTAGAGGCCATGCTCCTCAGGAAGCCCAACCACAGGGCTTTTTCCTGAGGTTTGTCCTTGTCAAAGGCGGTAACCTAAAACAGACATCTGTCACAGGTCACAATCCATCACTGAAAGAAGCCAGAGCAGAAGCTGATGCAGAAACCGTGGCAGGACCCTGCTGGCTTGCACACCCTGTTCATCACCTCATGCTCAGACAGCTTTATTACAGAGCCCGGAGTCAGATGTCTAAGGATGTTGCCACCTACAGTGAACTGGGCCCTCCCATACCAATTGTCAATTAAGCCATACCCCTAACAGACACAGACATGAACCAATTTGACCTGGGCAACAATTCAATTGATGTTCCGTCTTCCCATGAGGCTGACTCTATGTTTTGTCAAGTTGAGAGCTATAGCTAAGTAGGATACACAACAGGAAAAAAAGACCCCATATGACAGCATCACCAACCCACAGCCAGCACTTCACAACCATAGCTCTCCTCTGTAGGAGCATCAGAACCTGGGGACATCCTCACCCAGATGCCCAGGCTGCGAATTACTGACTCAGGGACTTGGAAAAAGCAATGTGTCCTTCCCTGTGACTCTAACAACTCTGAATGGAGGACACATGCGGCCCAAGAGGTCCCCTACCCTGTGGGGTCCCAGCACAAGAACGCAGAGGGTGAAACACCAGCAGGAGATCCCCGCAAGTGCAGAAATAGCAGTAGTGTCCTCAGCTCAGCACCTACAACCATCCAAACTCCCCCTGTCCTCCTTTCCCAGTCCAGGGACTGTGCTATTCTGCTGCCCATGACCTTCTCTGTATCCTGAATGTCTTTCTACCCCACCAGGCACTCTTCCCTGACCTCAGAGAGAAGACAGCTTCTAGGCCATTGCTGTGTTAGGGAGACCCTTCCGGACTTCTCCCTAGTCATCTGTACCCAGTAGATCCTCCTCACTTGCTTCTGCCCGGCCAGCCTTCCACCTCAATGTGGAATCTCCACTGTTTTTCTGCTTGAGTGAGTCATGCTTTTACCTGGAGTGCAAGGGTTCCCTTTACTGTCCCTACAGAATTATTCATGTAGTGATGACACATTTGCTAACTCCCTGTCCTGTGGTTCCTTGGTGATGAATGAAGGAGGTAAGTCTCCAAGCCCCATCCATGGCACATTCTCCTTGTCTCCACTCCACAGTAAGTAGGACCAGAGAATGCAGGTGAGTTGTCCAAAAACACCACACAGGTATCACGTTGTCAAGGTAGAATTCAAACTGCTCATTGTGCCTATAGAGCCCTAAGTAATGTGATGCTCAGTGAGCCACTGTGTGACTTTAGCAGCTACATTTTTTTCATATGCCCTTTGCAGTTTAAATAGTGTTCCGCCCACAGAGCACAGAACAAGAGAACACCCAACTAGATGAACACATACACACAAACACATAAAACACATACACTACACTATACACAGACTACTCACACCACATACATAAACACTTATAACACACACACACCATACCACACACTACATAATACAATCTCCATACCACATACATATACACAACACCACACTACAATGCAAACACACAGACTACACACTACACATAACACACTGCACAAAAAGCAAATGCCACATTATATACACACACAATACTATACAACACACATGCACGCAAACACACACACACACACACACACACACACACACATAGCATCATGCTGCAGTGCCATGCAGAATAAACACATGTTCTCCCAACACAAGGACTGGGAGTTGGATACCTCTGGATGTAGCAGACATAAGCAAAAGGCTGGCTACCTCTGGACCTTAGGCTAAGACCAAGGATGGCACTTCCTGATAGCCCGTCTCTACCTGTTGCCCGAATCACCACAGGCTGCCATGCCAATGCAGAGTTGGCAGCACACTTGGGATGCATTAGTATCCCTTGACTGAGAAAACACCAGCGCAGCAACCAGAGCTGTCTTTGGAATCCCCAGAGCACAAGGTGAGAAAATACTCAGCACCTTCCCCACGGCCAGCCTGGCCCTCATCGGAATGAGACTCAGGGATGGGGAATTGCACGGTTATTGCAAACACTCTCCTGAGACTGGGTTCAAGGTTCAGATGTTACTGAAGGGAGTCGGTCTTCACTTCTCAGACACGTCCATAGATTGAATGACTCAGGAAGTCTGGACTTTCCTTAAGCCTCTCAAAGGACACAGTGAGAAACACAACCCCAGCAGGACCCGGCGCCTCCCCATGAACATCTCACAGAGTATACTAGTATCACAAGCAATTTGCTAAGATGTGTGCACCTGGAGACTGTGAGGCTATAGATAGCAAGACTAGGTACATATTTGTCTCAATTCATCCACTGGGCCTTTTACAAGTGTCAGCGTCACACTGTGCTGGCGATCAAGGACCCCACAGGAGCCATGTTTATTTAGTCTCGGGCAGCCGAGACTCAGAGGGAAGGGGGAACTAAAGATCAGGCTGGGCAAGGAATGCTTGTGAGAGGCCTCCGTGCATCGGAAAGCACCCTGAAGAGCCCAGAACAGGTTGAGATGGGAAGGAAGGTGGTCAAGCTTTTGGTGGCTCTCCTGTCTCCACGACAGATGCACCAAGAGGGCAAACATGTGCTACTGTCTCCAGTCTTCATGAACTCCAAGGATCTGAACTCACACCCTATTGGTGGCCCAGCAAGTGATTTACCTACCGTGCTCCCCACCCCCCAATCCCTAACTGTGCTTTAAAACCTGCTCCTCTGTACCATAACCAGCTAAGTGTCACTGAGTGTCCCCCTCCAAGTGCAGGTTCCAAGTAAATCCAGGGTACCTTGTAAGTGTCAATACCAGTAACACCAAATCTCTGCAGTGTCCACAGATCCCAGGACCACACAAAGCATCCATTCCTTGTGTGAAAACAGTGGAAAAGACACTGTGTGTTCTCATTGCTACCTCTAGCCACCCCACACTTAGGTCTGAAAGCAAGGGCTTCACCTTAACGCAGTTGGTGACTGTATGTATGTAGGGGCTACTCAAGGGACAATAGTTCAAACAGTCATATGGAACTGGGGTTATAGCTCAAAGGTAGAGCATTTGTCCCAGCATGCATTGGGCCTTCAGTTCAACCCCCTAAGATAAAATTGAATGTGGAGTGCAAGGGTGCTGACCATGTAGGTCAGGGACCTGCCAGAGAAGTAAGCATGGGGCCAGGCTCCACCACTAATCAAAGTGAGCACACAACACTGTCACATTTTTGCCTAACTATAAGAGTTTATGAATCATAGGGAAGAAAGATTCCAAGACTCAGATACAAGGGTCTCCCAACAGAGCTCAAGGGATACACAGAGTCACTTATTTCTGGGAAAGGGCAATTCAACGACACACAAAATAGCTTTCATGTCCTCTCCTACTTTCCTATTTATGTGACTCAGACCCTATCCTGAGAAAATAAGATGTTTGGGGAACATTCTGTTCAACACCAGGTATAAAATGAAAAGCTAACAACCAGCCAAAGGCCCAGTGAGGTCTATGTGACCAACCGCACAGAGCGCCAGACCTCTGCACAAAATGAACCCAGAGTTTTGTGCCATGAACATGAAGCCTTTGTGACTGAGGCTTCCAGAAGTTATCTCCCTGTGTTAAACATTCCACAAGACTGGCTGACTGATTAGAGAACATCAATGACAATAGAGTTAAGGAACTAAATTATCTTGAGCTATGTTAGCCCCCCAAAAGCCATGCACTGCCAACATCTGTATGAGATAATATCCTTGTGAGTATCAGGTAAATCCTTTGGCAATCAACAAACAGATCCCTTATTTTCTCCCAGCCCCAAAGCTAAGAACTCTGTTCAATATGTCTGAGGTCTATAGCAGAAACTCCCCCACAAACCGAAGTTTCCCAAATGAACTTTAAGAAAAGTATCTTGACCCCTTTCATTCTATTACTTTAAAAAGTTCAAGAAATGCTTGCCAGAATGTAGAATTTTGGGGAACCTTGTCCTAGTCTGAATTCTGCTTGTTCTTCTTTGTTTTTTGTTATTCAAGACAGGGTTTCTCTGTGTGTGGCCCTGATCATCCTGGAACATACGCTGTTGACCAGGCTGGCCTCGAACTCACAGAGCTCCACCTGTCTTTGTCTCCCAAGGGCTGGGATTAAAGGCGTGTGCCACCACCAACTAGCATAGTCTCAATCCTGATGCTGTGGTAAAACTCTATCCAAAACCATCTAGGCGATGAAAAGGCTTATTTGGCTTATAGCTTTCTTATACAATCTTGGACCACCTGTCTAGGGGATAGCACAGCCCACAGTGGACTGGGCCCTCCCACACCAATTACTAACCAAGAAAATGACCACAGACTTCCCCACAGGCCAATATACTGGAGGACATTCCTCAGTTACGCTTTCCTTTTCCTAGGGGACTTTGGCTTGTAACGAGCCAGCACAGGTAGGAATCTGTATTCTAGGTCATGCTCTAGACAAATATTCTAATCAAATATTCACTCATATTTGATTCCAGAATAAACTCTCTTATTCCCCTTGAGATAAAAGTTGTGGATTTGTTTTTGGTTGCTTGTTTGTTCCATTCATTGCACTACATCTCTGTCTAACTTCCTTTCAAGTGGGAAAGAAACTTTTAAAGAGAAAAATGGAGACATAGAGGGCACCAGAGCAAACACTCAGAGGCTTTCATGGGTCAGCTGCCAGTGACCCTAAATCCACACCTAAACATCCTTCTGCAGAGCCCCCAGCAAGGCCCCGGGAAAGACCTGGCGGAGGACCCCTGCAGAAATTAACTTGACTGTTAAATTAACTTGACTCTTGATCTCTGATCCTCAGGGAAGTGACGACCTCCCCAGCCAGCACTCCACTGAAACCTCTCAGCACACAGAAAAAAAAAATAATGTCATTAAGTAGCTTTATATTAAAACTATCAGACTGTCACATCTCATCAGTGTTTAAATTGTTTATATTAATGTTTAATTTGTTCAGGGATTGAGCAGCTTAAAAAAATAAACACAAATAACTCTCTCCTCTACTGGCTGAGGGCAAAATCATTGTGAGTGATATAACCCATACACCATATTTCCTAAAAAGAGTAAAGGACAAAGCAGGAGAGGGAAAGGGAAAAGGGTAGGGATGAAAGGGGGCAGTGGCTTACAGAAGGGAATTTCTTATCAGACAGGACAAAGGACCCTTCTGTATAGTAGATAGAAGACCAGGCAACCTTTCCAGTTTTTTCCAATGTGTTATTTTTATTATATTTTTTTCTTTTGCAATAGGGTGTCACTCTACAGCCCAACTGCCTTCACTCTCCATCCCTCTCCCTCGGCCTCTGGAATGCTGGGACTGCAGATATGCACCGTATCTCCTGGCCCCAGCTTTCCCAGCTCTGAAGTGAAGGGTTACACTTTGGAAGGTGAAATGTTACACTTTGGAAGGTGACTGAGGTTAATACAACAGTAGCCTAACTTGCAGACACACAAAACCATTCCATCAGAAAGGGGGACAGCTCTCCCATTCGCAACTTGTGCCCACACTATTCAACATCCCTATTCCACAGAAAGTCCTGCCTGTCTGGGCTGTCCTTTGAAAAGGTGCTAACACCCACCTGATTAGGACCTGCGTCAGCTCTATGTCTACATACGAACCATGATTCTACTCTCTTATGACAATCACCTTTAGCATCAAAGAATAAAGAAACTGGAGTCTCTGGAGATGCAGGTCCATGAGGATATCGGGTTACAGGTATTTATAGGCTTCTTGTGGTTGCATTTGCACCCTGGCCATGTCTCTCATCTCCACTAGAGGAGTCCAGTTAGGGACAGACATATGCTGGGGGATGACTTGAAAAAGAGGTGGAGACATAACGACTGAGGAGATAGAACAAGGAGAGAAGAGGCGGAGTGGGGGAGGGCAGGGGGTGAGGCATGAGCATCATGGTTTCAGCGAGGTGTGAGACCAGACCCCACATAAACATCAGAGCTCCTCCGAAGGGGGCTATGTCCCCAGACTGATAGTGGTCACCTATCTTCTATCTCACCTTTTGGCCTGGGCTGTAATGGTGTGTTCTGTCAGCCTGACATAATCTAAAACCAGCTGGGAAGAGATTCTCAGTCAGGGACCGTCTAGCTCAGGTTGGCCCAGGGGCTTGTCTGTGTGGAGGCTACCTTCAGTGAATTAACTCCTGGGGGAGGACACAGTCAAAAGTAGATGGCACCAGGTTCTTGATCAGTGGTCTCTCAACCCGTGGGTTGTGACCTTTTCACTGGGGTTGTGTATCAAATATCCTGCATATCAGATATTTACTCTACAATTCATGACAATTCATAATAGTAGCAAAATTACAGTTATGAAGTAGCAACGAAAGTAATTTTATGGCTGGGGATCACCACAACACAAGGAACTGTATTAAAGGGTCGCAGCATTGGAAAGGTTGAGAACCGCTGCTCTAGCTTATATGGAAAAGGAGAAAGAAGGCTAAGCACAAGCTCACATGCATGCATCGCTCTGGCTTCCGAGTTCCTGCTACTTTGACTTCCTCGCTACAAAGAGCTGTAACCAAGATCCTGGGCCAGATAAACCCTTTCTCTCTTAAGGCACCTCTGTTAAGGTGCTTTTCATGGTGACAGAAGACTAAATCAAGGCACCCACCATCCTGTGGCTTCCTCCTTCCATGTCTGGGGAGCTAGCGAGCAGACCCAGACAAATGCAGCTTGCAGCACAATGCTAAGAGTCCCTTCTCCACCCAGCTGCTTCAGCTGCACAGTCTGAGTTGAGCGCAACTTTGTAACAATAAAACCCATCCGCATCAATGGACAGTGGCTATGGAAACAGCCTGTACCCTGCAGGGAAGGGGCATCTCAGGGCACATAGGATCCTGCCACCCTGAGAACCTCAGTCTTGGTGCACACAGGACCTGCGGTGGTTTACATGAGATGTCTCCCACAGGTCTATGTATTTGAACACTTGGTCCCATTTGGTGACACTGGGGAGATTTGGGAGTTGTGTCCTTGTTGGAAGAAGTACATCACTAGAGGCGAGCTTTGAACACTTAAAGGCTCAAACCATTTCCAGCTCACTTCATGCTTACAGGGAAGGATGCAAGCTCTCAACTTCCTATTCCATCTGCCACGTCGGCTTCTTGCTGCAAAGTGTCCCTACCATGACAGACCTTTATCCCTCTAGAATCATTACCCCAAACAAACTGTAAGTTACCTTGGTCACGGTGTTTTATCGCAGCAACAGAAACATACGTGGTGTTTTATCACAGAAACAACTAAACAGTCCTCCAACATCAAAGCAAATGTTGACATTTTTTTCACACATCAATAAGTATGAGGGGACCAGCTCCACATGGGCAGAGATGTCCCTAGAGACCATCCCTGCACAACAAGGCATACTTAACTCAGGAATGCAAAACACCAGGGGGAATCCTAACTGCAGCTGGCCAGTTGCCTAAGAACGGCATGTCAGACGACATGACGCCACCACTCCAGACTCACACTCATGTCCTAGTCCCTTCACCTGTAGATCTGTTATCCCGTGTGGTCACAAGGTTCCCAGATGTGATTAGGAGTTGAACACATCAGTCTTTATCTTGATTACCTATAAGATAGGTTCAATCTCCCAGTTCCTTGACAGCAACGTTAGAGGCAGACGCAGATGGAGCCCTGAACAAAGGAGAGGAGCTAAACCAACGTGTGCTGTGCTCAACGATTGGGTGGGTGGCAACTTCTCACAAACCCAACAGCAAACTAACAGAGACACCAGCTTGCAAAGACTTAGGATTTTTATATGAGTGCTTTAGCATTATGGGTTAAGTGTGAAACATCCAGCATTTGGGCGCTGAGTCTCCTGCTAGTGGTGCTGGTAGGGCCAGTGCTGCAGGATCATTAGAAAGTGGGGCCTGGTTGGAGTAACTGCACACTAGAAGTGGGCCATGAGGTTCAGAGCCTGACCTGCTTTCTGTTCCACTGATGATTCCTGATGTGAGCAAACAGGCACCTGCTCCAGATGCCACTGGCATTAGCCATTCCTGTCACCATGCTTTTCTGCCATGTTGGGCTACACCCTTAAAACCTGAGACAAAACGAACCCTTCTTCCCTTCCCTTAAGTTGGTCTTTGGCTGGCATCTGGTCACAGGGACCAGATGAGTAACTCAGACACCCTGCGTCTTGAGGTGGGAATGGAGTGAGCAAACAGGACACGTGGAAATTATCTGTTCAAAGCTCAACACACATGTCGGAGGAGTCCTGCTTTCAAAGCCATTGCCGCCCTACTATAGCTAGCGTAGAATACTGACCTGTGCTAACCCTATGGAGAGCAATTATGCAGTTCACAGCATCGATGGCAGCCGCAAGAGGGAAGGATGCCATCAACAAGAGGGCCTTTTACTCTGTAAAGATGGGGAGAGCTCTTAGCTTGAAAGAGCAGCAGGTGCCTAGCTCCTCACGTATATGAGACCCATCACTCTCTACCACCTCCTGATAGATGGCATGCAGAGCTTACCTATTTCACACATGTAGGCTTTACATTTCAATGTAAAAGCCTGCCGTAAGTGAGAGCCGTCCCTTGAGAGCATTCTATAACCCTGCCTTTGCCGTTCTGCACTTGATTTCACCCAAAAGGCTGAGAAGTAGCTGCTGGCCTATTTGTGTAAAAGAGCTGTCAGAAAAAATCCAAATGTAAGCAACTTGAACAAAGCAGGGAATTTATTGTATCACAAAAACCTAAGAGCCCAGAGGGACCTGGGGCTCACGTCCTGGGCTTACCTCTCCCACATCAAGCAGCTCACTTAGCAGGGTAAGGAGTTCGTGCTAGAGGCCCTTGGAGGCCTGGGTAGACCCCCAGCTCTTGTGAGGACCCAGGCCTGTACACAGTGGCTTCTACTCTCAACCTGAAGATCAAGGGTGCCACACTCATCTGGGGCCAACACAAAATAGAAGGAACAGAATAAAGGGCTGTGTCCATCGCCAGTCCTGGACCCCTTCTCACAACACTGGGGGCTGCACCAAGGCCTCGACTAAAGGGGGTGATAAGGGAAAGGACCCCTGGGTGTGGTGCAATGCAAAACACCTGGTACCCCATCACTATGAGGGTCCTTCCCAGATAAGTCAGGAAGAACATTACAAGGCCTATGGTCCGTTCTTCCTTCCTTCCTTCCTTCCTTTCCTCCCTTTCCTCCCTTTCCTCCCTTTCCTTCCTTCCTTCCTTCCTTTTCTTTTCTTTTCTTTTTCTCCTCCTTTCTTATCCTTCTTCTTTTCCTTTTTTTCATAGGGTCTTATGCAGTCCAGGCTGACCTTGAACATTCTGAGTATCTGAGGATGGCTTTAAATTTCCTATTTACCCTCCACCACTTCCCTCATGCTGGGCTGCCAAGTATACACCCTCTACACCTGTTTTTGTTGTTGTTGTTGTTGTTGTTTAATGGTGCTGGGGATGGAACCCAGAAATCTGTGCATGTATGACAAGCTCTCTTCAGACTGAGCCACATCCCCAACTCTGTGTCTCACTTTTTAGGATTCTGCTTCTTCAGCATTTGCATTTTGGCTTTCCTTGGACATCAGTTTAAGACTGAGTGTGTCCCTATAGGAACAATGAAAAAGGCAGAGGGTTGTCTACTGTGTGTTTCCAAGCACATGATTCTATGACATCATCAAGCGTTCCCAGAGTGCTGTGCATGTCACTGTTCCCACATGACAAGTCAAAAAATCATTACCTGGAATGCCCACGTGCTGGCCTTTCTTCTTACTAACGTGTGGTTTTGGATGAACGGCCCAACTGCACTTGTCCTTCAGTCTTTACATCTATAATCTCAGATGATTCTCAAAGCTACATCACCATTCCTGGGCAGATATGTGCGTTATCCCTGTAAGGATGATTAGCCAGCACGCAATCAACATTACTGCTTTCAGACACGGCAGCCTAAGCGTCCTAATGAGAATCCACCCAAAGCTGCCTGTACCTCTCAACAAAAATCTGAAGATAAAGGCGAAAAATAAATCTACTCTGGGGCAGTAAAAGGTAAAACGGATGTGTCTCTTCCAACAGGCAAACAAACTCTCCGGAGCATAAATATAACAAAATGAGGGTGGGGTTGCGATGGAAGCGCTCAGTAACCAAAGTTATTAGCCTTTCTGTGGGTGCCTTCTAAGAGGCTCTGAACACCCCTGCCCTATCCTATCTCTACCCCTGTGTAAGGCAAAGTTTTGTCATTTAGTTTCCCATCAGGTACTTGTACAGGGATCCCGATCTGAGCCTCAAGCACAACATGGAATTCCCATATGGAGTGTTTTCCTTTGCATGCTGGAGTCTATCAACACCAGAGCTGCTTGGAAAATGTAGACTAGCTTACTGTGTAAGAGAGCCCTTGACTTAGAGCCCTGCTTTCAGCAGTAGGGAATCTGCTTAACACTGCCACCATCGTCACGAGGGACTTCAAGGTTACGGCTGTCTGTGATGAGTTTATTTCACTCCGACAAGGGAAATACCTGGCTCTTCAATGACCCGAGTCTTCTAAACTAGGCTTTCTTGGCTTGCCTACCAGCTGCCTTCGTCAAGCTACTCAATGCCTGCTACTTAGCATTCAGATTGTACAGCCAGTAACCTGGTACCTCATCCAACTTTAAGAGGGAAAAGAAGTCTCAAGTGCACCAATAAACAAAACAAAACAAAGAAAAATAAAACCCAGAAAGCTTACAGTGCATTCTAGGAGACAGTCTCATGCCACTGACTTCACTCATAGATACGGGGTACAGCATCCAAAAAAAGACTGAGAGGTGATGTTCCCTGTGTCCAGCAAATAACAATAGGATTCTAAATTGAAATGAAATTTTGAAATGATTGAGTTCTGACTTCACAGGGAAGATACATAGGTTTTTGTCCTTAGTAAAACCGAGACTCATCAGCCAGAAAGACCATTGGAGAAGTGTTAAGTCTGAACCCTGGTTATTCACAGCATACTGGTCCGTCAAATCCATAGTTCTAGAACCTGCCTGGCATTGCTTGGCTGGGGTATTGTCTCTGAGTTTTGGTAAAAATAGATATAATCTTATATTCAATGAGTTGGCAATGTCTTTAAAAGTTAAAAAGTTTGGGCTGGAGAGATGGCTCAGCGGTTAAGAGCATTGCTTGCTCTTCCAAAGGTCCTGAGTTCAGTTCCCAGCAACCACATGGTGGCTCACAACCATCTGGAATGAGGTCTGGTGCCCTCTTCTGGCCTGCAGGCATACAGGTAGAAAGAATATTGTATACATAATAAATAAATAAATAAATATTTTAAAAAAAAGTTAAAAAGTTTATCCGGCTGAATTACTGTTAAAGACATCTTGTCCATCAAATATACCTGTCCATCAAAGACAGTTTTTGTCCAAAGACACCCTGCCCATCAAAGATATCTTGTCCATCAAAGACATTCTGACCATCAAAGACAGCTTATCCATGGTTTGGTGGGTGTTAAGGTACCAAAGATATCTTTGCTTATTCTGAAGTGGTTGAAATGTGGCCTGCACCCTCCCTATCAAAGATGCAGTGTGTAGTCCACTGACTCAATGTCGCAGTACACAAGCTGACAAAGTAGAAAGATACTCTGGGCTATAGATTCTGTCATGCTCTAGAGCAGTGGTCCCCAATGTTCCCAACACTGGGATCCTTTAATTCAGTTTCCCATGTAGTGATCCCAAACATAAAATTGTGTTGCTACTTCGTAACTGGAATTTTGCTGCCATTATATATCAGAATGCAAATATCTGATATGCAGGATATCTGATGTGTGACCCCTGTGGTTGATGCTGACAAGGGGCCAAATCTTCAGGAATGAGGAATAACCATGGCAGCAGACAGGGAGGCAGCATCACCTATGGGGCATGCCATGTCTCTGTGTTGGAACCTCAGAAGTGGAAGGCTGCATAGAATATGTGACATTGGAATAGGATGCTGACAAGGAGGTAAGGAACCGATGGCTGTTGGTGGACTATTTAAATGGGGTAGGTAAGTGGGAGTATGGGTTTGAGAACAAAAGATGAGAAGGGAATGTGGGCCTTGTTGATACTCGTGGTGACTCAGAAGCCTGAGTAAAGCGCCAACTCTTCCTTTCATGTTCCTCTCTCAGGATTCACACCCAGGACAGCTTTGCCCACAACAGCGGCTGAGGTCATACTGTCAGAGCTTGCTTTGAACTTCTGAACTGCATCTACTGGTGAAGGTGATGGCCTTGATAGTGCTGATTTCTCTTAGTGTTCAAGAGGGTCCACACCATCATCAAAACCAGAGCTTGGTAAAGACCCTGCACAGAAAGCAGAGGGATCCCAATGCCAGGAGGTTTCAGCTGAGTCTGACAGGAAGAGGTTGAGTGAGCAGGGCACAGTGAGCTGACATTCAGTGTGACTGGTTGAATTTTGACTGTCCTCTGCTAAGATCAACTTCATCTAAGAAGAGCAACCCAGGATTGTCTATGGAAGCCTCCTTAGCAAGTAAGCAATGGTACAGGATGTCTTAGAGCCCTAGCACAGCGTGAATCTGTGCAGACACTCAAGAAAGGGTTTTTGTTGAAACATGGTGTTTTACACATACACATACACACACACACACACACACACACACACACACACACACACACAAAGAAAAACCAGCAGTGTTTTGCATAGTAGCATGGATCCCAGCATTGGTTCCTCCCAATGCTGCTTGGCTTACAGTCCTACTAGACAACTGGAGTGCCAGCCACACCCCTGATTATTTTGTCACAGGGCTTGGCTTCAGACATGTACATCCAACCTATGGACCCCAAGGCTGCATGCATCCCAGGACGGCTGTGAATGTAGCCCAATACATTTGCAGGTTCATTTGGAGACCCTCTCTCAACAAACTACTAGGAGAGTAACTGAGGAAGACGCCTTACTATAACCTCCGGTCTCTACATGTATGTGCACACACACGAGCACATATGCTGAAACCCTCAAAAGCCTGTGACCCTAAAGGTGTTAAATGGAGAGGGTAGAGGAAGTCTCTCTAGAGCAGTGTTTCTCCACCTTCCTAATGCTGAGACCCTTTAATGCAGTTCCTCATGTAGTGGTGACCTCCAACCATAACATTATTTTCATTGCTATTTCATAACTATATTTTGCTACTGTTATAAACTGTAATGTAAATATCTGTGTTCTCCAATGGTCTTAGGCGACCCCCTATAAAAGGATCATTGGACCCCCACAGGGGTCTGTGACCCACAGGTTGAGAACCGCTGCTCTTGAGTCTCTCATACACTTCCTCATGAAACAAGAAGCCTCAGTTGCAGAGTAATGGACAAGCTGGAGAATTCTTCCGCCAGCCCAGAAAGCACCTAAAACCAGGACAGAAATAAAATGAGCTGTTTTATTTAAAGCAGCATCTGTGTCAGAAACTCACAGATAATTCTCTTTTCTCTTTTCATATGCCAACAAACCCTGTTTCTGAACAAGGGAGTATTTTTACACTTTAATATGAGAAATTGTAATTAATAGGCAGTCCACTCAGTGTCACTTGGAGATGTTTTTCTTCTGGAACAATCAGACATGTTCTCCTGCGTGGACTCCAAAGCCTGACAGCCCATAGCAGCACAGTTGCAGGAAAATGAGGAAATCTAAGAATTGGTCAGGAGCTGAGAGCTGGGATCTTTAGGTTGCATCACCCAGAGCTAGTGGGGCTGGCGATGTGGTTCAGTTGGTAGAGGGCTTGCCCAGCGTGCACAAGGCCCTGGGTTCAGTTCCCCGCATCACATAAACCAAGCCTGTGATCCCAGCACTTAGAAGCAGAGGCCAACATGGGCTACATGGCAAGAGGTTGCAGGGAGGGAGGGAGAAGGGTGTTTCCCAGAGCTGAACAGATCAATCCTTTTCACTTCCTTCCTTCTTCTCCCTCCCTTCATGCCTTCTCTTCCCCATATCCTTTTCCCTCCTCCCCTCCCCTCCATTCTTTTTCATTCCTTTTTATCTTGGGCTTCTTTCTCCATCACTTGAAATACACTGACTAAGAGCATGCACTCTGCAGAGATTACAATGTACCAATGGCAGAGAGCATGCACTCTGCAGAGACAGCAATGTACCAATGGCAGAGAGCATGCACTCTGCAGAGACAGCAATGTACCAATGGCGGAGCATGCACTCTGCAGAGACAACAATGTTCCAGATGCATACCAGAAGATTTCTGTGAGCATTCTCTCCAGTGGGGACAGACAGACAGACAACAAAGAAGGCAAATGTATGGTCTCTCAAGTGTTAAGAGACTGTGAGTGAAAAAGAGAAAAGCTTTCCACAGATGAGCGGGGTAGGGCTGGGGAGGTGGGCAGGATTAGCACAGACCCTGTGCTCTTTGTTTCTAGCAGCCTAGTGGACATGATCAGCCTTTGAGAAAAGGCAAGAATGCAAGGAGGAATGAGCCTCAGGAAGAACCACTGATGGATGGAAGCCCTACTGGGTGAGAGGAACAGGGGATCCCATGTGGCAGGAAAGGTGAGGCCTTCGAAGGCACAGTGGGCCTTCTGAGAGACTGGGACATTTTGAGACTCTAAGCCACTGGGGGATTTTTAAGTGTAAGTTTGTGGTGATGCTAAGACACGGTCACCCATTGGCAGAATCTGGTCACTCTCTCCTAAATGGGCGAGAATACAGCAGACGTAACTCTGCCTGTCTTTCAAAGCAAAGTGACTTAGAGCAGCCAAGCAGCCTCCCTAGCTACTGGAAAGGGAACAGGTTGCCCCAGCAAGGCCCAGCCATGATCACAAATTCATGAGCCTCATACCCATGGTTGGTGACAACAGGCATTGGTCCTGGTGTGGGTCTGTTCTTGAACATTAAGTACCTACAGCAGAGGCAATTTTTAGGTATGGAAAGTGAAAAAGAAAGCAAGGCCAGAAAGCTGTCTGTATAATTAAGGCAAGACGTGACAGTGCCCTGGTCTGAAGTAGCTGAAGTAAAAGTGATAGTTGCCATAATATAAACAACACCCGTGTCTTGTGTGGACAGGAGGGTGTTGCTGACTTAACAGGTATGAAGAGACCCACTTTTCACTTTGCTCCTCATCTTTCCTTAGCACAAGTTTACAGATTTATATCCCAAAATGCAATGCAAGAACCAGAAGGTGGGCCAGCAAGATGGCTCAGGAGCATAAGGATGCTTGCTGCCAAGCCCAAGGACCTGAGTTCAATCCCTAGGAATCATGGGGAAACGAAAGAACTGATTCCCTTGTCCTCTGACCTCCACATGCATGCTGCGGCACATCTGTATACACACACGCACGCACGCACAAACACAATAACTAACAAGCTAACTCAATAAATAAGACATTTGACTTTTTTTATAGACTCAAGAATGAAGTAGTGTAGTAGTAGCTTTGCCTCTGTTCTCCATCACAGCTGTCAATCTGGCAGTGATTCCCCCTCCTCCCCAGAATAAACTTACAAGCAGTTTGGCACTCAGGCGATTTTGCCAGTTTGGGATTGAGAGAAGATAATGCTGTCCAGTAGGGTGAGACCCAGGACCAGTTCCTCACAAAGAGTGAAACAATCGAGGCACTTAATTGCCCTTAATGAGCTATCTTGTTTTTTCATTCAAACTGCTCAGGCACAGGGACCTAACAAAAATCAACAATGCCAGCTTGTTTACAGAGACCACAAGGCCATCCACAGAGCCTTTTGCATTGTCTCCTGTGGTCCTGTCTCCTGGAGCTTCTGGCTCTTTCTCCCCACCCACTAAAGCACCATTCATCTTCTAAGGCTAAGGTCAATCTCCGCCTCCTCATGGAAGTGCATTTTCTGACCACCCCATCTGTGACCCCCGTGCCCCCCTAAACTTTTTCAGCAGTAATCTCACACTCCCCTCCCTGTGCAGCCACAGGGGTCACAGAACTGCCATGCAGAATGCTTAGTTGCTACAAATAACACAACACTCGACCAACCCAGCAACTCGATAAACTCGATCAAAACCAACTTCGCTCAAACTTATGTTTGCTAGTTGAGCACAAACCCGTGATAACCAAAGAGAAAGGCTTTTGTGGTTAGGGTTTGGGTTTGAAATGCCCACTCCTCAGACTCAGGGTTTGAATGCTTTTCCCCCAACTGGTGATGCTATTTTGGCACGTTGTAAACCATTAGGAGTCAAGGCTACTTGGGAGCAGGCTTTGAGAACCTAACTTCCTTAGGTTCCTGTCACACCTGCTACTTCCGGACTTGCTAGGATGTGAATAGTCTCTGCCACACACTTCCATCACCATTAAATAAGCCACTCTCCGAGTTTTCCCCACCTAACTATGAGCTGAAATAAATCGTCCCTCCCTTAAACTGTGCCTGTCAGGAAGAGTGGCCACAGCAGTGTGAAGGTAACCAAAACTTCCTGATAACAAAAAAAAAAAAAAAGGAAGTTATTCTTTTTAACTGAGATGTTAATTTTTGGTCTCATCAGTTTGTTTCAGGCAATCTAAATCCATGAATGAAAAATGAAGGCTTGGACTCTAAAGTGACAGAGGTGCAGGTTTCTTTAAGCAAAGAGTTAGTCTCATTGAAAACAACTTAAATTTCTCAAACTTAACATCCCACCTCTCAGGATTGACAATACACAAAGATTAGTAGATAAACCACATAACAGAGAAAGTGAATATGGGTTTGGAGCGACAGCTGAGGTGATTAACAGCCCTTGTTTTTCTTGCAGATGGTTTAAGTTCAGTTCCCAGCATCCAATCTGGCAACATAACTCCAATTTCAGGGTGATCCACTGCCTTCTTCTGGCCTCTATGGGTACTGCACCCACATATGCACATACACTCACACAGGTACACACATAAATAAAATAAATACTTTTTAAAGGAAAGTGAATATATAAAAGGTGGTGATCTAACAATGATTATTTCTAAGGTGTTAAGATCAACATTTTCCCATATATTCGATGCAGGAAGAATTTTGAAAGTACCCATTGTTTCAAAATAACATAGAAAATTGAAAGTTGAAACCCAGTAGATTAGAAAAGTTAAACAATTAAAATATTAAAATTAAAAAAACCACAGATTTCACAGCTGTTATACAGAGAATATTTCATTACACAGAGATAAAAAAACTGGCAAGTAAGAGTGTGTCATACTCCTTGAGGACATCTTTATCCTGCCATCTTTATCACATGAAGCATTACTGCTGACTTCATTATCTGAGAACAGAACCTGGAGGGTCATGGATGTATCATGCTCATATTTAGTCCAGTCTAGTGTCTGACATTTAAAAGTCCCCTGTGTGATATTTAATAAGGCAGAATAGTTATATAAATTTGGTAGTCCATGGTCTACGAGAGCTAGTTCCAGGACAGGCTTCAAAGCTACGGAGAAACCCTGTCTCGAAAAACCAAAAAAAAAAAAAAAAAAAAAAAAAAAAAAAAAAATTTGGTAGTCCAATAGATATATCTTAAAGTTCAACCATGAGATGGCTGGAAATATTTATGTGGGGTGTGTGTGTGTAAAATGGAATGTTACATATTGAGATAATATAATATTATTATGTATCTGTATCTAGATAATAACACTGCATTTTTCAATGCAAAAAAGCTGGACTCTGCACACTTAGGCAAACGTTCATGGCTGAAAGGAGAAAATAATAACATAATAGGAAAGCCAATAACAAATTAGACCAATGATTTAAACACACAAATAGCTAGATGAATTCCGTAATAGAAGGCAGAATATTAGAAACTATACAATAATGGGAACAGAGGCTAGAGGGATGGTTCAGCAGTTAGGAGCATTGGCTGCTCTCGCAGAAAGATGACCCATGTTTAGTTCCCAGTACCTACACCAAGTGACTCACAACTGTCTCCAACTACAGCTCTAGGGAACTTGATGCCTACTTCTGGCTTCAAAGGACCCAGTTCAAATGTAGCAGATTTACCCAAACACAAACACACTGAGATACACACACACACACACACACACACACACACACACAAATATTTAAAAAAAATAACCATTTACAAATGAGAGCAGAGTGTAAGACTCCATGCAAATAAAACTGAAAAACTAGCGAAAGGAGTGATGGTCAAGACAGTGGTGCTCTGTGGGAACAACTGGAATTGCTGGGATGAGAGGACTCTGGGATTCAAAAACATTCCATGCAAATCTCACAGCATAACTATCCACTCCTGACATTTTCTTTGCATATATTATACTCCGAAAGAGATAAATGGAGGCCAGTGAGATGACAGATGACTCAGTGTGTGTTACAGTGCCTGACAACCCAAGTTCAATCCACACACAAAAGTGGAAGGTGAGAACAGATTCCAAAAATCGCCCTTTGACCTCTATGTGTTCATGTTTCCATACACACATCAGGTGCACACATACAAACAACAAATCATTTTTTTAAAGATCCAGTGAAACTCCACTTAAACTACAGATACATATATATTTTTTAAGTAAGCAGAAAAATAACATGTTTTCCTATGACCTTTTCAAAATCCTTAGTGTTGTTTATGCCTTCTCCATTCCTGTCTTACCCCCTCCCCAGGTTACCTCTCTTTAGTCCTACAATCCCCTTTATGGAACCCATGTCCTACTATCCACCTGTCTCAAGTTCCCTCCCCATCATCCTCCCATGGTCCCTTTGAGCTTTCTGAAGGATCTATAATGACCTCAAAGACAAACTTCTGGGCATCTCTATGAAAGAATTTCTAAAGTAATTAGGATTTAATGCCCAGTCTTAACTGTGGGAGGCATCGTCCTATGGCCTGAAGTCCTGAAATAACTAAAATTGAGAAAGTGAGCCTGAGCATCCATCTCTCTCTGCTCCCTGACTGTGGATACCATGTGACCAGCTGCCTCATGCTCCTGACACGTCTTCCCCACCAGGATGGACTGTATCCTTGCCAACAGCGAGCCACAAAAAATCCTTCTCTCCTTAAGTTGCTTCTGTCAGGGATTTTGTCACAAAAATGAAATAACTCATACACAGTCCCATCTTGACTGCAAACCATAAACCCCACAAGCCAGTTGAGTCCAGAGACCCAAAGCAGGTAGAGCGTGAGCTATGGATAGCAAAGGGCAACTCCTATCTGGTCCATTACCCAACATTCCAAAGTCAAGGAGACCAGACTAGCTTCGCATACTTGTCTCACTTGGTCTCTGTCATGGCGTATATCTCTTTGCTTCCCTTCTCTGGACAACCACTTCTCTCTAGTATTTTTCTTTTTTTTCTTTCTGGTAACAGACAATCCTAATGACACATTGCATTTACTGTTATTTCTCCAAAGAAAAATGCGCCCTCCAGAAGTCACCTTCCTTGTAGCTTTTCTCATCTCTAACAGTGTGACGCTTCCTCTTTATGAGACAGGAGAATTATTTCCTCCTGATGTTGGTTTCATATAAACTGAAGTAAATATTATTGCACCAGCTATAGAAAGCAGCCCGCATGGAGAAAAACATATTTTGTGCCCGAAATACTGATTTCCCCGAATATTTTCATAAGAACTTTGAACATAATATAAAATACTAGATAATTCTGAAACAAGTAGTCTGCGCTACATTGCAAAGAAGCAAAGAGAATAAAATGAAATGGACCAGGAACCATGCTATTCAGAAGCCATTGCTTGGTGAGAGAGACAGCAAAGCTACAGGCAAGCTCAGCAATTACATTTCCACTAAAACAAAGGCAAGTTTTAGAGCTGAAAACAAAACCAAAACTTTCCAACTTACCACAGATAAATGGTAAGGATAAGATGGTCTGGGGCTGGGGAGATGCCTCAGTGGGTAAAATGCTTGCCATGAAAGCATGAGGACCTAAGTTTGGATCCCCAATACCACTTAAGGGTCTGGGTATGGAAGAGTGCATCTGTGTCTTAATTGCCTCTCCATTTATTGTGATCAAATAGCCAGACAAAACAACTGAGGGACAAAAGGGTTGATAGTGGCTCACAATTCCAGGTCACAGTCTGATGTGGGACTTCCCTCTGTATGCTGCAAATACCATTAGTTAATAAAGAATCTGCTTTGGGCCTATTGCAGCACAAAACCAAAGAGAAGCCATGTAGCCACTGCAGAAGACAGATACCAGACACCAGATGGAATCTTACCCGTAGGTTACAGTTATGTGGCAATACACAGATGAATAAAAATGGGTTAATTTAAGATACAAGAGCTAGCCAATAAGAATCATGAGCTAATAGGTCAAGGAGTGGTATAATAATACAGTTTCTGTGTGATTAGTTCAGGTCTGAGAGGCCAGGAAATGAACAAGCAGCCTTGGAAAATGAAGGAACAGCCTCCGCCAACAACAGCCCATCACAGTAGGGATGTCAACGAGGCAGTTATTTGAGGCAGCTGGTCACATCCACAGTCAGGAGCAGAGAGAATGAATGCCTGCATGCTAGTCCTCAGAGCACACACACACACACACACACACACACACACACACACACACAGTCCAGGACCCAAACCAAACTCAACCAATAGTGCCATCTACAGTGGGCCATCTGGACAATCCCTCATTGAGACTCCTTCTCCACTGATTTAAGATTGTGTCAAGTTGACATCTAAAACAAAACCTTCACAATATTAAACCCCAGCACTGGGGAGGTAGACATAGATGGAGTCCAGAGACTTGAATGCTAGCCAGTCTACCTGCAACAGTGAGCCCCAGGTTCAATGACAGACCCTGGAGAGAGAGAGAGAGAGAGAGAGATGGGGGGGAGGAGAGAAGAAGAATGATCCAGAAAGATACTTAACATTGACATATGGCCTACACAGACATACACAGACACACGTGTACACACACACACACACACACACACACAAATGGTTTAGGAGAAAAAAGAAATGTCCCCCACTTTATAATAAAATTAAGCTTTAGATGAATACAGCAAAGTGTTAATATTTTTGTGGCATTAAATGGACCTAAAATATGATTCTAGGGACAGCATTGCAGACACTTTTGGGCTAAGCCACTCCTTCATGGGAGTGACCAGCCCCTTTACACAATAGGACATTTAGCCATAACCAGCTCTTAACTCTCCAGATTTCTTGAATGCCATTCCTGATAGGATGACCAAAAGCGTATCCACAGGGTGTCAGAGATTCCTTGGTGGACATGTCTCCTCAAGATGAAAACCACTGACCTAAAAGAAGAATCAGTTAGCCTTCCAGTGATCAGCCATAGATGGCTTGCCCCTAACCAGTAGGTGACATCATTGAAATTTTGAGAGATTTCCACTGAACCCTGAATTTCTTATCACTGAAATCTTGAGAGATTTCCATTGAACCTGATTTCCTCATGGCTCCTGAGGTAAGTAACCTCTGCATCTACTGTGATGGTATAGTAACTGGTAGTGCACACCTCTTGTTCTAAGCACCTTACCCCCTTCCCACTGTCTCCTGAGACAGCAATATCAGCCAGGTGCCATGGTCTTAATTCACCTGTTTTGTGTCCTGTTTCCATTTCTGTTGTGATAAACACTATGACCAACTTGGAAAAGAAAGAGTTTACTTTAATTTCTGCTTTCAGGTCACAGTCCATCAGTGAGTGATGTCAGGGCAGGAACTCAAATAGAAGCAGAGGTAGGAAACATGTAGGAAGACATTTACTGGGTCACTCTCTAACTTATGTCCAGCACAGGACCATCTGCCTAGGGAATGGTGCCACCAATGGATGAGCCCTCCTGGTATGGGACTATTGTCAATATTTTGTCAATTATATTTTAAATAAACTCTGATTGGCCAGTAGCCAGGTAGGAAGTATAGGTGGAACAATCAGACAGGAAGTATAGGCAGAACAATCAGACAGGAAGTAGAGGTGGTCAACGAGAGCAGAAGAATTCTGGGAAGGAGGAAGCCCATTCCTCTGCAGTCCTGACCTGACCAACAGAAGAAGCAAGATGTGACTGCCTCTCTGAAAAAGATACCGAGCGACATGGCTAGCATAGATAAGAATAATGGGCTAATATAAGTGTTAATAAGAAGCCTGAGCTAATGGGCCAATCAGTTTAAAACCAATGTAGACCTCTGTGTGATTTTCTTTGGGACTTAAAAACTGCGGGAACTAGGCAGGAAAGAAACCCCATCAACACCCTCCCACATCAATCATCAATCAAGACAGTCTCTTACAGGCATGGCCACAGTCCAATCTGATGGAGACAATTCCTCACCTGAAGTTCCCTCTTGCTAAGTAACTATAGGTTGTTTTGGGTTGACAATAAAAAGTAACCATAGCACCCTCCCTCTTCCAACTGAGCGAAGATATTTTGCCACACTGTTTCACTGTAGATTAGTTACTATAACTGGGAAGAGAACACCTGAGTTCATATGTATATTTCAACTCAACCTGCAGCACAGACTCCAGATGCGAATAACCTGGAAAGTCCTAGGACCAAGAGAAGAGACTCTGAAAAACAAAATAAAATTATCCCACAACTCCACACTGACAGGATCAACATGGCTGCATGGAGGCCCAGGGCCACCTGATTTGTAGAGTGAAAATTGGCATCACACATTTGTTGGGGGTTCATCTCTCGAGTTTATAGCCATCGGGATAATGTCACAAAGAATCGTTTGAAACCAAGGAAACTAAAGAGAAAAAGAAATCCTTCTCTCTCCAAAATCTCTAAGGGTATCCATCACACAGCAAGGCCTACAGTACTTCTATAGCTAAAAGGAAAAAAATTGCATGGTATCGATTGGCTATTACCGAACAAACTAAGCAGATTAAATGGCTCCTCTACTCATTCCTCAGAACCGTATTTAATTGTCTCAGCTATAATATTCTACTGAATACCAGGGGGAAATCAATGAGATTAGAGATCTCCCTACTAAGCCTAAGTGGCCATATCGTTCCTTCCTCTGCTACAAAAGAAACCAGTCCTCTTTATCTGCCTCTGGTGTGCACCTGTGCATGCCTCCTGCCAAACACAGAACTGACTCAGCGCAAAAGAGGAGGGGGAAAGGGAGAAAGAAAGAAGGGAGAAAGAGGGAAATGAAAAGATGGACATACACACAGAACACAGTGTGGAAGCACACACACAGGACACAGTGTGGAAGGACACACACAGGACACAGTGTGGAAGGACACACACAGGACACAGTGTGGAAGGACACACACAGGACACAGTGTGGAAGCACACACACACAGGACACAGTGTGGAAGGACACACACACAGGACACAGTGTGGAAGGACACACACAGGACACAGTGTGGAAGGACACACACAGGACACAGTGTGGAAGGACACACACACAGGACACAGTGTGGAAGCACACACACACAGGACACAGTATGGAAGGACACACACACAGGACACAGTGTGGAAGGACACACACAGGACACAGTGTGGAAGGACACACACACAGGACACAGTGTGGAAGGACACACACAGGACACAGTGTGGAAGCACACACACAGGACACAGTGTGGAAGGACACACACACATGACTCAGTGTGGAAGGACACACACAGGACACAGTGTGGAAGGACACACACAGGACACAGTGTGGAAGCACACACACACAGGACACAGTGTGGAAGGACACACAGGACACAGTGTGGAAGGACACACACAGGACACAGTGTGGAAGGACACACACACAGGACACAGTTTGGAAGGACACACACAGGACACAGTGTGGAAGCACACACACACAGGACACAGTGTGGAAGCACACACACACGGGACACAGTGTGGAAGGACACACACACGGGACACAGTGTGGAAGGACACACACAGGACACAGTGTGGAAGGACACACACAGGACACAGTGTGGAAGGACACACACAGGACACAGTGTGGAAGGACACACACAGGACACAGTGTGGAAGGACACACACAGGACACAGTGTGGAAGGACACACACAGGACACAGTGTGGAAGGACACACACACAGGACACAGTGTGGAAGGACACACACACAGGACACAGTGTGGAAGGACACACACACAGGACACAGTGTGGAAGGACACACACAGGACACAGTGTGGAAGGATACACACAGGACACAGTGTGGAAGGACACACAGGACACAGTGTGGAAGGACACACACAGGACACAGTGTGGAAGGACACACACAGGACACAGTGTGGAAGGACACACACAGGACACAGTGTGGAAGGACACACACACAGGACACAGTGTGGAAGGACACACACACAGGACACAGTGTGGAAGGACACACACAGGACACAGTGTGGAAGGACACACACAGGACACAGTTTGGAAGGACACACACAGGACACAGTTTGGAAGGACACACACAGGACACAGTTTGGAAGGAGACACACAGGACTTAGTGTGGAAGGACACACACACAGGACACAGTGTGGAAGGACACACACACAGGACACAGTATGGAAGGACACACACAGGACACAGTTTGGAAGGACACACACAGGACTTAGTGTGGAAGGACACACACACAGGACACAGTGTGGAAGCACACACACAGGACACAGTGTGGAAGCACACACACAGGACACAGTGTGGAAGGACACACACACAGGACACAGTGTGGAAGGACACACAGGACACAGTGTGGAAGGACACACACAGGACACAGTGTGGCCACACACACACACACAGTGTGGAAGGACACACACACAGGACATAGTGTGGAAGGACACACACACAGGACACAGTGTGGAAGGACACACACACAGGACACAGTGTGGAAGGACACACACACAGGACACAGTGTGGAAGGACACACACAGGACACAGTGTGGAAGGACACACACACAGGACACAGTGTGGAAGGACACACACACAGGACACAGTGTGGAAGGACACACACACAGGACACAGTGTGGAAGGACACACACACAGGACACAGTGTGGAAGGACACACACACAGGACACAGTGTGGAAGGACACACACACAGGACACAGTGTGGAAGCACACACACACGGGACACAGTGTGGAAGGACACACACACGGGACACAGTGTGGAAGGACACACACAGGACACAGTGTGGAAGGACACACACACAGGACACAGTGTGGAAGGACACACACAGGACACAGTGTGGAAGGACACACACAGGACACAGTGTGGAAGGACACACACACAGGACACAGTGTGGAAGGACACACACACAGGACACAGTGTGGAAGGACACACACACAGGACACAGTGTGGAAGGACACACACAGGACACAGTGTGGAAGGACACACACAGGACACAGTGTGGAAGGACACACACAGGACACAGTGTGGAAGGACACACACAGGACACAGTGTGGAAGGACACACACAGGACACAGTGTGGAAGGACACACACAGGACACAGTGTGGAAGGACACACACACAGGACACAGTGTGGAAGGACACACACACAGGACACAGTGTGGAAGGACACACACAGGACACAGTGTGGAAGGACACACACAGGACACAGTTTGGAAGGACACACACAGGACACAGTTTGGAAGGACACACACAGGACACAGTTTGGAAGGACACACACACAGGACACAGTGTGGAAGGACACACACACAGGACACAGTATGGAAGGACACACACAGGACACAGTTTGGAAGGACACACACAGGACTTAGTGTGGAAGGACACACACACAGGACACAGTGTGGAAGCACACACACAGGACACAGTGTGGAAGCACACACACAGGACACAGTGTGGAAGGACACACACACAGGACACAGTGTGGAAGGACACACAGGACACAGTGTGGAAGGACACACACAGGACACAGTGTGGCCACACACACACACACAGTGTGGAAGGACACACACACAGGACATAGTGTGGAAGGACACACACACAGGACACAGTGTGGAAGGACACACACACAGGACACAGTGTGGAAGGACACACACACAGGACACAGTGTGGAAGGACACACACAGGACACAGTGTGGAAGGACACACACACAGGACACAGTGTGGAAGGACACACACACAGGACACAGTGTGGAAGGACACACACACAGGACACAGTGTGGAAGGACACACACACAGGACACAGTGTGGAAGGACACACACACAGGACACAGTGTGGAAGGACACACACACAGGACACAGTGTGGAAGCACACACACACGGGACACAGTGTGGAAGGACACACACACGGGACACAGTGTGGAAGGACACACACAGGACACAGTGTGGAAGGACACACACACAGGACACAGTGTGGAAGGACACACACAGGACACAGTGTGGAAGGACACACACAGGACACAGTGTGGAAGGACACACACACAGGACACAGTGTGGAAGGACACACACACAGGACACAGTGTGGAAGGACACACACACAGGACACAGTGTGGAAGGACACACACAGGACACAGTGTGGAAGGACACACACAGGACACAGTGTGGAAGGACACACACAGGACACAGTGTGGAAGGACACACACACAGGACACAGTGTGGAAGGACACACACAGGACACAGTGTGGAAGGACACACACAGGACACAGTGTGGAAGGACACACACACAGGACACAGTGTGGAAGGACACACACACAGGACACAGTGTGGAAGGACACACACAGGACACAGTGTGGAAGGACACACACAGGACACAGTTTGGAAGGACACACACAGGACACAGTTTGGAAGGACACACACAGGACACAGTTTGGAAGGACACACACAGGACTTAGTGTGGAAGGACACACACACAGGACACAGTGTGGAAGGACACACACACAGGACACAGTATGGAAGGACACACACAGGACACAGTTTGGAAGGACACACACAGGACTTAGTGTGGAAGGACACACACACAGGACACAGTGTGGAAGCACACACACAGGACACAGTGTGGAAGCACACACACAGGACACAGTGTGGAAGGACACACACACAGGACACAGTGTGGAAGGACACACAGGACACAGTGTGGAAGGACACACACAGGACACAGTGTGGCCACACACACACACACACAGTGTGGAAGGACACACACACAGGACATAGTGTGGAAGGACACACACACAGGACACAGTGTGGAAGGACACACACACAGGACACAGTGTGGAAGGACACACACACAGGACACAGTGTGGAAGGACACACACAGGACACAGTGTGGAAGGACACACACACAGGACACAGTGTGGAAGGACACACACAGGACACAGTGTGGAAGGACACACACACAGGACACAGTGTGGAAGGACACACACACAGGACACAGTGTGGAAGGACACACACACAGGACACAGTGTGGAAGGACACACACACAGGACACAGTGTGGAAGGACACACACACAGGATAGAGCGCCCATCTTCACCAGAACTTCTACTTGGAGACCATCACTCCCCTTGTGAGTGACTCCATCAAACCCTGTTCTCCTTCATTTTCAGTACTTCACAGTAGAAGTAGGTCCATGACAGGCACCAACTCTAGGTACACTACACTATGCGTACCCTGTAGCAAAGCAACCATGGATACCCTACAGGCTGTCTTATCTCCGGAAGCTATTGGCATAGTCCCCATAGGCTTGTTCAGCTCAGCTAGTAGGGAGATGTGGGTAGAATGGAAGGTTAGTTTCCCATGTGGAGAGATATACTTGTCATCAAAGCCCTCAGGGGTGCCCTCCAAATTGTGAGCCATAGATAGCACTGTACCTAGTCAGGATAGACACAGCTCTATAGGTCAGTCCCATTCTGAGGCCCGAAATTCAAGCATGAAGCGGAACCAGGCCTGGCCTCCTCCCTCATCCACTCTTGAGTTGTGTTACCTTGGAGTCCCTGCCTCTTCCTGTTTCAGCTTGTTCTATGCTGCTTGCTCCTGAAGCTGGCTTTTCAGAACAATGATTGTCATGACCTACATCCAAGTCCACGCTAAGGAAGACAGGTGCGGGAGGATCCTGGGGGTGGGGGATGGGGACCCTCGATCCTAATGGACTGCTGAGCCAGGCAAGAGCAGGATGGGAGCAGTGAACAGAATGTGAAACAGCTGCCAACTCTCCCCATGAACCTCTAGGCATGGGAGGAGCAAATGAACAAATACAGACCACGAGAACTTCTCTGATCATGAAACGCAGGAAGCACTGGAGTAGCGGCAGAAGTGGCTTTCCTGTAACACCTGGGCCACATGGAAACTCAGACACAGGAAGTTGCTCCTTGGGAGGAAGCACTGGCATTGGTGAGTGTGACTGATGCATTAAACGAATGTTCTGTGCTCTCGGATTGATCCCTGGAAGGTAGCCTCCTGTATGGCAGCAACCTCAAGACCTGGTTTCTAGCTGTAGAAGGTGGTGGAAGGGGATTAGAGAGAAATGGGGTGTTTGTTGCTCATTCATTCCAGCGGTAGTCAAAGCCAATGGCCTTAACCCATAGCCCTGCAGTAGTGGCCTGAACCCTCTCATTAAATGTCAGAGATCTCGGGGTCCCATAATCAAACTTTAGTGACCCTTTCCCACTGTTGCTATCACGGGGCTAGATCCCTAGACTCTAATATAACCCTAATTATTTCATCACTAATTCCCTTCACCAAGATTTCTTCAAACATCCCTAAGAGGCAGTTATCATATCTCCCCAAGGTTTGAGTTGTTCAGCACTGGGGAAGAATGCTGTTAACTATCATAGTTGAAGTCTTTAAGTTAATCAGGTCTTTCTTCAAAACCTGCTCTGATTGAGTCACTAAATAACCATTTAACATGGATTCCACACCGACTCAGTATCTCTGCCAAGCCTTGGACGCTCAACTGAGGGAAGAGCAGGTAGCCATTCATTACAGGGGTGTGTTGTCTTCCTGAGGTGTGTGTGTGTCCTTCCACGGGAGTACAGGTGTGAACACTTGTGCTGCCCTTGTACACACAGATCCTAGTGATCAGCAGAGAATCCAACTAGTTAATATGGACCACACGCCCTAATCTCTTCAGGAGCATCATGCATGAGCAAAATGGAAGCTCTTCATGCTTAAGCTGCCCCGGTCGGGCACTTGGTCACAGCAAGGAGAAAAGAGACTAAGAGAGCACCAACGAGCAAACAGATGTGTGGCAAATGCAACAGGAAGATATTTTGAGATACAAAGAGATGACAACCTCGGGCTGCTTGACCTCCATTTTCTTGAAAAGTCAGTTTGCAATCTCACATGGGAAGAGTTGGGAAAGCACCACCCAGGGAATTCCACCACTGTGTTTCTAAACTTGTGTGTAGAGGCGTGATTGACAACAGAACTGGACACATCTGGTGCTGATGCTGACATCTGATGCTGATGCTGACATCAAGATGAGGAATTTGGAAGGCTGCTGACTGCTCTGGTACCATCGGGACAGTAAAAGTAACAGACACCCAGCACCGCCAGGGTCAGGTGTCTCTTGATTTTTTGCATTAAGATCTCAACATCAGCATGCGGTCTGGCCTCCTGGTGACTTTCGAGGTGCATGGTACAGCACTGCTGGCTATGGGTGAGGCGTATTCACACTGACTCTCCAAAGCAGTGGTTCTCAACTTTTCCAATGCTGCCATGGACCCCTTAGCACATTTCCTCCTATTGTGGCACCCTCAACCAGGAAATTATTTCCGTTGCTACTGCATAACTGTAGTTTTGCTACTGTTATGAGTCATAATGTAAATATTTTTAGAGAGAGCAGTTTGCCAAGGAGGTCATGACCCACAAGTTGAGAATCACTGCTCTGGTGCCTACTCATCTGCCATCTCTGAAGTTGACAACCACTGAACACAGCTTCCCAGTTAGGGGGACAAAGAGGAAGACATGGATGCAGGAAAGAGGAACAGTGGAAAAGAAGCCACTTCTACATCCGGGACCTCCGAGGCCAAGTCAAAACCAACACCCAGACAACTACACCCAGCAAAGCTTTCAATCACCATCAATGGAGAAAACAAGATATTCAATGACAAAAACATATATAAACAATGGAACCTTCACAAAAACTGATCACAGTTACAAAGCAAACCTCCACCGATACAAAAAAAATTGGAGTAACGCCCTTTGTCTTTTCAGATCACCATGGATTAAAGTTAGAATTTAACAACAATACTGCTCTCAGAAAGCCTACAAACTCATAGAAATTGAACAGTGAACTACTGAACCACTCCTGGATCAAGGAAGAAATAAAGAAAGAAATTAAAGACTTCCTATAATTCAACAAAAATGAAGGCACAACGTATCCAAACCTATGGTACACTATGAAAGCAATGCTAAGAGGAAAGTTCATTGCACGAGGTGCCCACATAAAGAAAATGGAGAAAGCTCACATTAGTGACCTAACAGCACACTTCAAAACTCTACAACAAAAAAAGAAGCAGACACACACACAAAGAATAGAAAACAGGAAATAATCAAATTGAGGGCTAAAAACAACAACATAGAAACAAAGAACACAATACAAGAAATCAATGAAACAAAGAGCTGGTTCTTTGAGAAAATCAACAAGATATACAAACTTTTATCCAAACCAATCAAAAGGTAGAGAGAGAACATCCAAATTAACAAAATCAGAAATGAAAAGGGGACATAACAACAGATACTGAGGAAATTCAGAGAATCATTAAGTCATACTACAAAAACCTGTACTATACAAAAACATAAAAGAAATGGATAATTTTCTAGATAGATACCATATACCAAATTTAAATCAAGACCAGGTGAGCAATTTAAATATATCTATAATTGGTGATCCCAAAGAAGCTAAGTAAGAAGGTGAACCAAAGGAAAAGCATATAGTTGTCCTCTTGGCTATGGGAAGTAGACAAAATTGCCGGGGAGAAAATTGAGAGCTTGGGGGTGGGGTGGGATGGGGGTAAGGGGAGATGAGGAGAGAAAAGGGAGAAGGGGAGAATGGGGGGAACTTGGGGAAAAAGGAGGATTGGGATAAAGGAAGGTTGGATAGGGGAGCATGGAAGCACAATTCTTAGTTAAGGGAGCCACCTTAGAGTTGGCAAGAGACTTGAACCTAGAGTGGCTCCCAGACGCCCAAGCCAAGGTCCCCAGTTAGTTCCTTGGGCAGCTGAGGATAGGGAACCTGAAATGACCCTATCCTATAGCAATACTGACGAATATCTTGCATATCATCATAGAACCTTCATCTGGTGATGGATGGAGACAGAGACAGAGACCCACATTGGAGCACTGGACTGAGCTCACAAGGTCCCAATGAGGAACAGAAGGAGGGAGAACATGAGCAAAGAAGTCGGGACCATGAGGGGAGCACCCACCCACTGAGACAGTGGAGCTGATCTATTGGGAGCTCACAAAGGCCAGCTGGACTGTGACTGAAAAAAGCATGGGATAAAACTGGACTCTCTGAGCATGGCAAACAATGAGGGCTGATGAGAACCCAAGGACAATGGCACGGGGTTTTGAACCTACGTAATGTGCTGGCTTTGTGGGAGCCTAGCCAGTTTGGATGTTCACCTTCCTAGAAATGGACGGAGTGGGGAGGACCTAGGACTTACCACAGGGCAGGGAACCCTTACTGCTCTTTGGGCTGGAGAGGGAGGGGGAGAGGAGTGGGGGGAGGGGGAGAAGGGTGGGAGGAGGGGGAGGGAAATGGGAGGCTGGGAGGAGGAGGAAATTTTTTCCCCTTTTCTCAATAAAAAAAAGTTTAAAAAAAAAAAAAAAAAAAAAAAATATATATATATATATATATATATATATATATATATATATATATATGGCAAGGAAATAGAAGCTGTCATCAAAAACTTCCCAAACAAGAAAAGCCCAGAGCTGCTAGATGGTTTTAGTGCAGAATTCTACCATAACTTTCAAGAAGAGCTAATACCTATACTCTTCAAAGTGTTCCACATAATAGAAACAGAAGTAACCTTGCCAAACTCTTTTTATGAGGCTACAGTTACCCTGATACCAAAACCACACAAAGACTCAACCAAGAAAGAGAATTACAGACCATTCTCACTCATGAACATGGATGCAAAAATATTCAATAAAATACTGGCAAACCGAATCCAAGAACACATCAAAAAAATCATCCACCATGATCAAGTCACCTTCATCCCAGAGATGCAGAGCTGGTTCAACATGTAAAAATCTATTAATGTAACCCATCATATAAATAAACTGAAAGAAAAAAACATGATCATTTTATTACATGCTGAAAAAGCATTTGACAAAATCCAACACCCCTTCATGATAAAGGTCTTGGAGAGGTCAGGGATACAAGGGTAATATCTAAATATAATAAAAGCAATATGCAGCAAGCCGACAGCCAACATCAAATTAAATGGAGAGAAAATTAAAGTGATTCCACCAAAATCAAGAACAAGACAAGGCTGTCCACTATCTCCATATATCTTCAAAATAGTTCTTGAAGTTTTGGTATAGCAATAAGACAACAAAAGGAGATCAAGAGGATTCATACTGGAAAAAAAGAAGTCAAACTTTCGTTATTTGCAGATGATATGATGGTATATATAAATGACCCCCAAAACTCTACCAGTGAACTCCTACAGCTGATAAATACCTTCAGTAATGTGGCAGGATACAAGATTAACTCAAAAAAATCAGTAGCCCTCCGATATATGAATGATAAAGAAGCGGAGAGGGAAATCAGAAAACATCACCTTTTACAATAGCCACAAATAACATTAAGTTTCTTGGGGTAACACTAGCCAAAGAAGCGAAAGACTTATTTGACAAAAACTTTAGGTCTTTGAAGAAAGAAATTGAAGAAGATACCAGAAAATGGAAAGATCTCCCATGGTCTTGGATAAGTAGGATCAACATAATAAAAATGGCAATCCTACCAAAAGCAATCTATAGATTCAATGAAATCCCCATCAAAATCCCAACACAATTCTTTACAGACCTTGAAAGGACAATAATCAACTTCATAAGAAAAAACAAAAAACCCAGGATAGCCAAAACAATCCTGTTCAATAAAGGAACTTCCAGAGGCATCACCATCCCTGACATCCAGCTCTATTACAGAGCTACAGTAATGAAAACAGCTTGGTATTGGCATAAAAACAGAGAGGTGGACCAAGGGAATCGAATCGAAGACCCAGATATTAATCCATACATTATGAACACCTGATTTTTTTTTGTTTTTTCAGGTGTTGGCCCTGGGCAACAATCTTAGCATTGGTGCTTACCTTCTACATTTTTTAAAATTCATTTATTTATTAAAGATTTCTGTCTCTTCCCCTCTGCCGCCTCCCATTTCCCTCCCCCTCCCCCAATCAAGTCCTCCACCCTCGTCAGCCCAAAGAGCAATCAGGGTTCCCTGACCTGTGGGAAGTCCAAGGATCACCCACCTCCATCCAGGTCTAGTAAGGTGAGCATCCAAACTGCCTAGGCTCCCACAAAGCCAGTACGTGCAGTAGGAGCGAGTCTGGTTTTATCCCAGGCTTTTTCAGACCCAGTCCAGCTGGCCTTGGTGAGTTCCCAATAGAACATCCCCATTGTCTCAGTGTGTGGGTGCACCCCTCGCGGCCCTGAGTTCCTTGTTTGTGCTCTCTCTCCTTCTGCTCCTGATTTGGAGCTTGAGATTTCTGTCCAGTGCTCCAATGTGGGTCTCTGTCTCTGTCTCCTTTCATCGCCTGATGAAGGTTAATATTCAGGAGGATGCCTATATATTTTTCTTTGGGTTCTCCTTCTTATTTAGCTTCTCTAGGATCACAAATTATAGGCTCAATGTCCTTTATTTATGGGTAGAAACCAAATATGAGTGAGTACATCCCATGTTCCTCTTTTTGGGTCTGGCTTACCTCACTCAGGATAGTGTTTTCTATTTCCATCCATTTGCATGCAAAATTCAAGAAGTCCTTGTTTTTTACTGCTGAGTAGTACTCTAATATGTATATATTCCATACTTTCTTCATCCATTCTTCAGTTGAGGGGCATCTAGGTTGTTTCCAGATGAGAATAGTCAATGCTGCTATGAACATAGTAGAGCATATATTTTTGTTGTATGATAAGGCCTCTCTTGGGTATATTCCCAAGAGTGGTATTGCTGGGTCCATGAACACCTGATTTTTGACAAAGAACCTAAAATTATACAATGGAAAAAGGAAAGTAACTTCAACAAATGGTGCTGGCATAACTGGATATCAACATGTAGAAGAATAAAAATAGCTCTATATCTATCATCATGCACCAAACTCAAGTCCAAATGGATTAAAGACCTCAAAATAATTCCAACCACACTGAACCTGACAGAAGAGAAAGTGGAAAGTAGTCTTCAATGCATGGGCACATGAGACCACTTCTTAATTATAACACCAGTATCACAGACACTGAGAGTAACAATAGATAAATGGAGCCTCCTGAAACTGAGAAGCGTCTGTAGTGCAAATGACACAGTTAATAAGACAAAAAAATGAGCCTACTGAATGGGAAAAGATCTTCACCAACCCCACATCAGACCTAGGACTGACCTCCAAAATATATAAAGAACTCAAAAAATTAGACATCAAAATTCTAAATAATCCAATTTAAAAATGGGGGACAGAACTAAACAGAGAATTCTCAACAAAAGAATCACAAATGGCCAAAAGATACTTAAGGAAATGTTCAACATCCTTAGCCATCAGGGAAATGCAAATCAAAACAACTCTGAGATACCATCTTACACCTGTCAGAATGGCTAAGATCAAAAACACCCATGATAGCTTATGCTGGAGGGGATGTGGAGTAAGGGGAACATTCATGCATTGCTGGTGGGAATGCAAACTTGTGCAACCACTTTGGAAATCAGTATGGCAGTTTCTCAGAAAATTGGGAATCAACTTACCTCAGGATCCAGCAGTACCACTCTTGGGCATATACCCAAAAGACGCTCAATCATACTGCAAAGGCATTTGTTAAACTATGTTCATAGCAGCATTATTTGTAATAGCCAGAACCTGGAAACAACCTAGATGCCCCTCAACTGAAGAATGGATAAAAGAAAATGTGACATATTTACACATTAGAGTACTACTCAGCAGTAAAACATAATAACATCTTGAATTTTGCATGCAAATGGATAGAATTAGAAAACACTATCCTGAGTGAGGTAACCCAGGACCAAAAAAATGAATATGGTATGTACTCACTCATTAGTGGATACTAGCTATAAACAAAGGATATTGAGCCTATAGTTCATGATCCTAGAGAAGCTAAGTTATAAGGTGAACCCAAAGAAAAACATATATAGATCCACCAGGAAATTAAAAACAGACAAGACTGGGAGCATGGGGGTGGGGGAGATAGGAAGGTGGAAGGGGAAGAGGAGAGGAGAAGGGAAGGGGTGAGGAGAACTTGAGGGAATGGGATAGTTATGATGAAGGAAGGAGAGAGATGAGCGCAAGGAAAGAGATATCTTGATTGAGGGAGCCATTGTGAGGCTAGCAGAAACCTGGCTCTAGAGAAATTTCCAGGAATCCACAAGGATGACCCCAGCTAAGACCCTCAGCAATAGAGAGGGGGCCTGATCTTGACTTGCCCTGTAGTCAGACTGATGAATATCTTAACTATCACCATAGAACCTTCATCCAGCAACTGATGGAAACAGAGGCAGAGACCTGCATCAGTGCACTGGACCAAGGTCCCAAAGTCCAGTCAAACAGTGGGAGGAGTGAGAATATGAGTGAAGAGGTCAAGACCATGATGGGGTCACCCACTGAAACAGTTTACCTGAGATAATGGGAGCTCACCAACTCCAGCTGGACTGAGAAAGAACAAACATAGGACCCAACTAGACCTTCTGAATGTGGTTGACAGTTTCATAGCTGGGGCCATTGGCAGTGGCACCAGAATTTATCCCTACTACATGTACTGGCTTTTTGGGAACATATTCTCTTTGGATGGATACCTTGCTCAGACTAGATATAGTAGGGAGGGCCTTGGACCTTCCATAAAGCAATCCTCTCTGAGGATTAGATGGGGATGGAGTGGGATGGAATGTGGAAGGAATGGGAGGAGGGGAGGAAGTGGGATCTTGGATTGGTATGTATAATGAAAAAAGATAGTTTGCTTTCTTTTAAAAAAAAAAAATATATATATATATATAACAGGAATATCTGAAAAAACCTTATATACATCATGTACATACAGATGTATACACATATATACATATACAGATGTATACAAACATGCATGCTCAAGCATAAACATGTATACAAGCATATACACACATGTACACACATATATGCATGCACATATATGTATACACATATACTCATGCATATATACACACATACAAATACACAGGAGAAAAAAATTGACCCAGGGAACAGTAAAACGACAATAGGTCAGGCACTCACCTCTAGATACAAGGTCAAACTATACTGAAAATTCTCCAGGAATTGGGACAAAGTCTTGGTGACAAGTGGAAGAAGCATGGTGCTGACTGTGACCCTGTCTCCTGACACCCATTTGTGAAACAGTGCCCAGGAGGGTGTGCTGTGGACCCTCTGAGGCCCCACTGCCCTGCTTCACCATGCTACCTTCCAGGACTCTTTCTTGACTTCCCTCTTCACACCCTACATCTCACCCATGGGTGTGAACAGTGACTGTTACTCCTGGTTGTGGTGTGGGGTGGAAATTAGTGCCAGGCACATGACCCATTAGTCTCCAACAATTGTTTACTATCAAAGAAAAATGCATTCTTTAGCTGCTTGCTACAGAGAAGAAAAGTGGGGAAAACAGCACCATGGAGAGCAACTCTCGGATGGGCTCCAGAGATGTCAGGAAGTCAGAGACAGTGACAGCCAGTGTGAGCGAGACTCAGTCCTCTGCAGGGCAGGACAATGAAAGAAAGGCTGGGAGCTTGTCTGCTTGTTGTTGGGCTGGCAAGTCCTTGTGATGACCCTGGAGGACCATGGGGACCACTGAGACAGCTGCTCCTGCAAGGACCATGAAGTTGGAATTTAGCAAACGCTGCTTTAAGTCTCCCTTATGACTGAATGCTGTTGCCACATTCTGGGGCTTCCAGAGCCTATTTACAAATGGAAAACTGTCTTTGTGGTGCCATTTATTTGTTCTCTGTGTCTGAGATACCGCTTCCCTGAAGTTCTGTCCTTGAGGCAAAAAGTAAGTCTTTACAGCCAGCCGCGGAGACACACACCAATTCCAGGAGCCTGGTGGGGTCCCAATTCATCCCCAACTAACAGCATCTCCAACACCAACACATCACAGGGGACAGGAAGTGAGAACCAGAAGAAGGAGGTTTCCAGTGGAAACTGACACTCTTGACCCTTTCCTTATGAAAGCAGGTATGTCTGCAGCTACATATAACAGTAACCACCAATGAGAAAGGTTTTTAAGGTTTGATACTATTAAGTTTCAAAGACGACCTCTAAGGAGAGCAGGCTGTCACCCACAAGCCTTCCAGGCCCAGAAGCTATTAAGATTTGACTGTGGGAAATACAACTTTAATGCTATAAACAGTGCTGGGAGCATGCCTGTCTCCTGGGGAGCTGTTGATCGGCCCTCTCTCGAAACCTTTATTTATTTATTTATTTATTTATTTATTTATTTATGATTTCTGCCTCCTCCCCGCAACCGCTTCCCATTTCCCTCCCCCTCCCCCATCAAGTCCCCCTCCCTCATCTGCTCGAAGAGCAATCAGGGTTCCCTGACCTGTGGGAAGCCCAAGGACCGCCCACCTCTATCCAGGTCTCGTAAGGTGAGCATCCAAACTGCCTAGGCTCCCCCAAAGCCAGTACGTGCAGTAGGATCAAAAACCCACTGCGATTGTTCTTGAGTTCTCAGTATTCCTCATTGTCCGCTATGTTCTATCGGGAACTCACCAAGGCCAGCTGGCCTAGGTCTGAAAAAGCATGGGATAAATCCCTCGAACCCTTTAAAAGAAATTGTAACCCGCACACACCTGACAGAGACCCTTGCCTGCCAGCTCCCTGCTGCTGCATCTCCAGAAGCTCTGCTCTTTGAAGCATCAGAATGCAAGGATGTCATCAATTTTAGTCACCTCCTGGCTTGCAAAATAGGAATGCACAGGGAGGAGAGGGCCTGTAGGATGGCCAGACAAACCTGAACAGATGAGCGCATGGTTTTTGTCCCAGTCCCTGAAGACCTGGAGAGGTAGATGCAACCCCAAGAACCTTTTCAGGAAACCTTCCCCAGCCCGAGGATAAAATCCGTCCCTCTGGCTGATCATCCCGCCTCCTCTGCCTTACACGACCTCTAAAATCTTAACACAACCCCACAGCCTCTCTCTCTCTCCTTTTGGATGATTTCTAACCTGTTCTTAGTGGTTGTGACAGAGAGAAAAATGCCCTCCTTAAAAACAGAGACAGCCCTGAGGATGTAGCTCAGTTGTAGGGCGCTCACATAGGTTGTATGAAGCCCTGGGTTCCATCATCAGTACCAGAGGAACAGAACATGGTGGTGCATGCCTGTGACCCCAGCACTGGGGAGCAGGAAACATGTGTATCAGGAACTGAAGGCCATTCCTGGCTACACAGGAGTTCAAGGGTAGCCTGAGCTACAAGAAACTCAGTTTCAAACAAATAACAAACAAACAAAAACCCACAAAAATATATGTAAGCCCTAAGCCCAGAAAGCCATGTCTTTATTCAGCTACCATACTTCAAGGAATTTGGGGTAGCCTTGATACAGGGAAGGGGTCCTAGGCATAGAGTGGGCTCAGTGGAGGCTTCAGGGATTTTCTGAGAAGACCTGACGGAAGTTGCGGTGAGGAGGTCATTCCTAGAGAGTGTAGCCCAGAGTCAAACAGTCCACACACTGCTGAAAGCTGAGTGAGGCGAAGGAAGCAGGCTGCAGGAGGAAGCCAGATTACAGACTTCAGCATAGTGGGTCCAGGTTACTCTCTGCCTTGCAGGAGAGAGAGAGAGAGAGAGAGAGAGAGAGAGAGAGAGAGAGAGAGGAAGAAGAAGGAGGAGGAGGAGGAAAAGGAGGAGGAGGCGGGGAGAGGGAGGGGAGGAGAGACAGAGACAGACAGGGAGAGATGAGAGAGAGAGAGAGAGAGAGAGAGAGAGAGAGAGAGAGAGAGAGATTGAGAGATTTTGCTAGGCCAGTGGCAATTTGTGACAGTGGACACAGAAGAGAGATGGGGTCTTAGGGACAAGTCCATGTTCCAAAACACACAGGAATAGATTCCAGATGATGAGTATAGCACTTCCACTATGTGCTAGGAGGTGATTTAATTTCCTCAACTGCACACTGGGTATAGTAGTTTGATGCTATAAGTGATCTTATAATACCTTGGGTGTGTGTGTAGGTCAGAGGTTAATCTCAGGTGTCAGCCACTCTCCCCCTTAATTTTGGAAACAGGGTATCTCACTTTTCCCTGGGATTCACTCATTCAGCTAGACTGCCTGGCTGGGAAGCCCCAGGGATCCACACATCTCCATGTTCCTGGCCTCTGGGAATACAAGCATATGCTGGCGTTTATTCCTCACATGGCTTCTGGCGACTATGCTTTGGACTTTGTGATTATATTGCAAATGTTTTACCAACTGAGCCATCTCCCAAGCCCACAAATAATTTTTTTTTTTTTTGAAAAATTGAGTCCAGCTAACTATGTGGCCTCTGGGCAAGGGAGTGGGGCTGGCTCAATCTTACAATCCTCTGACCTCAGACCCCAAGAACTAGGAATCTGCACCCACACAGCACACCCACTAATCATTGTCTCTGAACACATTTAGTCAGAGAGGCGATGATAGCTAAGGCCACTATATCTGATACCATTTTCAGCTGCTTCCTAAAGCTGGCAAGGGAAAGGCACCGGGCTTAGCTCTACAAGAGGCATTTCTGTTAAAGATAAGGTTTCTGCCCCAGAATCACACATGCCTGGAAGATTCCTATACAACTTTCAAAGGTGAGAAGGGAAGGAAACTTTGTACTGCCCACAGCTAGAGGAAGCAGGATACAATGGAACCTGGAATAGAGGCCTGTGTCTAGGTAATTGAAAGAAGTGGCCTCGAATGCGCAGGGCCCGTTTCATCCACATTTCCAAGATCTGAGGGTGTTCTAGTTTCTTTTCTGTTGCTGTGACAAGCACCCTGACGCATAGCAACTTGGGGGAGGAGGGGGTTATTTGAGGCTTCCAGTCACAGTCTATCACTGAGGAAAGTGAGGGTAAGACCTCAAGCATGCACTTCAACAGTTTATAGAAGAACACTATTGCTGGCTCACTTACCCATGCTTGGATAGTTTTCCGTTAGACCCCAGGATCATCTGCCTAGGGAATGGTACCTCCCACAGTGGGCTGGACCCTCCTATATCTATTGCCAATGATGAACTCTCTCAAAGGTCTAGTCACAGATCAACCCGACAAAGACAGCTAATTCTAGCTGACACCAGGCTTCTGGGAGAGGGATGCCCAGGGTACTCTCAGGTACAGACTCTGAACTGCAGACCTAGACATGAGTGCCCCTAAGCTTCCATATGCTAGATGCCTTTTTGGTCTCAGCCCAGCCAGATCCTGTGTAGACACAAATGAGTAGACAGTCCTCAGGAAGGAGAATCAGTGTCGCCTAAGAGGGTGGGTATGGTGGCACCAGAGTAGAAAATCACAAGAGTTCATGCCAGGCATTCTTCCAAACCAGCCCCAAGAGGCCAAGTTCTGCTTCACAGTATTTGCTCATTTCCACAAATTTCCTCGTGACTGTTACTATAGTAACATTCTTCTTATTGCTATGACAAAATACCCAACGAAAGTCACTTAGAGAAGGAAAAGTTTGCTTCCGCTCACAGTCTGATGGACAGTGCATCCTGGCAGGGAGGCATGGCGGCAGGAGCGTGAGGCAGTTGTTCACGCTGCATCCACAGCCAGGAAGCAGAGAGAGATGAATGCTGGGGCTTGCCTCACTTCCTCCTTTCTATTCCATCCAGGGCACCAGGCCATGGGATAGAGTGATTCACATTCAGGATGGAACTTCCCTTCCCAGCTCTCCTCAAAGACCTGTCAAGAGGTGTGCCTCCTGTGTGATTCTAAACCCAGGGGCCTGAGAGATGGCCCAGTGGCTAAGACCACTTTTGCAAGGAACCTAAATTTGGTTCCCAGCACCCACATCAGGCAGCTCATAACCACCTGTGACCCCAGGAGATATGATACCCCCTTCTAGCCTCCACAGGCATCTGCACTTATGGGCACATACCTACATACAAACACGCACATACAAATAATTAAAAATAAAATAAATATTTCTGAAAGAAACAGGATCACAACAACAAAACACCTAGAGTCCTAGTTAGACGCTTCCAGATGAACTTGGTTACATGTCTTGGAGCTCTCACTAGTTTGGCTGGCTGTGGCTACCATCTAGTACACTGTCTCTCCGGCCAGTCATCCTTCATATTCTCTGACCTTGCTGGCTTGAAGTTGGGGCAGCAGGAATCCAAGGCCACACCCAAGTCTAGCTCTCGCCGATCCCTCCATCCCCCCATGTCTTCATTTCAGATGGACGTCATCACAATAGCTAACCACTCAGAGTTGATAAGATAAAATGAGACAATGTCTGGATCCTGTACATATACAGGTCAGGCTCATGAATAAGGACTGTGAAATGTCATCCAACAGCATCACCCTAAAGAATATTATTTGTTTTGTCCAGCTGAGAGGTTTCTCAGGATAGAGAACCCAGCACTTCCTTCATACAGGAATTTATGAAATACACAAACAGAAAAAGCAAGTTAATGAACCAAAATGAGCTGACTTCCAAAGGGCGACAGCTCAGATAATGAAGTGTTCTGTGTGAATCTGAGCTCTCTTAAATCCAGGCTTTCCATGTACAAACAGACTCCCCCCAGTCCTGTTGAATGAAGATTAGAGTTCTGAGCAACCGAGGGGCAGGTCCTAAGTGGGCCAGTTTCAGAGTAAGCACATGACCTGTTATACTAGATGCAGCCAGAAGCACATATGAGCTCCCTGGGGCCAGAACCACATGTAGGGATGGGCGGGACAAGCCCATGAGTCACCTTAGCACAAGGAAAGGCTGTATACAGAGGCCTTGGATATCTCCAAAGGCTCTAGCTAATCAGAGAAAGCCTAGGAACGGGCGCAGCTGAGGAGAGAAGTGGGGAAGTAGGTTCCAAGCCAGCAAGACACTGTGGGTAAAGGTCCTCATCTTGTCTTCGCCACCACTCTGGGATTTAGACAGGAATCTATCCATTTCATTCATGCTTCAGATCGCAGTGGCCACTGGGATGGGGATGACTGGCAGGGAGCCAAGAGCAGACCTGGCAAGACCCCCTTAAGACTAGAGCGAGGAAAGAGAGGGCATCCTCTCGGGTCGTGGTGGTAAAAGCAGAAGTGGGAAGACATCACCAGATGCTAGATGCATCCTGGCAGCTGAGGGCTTGAAAAGAATCATTAAGAAAGGAGGCGGGCAATGGGCTGGGCCTGTTCCCTCTAAACAAAGCTGATTATATGCCCCACCCCCTCCCCCCGCCCCCCGTAAAGAATTGACATTTCGACCACACAAACCACACTGGCAGGAGGAAGGTGATTTCAGCCTGAACTTAAATCACAGGGATGCTTCCCAAGGCTGAAGCACCTAGTGAAGCCAGGAAACGGGGCACACTTTATAAACGAGATGGGGAGGGACATGCAGAACAACTCACACCCACCTTAGTCTCCCCTGCGGAGATGCTCCAGGATTCCTGACTTGGTCTTGGAAGCTGCAGCTCTCTCTCTCCAATAGGTTAGGGAACCATCCATCAATCCCCTGTCTTGTTGTCCATCCTCATCTAATCTCACCTGCTCCACCTTTACAAGATACCTACATGCCCCTTCTTCCCACCTATGATGCACAGGCATTGCTGACCTGATTGCCTCGGGAGCTCCTGGGTAGCCCATTCCTTTCTGCATTTTCCTACCCATCCAGCCGCCAGAGGGTATCTGCACGAACACAGTCGCCTCTGCTTCCTCCAGAGCAAAAGATCCTTACAATGGCCATCTGGGTCACGAGGGCTTGGTGACAGGTCTCCACACTCTACCCATCAGACTATACTGTTCCCCTTACAGTGACGGTGACTGTTGAGCTGCCAACCAGCCTGGGCTTCTGCCTTTGCCTCTGCTGGGCACTCTCATGACTAGCTCCATGACCTCCTTCCGGACATGTTCAGCTGACTTGTTGCTCCTCGCTGCCCTGTGTTGCACAGCCACAATGCACACATACACAGAGCCTGATTCGCTTTCCTATATGGCACATTTTGCCAGCATCTGCACACTTGTCTTCTTGTGTCAGCATCCTCTGCTTACCCCATCCCCCTGTTGTTTCCAGGACTACAAGAACTAGGGTGTTCCTGTGGGTCTGTGACAGGACATGGTACACGGCACCCATGCAGCTGAGGAAGGGAATGGCCTAGAGTACCTGAAAATCAGTGAATACCTATCCAGAAAGCTGCTGGTGATATAACAGAAGCACATAGGTACAGAGGCGGCCATGGCCGTGCCCACTCCACACACCACTCAACTTCTTACCCCACCCCCAGCCCACTAGGAATAAAGCATGGTGTGGAAAACATTTTAGGTCTAAGGAGTTTCAGATCAGTGGAACAATAAGAGCCCCTGTCTTGAGGAAACACAAAGTCGATGGCACCTGGGGAATGGCAAAGGCACGTGTTCTGAGCACCGCAGAGACCTGAAGGCCCTGGAGAGAACTCTTCTAGCTGGACCTCTCAGCCTCCAGCTAGATCCAAAGGGTGGAGGGAGAGGTATCTTAGAGAAGCCATCATGAGGACAATGTAGTGTGATGTATCTCGGTGGCATTCCAACTGAAGTGTCCAATATGGACTTCAATAGAAGGTTCTGGAGTTCAGTGCGATGGCTGGGCCTTATCATGGTTCACATCTGAAACATCCTTGTTTGTTGAAGGCATGGTCACTAGTGGGAAGAGACAGAGTTTGAGGAAGTGGGCCCTGGATAGAGAGAGGCCTTTAGATCTGTTAGAGGAAACTGCACTTGAAGGAGAAAGTGGAGCCCTTGCCCTCCATCCTCTTGTTTGTTTGTTTGTTTCTTTGTTTCTGGGTCAGCAGGTGTGCAGTCATGCTAGCACACACTTCCCACAATGCTGTGCAACCTCACCACTGGCCCAAAGCAAGAGAGCAACTGACCATGGAATTTCCCTCTGTGAGGGGAAGAGAAATCACAAAAACTCAAGAAAACCATACAACTTACAAGTCCCAGGAAGTTCAGAAAGTTAACTAAATTTACAAAGCCCCTCCTTTACAAGCAGCAAGCACTCACCGGGGAGAGGTGACTTTCTCTGGTAGAGTGACCTGCAAGTTGGGCAGGAAGTTCCCAGGACGCAGCTTTCATGAGTTGTCACTCACGTTGGGTAGGATTTTTGATGATGCAGCTGCCTTAGAGTCACCCCTGCTCCTGTCAATTAAACTTATTCACCAAGCTAAACGTGAATGGAGTAATTTCTTTGGTCTGTTTTTTGGGCTGTTGTTTGGGCTTTTTTTCTTTAACTCTTTGGGGGCCTGTCATCCAGCTCCCAAACAAATACATAGAAATTTATTCTAACTTATGATTGCCCAGCCTTAGCTTGTCTTATTTCTAGCCATCTTTCTAACTTACATTACCCCATAGTACCATAACTACATTTTGCCTTTCTTCTTTCCTTCTTACTCTATGGCTGGCTGGGTGGCTGGCCCCTGGCATCCTCCTTTCCTTTTCTCATTCTTCACTCTCTTCCATAGATTTCTTTCTGCCCACTAACTCTGCTTATTTCTCTCTCCTGCCTGGCTATTAGCTGTTCATCTCTTTATTAGACATTTTAGATGTTTTCAGCAGGCAAAGTTAACATAGCATTACAGAGTTAAGTAAATGCAACATAAAAGAATGCAACACATCTTTGCGTCACAAAACAAATATTCCATGGCATAAAGGAATGTAACCCATCTTAAATTAATACTCCACAACAATCTGTCACTGGTGCCCTACCTAGGGTGAACACATGTCTGTTTATGTTCATGTGTCCTGCGGAAAAGTCACACAGTAGTATACGTCCATTGTGGGATTAAGAAAGAAGAGTAGATCCACCTCCATTAAGAGTTCAGAAAATGTTCATCAAATCCTGGCTTCTTGCCCTGGTATCTTCAGGCATCAATGTCACCTGCCTGCACTCTGTACTTGTGTTTACAATTCTGAGCTAAGGAAACATGAGCCATATAGGCTGATGACAGAGGGAGACAAGGAGTGACTGTGGGAAGTATCTGCAGACACACAGGCAAGACAAGTCTGGCCCATGGCCATAGATCTTAGGTCACTGCTTGTTGCAGTGGCTTTGCTATTGAATGTCAATGGATTCTATTTCTAAGAATGTTGACGAATTGATTTGATTGTCTCTGTATGTATGCAAACGAATACAAATCTAACTCTAAATCTGGTCTCCAATAAAAGGTGGCAGAGTACAAGCTTCCAATGGATCCACAACTCCCACGCAGAGTGCCAAGAAATGGGTGTGCCTGGCAGCCCCTTACACTTGGATGATGCTCATCCTAGCCTACCTGTACCAGGTAGGTCCAGCCTACATGTCCCTCCATTAGCAAAGCCCTTCTAAAAGTGCATCAGAAACGTGAACTTCAGAACTTCTGTTTACAGAATGAGTCTGGAAGAACCCCTCCTTTCTCAAACACATCAAGCTTCTTCAGGACACACAGACAGCATGCAGACCCATGGCATTCCTGTGCGGCTCCTTTGGGTTGGCTCTTCTATCATCTGCTAGTGAAAACAGAGTTAACAGGGCTTCCCAATGTAGACACATCTCTCTCCTTCCCCTCCTCACTGTGTGGGTTATGGTTAACAGGCACAGGCTAATGCAAGCAGGAGAAAGCCTGCAACCATCACTCTGCAACTTAGAAAGTTCTCGGTCTGTCACTTTGAAGACCCACAGCAGTTGCTGCCAGAGGGCGACCTTTAGAGAGTGGAGAGAGTCTCTTCTGTCCCTGTTTTGCAAACCATTAGCCTTGCTACACTTGAGTCTGGTAGGGGCCTGTTTCAGTTCAAATATGACATGCCTCCCACAGGCTCGTGTGTTTGAACACTTGGCCCCAAGCTGGTGTTGCTATTCTGGAAGGTCATGGAACTTCCTGGAGAGGGAGCCTTGCTGGAGAAAGTGGAATGTTGGAGGCAGGCCTTGAGGTCTGAGAGGTTGGCTCTGTTTTCCTAGTCACTTTCTGCCACCTGACTGTGGGTGCAATGTGACCAGCACCTACCCTACCGCCACACACTTTCCCCACAGTGGTAGACTATTCCTTCTTCTGTTGTGAGTGTCCTCAAACCCTTTTCCCTTCAAGTTGTTTCTTGATAGGTATTTGGTCATATTGATGAAAGAGAAGAACTAACTCAGTGCCCTTCATGCACCTTTATGGTTTTACACCATGTTGGGATGGGAGACAGGGCCTACACTGGGGGCTAGAGTGTGTTTAAGTAGAGGTGAAGACCAAAACACAAACAATACAGGACCAGGCTGCATTTGGGAAACAGAATTCATGATTGGCTGACAAAAGCGGAAAGTTCCATCCAGCTCCCATTCACCCATCCTTTCTTCTACACATCTATCCATCAATACACGCCTGAGGACTGGCAGGGAAGTCATTGCTGTCCTCAGATGAGGGCCTATTCCCTACATCACTTCTTCCTGATCCACAGCCTCCAAGATACTGAAGTCTAACAGGTGCCTACTGCACACCTGCCCTCTAAACACTAGTGGGGCACAAAGGTCCCTTTGGAAGATGCTCACTTGTGGACTCCAAAGGTTAAGGTCACAGACCTCATAGCACTTTTCTGCCATGACTACCACAGAGAGCGACTTGGTGTTTGTGTCTTGAATATATGACATTATACAGGTGTACAGCTACTTGGGTGGCTGAGACGGGATCCCCATGAGTTCAAGGTCTGACTGAGCAACTTAGTGAGGCCGTAGCTCTAGAATCCTAGCTCAATGGTAGAGCACTTGCATGAACAAGGCCCCGAATTAGATTCCTTGTGCCATGAGAAACAACAAGACCGTCCCCATCTCTGTGTCTCTGGATGGGATCTGCAGCCTCTTGCCAACCCTGGAGTGCCTTTGCTTTTGCTCAGGAGCTTGTACAGCAATTCCCACACCACTCTGCTGGGAACCAAGCTGGTTCAGCCAAGCTTCACTCTTTCCCATCACCACCCTCCTGATGGCTTGCCTGCCTGGGACCTTAATTAAAACTCAGCTCACCGGAGATGCCAACTCACACAGAATTAATCTCTTGTAATGTCTTAACAAACTTTATTATTGACTCAGCAAAACCCTAATTCTTTAAAGTGATAATGAAAGAAATGTCAGTTTGCACTACTCCGCTCCTCAAAGAATTGGGAAGACTTTACACAGGGTTAGGTCCCTTACAGGTGAGGGAAACCCAAGGCATCTATACTTAATACATGATAAAATGTCAAAGAGTGGTGAAGTTTTGATAAATTTTTTAATACTTATATTCTGGATTCTGTTTCCACCCCTCAACCCACCTTGCTGTGTATATACTGTCATGTGAATCTCCAGGGACATGAAACAAAGGTTGAAATGACTTCTTTAAATTCTCTTTCCCTTTCATATTTGAATGAGAGGTCAAGCTATTGCAGGGTGGGCTATTCCCAGAAGGCTATGGGGTAGGTCACTGATATAAGCTATGGATAGATAGATAGATAGATAGATAGATAGATAGATAGATAGATAGGTAGATGGGTAGATGGATGGGTAGATGGGTGGGTAGATGGGTGGATGGATGGATATATGGGTAGATGGGTAGATGGGTGGATACATGGGTAGATGGGTGGGTAGATCGGTTGGAAGATGAATGGATGGGTGGGTGAATGAATAGGTATGTGGTCAAGTGGATGTAAAATTGACTGAATATATAGATGATTGGATGGGTAGTGGGTTGGTGGGTAGTCAGATGAGAAGGTGAATAGATGGTTAGGGTTGGTAGATAGTAAGGTAGGTGGAATGAATGGCTAAATGAATGAATTGGTGGGTAAGTGGATGATGGACAGATAGATGGGTAGATGGGTGCATTATTGGATGGATAGGTGGGTGAGTGATCCAGGGAAGCTGGAGAATGCAGGAATATGAAGGAGGAACATATATCTTCAAGATAGCCTAGGTACAGAAATAAGGTCAACACTCACTGGAGTCTGTGTGTCATTTGTCTGTGGAATGGCATGGGTTGGTCATGCCTGACTTACTGCCCACCTTACTTGATTGCTACCAAGACTACACCCAAAGGAGGAAGGGCAGTGCCCCAAAAACAACTTGGTAAGAAATCACAGGAACTTCAAGGATGAGTGTACAAAGTCACAGTAGCCTACTACCCTGTAAGAAAGTTCCATAAACACTCAAGACTAGAGTGCTTGATGACCAGGGCTTGCTCAGAGAGGGATGCTGAATGTGATCTTTGAAAGACTGGAGGTAGCCACATAAATGTCACTTCTCTGTAAACCAGATGGACTCAGCACTTCTCTCAGCTCAGTGAGCCTCAGAACACAAGTGGGATGCCCTCCTACGGTCCCTCTGACCCCTGTCTGGCATTACAGCCAAGCATCCCAGACTAACATCTGGAAGGCATCACTTTCCAAAGTCTTTGTCCAAACAGTGTGCAAGGGGCTACAACAAAAACAACAGCAAAAAACAAATTCAGAAAATAGAGACAACAGGGTTCCAAGACACCCAAGGAGCTAAAAGGAATCAGAAGAGCCTTTTCCCCTAAATTTAAACCAATTTAGTCAATTAGGCATTGTTTTAAGTTTTTGGACTTCCCAGTGTGCTTTGTAGATGGAGGTCCTGGTAATAACACCCCAGACCACAGTAGCCGCGCCTCCAGAGATCAGTAGGCATATTTATTTAAACAATTTAGAATAATGGAAAATGATTTTTCTTTTCCTTGAAAAATATTGGCAGAGTGACAAGTTAATTGAGAAAGGACAGGCACACTCACACACAATTATGTGACAGTAGGTGAGTCCTGGGATGCTTACTACCCATCAACAAGAGGAAATGGGAATGAGCATTTCCTGTGCTCCTATGACACACAGCACTCTGGCCCAACTCAGCTACACGTGAACCTCTGTGTGCTGAGCAAACCCAGATAGTTACAGGGGGAATGTTCTTCAGGACTACTTGATATTTCTCATAATCCCTTCCTTTTCATTATCATAAATTTTTATGCTATTTCTTCTCCTGAAACCAGAGTACATTCAGGTATCTCCAGATCTCAGATAGTCTCTTTAAGTTGCCCAACAAAGACAGACTCTCTTTTTCTGATATTTAACCCCTGAAATCTGCACTGGGGAGACGGCTCAGTGGATAAAGTGCTTACTACACAAGGACGAGGACTTGAGATGGGCTTCCCCACCACACCCACGTTAAGAGCCGGGTGTTGGGGTGTGTCTGTGACGCCAGCAGTGCAGTGGTGCAAAACCAGGCAGATAAGGAAGGGGGCTGTTTGGCCAGCCAGTCTAGCCAAGCAGGTGAGCTCCAGGTTCAGTGAAAGGTCCTGCCTCAAAAAATAAGGAGAAGCTGGACATTTTCAGAAAGCCAAATATAAACATTCCTCTCTCTGAAACATCCCAAGTCCCTTTGGATGCAGTATGGAAAGGGAATGCCCTCAGTTGGCAATAGAATTCAGTTCCTCTCCAGTCTTCTTGTTTGTTATTCCTCCTAGGGCCTCCTCCCCATAGTATGAAGTCAGGCCAGGAACGCTGCTGCTGTGTGGAACATAGGAGGATGTCCCTCTGTGCTGTGTTTCCTAAGAAATAAACCCTTTATGTGCATTTACATTATATTTGAGATTATAGGCAGCAAGAGAGAGTGCAAAGGACCCAGGAGGAAGTGTGCAGAGCATATGTAAACACCACACGATTTTATGCACTGTAGATGTTGTTACCTAAGGTAGCATCTGGAAGCAATCTGCATGGACACCTGGGGACAACAAGGATAAGTGAGGAAACATGCCAATTAGAACTACTGAGGGAGGGAGCCTCTCTTGCCAGCTCCTCTCAGCTACCTCCTGGGGATGTCTTGGCAAAATGCAGATAGACTCTCTCTCCCACATCCTTTCTGGATATGCTGGGAGTCCTCAAAGCAGAATCCATTCCCTGCATTTCCAGATGAGACCCTGAGATTCAAAACATATGAGAGTCCCCACTCCACAATGGCAAAGAGACAACTGGTATACCAGGAACTCTGAGAAACTGAGGCAGCAGGCTAGAACTCATGACCTCAGGAGGATGGGAGTACCGACTCCCAAGGAGCCAGACTCTGATGGAATCATGGCATCCAGATGAAGAATGGGATCTGAACTGAGAAGTCAGGGCTGGATCAGAGCAGGGAGAGGGGTGGATGGGAAAGGTGGGTGGGTGGGTTGGCAGGTGAATGGGTGAGTGGGTGGGTGTACACGAATGGTGGATATCTGCAAGCAGCCATAGCTATAGAACACAGAGAGAAAAGAAAAGGAGTAGGAAGCTTTGTGGTCCCTGAATCGGGACTCAGGTACCTCCTGAAGGACAAAGAGTGGGTAGAAAAGAGTAAGCTTATGGATAAAAATGCTTGATGTTTAATTAAGTTGCCTAGAAAACCACAGCAGCAGGAAATTAGAAGAAAAAAAAATGAGATGAGATTCTGCTTCCAATGTTCTTTGGTCTAGACAAAGACATAGAAATGCCCACTCCTTCATGACCAGAGCCATCCTGTCGGATCTTGTGTGTAGAGGTGCGGGTGTACGTTCATATTTGTTTGGAGGATAGACACATGTGAGTAGTCATACATGTATACACATACTTGTGAATGCCAGAGGACATCCTCAGGTATCCTAGCTCAGACCCTGGTCACCTTGATGTTTATTGTGAGTATGTGTATATGACTGTGACCTTGGAGTCCGATCAGGTCATTAGATACATCCCTGGAACTATAGTTGCCCAATGTGGGTGCTGGGAATCAAACTCAGGCCCTTTGCAAAGGCGGTGCACACTGTTAACCACTGAACCATCATCACCTGTCTGGTCTCTCTACCTTGTTTTTTGAAGCAGGGTCTTTCACTGGGCCAGCAAACCCCAGCTATCTTCCTATCTCTGTCTTCTCATGCTGAGATGATTGATCAGGTCTAACTTTTAGTCACTGCTGTAACATGGGAACCGGAAATCAAACTCAGTTACTCATGCTTGTGTGGATGAGCCTTTTACCACCTGAACCGTCTCCTTATCCCCTCCTAGTATATCTTTGAAACACTGAGCAGTCACAATGATCAACACCAAACGGGACTCATCCATTCAACTGAGCACGGCTTTGGGTTTAAAAGGAAAAACTCTGTTCTGTGTTGGAGTGAGGCTGGACACTGAGGATGGTGAGCACAGTGAACAAATCTGGATCCAAAAAAGAAGCACTAGATCCCCTCATGCCCCGCCCCATGAGGTCACTAATGAAGTCCAATCCCTGCAGACAGGAAGCTGTACTAATGGGCTGGGGTGTAGCTCAGAGTCATTGTGTAGCAAGCACCAAGCCCTGAGTCTGAGCTCCTGCTCTATATGGACTGGGTGTGGGGATACACACCTGGGATTACAACACTCAGGGAGTGGAGGCAGGAGGATCAGAAGTTCCAAGTCCTCATCAGCTACATAGTGAATTCCAGACCAGCCTGGGCTATAGGCCCTGTTGGGGGGGAAAAAGGAGAAAAATAGGAAAGAACAGTAGGAAAAAGGAGAGAGGAGAAGAGACAAGGAGCAAGGGATAGAGGGGACTGTTAGGTGTCAGGGTTGGGACTGGCTACAGGGAAGTCTGTCATCCATGGCTACTGGGATTTTCTGTTCTGCAAGGTGAAAACTCCTCCCCCAAGCCAGACAGGTTGTGGTTGCCCAGCACTATGGATACACCTAAAGCCAACATTACATATTTAGAAAAGGTCACGGAAATATGTTTTACGATTGGGGGGGGGGTCATGACTAAGAATAAAACTTTAAAAAGAACATGTGTTCTGAGGAATCACTTTATTCTGTGCCAGAAGCATTCAGTTCCTGCTTGTTTGTCTCTGGCTAGTTTCCCTGGGTGGCTGTCCTGGCACCTCCATGGCTCAGCCGCTCATATCCTTCACCTCCCTCCTTTCCTCTATGTGTTGCAAAGTCAGGCTCTCACCTTGCTCTCCGGGTGGGGTCACTGTCTCACTCCCTCCTTCAGCCCCTCCATTCATGCTGTTCTTCCAGAGAGGCCTGGCCCTACAGCTGCACATGCGTGCGGTACAAACAGAAAGAACATGGCAGTACTTATGCAGACAAATATCAGTCAAAGTGAAGAGGCACGGGAAAAGAAAAGAAAACCCAAGATTCTGTGATCCAGTTTGCCTTTTATGATCGCAGAACATATCTCAAAATTTAGCATCAAAAACAGCTAAATATGCAGCCTCAGCTAGTAGCATACACCACCTGTCATTTCAAAAATTAATAGTGTCCGTGGGACGATGGGACACCGGGACTAGCGCATCTTGTCGTTGCCGGTTCCCTTTTAACTAGGTGCTTTCTGCAGAGGGCTCGCTGTTCAAAGGTTGCCAATTCAGTTTGTTCTGACTATGTGTTTGTCATTTCAAATACCAGCTATATGCCAATGACTCAAAAATTCAAATCCTCAGCCAAAATCCTGCCACAGAGCTCTGGACCCTCAGATCCTGCTGCCTACTCAGCAGCTCCTCTCGACGTCTGCTGGCTCCCCAAAAGCCGGCCACGTGAGCCTGCCCACCTTAACCGTGCCACCTGCATTTAGGGGAAGGCGCTGAGATCCCTGCCAGTCATATCCTGTTTGTTTAATCTTGGGGATCATCAAATAAGGGTCTCCTCCACCCACCCCTCTCCACGTGGCTCAAGTCACTCTCTGTGGTCCCTTCAAGTGATTAGAACCCTACTCAGGGCCTCCAGAGTCGCTTATTTTTATTTGGTATTTCTAATTGCAAACACGATCATGGCATTGCCAGAAAGCTTCGTGGATTCTTGACTTCCATCATTAGGATAAGGTGCAAAGGTGTCAGTCAACCTGGGCCCCAACAGTCCATCACCACAACCATGTCAGCCCTCTTTGTGGTCTACCAATTCCCCTCAACGACATCAATTTCCTTCCTGCCTCAGATCTTTGTCAAATGTCATTCCTTCGTCCAACATGACATTTCTCCCTCTTCAGTTTGCATAACCACCTTCTCCCCCCTAAAGTTCAGCGCAGGGCTGGAAAGACAGCTGAAGCAGCGAAGCGAGTCCCTTGCCACGCAAGCATGAAGACGGAGTTAGACTCCTCGAACTTCCAGAAAAAGTCAGGAGTGAGTGTGCACACCTGCAATCCCAGTGCTGCACGCTCCAGATAAACATGGAAGACTCGGTCTCAGAAATCACAGCGGATGGCCCAGGAAGAACGGTGCACCTCTCCAAAGGCTCACCTCAAATCAAGCCTCTGCACATAGGCCTACATATGTACATGAACACTTTCACATGCCCACACACACACCCATGCACAAGTGAACATAAATATACAACACAATTCAATTGATTTAACTGGAATTTGCCCAGAGAAAGGGTTTATTTCCCTCAGGGCTCAGGCAGATTCCTCATAATCTCTCAAAGAAATTGTGCTTCTCCTTAGTCAACTAAAGTCAATTATTAATGCAGTGAGTTTTGGGTTTTTGTTGCTGTTGTTTGCTTTTTGTGGGTTTTTTCTTTTAACTCTGTGCCTGCTTCTAACTCTAGAATAAATAGTCTGAGGAATAATGCCTGTTTCACTTAACTCTGCATTCCTAGGACGTCCAAAGTGCTTGGCAATCGATGTTCATAACGTAGATTTGTTTTGTCGGTGAGCAAAAGCATGGATAGAATGTATTAAGGGTGGTGCCAATTCCTCTAATAACAAAGATAAAATTTAATTTATTTGGCAGCTTCTGTGCTTGTTTTAAAACCATTCCAACCTAAATATTTTCTAGAAGAACCCAGAATTGGAAGCGCTGGAATTTCTGTGCTTGCTAAGTATTATTCATTGGATGACACTTCGGAAGCATCAGAGCAGCACTGCACAGTGACCCAGCTTTGAATCCACTCAGGTGATCCACCAAGTTCATGGGCACCGAAAAAGCCAGCCAAACCCTGCCACGCCTGAGTCCCTCCACACACTGCAGGCTGACTGAGCTCCTTCGCTCCTGAGCTAGGTTAGCGAACGTGGCTGCTTTACTAGGACAACAGGCTTGGTAGAGAGTGGCCAGAGTCGTCTCCATACACTCAGCACAAGTGGGCATGAGCACTGCGCGCTGACGGCTGAGAGGTTAAGAGTACATACTGCTCTTGCAGAGGACCTGAGTTCAGTTCTCAGCGCCTACACTGGGTGGATCACAACTGCCTGTAATACCAGCTCCAGGGGGATCTGACGCCTTCTTCCGGCCTCCACAGGTATCTGCACTCACCTGCATATAACCATACATAAATATAATTTGCAAAAATAAGACGAGATTTCTGAAATACTTCAAAGCCTGACAGCCTTCACGATAGAGGAACTGGCTGTCAGGCCCTGCGGCTTGCAGTAGAGATGGTTTCTGCTCTCAGCACACAGACACTCAGATGCTGGTCCAGGCTCTCAGGATCTGTGGGAAGTGTGGAAGTCAGCCCCCTGCTCAGTCTTCCATTAAGGAAGGTTATTATAATTTCCTGTCCATCAAATGAGACAGCAGGGAACATCCCATTTATAATCACACACCATAATCCCAACATGTTGCTATTATCTTCATCTGCCCCACATCTCTAAGTCTGTCCTACAAAGAGAACCAGAGACTGTCAATCCTGGATGTCTGTCACCATGGTTACGGATATATATCCATGACAGTTAAACCTAGGAACAAAGTCCCTTTCAGAACCTGACCTACTGTGAGAACCAAGCTGAACCATAACCACCAGGGTCTGAAAATAGGTTTGTGAAGCTGGCGTGACTGGCCATAACACATCCGCCCTTCGGAGCTTCCAGAAGTCCCCCTTTCTCTGTGGTCCTGAAAACTTGGTGAGATCTTTGACTGAGTTTTGATCAACAAAATACACAGAAGTGACATGAGTTGCCTCCACATTGGCCTTTAAACCATCTGTCTTGGAGCTGGAGCCATGGTTCAGTGGTTAAGACACTTGATGCTCTTGCAGACGACCCAGATTAGAATCCCATCATCCATATCATGTTTATAACCATTTGTAACCCCATATCGAGGAAATCTGATGCCCTCTTCTGGCTTCTGTGGGCACCAGGCATGCACGTGGTACACAGACATGCATGCAAGCAAAACACTCATATGTATAAACCAAAATAAATGTTAAACAAATTTTTCAAACCTCTGTCTTTGCATCACCTGCTCTTACTACTCATGTCAACCTTGAACAATATGTAGTCTAGGAGCCTGAGACGAGGCCAGAGCTGGGGACTTCCTCTCAGGAAAGCCTTCCACTAGATACTCACATGAGGAAGCCCGCGTGCCTAAGAGATGAGCAGCTGGCAGGTAAAGGAGCTAATATTGTGGGGTTTGTTCTCCCAACACAGCCAGTCCCATACTGATAGGGACACTAACATACGTGTAGTAAAAGAACAAGCCCAATGGGCTATTTGGATTGGCAGCTTGACAGAATCTAGAGTCCACACAAAAACAAGTCACTGGGAAGTCTGGGAGGAGTCTCTATACTGGGTTAAACGAGGAAACAAAAAAAAAACCTTCCTGAATGTGGGCAGCACCTTACCAAAGGCTGGGGTCCTGACCTGAATATAAAGGAGAAAGGGAGCTGAGCACCAGCATCCATCTCTCTGCTTCCTTCCTGACTATGGATGCCATGTGACCAGATGCCTCATGCTCCTGCCACCATGGCCTCCACCATGATGGACTGTGTACGCTCAAACTGTGAGCCACAACCAACCCTTCCTGTAGTTGCTTTTGCCGGGTACTTTGTCACAACAATGAGAAAAGCAAATGTTTTGGGCTGGATTGATGGCCCTTTGATTAACAGTGCTTACTGCTCTTGCAGAGAACCCAAATTCAGTTCCCAGCACCCACATGGAGAGACACAATCATCTGTAACTCTAGCTACAGTGGAATCCGCTGGCCTCTTCTGGCCTCTAAATGCAACTGTATTCACATGCACTCCACACCCACAGACAATTAAAGATAACAAAATTCAACCTTAAAAAAAAGAAAAGCAACGGATAAAGCAAATAAAAAAAAATAGGAATGATCCCAAACAGTCACATTATACATTAAAAAGTCCAAAACAATGTTTACCAAAATTTTAATAATTGCATCTTAATAATGAACTAAAACCAGATTTTATTTTGTGCACTTTTTGCACTTCAAAATGATTGTCTCTTATGCTATCAGTAGCTTTTATAAATGGATCATATTTAATGTCTTAATAAAAGTTAAATATCATTAAAAAACGCATCAAAGGAAACGGAGTCAAATTCACTCCAGGGTTCACATTGAGCCCATCAGTTATGATGCCAGCACACATCGAGAGAGCCTGCCATGCAAAGACACGCTCTAAAGAAGAGTCTGGTGACAAGGCGAGCACACTGTCCCCAGCCCCTGTACGTAAGTGGAGCTGGCACATCAAGCACAGTACCTGTGCAGTGAAGGCTCCAGGAACCACTATTTACTGTAAGCCCGTGTGCCTTCCCCTTTAATCTGTTAGGAAATGAATGCCCTTGGAAGCACCAAGAGAGTGATTAAGGAAATGATTAATGATTAAAGCCGGAAGATTTGGCCGAGCTCTCTCTACTTGTATATTCTCTCTCTCTCTCTCTCTCTCTCTCTCTCTCTCTCTCTCTCTCTCTCTCTCTCTCAGTTGTCTACATTCTGCTACAACACTGAGAAGGAAAAATAGAGCTTCCATCAGGAACCATAGGACAGGACCCAGGAGACGAGACCCTACTCAGGTTCTTCCTCAGACTAAGGCACTAACAAACATGTCTTGATTTCAGCTCCACGCCTTGGCTACTACCAACAACCTCCAGTTTAGAAGCTGGGCTGAGCCTCTGGGCTGTAACCTGCAGGAACAAGGGAAAAGATGCGTTCTTCCACCAGGCATAGCACCATAGTGGATCTGAGGGTTTCCTGGCTGCTCACAAGAGCTAGTGACATCCTGGAACTAGATGGGAGTTACTTCCCCTTAGAGTATTCTGTCTCTTTGGAGCTGGCAATGTCACCCCTTCCATCCTACCTGCTGAACTGTCCCCACAGGCCTGTGCTCCACAAGCTTCTCTAGACACAACCCACAGACGTGAGCAGCTCTGGACTTCCTCAGAAATCAAAGCCATTCCCAGTTCTGCCTTTTTGGTTTATCTTTTCTCCTTTCCTGGCCTCTGTCTCCCTTTCCTCCTATGCTCACTCTTAGCTTCTGAACCTTAGCTCCCAAAACTTAGCTTCTCTCTCCAAAACACAGACACCAGGTATACATTTTTCTCCCATGCTCTACTTCTGTAGAGACTTGACCCCACCTCACGCCCAGGCTGAGTCCCAACCATCCATTTCCACCCTTTGCTTCCTTTTGTGAATTCTAGCCTGTATGTGCCCTCTACATCACAACCCAGTGGACCTACAGGACCCAGGGACAGGGTCACAGTCCTGTTATCCTGACAGCACAGAAGCAAAATGGAACCTTCCACAGTAAATACAGTGCCACAGTATTCAAATGCTGCATTAAAAGAATGCTCCTTACATCTCAGACCTGGGATCACTACAGCATATTTTCCATCAAAAAGAAGTACCTGCCCAGGATGGCCTTGATCTTCCTGCCCCACCTCTGAAGTGCTGGGATTGCATAACAGCTGGCAGGACTGAAGGTGGGGGGGGAGGGAGAGTGCATGCATGTATGGAGGCCAGAACCCAATTTCAGATGCCATCCATACTATTTTCAGAGATATAGGACCTTTCACTGCCCTGCAGCTTGACAAGTAGGCTAGACTGACGGGCATGTGAGCAGCCCCCAGCCCCTCACTGGGGGATTCTAAGCAAGGATTCTACTGCTGAACAATATAACCAAACCATAAAAAAAGACAAAAGACAATATTTTGCTATGTATTCACTCAGGCTGACCTTGAACTCTCTACATAGCTCAGGCTCACTCTCAACTGTAATCCTTCTGTTTCTATATAGGTATATACCTCCAAAGTTGATCTATTGGCTTTTTTAAAAATTATATCTTATGTTAACTTCTAAAATTTGAGAAACTTTAACACTCATGTCTAATTTTTCTTCTGAAATACAAACTCAGCAACATTGATGGTGGGAACTGGGATGTCAAAAGCTGATTTTGACCTTCAATATAAGCCCCTTTGTCTGAACTCCGTCACACAAGTTTGCTTTACATGTGCGTGGCCTGTTCTACTGACCTGAGTGGACAATGCTTTCTTCCAACCCAAGCTCTGCAAAGTCTTTTTTTTTGCCACAGGATTTTAGGTTTTGAGACCTATGCCCATCTGGAACATTCTTCTGGGTAAAACATTTGAGAAATTTTATAAATGCATAAAATACTTGAATTCGCCTGCATTTGTTCTATGAACTGTGGTAATTTCATTTTGTCCTTCCATTTTGCTTTTCTTTAGCTCAGAAGAATTAGAAGTTCATGGTGCATCTAACACAACCTGCCTTGTTTCCCATGAGCCCAGAAAGGCATGAGATGAAATTACCATGGCCCAGCGTGCCACCTCTCCCCCTGGAAGTCTACCCAAATCCAAACAATGGCGCCACTGTAGGGTCAAGAAAGGTTGCAAAGCAAAATTACTTTAACACAACAGGAAGAGAATTTAAACAGAGCTGAGCAAAATTGCAGACTTCTCTCCCTTAGCTCTCTCATGTTATACACAGACAGGCTACAGAGAGTTTTGCAACAGCCAGGCTCAAAGAAATCAATGTTGTCTGAGCAGTAGGAACGAAGTCAGTATATGTGTGTGTGCATTCAGTGTTGCGAGGAGGGTTGCTTGTTGGTTTGCCAGCTGCCCAGACCCCTGAAATAATCACACAGAAACTGTACTAATTAAATCGCTGCTTGGCACATTAGCTCTAGCTTCTTCTTAGCTAACTCTTATATTAATTTAACCCATTTCTATTAATCTGTATATCACCACATGGCTGTGGCTTACGGGGTAAAGTTCCCAGCATCTATCTCTGGCGGCTCCATGGCTTCTCTCCAACTCCATTCTTTTTCTCCTAGCATACAGCCTAGTTTTTCCCGACTAGTTCTGTCCTGTTCTTGCCACAGGCTCAAAGCAGTTCTTTATTCATTAACCAATAAAAGAAACACATAGACAGAAGAACCTACCACACCACATGTGGTGTGTATGTGTACATAAATGTATGTGCCTGTGTGTGTGCATGTATGCACAAGTGTGCACACATGTGTATTTGTGTGCACACATCTACATGTATCCATGTGTGTGCATGTATATATGTGTGTAACAACATGTTCACACATGTTCATGTGTGTGTAAGTGTATATGTGTAATCATGCATGTGGAAGCCAGAGTCCAGTTATCATTCCTCGGACACTATCTGTCTTGGTTTTTGAGACAGAGTCTCATTGGCCTGGGACTCACCAACAGGTGAGCCTGAGTGGTCAGTGATCCCCAGGGATCTGCCTACATCCACTTCCTCAGCGCTGGGACTGCAATTGCAAGTCACCATCTCCAACTTCTTTACATGGTTGTGAAGCTCAAACTGGAGTCCTCATGCTTGCAAGACATGTACTCTACGGTGGGAGTGATCAACCCAGGCCTGTCCTTGACTTTTTTTTCTTTCTAAGAATCCCCAAACCATTTTCCATATCAGCTTTACATGTTTCCATTTTCTCCACACCCATGTCAGCATCTGTGATGATGTTCCGTGTTTTGTGTGGCCATCCTATCAAAGAATGACTTTAGGTAAGTCACTAAAGGCCTGCGAAAGAACAGAACAAAGGGGGCATCAACAAAGATCACAGCAGTCACAGGGACAGAACCTGGTGTCAGCTCCTAGCTAGGACCTCCCTAGACTAAGCAGGAGAATGTAGCTGCATTCAGTGCAGCCACAGACAAATGGGGCTGTCCCTTGTTCTTAGCCCAGTGCAGCCTTATACCCACAAGGCAATGCAGATCTATTGAGGATTTTCCTCACGCCAAGGCTCAAGTGGTTTTCCTTTCTGCTTGGCAGCCTGTTCCTACCATTCTCAGGTAAGGAGAAAAATCACATTTGTTTCCAATTATCTTTGAAGCTCTCACACGCCTTGCGTATGACACATATGGGGCACGGGGGCTGCCTGCATAGTAGTGGCTGAGGGGAGAAAAAGCCTACAGGCTCACATCTGGAAAAGAAGAGCCTGGTGTTGTGTAAGAACAAAACAAGAAGGACTGAGGCAGTGACACTCACAGGCCAGGTCTCCATGCAACAGACATTCCTTGAGACTTCTGAGTGCCTGAAATGGAAGGCTCTCTTCCAAGATGGTTTTATCCAGGCCAATGACAACTCTTTTGTCATATAGAATGAGATGATGTCTTGCAGGGAAACATTTTTGAGTTAGTTGTTCTTGGTGATCATTGAAAGCGGGTGCTGACCATACCCACTGGAAGAGGCTATGCCAGCCAACCAGCAAGGCCTTCGAATCTCTGCAGGCTTTAACCTGGTAGTACCCACTTATCTGGAAAGACTCACACATTGCCAGCTCATATTACAGAGCAGCTAGGGGGTAGGAAGAAGGTTCTCATTTCAGCGCCATTTGAGTTTGAGTGTACCTATGTGTCATGCATGTGTCTCTGTGTTCATGTATATATGTGTGTAGTTGCATGTGCTGTGCAGTTGCATATGTGCAAATGGGCACATGTTCACAGATATGTGGATGCATGTGAGTGCCCATGCATATAACATTTATGCTGGAATACTTGTCTTAAGGTTTCTATTGCTGTGAAGATAGACCATGACCATGTCAACTCTTACAAAGGACAACATTTAATTGTGGTGGCTCACTTACAGTTCAGAGGTTCCATTTTCTTCATGGTGAGACATGATAACATGCAAGCCGACATGGTGCTGGACAAGGAACTGAGAGTTCTACATCTTGCAGGCAACAGGAAGTGGCTTAAGACACTGAGCAGTATCTTGAGCATATATGAGACCTCAAAATCTGCCTTCATAATGACATACTTCCTCTAACAAGACCAAACCTACTCCAAGAAAGCCACACCTCCTAAGAGTGCCACTCCCCTTTGAGGCCATTTGCTTTCAAGCAACCACGATACTGGAATGCCTTTCTGAGAACCAGTGACGCCCTTGGCTTGGGTTTAGTAAAGTACCACTGGCTTTTTATTATGTTCAATAGCATCAAGGCCCGAAGGGACACATCCATTCCTGCCTCATATCTATCTCTAGCTCTTTCCAGGGCTCTGTGGACAGAAGCTCTGTGGGCAAATACACACACACACACACACACACACACACACACACACACTATAGTTCAATGCATTGATCTTGTGATGTACTGCTCCTCTCTGCTAGGCATTTTAAGTCCCCAGACAGACAGGGTATTGTTTGTTCCTACAAGGCAGTACCAGACATGAGTTTAAATCCTAGCTCTGGCTTTTTACCATCTGGGTGGTTTTGATCACTGTACAGTGTGTGGTATGATCAGCAGACAGCAGAGACTAGTGCAGAAATGTATCAATTCCCCACCCACTGAACTACGTGCAAAATCAGGCCACAGGGATATTCCGGAACAGCCTTCCACTCAGGCATGCCACTAAATCAATAAAGTCCTTAACACCCGGGGCTTTCTAAAACAATAAAGGAAGACAAAATCTACCTTGCACAACCAAAGTCACAGGATGCTGCCACAAGCAAAGAGAAGTTTCCACAAAATCCTGAGTGTAGGTTATCTGATGGTTAATAGTGGGGTATGCCAAACACACACACACACACACACACACACACACACACACACACACACCATTAATATAAAGGTTACTGCACTATTCAGCTCACTTTATTTGTTCATTCATTTGGCATGTGCAGGCAGGTGTGTGAACGTAGGTGGGTAGGTGTGTGCATGCCTGTGGAGACCAGAAGTCAATGTCGGATACCTTCCTTGATTGTTCTCCTCATCTTCTGAGACAGTCTTTTGTGGAACCTGGAGCTCACTGATTCTTCTACACTGGCTGCTCGGCAAACCCCAGGGATGCCCCTGTCTCCACTTACCAGTGCTGGGGTTCCTGCTCACAGCCACACGGGGCCACGTACAGAGGTGCTGAAGACAGCTCTCCATTTCTCATGCTTGTTCCACAATCCCTTTACCAGACAAAATCCTATCCCCAGCTCCCAGACAGAATTATATCCTCAGTTTACCAGGTAGGGAAAATGAGGCACACAAATCACAGAAACACCTGCCTGTGATCTACAACAGCACATTATAACACAATGCTATTACACACACACACACACGCATACACACACATACACACACACACACACACACACACACACACACACCACACAAAAAGGCCCAGCTGCATCTCAGGGTACAGCTTTCCCAAACCATGCTCTTTATGACACAACCAGGACACAGGATGGCACAGACTTTTTTTTTCCTCAGTGAAGTCTACAGTCATTCCTGTGTGAGATGCTATCATCTATCTCAGCCTCTTTCGGGGGTGCACAGTGCACAGACAAACCTAACAGAAACAGTTAAGTCATTTTCTAGCCAAAGCATTTACATCTGTTACATATGCATGAGAAATTCAGTTCATATCATTTGAGACTTTCACAGAAAGAAAAAAGCACAACTTTTTGAGAAAACAACTTGTATCTGATCTTAATTGAGTGAAGTGGATTCCATATTTTATAAGAAATTTTGTCTTTTAATTTGGGGAATTCTAGGGCTGGGGTGTAGCTCGGTAGAGTGCTTGCCTAGCACACACAAAGCCCTGGGTTCAATTCTCAGCACCACATAAACTAGGCATGGTGAGCGTGCCTGTAATCCCAACACTGGGGAGGTAGGGGCAGGAGGATCAGAAGTTTATCCTTGGCTATACAGCAAATCTGTGGCCAGATCAGACCACATGAGACCCCTACTGAAATAATAATAATAATTTGCAAAAATCAGTGAAGGTATAGAAGGCAACTGAGTTATTTTGAAGAAGGTCATTACACCCTTGGATCTCAGCCATCCAGATCCTGATGTTGCCTAGGGTAACTTCCTACCCTGGGCACAGTTGTGTGAGTTTCCCATGAGCCACCAGTCTCAGGCTCTCTGCAGACACCTCTGGAAACACAACTGTCTAGCCACTTGTATGTGTGAGCCCGTGAGTTAGTGTCTGCCAACTGTCTCCATTTCTCCTGATAACAGACTCTCCACGTCTCTAAAAAGCAAGGCAGGAAGTGGTGGGATGCACTCAGTCTGAAAAGCGACATTGAAAGCAGCTGAGGGCAGGAGGGCCAGCTGCTCCTCTAGTTTTCCCAAGGCTGACTGGGCCCAGGTCCTGGGACCCTGAGAGGCGGAAGCTGGGTGCGTTTGAGCAGGGCCTCCTGTAGACACCTCTGTTTGCCATTCCCCTTTCTCAGGGTCTTCAGGGAGTGGAGAAGTTGCAGGCACTGACGGGGGCACAAGATTCATTGCTGCTACACTGGGGGAAAGGAAGCCAGGGCAAACAGAACCCTTTTTATCCCCGTGTGGCAGAGCAGTTCAGAGAAGAAGTCAGGGGTTTGTTAGAGGCAGCCTGAGGGAACACAGGCCACTTCTCTGGGCGGCAGCCACGTCTGGTTACCCACGCATCCTGGATACAAATGGCCTTGGGGGAACACAAGCCAATTCCCAGGGGAAATCTGTCCTCATGAAATAGCCTAATGAGAAAGGCACAGCCATCCCTTCATCTGATAGCCAGAGCCAGGGCACAGTGAGCAGGTGACAGGGTGTGGGAGAGAGAGAGAGAGAGAGAGAGAGAGAGAGACCGACCATGACTGGTGACCAGACTAGACAACTCGGGGAGATGTGTTTTGTGAAGGGGTGCTTTGTGGAGCTGAAGGTCAGGGTGCAGAGCTGGTCACAGGGGAGCCTGGGACTTCTCCATGGGAGAACACATGGACTTTCCAGAAGGAGTTGGGTTAGGGAGAAGAAAGAGAATGTGCTAGGTCCAGCAAGAGCCAGTGCAAAGGTTCTGAGGTAGGAGTTAAGTGTGTGAGCTCGCCCCAGAACAGACAGGAAGCTCATGTGGCTAGAGATATGTGGCGAGCATCCTTCAGATGGGCAGGGAGGATTATCTGGACCAGGGACGTCCTAGAACAAACTTAGTCTGTGGGTGTCAGAATGGTTCGTAAACTTAGTGTACCGCCATGGAAATCAACATGGAGGGCTCTCCAAACCCTAACAGCAGAGGTCTACCATATGACCCAGCCTTACCGCTTCTGATCATTTGTCAGGCAGACACTCCCATATATTTACTGCCGCGCTGTTCACAAGGGCTGAGTTAGAGAAATTCAGGTGTCTATCAACAGAGGAATGCAAAGGAAAATGTGGTATATCAACACAATGGGATTTTGTTCAGCCATGAAGAACAAGACCGTGTCATTTACTGGGAAACGGAAGCACCTGGAGATGATCATATTTCACACAGAAAGGCGGAGCTAAGATATTATGCCAAAGCATATGTGTACACATGAAATGCGATAGGCGTCAGGCTGTCCAAGGAGGATGGAGGGAGTCAACAAGGAAGGATGGGGGTGATATGGTAAGGTGGGGGATATGAGGGATACGTGCTCAGAGGACATTACCTACATACGTGAAAATTCCCTCACCAGTACCCAATGCAACACACACACACACACACACACACACACACACACACAATAAAATGTAACTCTGCATTGTGGTAGAGAATATTGCCACACTAGGAGATGCTGGATAGAACACGGAGTGTAATTTGTTCAAATCGCAGCCACACAACTTCCCAGCCTGGGTGACTTGGTCTAGCTCTTAATGCCTCCATTTTTTTCTCAGCCTGTCATGGAGTCAGCAAGGAACACAGCACACAGCACAGTGGGTTACTGTGGTTGCTAGATGGAAGATGTCTAGGGGTTGGGGAGGAGCTGGCTGCCCACCTACTGAGGGCTGGCCTCATAATGAAGCTGGTGATACCAGGATGAGAGAAAATCAGAAGGACATTAACTGAGTGTCCTGTGGGAGCGACAGTTTATTTCTGGCCACACAGACCATCTTACAGCATGCCCATCATGGGATATATTTTCTGCCTCTTTAGGGACTGGCGCCATCCTTTTTTATTCTTGGGTTTTAAAATGACTTGTGCATGAGAGACTTGAGAAAGAAAGAGACAGAGAGGTAAGAGGGCAGTGCCCTCAGAGGCCAGAGGACGATGTCAGATCCCCTGGCACTGGCATTACAGGGTGGTTATGAGATGCTATGCCTGTGCTAGGAATTGGGTCCTCTGCAAGAGCAACCAGAGCTCATAACTGCTGAGCCATCTCTCTAGTTTCCCCTTTTGTTCTTAATCATATTTCCCCCTTTGCCTGATGGGCTCACAAGGTGACCTGCCAAGGGTGCAGTCTCGCTGGCATCTACTGTCTGGGCTTATGCTGTATACTCTCCTGAAAGATGGCCATCATGCCCCCAGACTGGGAGTCACTCTAAAGCAGGTTCCACTGGAGTTGAGAGGCAAGGATCCCACTGCCTCTGGCTGGCTGCTGAGGAGGTGAGGATCCCAGGGATTAGGGACCCAGGGACTAGTGGCCATAAGGAGGAACAAAGCCTTACCCTGGGAAGACACCAAATGCCTGGCTTCGATTCTTGCATGGCGACTATCAGACAGACAGGAGACACCAGGACAAAGGATGTGCTAAGATGTGACATGAACAGCAGCAAAAACCTCATACGTGAGGCAGTATTGGCAGAAAGCAGTCAAGAAGGTGTGAAGTGAGATGTGGTGTTTACTAACACATCTGTCAGCTGAGCCTCCAGAGTCGGTGTGCGAGAATCCCAACCAGTTAACTACATGACGAAAGCCCCTATGTCACAGAACCGCGAGGGCATGGCTAATAAACAAATAGCAAGGGAATAAGATGAGAGTGGGTAACATAGCTAATTTTGACTGTCAACTTGGCAGGATTTGGAATCACCATGGAGACACACCTCAAGGCTGACTCTATGAGGATGCTTCAGGAGAGGTTTAACTGGGGAGAGGAGAGCCATCCTGAATGTGGGCAATATCATCCCATGAGCTGGGGGTCTAGTCTGTATTAACAGGAGAAAGTAAGACGGAGCATGTTGGCACACACCTTTGATCCCAGAAATGGGTAGGTCAAGGCAGGTGGAGCACTCTGAGTTTGAGGACAGCCTGGTCTACATAGGGAGTTCCAAGGATGCCAGGGCTACACGGTGAGACCCTGTCTTAAAATAAATAGGTGATAGATAGGTAGATGGAGAGAGAGAGAGAGAGAGAGAGAGAGAGAGAGAGAGAGAGAGAGAGCGCCAAGTGCTCATCTCTCTGTTGCTGACTACAGATGCAGAGAGACCAGCTGCCTCATGGTCCTGTTGCCATCCTTCCCACCATCAACTGTGAGCCAGAAGAACCCTTCCTTCCTTCCTTCCTTCCTTCCTTCCTTCCTTCCTTCCTTCCTTCCGTTGCCTTTGTCAGCATTTTATCCCAGCAACAACAGTAACTAATCATGCTGGATTCAGAAGATGTCAGGTACACGACAAATACTCTGACAGGAGCCACAGACTGGGCATGTTAGCAAGCTGTCTCCACATCTTCGTCTGCCTTGTGATTGGTTGTTTTGAGACAGAATCTCAGGTAGCTCAGGTTGAGCCCTCCCTCACTATACAGCGAAGGCTGATTTTGAATTCCACAGTCTCCTGCCTCATAAAGGGAGAAACAATAATTTTGATAAACCCTTTGCTTAAGTTGCACAACAGCAATCTAAAGCAGACAGATCTGTATTCTTTGGCTGCTTTGGGGGGTAAGGGTGGCTGCAGGGATTTCAGAGCTGACATGTTTCCGCATCTCTTAGCATTTCTGTGACAGAAGCAGAGGCCAATTAACAAAGGGATGGGAAGAAAGCCGTGTCTGCAGAGAGTTGACAGCAGATCGGCACCAGCAGAAAGCAAGGGACTCTACAAGGAAAGCCACCTCTGAGCCACACAGAGGGACAAGCCACACCTCCTACTCTGCCCCAGCCCACGCCTGGGGCATGAACCCAAGAGAAATGAGCACACAGCCAGGCTCCACAAGGCGGTGAGTCCAACATCTGCTTCAGGCTACAAAGATGGCATAGCTGGTAAAGTGTTTGCCACACAAGCAAGGAGACCTGAGTTTAGCCCTCAGAAGTCATACAACAGCTGGGCATGGTGGCACACATCTATAATCCCAGAACTGAGATTCTGGCAGAGACGGACAGGTCCCCGGGGATTGCAGAGGAGCCATCTAACCTAGCCTACAAGCTCCAGACCAATGAAAGACCTCGTTTCAAAAACAAAGTAGAACATGTGAGGAACAACATTCCAAATGACCTCTTGTCTCCACACATGTGCACACATATATGTGCATGCATGAATGTACATATGCATATCAATTAAACGCACGTATAAATAAGCGAACAAATAAATACGTTTTCTATATGCCCTCTGTCGACAATGCATTTCTTCGTGGGGCACTGGGCCCAAGTCAAACACTATTCAGCACTGTGAAAATCATTTTGATTGATACTAACATAAATTTATTATAAGCACTCATTCAGATGCACATGTTACTTTAAATAAGCTAAGACCCTGGGGGATGGGTAGACTTGGTTTCCTAATAGGTAGCCCGTAGGTCCTTCTCTGCTGGCCACGCTACCTAGAGCAAAAGCCATCCATCAAACAGCCAAATGAACTAACTTCCTTTGTGTCGGGAGCAGCCATCTGAACACGGCGCAGCCATCTGAACACGGCGCAGCCATCTTGAAGAAACTACATGCAGGGGCAGCTGCTTACTGTCCAAGGGCTGTGACCAAAGTGGGTTCACCTGCTGCAGCCTGCAGCTGTCTGCTGCTGCCATGTGCTGAGATGGACGGAAGCCCAGGCTTACAAAGGCTGCCAAGAACCTGGTCTCGAAGTGCGTATCCTGGCCCACTTGCTGTCCCTAGCAAGACAGAGCAGGACAGCAGCCAGCTGTGAGGGACGCCTCTGAGTATCTATAGTGAACTGCATGCTGGGAAATCAGTCCAGGAAGATGACCATGGCAATTGTACAGTGAGGGCCCTAGGGTAGAGTTTCTGCCTTACTGTGGTATTAGTAAACAAAGAAAGCGCCAACCTATAAACACAGCAGCGACCCACACACAAATGTTCTATCATGGACTTGCCTACCGTCTATCTGGAAAATACTTCATTATCCACAGTCAGGCATTTTACCAAACTACCCATCCACTAGGCACTTTGTAACCTGGGCCATCTTGCTCCTCCTCTTCCTTGTCTAGACACCAAGGCCCACCACCTAATGAGCTTGAGCTGTTTTGTGGTTTGAAGGGAAGGGTCAACACTTGAACACTCTGGGGGAGGGGAGGCAAAGCGCCAAGGGGAAGAAGTAGAGGAAGAAGTCCCATTGCTGTGCTGTGTGGCTCTGGTCCATCTAAAGAGTCAGTGGCATTTAAGATATTCATCAATCTGACTTTGAAAGGCCAGTCTCTGCCTCTGTTTCCATCAGTTGCTGGATGAAGGTTCTATGGTGATAGTTATGATATTCATCAGTCTGACTACAGGGTAAGGCCAGTTCAGGCACCCTCTCCTCTACTGCTTAGGGTCTTAGCTGGGGTTATCCTTGTGGATTCCTGGGAATTTCTCTAGTGTCTGGTTTCTTGCTGGCTCCATAACGGCTCCCTCAATCAAAATATCTCTTTCTTTGCTCTCATCTTTGTCCTTCCTCCATCTCGACTATCCTGTTCCCTCAAGTTCTCCTCCCTCTTCTCCCCCTTCCCCTTCCTTTCTCCCTCCCTTCTCCCCCTACCCCCATGCTCCCAATTTTGTCAGGCAATCTTGTCTATTTCCCCTTTCCTCGTGGATCTATGTATGTTTTTCTAAGGGTTCACTTAGCTTCTCTAGGATCATCCCCAAAGCAATGTGCCTTACCCTCTCTGAGGAGTAGATGGGGGGGGGGGGGGGTCGGGTAGGAGGGTAGGTAGAGGGAATGGGAAAAGGGGAGGGAGTGGGAACTGGAATTGGTATGTAAAATGAGAAAAGTTAGTTTGTTTTCTTTTTTTAAAAAAAGTAAATTAAATTAAGAAAGCGGGGGCGGAGCCGGGCGGTGGTGGTGCACGCCTTTAATCCCAGCACTCGGGAGGCAGAGGCAGGCGGATCTCTGTGAGTTCGAGGCCAGCCTGGTCTACAGAGCTAGTTCCAGGACAGGAACCAAAAGCTACGGAGAAACCCTGTCTCGAAAAATCAAAAAAAAAAAAAGAAAAAAAAAAAGAAAGCGGGGGCGGGGGGAGGGGGGGGTCATAGTCCCCCAACTAGGACTGCTCACCACAGGGAAGTAGAAAGTTTGCTGGATTAACACTCTATGTGGGAGATTTCCAGGGTCACCACGTAAGAAATGGTAAGTTGACTACTTGCACAGTCTTCCAGAAGCCTGCTGGGAGAAGCTCAGCCTTCCAATGGTATTAGTCTAGGTTTAGGGGATTTTAATATATATATTAAATATTAAAAAATAATATATATATATTATTTTTAATTATGTGTGAGTTTGGGGTGGTATGGCCACTTGAGTATAGTGCCTGATGAGGCCGGAAGAGTGTGTCACGTCCCCCAGATCTGGAGTTACAGATGGTTGTGAGCTGCCATGTGGGTGTTGGGAACCAAACCCAGGTCCTCTGGAAGGGCAGCCAGTGTTCTAAACCAGTGTTCCCTCCAGGCCCTGTTGTAGATTTTGTTAGTCCTGCTTTTCCTATATGTTTAGGGGTGGGGAGGTATGTTTTGACATAGAGTCTTATGTTTTTATTATTATTGTTTTTTAAGCATTTTAGATTAACATACAAAGTAATGGATTTTATCATGGGAATTGCTATTTGGACCAGCAGACTGGTCTGGAATTTTCTCTATAACCTGGCTGGCCTTGAACTCATGATCTTTCTGCCCCTGCCTCCTGAATGATGCTATGGTCATGGACATGTCAATGTTGCCTTCTATCTGTCAACTATCGGTGGTCCCTCATTGTTCCGGCCTCCCCTTGTCGTCTCTCCATAGAACCCTTAGCAATCACCACTGGCTACCAAAGCCTTCTTGAGATCCTTCCAAAATCCCCAATAGAGACTGATCAACCCCGTATCCACTGAGCCTTGCTGTGTAGTTACAAGACACTGTGGCTAACCTCTTCTTCCAGTTCTCAGTCACCGCCTATCACTTTGGAATCATTGTTATTAATAAAACAAGTGATGCCTTGAACCCCAAAACTTTGACCAGAGGATAAAGTGGGTCTGACCTGAGAGGCGGCTGTTAAGTGCCTGTCAAGTAAACTAACAGGAGGGCCCCAATACAAAGTGGAGCCCACAGCAGAGGTGATTCGCATACCACACAGGATGATCTGGACCGGCAAGATCTCATCACACTACCCTACAGCTGCACAGTTTAAAGCGCACACATTGCTTATGTCTATAATTTTCCTTATAATATTTTCAGATGATAGAGCCGATACTACCTGAAGCAAGAATGGAGAGGACTATACCCCCATAAAGGAGTAAGAATGCATCAACCTTATTCCTGATATACTGTATGGGAAGAAAAAAAAAAGACACCCTATGGCTTGCTGCTAAAATTTCTTAGCTATTTTATGGAAACTGTTTAATCCATTTTTCTCCCAGTAGCAGCATACCTAGTAGGAAACATATTTAAATTAGATACTTACGAAGCCAAAGACCACATTCCTTAATTATTTATGCAAGTTCTCACTTCATTTATTTATTTATTTATTTATTTATTTATTTATTTATTTAAGATTTCTGTCTCTTCCCCGCCACCACCTCCCATTTCCCTCCCCCTCCCTTGTCAGCCCAAACAGCAATCAGGGTTCCCTGCCCTGTGGGAAGTCCAAGGACCACCCACCTCCATCCAGGTCTAGTAAGGTGAGCATCCAAACTGCCTAGGCTCCCACAAAGCCAGTACGTGCAGTAGGATCAAAAACCCATTGCCATTGTTCTTGAGTTCTCAGTAGTCCCCATTGTTCGCTATGTTCAGCGAGTCCAGTTTTATCCCAGGCTTTTTCAGACCCAGGCCAGCTGGCCTTGGTGAGTTCCCGATAGAACATCCCCATTGTCTCAGTGTGTGGGTGCACCCCTCGCGGTCCTGAGTTCCTTGCTCGTGCTCTCTCTCCTTCTGCTCCTGATTATCCTGAGTGAGGTAAGCCAGACCCAAAAGGAAGAACATGGGATGTACTCACTCATATTTGGTTTCTACCCATAAATAAAGGACATTGAGCCTATAATTAGTGATCCTAGAGAAGCTAAATAAGAAGGAGAACCCAAAGAAAAACATATAGGCATCCTCCTGAATATTAACCTTCATCAGGCGAGGAAAGGAGACAGAGACAGAGACCCACATTGGAGCACTGGACAGAAATCTCAAGGTCCAAATCAGGAGTTCTCCTTCTTAACTAGGGAAACAAGTAGCAGAGATGACTTAACAGCTCCGCTCTGAGGATCGTGTACGAGACAATAGGCTTCAAAGAAAAATGCCCTTTCAAGGACGACGAAAGGCACCGTTTTCTTATTATGAAGCCTGTTCCCTCATTAGCGACTTTTAATCAATACCTTCTCCACTTTTAAGTAGACAAACACATCTGTGCCTTTGACCAGAGTTCCTGACAGCTGTGCAGGGCTTTGTGATCTGGGCTTGTTTAATAACAAAGGCGTCCTTAAGTACCTGTGCCATGTGCTCTTGAATTAGCGACTTCTGAAAGACTTAGACCAGTGGTTCTCCACCTTCCTAACACTGAGACCTTTTAATACAGTTCCCCCTGTTGTCCTGACTTCCCCAAACCATAATATTATTTTCATTGCTACTTTGTAACTGTAATTTTGCTACTTTTATGAGTCATAGTTTAAATATCTGTGTTTTCCAATGATCTTAGGGAATCCACCTCAAGGGCCATTACCCCATAGGTTGAGAACAACTGCTTTAGACAGAGTTGAGAGCTGCAACCAGCCTGGGCCAGAAGATGTGCACCTCTCCCAGGGCCGGTGCTCTTGGGAGGCATCCCTTACCATTATTCTACGTGACATTGATTTGGGCAGGATGTAAAGGGCCTGTTCCCCAGACAGGAGACCGGAAACCATCTGGCACTGTATTTAGAAAAAGAGAGTTGGCAGCAACTGCTATAATGATGGGACAGACCAGCCCCACAGTGGCCACTGCCACACTATGGACACTCTTTATACATCATTCAGAACTTAAAATTTGTCAATAAATACTAGGTGTCATTGGTACACACCCTTAACCCCAGTACTTAAGGGGCAGAGGCAGTTGGAACTCTGAGTGTGAGGCTAGCCTCAGCTATATAGTTGAGTTCCAGGCCAGCCAGAGCTATATAAATGATATCTTGAAAAAAAAGTAATAATAAAAAAAATTAAAAATTAAAAAAAAAGTCAATCAACTCACACTTCAAAAGAACAAAAAACAAACAAAACCACATGAGACAGAGAGCATCCGTGAGTGAGACTCAATCTGTGAATCCCACTTCAATGTCACTGCAGACCTCAACCTGTCTCCTCCTCCACCCCTGGGTCACCAGAGAATCTCCTGTCCCACACTGTGATTGTGGCTCCAGGCAGCACCCCAAGCTGTGGCATACCTGCCCTTACCACTTTTCACAGAACACATACACCTCCACTAACTGCCAGGGGCACCCCAAACATCCTGCCAGAAATTCTTAGACGCAAGTGCAGTTTAAAAATGATCTCATATAAAAGCCAAAGAAGTGGGGATAACTGCCTAAAACCCACGATTAGCAGGCATTGCTCCTTTAAGTTACAACTTTTCCTACCTCACTGCACAAGTGGCTCCCACAGCCCTGAACACACTGATTGGAGCCCGAGGCACCAACTGTTGACACTGGGGAAGGCACATCTGGGGTTTGGTTGGTGTTTATCTCCAGCTGTTTGTGGCTCCCAGGAGCCTCGTCTGAACATTTGGCACTCTCTGGCTGGCACTACCGTGACTCTGCGACACCTCTGGGTGCAGTTACCCTGGGCACCAGTGTTTTTGAAAATCATTTGCAAGTTGCCACTGCATGGGCTAATTTTAGAGAGTCGAAGACTTTGAAGCCAAATACACAGTACGAACTGGTGACTACAGAAAGCAGAAACTTGAACTTTGAGCCTGACGTGATCTCCTCTTTGCCTATCAGGTAGGACACTGCTATAACCCTAGCATTGTGGGACTTCAATTCTGGATATTGTTTTGTTTATCTTGGCAAACAGGTGTTCCAGATGATGGGAGTTAGCGGGAGGTACATTACCACTAAAATTTAAAATTGTTATGAGATAAATTCTGCATTTAAGAACTGAAGGACAATAGTAAATGACCTAACTCTCCCTCCTCTCCCTCTTTCTCTTTTTCCTTAACTCCTTCTCCTCTTCCTCACTCCACTTCCTGGTGCCTCCACTAATTCGTCAATTCTCCTCACAAGCTCCAACTAGCTAACACACACCTGCCTCGGTATGCACATCCCAAGAATACACTCATTTTCTCACTTTGAGTAGCAACATCCACTCTCTCTGGTATAACACTAAACCTCCTGCCCCTTGGCTCCCTGATAAGCAGAGAAACCTCATAGGAGAAGCCCACACTTCCCTGTCCTTTGGCCTCCCATGGTTTAAAACTTTTTTGAGAAGGCAGGCATTAACCTGCAAAAGCGGAGGTATCTCACAGGAGTATCTCACAGAAGTTTCAATGTCACCTGTCCTTAGAAGAGAGGAAGACACAGTGACCTGATCCCAGGGCTCACAGCACTAACCATCAAGAAGCAACAGCCTCCTTGCACTGATGCACCATGCGTCTCCATGGAGACCCATTCACACTTGGCTTGGCCCTCAGGCTCACGTCCCCGCCTGGTTCTAGCAGCAGACAAGTCTGTGACCTGCCAAAGGGAAGAGGATGACACAGTCCCCTCGCTCCTGCAAGTATCCTGCTTGAGATCGACGAAACAATATATAAATAATAGAAAGGACAGGGTGGCAGGACTGTTGATTCGTCAACTTTTCTTCCCTTAAATGGAAACTATGGCTAGGATCTGTCTTTGATCCCCAGGGAGGGGACAGCAGTAACCACCTTTCTGGGGTGGGGGAGGGAACTGATGTGCAGGAAACTTAACAGTGTTCCAGTAAAAAACCCCATGACAGGCATTCACCTAGAGGAGGGTTCCACAGCCCTGGATTATGAGGGACAGGAGGGAGCTGGATGTCATTGGCTCCTGGACCAAGGAGGCAGCTGGAGGTCTGGGGGTGCTATGTATGCTTTAGGTTACAAAATGAATATAGGTACAAAATGGATAATAGGTTACAAAATGAATAACTCCATAGGAAGCTGTGTTATAAATGCCATTCTTAACCTGTAAATCCTGAATGTACTATCTGGTTTTCAGACCCTTTCAGGTTCCCCAAACCCAACAACACAGAGATCCCTATGTATAAATGTGGGCATGCGACTCAGCCGTGTGTGACAGTCTTTGTGTGTGTGACAATATTTCTGATATCCACACTATAGAAATAGTTTTAAATATTAAATGAAACAGACCCCCATGAAGCAAACTGAGGTAATTTGGTTAAATGTCACCTTGGAGGTAGATTTTTCAGTGTGACAGCTTGCCATTTACAAGTGACTCTAACATATTTCAAAACCTACTGTTTTGCCCAATACATAGCTAGAATTTATATCACTTAAGACTACTTTTTAAAAGGACCCCAAAATACAACAACAGTTCAGGCAAAATATTAGCTTCCCCTCTCCCATAAGACCTATCCTGGCCTAGAAGGTCTGAAACTCAAATGTATGGCTTCGATCTCAGGTTCCAAAGTGGCTGCACCACTCCCCACCATCAATATCTACATTCCAGCTAGCAGAAAGCAAAGTCTAGGGAACATGCACACAGTTGTCTTGAGGTAAGGCTAAAAATGGTGCAAACCACCTGTCCCATTGAGTTATAAGGTAGCCACGAGACAGAGCCGTGGCTGGTACCCGGGTGCAGCCAGTTCACAGACAGCAAAGGTAGGAGTCCCAGGACGACCACAGCAACTGCATCCAATCAGGATGCCGACAATAAAAATAATGATGTTCTCAACAAACCAGCAACTATCCACAAAGTGGGAGGTAAGAGCATCACAGGACAGCCCCCCAGTGAAGAGTAAGTATATAGAAACAAACTAAAGAGCCCTAGAATGGGGTGCCTTCCTGGGCCTGCCCCCCCCCCCTCTCTCTCTCTCTCTCTCTCTCTCTCTCTCTCAGCTTTTTTATTTATTTGAATTTTATGTGTATGAATATTTTGTCTGCATGATGGAATGCCTGCAGAGGCCAGAAAAGGGTGTCAGATTCCCTGAAACTGTAGTTAGAGACAATTACGAGCTGCCATATGGTTGCTTGAAATCAAACCCAGGTCCTCTGGAAGAGCAGCAAATGTTCTTAATAACCGGTCATCTCTCCAGCCTCTGGGCCATTTGGTTTTTGTTAAAAAAGAAGAAAAAGGAAGAGGAGGAGGAGGAGGAGGAGGAGGAGGAGGAGGAGGAGGAGGAGGAGCAAGTACATTGCAGGGGCATCATGGAAATCAATTGGCAAAGATCCTAAGGGCCCTAAATCCTGCCTGGGTGCCACCCACTGTGAAAGGGGCAGGCCAAGGGACTAGGGTGTCACTAGTTGCCCTTGTTCTCCACACCCCTCACTCACATCACTGCCGAGAAATTAGTCCCTGAGCCTTACCAATCCTTGCTAGGAGACTTGAGATGGCATCTGAGCTCCTCCTGACCCTCCGTGTCCTGACAAGGGGACAGGCTCTTTCTCTCTGTGACTCAAGCCAGCTCTTTTAAGTTTTCAGAGCCACAGCTGGGTAAAGCCCTGTCTAGAAAGCATTGCCCTGAATTTGGAAGGAGCTTGGGTTTGCATCTCTGCAGAGGCCCATCTCCTCTAGGACTCTGAAGCTGGAATTTAGGACTAAGAACAGCGCTTTACTAGGGGAATGGTCCTCCTATCCTCTATGAGGCTGTTATAAAGGTCAGCCCCATGGGGCCTGAACTGTCTGATGCCTTCAGATTTTTCAAGTATATGAGACCTTCCCCCTCCCCCCATATCATTGATCCAGAGATAGAGATTTTTTTTTTTTTTTTTTTTTTTTTTTTTTTGCTTTTTTGAGACAGGGTTTCTCTGTAGCTTTGGAGCCTGTCCTGGAACTAGCTCTTGGAGACCAGGTTGGCCTTGAACTCACAGAGATATGCCTGCCTCTGCCTCCTGAGTGCTAGGATTAAAGGCGTGCCCTACCAGAGAGTTCTTAAAGCAGGAGGAAAAGTTCCTATGTTCAGAAGCACAAATGATAACTAGAGAAGCCACTAACATCTTGACTACAAAGGATCCCTGTTAATACATCACCTTTCTAGAGTTACAGGTAGGTGAGTCACGATGCAGATCCTGGGAATCCAACCTTGGTCCTCTGAGAGAGCAGCCAGTGTATAATCAGTGAGCTATCTCTCCAGCCCCTGGCCTTTAAGTCTTAATTCTTTACTCAGACAAAAAAAAAGCCACATTCCTTCTTGGGTTAACAGGTGTCCAAGCCAGAATTATATTCCCAGTTCCCCCTGGAGGGACCAAGTGTACAGAGTATTGGCAGCGAACTGAGTTTGAAGAACGGGGCTCATCTACAAGAGGTCTGGTGGTATGTTCCCTTACACTAAGGTCTGATGCATTCAGCTTGGAATTCTGTTGTGAGTGAAAATCTGCATTTAGGGTCTGTGAAAAATGAAGGCAGTGAAGGGCCGGGGTGCTATCAACTGGAATGTCACACTGTGGAAAAGGGGGGGGGGCTTTTAAGGGCTCCCTAGCTCCATCAACTGTGCCTGAGAAGTAAAAAGGATCTAGACAGTCACTTAGAGGCCTCGGTGAGGTGGGGACCATGAGTGGAGCTGGCAACCCCTGATTCCAGGTTTACTGCAGCCCACACTCTTCCTACTTCCGTCCACACCACATCAGCTTCCTATGCTGAGGGACTCCCAGGTGAAACTACTTTGACCCCGTGGCACAATATTTCCAGAAAATAAACCCACCTAGAAATGCCATCTTGGGTCTCCAAGGAAGCAGCCCAGTGCAGGCACAAGCAGGGTCAGATGTTATAAGGCCTCCTTTCTTAACATATTTGTTTTGTCAACTTTTAAATTAACTTGCAAAAAATCCATTTTACTTCCATTACTTTTTTTTTTTTGAGTTATGTCTTCTCGTAAGGGAGGCCTATGAAACAGCAGCAGAGTTATCTATTGTCCTTGGGCTGACCACAGCTGTCCTCTAGAGGTGCTTGGTCACCATGCCCATAGCAAGCCTCTGTCTCTCTCTCTCTCTCTCTCTCTCTCTCTCTCTCTCTCTCTCTCCTAACCTCCCTCCCTCCTCTGGTTCTGTTTTGTCTCTCTCTTTCCCTTAAATCCACATATGAAACTGATAGTCAGATAAACACCCAGCCCCATTCCCACTGTGAGTGGAGACAGTATAGAGACAATCCAGTTGCAAAACCCTGGGCAGGGGTGGGGCTCAGTGGCAGAGAACTGGCCTAGATCGCATAAGTCCTTGGGTCCCATCACCAAGACACCATTGGTTTTCCCCACTATATCATCAGCTTCTAATCCTAGCCCTTGGAAAAAAAAAAAAGCAGAAGGACAGCAACTTTGAGGCCAGCCTGAAATACATAGCAAGAATCTGTCTCAAAAATTAATCAAGGGGGCTGGAGAGATGGCTAAGAGGTTAAGAGCATTGCCTGCTCTTTCAGAGGTCCTGAGTTCAATTCCCAGCAACCACATTGTGGCTTACAACCATCTGTAATGGGGTCTGGTGCCCTCTTCTGGCCTGCAGGCATACACACAGACAGAATATTGTATACATAATAAATAAATAAATATTTTTTAAAATTAATCAATTAAAATTAGAAACTGCCTGTGTGGATTTCATGAGGTCTCTGGCTCTTCGTGGTGAACCATACATGGCCACCCACTCTTTGCCAGAACTATTTCTGTTTTTACCAATATACTAGGGGCTTCTACAAGCTTGAGCCCTCACGTTTAAATCCAGATTCTTAATACCAAAGTTTCTTAGACCAGAAAACCATTTGGAACCAGGGAAACCAGTGGACTTTTCTTAGGACATAAAGGCCACTCCCTTCTCCATGGGTTCCTTTCATCTCTGCCTCTTCTCAAATTACCAATTTCGTCCCCTCTAGGCTGAGGGTAGGATGCTAGCTCAGAGTCCACTGCATCTGTAACACAAGCTGCCTCAGCCCCAGGGCCCACACCCACCCTAGTGGACCCTAGGGGCTCTGCTTCCTCCAACTCAATCAAGACTGTGCCATGAGACCCTGACCATCAGTCCCAGGATCCATCAAATGTTCTTAATAAGACTCCCAAAATTGCATTTTAACGCCTTCTAAAATAGACAGAATACTTGCATTTATAAAATTCTAAACTTAGGACTAAATAGATGGTTCAGTGGGTAAAGGCACGCGGCCTCCTAAGTTTGATCCCTAGAAACCATAGAGAGGAAGGAGAGAACTGATTTTTCTAAGTTATTCTCTGATTTCCACACATGCACGTGCATGTGTGTGTGCATGCGCATACACATAAATAAATAAATATAATTTAGAAATCTGAACCTATTTTCAAAGGAAGGAGATTTTCAGGCTAGTGATTGTCGTTGGAAGGCAGAAGCACTGCGGTGTTTAATATTTCATCTCTGACATCTGTAGTCCCAGTACGTCTCCATTTCTTCTCCACTAGAGATGGAAGTATAATGTAAATCACACACATTTCTCTAATTTTGATAGCCTGCATAATACAGTTCACCAAGACACAATCAAATTAGGAGTGCCTTGCTTGGAAGAGGCAGTACGGACCAGAGGACCAGATCAGCCAGGCTCAGCTCATCAGAATCACAAAAGCATATAGTTTAATATGAGTTGCTGGTGGAATGGGAGATCTGAAAACAGATTGATCAAAAATAAAATGAGAATATAAGTCCTGAAATGAGACCTTGACTTTTCAGAGGGACATTTAATGTATGTCTGCACAGGACAGCCTATACAGTTATGGGATCTGCTCCATCTCTTCAAAGATTAAACATTATTTCCAGAAGCAAGTGGTGGAGAGGAAGAAAATCATTTATTCTGAGTCATTGTCAAGGAGGAGGTGGTGACGCATCTTCAATGACTTTCAATGACTGTCATTGCCTTGAACTCTTCCCACTTTAGAATACAAAAGGAACGTTTTTAATTTAGATTCCCCCCCCCCCCTCCTCCGAACACATTCCTGAGAGGGAACCACCACAATCACAGATCTGGGCTCCTGCACACATTTCCAAGAACCAAGGTTAGGATGTCTCAAAATCTAATTACCAAACGAATCTCCCCATTTCAGCCCAGCTCTGGGGGATTTTAGTCACTGATGCTTGGAAACATGGCTGAAAAAAAATCAATTTGTAAAACAAATATTCTAACAGCCATTCTCAGAGTTAGACAATCTATAGATCTGTTTTTAGAAGTGTGCTCAACATACCCCTCGCCTTCACTGAGCAGAGAGGGGGAAAACAGGAGGAGCTGCAGAGCCAAATCCACTGATGTCCTCCTTCCTGGTACCAGATGCAAACCATCTGTGGATCTCGGGGCTATGCACAAGTCTGGGGGATCCTGGGTTGAATTCTTGTGTGCCACCCAAAGCCCGAAGTGATGATTGGAGTTATGTCAGCGGAAAGAAAAAGTAGGGCAGAAAGAGACGGTTCGGTTGGTAAAGTGCTTGTCACACATGCATGAGGACCTGAGTTTGATCTCCAGAACACATTGCTGAAGAGGCAAGGATGGAAGGATCCTGGGGCTTCCTAGACAATCAGCCTAGCCTACTTGGTGAGTGCCAGACCAGTGAGAGATGATGCCTGAGAGGGGCAGAGGGAGAGCCACTAAAAAATGACACACAAGGTTCATCCCTGTAATCTGCATGCATATATACACACAAGCACATGCACCCACCCAACACGCAAACACACACACGTACACACGCATGTACACACACACGCATGCACACACACATGCATGCACACATGCAAACACGAAAAAAATTTCTTTTTCAAATTTAAAAAAGCACTTCAATGAATCTTTGATGGCCAAAACCTTCTCTATGCACCAGATGGTGCCCTGGACAAAACCTGTCTCCATGTAGGGGGTCCTGGGAGGCTGCAGCAGAAGCCCTGGGTCCGGATTCCATTCAAACCCTGACTTTTCTGTGCCAGTCAGAACAAGCTGCTCAGTTTCTGAACCCAGTCCCCTGCTCTGCAAAGTGGGATAAATGGATGCAGGATTACTGAAGGAATAAGAAAGGACATGACAGGTAAACACCATGGGAATCATTCCATGCATATGTATACCCCTTTTCTGTTGCTATGATAGAACACTGTAAATAAAAGCAACTTAAGGAAGACAGTTTATTTTGGCTCTGAGCACCAGAAGGATAGAGATAGCCCCTCATAGTGCGGAAGGCACAGCGGCAGGAGCAGGAAGCTGGCTGATCACATTCCCATCCACACAAAGAACAGAAAGTGGGACAAGGCTATAAATCTTCTAAGTCTACCCAGAGTGATGTACTTCCTCCAACAAGGCTCTACCTCCTAACGGTTGCATAACCTCTCATGAACAGCGCCACCTACTGGGTACCTAGTGTTGAAACACACGAGCCTGTGGGGGATATTTCTCATTCAACATGTAAGCTAGCCATCCCTTCACAGAATCACTCTTGAGCCACTGTTCGCATACTAACAGAACCTCGAAGTGTGCCAAATATGAAAGGAGATCTACAGGGTCCCAAATAGGAGTGTACAGTCAGGTAGGGGACAAGTGACATTAGCAAGCTCACAGCACCAGTAAATCCACAAACAGTGCCAGTGAAAATAACTATGAAGTAAACACACTTCCCAGAGTGACTTATTGAGGACTATGACTGAATGGGGGTGCTCAAAATACTTCAAGGGCAAGACATTTTTAAAACTGCTAAGTTGACCTTGAAGAGAAAGAGAAGGAAGAATCTGTTTGGGCAGATATTTTCTAACTATAAGTTATGATATTTCAATTTTCATAGCAGGAAAAATATGGAAAAGTACAAAGAAAAAAATCACTATCACCATAATTCACTGCTAAGAAGGAAAATGGTACCCACATACCTGGATAGCTCCTTGTAGGATGATATATATTAAATTATATTTAATGAGCACACACAAGGCTAGAGAGATGGCTTGGTGGTCATGTATTTCTGGAAAGCACTGCCCTTGCAGAGGATCAGAGTTTGATTCCCAGCACCCATATGGTGGCTCCTAACTACCTGTAACTCTAGTTCCATGGGATCTGATGTCTTCTTTGGTCTTCCATGGGTACTGCACACACAGTAATCATATCCATACACATATGCCTTCCTAATTATGCATTTATACTTTTGACTAAACTTCAGAATTCTAATTATTTTTTAAGACCACTATTTGAACCCCAAAGGGAAAATTATAATTTCAGAAAACTATATTATGAGGTATTGAGCCTCTCAATATTTTATGTGGGTTCTTTCTGGCTATGTGTCTTATGGATTTGAATTCTGCTGCCCAGTTCTTTCAGTTATGCGCATGTTCATTATGTTATTCCTAAATCATTTATGGCTTGGTTATTCATGGATGAAATCTATTTCCCCCATATTATTTGAAAAATAATTGTTGCTATCGTTGGGGAAATTATTGTCATGGCATTCTAGCAGATATTGGATATTCCTCTAATTATCCAGAGAGAGAATCATATCCTCTCTAAATAATGATCTTCCTCTTATGTAAATAAAAAGTATGCGTGCACTGCAGGCATTTCTGGAAGATACCCAATGTCATTAACCCCTGGGACACATGATAAGCAGGCTGCTGGGAAGTTACTCTAGCTCTTTGATGGCCAGACAGAACACATCTGTTTGGCTATTCCAACCTGTACGCTCCTGTCATTTTTTTTAATACCCATGAATAGTGAATTAGTATTTGATAATGTTCTTCTATAAATTAAAAAACATTACATTAAAAGCATTAGTAGGGCTGGGGACAGGGCTCAGTAGGTAACAGTGGCTACTGTGTAATCATGAGGACCTGAGTTGGATTCTCTGGCACCCATGTAAAATGTCAGGCATAGATGAGCAGGACTGTCACCTGGCTTTGATGGAGGGACAGAGACAGACAGATATCATGAGATCATAGGACAAAACTGTGACCTCCTGAATTTGTAAGAGACCTTTTCTCAAGGCACAAAGGTGAAGAATAGAGGGAGACACTCAATTATCCTGTCCTGATCTGTACATGCATGCATATGGGACTATGTACCTGCACACTCATATGCATGCAACACACACACACACACACACACACACACACACACACACACAGCATCAGTAACCAAGTCCAAGCAGAATAGGTGAATTAGTCTCTTTTCCTTGCCCTTACCTAACACTGAGCCTTCTCCTGACTTGTTGCATTGCCTTTAAGAGTTTCTGGACTATCTTGGTTATTTCTTTTTATCTATCTATCTATCTATCTATCTATCTATCTATCTAATCTGTATGAGTGCTTGGCCTGCATGTATGCCTGTGTACCACACTCATGCCCGATGTCCACAGAGGACAGAAGTGGGTATCAGATCCTCTGGAACTGGGGTCACAGCTAGTTTCGAGCCATCACCTGGGTGCTCTGAACTGAACCCGGGTCCTCTGCATGAGCAGCCACTGCTTTTCTGTTGAGCTGTGTCTCCAGCCCTGTGCTCATGCCTTTTGAGAAAGGCTCTTGCTATGTAGCTCAGACCAGCCTAGATTTCTCCATCTTCCTGCCTCTGTCTCTGAGAGCTGGAATTCTAGACTTGGAACCCCTCCCTCAAGCCTTCTGACTGTCCTTCCCCTCGGCAGCATACAAGAGGATGCTCATCACGTGGAGTGTGGTAGACCTGTGTCCCTGGATACAGGAGAGCTCCCAGGGCAAGACCACAGGTCAGCTGGTCCCACCAGACCCCTAGAGGAAGCTCTTCATGGACATAGACCCACAAAAAGGCATGCTGGTAGGAAAATATGCCACCCTCTCCCCAAAACGCATTGCACAGCATGAGGCTGGGGACTTTATTCACAAAATGAGACAGAACACGATACCAGTAATAGGCTTCCTCACTCTGCAGAGGTGCATGCTCTCTGGCTGGAAGAGAAGGTGCTGGGGAGAGGGAAGGCTGAGCGAGGCAGCAGGGTTGAGGTTCCCACTTCCCCCCGCACCACGAATTCCCAGTTTCTGACTTGGGTGGACACTGTAAATTGTGAACCTGAAGGTCAAGTCAAATCCAGTCCATCACAAGGTTGGAAACGCGTCTGTCACAGAAAGCATATAGATGCCAGTGCAGGAAGCATGGGTAAAGGAGCTGCATCCCCAGGTGAGTGCCTGAGCCAGCAACCCTGGGCAGAACAGACAGCCTGCACTGGGGTCTGGGGATCTCCACCCTGCCCCCGTGACTCCTGGCACAGGCGGCATCAACTGCCAGCTGCCACTGATTAGCTGCAGGGGGCAGGGATGACACATAGTATCCCTACCCCTCCCATTCCTGATGCTCACACTCTTCTGCTCGGTGGCTCATGCTTACTCTATCCTCCCTGATGAGAAGCCCTGGGACATCAGCATGGAAGAGTGGGGAGCCAGCATGGTGCTGCCATGATCATTTGAACCAGAGTATAGGTTGTTGAGGACAACGACGGTTGCCCTCCCTGAGACTTGCTTTGTCACACTGCACAGACCGACTCTTCCTGTAAGGCTCTTCCCATGGGATCCCTGCCACATTCCAGCCCAAACTCCCTGAGATGCCCTTGACGTGCCAACCTCAGAAGGCTGCCAGTCGGCCTGTCCTGCCCCAGCACAAGTACCTGATTCTTCCCCTCAAAGAAAACATCGCTGATATAATTTAACATGTGCCTGAATGAAATTTGTTTCACAGCTGAGACCTCAGTGGAACATAAATCTTATAATACTCTCTCAATATTTTAAGGAGAAAATAGTGGGAACAGGGTATATTCAGGTAAAAAGAAAATCAAAGTCCTGCAATCTTACATTCAGGTAGTTGGACAGGAAGATATAAGAGGAGGGTGACATTCAAGAGCTGGAGCAGGGCTGAGAAACTGCTCAGTGCAGTTCTTGCCTTGCAAACATGAGGGCCTGAGTTTCATCCCCAGAACCCATGTAGAAATACCAGACATGACGATACACATTGGTACACACTTGTAATCCCAGAGCTGGGGAGGTAGAGGTAAGTGAGTTTCTACTGAGCCAGCCTGGTCCACTTGGCAAACTCCAAGGCTGTAAGAGAGCCTGTGTCAAACAAAGTGGACGGCATGTGAGGAATAGCACCTGAGGTTATCCTCTATGCCCTCTAGCCTGAGCACACGCATGCACACACACACATACACAGGCACACGCGCACGCACAGACAGTCGGGGGAGATGAAGCAGCAAGGTATACAATTTGTCCTTCAGTACATGACATCTTGGGCTCCGCATGGGCCTGGTGTCTTTGAGGTCCTTGCCGTCTCTGCATTGATATGCCAAATGCGAACTTGATAATAAACCTGGAGTTTTTATCTTTGTTCATATGACAAAGCAGGGAACTTGGTCTAGCCTATGGTAAGTAGATAATATTGTACAGAAGACTGAGAACTAAGACAGCCATGCGTGTTGCCCTGTGGGCAACTGAGGCTCTGAGTTTAGCATGTCAGGACTATTTAAAGTGACTAGAACACTATTTTTCTTTATGAGAGAAAATAGTTGTATATACAGGTTTTCTTGGTTTTGCATGTCTTTTTGGTTTAATCATTGTTATTATTATTGTTGTGGGCCTTATGAAACCTGGGCTTGCCTCGAACTCACTATGTGGCTGAAGATGACCTTGATCCGGCTGCCTCTGCCTCCTAAGCTGAATGCTGGGATGACAGGCGTATGTCACCATGTCCATTTCATACAGAGCTATGGGATGGGATCCAGAGATTTTGCCTATGAGGCAAACTCTCTCCTGGCTGAGCTACATCCTCAGGCCACACACACGTTTTCTGAGTCTCTTTGTTGTACCCCCAGGAGACTAAAGGCTCAGCTCCACTAGATATCTGTTCCGATGTCACCATACATAGCTGCAGCATTGGAACAGTTGTTCATGAAGCTAGAACCAACCTGTTCCCAGAAATAAGCTATCCCCCACTTGCCTGACCCCGTCCCCTGACCCTGCTGCCATCATCAATGGTTCCCCTTAGAGTCCTCCAGAAAGAAAATGCCAAGGCACATTTTAGTCCTTTCATGAACTCCGTCACATGAACAAGTTCTCCGCTGACCCCACTGTGTTAAAGTCCCTAACAGCCACTCTGCACGACAGTCTGTGGCCTGGAACTCGCCCCTGGTGTGTTCACATACTACCGTTGGGGTTGGCTTTCATGCTGTATGTTCATGATGTCTGGAGAAAGAGTGCTTGCTGACAGGCTCTCCTGGACATCTGCCTACAAACAACTTGCAGGCCAGGAGAGGCAGCAAGCTGGACCCACTCAGATTGGGCTGGGCAGAGCCAGATGACAATAGCTGCATTTAAGTGTCCCAGTTTCATTTCTGTGACTGTCATAAAAATACTCTGACCAAAACAGCAATTGATGAGGGAGGGGGGCATTGTAGCCTTCAGTGCCAGGTTACCCAGCTCATCACTGTGGGAAAGTCAAGGCAGGAACTTTGAACAGCTGGTCATAGCACATCTACAATCCAGAGCAGAGAGAAATGAATCAATGAGCAAGTGCATACTCTCTTGCTTGTGCTCGGTTCCATTTCTCCACTCTTCCACAGCACAGGACCCCTAGGCTAGGGAATGGTGCTGCCCAGGGTGGGCTGGGTCCTCCCACGTCGATCAACTTAATGAAAACAATCATCCCCAGACATACTCACAGATCTAGAATCTAGACAACCCCTCATTGAGACTCTCTTCCCAGGTGTTCCTAGGCTGTATCAAGTTAACAAAAAAAAAAAAAAAAGAAAAGAAAAGAAAAAAGAAAAAAAAGTTAACTGAAGTTCAGCTACAACTGGTGAGCAGGGGAGCCAGCACCATTTCTCTGAAGCTCCCTCTCGCTGTTCCGTTCTGGCTGTTTCTACAGCAACCCATGCTACCTTAGATAACACATGCTCCCCACTCAGCACCAGACAAGGGGCTCTCCGAAGGCCATGGATCGAGGCTAAACAATGAACTCTCGAGCAGGATGAGGCCTCGGGAGTTTTCCTGAGAAAAACGTACAGAATGTAATTGCTTTTGCTAATACGACTCTGACTGATGGTCCCGACCTCTTATTTAATGTAATGTTATTATCAAATCTAGGACTCTATTTGGGAAACGGCAACTTAGATTCTCAGCCAAAGTGTAGGCTGCATATTACGGCTCGGGAAAGGGATGAGGAGAGTCTAACCCTGCACACCCTGCACACCCTGCACACCCAACTCACAGCCCTGCCACTGCTGCCTTGAAAATCCTGCTCTTAGCTCCGTCTGTGGAATCCACAGCTTCCAGAGCACTTAGACCTGGAGAAAAGATACCGATAAGGTCAGGCAGGACCCCAAGCTGTCACGACAGAAATATGAAGGAACAGAAGGCTGGCTCAAAACAAAGGCTACTTCTGAAAGCTCAGAAAGGGGAAGTAAGGACAGAATGCAGCTATGCCAGGAGCACCCAGGGCTGAGTGCATAGCGTTGACTCCAGAAGAGGGCCCTGCAGATGGAGATAAGGAAAACCACCTAAGCCCCAGAGGGGCAGATGAGGGAGAAGGGTCCAGAGAAAGCACTGGGGCCACACACTCCCTATGTGCCTTTGCTTTGCCTGCAGACAGTGAAGGGAGGGTAGGAAGAGAAAGAGGAGGTGGGCCAGACCCTGGGGAATAGAAAATATTGAACACACCGTGTGTAAGTCTGACAGATCACGAACCAACAGGAAAGAAGGAGAGATGAAAGAGAGAAAGCAAGAGGAAGGAGGGAGGAGGAAAGAGAGAGGAGGGAGAAATGCAAGAAGGGAGGTGGGAGAGGGGAAGGGAAGAGGGAAAGGGAGGAGGGGAGGTGGGATGCAAGAAGGGAGGTGGGAGAGGGGAAGGGAGGAGAGAGAGGAGGGGAAGGGAGGAAGAGGGGTGGGATGCAAGAAAGGAGGTGGGAGAGGGGAAGGGAGGTGAGGGAGGAGGGGAAGGGAGGAGGGGAGGTGGGATGCAAGAAGGGAGGTGAGAGAGGAAGGGTAAGGAAGAAGGGAAGAGGGGGCAGAGGAGGGATTAGGGGGCGGAGGGAAGAAGAGGATAAAGATGAAGAGACGAGAAGAGGGGAAAGGAGAGAAGTGAAGAGGAGGTGTGAAGGAATGGAGGAGGGAAGAGCTGTGGAGAGCCAGGATAATAGAGCAAAGCAAACAGTTCTCTCGAGACCACTTCCCAAAATGTACAGACAACAAATTTGCTCAGATCTTCAAAGACAAGCAGAAATGGTCACAGGAACTATCAGTAAATCCCTGAAGACTAAGTAAGATTGAAGAAATGCTTGGCCTAAACTCCAGCTATACTTTATTTTTAAAATAGGAAGGACGCAACGCCCTCAAGCCAGTTGCTTGGAAATCCACAGAGTCTCCAGGGACATCTTGGGTCACGTTATAAATAAAGCCACCCTGTAGCTGGCTGGCACGTCCTCACTCAGTGAAGGGGACCCGTGGGCATGCTGAAAGACCAACTGAAGAGCAGCCCACAAGGGCCTGGCAGGTGCTAAGAGGCAAAAGCAAAGAAGCAGGGCCAGTCCTGCTGAGAGACTGAGTCTGCGCCAGAAGCAGGGAGTGTCTCCGGATGCTTCTTCAGTCCCCAAGGGGTTCACCTAGAAAGCCGGTCTGAGTCCCTAGGGAGATGTTTTTCAAAACGAATCCTTCAGAACGGCCAGTGATAAAAGAAAAACAAGCTCCCTGCTAGCCTAGTGTAGGACAGACAAGCAGAAATATAAAAGACGAAGCTCCGGTGAGCAAAGAGTGTATGCACGTAAGTTTAAAGGAAAAACACATGCACAGGTCCATGCTAATAAATTTGGTAATCTGGAGAAGAGTGGAATGTTTCTAGGAATCTGTACATTCTAAAAACACACACCAGGGGAGAGGCAATTCCAAAGTGAATGAAGCTGTATTAAAAAGGAAAGAAAAGAAGACCCCAGCTGACCCAGGCTGTCCCAGGCTGGAATGGGGAGGAGTGTAGGTCAGCAAATAAGAGTCAGGCCCATCCTTAAGACTCAGAAGAGAGCCTCCGCCACCATCATCCGCTATCCCAGGTCTAGGGAGGGACATAGGGAAAATAAACAAGTGAACTATGAGGCAAGAAAAGGGAGGGAAAAGTGTCACTAAGTGGGGACAAAAATGAGTCTTATTTACCTGTTTGTAGGTTGAGACAGGGTCTCACTTAGTCCAGGCTAGATGCATTGAATTCTTGATACTCCTGCCTCACCCGACAAGTTCTGGGCTTGTGAGTATGCACCCCATGTTTGATTCTGAAGACAGTTTAAGAAATCTGAAATATTGTTCCCTTATTTTTTAAAAAAACTGTGAAATGCTCAGTGGCTGAAGAGATGGCTCATCCGTTAAAAGCACTCAGTCCTCCTGAAGAAGAAGAGAGATTCCATTCCTCGAACTGACATGGCAGCTCACAATGGGCTGTGACTTTAGCTTCAGGGGATCCTTGCACTTCCGGCTTCTGCAGACATTGCACACACATGGTGCACAGGTATCCATGCAAGCAAATACTCATCTACATGTCATTTTCAACATCTTAAAATTTAATAAAACTGTGTTAAGATCATTCTTAGGTTATATTTTTAAAAGTCTAAATAATATGATTTTGTGGAATTTTGACTAAGTAGTATCCTATGAATAATCAAACAAATTTAAAACATTGACTAATTTCTCATTTACTATATTAATAAATCGAAGAAAAATATATGTGTATATATACGTGATCTATAATCTTGGATCATGTCTAAAATTTTCCTTTACAGCAAGTCAAAATTATTTCCAAATAAAAACTCAGCCCCAAGCAGCATAAAAGAAATAGGAAGAGCAAAAGAAGTGCATTAACATCACTGTTGATGGCATGAAGTCTGCAACTGAATTAACGGGAAGACTGCAGGAAAAAAAAATTGCAGTTTCTAACAAGGAGGCTGGGGACAGAAACTCAAACCAATAATACATTTTTATAAAGCCACAGCCGTTAAGACATGGGATGTAGAAAGATTTATTTATAGTTTTCAGAAGGAAAAGAACCAGTATCCAAGAGTAGACTCAACAAGACACTCACTCCCTCTCTGTCTAAGGAAGGTGCTTACACTTGGCCTAGAGAATAAGCTGTTAGATCCCTGGAGAAATGACCTGTAAACAAAAGCACACTGTCAAACACAGGCGCCATCCCTTCCAGAGCAGTCCTCTATGTCACCTGAGTCCTGACTCACTCTCTCACTCGGTTCATGCCCACACCTGCTGGCTCTGTGTCCCTTGAGCTCCAGTGTCTCCCAGCACCACTTCACTGGACTCTTGGTGACCAGCTTCCAGGTTCCTGGAGTACTCAGTGCCTGACTATGACACCTACAAGGTGACCTCCAAACACATACTCCCTACCCCGCACTGTCTCTCTTCCACAACCCCAAAGACTACCCTGTCATCATCCCAGAGCCCAGGGACGGTGAGTGTGTGGCAATCATCTCTGCAAACGTCACACTACTGGCCAGGCTGACGCTGCAGATGATTAAGGCTGTTTTAGATCTAATTGCGTTAGGGTCATTGTACTGGATTAGCAATGTGAACCCAAGATCAAAAGAGAAAAAGACAGCCAGCCTAGGGGAGAGGAAGAGAAAATATGACCGACTTATTCAGCAGCGGGAAGCCAGGAAACAGGACCTCACTCCTATATTTCCATGAAACTGAATGCCTACAACAGCCAGATGCATGCAGGAAGCACATTCTAACTGTAGAAGAGCCCCACCTCCATTGGCCTGGGGTCATCTGAGCAGAATTCACAGCCAAGAATATTTGAACAGTCCAGCCCACAGAGCATGGAGTTTGCAAACATACATCATCAGCAATGGAAATGAACACACATATGAAGCAAACTACAGTGTGCAATTCTGTTGAAATACGAGCAGTGGGCTGTGTCCCGCCACCCGGCTAGCTTTACCCGAAATAATTACACGGAAACTGTATTCTTTTAAACACTGCCTGACCCATTAGTTTCAGTTTCTTATTGGCTAGCTCTTACATATTGATCTAACCCATTTCTATTAATCTGTGTAGCCCACGAGCTGGCTTACTAGGAATGATCTTAACCTGCGTCTGTCTGGAGTGGGAGAACCATGGCGACTCCCTGACTCAGCTTCTTTCTCCCAGCATTCCGTTCTGTTTACTCCGCCTACCTAAGGGTTGGCCTATCAAATGGGTCTAGGCAGTTTCTTTATTAATAAGAAATCACTCCCACATCATTTCCCCTTTTTCTGTTTAAACAAAAAAGAAAGGCTTTAACTTTAACATAGTAAAATTACATATAGCAAAACAGTTATCAAGCAAGAATTACAGTTGCAATATTTATATCTATTTTATCTTTTATCATAACTAAGGAAAACTATAACTATCTATTCATTCTTCAACTCCATCAAAGACTCCAGAAGGATATAATACTACCTAAGTAAACAAGAAATAAGAAAACTCTAGAAATGACAGAGACATCTTGCTGCCTGGACAGTCACCCAAAGTTCTTTTGTATGGTTGGGGCATCCATCTTCAGCCTTCAGGCCCATAGTATCCAGCAGACATTTCCATGAAGCAGGAAATTTCAAAGACAGTTCAGTCACTATCTGCTGTGTCCTGCAGAATGTCTCGCAGACTCTTTCATGAGTCATGAACCCCAAAAGACCATCTCACCTTTAGGCAAGTTCAGCAGTCCTCTCTCTGCGGGTTCTCTGTGTCCATTTTATGCAACAGTCCAGGCAAGAGCAGTTTCTTGCCCAAATGGCTATCCAACTCCATAAGGATCCTCTTCGATGCCCATCTTCCTCTCGAAGTAGATTGGTGTCACCAGGAGCAGATATGTCTCATTGTCATGAAAAGTCCTAAGTTATTAAAACATTAAATGCCATATTCTGCAGTCTTTGAAAGATATGAAGAATGTCTATCTAACTGAAATGTATCTCTATATATCTAGAAAATCTAACTAACATGACTACAAGCTTGACTATTATTGATGGTTAACCATTAACCTATATTTCTTAATTATACATTACATTTTTAAGTGAACTACACAATCACAATACCTTAATCAAGATCAGAAATACATATACATATAACAAAATTGACTGTAAAATCCACACCAATGCAAATTACTCATACCTATATCATTTCCCCCTTTAAATGTAAAAGAACATTTACAAACAATATTTTGGGAACATGGGCGCAGTTTTTTCTCTCCAAACTGCTTCCTGCTGAATGGGGGCATCGTTAATTAGGTCTTTCATGGTACAACCTGTGTGCTAGTTTCATCACAGTTGGCAGTTGAGCGGAGCAATTTTCTGAAGATGTTCACAGCAACTTTTCGGGAGGTCGTGGTCTATCATACCAAATTGGGATAGAAGAAATCCACAGGGTCTGGTCCTCTGTGAAAACAAAAGAAGACCCTTTCCAAAGCATCATATCCTTAGACCCAAATTCTGAAGTCATACCCTCATGATATCCATTTTGGTTTAGCTTGGCAGCCCATGTAATGAAATGTCTCTCTGTACGTAGCTCCTTTACAGTCAAAAATTTTAAAGAAAACACAATGTACATAATCCAGACTCTCTGTGAATTTTTCATTTTTACGTGGCTTATTTTTACTTTATTTCTCTTAATCTATAATTATCTGTACTCTGTCTCTTTAAAGACTTTACCTTTTTTTTTAACCATTAATTTTATTCTCTATATTCTTTTTCTTCTCTCTCTCAAGCCTACGTACATTCATCCAACAGTGTGGTCTTTTATGTCTGAATCTGTTTTATTGTGAATCTGTAACATTTTTTTTTTACTATCCAGGAGCATTTCTTAAAATGTTAAGCACTTCTTAAAAACTTAAGTTGCACCATGTACGGGTAATACGGTACTCGCCTGTTTCCTGCCCAGTCGAAACCTTAACTGCGCTGTTTTTACGGTAATTATGGTAGTTCCTGCCTGAGACCAGCACAGTTCATCATGGCAGAGCCTAGCCACTCCTCCTCAGAGCCATTTGGTGCCCCTGAGCCACACACAGTTCCAGGCACACAGCAGGCCACACTGCCATCAAGCAAGCCGTAGAGCTTTACTCCAAATGCTCCATTCAAAAGCTCTGTCTCCCACAGGAGCCAGACAGAGATCGCAATGGCGGCACAGCCCAGAAAGCCGGCATTTTAAAACAGCCGGTTTTTTCCTGCTGCTGAGTCAGGACAATTTCTTTGCGGCACGCAACCCACAAACAGCAAAAAGGTGTCTTAAATTGTCTCTCTCTCCTTTTTAAGCCCTCTCAGGTTTTATGTGGAGTTCATTAGCACGTTGGGTGCCACTCTGTTGAAATAAGAGCGGCGGGCTGTGTCCCGCCACCCAGCTAGCTTTACCTGAAATAATTACACGGAAACTGTATTCTTTTAAACACTGCCTGACCCATTAGTTTCAGTTTCTTATTGGCTAGCTCTTACATATTGATCTAACCCATTTCTATTAATCTGTGTAGCCCACGAGCTGGCTTACCAGGAAAGATCTTAACCTGCGTCTGTCTGGAGTGGGAGAATCATGGCGACTCCCTGACTCAGCTTCTTTCTCCCAGCATTCTGTTCTGTTTACTCCGCCTACCTAAGGGTTGGCCTATCAAATGGGTCTAGGCAGTTTCTTTATTAATAAGAAATCACTCCCACATCACAATTCCACTCCCCACTCCCCGCACATCCCAAGGGTGTCTCATGTACAGCCCCCCACCCCCGCAGGTATATCCTGAGGACACCTCATCTCATATGTCCCCAGTCACCAAGCTCGCTTCTCTAGTCCTCTCCCTCCCATCCATAATATTTTCCCCAAAGGAGCTTCTATGTGTTTACCTTTCTGGAGGTGAAGATCCAGCACCTGCTCTTCCAGTGCACAGTTTCTCTGAACTACATGCCATCTTTTCAGGAAAGTATCTTTGCTTGATTTCTCTCTTAAATTGAGTGGAACAGAGCATTCTATTATGATCTGAGGATCTGACTAACAGTAATGTTCTGGTATTTTGTATACTTAAAAATTAATATCCCAGGGCTGGAGAGGTAGATTATCTGTTATGAGCACTGGCTGCTCTTCCACAGGACCTGGGTTCAATTTCCAGCACCCACACAGTGGCTCACTATCTGTAACTCCAGTTCCAGGGGATCTGATGACCTCTTCTGGCCTCCATGGGCACTGCATGCTTGTGGTGTATAGACAAACACACAGGCAAACACTCCATATACAAAAATACTATTTTTAATCTTGATTCATTTCCCTTTTCTCTACTCTCACTGTCTAGACCTCTTCTTCTAATTTCCTCGAGGAACATTCTAGAAGCTATCTCCACTTCCATATCCACCTTTCAGCCTCCCTGGTCTGAGGCTGCAGTCTCCAGAACCAGCCAGACATGTCTCTGCATGATCTTTTTCATCTGCTCCTAGCTCTGCCAGGCATCCCTGGTGAGTCTCCCTGCACTGCTCCTGGAACAAAAGAGGTCACATGCGGTTGTTTTTCCCCTAGGATCCCCATCCACCCCTCCCAGACTCTTCTCCTGGGTCACCCTCTGTAACAGGCAACTTAAGTTGTCTCAGGATGTGTCATTTGTCTCATTTCCCCTGGAAATACTCCTTCGACTTGTGTGTGTATGTGCATGTGTGTGTGTGTGTGTGTGTGTGTGTGTGTGTGTGTGTGAGAGAGAGAGAGAGAGAGTGTGTGAATTTTTCTGTGTGTACATGTGAGTGTATTGTGCATGTGTTTACAGGGGGATATCTGTGTTGGGGTGTCTGTGTGTGTCTTTGTCTGTGTGCATATGTACACCTGTAGAAGCCAGAGCTTAACCTCAGGTGTCTCTCGAGAGCCATCCACCTTGATTTTTGAGGCAGGGTCTCTCACTGGAACCTGGGGCTCACCAAGTGGTCAAGGCTGGAAGGCCACCAAGTCCAAGGATTGCTCCTGTCTCCACAAGGCTCAAAAGCAGGTGCCACCATACCCAGCTTTTTACATGGGGTCTGGAGATCAAATTCAGGGCCCTCGTGCATGCTTAGGAACCACTTTACCAAGCGAGCTATTTATTGTCTCAGCCTTCTGTCCCTCCACTCTCAACGTTGTCCAGTTCACACCTCTGAAGCCATCAGTGGAGACGTGAAAGAACATAAGCACAAGACTCTCCCACCTGACAGCTTCCAGCCCCTTGCTTCGCATCCCACTGGGATTGAAAGCATCTAAAGCACCTGGCTCAAGCACCCTGGTGTGCATGGCAGAAATCCCCCAGCCTCTTAGCTGTGCCTTTAGTTTCACCCTCTCTACCAACCGAACTCAAGCCTACTCTGGCTCATTGTTCCCCTTCGCACAAGCTCCTGCCAAGCTTAGGATGAGAGTAATGAGCCCAGCAGCTCTCCACCACCTTCTCACACCGCCCCCAGTGCAAGGCCAACGTCATCTTCACAGACACAATTCCTAACAAGCCCATCCTGAGCTCCTCCATCACCAGCTGTCTGCCACCAAATCTTTAGACGCCCTTCAATTTGTAATGATTTTCTTTTTACCTGTTTCCGAATGTGTCTGACATTACCCCAACCCCATCCCTCCGCCAGCAGTCTGAGCCCCCCCCCCCACACACACACACAAGACTAGAATCTTCTCCTGACACCACGAAGTACCGGTGGATTTGTTGTGAAGATATTTCAGAAGTGTGGAAGGAAGTTAATTGTGGTGTAGCAATTAACCCCGTGCCATCTGCTAAACAAAGGTCAGTGCATGCACGCAGAGGGTTAATATGCAGTCGTGAAGGGAACAACTTAGCTCTCTGTGTTGCAAATTAGAAAAAGAAACTCCCAGAAAGTAAAGGCCCTCAGAAGGTTCCAGGGAGCGAAAACAGCAAGCTTCAACAGGGCGGATGCCCAGCTCTCCCAGGCACAACAGCATCGTGAGTAAGTGGGTGCCTGCAGCTTGCCAGAGTATGCTGGAGATCTGTCCCCATGCACAGAAATCACACTCCCAACCACCACACTCCGAAGATGACTATTCCAGAAGCAAGCCTACCCCAAGGGGACCAAATGCTCTTTCAGAAGGACATGGAGCCCACGTGTTAAGTCAGCCTACTCTGGCTAGTGCCATAAAATAGCTGCCAGCAGTTAATTTTTTTAAAAAAGGATATATATTCATTGTACATGACACTGTATTACATAACTTTTTTAAAAGATTTCTTCTTATTTGTGTGTTTGCATGTGTCTACCACATGTGTGCAGGTACCTGGGAAAGACAGAAGGGAGCATCAGATTGGCATCAGATTGCCTGGAGCTGGAGTTACAGACATCTGTAAGCCACCCATCTGGGCACTGGGAAGGGAATCCAGATCCTCTGCGAGAGCAGTCAATGCTCTTAACCACTGAGTTATCTCTCCAACCCCACATAAGGACAGGTTTCATACAAGTATATATTGCATATTGAACCCACCCTCTCCTCTTTCCTCCCCTCCTCCAGCCGGTTAGTCCCTTTATCTCCCTAGACAGTTTTGTTCTTCCTTTCACCTCATATAGACACATAGGCTTCCAGGCATCTCTATAAAAATCTAGGCTCCACAATGAAAGAAAACATAGCACTCATCTTTCTGAGACTGACTGAACATGCTTAATATAATAATCATCTCTAGTTGCATCCATTCTCCTGCAAACACCATAATTTAGATCTTCTTTATGGCTCGATAGAATTTCGCTGTGTGTAGGTACCTCATTTTCATTCCCAATTCCTCTTGTGAGGTTGGCTCTACAGCTCAGCTATTGTGAACAGTGCTGCAGTGAACATGTCGTTATCTCTGAGACGTGGTGACTTGGGAGTCCTTTAAGAAACTATCTGTGAGTGTTGTGCCTGGGTCACACAGTAGGTCTATTTTCAGATTTCTGTCCTTTTTGGTTTTGGTTTGTTTTTTAATGCTGACCAGCCATATCTTACAAATTCTACTTTTTAAAATATGTTTATTTTATATGTATTAGTGTCCTCATGCAAATATGTCTGTGCATCATGTGCATGCCAATGTGCATGGGTCCCTTGGAAGTGCAGTCGCAGATCATTCTGAGCCACCATGTGAGTTCTTGAAATTGAACCCAGGTCCTCTGGACGAGCAGTCAGTGATCTTGACCATGGGCTCATCTCTCCAAGCCCTACTGTATACTCACTCCCACAGCGGCTGTGCTGGCACTGGTTTTCATTCCCTCCAGCAATAGATAAGGATTCTTTCTGCACCCATCCTCGCTAACAAGTGTTGTTAGTGTTTTCTTAATGAAGCGGGTAGGAGGATGGACTCTTAGTAGGCTTCTGCATTCCCCTGATAACTGGTGAGTTGAACACATTTCAATGTTTCCTCTTGTTTCCAACAGTACCTATGTGCATCTATCTGTCTATCTGAGTAAGAGAAAGAAAGTTTCCCCAAAACTGGCTTCAACCAGTTTACTGAGTCTTCTCTCTGCCTGAAGGCATTCCAAACACCAGTTATTTTCTGCTTCTGGGACGTCTGTTGCTCAAATTGTCTTCAAGGACTTTGATGACAATTAGAAATTAAAGCTATTTTTTTCTCTGGAAAATTTAGACAAAAGCAATGATTAAGTAGCTGTGTTGATTCGGGGTATGCCAGGCAAGCCTTAGTTCTCATCTCCAGCCAGACAACCCAAGCGATGTTCAGTCAGCAGCCGGAAGCCTGACGGCACAGGGTGTGCCTTCTTCCTTTCTCCATTACCGTGGTGAATGGCATACACTGGTTATGGTGATGAATGTCATCTTGAGAGAATCTAGAATCATCTCAGGGTTGGGCCTGGGGGGATTATCTTGATCCTGTTAATTGATGCTGGAAGCTCTGCCCACTGTGGGCAGTACCACTCCCTAGCTGGGATCCTGGACTATGTGAGTGGAGAGGGAGCTAAACAGCCTTGTGCATTCATTGCACTCTCTTCCTCAGTGTGGACATGATGTGGCAGCTAATTCAAGTTCCTGCCTCCTTGACTTCCCCAGAACGATGGACCACAGCTAATTCAGGTTCCTGCTACCTTGACTCCCCCAGCACGAAGGACCACAGCTAATTCAGGTTCCTGCCTCCTTGAGTCCCCCAGCATGATGGACCAGAGCTAATTCAGGTTCCTGACACCTTGACTTCCCCCAGAACAATGGACCACAGAACAATGGTTCCTGCTGCCTTGACTAACCCCAGGACCACAGCTAATTCAGGTTCCTGCTGCCTAGACTCCCGCAGCACGATGGACCATACCCCCCAACCTTGAGCCAAAAGAAGCCCATACTTTAGTTGCATTTGTCTAAGTGTTTAATCACAGCAACAAGAAAAGGAACTGAGACACAGGGAAAGGATGCTGCTGCATTGGGGATGCACCACTAACCTATCAATCACTTCTAGCAACACCTGTCTACAGACAACTAGGACCAGGTGTATTTTGAAAGCTTCCCGATTTTCTAAGGCCATGTCTGCCGTTTTTTATGTTTGAGACTGTAGCAAGAGACATTTCAGAATTCAAATGTACCCATGTGATGAAAAACTCCAGCATCATACTGCGATGTTGACTGACATACATTAAAATGTATAACATGGGTCATTAGTGGGGATGGAGTGGAACATGAAGACGTATCAGTTCCCTTCCAGATAGGGAAACTGAGTCACTTGACTCTTTCAGCAAGCCAACCCGAGGTTCCCTGCTTCAACTCTACAGGGTATTTTGTGGAAAAAAAAAAGGCTATTTGACTTACCATCTTCCTGGACCAGACAAAGGCTCAATATTAGTTACAGGAAAATAAGTGTCAAATAAAATGCATAGATGTAGAAAAGCCTAAATAAAAAAAGAAGTCAATTCTACCTCTGAGTCTATAAAAGGAAGATGAAAATGATGGAAGACACAATTAAGATGAAATAGGAGAAAGGGCTATTTGTGGGGATGTCTTTCCAAGTCTCTGGGAAAGGGCTGGTTTCTAAGGCAGGGGTCAAAGGTTGGTTTTGACTTCCTCCTGGCATCTCCGTGTCATTGATACTTTTTTGCTGGGACAGGGCTTCTGATCACGGCATTTGCTAAAGCAAAGTCAGATGACGTCCTAACACGTGAGTGAATTATTCCTCTAAAATACCAGCATAGTTCTATCGAAGACAGAGATTCTGTAATATAATCGCAAACAGGAACCTAAATAGATAGCATATTTCAAATAATGAGTCAGCTCTTACTGCAGCCATCCAATTTCATCCAAGAATAGCACTTGGCTAATTAGCTAGGAGTCAGCTTAATCGCGAGCTGACATTCATAAGAATAGAAATGGATTGTATGAAAAAATTGTTTACGGCTTGCAAAAGAATGGTTAAGGCTGGTAATGTAGGAAATTGGTGCAGTGGGCTCACGTCTCATAAATATGCAAGGGCTGCAGTTAAAACACCTTGCAGAAAAATCCCCACAGCACCTTCACATTTCCGTGTGTGTGTGTGTGTGTGTGTGTGTGTGTGTGTGTGCACGCATGTGCGCACAAGTGTGAGCATGTGTGTGTGCATGTGTATGTGTGTCAGACGACAACCCCCGCTGTCATGTTTTAAACTCAAGAGTAACCTGGGCTGGCTATCCCTTGGAGCCCCAGGAATTCACCTATCTCCACCTCCCTAGAGCCAGGTTTATACAGCATGCTACCATTCCCAGTTTTTTTTTAAATATGAGTTCTGAGTTGCAAGCAAACACCCTAGTGATTGAGTCAGCCTTGTTTAATATGTAGTGATTGAAGACCCACTAAGTGTCAGGCGTTGTGCTAAGTTTTTCACATACTGAGTCTCTGTTTTTAAAAGCTTTGGGGCGGGGGGAAGGCTGGTCTCAAGCCTAGAGTGCTGTTTGGCTCTTTGCAAGATGTCTATCTGTCTATCTTAGGCTCAGAGATTCTTCATTTACCAGTTGTGCACTTAATGGGGACACGAGAGAAAAAAATGCAAGGTGACAGTAAGCTGGTGAGTGTGTGGCCCTGCATAAACGTTTTCCAAGATGGCAGGAGCCTTCCCTCTCAAGATCACAAGTCTGGCTGCCTCTGAACACTTCCTGAATTTGTGTGGTGGCCAGAGAACAGAAGGACCCATTGCTGTCATTCCTGAGAAGGCGCTGAAATTGATATAACGTCCCATCTTTTTCTTCCCCTCCTGCCATGGCCCCTGGCTAGCAGGAAAACAGGCTGAAAGTGAATGAAGACCTAGGTTCTTGCTGTTGAACATCAGGACACTTTTGTGGGGTGTGAAGTCCTTAAGGACAAGAAATGGGTCTCACCCCTCTCGCCCATCCCGCCCCATGTTGCCAATACTATGCTTCCATTGCAGGGAGAGAAAACTCAACAGAGGAGAGCTGGCATCTGGTTTCACCTTTCTCTGTCCTAAAATAACTAGACAAAAGCTAGGGAGATTGTTGAGTTGGCAAAATGTTTGCCTTGTAAAGCCAAAGGAGTTGAGTTTGGTCCCTAGAATCCATGGTTTCAAACAAACAAACAAGCTCAATGTAGAGGCATGATCTTGTAATCCCAGCACCAGGGAGCCAGAGACAGGAAGATCCCTAGCTGAATTAGTGCACTCCAGGCCAGTGAGAGACCCTGTCTCCAAAACCAAGGTGGATGGCATCTCACAATACACATGGCTGTCCTCTGACCTCCAAACCCACCTGCACATATGCACACATGAACACGCATTCACACACAGAGAGATAAAATAACCGAACAAACAAAATATGGTTTTAAAAAATAGTATATTTCATTAGTGTGGACCTGAGCAAGGGACATCTTCAGTATGATCAAATCAAGTCAGCCCCTCAACTCTATCAGATGTGGAGGTATAAGTGACCCCAAGTTTTTATCATGGCATATAGGGAACCTGTATAAAGAGGAGCCTGTAGATGGTGATAGCAGCAACCTTCTCATCTCTACATCACTCTGCCAACTTCTCAGGCAAGGCAAAGGGATATCTTAAGGTTACTGATAACTGTGACATGGTCCAAAGAGGGCCTGACACGTCGCATGTGCTAAGCTAGAGACTGACTCAACTAGTTGCCGCTAACCAACCTCGATTTTATTTTTCTGGAGCCCACATGTAAAGACGCTTACTTAGAGGGTAAGAGTTCACTGCCATGACTGGTACTAATGCCACTATAGGTACCATCACGACCATTATTACCATCACCATCATCACCCTCTTCATCAACACTATCAAGTTACACATTCTCTCCTTAGTCACAGGTTTCTGACCATATTCAGTGACAGGGAAATACTCTCTACCCAAAGCATTGATTTTGTGATGGATAATGCTATGGATTCTAGACTGAGGTAAGGGAGATTCCAGTTGCCCAAAGGGCCAAGCTGTCCACTAACATGTTCCAAGCAGCATTTGGTTTGGGGCATCTCTTCACAACACCTGTATTTCCCTTCATCTGTCTTTTCATAGAGAACCCACACACATTCTCCACCCCAACCCCCAGTTCTCTGAACCTTCCACTCTGTTCTCTCAGAAGCAAACACAAACTCCTTCCCACCATGGGACTGCTCAGCCTCCATCTCTCAAGTCCTAGCCACAGCTGAGATAGAGTCCCTTGGCTCCCTGGATTCTTCCAGGACCTCTTCTCCAAGACTGTGGTCCCTGTGCTAAATCGGGTCCAGCAACTAGAAATGCTACCCTTATTCCTTGGTAGGGCTCCTCGAAGCCCTGCCCATCACTATGCTTTCTGCACCTCCTGACAATACTGTGAGAGCAGAAGGGGTCCCCAAGAGCCCTTGTGGAGCTGACGGATAGAGACATGGAACTGATGAGGCCACTCCAGTGTACACAGCCAGTGCACAGGACAGGTGTGTGATGCACAGATACACACCCAGTGGGGGTCTCCCCAAGTGCTCCAAACTCAGGATTAGCCACAGGGTTATTTAAATACAAAGAGAGCAGAACCCCATTCCATTCAGAATGCATCTTCTCAGGCTTTTACACTCAACACCTCCAACAGGACTTTGAGACTTCACTGTAAAATATAAAGACTCTAGCACGAATGAGCTCGTGTTCTGAGTGCACAGATGAGATTACTATGCATGCAGAACCTGGAGGAAGAAGCAAAACTGAATTAGACGGCTCTCCACTTTTCACTAATAAACACAAAGGAATTGAAGAAGATTCGAACCAGGTTCCATTAAACCTGAGGACATGAAGATAACTCCATGAAGTTTCCAGTCACCCCCACAATCTTCTCCTTCTTTCTCTTCCTCGCCTATCTGTTCCAGATTTTCAGTCCCATACTTCCACCTAAACTGTTTGAAGTATAAATCTGAAATGAACCACTTATTCCCTAATAAAGACATCCCATGATCAAAAAGCATCTGAGAGGCACTGGACTCGCGGTATAGACCCAAAATTTCCTCTCTTTGGAATCCCAGAGCCTTCATTATTATGCTGTGTACTGTGAGCCTGCCTTCCCCAAATGTGTCCTGGCAGACAGGGAAATTACACGGATAATGTCACATGTGAGATGTCCACGTAAGAGGTCACGCTGGTGAGGGGGTGATTGAAGTAGTCCGAAGAGCTGCTCTTCCGTGAGACCCGAGTTTAGACTGACCTCAGTTTCCCAGTTTAGCCAATGATGACCTTGAACTCTTGATTTTCCTGCCTCCGTCTCCTGCACGCTAGGATTACAGGTGTGTCTACCAAATCTGGTGTATGTGATGTTGAGGATTGAACCCAGGGATTCATACATGCTAGGTCAGCACTCTACTAACTGAGCTACTGTTCCAGCCTCAGGGTTTGATTTAAGAGTTATAAAGCAGGGCTAGAGAGATGGCTCAGTGGTTAAGAGCACTGCCTGCTCTTACAGGGGTCCTGAGTTCAGTTCCCGGCGGCCACATGGTGGCTCACAACCATCTGTGATGAGATCTGGTGCCCTCTTCTGGCCTGCAGACATACACACAGACAGAATGTTGTATACATAATAAATAAATAAATATTTATTTAAAAAAAGAGTTATAAAGCTACCTGGAACCTCCAGCCTGACTCTCAAGTAGACATACAGCAATGGCATTGATGGACCTTTTGGTTCACAACCCCAGGTGATGGGCATCTGTCCTTGCCAAACTGCAAGATGTCTGGGGAGGTGATTCCAGAACATTCCACAGCAGACACTGGTTTTTCATGTGTGTGTATACAGTCTGTATATAGTTTATCTATATTAAGAAATATAAGATATTGGGGATTTGACAGGTGACTCAGTGGGTAAAGGGCTTGCAGAGCAAGTATGAGGACTCAAGTTCAGATGCCCAACACCCACATAAAAGCCAAGGCACACCGCTTTAATGACAGCACTTGAAAGGCAGAGGCAGGTGAATCTCTGTGAGTTCAAGGTTAACCTGTTCTGTGTAGTGAATTCTATGCCAGTTAAGGCTATATTATAAGTCTCTCTGTCTCTCTCTCTCTCTCTCTCTCTCTCTCTCTCTCTCTCTGTCTCTCTCTCTCTCTCATACACACACACACACACACACACACAAAGCCAAGTGATGATGATGTATGCCTATAATGCTAGGGCTGGGGAGGCAGAAACAGTGGATACCTGGGGCTTGTTGGCCAGCCAGTCTAGTCAATATGTCAGTACTAAGTTCAGTGAGAGACCCTGTCTTGAAAAATAAAGTGCAAGATTAACATTTAGCCTCTGGTCTCCACATGGATATGAACAGGCATATGTACATACCCCCCCCAACACACACACGCATGCATGTACTTCCATTCCCCCAAAAGAATAAGAGAAAAAGAAATTTAAAACATTGAACAAGGTTTAGCTGAGGACAAAATGGGAACAGAAGATGGCATAAAAACACACTTGGGCTATTTGGGCTTGGGCTACTCAAACCTTGATGCGTGAGGGGTACCACGTTGGGTCAACTGCAGACTCCAGCCCTTAAGAAAGACATGAACGTGCATTTTCAGCCAACTCCCAGTGATGACGGTCACTGGCCACGTTTAAACAGCAGACATCTAGGCGATACTGAGAGTCACTGTGCTTTGGTAGAGAGTGTGAAAGCTGCCTAATGAGCCAGAGTGCAAGCTTCCTTTATGGAAGGGATATTTCATCTCTTCCTGTGGCTCGGGCACCATGCTAGCTACTGAGAGCATCACAGAGCAGGAGACAGACGTGCTCTTGGGACTCCCAGAGTCAGTCCAGTGGGGAGGCAGAAAACAGGCACATCAGATGGACAGTAAGTGTAAGATAAAGACAAGCTTGAGATCTGAACAGCCAAGCCAGTGACACATCAGAGGGCAGAAGTGGAGGGGTCAGTCATGCAGAAATGGCCAGGCTAGGGGAACCTGAAGATGGCACTGGTGTGTGAGGGCAAAGGGGCCGGTTGGAAAAGGAGCTGAGAGAGTACCCAGGGCCAAGTCCTGGAGGAGGACCCGTGGGATGAAGCTGTTGATCCCACATAAACCTAATAAATACTACATAAAGCACAGAGCAGACAGCCAAGATGAGGCAGAGTCCAGAAGACAGGAGGCAGAAGCCGCTAAGGTCATCTCCAGAGAGAGGCAAGATGCAGCCAATGCCTCAGAGGGACCAGCAACCTCTTTAGAGAGAGACTCTGCACCTGGGACTTAACCAAGCAGTCATATGGGCACCTCTATCTGACATGGACCCAGATTCAAGATCAGCTGTAAGAAGAGGTAATAATAGAATTAGCTGCTGGAAGCTGCAGCGGGACTCAGTAAGAAGCCTGGAAAGCAGACACGAAACCAATTTGACTATGTATTTCAATCCATGGAGCAAGGGAGATGGCCCCATCGGTAAAGGGTTTTGCCCTGTAAGCATGAATACCTGAGCTGGATCAGTAGAACCCACACCAAAATCTCCAGCCATGGAGTGTACGCTTGTAACCTTCTGCTCTAGAGAAATAAAAACAAGAGGCTTCCTGGGGCTCGCTAGTAATAAGAGACCCTGTCTCAAAAAATAAAACCGAGGCAGATGGCGCTTCACGGGTGATAGCTGAGGTTGCTCACTGGCCTCCACCCACATTCAAATTTCAATTTTGAGATGGAGTCAGGCAATAATTATCTGCTTTCTGGAAAGTACTCTGAACCTTGTCCTGCCGAAGTGCTTCCATCTGTAGAACAGGCTCCATCAGCATCTCTGGCCAAGTCCTGACATAACTGTCCTATCACTTTCTGATATTTTAAAAATGTTTATCACAGCTAGAAAGATTCAGCCCCATTCCCAATTTGTTTGTCTCAACCATGTCCTAATCCATCACAGGGTAACACCAGCATGTGTTATAACTGGATATTTGAGTCATCAGAATTTGTCTGCTGAAGTCCTAGATCCTACAAGTGTGGTTATCGGGGTGGTCATGTTCCGATGTGTTCATGAGGGTGGGGCTCCGGGATGGGATTAGTGCCATTCTGTGGAGATAAAGAGATATAACAATACCTTCTCTCCATCATGCGTGTACTCAATGAGGGAGCATCCACCTGTAAACAAATGACATCTTGACTTGGTTGTTGGTTGTCCTACCTCAAGACCAGTGAAACACGGGTGTCTGTGTCTAAGCTGAACAGTCCACTGCACCATTTAAAGTGATCAGGGACCCTGAGACCCAGAAGTCATGTGTTGCACTGAGGTCCCTGTACCAGGATGGTGACTCCATTGGCATCATTCTGCCACTTGATGATGACTCCAACGGGAGCATTCTCTGAGCCCCAACAATGGCATGCAAAGACTGTGACAGCTGAACTGAGAATGTTCTCCACAGGCTCATGTGTTTGAACATTTGGTCCCAGTAGATGGCACTATCTCAGGAGAATGTTTTGAGGATTTATAGGCTCATCCCTCCCTTGCCTGTTTTTCCTTTCTGCTGCCTATGTGTGAATGAAACATGATCAGCTCGCTGCCTGCTCCTACTGGCTGTGATGGACTCTATCTCCTTGGAACTATAATCCAAAATAAACTAGTCTTTCCTCAAGTTGCTCTGTTCATGCATTTTTGTCGCATCACCAGGAAAGTTACTGACATGAAGGCCCAAATGTAATAATCCAACTTGATTTCCCAGCAGAGACAAGTGTTGCCAGACACTGCCAGGAATGGAAATGTTCAGGGATGAGCTTGTAGTGCACCAACAGCAGGGACAGAGGAACTTTACAAAGGAACAGAAGAGCCCCTGCACAATCTGGCTGTCAACCAGGGAGTTAGGAACAGTCTGGAGATGTCTTTCTTGAGGCACCGAGTGACAGTTGTACCATGAGCTGAGAGGCTGTGCTAATAATAGCTCTATTGTAAAAAATAAGAGTATGGTGAATGACACCATGTGCAGAAGTATGGACCATTGTGAAATGTCCTCACAGGCTCCTGTGTTTGAGCACTTGGTTCCCAGCAGGTGGTGCTGTGTGTAGATGCTAGAGAAATGATAGACAGAAGGTCACTGGGGCAGGCTTTGAGGGTTTGATCTGCCTCTTCTCCCTGCTCACAGTCTCCACTGCCTACCAGCTCTGATGTGAACAAGCAGCAACGCCACTCCCGCTGCCATGCATTCTACCATGGTGGACTGAAATCCGTCCGAAACCATGAGTCAGTAGAACCCTTCCTCCCTTAAGCTGCTTCTGTCATGGGTTCTGCCACTGATAAGAAAAATAGCTAATACAGAAATTGTATTGGATTATTAGTTATCGGTGTTCAGCAGGAAATGCTACATTTGAAAACTCAAAACACTAAGCAGAGCAATTGCAACTGAGCATTTCCTCTGGGGCTTCTCTGCATGCTTAGCCTCCTGAAACTCTACCTACGACCTCTGAAACAAGTGTTGCTGCCATTCACATTCTAAAACTGAAGAAACTGAGGCACGAGGAAGCAAAGCAAGCATCCTCAAAGCCCACAGAGACAGTCAAAAGCAGGGCTGGGTCTCTATAAGGTGGTCCATGATTGCCAAGGTTCTAAAGCTTTCTCTGAGAGAACATGCATCCATACAGCTCCTGGTTGATCCCTCCCATGCCTGGCTCTCTTTGCACGACATCTAGCAAGGGCGGTTTTGGCGTTCTGTTTATTAGGCTCAGTCCCTAGTCATTCCTGTCCCACCTAATTATCAGTTGTTAGAACCTGTGTTCTGAGCAGGTACTGCCGAAGAAGCCAGGCTCACTTTGTCTCCCGCTGTGACATTTCACTAAATTAAATCTTCAAACTTTACCCCACCACGGACAGAGACGTCCTTAACAGATTACAGAGAGCCTTGAGTGTAAAGAGATGGTGGCAGAAGTTCTAGTTTGTCATTGGAGGAGAAAGCTTAATTTTTTGACCCTCCCCCCACCTCAATTATGCGCCTTCCACACTAACAGATGCAAAGTGTGAGGACGGATGCCTTTAATGTGAGCATGAACCAGAGAGCAGATCCACTCGGAAATAAAATATGAATAAGCGGCTTTCTGCATTCGCTAAGTGATTAAAAAAGTAATCTTCCCGAAGCGATGTGCCGCGTATTTGTTTATATTAATGTTAATAACTCACAAACTAATGATAAATGTATGATAATTTATTCTAAGTGAAACGAAGTGTGCCCTGAAGATAGACTCCATAAATGGAAGCTCATGCTCACCCGAGTTTGGGGCAGGAGCATTAATAACTGGATTCTCCTACTGCAGCAAAAATTATCATATGCAAATTACATGCAAATGTGCCCCCACAAGCCATATGGAGGGGCCCCAAGGGAGTCTGGGAAGCAGGAACCTTTGGCCAGGTTCTGCACAGTGACCTCACCCTCTGTGGCGGCGCTCAGGCACCAGTTGCCCTCATGTGACAAGACTCCATTAATGGGCTCTTTGAGCATACTTAAGATTCAGGATTCTTCATCTCTTGTCTCTGTACATAAATAGAATTAATAAAAGCCACCTAATGTCCTATTACATACATTTAAAAATCATTAAGCCAAACTATGCCTGCGAATTTAGAAATTATGTAATTATTATCTTCATAAATAATAACAAACAATTCCAATTTATTCATGCAGATAGAACCAAACTCTGCCAGCATCCATGTGCCCGCTCCCTCACCCACCGCCGTGATCATCCTCTAATGTGTGGGAGACCTGTGAGGGATCAGTCACCTGGATGAAGGAAGGGACCACTTGACACTGTGAATTCAAATGTTCTTTCTCCCCCTCCCTCCCTCTCTTGCCTTAGCTCTGCTCACTCTTCCTCTCTCCCCCATTGGCTCAGCCCTTCAGGCATCTCTGCCAATGAGCTCCTTACTTTCTGCATTCCCACTGCACAGTCGAAACAGAGTCTGCTGGCCTGGTTTGTTCCCTGAACCCTCAGCCACCCTCCATGGATAGGGATGCCCGCCCCCCCTGGCCAGCCCTGGGTGACACACTGCCTCTAGAATGAGAGTGGGTCCTTGCCCTCCACCCCCCCCCCCCAGCAACATCACCTGGCAGTACTGGATAAAGCTGGCGGTCCTGTGCCATGCCACGGGGCGAGAAAGTGAGACAGGCCATGGGCCCTGAGTACTGGGGTCATCTGGATGGACGCTGTCTTTCCCGAAAATCACTCAAGCCAATGTATAGGAGAAAGATGCCTCAAACTGAAAGTTGGATTCTCCGAGTAAGGGCAAGTGGGATGAAGAGGCTTGCTGCTGCACCCAGTGGACTCGACTTGAGGTGATGCATGTGAATAGTTCTAGAACCCAGCAGCCCAGCCGTCCCCACACTTGAGAGGCATGTGATTTAAAACAGTATTGTCTGCTTGTTTTCCACGTTGGGACAAGCACCTTTGCCTGTCTGCGCCCAGAGATGTAGCCCCAATGCACAATACTTCAGGAACCACCAGAAATCAGCCAACCTCAGACTTCCAGAAAAGTCTCCAGGTGGCAGGTATACGGATTTCACAGAAGAAGAGCTCATGTGGTGTTGTCAGAGGAGGGAGGGAGGGGGATGAAGACAGGGAAGAGGACCTGTAACAGTCTAGAAACAATACATAAACACATTCTTCATTCTCCCAACATGCAGTCCATGGGCCACACACAGCAGAACACAGTCAAGGACAGCCATAAATGTGCTCAACACAAAATCCTAAACTTATACATTATAAGGGTTTTTTCCCCTTGTTTGTTGTTGTGACCTTTGTAAATTATGGCCTCGTACTATCCAAAAGCTAGACATGCCTTCAGGTCATTCTCTCTACAGCAAGTATGTGTTCATCCTTGCACCAAGTCCTAGAGAGGCAGGTTGCTGGATTAAGCATCCTTTACTGCCTGGCATTTGCCCAACCAAAGTGCCATTCAGTGGCAGAGCATGTGGAAAGCAGGACCAAAGACCCGGGTGCATTCCTAGCTCACCAAAAAAAAAAAAAAACAAGATGAAGAACACAGAAGCCTTCTCTGATTTCCTCGTCCCTAGGTAAAGCAAGTATCATTCACATCCATACATCTCTTCTCAATCCCTATAAAGACTAGGTTCTGCATTTGAAATGCTGCCAAGACCTGAGGCCAAGATCTGCCTGCCTCTTGCTTCCACTCAAGTCCCTGCTGCAAGGTTCTAGAATCAGAAATCAGAATCCTTCACTACATTGGATCATCTATGAGTTCTAGGGAGTCTGACAAACACAGCATCTCCCACAATGCCTCTGACACCTATCAGAATCCATCTCTATTTGGTCTGGGACAGTCAGCCAAACTTGCATCTCAAAAGTGGAGGGGGAGGGGGGACACAACACGACCTAGCACTTTCTGAAACCCCATTCTCCCATCAACCCTGGTTGGCCATTATCATACCCACCCCTGGCATAAAAGAGTCTTCAGAGTAATATCCTTCACCAGTGGCAAAAAGCTATGGGAAAATAGTAGCCCTTCTGACTAAAACTGCTCTTGGTCAGGATAGAACATCTTGGTTTCAGGTACATATTGCACAGCACGATTGAACTCCACTCCACCGAGACCCTTCAGACATTGCTCCAGGTGAATGGTCTTCATATTGTTTGGGGCATTCAAAACTATATTGTATGTTTCAGTATGTGTGTAGGGATGTGTGCATGTTCATGTGAGTTCAGGTGTATGTGTGTGAACACGGACGTATGTACTTGCATATGCACGTGTGTGGAGGCTATAAGACAACCTGACATGCCATTCCTCAGGAATTTTCTACGTCTTTGGAGATAAAGCATCTCCCTGGTCTGGAATTAACCTTAGACCAACTAGGATGCACCCTCCTATTTCTGCCACCCCCAGTGCTAGGATTATAAGAACCACCACCCTCAATATTTTTTTTTTTTTTTGGTTTTTCGAGACAGGGTTTCTCTGTGGCTTTGCAGCCTGTCCTGGAACTAGCTCTGTAGACCAGGCTGGTCTCGAACTCACAGAGATCCGCCTGCCTCTGCCTCCCGAGTGCTGGGATTAAAGGCGTGCGCCACCATCGCCCTCAATATTTTTATATGTTGCTGAGGATTAAAGCCAGCACCCTACGCTGTCAAGGCAAGCACCTTACCAACTGAGCCATCTCTTCAGCCCATAAAGAAGCTGCTTGCAACGCAAACTCTGGGGACATCACACCCTCACTCACCCCAACCTTGTCCCCTTCTCACCCCTTCTCTGCAGACGCATCCCCGGCTGCAGCCCTGGTTTCACTTTCTCTCCCCCAATTTGCTTCTCAACCAAATTGGATAACTAGGTCTGGGGATGCTGACTGTTGTCCCCAAATGCCTGCACACCTAAAAATAACACTGTAGATCTACAGATGGCGCCGAGTCCACGGAGGGGCTGAGGCCAGTGCTGTGCTCAAAAACAGCCTGCATCTGACCGTGGTGAGTGGAAGCCACATGTTCTGCTCTGCACAGCCTGCACACTGGGACCATGTGACCCCTTGGGAATCTGAATGCAGAGGGTGGAGCCTGAAGCTCTTGGGCAGTCTACAGGCAGCCGCTCAGGCTGTCCAGCATGGAACTGTGGGGACTGAAGTCTGATTGACAGGAGTGGGGTGGGCCTTGGTCTTACAACATACATGCTGTTGATGAGCACAAGTGAGCTTCAACACTGGAGACAGACCGAAAACCCCTGTGTTATAGGACGCATTTGTGTTTGCAGTTCATTGTTGTGTGTGTCCTATAAAACACCTACGGGTTAATAGAAACAGTACCAGCTTGAGGAGTTCAGGGGCAAGCACAAAATAAAGCAAAGCTGAGTTTGGCTGAGTTAGCCACAGCCTGTCTTCAAATTGGTGGATTAAGTCCATTTTGAGGTTTATAATAGCCACCTCCAAAATGCTGCAATATGGAAGAGATTCGTGTTGTCTGGGAAAATGCAAAATCTCTGACATGTAGGCCTGTTGGATTAAATGTGTACCCTATGCCAGCCTCCTCTGATGTAAAACATTCCCTCCAGAAAAGAGAGGAGAGGCTCGTGAGACTAGAGGGGTAAGCTAACTTCATGTGTCTGAGGGGGTTTCTTACAGGGTATTGGGTGAGGTTACCCACAGGAACATGGGTGAGGGGTTTCTCACAGGGACCTAGATGAGGGGTTACCCACAGGAATATATATGGTAGAAGGGTTTCTCATAGGAGTCTTGTTGAGGGGCTACCCACCGGAACATATATGGGTGAGGGGTTTCTCACAAGGGCCTTGGTGAGAGGTTACCCACGGGGACCTGGGAGAGGGTTACCCACAGGGGCCTTGGTAAGAGGTTACCCACAGGAATATGGGTGAGGGATTTCTCACAAGGGCCTTGGTGAGGTATTACCCACAGGAGCATGGTTGAGGGGTTTCTCATAGGAGCCTTGGTGAGGGGTTACACACAGGGGTCTGGGAGAGGGGTTACCCACAGGGGCCTGAGTGAGGGGTTTCTTACAGGGGCCTTGGAGAGGGGTTACCCACAGGAGCCTGGGTGAGGAGTTTCTCACAAAGGCCTTGATGAGGGGTTACCCACAGGGGGCTGGGAGAGGGTTACCCATAGGTCCTGGGTGAGGGGTTATCCACAAAGGCCTGGGTGAGGGGTTTCTCACAGGGCCTGGGTGAGGAGTTACCTTGTAGAATATTATAGTTCTCCATTTCCTCCAAGGTCCTTCTCTGTTATTATGGATGCAAACTACAGTTGCTCAGGGAGGGTTCTCTCTCTCTCTCTCTCTCTCTCTCTCTCTCTCTCTCTCACCCGTGGAGCTGCTAGAAAGCACCTCCCGGTTGCTTTTTTTTTTTTTTGAGTCTTCACTTCCATTTGGGTGGGCTTTTTTAATGATGGAGTTTTTGAAGACACCCATGCTCCCATAAGTAACTGCCCCCCACCCAGGCTCCTGTGGGTAACCCCTCATCCCATGCTCCAGAGACTCCACACACATGCTCCTGAGGGTAGTCTCTCACTCATGTTCCTATGAGTTCCCCAAATAAATCATTGGTTTACAAGTTGAAATATAGTCATTACTTTGGTCTGTGGTCAGTTCCCTTTCTGGGGTGAGTGGATGTATGTGTGTTGCGTCTCCCCCAGGGAGAGTCTCTCGTGCTATAACCCAGCAGGACGCTGGCCGTATACCACATGTCCCTGAGATTGCTTCTGTTTCCTCAGCACTTTGCTGTCAGATGACGAGTATGAGAGCCAGCTGTGACCAAGCGCTGAACTGGCCAAGCTCTGGTTGCCAACTCACCTCACAATCCAGCAGTCTCCACGCTCACCCCAGGGATAGCAGAGCCCTCTAGAACCAGAGGGCAGAACCCATCAGTCAGATCTCTGAGCTCAGGACCCTACCATCTCACCCTAAATATGTAGCAGGCACAAGAAGGAAACTTGGAGAGTTCAGTCTGAGACATTACGGTACTCACAACTTACCCAGCTCTCCCAGGACGGCAATTGAATATCAAGTCAACTGTGGGACAATTTCTTATCCATCATATCTAACATGGAGTGAACACACAGCCCACATTTAATACCACTGCAGCGGAGCCCAGCTATAAAGGAGAGAGATTTATCTTTTATGAAGTCCTTAAAACAGTCTTCTCTCCCCTAACTGCCTCTTCACAGTCGGCTGAAGCCTCTATCCTAGCTGTCCTCCTCCATCGCTGCAGGTATCTGGGGCCTGGGCCTCCATGAGCTTAGAGTTCTCGAGATACATGGGAGTTTTTCATTCACAGGGTCTTGATATCTTCATACTGTTTCATACTGCCCACAGAATTGTTGACTTTTAATTAAGGAATCCTTATAAATAAATGGATGGCTGGTGTCTCTGGGAACGGAGATGATGGTGACGTTGATGATGGCGTGTGCACAACTGTGTGTGTGTGTGTTTGTACGTGAGTAATCTTCAGACGATGTGAACAAATACGAGAACATTCCACATTTCATCAATGTAAAAATGTATGAGTTGTCTCTTTATCCAGGAAAAGTGGTATTTAGACAACAATATGCCATCTCTGCTTTGCTTCCATGTGCATATAATAAACGTTTCCCATGAACCATTAAAATCAGAAAAAGGCTCCCCAGCCCCACAGACAAAAGAAGAACGACTGTGGTGAACGAATAAACCGCTCCCTAGATGTGACTGGTAATCACAGATTAACTAAAGCGATGCTGCTATCCTTATACCTCTACAAAGAAAGAGCTTGGCAGCGTGTAAAAGATACTTTGAAGCTACAGCTCTTAGCAGGCCAATTAAGACAACCATGAACGGATCTACCCTTCTGATTGATTGTAAATTTTGCAAAGAAAGAAAGACAAACCAGAGAGAAAACAGAGCATATTTCTGAAAGTCTGTTCTTAACGTATAGGAGGAAGATATGTTGCCAAAGAGCCCCTGCCCACAGAATCATGAATGTGGCCCTAATCTTTTTTAAATGTTCTTCAATAGCTCAAATATATGTTATCCAACCCCTTGTTTTATTCTTGACAACTTCATACATGTATATGATATATTTTTATTTTTGCACACCCTGTTATTCTCTCTCACATTTTTAAAGAGTTAATTTTATCTTATGTGTATAGGTGTTTGCTTGCATGTGTGTTATGTGTGCTCCATGTGCTTGCAGTACCAATGGGGGCCAGAAGAGGGCATCAGATCCGCTAGAACTGGAATGATGGGAGGCTATCAGTCACAACAGGCACACAGGAAAGGAAATAGGGCTGCCTAGATCCCACATTGACTTGCTAGGAAAATGGTGTCTTCCTAAAAGAATTCATTCCCATGTGTTCTGGGTGGGGTATCGTTGTTATTGTTGGTTGGTTGGTGAAATTCAGGCTTGGGGTGTTACTGAAGACTATCATAGAACTTGTACATGCAAATGGGCTTGTTAAGCATTAAGTTTACAAGGATACAAATGCCTTTTAAAGGTTTGTGCTTTCTTTCTCTTTTCAACAAGAAGAACAGAAAGAGAATGGAGAAGAAGAAGGAGGGAAATGAATAGGAGGGGGAAAGGAAGAGAAGAAGGAGAAGAGGAGACTAGCACCTTTATTTGATCCTCTTCAATGAGGCAAACTCCTCCAATAGCCGCATTCACAGAAAAGAGAGCAGGGAGGTGAATAAATTCCCACTCTTGCCTGGACTTCACTCAGAGTGGAGTTTTCCCCACCAAACGTAAAGCTTCTGACTTTTTTGATTTGCTGCTAATATTTTTATCCCCAACTATAACTGCAGACAATTTATTTCCCAGGCACACGGCCGTGTCTCCCAGCAAACGAATGGGCTGCAGCACAGGGTGGCCACTCTTGGGCTCCCTGCCTCTTTGCAGTCCATGAAATATACATGAAACAGTTCCGTGCCACCTACAAATGAAAAAGTCAAGGGGAATTTACAGTTGGGAGGCAGGGCTCCAAGGGGCCCTGGAAAGGCTAATTTAATACATCTGTCATGTACAATTACATCCAAAATGCAATCCAAAACATCTTACCACTCCCCCATCCCCGCTTCAGATAAAAAAGAGACCAATTGCCCAGACTTAAACATCAAACAGCTGTCCCACCAAACAAAGATATTAACCTCGGACTGTTTTCCTTGCCAGTAAAATCTGATCATTCGACAAGCCTTTCAAGAACATTTACTCTTCCCATTACAGAAATTGCTACAGTGGCTTCCTGGTCTTAAATAAGGACCATAAATCAGAATTAAAAGCCAGGGCAAGCTCTCCCTAAGTCAGGAGGTCAATATTAACATCCTTAAATCATTCACTGGCCTGGGCTGGGTCACTCACCACTTCTAGGTGTCTGGGGGAGAAGAAACTCATATTGTCCAGAAGAGAATAAACACACGCACTATGGTGCATAGGCCCATACACACTAAGATAATAATAATAATAATAATGGAGAATTTAAATGTGGTAGTAAGGAGTTGTCACAGCTCATCTTGACAAGACTGTGAGCACCAACCCAAACCTCAGTCCGTCAGTAGGAAGAGGGGAGAACATGGGCTTATTCGGGACAAGATGGGGCACAGGAGGATCGCTTGGCATTGCAGGCCAGGCTTGGCTACAGGATGAGTGCCAGCCAGCCTGGACTGCACAGTCCCTGAAACACCAGACAAACCAAAAGGACGGCGACGACCTGAATGTGCTGACTGGTTATTGAGCTGGGGGAGGGAGAGGTGCATGGCTGCTCCAGCTGCAAAGAACCCTTCACCCATGCTCCTGAAGGCAAGCCTAATAAAACTCAGGGGGTCATCAAATAAACAAGTACAGAGGAGATCAGCAAAAGGGGAATGGGGATGAGAGAGTGATGGGTGACAATAATCAAAATCCATTACAGATGTACATAAAAATGTTTTTTTTAAAAAAAAACTCCCCCAGACAACACACAATTGCACACACGGTAGTTCAATAAAACTATCAAAAAAGCTAAGTGTGTGTCTGTTTATGTATGTGTGTGTGTTTGTGTGAGTATGAGCATATATTCACTACATTATACTGAGTATGGTACACGGAGGACCTATTTGGCTATGGTATATGCATAACACATATGCCTAAATACATATTTTTTTGTTTTATGTGTATGGGTGTTTGATCTGGATTTATGTCTGTATTACCACTTGCGAGCAGTGCCCTTGGAGACCAGAAGAGGTCCCGAAACTAGAGTTTCAGACAAATGTGAGCTGGCAGGTAGGTGCTGTGACTCCAACCTGGATTACCTGGAAGAGCGGCCAGAGCTCTGAATTCCTGACCCATCTCTTAGGTACACATGCTAAAGTCGCAATAATAAAGTCACCCCAGTTTTCAAGGACAGAATCAAACTCGGGCTACTGGGCAAGCAGCAAACTCCAGTACAACAGAAGAAAGACTCCTCGGCTTATGCAAATCTATCTGTAAGATTAAAAAGAGAAAGAAAGAAAAAAAAAGCACCACAGGTGGAGGTTCAAAGCCCCGCTAGAGTTGCCTAATTAGACGGGATGATTTCTTATTTCACACACTCGGGGCTGGGAGATGCTGAAATCCCCGTTTAATCAACCCTTGGCCCCACTGCTCCTCAGAGAAAACTTTTTCCTCAAAGCCATGAACTACAGCTGAGAATTTGTTCATTTTCCCTTTTCTGTGCCCTCCCCTCTAATATCGTAATAATGAAGTGCACGGAAATGTTAATGTTGGTTGGGATTTTCATTTCAACTCCTTCTCCAATTTTTGCCCTCAGATCTTTCTTTTTCATCGATGAAGATGCAGAAAAATGTGGATAGAAAGAAAAGAAAGAGAACAGCCGAAGGAAGCAGGGGCAACAGGCAAGTTCGTCAGTATTGAAAGAGTAATTGTGTCTGGAGGAAAATCACTGCCTTCCCCCGCCCCCGGCAAAATGCACAAACAGGATCCAGTAGTGAAAGTCAGGCTTGGAGTCTCAACATAGCCATGACCACTCCTTTCTATTGCCCAAGGTTCATCAAGGAGATCGAATTCATCCTTAAACCAGCAACAGCAATGGGAATCTGAGTTACAACACTTGCTACGGGTAACTGGAGGAATCACACTCCCACAATTCACCAGATACAGGTGTCCTCTAATTTGCAGAACACGGGAGTTTTAAGCCTTGTGGCTACTCCGCTGCACCATCACCCATCACCTCCACCTGCTCTGCAGAACAGAGCGAAGAGAGCCGACCTGAGGCTCCACCAATAGCTGGAGACATCACTGAGTTGTTGGCTTCCTGTGCTCTCTCCAAACAAGTTCAAATTCACCTCTCAGGGCATGAAGAACCGAGCAGAACAGTCACCTCCTGCATTCGTTTTATCTCAATATCTAAGAAGGAAAATATATGTAAATGAGCCAGGGAAATCAACAGAAAATTGAAATGTATGCATCTTGAAAATAGTGGCTTTAAAGGAAATATGTTCTGGGGCTGATAGTCCAGGGACGGCCTTTAACATGGCCACCTCTTCCTTCTGAGGAGTTTAGACTTGGTTCTTGGCTGGTGATGGGCTGTGTGAGAGATTGCTCCAAACAACAGAAGATGTGACATCTGTATGGTCACACGCGTCATGTTTTATGTTGGCCTGAAACAAATGGCGTCTGTTCTAGTTTCGTCTCTGTTGCTGTGATAAAATACTCTTGTCAAAAAGCAACTTAGGGGAGAAAGAATCTGCGCGGCTTACAGATCCAGCTGCTGCTGAAGTCCCAGTCCACCACTGAGGGGCAATCACGGGGCAGCTGTTCACATCACATCCATAGTCAAGCGCAAAGAGAAATAAATGCGTGCATGCTTGCTCATGCTTAGTTCAATTACTCTACGTTTCCACAATTCAAGACTCCTGCCTAGGATGAGGATGGAGAGATGGCTCAGAGATTAGAAGCACCTCTGCTCTTCCAGAGGGCCTGAGTTCAATTCCCAACAACCACATGGTGGCTCACAACCATCTATAATGAGATCTGGCACCCTCGTCTGGTGTGCAGGTATACAGGCAGGCAGAACACTGTATATATAATAAATAAATATTTAAAATAAAAAAGACTCCTGCCTAGAAAATGGTGCCACCTACAGTACAGCCCAACCCAACGTAGACAATCCATCAATTCATCATTGAGACTCTTCCAGGTGATTCAACTAAGTGTGTGTGTGTGTGTGTGTGTGTGTGTGTGTGTGTGTTAAAGTACTGTCTGAATTAGATGTTTCTGATCCAGATGAGACATCTTCAATAACATAGGACTTTTGACAGCCTGTAGACCAATCTCTTCTCATATGAGGGCAACTGCTGTGGTTGGAATGTGAACTGTCCCCTAGAGGTTCACGGGTAAGCATTTGGTCTCCAGCTGAAGTGCTGTTTCAGAAGGTTGTAGAACCATTAGGAGGTGGGGCCTCACTGGAGGGTGTGAATGCCTAGGGGTAGAGTTTGAGATCTTATAACCCTCCCAACTCCCTGTCTACTGGCTCCTTCCCATTTACTCTACCTGTTCTCATCTACCCAGATGGGCATCAAGGAGGTATCTGAGCTGCACACTCGTGGCACCAAGGGGTCACCAGCCTGCCATGTCTTCCCCTCCATAACAGACCACATCCCTTCAAATTACACGTCAAAGCAACCCTTTCTCTCTTAAGCTGCCTCTTGACTACGAGAAATAACTACCACAACAAAGAACATATCCGGCTGATGGCCGACTCTCCGAGTTATCATCTACTTCTGCAGGAGTCTCTCTCTGAGCTCTGGGCCTCTGCTTCAGCTCTGACATGGGAAACTCTCCAAGATAATTCCCTAATGGTGCCAATGAACAAATTATCACAGAAACTGCATCAAGATTTCACTCATTAGTAATCCCTGGAGGATCTTCCCTGAAAACCTGCAGGAGCTAGGACACACATGAGGCTGATCTAGATAACGGAGAAACATCTGGGAGCATGAGTACTGGAACTTAGTCTTGAGAGAAAAACGGTGGGCTTTGTGATTAGCTTGCTCTAGCAGTAAGATGTCAACATCAAAAGGTTAATTTTGTTTGTGTGCTTGTTTGTTTTTACAGTAGGAAAGAGTAGAAAGAGATCTTAGGAAGGTAAGGTGGGGGCTGGAGTGAAGGCTCAGCGGTTAAGAGTGAGTGCTGCCCTTAGAGAGGACCTGAGTTCGGCTCCCAGAATGGATAGCTTAAACCACCATAGTAACTCTGACGCCCTCTTCTGCTATCTCTGGGCACTGCATGCTGAGTGAGACAAATCATTTCAAAATTCACGTTAAAAAAAACTAAGGCCATCTACAACCTCGGAGCCAGAGCATCTCTACACCAGGTAGAGCTAGAGAATGCTCAGCGGAGATTAAATATCTTATTTTTAGGAAATCTGAACTTATTTGTCTTTTCATTGGGCTTTATCTTGTTAATTAGTCACTTCAGTGTCTCAAATGTCTCGAGATGAAACACGCAGACTAAGACTAATTTGGAGGGGCCATTTCGATCCTTGCTAAGAAGAATTGCCTCTTGAGGTGCTCAGGTCTAAAGAGTGGAGGCCAAACCCTTCACCAAATGTGCGTCGGCACATCCCCGAGGTGAGACGGACGTGGAGAAGTGAGTTCTTACTCAGCACTCACCTGCCTCTTGACTCTCGAGTTTCCCCCGCTAGCACCCTCTCCACTGGCTGCCAGCCAAGTACTTCCCATTCCCGCCTCTCCCATAATTACAAATCATCATTTGGGGCTGACATCCGCATTCTCTACCCAGAATGGAGTATAGACCCAGTAATTAAAAGGAAATTGCTCCAGAGAACTGCTCTACACAATTTGAAAAGATAGTCAGAGTTTATAAAGCCACCACCAGGCCACCAGGCTCTCTGAAAATCCTGGCTATACATCACATGTAAATGTGTGTGCACAAATACATGCATGGGTGTATACAGTACATGCGTGTAGAGGCCAGAGGACAACATCAGCTTTGATCTTCAAGTACTATCTGCCATTTCTTTTCACACAGGGTCTCTCGCTGCCCTTGACCTCACTGAACAGACTAGGTCAATGGGGCCTAAGGATCCATCTGTCTCTCTCCCCAACACTGAGATTATGAGAATCCACCATCATATCTAGCATTTTTACCTGGGTTCTGGGGGTCAAACTCGGGGCTTCGCACTTGCAAGGTGAGCAATTTACTGCCTGAGAAATCTCACATTTCCACAGGATCCCCAAATCTTCACAGTGTCATGCGCATAGCTGACCAATTAGCAAGGCCGCATTCCAGTCTTTTGTCTTTCTATATGCATGTGCAGCTTTTCAAACCACTCTCCTTCAGAACGGGAGCAATCTCTTACCAATAATGCTAAACAAATACGAGCAATCATATCTCTGTTTTGCTAGGGAAAAGGCAAACTTGAGTTTGAGCCATCTACCTGAAAAGAGAAATAGAAGACTTAGGGAGGCCGCTAGCTTTGATGCTACAGAAAAGCAAATCCCCTAATTAAAATGTGCAGTGCCTGGGTTTGAACCCTCTAAGAGAGCTCTGTGGGAGGCAGCTACCCACGATGAATACCTTACATACATCCTCTAGAGACTCACAGCACTATGGGTTACCTCCACACAGCTATAGCCAAATGCCTTCCAGGAAACGTCTTTAAGAAGGGAAGGATTTATCTTGCTAATGATGTGGGAGAGTCTAACAGTGGCCACAGTGGCTCTGTCTGACTTGCACAATAGAGGAAGCCTGGGGTGGAGGAATGTGCTCACCTGGTGGTGAGCAGGAATTGGAGAGTAAGACAGAGGCTAGGAGCAGGCACAAGCTCCCAAGTCACACCTCCAACTGAGCTACTTCTATCAGCTATGTCCTGTCTCCTAAAGCGGGTACCACTTCCCAAAATAACATCAGCATCCATCATCAGCATCTACAAACCATGTCTTTCAGTACATTAGCCCACAGGGGACACTCTGAAGACAGATGATAACCTCCACTGACAGGAAGTGTCTGCATCACTTAAAAAGCCCCGGACATTTATCGGAAGCTGCTGAGGGAGAAGGGCTGGAGAGATGGCTCAGAGGTTAAGAGCACTGGCCATTCTTCTAGAGGTCCTGAGTTCAATTCCCAGCAAACACATGGTGGCTCATAACCATCTATAATGAGATACGGCACCCTCTTCTGGCATGCAGGCGTACATGCACGCAGGGAGCGGTCAAACCCTCTAACAGGCACCCCGTTGCAGGCACAATGTCAGGCATCTCATACACGTCATTGCACCTGGATCTAATCTGTATTAGTGTACCTTGATATGCAGAAAAGGAAACTGAGTCAGGGACCTTGGGACCTTGGCTACACAAGCACCTGACCAAGCCCGTGGTTTCCCACCACACTTCCTCCCTTGCCAAACAATTCTCCACTGCAGCACGAGAGAAAAAAGGGCTTGGCTTTACAGCAATGGCCTCTGCTGCCTCTTATTGACAGGCGACTCTGCTAAAACTCCAAACTCGCCGAAACAGCCATAAGAATAAAAACCGTGACTCTCCAGAATGAACTGTCTAGGGCAGCTAGTGTGAGAGCCAAGGGGCTGATGACCACAGTTCGATGCAAGGATGGGCCCACCTTTCTCTATGCAGGTTAACAGTGGTAGAGCCCCCTGACTTGGGGTAGGGGGGAAGACGGCACATATGACCCAGACAGCTGGCAAGGAGTCTTCCTAGAGGATCCTCTAAGATGTCCCTAGCAACTCTACCCTCAGCCTTTCTGCCCTCTACAGATGGAGTACCAGCCACTTGCTTTAAAGTTCACAGAACAACTCACCAAGCAAAGATGGGACATTGGAAGAGATACAGGTGGAGCAGAAACAGTCCCCACACTATGTAGCCAGGGATGACCTTAGACTTCTGATCATAAAGCTTTCCAGCTCCTGAGTGTTGGACAGACACGCACCATCACACCCAGGTAGAGGTGCTGGGAATCAAACCCAGGTCTCTGTGCATGCTAGGTGAGCTCTCTATCATGTGGGCCCATCCCCCGCCCCATCGTTTGTTTGTATTGTTTCTAGCAGATCCCACCAGAAGAAAGGTCACCTTTCCTAGAAGTGACGGACACCCACCCACCTAAGGGAGGAAGTAGAGGGGATGCTGGAACTGGCCTTGCAGGAGAAGCAGCCTTTCTGAGAACATGATAGAAAGTTCCTAGCCAAATACTGAGCCCAGTTGAGCACCAAGATGAAACTGGGGATAGGAAAAGTTCTGGAACATTAGCCAGGGCAGATTTGCACGTGTCCCTAATCCAAGCCCAGGAAAAGCTTTCCCCCATGTTGAATAGTTTCTCAGTTATCTGAAAATTAGTTGACTTGCGTTCCATGTATATAATTTTAAACCTCCTGACTCATTATCAACTTTTTTTTTACTAGTAAAAACAGAATTTCTTCTCTCCGGCAGCCATCATAAACACTAAATTGAAAAATTGTTCATTTACCACAAGTCGCCACATTGTTCATTAAATTGCACACATGGCAGCATTAACACTGCTCTCAGTGGGAGATAATTGTGACTTTCGTCAGAGCGGAATGGCTGTGTGCGGGATTGACAATGGTGTCTGAAGCCTTATTTGTAACAGTAAAAAATTAGACAGAACCAAATATCAACAATTAGGGATGGGGGGTGTGTGTGCATGTGTGTGTGTGTGTGTGCGTGTGCATGTGTGCACGCATGTGTGTGTGCATGTGTGTGTGCGTGTGCATGTGTGTGTGCATGTCCATGTGTGTGTGTGCGTGTGCATGTGTGTGTGCATGTGCATGTGTGTGTGCGTGTGCATGTGTGTGTGCATGTCCATGTGTGTGTGTGCGTGTGCATGTGTGTGTGCATGTGTGTGTGCATGTGTGTGTGCATGTGTGTGTGTGTGTGCATGTGTGTGTGCGTGTGTGTGTGCGTGTGTGTGTGTGCGTGTGCATGTGTATGTGCACGCACATGCACAGGCACCTCACACGCTCACATCTATCTATAGCAGTTCCTCTTTTTGGCTGTGTGTGTTGTATAGCACAAACTCCAGAAGAGACATTCACATCCAAAACAAACGTTTAGGGAAAGGGGACATAAACCCCCTGGTCTTTGTCGCAGCTATTCAACTCTTCTGCTTCAGTGAAAAGCAGCTAAACACGTCAGTGTAGGGAAATGGCTCTGCTTTAATAAGACTTTGTGTTTGGACATTAAAAGTGAAGGTACATATAATTTTCTTTTCAGAAAAAAGAAGTCATGATTGCATTTCGCATTTTCAGGCATTTCTTTAAAGTAGTGGGTTTCCATAGAGTAGCGGTTATCCTATTTGCCTAACGCATGAAAGGTCCCAGTTTCAAAAACTCCTGGCTTGCCATCCTGAGTGAGGGAACCCAGACCCAGAAAGACAAATGTAACTTGTAGTCACTCGTATGTAAATAACAGACATAAAACAAAGGACAACCAGCCTACAGACCAAAACCCCAGAGAACCTAGGTAACAAAGAAGACCCTAGGAGAGACAAACATGGGTCTGCCTAGGAAGGGGTAAAAAGACAAGATCTCCTGAGTAAATTGGGAGCGTGGAGGGCAGGGGGAAGGGGAGAGGGAAGAAGAGTAAAGAGTATGGAAAAATATACAGCACATGCCTACTCAATTAAAATTAAATTAAATTAAAAAATTAAATTAAAAGCAATTAAAATGAGAAGGATATATATTCTAATATATTTATATAAATATATTTCTATATATATATACACATATATATATTTTTTTTAAAAAAAAGAAAATACATCACAAGACCAATGTAAAAAGGATTACTGGTTTGCAGGTCTGGAGAGGTGACTCGGTGGTTAGGAACATGGAAATGGCCTTGCAAAGGATACAGGTTCTAGTCCCACAACCCACATTAGGCAGCTCGCAACCAACTGTAACCCCAGCTCCAGGGAATCTGACTCCCTCTTCTGGCCTCCACAAGCAATGCGTCTTGTGCACACACCCATACACAATATGCACATATTTTTAAAAAGCAAACATCTTTCTACCTCCTGGCCCAGAACCAAATACAGACTAAAAGCTTTAAGATCTGTCCCTCAGTGATCCACTTTGTCCAACAAAACTGCCTAAAGGTTCCCCTCCCCCCCCCCAAGAGTTCAAACACATGAGTCTCTGGAGACACATCACATTCAAACCATAATAGTGTGTGTGTGTGTGTGTGTGTGTGTGTGTGTGTGTGTATATATATATATATATATATATATATATATATATATCCCAGAAGCTACCTCACCCTCACCTCCTTCACCGTGTGAGATTACAGTATGAATCCACCATTAGTGAGCCAGGAAGATGGTCTCCCTGGGCACCAAATCCACTTTGCATTGATGCTATCCAGCATCCAGTACTGTGAGCACGGCCATCTATCAATCACCAGCTTACAAAGACAGTCCTGTCTCCTTGCAATGAATTAGTGGCCCATACTTTAAGGATTGGAGACTTTTACATAAACACTTGACTATATCCTTTCTCTAGGCAAACCTGAGGTTCTAGAAACACAGTATTTCCCACCACCCCAGGGGACAAATGCTTGGCATTGAATGGCAGCTGCCCTCGGACAGAGCAAGCATTCCCTAGAGCGCATGCTGACATCCCTAAAAGAATTTAGAAATAAATCTAATGGAGGATATTTGAGCACAAAGCCCTTTATCTGAATTCCATCAAAGGGACTCAAGTGAGAGATGGAGTTTGCGATTCAAAGGCAGTCTGTTAGCTGTTTAAATAAAACTACTTCACTTTAGGATGTTGAGGACGTGTAGGGAGTCAGACCAGCCGCAGCTCCACACAGAGATGAGCTTAGGTGGAAAAAGTGAAACCAGGATGTTGGTGAGCTGCAGAACCCACCGGGTGATGGGGCTAAGCTCAGGGGCTGGGGCTTCTTTGGCAGTAGGTACGGCGTGGAAGTGTTCCAATATGGATGGATGTGGGAACTTGTGGCCACCCACCAGTTCATTCAGAGACCCACAGAGAAACATGGACCTGGGGATGGTGATGGACTTGCCTGACAAGCGTGAGCTGTTACATGAAGAGCACCATAATTGTAGCGTGGGCGGAAGTGTGACTCACAGATGACCAACCTTCAGATTGGTTTTCCAGGGTCGGTTTCCAAGGAGATGGGAACACTGGAGGGCAATGTTGTGACTCTGACCAAACAGGAAAGGACAGTTGTGAGCCACGGCTGAAAGAGCATTCAGGCTACAGAAAAGTCAATTTTGTGGGTCCCAGATGAGAACCTGATTCTGCTGAAAACGCCAAAGGAACACCTGCCTTCCCGTGGAGCACGGCACTGAATCTGCCATCATCAGCTGGCTTATGGCTTCCCCATGACAGGCCAGGCTCCCAGCTCTTTCCCTCCGTCACCATACAAGTACAACACCATCTGCCAGCAGCTGATGGATGAGAGAATGGGAGAGATTCGGGTCCAAAAGTTCAACATCTCAGTAATAGGGTAATTGACAACCAGAAGTTTCATGTGCACCTTGGGGACCATGGTTTATGATACCAGTTTTCACTGTAGAAGTTTGTGAAGAGTCAGCCTTCAGAATTTTCATCAAGATAAAAAGAAAGGATCATGCAGAAGGTGATGCCTTTACTGGCCAGCACTTTGACAATGGCCCGTTTACAGTGTGCAAATGCGTTGAGCTGCTGGGCTAACCGCATCTAACAGATGGTAGAAAACAGTATTTAGACTGCCACAAAGCCAGGGAAAGTTTAAAAACTACAAAACAAATACAGGCCTTTAAGGGTAAAGTAAGCTGTCATGGTGAGCAGTGACTGCCTTAGCCACCGTGGGAATGGGATGACGGTCCATGGGCAGAGGGCTTTGGGCGGGTGATGGGAAGGGTCTGTGTGTGACGGCGTTCACAGCTCTGTGCACGTGAGAGAAAAACATCCCCAAATGCGTGCTTAAAATAAACTTCTTTGAAACCAATGATGCCTTCGGCAAATGGGTTTGAGTGTTCATAAAAGTTGGCATCCACTTCTGCTGAGAGACTTATTCCTGCCTGTGTGAGCATGGCCCACACACACAATGAAAGGCCACTCCAGGCCTCAGCAGAACCTCCCAGAAGCCACAAGCAGAAGTCAAATCTTCCTGGGTCAGCACCAAAGAATGTTACGTGAATGGTAACATCTATCTGGGAGGCCCACAACTCCACCTCCAGGTCTACACTTGCCGGAGAAACTCAATAAAGTCGCAGTGCGGGGGTGGGGAGTTCAAAAGCCCTCGGATGGGCCAATCTCCCAGCATTCCTCTGTCCAGCTGCCCAGAGTGCAGTGGTTCCCCTAACCCATCCTGCACCCTAGACTCTGGCTATCACACAGCAGAAGGAATAAAGGTCAGAGGTCAAAAGACAACTAGCTATCTGGGGAAGGACAAGCCACCTTATAGGAAGACGTGTTGGTCACAGATAGCCACAAATCTGAGCCCCATTCTGGGGTGCAGATTAGCTAGTTTCACCGTTACAACTACTTCCTTAATAATTTTGTTTGATAATGAAATGCTTTTAAGGTTTCATTTTATTTATGTGTATGTGTGTGTGCTATGCGCGTGTGTGGGTGACCTCAGAGATCAGAAGAGGGTGTCAGATTCCCTGGAACTGGAGTTACAGGTAATGTTGGTAAGCTGCTATGTGGGTGCTGGGAACAGAACCTCAGTCCTCTGGAAGAGCACCATGTGTTCTTAATACTGAGCCATCTTTCCAACCCCTTGACTTCATTTGATTTCTTTTAGGGGGGAAGGGGATGGGAAACATGTTTCTAGTACAAATGTCCCCTCACAGGACTCTGCTGTGGGTGCAGAATGAAGCTCTGGATCCTAGGCAGAGCTCTGCACCCCCAGTTCTATAGCAAGACCTCAGCCTACCTGTCTCTTCATTTGTGTGTTCCTAGGTTTTAAACTTGATCTCGGGACAGCATCCACAGGTACCACTTGACTCTAGTGAGATCTAGGAGTAATTTGGGGAGTTAGTAATCTGAATGGGGTCACGGGAATGAAGTCCAAATGCATAGCTAGTCTAGAATACTAGCAGAAGTACAGGGGTCAGGGGACTCCACTCGCTGCCGAAAGGCAGTAGCCAATATGGGAATAAAACCTCTGACCTTGGGAGCTGTTTCAACTCTAAGCTCGGTATCTACTGAGCAGGTGACAGAGATGTCACTTGACTAGTAACAGAGACAGTATCGGGTCACACAGGCAGTACAAAGCCTTCCTCTGAGACATACCCAGTTCCACTTTGGAAACCATGAGTATCTGTGGCTAGCCATCCATGGGTAACTTTTCCATGGGCCTCATCAGCTACACACAGACTTAAACCTCGCTCCTGAGCTGTGATGAGGTCAACACTGAAGCCCCATTAACACTGGTCTCCCATTCTATTTCCTTACAGGAGATACTCAGAAGTCCAGAAGGGTGAATCAGTCTGAACAGGAATAGGAAAAGCCAGGCATTTCCAGCACCAGGGGGTAAATTTTCTGACCAGGCAAACTTCTTGATTGCAAATGGAACTGGCCATCCACTGCCATGAACCCAGCTGGCTGGATCCGCATCAAACCAGCTGTGGACAACTTGTCTTCTTCTGCCTGGGAGCAACTGTAACATCTTCAGACAGGACAGTCTTTCTTCTTTTCTAGACACTTGTCATTATTGGTGAGTGTCCATAAAAAAGCCAGAGGAGTGAGATTTTCCCAACACAGCCTGCAAGCACCCCATTCCCAAATACCCTTTCCTGCATGAGGTGTGACCCAAAATTAAAGGCTCCAAATTAAACGATGAGGAAGCTGTGGGCATTCCCTGCAGAGATAGCCAAGGTAATCACCACCATGTCTACAAAGTTCATTAATACAAGATATTCTCTGCAAGGCACTGGAGTTGAACGAGACCTTGAGAGCCCTGCTGTTCACACTTCATTCTACACAGATGAAGGATGAGGGGGCCTAAGGACCTTTCTCTGGAAATCAGAAATCACTGCTAATGCCGAGGCATGTTACTGTGGAGAGAATGGGGTGAGCTACTCTCCCAGGATAACCCTCAATCTCAACTTCTTGAAAAAGCTAAGAAAGGGACAGGAATGATGGCTCAGCAGTTAAGAGCAATGAGTGCTCTTGTAGAGGACTCAGGTTCAGTTCCCAGCACCCACATGGCAGCTAACAACCACCTGTAACTTCAGTTCTAGGTAAATCCAACGCCCTCTTCTGGCATCCTTGGGTACTGTACACATGTGGTACATACACATATACAGGCAAAAAAAAGGAAGAGGAGGAGGAAGGAGGAAGAAGGAGGAGGAGGAAAGAGGAGGAGGAGGAAGAAGGAGGAGGAAGAGGAAGGAAGAAGAGGAGGAGAAGGAGGAGGAGGAAGAGGAGGAGGAGGGGAGGGGGAGGGGGAGAAGGAGAAGGAGGAGGAGGAGGAGGAGGAGGAGGAGGAGGAGGAGGAGAAGAGAGAAGAAGAAGAAGAAGAAGAAGAAGAAGAAGAAGAAGAAGAAGAAGAAGAAGAAGCACAAACAAATAAAAAAAATCTTTAAAAAAAAATGTCAGTCCCAGGTTCCGCCTGTATGAAAGGAGAGGGATAAAGGATGCCAGGAAACATATGTGCTCCAGTCCCCACAGAGGAGAGATGTTTCTCGGTTCTTCAGCTCATTGCATCAGACATGTACAGCTAAGCCTGTCTTCAGCTCTCTCCCCACCTCACATCTGAGACCCGATGGGCGAGGAAGCCTGGAGCAGAGCAGATGTGTTACTCTCTTCATAATTAACAAAATGGAGGGGAAGATGGCTCACCAGGAGGGAGAGGGCTGTGATGGTTGTCCTGATCATAGCATTTTGCTGATTTACCGCACTTGGATGGGGCAAAAACACAGGCGATTAAAGGGAACCAGCCTGCTGTCGCCTGTGCTATTACAAACCCAAACAATGGGGACGCTAAGCTGATTTGTGGGAACTCAGCAACAGGAGTCTCTGAGTCCCTGCTCTCTGCAGAAGCACTTCAAGGATCAGACCCTGAGCTAGCCTGAAGCTGCGACAGAAGGGGGCACCCGCTGAACATCTTTACCGCTTTGCAAAGGGTCTGAGTGTCCGGGTGAACTGGAGGATAGCGTCTCCCAGTAACTGTCAATCTCCTGAGTCCACCATGCTTTTCACAGAATTTTCAAAAGGTCCATATTCTTGGTTGGCTTAACTATTAATGAGGCAGGAGATTCTAGAACTGAACTGACTGGAGCACAGGTGCCCTACTGTGGTCACTCCACTGAAGAGAGTCACACCCTCTTCCAGTCACCAATCACCAACCTTCGCTCAGGGAGGGTGGGGCTCAAAAGCACTTCTCCTTCCTTGATGATCATACAGGGCCTGATCTTGGGGAATTCCCACACTTTCCCAGGCTCTGGTCTCCACCCTTCTCTGTCACCTGTGAGCACCCACACATGCATAGGAACATAGAATCTTCTGCCTCTTCTGAGCCATTCCCCAGCTCTGGGAACCTGGTAAGAGGAGGAGTCAGTTCGCAGGCCACACACTTCTCTGGTGAAAGAATTCTGGGGCTCTCATGAGCCCAGGTGTCACAGTTCATGATATTAGAGCCTGGACTAGAGCTTTGCTGAGAGACAGATTTTCATGTTGTCTTCACCACACCAACTGACAAATGTACGCACATAAACACACCAGCCTCATTCAGCCAGCGGGCATGAACACATGTATCAAAGCACTGGCCTCTAAACCATATGCAGGAATATTTTCACAGGGCTGAGCAATGTCCCAGTGGTTAAGAGTGATGTTCTTCCAGATGACCTGTGTTTGGCACAGTAGGTGGGTCATGTCAGGTATGTGTTTATGTGTATGATATAGTATAAATGGTACACATATGTGTGATATGTATATATGTATGTATGTGTATATATGTATATGGGTATGAGCATATATATGTATATGAGTTTATATGACTATATATGTGTGTATGTATTTGTGTATGTGTGTGTGTGTGTGTGTGTGTGTGTGTGTGTGTAACTCCAGTTCCAGGGGATCTAATACCTCTGGCTTCCATGGCAACTGTACTCTCCTGTGCATATTCAAAACACACATGTAATTAAAAATGAAAACAAGCCTTTTTAAAAATTGTAGAAGAAATAATTTTACTTGTCAAATAAAGCCAAACAAAAAGTTTTAGAATAATTATGAAGTGATGTGTGTGTGTGAGTTTGCGGGATTATTTCCCAATATAAACATGCATCCAGCTCCATGCACACTTTAAGGACTGTGTTTCTATCAATTATATTTCAAGAAAACAGGGCACCAGAGGGACAAGGGTTAGGAAACCCTGATGCCCATGTCCCACCCAAATGCACCCCTGTGAAAGCTGGGGAAAATTATTTTAACTGGGCAAAGATGTGTTACATTTGTTTAAGCTGTTGAATATTACTTCAACTGTGTACACGTGTGTTATTTTGTTTATGCTGCATCTGTTTAGTTATGTAAAGATGTGTTGCATTTGTTTGACCTTGCCTGCCTAAGGCATCTGATTGGTCTACTAAAGAGCTGAACGGCCAATAGCAAGGCAAGAGAGAGAAGTGGGGTTGGCATGCAGAAAGAATAAACATGAGGAGAAGTCTAGGCTCGAGACAAGGAGAGGAACAAGAAAAGAAGGGGAAAATGAGGAACACACCCAGGGCAAGAAGCCAGGCAGACACCAGCCAGACATACAGAAGCAGTGAAAATAAAATAGACAGAAGTAAGGTAATAAACCTAGAGGCAAAAGGTAGATAAAGAGAAACAGGTTCATTTAAGTTAAAAGTGCTCGCCAGAAATGAGCCTAAGCGAGGCCAAGCATTCAACATCAATAATAAGTCTCCGTGTCATGATTTGGGAGCTGGTTGATGGCCCAAAAGAAAAAGCCTGGTTCATGTGGCATCTCCTGCTGCAAAGAAAAAGTGATGCTCACTGATTCAAATAGTTGAAAACTCCAGGGATCAGTTCATGACACTGGAAGCATGTGAGGTCAGGGTCTATGAGCATGCTGTTGGACAAGACGTGTCCACCAATGGGCCAGACGTTTTCGCACAGGGTCAGAGTTGAGCAGCTAAATAAAGACGCTGCAGTCACCAAGTCAGGCCCTTGTGCTGTGAACTTCTGGAGGAAGAATGCTAAGAGGAACTGGACATGATGTGTCCTCTACGTACATGGCCCAGAGAGCTCTTACGTCCATAGTCATATGGCCTACTGTTCAAGTCAGCATAAACTCAACAGAACCCTGTGGAGTCTGGACCCCAGGCCCAGGGGAAGCACAGTCCCAACCTGGGTCAGACCCATGTCTGGGCTGCAGATGCTCCTCTGGACACTTCTGCTTTCTACCTCTCCGGTGCCATACGCATCTCACACACAGACATATCAGGGGGTTATAATTAAGGTTAATGTGAGGGCAGGTGTTAGGAGTACGGCTCAGTCGGTAAAGTGCTTGGCACACAACCATGAAGACCTGAATTCTTATCCCTGGCACTTGCATTTAGAAAGCTGGGCATGACAGTACACATCTCTAATTCCCAAGTCCGAGAAACAGAGACAGGAAGATCGCTGAGACTCGCTGGCCACTCAAGTCTATCCATACTGGTGAGCTTCAGGTCTCAGTGAGGGGCCCTGCTTCAAAAACTAAGGAAACAATTGAGGAAGATAGCTGATACCAACCCCTGGCCTCTACAAGCACCCACGTGCATGCACACACACACACACACATGCACACACACAGACACACACACACAGAGGAGAGACACATAGGTGTAGCTGAGAAGACATGTAATCCCTGATGGCTTTGCAGCCCAGGCTGCTACTCAGATAACACACTAGCAAGGCTGTCTTGCTTGGCAGAGGGTGGGTGAGGCAGAGGGTAGTACAGGCTTCCTCTAAAGCAGGCAGAAGCCATCCACACTGATGAGCCTTGGAGATGCCAGCTCTGCCACTGATTTTCAAAAGACACCAGAAGTCCAAGTAGATGCCAATTCTCTTGATTTGAAAATATTGACACTCTTATTCATGAAGCAATGGGGGCTGCCTACACTTGACCTAGCACCGCGTGCCCACTGGCAATGTCTGGCCTACAGCTGCCATTTTGTTCTCACCAGCCTGGGCAGCTCCGAGTTCCAGAGTAATCAATGCCACAGCATCCTTCCATCCAGCGTTCGTTACTGACCTGAGTGTTCACGTGTCCTCAGGCTCCATCCTCAGCATGGCTAAAATGCTCAAGAGTGCTGGCACGCGCACTGCCTGGTCACAAATGATTCACCACCAGCTCCAGACACAAGAGACAGAGAAGCCAAGCACATGAGCAGAAGGCCCCCGAGGGAGGTCTTGAGATTACCCGTGTGAACTCTAGCAGAGAACTGAGACATTGGCAACATGACTAGATCCCATATCAGACCGTTACCTGCTGGTGCAAATGTCATCCGTGACATCCTCCCTGCCAGATCCGACTGTTTAGGACAGGGACACCAGTGGTTTAATGTGCCAGAGCCCCAACAGGAAGAGAGCAGTCCTTCGTATCTGGAGCTCAGACACTGTGCCCTGTCTGGGCGCATAACTGAGCTGGAGTGAAAACAAAGGCAAGAGGATTATGCAGTTGGCTCACCCCTTCTTGCTCCTCTCACGGTGTATCAGCCAGACCTCTTCTCACCACAAATGAGGCAAACTTACTAGCTTAAATCTATAATTAATTGGTTCCTACAGGCAAACAGCTTTGTGGTAAAGCTGTAACTTCAGGCATGGCTGGATCAAGCCGTGTACAGGGCCTCTCTCGAAGTTCCCAGCAGTCCCAACTTGTGTCTTTTTTTTTGTTGTTTGTTTTTTAAGACGAGGCTTTGTGTAATGGAGACTTGCCTCTAACTCACTACGTAGCAAAGGATGAGCTTGGATTTCTGATCTTTCTCCATCTCTACCTCCCAAGTGTTAGAATTACAAACATACACTACCATGTGCTATTTAAGGGGTGCTGGGAATCAAACTTGGGGTCTGTGCATGCTAAGCACTCAAGAGCAGCTCCAGCTGTGACATCATTATCTTAACTCCTGCTACTCTTCACAAAATGTGACCTTATCGCCTTTCAAGACTCCAGCGAAAGGAACAAGCCCGTGTCTCCTTTGCTCGTACTGGATCAGATGCCAACCTCTGACTCACTGTGGCCAGGCACACGGAGATGGTCCATTGCCTTTCTCTGGCATCTCCTGAGCTTGACCTCACCATGCAGACTGCTGTGGGGGATGACTCCCCAAAAGGAAATAAGATGCTCTAACGGGAAGCTGCAGTGGAGGCTGAATGTACAGATGAGATCAGTGTCCTTAACAGGGAAAGCAAATCCCATTCGGGCCCAGAACAATCCTAATAGTTACGAACCAACAATCTCCCCAAGTCACACAAAGACGACGCAGAAAGCAGGGAACTATGAAGCCCGCCCCAGAGCGGAGATAGAAGAGAAAATCATAATAAATCTGGAACTTAAACATGTATGAAGGACCACACTGTGAGCAAGAGATTTGCAAATTGCCTGGCTTGTGACCGTTTCTAAATCCTACACATAGCGGGGATGAATGTCACATCAGGAATACAGCAAAACAAGCAGAGGAAAGACCATCCTTTGGCTGGGCAGAGAAACATCCCAAATGTCTAAGACAGAAAAGGACATGAAGCATCCTTCCTCCGCCTCCGCACAGAGGCCGGGATGACCATGGGTCAGAACAGCAGGCACGGGGACCTGCTAACAGCCTGCTGCTACCTGTTAAATGTGCACACAGCTGGGAGCCAAAGCATCAGCTGCAGGCTCCCCATAGAGCTGTCGGTGTCAACAACAGACCCACAGGGTCTCACAGAGCCAGGCCTGGCTGGAACTATGTAGACCAGGCTAGCTCAAAGCCAGTGATCAGCATGCCTCTGCCCCTCTCCAAGTCCCAAGTGCTGGGATTAAATGCATGCACCCCTGGAATGCAACAATCCCTTTCTGCAAGCTGACTCCCCTGACGTCTGCACTGGCTCTGAGAAAAGCAGTTTGTCCTCCAAGCGCACCACAGTGAGCCACTTCAGCGTCCCCATAGTAACTGCTCTCTGTCACACACACTCGACCAAGTGTAAAACCCGAACTGCAGAGAGACCACTAAAGTGGAGAATACGTGTTTTATAGACTGCATCCCTTTCTAGATGCTTCTCCATGACAACCAAGACCACATGTATCCACAAAGTTCAACAGACAAGACTGAAACCTAAGACCATCTTTATCAAGATGACTTTTACTGCCCGAATATTCCAGAAAATTCCTGCTAGGAACATTGGGGATGTACATTGTAAAGGTTCTTACTGGTTGCTTCCGGAATGCTCCAAATGAGTTTGCTTAAACAGGCAGTTTCTCAGCTGAGCTAACCACACTTTCCCTAAGAAGACTGTATCAAGAATCACCTCGGCTTCCCCTCTTATCCATGTCTAGCTGACCCTCACATCGAGGGATCAGCCTGAAGACCACTTGGGTTCAGATCCTCAAACTCCACACAGACCTCCCGACCCCAGTCCCCTGACCCCCTGCTGAGGCTCAGGCAGCCCTGCCCTTTATTGTAAAGTGTAAAGTTAGCTTTGCTTAACTAGGAAGCTGTGCTCTGGCCATTGAGAGGTGAACGGCTTTCCCTTACAGGATCTCCTTCATAATATCTGTTCCCTTCTGCAGTGTGTCAGCTGTAGCCACCTGCAGGAACCTGGGACAGGCAGGGGAGGACACGGCCAGAGCTCTGCCCCACTATATTTTATGCTCATGGTACTATCTCACACCCTAGCTTCCCCATCTCTCTTGGAAGTTACTGGTTTGGCTTCTGGGAACATCATCTCCTCCACTGTTCCATCATCCAAGAGAGGGCAGCTGTCAGCCGTGTGGGTAATACTTGAGCTTCATCACCTTCTGTGTTCAGCCACCAGCTTTCCCATCATTTCAAAACCAATGTATGGGATGGAGATGGTCCAGTAGTCAAGAGTGCGTATTGCTCTTGCAGAAGACTGGAGTCAGGTTCCAAGCATCCCACATGGACATCTCACAACCACCTACAATTGCAGCTCCTGGGGATCTGAATCTTTGAAGCGACACCTGCATGCATGGATGTGGTACACACACACACACACACACACACACACACACACAAAACAACCAAATATATGCAATAAAATAAGCTTTAAATTAAAAAAACACCTGCCAAGTGGTGGTGGTGATGCACGCCTTTAATCCCAGCACTCAGAAGGCAGAGGCAGGCAGATCTCTAAAAGTTCGAGGCAGCCTGGTCTACAGAGTAAGCTCCAGGACAGCCAGAACTACACAGAGAAACCCTATTTCAAACTTCGTCCCAAAAATGGGGCTTGAGATGGCTCCATGGATAGAAGTACTCACTGCTCTGGCAGAGGACCTGGGTTTGATTCCAAGCACCCACATGGAAGTTCACAGCCACTCACAGTATCAGCTCTATGAGATCCAACACCCTTTTCTGACCTCTGGGAGCACTAGGCATGCATACGGTACACAGCATACATGAAGGTAAAACACTCACACATAAAACGGATACATTTGATTTTTTAAAAAATTTTAAACACCATACACACACACAACCAGAAAGACAGTGTTCTTAGTCCAAGCTGTGTCTAAACTATAATAAATGCAAGCTGTTAGGACACCGGTTAGAATGCAGAGCTTGTCAGGATGTCACACCCAGGCACAGCCCAGAGACAGCAAACCGGCTAACATGAAAATGTGGGAAAATATCTACCATCCTAACAGTAATTTTTAAAACTTAAGTGTTTCTATTAAAATGAGGATAAATTTCTAACTAAGCGGTAAAACCGGGGGGGGGGGGGAGGGTACAAAACATTTATGAAAGAATCTGTTCACCCAGAAAGTACAGTAATGCTAAATATGTAGGCAGCTAACGGCAAAAGTTCACAAACTTCTGAGGAGAAGCATTAAAAACCATAGCTATAATTGGAAATGCCAAAAGCCTCCTCTCGGTGATTTTGGTGTAGAATGACTCTACCATATTATGAACCGCCCAGCCTATCTGACACTTACAGAGTACCCCGCCCCCAAACAGCAACAGCATCCTTGTCGAGAGCACAGTGAGGGTTCAGCAAGAAGACCCCATTTTAAAGCAATCAGGAAAGGTCAGTGATGGTGGAGCATACTTGAAATGCCAGAACTCTGAATACTGCAGAGGAAGGATTGGGAGTTCAAAGCTGACCTGGCTCCACAGTGAGAGCCTGACATGAGATAAATCCTTAAATAAATAAATGCATTAGTAAAGTATACCATCTGAGTGATGTAGGACAAACTAGAAGTTTGCAACAGAAAAGCATCTGATCCTAGCTAGTCAGGAGGATGAGGCAGGGGGATGGCCAGGTGAGGATTGCCTGGGTTGCTCAAGACCAGCTTGGGCAACTTGGTGTGAGGTTCTGTCTCAAAAATAAAAAGATGGAAGGTGCTTGGTGATGCAACCCGGCTCCATGGGAGGGTGTCTGCATAAAACGAGTAAACCCCACGTTCAATACGCAATAGACAACCCAAGAGAAAGGTGGCCAGGAGCCCTGCAACACTTAGTAGAAACACAGTCACTTACACATGAGCCAAATGCAAGTCGCAGCAGACATTTGCAAAATAAGCACAAATTGCAAGAAATAAAATTACAATGACGTTTGAGAGACATAGCTAAAACGGCACGCGCCTACAGGAGAACATAGAAGTCTTCACAGAAAAAAAAATCTCAATAAATTATGTAAGTGTGCGTATGAAAGAACCAAGAGGAGAAAATTCAACACAAAGCCAGAAAAGAAACTAATATTTGAACTGGGAATCAATTAAAAAGTGATGGAAATAATAATAATAATAACAAAGAAAACTCAGTAGAAACAGGAAGTTGGCTCTTTGAAAAGACAGACAGGGTCCATAAACTCCAGCCAGGCTGACCAAGAAAAAGGAGAATAGAAACGTATTATAAAGGCAGGAATGAAACAGGTCCTGTCACCAAGGTCTGGAAGGCAGGAAAAGGCTCATGAGAACTCAAATGGCCAATTCCTATCTACTTGACCATTTAGATGATGCAGAACAAATTGCCAACAGTCACTAACTACCAAAGTTCTCCCGTTATAAAACAGACCCTTTGAACCATCCTAGAATGATCAAAGAAATTTAATTTACAATTCTAGAGCTTGTGGAAGAAAAAAAAAAGCCAAAACCAAATGGCTTCACAGGACAAACCAAACATTTAAAGAACGGTGAACTCCAAATGCAAACAGGGGTGAGTGGGAGAGACCTCAGCTAACTTCAGGAAGTGAGCCTTACCCAGGTACCAAAACAAATGCAGAACCGCAGACAGAATTAGTAAAGGACTTGTCTTGCCAGCACAGGGCCTCAGTTCAATCACAAAACCATATTTAAAAAATAAAATAAAAAGCACAGCCTGACAGTGCATGCTTGTGACCCAGCACTGAGAAACTGGAGACAGAGGATGCCTGGGACTAGCTGGCCAGCCAGCCTAGTCTAATCAGTAAATTCCCAGGCTAGCTGACAAGTTGGTAAGGCCTAGTTTGACACTAGCCATCTATCCCTGGTCTCTGTGTGCACTCACACATGTGCCCCTGCACATGCTATCTCTCTCTCTCTCTCTCTCTCTCTCTCTCTCTCTCTTTCCTGTCTCTCTTTTTCTGTCCCTTTCTCTCTGTCTCTCTGTCCCTGTCTCCCTGTTTCTCTCTGTCTCTCTGTCCCTGTCTCCCTGTTTCTCTGTCTCTCTGTCTCTATCTCTCTCTCATGTGCATCTGCACACAAGAAACAAAGACAGAAAATATATGTCCTGAATTAAGACACACATGCCTCTATACATCAACAAATTATGCAGAGCAACATATAAGTAATTTAACCAGACGAGCCATTGGTTTTCTACAGGAATACACATTGGGTTGATATGTGAAGATAAACTAATGGAATCCGCCTTATCTAGAGAAGAACTTGGAAAAACCAATTAACCCAACAATTGGACCCGATGATGATGAGCGCCTTGTATCATGGAGCCTCTTAGCTAATCAGAGAGGCACAGAATATCCTTATCTCCACCAAGAGCATGTACAAGAATCCAGAACTAGCATCAGATTTAATAACACTTAATGGAGCATCCAACCTTGGGGACAGGGAAAGGAATGACTGCTCTAACTTAATGTCACTCTAGAGGTCGTAGCCAGTGCAGCAGATGAGAGAGAAGTGTAACAATAAGGGAGTAAAGACAGAAATGTAAACAGCAAAGGAACTCACAGGTTAGCCAGGGACAATATTCCTTTGCCTAACAGGAAAGTCAATAAAAGTGAACTTAATAGCATTGGAGAGATGGCTCAGCAGTCAAGAGCACTGTCTGTGAGGACCTAGGTTTGGTTCCCAGCATCCACGTGGTGGCTCACAACCATCTGTAACTCAAGTTCCAGGGGATCCCATACACTCCTCTAGCCTCCATGGGTACTGTACCCCCACATGGTGCACCAACATAAAAACTCTTCCATCTATATTTTTAAAAACTCTTTTTAAAGGAAGAGATACAAGTCTTACAATAAATAATCCAGAAATAATTCATTATTCCTATAGAAAAAAAATATAAATCTTGACCCATTTTGCACCAAACACAAAAAAATACCAGACATGAGTCACAAACCTCATAGTGGCCTGTAGCTACAAAACTTCCAAAAAAAAAAAAAGACTTCTAGATACTTCAAGTCCTTTCCTCAAAGAAGAAAAGAGGAGCAGAGGGTTTTCAAAATAAAAGGGGGAATCCACTCTACCATGGGTACATTAAACAAGATGCCAAGAAAAAAAAAAACCTATTTTTAAATCCTGTGTATGATAAAAAGTATTCTACAGCAACAGTACCCAGGAAGGTGGCTCAAGTCAATTGCCTGTTTTGAGCCAGTACAGGGTTTGCACAGACATTTTTACAGAGATGATCTGCAGATGGTAAATGACCACACTAAGGCCTGTGCCACCCCATTAGTGATCAGGGAAATACAAATTACAACACCACGAGGGGCTCTTATACCCATGTCAAACCCGACATGGTAAAGTTCCAAGGTGCAAACGACAAGTGTTGGCAGGCACACAGATCAGCAAGAGATGATGCCAAATGGTCCCGCCGATTGCAAAACAGTTTGGCGATGCCTTTAATGTCAAACACATTTCCCATATGTCCTAGTTAGCATTAATTGTCAACTTAACACAGCCTGGGGTCATTTAAAAAGAAAACCTCCACTGACGAGTTGTCTAGATCAGATTAGTCTGTGGGCATGTCTTGATTACTAATTCATGTCGGAATGCCCGACCCACTGTGGGCGGCACCATTCCTAGGCACGCGGGCACGAGCTGTTTTTAAGGAAGCTAGTGAGCCTGAGTGAACCAGCCAGCAGTCTTTCTCTCCAGACTCACAATCCGATCCCTAAGTATTTACTTAGAAAAGAAAAAGCATATCCATGCCAAAACCATACAGCGGCTTCATGAGAAATAGCTGAGACATCCACCATCGCGGGGAGGGCTAAGCAAACTCTTGAGTCGGCCCACTCAGAAGTATGGAGAACCACACTCACATTCAGTCTCCTGGTGACATACCCAGAGCATTGCAGTACCTGGGCGGGGGTCGGAACCTAAGTGGAGCTGCAGATAACACAAAGCAGGACTTCCATCCTGTACAAAGCAAAATGATCAGGAGAGTAGACAATCCCAGAGGACAAGGGGTGGGGTCTGGTACCACAAGAAGACACCTGGAAGCCAGGCGGTGGTGGTGCATGTCTTTAATCCCAGCACCCTGGAGGCAGAGTCAGGCAGATCTCTGTGAGTTCAAGGTCAGCCTGGTCTACAACAGCTAGTTTCCAGGAATGGTTCAAAGCTACAAAGAAACCCTGTCTCAGGGGGAAAAAAAAACACCTGAGACCTGGAGAAGGTGGAAGATTCCATATTTGATTATGTCATAGTCATTAGACTATATATGCACTCATCAAAATATATCCATAGAAAGATGCATTTTAGGGCCAGAAAAACAGCTCAATTTGAAAAGCTAGGTACAGAAGCACATGTCTCTCTAATGTTGGTGCTGGGAAAACAGGAGGACCCTTGAGGTTCACTGACTAACCAATCTGGTCAAATCATTGAGCTCCAGAGTCAATAAGAATCCTTTTGTCAAAAAGATAGAGTAGACAATGTTTGAGGAAAATACTCCACAGCAACATCTGACTTTCACGAACATGTGCATACGTGTGCATAAACACATAGCACAGGTCCACACACAAGTGCACACACAATATGTGAGTTTTATTGCACCCCAACTATGCTTCAGTTATTCAATACCTTCAAAGTACCACAGAATTGTAGCGGGCAGCAGGAGCTCGGCATGACACACTAACAATTCCACTCATGATGGCTCTCCACGGTGACTTTGCCTTCATCATGTGTTAAACACCCCACACCCCAGCTAGAGAGATGGTTCAGTGGTTAAGAGCATTGGCTGATCCTCTGTAGGACCTGAGTTCAATTCCCAGCACCCATATGGCAGCTCACAACTAGTTCCAGGGGATTCAACACTCTCACACAGACATTCAGGCAAGCAAAACATCAATAAAATAAACAATTAATTTTAAAAAGCATAAACTAGGTGATCTAACAGAAGTAATTTTTAAAAATAAAATAAAAATAAAACCTCCCAGGTGGAGCCGCTCAAGCCTATCAGGGCTCATGTCCTGGCATGTTGACTCTAATATGTAAGCCAGGCCTAGACCATGGCTGTAGGCATGTCGACTCTAACATGTAAGTCAGGCTGAGAACATGGCTTTAGGCATGTCGATTCTAACATGTAAGCCAGGCTGAGGCCACGGCTCTAAGAGCAACAATTCTCTCTGGAATTTCTGGTTCTGCCAACTTCCCCCAAAAGCAAACTTCACAAACTCCAGCACCCACTTGCATTTTTCCAAAGTGATTTCTAATCATCCCCATTGGAGTTTCAACAGTTGCTAGGAACGAGGTTTCTGGCGTATTGAAAAATCTTGACATTTGAAGGTTCAGCGGTTACATCATTCCTTTGAATGTATCTATTGGAATATAAATAACAGACACCCACCACCATCCATTATAAGATCAAGGAGAAAGTCTTCATTAACAATCAGAAATATTGCATTGTTCCATTTCCCCAAAAAAATGCTTAGAAGCCTTCTCCCTTGCGGTTTTACCTTAACCAAAAGATGCTTCTAACCTTGACAGTCAAGCATCCATCATCCTATTGTGTCTTGCTAAAAGAAAAACCTATGCATGCATATCCTACTCAAGCTTCTTAAAGCTGTTTCTCATTGTAGGCTTCTCATTATTCAAAAATCTCATTAGGGACTGGAGAAATGGCTCAGCGGTTAAGCGCATTGGATGCTCTTACAGAGAACCAGAGTTCAATTCCCAGCACCTACATGGGTGGCTCATAACCACCTGTAACACCAGGCCCAGGGGTTCCGACACCCTTTTCAAGCCTCTACGGACACTGTATACATTGCACGCAGATTAAGTTTGAAGACAAACTCATACATATAAAATAAAAAATACATTTTTTTAATGTTTTCAGTAAGTTGACATGGGAATGGAGGTCATGGTACGATCAAACCACAAACATAATACAATTTAATAAAGACCATCATTGAAGGAAGTCAGGATTCAAACATGGCAGGATCCCAGAGGCAAGAGCTGATGCAGAGGCCATGGAGGAGCGCTGCCTACTGGCTTGCTTCTCGTGACTTGCTCAGTCTACCTTCTTATAGAACCCGGGACCAGCAGCTCAGGGATGGCACCACCCACCATGAGCTGGGCCTTCCCCCATTGATCACTAAATGAGAAAATGCCTTACAGCTGGATCTCAAGGAGGTATTTCCTCAGCTGAGGCTCCTTCCTCTGTCGACTCTAGCTTATGTCAAGTTGACAACACAAAATCACCCAGTACACACATTATATACATGTATGAAGTTACAAAGAAACTATATACATTGAAAGGAACTGCAGTTCTGCACAGGGCCAGGGGCGGGACTTGAACCATGCACTCAGGGTTCAAGAGCCCAGGGTGCTCTGGCCTGTGTTTATTTCCCCTCTTTCTGAAAGAGACTGGATGGAGAAAACCATGCCTTAACAGGGCACACAGCAACCCACACCCACGCATTACACAAAGAAAATGAAGACACAGTGCCCCTAAGAGGTGGTCCTGTATAGACCGCTGCCCTCCCCCACCTGGATATGAGTGCCCTTTATAGAAGGACCGATGTAGGATGGAAGACCAGCCAGCATGCTCAGAACTCTAGAAGAGCAGGAAAACACATTTCTTGGACCCACTCTTTACCCCCAAACACAGTGACAGCAAACCACCTGTCAACCCAAATCACACCTCTGACATAACAGAACTCAAGGAGATCCAACAAGAGTCTGCCTGTTGCTGGCCTGCCCCTGCACAGGTCCCCTCCCCCTGGTGCTTATCTGTGTTACATCCCTTCCATTCGCATGGGGCTTTTAAACTGTAAAAGAGCAACTGAGGTTGAGGAGAAGACTCAGTGGGTAAAAGCTTGAGCAAGCCTGCAGACCTAAGTTTGATCCCTGAAACCTATGTTAAAAAGTAGGATGCTGTGATGTGCATCTGTAACCTCAGCCCTCCTACAGCGAGATGAGAGGCAGAGACCCAACAATCACTCAGACCCTAAAGGTCAGTCTGCATGACAGAAGCAAGAAGAGAGACCCTACCTCAAAACAAGATGGAAGACAAAGACAGATAGAAATTTGTCTTCTAACCACGACAAGCACCATGGTACGTGCACACACACACATGCATGCACACGCGCATGCACGCATAAATAAACAATAACATTCTCTTCCCATCCAAAATTGAGGTAACCCCACACATTCTAAATGGCAAAATGAGCTACAGCACTGAAGAAGGGCCTGCCAAGCCATTCTGGGAAAACTAAGAGATCATAATCACGATATGTGGCCCTACTGCATACTGCAAGCTTTTCTCAAAGTTTGACTATTAGGCTATCGATAACACCAGTGTGTCTTCCAAACCGGTTTTCCTCCTCATTTTGACGTTACGTCGATCTGAACTGCAGGCAAAACCCAGCTCCCTAATGCGTACCAACTAATTAGGGAGATCAAGCGAGACATGTTCATGGAATAGATACACAGAATCCGGCACGATAAGGCAGGCTTCTTTGTAAATTGTATTCGCAAGTCTGTCCGTCAAAACCGCTGCCTCCCCGCCCCCACCCGCCCCGCACTACACCCCTTGTTGATGCAGTCCCACCCAGAATGTTAATCACATTACTCCAAATGCTCTCTCTCCCCAAGAATTCTCCAGCTCCACAGATCTCGCATCTCAGAACGCTGAATGCCTGTAAAACAAGCGATTGTGTGTTTTGATGCTTGTTTTTAAGGGAGCATAATGCAAATATTTATTCACCACAGTAATTTGCATTGTGCGTGTAGTTTTCACATCTAATTAAGGACTTGGAAAAATTACAGTCGTTGGAAACAAAAGCTTACATTGCGTTTAAATACACATTCAAGGGACGGAGCAATTTCTCCATGAGGGTGAGATTCCAAACGGGGACTCACCGCTGAGGCTGAAACATGCAGTCTCCTGGAAGTTTAAAGCTGGGGAAAGGCTGACTGCCTGTGTTGGAAACGGTGTGTCTGTTAGAACTGAATGCTGCTGTCCTGTTGGTCACTGGCATCCATTCTCTCTGATGCTGACAGCATCCCCTTCCTGTAGTCCTGTGAGAGAGAGTCTTAGAGCTCAACTCTCGCCTAACCATCAGCCCCTGCTGCCTTCCCTGTGGCATCTCACTGAGTGTGGACCTTGTTTCACAGAGCAAAAACTTCAACTGAGACTCAGATGAAACCTTTAAGAAGAAGAAAAAGTTTTCTGTTTCTCTGAATTGAGGATAAGGAGATATAACTCTGTACTAGAGCGTCCTTTTGCCCAACCGATGGACAGATGAACAGTGGCCTTTATGGGACCAAGGAAAAAGACCAAAGACCTGCTGGGTTCCTCAGGTCCCACTGGAGCCCCCAGATCAAGCTTTGCCTGATATCAAGTCTTGTTCCCAACGTCTCAGCTCTGTGAACTCAAGAGGGTCCCACTGGGCTCCTCCAAACATGAAACTAAGTTCTTTCCAGATATGGGCTCACCAGATACACTCTTGACAACTGTGGCCTTTCAGCTAGTTCAGATTTTTCTACAGCTCCTACCAAACTATTGTCAGGAGAAAACAGTATCCACCTCATCAATGAAGCCAGACGGAATTCTTCCATCCAGCTCCTCATTCTAGCGGGTTCCCTCACACGGTGCATCAGATTCTGAAGGGGTGCACAGCTGAAGACCTGCAACCATGCCTTTGAGGTACCATCCCCTAATGTTGAGCTAGGGCAGCAATCTTACCCCTTTAAGTTGATAAAACACCTGACCCTTCTTCCCTGGGGCTCCGAGGTCATGAGGAAGGCTTCAAAGACCTAGGCATGAGCAGCTGCCTAGAAATATCCACAGGAAAATCATCACTGACCCAGTGCTCTCTACCACTCAAGTAAGAGCCCTTGAATGTCCTCCCATAAACCTCTTGGGAAGCCAAGTGTAACAGGAGACGATCTATATATGTTTTATGTCAGTAGGAGTCTTTTAGGTTTGGAACCTAAATGTCATTTTTGTTAGCATATATCAACTACACAGGATGGGTTTCATTAGACATTTTCATACATTATATACTTAGATCATCTCCACCCCCAATTCCCATTCAACTCCTACTCCCACTGTTCCCCTTTCTCTTCCTTCCTAGTCCCTTTTCTACTTCCACACCGTCTCTCCCCCCCCTCCACCGTCCCCACGTGTATATCTTTATTCTGGTGACCCCATGAGTTTCCTTAGAGTCATGAACCTGAACCGTCGTGACGGGTTATTTTTAGGAGCATGGGCTTTTACAAATGCTTACACCACTGAAGAAAATGTCTCTCCCTTGGCAATGATCAGCTGCCTATGGACCCTCAGGAAAGGGAGGGAGGGGCCTCATGAACGTCTCATCCCAGCTCTGATCAACTTCCTATTGGTTCTGGGTTGAGGACAAACTCGAAGGCCTTCTCCTCACCATTACAGGATGACGACAGGCCCACCCTTTCTGAGGTCTTGCACAGATGATAATCACAGCTGCTGTGAGATCGTGACTGTAATAACCATGTACCCAAAGACGAGCATGTTGAAAGCTTGGTCTCCACCGTGACAAGAGTTAAGAGGTAGAGCCTTCGGAAAGGGTAATTGGATCATTATGACTTCAAACTCATGAGAAGATTAAGCCATTGGTGGGGTCATAGCTGAATGGGAGAGGATGGGTACTATTGGAAATTTGGGGGTCTTTGAACAAAGAGGGATGTGCCCCTGAAACGTGCATCTTGTCTCTGTCCCCTTTCTTTCTGTCTGTCTGCCTCCTGTCTACCACAAGCTGAACCTCTTTTTCCCTAGCCCATGTTCTCCGCCTTGATGTGTTGGTGAAAGGAGCAGAGCCAGAGAGAGCCACAGGCCAAACCCCAAAACCACGAGTCACTGCAAGAGATCCTCTTCTCTAGGTGGATTCTCTCTGACACGCTGTCAACAGCAACAGAGCTACCTCATATCAGTAATCCATGTGAACAGGAAGAACTCTCCCATGGTCTCAACCCTGGCCCAGGGAAAACAGATCCCCTCCTTCGAGCTCAGAATGCCAGGATTCTGTGAGTGAGACATGCCACAGCGCTCAAACCTGAGCTCTGGTCTGGTGGGTCCTTGGGAGCAGCTGCCTCGGCTTCACTGAAGACCAAGCAGGAAGCAGAGCAAAGGGCTGGCCTTGCGTGAGGTCAGCCTCTACTATGAATGCAATGATACAATGTCTGCTGAGTTGGAGCAGTCCTATCTGCTATGGGATACCCTTCTGTATGCTGCGAATATGTTTTATTACCATAGGTTAATAAAAAAGCTGCTTTGGCCTAAAACAAGGCAGGGGAGAGCCAGGCAGGAAATCCAAGCAGAGATACAGGGAAAGGGGCAGATTTAGGGGCAGATGCCAGAGAGTTGCCAGAGCAACAAGATGTACTAGAGAACAGGTAACGCCACGAAGCCAGGTGGCAAAATATAGATTAATAGAAATGGGTTAAATTAAGTTGTAAGAGCTAGTTAGTAATAAGTCTGAGCAATAAGCCAAACTCTTTGTAATTAATATTAAGCCTCTGTGTATTACTTTTAAAGCAGCTGTGGAACCAGGCAGGGCAGAAAAGCCTCAGTTTACACTTACTCTATGGTAAAGCGTCCCCGCTCAGAGTCACAGGTGAACCAGGGATCCTTGGGTTTAGGTCAGAATAAGAGCACACTGTGGCTGTGCCCAGTGCCCAGAGAACCTGTACAACCTAATACAATGCCTTCTGCCATAGTGGGTTAAATTGTGTGGTCATTGGATATAAGCTTGGCCTACAGTGAGCAAGGCCAACGGGGGGCAGAGGGAGTTCAGAAAGGTCTTTAGAGGAACTCAGATAACACTCTCCTTTATATACAAGGAAGCCATTTTCTCTATTTGTGTTATATAGCCTTCCCAAGGTATGGCCACCATCCGTGCCTCAGTTTCCCCCACTTACTGGTAACCTCCTGAGAGGTGATTTCGCCATCACATCTAATCACAGCCTACCTTGCTGTGTTCACAGTTGGTCCTCAAAAATAATCTGGGATTTCAGTTGAGATTCCCTACTTGAGGTTAAACCTAGAGCCAGGCAGATTTCTCAATGGACATGGGTAGGTTATCTAAGTATTTAGCAGCCAGGGGATGCGGTAGGGATAGTGTCTTACATCTGATGAGAGAGCTACCGGAAGAAACACTCATTCCAAGAAGGAATGTATATCTGTGGTATTGAGTTAGGTACCTGACATGGCTGTGTGAAGGAAACATGCCTATTCTACATGTAAATATATCTTGTCCCCTCATAGCGACGAAGTCAAAGTCTTTCTCTCCACAGTCTGCCCACTGTCATGCTCACATGCAGCACCCTCAAAACGCTCTCCCCGCATTTGTAACGAGGACCACAGTCATAAACAGAGATCCATGGCACCCCAGATTCTTTCCTGTTTCCCAACCCTTCTGCCCTCAAAAGTCAGCGTCCCCACATTCTGAGGGAAACAGAGACTCGCCACTTATGGGCACAGCTCTTTGTGTGTGCAAGGCTAAGCCATACTCACAGGACATCAAAGAAGTCAGCAGGGGTCACCAGGAATGGCAGAAACTGAGAGCGGCCACAGCTGAGGGTCACTCGGCAATTTAGATGCCTCCCTACCTCACAGTTTGAGGGAGGAAGGAGAAGTCCAGCCTCTTGGGAAAGAACTTCAAAACCAACAGTCTACCGTGACCCAGTAACTATAACCCAAGAAAGTAACAAAACAAAAATTGTGCTGTACATAACAGCAAGATACTGCATTATATAATTGTCCAGCAAAGGCAGAAAGCCCTAAATTGTGGAAAGACATTAAATATATATATATATATATATATATATATATATATATATATATATATATATTCAGGATATATTTTTAAAATGTAAGGACATGCTTATATAAACATACGAACTCAAAAAAAAACTTAAAAATAAATTGCATGTACGCCCTATATATAAGTTTTTTTCTGAGTTTAAGAACTCAGAAAAACAACCAGCAAGAAAAACATAAAAATGAAAAGACATCAGGATTAGGCAGTGACACTGTTTCTTTTTAGCTCTCGTTTTTGAAATGACTTGAAATAGCTTACTTATCACAAATATTAATAAATAAAAATAACTGTGGTGCCTTGAAAATATGAGTTAGCCATTAAGACAGCTTAACTGCTTCTTGCCTTTGAGTCCAAGCCCCCAAGTCCACATAGCTCACAATGGCCTAACACGTCAACTTCAGCAGATCAGATGCCCTCTTCTGGCCTCTGAGGGTACTGCATTCATGTGGCATAGACACACGTAGGGAAACAAAGTATTCGCTAAGTAGGGTAAAGTAAGCACACAAAGAAAAGACAGAATTTAAAACTAAAGAAAGCTGAGTATTAATCTTATTAATAAAACCAATAGTGCAAGTATCTATAATTATGTATTGCAACCTCAGCGAGAGACAAACCCTGGATCACATAGAAAACCCACCATGTTCATGGGGCAGGAAGTGCAAACCACGGGTTTCCCCTAATTCTGACACACGGTGAAATGTGCTTCCAAGCTTCAGACCAAAGAAGAGGTCTGAATCTAAATGGATAGTGTCCCCCCAAAAATGTGGGTGTACCCTAAATATCCAGAGATGCTGGTGGGTATATCCTAAATATCCAGAGATACTTGTGGGTGTACCCTAAATATCCAGAGATACTGGTGGGTGTACCCTAAATATCCAGAGATACTGGCTGAAGAGAGCTACAGTACATACAGATGCTAGAGGCTAAACATCCTCTACCTCCTCACTTCCTGCTCTCCTTTTCCTCCTTCTTTTTCATGCTTCTCTGCTCTCTCCTCCTCTTCCCCAACTCCCTTTTCCCTTCCTCCTCTCTGCTTCCTTTTTCATTATCACCTTTTCTCTTTCCCTCCCCTTCCCTCTCTCTTTTCTCCTCCCTCTACTCCCCCACTCCCCATTCTCATCCCTCTCCTCCCCCACTTCCCCTCCTCCTCTGTCATTTCTTATCACCGTCAGATATTCCCACAATCCCCCACATTTCACTTTTATTTCTGTAAAATCCGAATAAAGATTTTCCCATTGCAAGGACTTCATCAAAACTGCAAGCCCAACCTTCACATACGGGCTCCACTCCTTCCACAACCTACACTGAATTTCAGGGTGCTCTCAGGGCTGTGAATTGATCCTGGGATCCTGGAGCCCTGGAAGAAGTCTTCCCCACCCTCGTTCTATTCCGAACTCCAGCTACATAGCCTGTGTAGAAGGCCAAGGCCTTCATTGGGAGACATTCAAAAGTAACAAGCTCATTAAATGGTCTCTTTCATCTTTATAAAACTATAATTAAAAACAAAATTCCTCTTTTTGCTGTCCTGGGCTAGGTATCTGTTATTTCAGTTCCTGTGACCAGGGTCCCCCCTGTAGGATGGACAGGATGATGGCCCCGATGATGGTGAGGTTCTGAGCAGCGAATAAATGTTAGATATCTCGGACTCTGCCTACCTAAAATGGGCATTCGGTAAGCAGGAAGACCACTTTATATGTGACTAACACTCAGTAAACAAGAAGAACATTCCAAATGCAACTTGTGTTTAGTCACCCTTGACCCTGCCAACTTCCAGTCATTTGTAGAGCCGTCTGGTGTCTGTCCACCTCCTCCCACCCCTGCAGCCCTAGAGACAGGCACAGGTCCTTCCTGGCAGAGGCCATAGACATACAAGAGGGCAAAGTGGTCTCCCAAGAGAGCCCCTCATAAATCCCACAACTGGCCAGGTTAAGAGTTTGCAGTGTCTCCTTCTCAGACTACTGTGTCTCCCCAGCCTTGACCTTGGTCCTCCTCAGACACATGTGCACCTCCACTGACCATCCAGAAAAACAGCCCACAGTGCCCAGCAATGTGCCAGGGACTGTCACCCACTTTCCTGGCACAACACAACACCTGTTCTGCTGCTTTAAGAGTCTGTGGCACATTCTCTCCACAGGCTAGGAAGCATCCAAGGCCACTATGACACTGACTTGAAGGGGCGCTACCTTAAAAGCACACCCACATCTGAGCCCTCTCTAAATGTCTACCCCTTCCCTGAAGAGACCATCTTTACTCAATAAAGATTGTAGACGGTCCAGAAAGCTACATGCCTGGGAACATATGTGTTTCCCAGACTTTCTCTCTTCTGATGCATTCTGGCTTTTGAGTGTTTGAGCCTAAATTTTTTGGTTTTAGCAAGAGGCTGCAGCTGCCATGCTGTGCACCTGCCTGCTGCCGTGCTGTGCACCTGCCACACGGCGCACCTGCTGAAGAGGTGGCTGCAGGGAACACTGAGGGCCGGGGAGGACAAGAGGAGGTCTGCTTTGAAACCGAAATCGAAATCGTCGGCTGCTGTGGTGACCTGAGACTGTCACATCATGCTTCCCACCTCAGTCGGTGACTTGCCCGCCCCTCCCCCACCAGCTCCCACCCACCGGCTTTGCTGAAAGCAAGCAAGCAAAAAATAATGACACATGAACAACACTGGATGGACTCGGAGTCTCATAAACGTGACGATTTAGTGTCACACACATGGGGAAAAAAAAAAAAAAAACCTCAGTACCAGTAAAAACTGTTTTATAGCCAGTCTGTCCTCTAGGGTGTATATCTGAATTTCCCTCTAGTCCTGTGCTTAGGGTCAGAGAAAGAGACAATAAAGGTGGGTTTGAACCCTCTTCCAAAGACTCTCTTTACCATGGCAGCCCCCATTGTCCCTGTTCTGAGCACATGCCCTCGACTCCATTCTCAAACACTGGCCACAAGTGTGTTCATTTTCAAGTTTGCCGATGTTCTGTTCTCCAGCCTGGATAGATTTTTAATTTCTGGAACTAAGGTCGGGTATGTATAGGATGTCATGTTTTTAGAGGTTTTGTGAAAGTCCCCTTTAAAAACCAACAATTTAAAGGGTCGGAGAGACGACTCGGTTGAGAGTGCTTGCTCTTGGAGAGGACTCCAGTTCAGTTCTGAGAATCCATGTCAGGTCCCTCACAACCACCTGTAACTCTACCGCCAAGGGGTCTAACGCCCTCTTCTGGTGTCCATAGGCACTGCACCCATGTGCGCGCGCACACACACACACACACAAATACACATACATTTTTTAAGTTTTTTTTTGTTTTTTATTTTTTTTACAAACACCAGCACTTAAGACGTGAGGCTTCTGTTTCACTTCTTCCTACAGCAGATTTTGTCAATAAATAACAAACTTGCATCAAGATGCCCTGAGCCTCAGGTCTCATTTCATAACAGGTTGGCTCCCTGTCCTTTTTGCTTGAGCACCCACAATATTATTTCCACAGCTCACCCAACCTTGGTTCTGGCATCCAAAGTCCAACTCACAAATCCATATGCTCACAGGATCCCACGCCCACCTCCTGTGAACAGGAATACCGTGTATCTGTCTTCATTCCATGTGTCCTCTCCCTCTCTTGTCAGCATGTCAGCAATCACTAAAGATTGTCTGTTCTTTAATCCTGAAAGGGTAGAGGCCACCTGTTGACCTTGGATTACCCAGGAAGCCATGTGTACAAGTGTAGGGGACACACAAACATACCCATGAATCTCTATTATTTCTTGCTGTGCCTCTGCATCTCCTATGCATGTGTGCACACATTTCAAAGCCAGAGGTCTGCTATGAATGTCATTCCTCAGGGTGCCATCTACCTTGTTATCTGAGACAGAGCCTTTCAGGAGCCAAGAATTCACCAATTCAGCGAGGCTGACTGATACCAAGCCTAAGGGGGCTCGTTCTTCTCCCCCTCTCCAGCACTGGAAAGACAAGCACATATAACCACACACTTTTCACACACGGGTGCTGGTGATCAACCTGGGGGCCTTATGGTACACAGTAGGCACTTGAGAGACTGAGCCATCTCCCCAGCGCCATATTCTTCAAGTAGCTATCCTAGGTGGCCTACCAACGCATCTCAAACCTCACATCACCTCCTCAAAAAGTCCTGGAATTCAACTCTTGATCTCAGTGAAAACAGGGTGCTATTTCTGACCTCCACTGACAAAGTGGAGAAAATGAAACAACATGGTATCTTTCTGTTCATTTACTCAATACACATTGAGCATCTCTAGCATGTCCAGGGCTCTGAGCTTCCACTAAAGGGAAACAGACTCTGCATTAAACCCTCAAGTCCACTCCTGCTGGAAAGACAGCTTAAGAACACAATCACACCCAACACAGCACAGCACAGCTGGGGGAGAGTGGAGACATCGGAGTCAGACCCTATGGCTCTCCCTCGTCAGACCCTGGGCCAGTTACTCAGCTTTTCTAAGCCTCAAGCTCATCATCAATCTCTCGAGTTTGTCTGCAAGTTTGCAAATATCACCTGGGTAAATCTCTCAGCGTGATTCCTGCCATCAATAATTGCTCAAAAAATAAGCTATTATGTCTATTGACCAGTGTATCCCTGTAGCTGTTTGAATTACTGGAAAAGACACGGAGCCTTTTACTGCCAGGCAAAGGTTCTTCTGGCAATATTTTATACTCTTAAGCACACTTAAAAATTTTTATTGACCCTCTGCAATGTCCAAAATGCTATGCTAAACACTGAAGGGAAGTCAAAGTTAGAAAAAAAATAGGTATTTGTTACCCTAAGGAAACTTAAATTTTCTAATAAGGGTTACAAAATAGATTTTGAATGTCATATCTACGGATTTGTGGAAGGTGGGAGAAATGTCCCAATCTCTTAAAATTATTAGCATTCAAATCCCTGGGTCCTAAGAATTTGATAACCTTGTTTGTAGATTAAAAACCAGGCTGGGAGTAAATGAAATCATAGACCACTGAGGGGCCATAAAAGCAACTGCATGTACGCTAGCAAAAGGGAAAGTATGCTCACACAGTACACAAAAGAGGACGGAAGCCTAAGGTGAGAGCAGGGGAGATGGAAGATGCTGCAAGAGAGGAAGCATAAAGAGAAAAGGAAGAGGAACCAAGGAACATGGAAGCAACCTGGTGTGCACCACTTGGCAATCTAGAAGAATGGGTGGGGAAAAGGCCCAATACGGCTGCTAGCAGTCACCAAAAACTGTGACGGCCAGAAGCATCCTTTTCAGAGTTCCCTGATTCTGGGCTTTCAGCCTCCAGAGTTTCTGCTGTCTGAATCCATAACGTTGGGAACCATTTGTTACAGCAGTCACAGGGAACTCATACTCACTTGTACTAAAATCCGGCCTTGTTTCCCTCAGTTTCTTGTTTCTGCTTGTGTTTGTTGTTTATTTGTTTGTTTGTTTATAACTCACTGTATAGTTGAGGGTGACCTTGAAAGCTTTAAAAAAATTATTATATATCTGTATGTATGTATATATGTATGTACACATGTGTGGGCATGAACGTGCCACAGTTTGTGTATAGAGGTCAGAGGACAACTTGTGGGAGTCAGCTCTCTCCTTCCACTGTGTGTATCCTGGCAATCAACTGGCAGCAAATGTCTTTACCTACAGAGCCATCTCACTGGCCCTGTGTGTGTTTGTGTGTGTGTTTGTGTGTGTGTTTGTTTGTGTGTTTGTTTGTTTGAACCACTTGAGCGCTTCACACAGCACATGAAAAAGAGATCACAAGGTTTCCCATCCAAGTGGATGCTTTTGAGAGGTGATGCTCATGACTTCCACCCAGTTCTTTCTATCCCGCTAGCCTTCCCACCTCCACGCAACAATAATGTGAGCCCCATCATTTGCTTCTGTCCCATCTATACTAGTTTTCTTTAGCCCATGATGCAAACTCTCATCTCTTTCTGCACAGGTCCCTCCCCGGGTTGTTCCCATAGTTGACAGTAACCATCAAAAGGAAGCTCCCAGGTAATCACTCTGGTCAGTGCTGGGTGCACTTGCTGGTAGAGACCCTACTCCCGTCCCTCCAAGCACACACCACAGTACTAATTCAGCTTCCTTTGGGTATGCTTTCTCACTGCCCCATATACCACAGGCTCTGAGAAGCCAGACCAAGTCTGTGGACAGTCTTTTTCTCGCTGCTAGATTCCCTGCATCCAGTATGGCATGAGCAGTACTACCGGAAGGAACAGCGTTATCGTCCTGAATTAGAATAGGGAGGGGATGAAGGAAACCACAAGGCAAAAAAGAGATTGCTAAATACATAGCCACCAAGGTTTACATCCGCCCTTAAGAACAAAGCAGCATGTGGCACTTTGAATGTGAGAGAAATAACTGCCATAAACTTCTTCAGCGTGGGGACTCTTGATGGCTCAGCCCTGTGTCCCCAGAACACACACAAATGTTTCCTACGCAGCTCTGCGAGGTCACTAAAACGTGGTCTTCAATGTTTGTTGGATGGATGAATGGGTAGAGGGGAGGATGGATGGATGGATGGATGGATAGAGAGACAGATTTACTGGACTGAATGGATAGTGGATGGGTGGATGAACTAGACTGGATAGACAGATGGACAAATGGATAGATGAACAGCAGAAGTCTGGACTGGATGAACAAGTGAACAGTTGGATAATAATAATCACTGTAAATTAGAAATATTAGAGTGATTCATGATCTCGTAATATCTTTAAATAAATAGTTTTGTCCTTTTTCTTGGCTTTTTAAGAGTGGAACTCATATAAACAGACCTTCCAACTCTTTTCCCCCCTTTGGCTTTTAGACACAAAGTTTCTCTGTTATTTTTGGACCCTATCCTGGAACTAGCTCTTGTAGACCAGGCTGGCCTTGAACTCACAGAGACTCGCCTGCCTCTACCTCCCAACTGCTGGGATTAGAGGTGTGCGCCACCACTGGCCAGCTCAGACATTCCAACTCTTAAAAACTTAGGCACATTTAAAAAAAAAAAAAAAAAAAAAAAAAAAAAAAAAAACTTAGGCACATAAGTTGGTTTTGTTTTAGAAACATGCTCTTACTATATAGCCCAGGCTTGCCTAGAACTTATGATTCTTCTGCCTTTGCCTCAGGAGATTACAGCCATACACCACACCTAACCACATGTAAGTATTTTTTTTAAATAAAATCATATTCCATTACATCATTCACTCAAATAAAAGAAAGCTTCCTGTATCCCCAGTCCCCAGCCTTCCTTACAGCATTGAACACAAGCAAGAAAGCCAGTCAGACACACACTCCCTTCCTATCTCTCCTCCTGAGTTTCCCATGCCCCCAAAGTGACCTCTTTTATGGGCCACTCACTATAAACTGAGGTTCTCTCCCTACAATCCAAGGCTGCAGGAGCTCAACATTCCCTTAGCCAAAGCGGCTCCCACTGCCCAGAGGCCTGGTCTAGACAGAAGGGAGGCTCTTAACATAGCCACAGACAACCAAGGGCAAGATTGCACGCCCCAGGACATGCCATGCACCCAGCTGGCAGCAGGCACGCGCACAACATCATGGCCGGTGCAAACACCACAACACTGCAGAGGGTCCTCTCTCAGCATCGTGGCTATGTCTGCTTCTCACAGCTTGTGGCTGAGAACAAAATGCAGAGTGACTTGTGCAAGAGAAGGTGGGGACAAGTGGCCCAAAGTGGCAGCTTTCCAGCCCTGCATTTAAAGCCCTCCTCGGTCTCTGGCTGTCTCCAGTCTGCCCACAGATTTTTTTTTTTCTTCTCAGCTAAGTGTCCTTATACCTGCCTCCTTCAGAAAGCTCAGAGCCATGGACTCATGCATCTGCAGGCAGCAACATCAAGTTTCTAACCGGGACTGCAGTGTGAACACAAGGCATGAGCTTCCTGATCATGTAAGGCCATGCTTCAGGGAAGTCTCGGGACACAAACCAAGGTCCATGGCAAATTATACGCTTTATATCAGGGCCCCCTAGGTCCCAAGGAGACAGAATCTCACAAGACAGAACATTTTATTTGTGTTTAAATTTCCAAAGAGCCATGTGAGGGTAGGTTTGCAGTATTTACTCATAAAAGTGGCATATATAAAGTTCAAGGTCACTAGGCTGATTAGCCAAGGTCATTAGCACATGAAAATATGTGTTCTATTGTATCCAAGGGTTCCTATGGGGAAAACGGTAAAAACAGTAACATAATGAAGTAGACATATAATATTTAATACTAACTCATGTTTCATTTGGTCCCAGACAAATGAGACATTTTAGAGTGTGTGTTTACTTGATCGAAATTCTCTCCAGTGTAGCCTGTACTTGACTTCAAGTAAGTTAGAACCTGCAGACATAAGTAGGGAAATGGCCCTGTGGATAAAGTGTCTGCCTTGCAAAGGTGAGGACCCGAGTTCTAATCCCCACCACTCATGTAAATGCTGGGTAAAGAGAGTAGCCAGAACCAGTGTGCTCTGGGGTCAGCGGGAGACTGTGCCTCAGCAAGTAAAATGGAGATCAAAGAAGCCACGTCTGATGTCAACGTCCAGCCTTTACATGCATGTGCACACATTAGCATCTACACACGCATGTACTCATATGTTAACATGCATACATACTTGCCATACACATAAAAATAAGTTCGTAGAAAGAACATACAGGTAATCACTCAAGTAGAGAGGGAAGTAGGAAAACACGGAACAATACTGTGCTGTCCTTGGGTTTCTGTTATGCTTGACCTCATGAAATCCTTTTTTACACAGCTTGGTACCATCCCACCAACCTCATTCTTTCCAGCTGAGGACCATGGCCAAGTTACGTCGCACGTGCCCAGCTGCGCTCACAGCTGCATAAAGGTTCCCCGCATTCTGACTGGCTTCTGCACTCTGAGGCAGGCTCCGTCTCCAGAGTCCACACACAGAAGCCGCCCGGCCTTACATGACATGGACATTGGTGACAAGCCGGGTTCTAGCCATTCAGAAAGGAGATGTCCCCCAACATACTGTATCTTGTTTAAGGACAAGTTCAAAAGTACCCCGGGAAAGGCAGCTCCCTTCAGCACAGCTGCTCATAGTGAAGAAATCAGTAAGGGAGGCGGTGACCATGGAGTCCAAAGCTACGCTGTTCCTTGCTTAATAAAACCTTGTTATTACAGAAAAAAAAAAAAACCAGAGACGTCTATGCTTATCAAACCAAGTGTCAAGGATACAACATGCCTCCCAGCCATGCCAGAGTGGCATCGGAGTCCTGGAGGCAGGTTTTTAACCTGGTGTCTGCCTATTTCACCAACCTCTTTGATTACCAGCTTATTCCACATCCCCAAAGATGTGGCTTCCGGGGTGGGGGTGGTACCCACTCCTCATTAGCAGACTGGAGCCCCTTTCAACAGCACTTGAAAAGACAGTGGAGTAGATAAAGCAAATCCCCTCCCCGCCAAATCATTCCCACGCAAAAGCCCAGCGAGTGATCTGCCTAACTCTACAAGATCCAAAGCAATTAGATTCCCAGGTACCAGAAAAGCCAGAAACCAAAATCAACATATCATTAAGAGATTGTGCTTGTCAACTGGCTAGGAAGTTTCAAAGAGAGACATAGCCTGAAATATATTCGCAGAAAAATATGTTTACAGGGTTTTTCCAGCACACTGGAGACTGCAAAGAATCTTGACTTTTGCAGCAGAAAAAGAGGTGGAGGGGAGGAAACTACCTACAAATAGAAACCACTGATCAGCCCATCTTCAGTGCCCTGCTGATATCGACTGCTCTGTACGGCATCTCTGTCCCAAGCTTCCAAATGACCTGTGCCAGTCCAGGAGTTGAGGGAGATGGCAACAGAGCAGGTAAATGGGGGTAGGAGGGGCTTCCTGCCTCTACTCACAACCTGCGGAGATACTGTCCCCACCACAGCAACTGCAGGAGGCAGACCTGGGAGACCGGGGACTGAAAGGAACTCTGGCCAACTTGGCGTTCTTAGCAGACCCATGGTACACTAGCTGGCATTTCCATACAGCAGAGCTGTTCAGGTTTATTTTCAAAAGGGTTAAGACCAGTTGCATAGTTCACTCCAAATTCTAGGAAGCTTCCAGGTCCAGGACAGCATAGGCACACTCCTTGCTCAGGCACACTCTCCTAGGGCATCCTACCAAGACTTCCAGGGAAATCACCTGCTGCCAGAGGCCTGCCCCAGACCTTGGCTCCGCAAGCCTCCTGCACATGCACGCACACACGTACACACACACACACACACACACACACACACGCCCACACCTCTCCCTGGCCGCCCACATTCACACACACACACATATACTCCCAGCAAAGTTAAGTCTTAGGGCCCAGGTAGCCCTAGAGTCCTCACCTTTGGAGAAAAGGGCGGCCAGGCTGATGAGCACAGGAGACCAGAGGTGCCACAGCGTCCCCATCTCAGACGGGCACATCCTGGAGACTCGGAGAGCGGCTGAAGGAGGGATGTCGCCAGGTTCCCAGAGAATAGAAGCTGAGCTAGATGGCCAAGACGCATCTGGCTAGAGACCCGAGAGGCAGATTCGCCCTGAACCGGGTCCCCACAGGTCCATTGCCGGGCCTCTTGGGCTCCGAGGTCCCGCAGCGCAGGCCGAGCTCACCTCAGTGCTTCGACCCCGCTGAAAACTGGCTAGTGAAATGAATTTCACTCCATGAAGGGGGTCTCCAGTACCGCTTCCCCAAGCGCGGAGAGCGCTCCTGGGACTCCGGCTGGGCTGCCGGGGTGGGCTATCGCGCCCGGGAGGCAGCGGGGCTGAGAGGCTTCGGGGCCCGGGGCGCGGGCAGAGGCGGCGCGGGGGTCCCCGGGTGGGTGACCAGGCGCGCTTGGGGACCCGGGGCGCGCAGCCTCGCCGCCCCCATCCCGCGCCACAGGGCTCCCGCGCGCGCGTTCCGTCGCCCAAAGTTTGCGGGGCGCTGCGGCTCCACCCCAGCCCGGCCCGGCTCCCCCGCGCGCCCGGCGCACGGCCGGCTCCGGAGACGCGCGGCGCCCCGGGCGGAGGGCGAGCGGCGCGCGGACGAGGAGGCGCGGGCCCGGGGCGGCTGCATCCGAGCGCACCCAGCGCAGCGTGCCCAGGCGGGCTGAGGCTGTTGCTTCCTAATTTCTCTCTCTCTCTCCCTCTCTCTCTCTTTCTAAGCCCCACCCTTCTGGAGTGACAGCTGTGAGCCCCAATCCGCAAAGTAGGTCCCACCTTCCTGGTTGCGGGGCGCCCAGCCTCGGTGTCGCCCTCTCTGAGTGCGCGAATGGGAGGGGAATGTTCAGAGGAGAAAATGAACACCCCGCCCATCCCCGGAAGCCTGTGTGGGGACCAGGGTGGATGTCCACGCTCACAACAGGTGTCGAAAGGCCATAAGACTCGGGGTGCAAGCGGTCCTCAGGCAAAGACAGCTCAGGACCCTAACATAAGCCGAAGTGTCCCCAGTAATCTTTTGAATGTGACCCTGGGATCCCAAAATGTTTCCCAAATTCCTGTCCCGGAAAGATTTCTATCTTGGCTCCCCGCTGGCCTTTGGGCATCAGGGAATTAATCGTTAGGATAAAACATTGTACTAAGAAAGTGACAGGCACGGCTCTCCACTCTTCACTCCTGCTTTCCCATGTCTCTAAGGCAAACTCAAGCCAAGATACCTAGTTCCCATGCTAGGGTTCTGAACTCAAGCCCTCCTCTGCTCCCGCTGAGCCTGGGAAGCAAGTCGATTCTATGGGGATTCGGGGAGGAAGCCCAGCCTCATTCCAACAGGTGAACTAACTCACTTCTGCATTAATTCTCTTGTTGCTGTGTCAAAAGCAACTCATGGGAAAAAGGGCCTGTTTGGACTCCAGTTTGAGAATACAACCTGTTTTCTCAATACAACCTGTATTTCTCAAACACAGGCAGGGAAGGCACAGGAACTGGTTAGTTTTTGGTCCGGTTCACACACACACACACACACACACACACACACACACACACACAAAGCTTCCATGGGAATGCTCCATAGGCAAGCCTGTAGGCTTTTTCTTCATTCATGGTTGATTTGGGGGGCACACTGAGGGCAGTGGTAGCCGGGGGCAGGTGGTCCTGGGTTGTATAAGAAAGGTAAAACTGTAAAAGCCACGGAGAGCAAGTCAGTAAGCAGCACCCCGCCATGGCTTCTGGGTCAGATCCTGCCTCCCAGCTCTAGCCCTGACTTCCCTCCATGGTGATTTAAACTGTAAAATGAAGCAAGCCCTTTCCTCCCCAGGTTGCCTTTAATCTTTGTTTTATCACAACAACAGAATCCAGACTAGGACAGCGGGACAGCAGGGGCACGAGGTAGCTGGCCACATGGCATCTGTAGTCAGGAAACAGAGAGAGATGGAGCCTGGTGCCTGGCTTGAGTTCTTTGCACTCAGTCCAAGGCCTCAACCCATCCCTGGCGAGACCCACATTCAGTTAAAACTTGGTGGGAACACCCAGAGGTGTGTCTTGCTGTGGGATAATGCTCTGTGCACTGTAAAGATTTGTCACTTATATGAGTTTAATAAAACTCTGATTGGTCAGTAGCCAGACAGGAAGCATAGGTGGGACAACCAGACAAGGAGAATTCTGGGAAGAGGAAAGGCAGAGACACAGTCGTCATCCAAAATCAGAGGAAACAAAGTGAGAAGGCCTTACTGAGAAAAGGTACCAAGCCTCATGCTTGATAAGAATTATGAGTTAATTTAGGTTGTAAGAGGTCGTTAGTAATAAGCCTGAACTAGGGGTCAAATGGTTTTTAATTAATATAAGCCTCTACGTGTTTATTTGGGACTGAATGGCTAGGGCACCCGGTGGGACAGAAACTTCCATCTACAGTGTCTCCATGGTGACTCTAAACCTATGACAAGATTAACAACCACAGGACTCAGAGGATCTGGCTGAGGGGGCAATCCATGTCTAGGAGCTTCAAAAAGAAAATAACCACTGGTTTTAAGTGGTTTCAGTTTCTTGACTTTTAAGGGCAATCAGAGGGGCCCAGGTTGTTCTCCGGATGTCTGAGAGACTTGGAATGCTGGCTTTACCTTTGTTCTGTGTGTCTTTCTTAATTATTGTCTTCCTGGTGTTCTTCTGTTTAGTTCTTAAGTCAGTCTCTCTCTCTCTCTCTCTCTCTCTCTCTCTCTCTCTGTGTGTGTGTGTGTGTGTGTTTGGGTGTGTGTTTTCTAAACTTTTATAGAATTGATGATGGGAAGAACCTGTGCGTCTACCCATCCCAAGCCTCTAGCATGTGAGCCATCCCCAGCCTCAGCTGGAAAGCTGGTTGAAATGACCACTGTGCCCATCCCCGAAACTGATGTGGCAGAGGCTGGTGGCACTCCAGGCTACCTTACTGACAAATTCCAGGCCACAATGAGGCCATGGTGATAGAATGTATACTGAGAGCCATCAGTATGTATCACTTCTTTCTTTCCCTGACTGATGAGGGAAACTGAGGCTTCATCCCTGACACATATTTCTCTGAGCGTCCCCTCGTGTCTAGCCAAGCTTCCCCCATATTCCTCAGTGGCAGACTCATTTGTGTATATCCAAGTATATATTTTTTTAATGATTTACTTGTTTTTTATTTATTTATGTGAGTGCTGTCCCAACATAAATATACCGTGTGTGTAGAGACCAGGAGAGGCCAAATCCCTTGGAACTAGAGTTACAGGCAGTGGTCAGCCACCATGTGAGTGCTCGGAATCAAATTCAGGTCCTCTGCAAGAGCAGCCAATGCTCTTAACCACTGAGTCATCTCTCCAGACCCCCAAGTCTATTTTTCTTGTTGTTTTGGATTTTTGAGACAGGTTTTCTCTGTGTAGTCCTGGCTGTCCTGAAACTTGCTCTGTAGATCAGGCTGGCCTGGAACTCAGATTTACAGCCCACCCCCTCTGCCAAGTGCTGGAATTAAAGGCCTATGTCACCACTGCCTGGCCCCACGTCTATTTTTAAGAGAATCCTTGAGTTCATTTCCTAGAAGTTAATGGTTTCTATATTTTTATTCAAAAAATGGCTTTACTTTTTTTTCTCTAAATCATTTTTTCCCTGAATTGTGAGCAGCAGGAGACTCTTTTAGGTATATGACCACACAGGCTTCTCTCTCTATGTCCTTAGGATAAAAGCTTCTAACCGCTACCTAAAATGTCTTCATCATGCACAGTTATCTGGACAAATCTTTTCTCTATTCAAACTGCGCAAACATCGTGAGTGGCTAAAATAAGAGGTAAGAACGACTCCCCCTCCACCTCTCTTCAGGAAGCTGTTGGAAAGTGTGTGCCCACTCCTCTGTAGACAATTAGCGCAGCTAATGGTGGGAGGGCCGTTTCTTAGGAAGACCTACAGGCATTTGTGGCAGCCTTCCAGGTCCTCGGCTGCAGCCCGGTGCCGGGGGGACCCCTTCCTCTCAGATCTACCTGCCCTGTCACTCTCAAGTCAACTGCCACCACCGTGCTTTCCTCCTGGAATGTGTTTCCTCTGCAAATCTATAAATCAAATCCTACCGACGACTGAATAGCACCGCTCGTGCTGAGTGTGTGAAGCCTCACACCACAGCAGCCCTGCCGTTTTACAGAAAGGCGACATTCTCGGGGCAGTTTAAAGAAATATCAGCCATGTCCCAGAGCTAATAAAGTTAGCAAGGATGCTGGGTTCCCACGCCCCCTGGTGAACGTCCACTGTTAAACATACCTGTGCCATTTTGAGCATGAAAACACTTCAGACACTAGAGACCACGATGCATAAGGCTGAATCCCACTCCCACCATCCTCCCCCTCCCCCAGCACGACACAAGGAGAAACCCGGGTAAGGACCACTGTGAAGCTTCCTTTGAGCAATACCAGTGTGTTCATTTCAAAACAGCATAGCTCAGTGATAAATATTGGGCTTGCCTACCATGCATGAGGGTTCAGTCCGCTGCTCTGGGGGCGGGCGATGAAATAAAATGCAGAGGGTTTGGCTTGGCATGCAAAGAGCAGGGTCTAACTGGAATTTGCTCACAGTTTATATGCTACTAATATTTTTGCTTCTGCATACACCCCTTCCGTCAGTTTCAGAAGTATGAGCGATTTTAGATTGTGACTGGCATGAGGAGCCCTGGAAAGGGCAGCCACACACCTCTGAACTTCCCTCTTCATCACAACCTCTCAAACTTCATGACGTAGTGATGAAATCAGCCGGGGACAGATCAGCCCAGGACCTCTATCAAGAGCAGAGACAGCAGCCAATGGGCACACGCCTCCAGAGAGAGTGCCTATGTAGGTGGGGATGGTCCTGCCCATCTGTCACTCAGTCCTTCCTATCACTCAGCTGACTGGACTCTGTAGCTGATTGACTGGCTATGTAGCCACCTGTAGCTCTCCACTCTGAACCTGCTACGGAAACTGTTGAAGAAGCCAGGAGCTGTGGCCATTGCAGGCTGGTGGTGCCCCCTTCAGCCTGCAGCCCAGCACAGATAGTGAGGGAAGCAAAACTTTCTGCAATCTACAAGGGGTTTGGCAGGAAACCAATTATCGTGTGGAGGCCTCGTAATCCTCCATTATTCCCAGTGACCATGCTCCAACCTACACTGTTTTGGGCTCTCCTTCCCCTACTCACATCACCCAGGGCTCCAGGGTGGTTGAGATTTTTCACACGGCCCCTAAGTGAGTGTAGCTCCGGCCTCCATTCCCCCGCAGGTACTGACTGCTAGATCAGAGCAGGAAGCTGGATCCCACATAGTCTCACTGAGCTCGGATGCATGACTGCCTGTGTAAATGCTGTTTCCTGCCACAGAAGGCCTGACTGACAAGCCTGCCACAGAAGGCCTGACTGACAAGCCTGCCACAGAAGGCCTGACTGACAAGCCTGCCACAGAAGGCCTGACTGACAAGCCTGCCACAGAAGGCCTGACTGACAAGCCTGCCACAGAAGGCCTGACTGACAAGCCTGCCACTGAAGGCCTGACTGACAAGCCTGCCACAGAAGGCCTGACTGACAAGCCTGCCACAGAAGGCCTGACTGACAAGCCTGCCACTGAAGGCCTGATTCTCTTCTCTCGGGTAGTTGACACAGCCTGACTGCTGTCCACAATCCACTGGAGTTTTCCATTTATCCTGTCTGTGTCCCCTGAAACTGGCTGCCTCTACCTGCTAGAGAGTCATGATCCACTAGGGCCCTCCTAAGGTGACACGTGGCCAGGCCCAACGCCTATAGCTGGGAGGTCGTCTGTGGCTTTCACGAGGAGCTCAGGACACCTCAGGGTGACCCTCCAACCTTGATGCTCTTTCCACAGTTTCCAGCTGAATTCAGGGAGAGCACCCCAGCTTTTTTATTTTATAATAAAGTCTGTGTTTGCGTGGCACATATGTCCATCTATATGAGATGAATCCAGCTTGATCCCAATTGGCAGCAACCAAGAGATGGCTCCCTGGATGGCCAGAGATGAGATGGAATGTTCGGTCTGGAAGGCTTGGGGGTAGCTATGCACTGCACACACAAAGATAACCAGAGGGTCGGTGACATCCTATCAGAGGTGCCGCGACTGCAGACTTCACTGGCCCTAGCAGGGGAGCCCTAATTTGTTTTAGCCTCAGATTCTTGCATTCTTGTTTACTCTTTCTGGTTTTTGCTCGCTCTCCTTTCTGACATAAGACCGTCCAGTTCTCTTCAGACAGCCACCAGTAAGTAAGTGGTATGCTTCCCCGAGGGCCCCACACTGGTTACTGCTGCTTTCAGGGACCAGGGAAAATGGAAAGGGGAGCTGACAGGCTCAGAGGTCCAGCTGACACTGGAAAGTGTGTCTGCTAGAGTGTCATTTCGATGTCAGGAGCCAACAAGCCCGTTTGGACCATTTAACTCCTCCATGAGGCTGGAACAGATACTTTGCAAGCTGAGGGCTGGAGCTGGGCCACCTTCTGTGAAGCTCTCTGTCAGCACGGAGAAGCTAGGAGGTCAGCTAAAGCCCTGCTTTCCCAGAATAAGACAGTAGCTGCCACTCATCCAGCCAATGGGTCACAAGCGCAGGCAAGCACCGACACCGAGGAGGCCTGAGCCACGCTCTCATAATGAGTCCAACATTTGACGTGAGTTGGAAGGATCAATTCGTTTCCCTGATTAAGCATCCAAATGGCTTGTGTCTTTTGTCCATTCAAAAATCAAATCTTCTAATGGGCCTGAACGGCTGTGTGCTTTGGGGGGGGGGGGGGATCTAAAGGCTCAGCATGCCTACAACCTTTCCGCAATGCAAAATGCCCACCTCATTCCCATGGCCACATCAAAAACCATTTATGAAATGGATAAGCAGAGAGTTAATCCCACCTCCGGGGAAGGCTTATGGGCCACAAAGGGGGGAGTTCCAGCCACTAATTGGAAGTTTCTGAAATCAAAAGCACTGTAAACATGCTATGTTGTGGTCACGGTTGTTCACCAGTGTGTTACTCTGAGGTGTTTTCTATGGCCCAATTGGAGGGACTGAGACAGCTTCTGGGAAATCAACATATTGAAGTGATAAGGTTTGGGGTAGTTCTCACTTAGAGGACCCCGTATGTTTCTTAGCACAAGCCACCCATCACAAGTTAATACAGGGGCTCTGCAGCGTCCTTGTGGAACTGACTCCCTGGACACCTCTGTGTGAGATTTGGAGATGGAATGGTAAGGGACACACCTGGCTGGCCCCTTATTCGGCACCGGCCTGTCACTCAAAGTCAGGATGGCCCCACCTACAAAAGACACATGCAGACCTTCAGGGGGACTCTAGCCAGTTCACACCAGCTTTGCAGTTGATCACAAGGTCTGTGCTTGCTTGGCACTGAAGGCGATCAATATGGGATGCATCCAATGCGATTCCACACAGCTTGTAAACTCCAATCTGACTTGTCTGTCACACGAGCGACGTCGGTCTCAGCAAAAAGTGACTAGGGAGTAATGACTCACTCACGAATGGGTCCTCTGGGTCTGAAAATAAAACAGATGCAGTGACCAAGTGCTTCTGCCACCGATGTGTGACTTCTCTTAGGGGGACAAGGACAAGAATCCACCCACCCCAGATAAGGTGGCAATGACAGACCACAGAAATGATTCCATCCAAGACTGGCTTGCTTGGTGATCGGAGTATTAAGTGGGATTTCTTTCAGAAGCATGCTTGACTCAGGGGATTGCATCGCTGCAGAGCAAACGCAGCAAGCCCCAGATCAGAATTGTGAGAGCTTCCCACAGACCCTGTAGCCCAGAGAGTCTGCATCCCCTCCCCCACCTCCAGCAGTTGTTCATTGCCCTCTGGAAGGACACCTCCTAGGTCTCATAATGTTCTTGTGACTTGTGTGAGCTTCCTACTTCCTTCCAGGAGAGATCGCTTCAATCCGGAGGCAATAACTAACTACACTACAGTTGCTTGCGAGTGAGGAAGTATAAAAGATAATTTAAATATTTCCCCACATTTAAAAAAAAAAGGCAACATGAGGTCTATCTATGTCATTATCGTTATTATTATTTTAATGGATACAGAGGTTGTGAAGGGCCAGGGAGGGGTGACTGTGTCAAGTGTTTCATCCTGCACAGCTGGAGAGCACAGCTGTGCTTCACTGTGGGTCCAGGGCACACAGATGGCTTGGGTAGAGGCACCAGGTGCAGCCCTGGGTAAATCGGTGGGCCTGCAGTGGCCCCTAGTGGTAGCATGTGGCACTTCGGGCGCCTGCTTTCCCTCCCGGGGAACAAATGGACCAGCATCTGTCATAATAATCCCATGCTCTGTAACACTTTCGTTAGTCAAGTCGTATATTTCTTAAAAGCTGAAAGGGTTTCTCACCACCTCCCCTGAAGGTAACCAAGGCAATGAATATGGGAACCCTGTGTCTGGGCCCATGGAGGGACAGAAGGGTCTTTGCCACTAAAAATAATCAGCGGCCCTGCTCATGGGTGTTTGCCCCAAGGACCTTAGCTAAGTCATGGATGCTTGCACATCAGCCTTCTGTGCTGCACCACTCCCAAGGGCTACACCGTAGAAGCAGTGTAGCTGTCCGCAGACAGAACAACAGATACAGAACATGTTTATATGTACAACGGAATTTTATTTGGCCATAAAGAAGATTGAAATCATACCATTTACGGGAAATGGAAACAACTAGAGATAATCAAACTGAGAGAACCAGCCAGCCTTAGACAAATAGTGCACATTTGCTCTCTATTGTGGCTCCTGGATTTCATATATAGTCGCAGAAACCCATGTGTGTATAACTTGAATGAAGGTAAAAGCAAAATTGTCAGGAAATAAAAAGGCTAGACAGAAGAATTGGTTGGGATTAGGGAGGGGTATGTGGGAGAGGGTTCGAAATGAATTCAAAATACAGAAAATACCCATAACGATTTTTTAACGATAAAAATATCATAGAAGTGATTTGAATTATTTCTTTCAAGTTTGAACAACCCTGGGTTGAAATTTAGCTATTCTTTGAAGTCTGCCAAGCAACTAATGACTTCCAAAGGGCGTGGGGCCAGCGCTACTCTTTATTCCATAGGTTACTCGAGTGAAAAAAGAGCTGGACCGGTGAGCAACCTGTTTACCGAAACCTCAAACCTTGGGAGGGACCGGAGGCTCCTTGGGCTCTGTCTTTTACAAATATATTAATTCTATTGGTGAGGGCCTCTCCCCAAGATCTCACCACCTTCCGAAGGCCTCTCTTAAAAGCATGAAAGGGGTGGGGGCTGAAACCTCTGGCAGAAGAAAAAGACTCAAGCTAGGGAAAGTGGGAAGTGCTGCAGACTGCCCTGGATTGGTGTGCGCTTCAGATGAGAGATCTGTCTAGCAGGGATTAGATAACCAATCAGAATAGAGAATCCTGGAGCTTCGGAAGTCCCTGAAAGGCAGGATGATGGGAGGCCTAGACTTCCTTCTTGCCACCTTTGCAAGCACAGCCTTACTGGGACTTCCTACAAAGTTGGCTCTTTCTGTTCATCCTTTCCAGTTTGATCTGTAAGCTACTACTTGAGTCTGACTGTTATCTGACTATGTGTTTTAAATAAAGCAGAATCCAAGCTGTTTTTTTTCTTTTCTTTTGAATGTGGCATTCCTGGAGGGAAAACTGCTTTGGAAATAATTTTGGAAAGTTCCATTATGAGAAATCTGGGCTTTGAGTATACACACGTAGCAAATATTTTCAATATTTTCAAACTCTTTCCGAAATCGGCCTTCAGAAGTTCCCAGTTTGGCTGGAGTTTCTGGGTCAGCAAAGCTAGCACTAATTGCACACACATACACATGCCCCCACCGAGATGCAGGCTGACTACAAGCGAGGAAAAGAGAAAAGGGCTGTGCATTCAGCATTTACAAAGTGTATTTTTTTCTATTTTTTTTTCTTTTCTTTCCTTTGTTCTTCTGTGAGTCTCCAGTGCTCTTATGATGCCGGTGTTCTTCACAGAGGGCAGACAGGTTTAGATGGAGAGCCACTGTGGTACCTATGTTACCTCAGAGTGATGTGTGTCACCTCTGTCTCTACACACACCTCACTCTGAGAAATCTACAGTGAGTTGAGTCCTCATAGCAGGAGAAAAATTACTCATTGTCTCTCCTCATAGTTGGGCTACTGCATCCACATTGGTTAGGGTAGTTTGGGGGAATATAAATCACAGGGTGGAGCTGAAGAGAAAGAGAGAGAGAGAGATCAGTTGGTAAAGCAATTACCTTAAAAACACAAGGACTAGAATCTACACAAACAAACAACAAGTTGGGTGTGATAGCACACACTTGTAATCCCAGTACTCGTAAAGGGAGATGGGTAGGTTCTTAGGAGGTCATTAGTCAGCCAGGCTGGCCTATCTCCTGTGTTCTAGGCCAGCAACAGATTCTGTCTCAACAACCATGGAGATGGTGCCTGAGGAATGATAACTGAGGCTACTCGCTCATCTCTCTACAGATGTGGACCCCTGCACACACGAACACACACACACCCCTAAAGAAAATATAAATCGGACTTGATATCCCTCATCTCTAAAGCCTGCCAGGCTGCTCAGCCCTCTCCAGAAGAAGCTGGAGTTCTTGACATTGCTCTACAAGGCTGTGTGACCAGCATCCACATCCCTGCCCACGGTACTGCTTCCAACACGGTCTTGTTTGCAGCGTGTGGCCTTTGCATAGATAGTCCCCTCTGTGAGGAACACGGCTCCATCAGATACCTCTGTGGTTCATTCATTTCCTCCTCAAGGTCTTGGCTGAACTTGCTGAAAGAATGATGCGCCCAAGCCTGAGGATCAGTTCATCAAACATCTTGGTTCTCTGAGGGGAAACTGAGGCAGGGAGTGTGTGTGTGTGTGTGTGTGTGTGTGTGTGTGTGTGTGTGTGTTACTTTCGAATATCTGCGACCAAATTATGGGATGGAAAATTTCCAGGTTGAAATGATTTATTTTGGTTCCTGGATTCCGAGAGTTCGGTTCACAGCCCTCAGCTTCTTTGTTTCTGGACCCACGGTGAAGCAGAAAGGCATGGGAGATGGCATGGGGATGCCCCTAATGTCAGAGACAGAAGGCAGAGAGGAGAGGAATTAGGAAGGGATGATAACAAGACACATATCCTGTCACTCAGGTTGGTCTGAAACTCACTATGTATAGCCTAACCTGGCCTTAAACCAACAGGCAATCCTGCCTCAGCCACCCTGGCACCAGGATTAAGTCCTGAGCTCCCAGGCCCGGCTTACTAAGCCAGTTGCTAGATGGGATGGGCGGTGTATGTTTCCTGGTCCTCAACCTCAGCTACTCCGGTCCTGAGTTCCCCTGACTGACATAAAGACAGAACCCACAGATGCACACTTGCAGGAGGACAGAGAGCAGGCGGTGAGGGTGCACCCACAGGGGGAGCCAAGATCTCTGTGATTAGGAGTCACTGGATCCCAGGACAGTCACCCTGTCCCCATCACAGCCAGGTGAATCTCAGCAACTTCCTGCCACACTGAGGTTGTGTAAACACCCCAGCAACACCGTTTTAAAACGGCACATCTGACACTCAACTTGAACCTGGAGGCGCAACGAACAACTCAAGTACAAATGCTGAAAATGTGCAACGGAGAGGCTCACAGCCCAGTCAGCATTTCCCAGATGCACAAGGAAGTGAGGACTCAGCAACCAGTCCACACCTGCCGCCCCTCGTCAAGGAGAAGATGCAAAAACCAAAGGTGTCTGTTCCTTCTCCAAACCTTAGCATCTTTTTATGCAGAAAGAGAGGAGAGAGAGACTTTAATAGCAGTAAAAACAACAACAAAAATTAAGGTTCTTATTTCCAACTTCAGGATGAGTTCACAAATGGGTCGGTCCTGATGCTCTGATTTCCTGCATGAGCACCATGTTTTCATGGTGTTCACTTCCCAGCCATTCCCTACAGAGACAATCCGACACGGTGCTGTGAAAACCCATGCTAGCTTTGACCTCACACAAGCCCAGTAAGCTCTATCCAGAGTCAGACAGGGACCCAGAAGAGGCAAAAACAGAGTTTTGGGAAATGCATTTCCATTCTGGGAGAAAACCCCACACTAACCACTGCTTCCCCCTCCCTCCGGCTGTTTGCTCCATGCTGAGAACCATTCAGAGCCCGTTCACCAGCACCTTTGGCTTGTAATCTAACAGCTCGATGATCTGAGAGCTGATGGGCTTCCTATACCTCGGAGGTCTAGGAGCAGAGGCTCTGGGAGTTTCAGAAACTTGGCCACAGTTGCACAACTTTTAATTCAACCAGCATGAGGCTTCTAAGTCCCTTGCCTGTACTGCTTCCACATTGAGCTGGGACACAATCAGCTTTGGGATGTCTCGAAGCAAGGCAGAATGTGAGCAGTCCCCAATGGGGCTTTTGTATTGGGATTTAGATGGGAAGGGGTAGATTCAGGGCTCTGAATTCATCCCCAGACCCATCCCTTGGTGGCATCGAGATACGAGAGCATCATGTGGAACTGGCGAGAAGCACAGGGTGGGATTTAGCTGCAGCAAGCAGGTCATGGGGGCAATCTCAAAACAGACAAAAACAAGAATAAACCCAGAGCCAATGGGGTGGCTCAGAGGGTTAAGATACTTCCTGGCCTAGCCTAAGAACCTAAGTTCAAACTCCAGGACCCACATCCTGGTGGAAGGTGAGAACAGACTCCCATAGGTTGTCCTCTGGTCAACACATGCACTCTATGGGTTTCCTACAACTAAACACATTTTTAAGCAATTTTTAAAATGTTAGCACAAGAATGAATGAATGAATGAATAGTAAACAAATGGTTTTGACCACTGCTGCCGATCCCCCTCATGCTCCCAATAACTGTCTTTACACAAACTAGCTGGGGGCAGGATGCCTTCCAGTGATAGGCAAGGGAACCCCCCAACCACATTCTTCTCAATGTTACCATCATACCCCACCCCAGAGGGCTTCTGCCACTGTTCATGTATCTACATGGATGTATATTCGCTGGTGGCCACGTGACCCGAGATGACATCTAAGGCTCTGACAGTGGAGTCCACCTTGCTTGCTGGACCATGAACCCAGAGATTTCATGTGCTTATGGCCTCAAAGACAGATAGGCCATGAAAAGGCCACTTTTGAGTGTCCCAAGAAGTATTCCTAGTTGCAGGACCCTCACCCAAGACTCAGAAACCAAGACACAAACTCTCTAGAGACAAGAGAAGGCTGCTGCTGCACAGCACCCCTAGAGCAAACCAAGGTCTATGCAGGTCATTCTAAAGCAGTGGTTCTCAACATGTGGGTCATAACCTCTTTGGGGATAGAATCATCTTTTCATGGGGGTCGCCGAAGACCCTCAGAAACACAAATATTTGCATTAAGATTCATAACAGTAGCAAAATTACAGTTATGAATTAGCAATGAAAATAATTTCATGGTCAGATGTCACAACATGAGGAAATATATCAAAGGGTCACTGAGGAAAACTGAGAAACAATGAAAGCAAGCCAAGTCAAGTAGGGCCCCCTAGAATATGCAACAGCTCATACAGGGCTAATAATGCAGGTCTCTGATCACCCAGGGCTCTAGGTTTTTTCTCCTGTCTGCCACACACTGACCACACCATTCACACACTACACACGCAGCCTTGATGCCCCCTCCGACTGGAAGGAACCCCAGCTCCTGATGATAGAATACAACTTCATAGGAAGGGGGTAGTGAGTTAGAAGCAATTGCTACTCAGCCCTGATTACTTCTGCCCCACCAAACTCAAAGCCCCCCAGTTCATGTTAGGTGAATACACAAATATCTCTGAGCCAGGATGGTGCCCCAAATTTCTATCCCTATTAGGGCAACTATGATCACAGTCAAGTTATCAAACTATCAACACAATACACAGCTCTTTCTCTAAAACACTGAGTTTATTTTTGTACCAAATATGAGTGACCAGGGCCCAGGAACATGGCTTCAGGTTGTTCCAAGAATCATGTTACAAAGGACTAATACTTCCATGATCTTTTTATAGCAATGGAATAAAGAAAGTCATATACTAATGCATTTTTTCAGCAACATTGGTGGGAATATTAGGCAAGCAGAAGACATACAGCAAAGCAGAGAAATCTCTCGTGTAGGTAGGTCTCAGATGCTATCTGATGAATTTCCTAGCTCTTTGGATGGTGTAAGCTAGGGAATCATAGTCAATATAGCTCAAAAGCTGACCTGAGAGCCACAGGATGTTAAGTCAAAAGCAGAGATAGGCAATGAATGACCCTAAGGAGGTTTAAAGATAACACAAGATAATTGTGACTTTGGATCTGTGACATTCCAACTCTCCACAGTCAAGAGGTCCTGATCTAGGCTGAGGAGTCTTTAACACAGGTGGATGCTTTTAGGGAGGGTCAGTTCACACAAGTCTCTACCTGTGTAAACATGTATCCTAACCTGCAGACAGAACTTGAAGCCATATGTGAGTCTAAACTAAAATGAACATGGATGTCCCCAAGATAGAAGCATCTGCATGTATGTGGAGCTGGCCAAGGAGGCTTCTTGCACAAGCTTCTGATGCAAAAACAGAATATATGAACTATAATAGATGAGTCCTTCAAGAACCTTCTCTGTGAGCCTGACCATAGCCCTAACCAGTCATGTAGCCCGAATGTACCCATTTTGCCAGCTCACCATCTTTACAGTGGCTGGTCCAGGAGATGAATGTGCAAATGGGGGATCAGTCAGTGCACCCACCCTGTTAGCTCACCACCTTCCCTGGCTGCAGTGGCTGGTCCAGGAGATGACTAAAGATGGGGTGGGAGGAGTGTTACAGTCCCTCTGAGAATCTTCAGACTGTCACATAGAGGTGAGCATCCATTTTCCTCTGTGAGAAAGACAAGCAACAAGAGCCACCAGTCACTAGGGCCCCACTGAGGAGACAAAAAAACTGAGAGAGGAAAGTTCATATTTGACAAATAAGAAAAGACAGAATTCTAAGGAATCCCAGAAGCCAAGAAGTGCTTCAGGCTCGTGAGAGGCTTTCTTTTGGGGGATGTATGTCACATGTACAATTAGCATCATTTTGCATGAGCAACTGACCTCCTCTAAGAATGAATACAGATGTCTAGTTGGCACTGAAAACTACAATCCCAACAACTACCCGACATTGGTGGTGGCTTTCGCCATTTATCTGTGAGTCTGGCTCATGTCACATCTTCCCAAGAATGGAAGACCCCTTCATTAATTATTCATGGAGCCCAAGTGATTATTTGTCCTTAATTGATACATCTGAGGTTGTTGTTGGAACTCTCTTTGTCTATCAACATGAAATAGATTTTCCCTTCCCTAGCTGGCTTGGCCCCATCATCCCTGTGTTTGTAGGTGAAAGCATCATCCCACATTACAGGTGCCTGGCTGCCTATATTTTTATTTTATTTTATTTTTATGCGCATAAGTGTTTTACCTACATATGTCTATATGCACCATGGGCATGCAGTATTGCAGAGGCCAGAAGAGGGTGCTGGATCCCCTGGAACTAGAGCAACAGATGTTGTGAGCTGCCATGTGGGTGCTGGGAAGCAAATCCAGGTCCTCTGGAAGAACAGTCAGGGATCTTAACCACTGAGCCATCATGCCAGTACTGCTTGAGAATCATCAGGATGGGTTCCATTTCTCTTCTACCCTGAATCTCGGCAACAGTCTGTCCTGCCCACTTCTTCCTGATGCAGTAACTCCCAGTTGTGTGGTACATTTTGTTTCTTTTCCCTTCATGACCCACCCACCTGTTAATTTAAGAGATCATTTTCTTGTATGCCTTTGAAGTACCCTGAGAGCATGCTTCCTTGTTTCCACACATGTCCTCACCTGGATCCCAGTCATCTGGGGGGGTCAGTCACATAACTTCTTCCCCATAAATCTCTGCTGAAGACTTCTGTGAAGAGTTCTCATTTCTTTCCTGTATGTTGTGTTACCAGCGATGTTTAAAAAATACAGAGCAGAGTCCTTTGAGGGACAGTCACGACAAACATCAGACACATACACCACACACACACACACACACACACACACACACACACACACAAAACAGGGACAGACAGATCAGACCCACACAACATACAGGAAACAGACAGGCAGGCCAGTAACTATAAACTACAGACAGATGGCAAACAGAAGACAGATTGATGACAAACTGACAGGTAGCACCAGAAGTTGTGCTTTCTCTTGATCAAATTAATCCAAGAGGAAGTTTGTCTTCACTCCTTACTGTGACACTGCCATGCTATGGTGCCCTCTGAGGTTATCTTTAACCTGCAGCATCCGCTCACCTCCCTCCCACATATTCAGGCTTCCAAACACTCCCAGGAGAAGCCCAGTAGATGGACCAGCCTCTTCCTTCCACTCCTGTGCATAGACTCTCCCTTTCATAGACTTTCTTAGACAGACAACTGTCACGACTATCCCTTGTGGCTTTAAACAAGATGCTATCTGCCCCAGGAGCCTCTCGTCTGCTTATCTCAGAGGGCGGACACCCAGCATGTTGGATAATTCTAAACACTCATCACATGGCTTGGTCTCAAGAGCAAATCATTCTGGCACACCTCTTTAGAAAAGGTATTATTTGCCAAGGGTAGGCCCATCCTGTGGTCTCAGGGGCTTCCATGGCTAGTCAAATACCTCTTACATATGTGCATATTTGACAAGTCAGGGTAGAACTAAGTCTTAGAATCTTCTGGTTGGAAGTCTGTAACCATTGTCCTCTGTAATCTGTCTCAGTGTGCATCTTGGGGACACTTCTATATTCTGTGACCCTTTGCACTTGGTGTCCTTCATTTAGCTTTGTGAGAGATTTCAGCAGGTGACCCTGCATGCCCTGCAGTCATTGTGCAACAGAGATGCAAAGCCAGAAGACTCGTGGGGATATCAACTCTGAAACCTGTAACCTGTTGAGCTGGGGTCAGAGACTTGCGACCTCCAGAGACTGCCACAGGGAGAAAAGGCTTGCTAAGCACAGGGCCCCATCAGTGACAGCTGAAAGCTAATATTGGCCATGGTCAATAGCAATGGCTGAGGTCCCGTTATTGACTGTACTGAATCATAGGCCATAAAGGTGGTATTAATTACTGTTCTGCCACTGTGACCAAATGCCTGGCACAAACAACTTTGTGGGAACAATAGGGGTTTAACTGGGCTCACGGTGTCTCAGTCCACCCCAGTGGGGGGCAACAGCAAGGTGAAGCAGCTGAGCTTATGGTGGTAGGAGGGCATGGAGAAAACCCTTCACATATGAGCCAACAGGAAGCAGAGGGAATTGAATCAAAAACAGGGAGAAGGATTAACATGGCTTTCAGTGTCCTGTCTCCACCAGCTGGGCCTCTATAGCCTTCAAGAACATACCACGACCCAGAAATCAAGCGATCAAAACACAAGCCACAAGCACAGTGGTGGCATTGCATAATCAAACCATGGCAGAGGCTTAAAGAAGAAATGAAGGATAGGAGGTGTGGCCTTGCGAGAGATGGTGTGTCACTGGGAATGGGCTTTGATATTTCAAAAGTCCACACCAAGCCCAGTTTTACTCTCTCTTCCTCCAGCTTGAAGATCAGATATAAGCTCTCGATTACTTCCATGCCTGCCTGCTCCCCGCCATGACAATCACAGACTCAGTCTCTGAAACTCTAAGTAAGCCCCCAATCAAATGCTTTCTTTTCCAAGTTTCCTTGCTCATGGTGTCTCTTCACAGCACCAGAACAGTAACTAAGACAGCACACATTGCTGAGAAAGCAAATGCTTAGAAATGATTTAATGATGAATATCAAACCTTACCATATATGTGGATTAAGACACAAATTATATACTCTCCAAGTCTATCATTACCCCCTCATTGGAGCCACTATTTCCTCCTACAGGAATAACACGACAGCTCCTTGGGAAGGCTCACTGCACAAGGGAATACTAATGGTCTCCATTGTGCAGCTACATTTCCTCACAGGAGTTGATGTTGGTGTGAGATTAGGGGACCGCCTCTTTCTGTCCTTGGAACTGAAATATGAACAGCATGCTCAAACTTCTTTAAATACTATGTTGAAATAAGAGCAGCGGGCTGGGCTGCGTCCTGCCACCCGGCTAGCTTTACCCGAAATAATTACACGGAAACTGTATTCGTTTAAACACGGCTTGGCCCATTTCTATCTAGCCTCTTCTAGGCTAGCTCTCGCACCTGAACTAGCCCATTTCTAATAATCTGCTGTAGCCCATGAGCTGGCTTACCAGGAATGATCTTAACCTGCATCTGCCTGGAGTGGGAGAATCATGGCGACTCCTGACTCAGCTTCTTTCTCCCAGCCTTCCATTCTGTTTACTCCTCCCACCTATGTTTTAACCTATGAGGACCAAGCAGTTTCTTTATTGCTTAACCAATGAAATCAACAGATTGACATATGACACTCCCACATCACTTCCCCTTTTTCTGTTTAAACAAAAAAGGAAGGCTTTAACTTTAACATAGTAAAATTACATATAGCAAAACAGTTATCAAGCAAGAATTACAGTTACAATATTTATATCTACTTTATCTTTTATCATAACAATGGAAAACTATAACTATCTATCCATTCTTCAACTCCATCAAAGACTCCAGAAGGATATAATATTACCTAAGTAAACAAGAACTAAGAAACTTCAAACTCTAGAAATAACAAAGACATCTTGCTGCCTGGACAGTCACCCAAAGTTCTTTTGTACCGTTGGGGCATCCATCTTCAGCCTTCAGGCCCATGGTATCCAGAGACATTTTCATGAAGCAAGACATTTCAAAGTCAGTTCAGTTACTATCTGCTGTGTCCTGCAGAATGTCTTGCAGACTCTTTCATGAGTCATGAACCCCAAAAAACCATCTCACCTTTAGGCAAGTTCAGCAGTCCTCTCTCTGCGGGTTCTTTGTGTCCAGTTCATGCAACAGTCCAGGCAAGAGCAGTTTCTTGCCCAAATGGCTATCAAACTCCATAAGGATCCTCTTCGATGCCCATCTTCCTCTTGAAGTAGACTGGTGCTGCCAGGAGCAGACGTGTCTCTTTGTCATGAAAAACCCTAAGTTATTAAAATATTTTAAATGCCATATTCTGCAGCCTTTGAGAAATATGAAGAATGCCTATCTGAAATATATCTCTATATATCTAGAAAATCTAAGTAACATGACTACAAACTTGACTATTATTTATGATTATCCATCAACAACCTATATTTCCTAATTATACATTACATTTTAAAAATGAACTACACAATCACAATACCTTAATCAATATCAGAAATACATATACATATAACAAAATTGACCTTAAAATCCATACCAATGCAAATTATTCATACCTATATCATTTCCCCCTTTAAATGTAAAAGAACATTTATAAACAATATTTTGGGAACATGGGCGTGGTTTTTTCTCTCCAAACTGCTTCCTGCTGAATGGGGGTGCTGTTAATCAGATCATTTAGGGTGTAACCTGTGTGCCAGGTTTATCTCAGTTGGCAGTTGAGTGAAGTAAAACCTTTAGGGAGGTCGTGGTCTATCATACCATATCCGGATAGAATCAATCCACAGGGTCTGGTCCTCTGTGAAAACAAAAGAAGACCCTCTCCAAAGCATCATATCCTTAGACCCAAATTTTGAAATCGTAATACCCTTATATCCATTCTGGTTTAGCTTGGCAGCCCATGTAATGAAATGTCTCTCTGTACTTAGCTTCTTCACAGTCAAAAATTTTAAAGAAAACAAATGTACATAATCCAGACTCTGTGAATTTTCCATTTTTATGTGGCTTATTTTTCTTTATTTCTTTTAATCTCTTAACTATATGTACTCTGTCTCTTTAAAGGCTTTACCTTTTTTTAAAACCATTAACTTTATTGTCTATATTCTTTTTCTTCTCTCTCCCAAGCCTACGTACATTCATCCAACAGTGTGACTCATTTAGTGGTCTGAATCTGTCCTATTGTGAATCTGCAATTTTTTACTATCCAGGAGCTCTTTTGATTTGCGCCTTTAAATCAATAGGCGCTTAAGAATCTAAGCTGTGACATTCCTAGGTCAAAAACAGGTACTGCCTCCTGGCCCCACCCAGTCCAACATGGCGGAGCCGCTCGTGCCTCTGATCCTTGCACATTGCATCACTAGCATGGCGGAGCTGCTTGTGCCTCTGAGCTGCGGCACGCAATGTCCCCCTTTTAGGCACACAGCAGTCTGGTTGCCATCAAACAAATCGTAGCACTTTACTCCAAATGCTCCATTCAAAAGCTCTCTCTCCCGCAGGAGACAGACAGAGATTGCAATGGCGGCACAGTCCAGAAAGCCAGCATTTTAAAACAGCCAGTTTTTTCCTGCTGCTGAGTCAGGACAATTTCTTTGCGTCACGCAACCCATAAACAGCAAAAAGCTGTCTTAAATTCTCTCTTTCTCCTTTTTAAGCCCTCTCAGGTTTTACGTGAAGTTCATTAGCACGTTGGGTGCCACTCTGTTGAAATTGAGCGGCGGGCTGGGCTGCGTCCTGCCACCCGGCTAGCTTTACCCGAAATAATTACACGGAAACTGTATTCTTTTAAACACGGCTTGGCCCATTTCTATCTAGCCTCTTCTAGGCTAGCTCTCGCACCTGGACTAGCCCATTTCTAATAATCTGCTGTAGCCCACGAGCTGGCTTACCAGGAATGATCTTAACCTGCATCTGCCTGGAGTGGGAGAATCATGGCGACTCCTGACTCAGCTTCTTTCTCCCAGCCTTCCATTCTGTTTACTCCTCCCACCTATGTTTTAACCTATGAGGACCAAGCAGTTTCTTTATTGCTTAACCAATGAAATCAACAGATTGATATATGACACTCCCACATCAATACTAGAAAATCATGTAATCATGGTCTAGGAACTAGAGAGGTGGCTCAGAGAGGACCTGAATTCAATTCCCAGTACCCACATGACAGTTTACAAGTATCTGTAACTCCAGCACCAGGTGATCCAATGCCCCCTTCTGGCCTCTTTGGGTATTGCACTTATATGGTACACATACATACATACAGGCAAATACTCATATACATAAGATAAAAAATAACTAAAGTATCAAAAAGTAATAATAAAATCATGATTTCGTGCAATAAATCTGTTTTCTTCATTCATCTTATTCAAAGGAAATCATAATCACAGACTCCACAGAGGGAATTTCATATAAGTTGAACTCGGGTGGATAATTATAACTTAAATGTCGAGCCACATCAGGTAAAATTACAACTTTTAAATTAAAAACTTTAAAAATTACATTTATTTACGTCAGAGGGAGGCACATGCCTGCAATAGCCCACGTAGGAAGGTCAGAGAACAACTCGTGGGAATTGGTTCTTTTCCTCCACCATGTGGGTCAAACTCGGGTTGTCAGGCTCAGCAGCAAGCACCTTTACCCATTGAGCTATCTCGCCACCCCCTTGCTGTTGATGGCTTACTTTTCTTTTTAATTGGGGAGGGGGAAGTACCACAGCATGCCTGTGAAAATCAAAGGATAGCTCTGGGAGTTGGTTCTCTCCTTTCACTATGTGGACACCAGGGATCAAACCGCTCATCAGGTTTGGCAGCAAGCTGAGCCCCCTCAGCAACTCCCTCAGGAAAATTTCTCTCCCCGCCCCACGGTTAAACATGCAAGATTACTTGTTACAGGGAGTTTCTTTTTCCCAAGTAAAATCATTCTTTGCTGGAACCCACGGAATATTTGCGTGTTTCGTGGAGCTTTAATCAAAGCCAGTGCTTGTGCCGAAGCTAAAATACAGCTATTACTTCTGGGAAAAGGCATTGTAGAATGTTAATAGTCACATTTTAACCCAGCATAGTCGTCCTCCCCAAATTTACAAGTGTCATCAGCAAACACGGTGGGAGCCTGACACCGCAGAAAGACCTCATCCTGACTGGGTGCACAGCAGGCGACAGGTACAGAAAAGAGCTCTCACCGGAATGAGCAGGTAACTGGCGAGGTCGGCCTGTTGCTGTTATTTTATTCATTATGCATTTATAGCTCCGAGTCCATTTATTTATTCCTTGTTCCTCAGCAAATAGATGAAGGTAATGTTTGGTTCACTGCGAAGTGCCCTTTCCCCCAGAGCTTTGAATGCCTGAAAAGACTGGTCCTGCAGAAGATGCAGCTTGTGAGAGAAACATATGTAGAAACCCGTGGAGCCTCATGAATAATCTGGGCTTTCGTGACTCTCCAGGTGTATCTCAAGATCCTAAGGGCCACGGCAGGTGCCTTCTGATGCTCCCCATTAGCACAGGGCAAAGGTGGCCGGGTATGTCACCTTTCCCTTTTCTTGTGGCTCCTTCCAGAAGTCCCAGTGAGCCTCTTTTGTTGTTGTTTGTTTGAGACAGGGTTTCTCTGTGTAACAGTCCTAGCTGTCCTAGAACTAGCTCTTGTAGACCAGGCAGGTTTTGAACTCACAGAGATCCACCTGCCTCTGCCTCCCAAGTGCTGGGATTAAAGGCTACCACTGCCTGGCTCTAACTGCTTCTTGAGTGGGATTTCCTCTAGCAATGGAGGATGAGACCAGCAGTGGGCACCCATCCCCAGATGGACCACGCACACCATCGGGCTGCCTGAGCCTTGGAATTGAATCCTGAGGCAGGCTGTGTGACTGCCATCTGTCTGTGAGCTGAGCAACAGCGGAGGACAAAGGAGGACAGCGGAAATAGCATGCAGAGGGCAAGCACACAGTGGAGGGGGCTGGGCTCTCTGATAAAGCCTTGAGGGGCCTGAGTCTACCCTAGAAGACACGGAGCACTAGACTGGCAGAACGTGAAAACTGGACACATGCACCCCAGTGTCTATTACATCTCCTGAAACAGTGAGTAAGTGTGCATGGATGAGTGTGAGTGTGTGTATATGAGTGGGTGACTACTAAGTATATATGTGTACAAGTGTGTGTGTATCAACGTGTGTATGTGTGTGAAGGTGTGAAGGTGTATGAGTAAGAATGAGTAAGAATGAGTATGAATGTGTGTGTGTGAGGAGGTCAGAGTGTAAAAATGAGTGTATCTGTGAGTGCATGAGTGTGTATGTATATGAGTGTGTATGTGTATGAGTGTGTATGTGTGAGTGAGTGAACATGCGTGAGTATCGTAGCGTATGTGTATGTGAGTGTGCATGTATGTGAGTGTATGTGTATGACCGTGAGTGTATGAGTGTATTGTGAGTGTAAGAATTCGAGATCATGAGATCATGTGTGCAAGAATGTGTATGAGTGTGCAAGAGTGAATATGTGTGTGCATATGAATGTGTGAGTGAGTGTGTGTGTGTGTGTCTGTGTTGTGTGGGGATGTGGATGGTGTACCCATTCCATGTATGCACTAGTTTTTCCTGAAGTTTCTGTTACTGCCAACCAAGTAAACAAAAATCTTGCCCTGTTAAAATGACTGACTTCCCTTGAGTATTTATAGAGATGGCATTAAGTCTAGCTGAGAAGGAATGATTACAAACAGAATATGAATCTATACCCATATGTGTATAATTTCTAATTTCTTGAGACAGGATCTAATGTAGTCCAGGCTGGTCTCAAACATAGTAAGTAGCCTAAGTAAGTTTCAACTTGTGATCCTCCTGCCTCTCCCTCCAAAATACTGGATCTATTAGTCAGGGTTCTCTAAAGCAACAGAACTGATGGAAGAAAGGGAGAGAGAGGGAGAGAGAGAGAGAGAGAGAGGAAGAAGAAGAAGAGGGGGAAGAGGAAGAATAAGAAAAAGAAAGGAAGGGAGGGAGAGAGAGAGAGAGAGAGAGAGAGAGAGAAGAGAGAATGTTAAATGGCTATTCATTAGACTGTCTTCCAGTCTCCTATCAGAATTGTCCAGCAATGGCAGTCTCTGAATGGAAAGACCACAGGTTCCACAGTTGATCAGCAGTTCCGGTTTGGAGCGGAAAGCCTGCAGGATCCCTAGAGAGCTGCTGTCTTCAATTTAGGTTGAATCTCAAAGAAGTATATTCTAACACCAGTGAAGGAATGCCTCAGCAGCAGGATAGATGAACTCGCCTGCAAGAGTGTGCAAAGCCAAAAGCCAAAGCTTCCTTCTTCTATGTCCTTTCTTGTGGACTGCCACCAGGAGGTGTGACCAAGAATTGGGATGGGTCTTCCCACCTCAAATGATCCGATCAAAAAAACCCTTCACCGCCATGTCCAGCTGCTTGGGATTTAGTCGATTCCAGGTGTGGTCACTCTGACAACGAAGATTAGCCATCATGCTGAGATTAGAGGCTGTGCCGGTGTTCTCAGTCATATGGTGCTGGGACTTGAACCCAGGGCTCCAAGAATGCTACCAACTGAGTTACACCCCAGCCCTCAAATCCCTATGTACTAGTGTGCCTAGAGGATGCCCCATTGTCGATAGGAAACAGTATCTACCGTTGATGGCTTACAACAAAACAAAACATAGTACCAAAGACCTAGAGACCCAAAACATAGATAACAGATTAAAAATCAAGTCTAAAGACCAAATCAATAAAGTTTTAAGGTAGCAATAGATAACCTGAGTTAGTGGGGGTGGAGGGAAGCACTGGGGACCTACTGATCTCAAGGTGAGGATGATGGTTCGTTCCATGTTCCATTCTGACTGGAATAATAAAAGCCTGGGGACTGCTAAGACAGATATGTGTGCATATCTGGGCGGGGTCGGGGTGGGGAGAAGACCCACCTGAATGTGGATGGTGTCATCCAACAAAGTGGAAAAACAAGGAAGGGAGCTGAGCACCAGCATCTCCCCATGTGTTTCCTGATCCTTGGAGATGCCAGCTAGAAGCCCCGAGCATCAGCTGCCACAGCCAGGAGCCACTCCCCCCCATGGTGGAGTATATCCTCAAGCTAGTCCCCCAGATAAACCCATTTTCCGTTTAGCTGTTTCTTGTCACATATCTAGCTATGGTAATAAGACAAGCTGCTGCGACAATAGTAGTAGTGAGGAGTGAAGAGCCGGCCAGGGTGCCAGAGTCTGGGTAGATGTAGGGAGGCACAAGAGCCATCCGGATGCAAGTCCCCTGTAGGTAAACAGTAGAGATGGGAAGTAGACCAAGAGTTGCAGGACTGAGGGGAGAGGTGATGGACAAGGCTGCTGTGGGGGAGGGGAAATAGTCTAGAAACCCATGGTGTGGTGGGTGGTGCTCACCTCACCCTCCCAAAACAACAGAGAGCTCTCAAAAATGCTGAGGTCTGTTTTATGTATGTTAATTATCGTCCACAAAGCTGGCACCCTGTCTCTCTGCTCTGGGCTCCAGGGGACGCCTTGCCTATTTCACCCGTGGCCTCGGTTTGTTGATAGACAGCTTGGCGATCTATTCACTCTCTCAAGGGAGCCAGAAGTGCCAGACACATGAGAGAGAGGAAAACAATGGCGGGGGGGGGGGGGGGGAATAGGATGGCAGATTCAAGTGGAAGGAGAGTTTCTTCGTTAGTGAGAGGAACCCAGAGGAATACAGGTACAAGGCAGGGTCGGTGGGGGTGGGGCTTTTCACTGACCCAACATTCGAAGTCAGAGAAAAGACTGGGATTGGTACAAAGCCAGCCAATGAGTGGCTGTGAAGAGATGGGTGAGGCTGGACTGCTGGAAAAGGAGAGGCTGATGGGGAGTGTGTGGGGGTGGGGGGGTCTAGTAGAATGGAATGAGCTGATGGAAAGAGAAGGGATGGTGCACAGGGGGATGCTGATGGGAGGGGTTTGACTCCACCCTTTGGTGAGACTCTAACTGGATCCCAGCTGTAGGTCACACTGCCGCATCTCCACGGCCCTCAAATGTAACAAGTGTCCCTCAAAGGAGGGATGGTGCATGGTCCTTGCCCACAAGCTGCTTCCTGTCCAGATAGCCTGTCTCAGGAAATGTTTACAATGCCCAGTTCATCAACTCCAAGGCCTACATGCTTCTCACTGAACACCTGTGAAATTGCTTACTTTCAAAAGAGATATTCCCACAGCTGAAAAAGCTAGAAAAAGGAAAACAGGAAACCAAGTCCTTGAGGGGAATTTAGTGATCTAAATTGACATGTGGGTAGTCTTAATAAAGGGAGGGAAAACAAGGCATAGCCTTTTGCCGGTCAGATGCCCCCAAACTAAATAACTCCATGAATAATTCACTTACAAATCAGCTTATAGGACCACAAGTGGGGGACAAGTCTGTTTCCCAAGCAACATCAGACAAGCTCAGAAAGTCCCAAGATATCAAATTAATAAGCACCATTAATAACTGATTTGAATCGCTTCGCCTAACCTATTGAATAAACAGAACTTGCCTCCCAAAAGCTCAGGGCCTCCACTGAGTAGGAAAAGGAAATGCGAGTTCCACAGGCCAGTGCTCACACTTGATAATGAACGAGCATAAATATACTTTCTTCCCTATTTAATTATTATCTAATAACAAAACATGTGGGCAGTAACCGGGATTGGAAAAGTAATTTCTCCTTAAACATATGCGTTCCGCCATGTCCCTGACTAGGAAGAAGGAAAACAAATTGAAGCAAGGATGCTGGTCCATGTGAGGGTTGGTTGAGGGCTGTGTCCCAACACTCACTCTGCCCAGCTCAGTAGAGCAGTGAGAATCGGTACCCGAAGTTCATTTCACCTCCATGTTCTATTTAGGTGAGCCCACAGAAGATTCAAGGAGAAGAATGCTGCAGGAGGCAGGGGGATGCTCAGCTCCTCCCCTCTGATAGAATGCTTACCAGGCTGTTGATTACACCCCGCAGTTTCACCTCCTAACTGCCACGCCCACCATTAGCTGGCTCCCTACTCTGGGCTTCCTGGAACTCTGAACTAGCGCCCCCTCCTGGCACCCCTGTGGTATCTCACCTGCGTTTGGATGGCTTACATATTTACCCTTCCTTTCCACATGTACCTGCTTGCTCCTGGCAGAACACTTCTCACTCATCTTGCCCTGCCCCGTCATGGAGCGACCCTCCATGTTGTACGCCATCAACTTCCACTGCCCTAGTCAGGGGCTCCTTAGATGCTACTCAGATTTCTGAAGCTGAAGCCATGACGCCCAGGCTAGCCTCCAACTTGCAGCAATCCACTTTGCCTCTGTCTGCCAGGCGTTGGCATTATTGTTTTTCTGAGGCTACCATCTTCCCCTGTGTCTTGAATAAAAGACCATAATCAATGCTTATCATCACTTATGATAAAGGTTAAAAACTCACTGGGTTCCGCACACTGTAGCTGAATGGCTTTGAGTTGTAACAACAAGCAAACAAATGGTTGCTTTCAAACAGTCTGAGCCACCTGTGCATCATCTTCTCTGAGGCAGGGGCATGGCAGCTCCTTCAGAATGATTGACACTAGAGCAGCTAACAAGTGAGGTGGGCCATCCCCCTTCTTTTTCGTCAAGTTGTTCAAGCTGTTCAAGTCAAATGTCAAATGATAACTTAGCCACTGACTGGTTCAAACTACATAGCCAACCAGGCTGGGACCTGGCTGGCTGAGGACAGGTTTACGGGAAGGTCCCCTAAAGTGCCTCATCTCTGCTCCTTCAAAGTTTCCCTTCCCCAGCCCTGGGTCTCAGGTCACAGGTCTCTGTGCTTTCCCACTGTCTCTATGCTTCTGCTGTCCCTGTTATCCCTAGCATCTCTGTTCCTCACTGCTCTGCTCCTGTTTCTCTCTGGAACATTTCAGCCAATCTCTCATGACCTCTGCAGCTACTGTTTCTGCCACCAAAATGGTGGTGACGGACGCTGCTCTGCTGTTCCTGTGAGCTCAGTGGTGGAATATCAGTTAGAGATGTGTTGCATTCTTTTATGTTGGATTTGTTTGCCTCTGTGAAACTATGTTGCTTTGCCGGCCTCAAACACCTGATTGGTCTAATAAAGAGCTGAATGGCCAATAGTTAGGCAGGAGAGAGAAATAGGTGGAGCTGCCATACAGAAAGAATAAGCAGGAAGAGAAGAGAAAGAGGGAGGGAGGAGAAAGAAAAGGAAAAGAGGAAGCCACCAGGGGCCAGTCACCCAGACACACAGCTAGCCACGGAGTATGAAATAAGGAAAGGTATATAGAATAGAAAAAGACAAAAGCCCAGAGGTAAAGGGTAGATGGAATAATTTAAATTAAGAAAAGCTGACTATAAACAAGCCAAGCTAAGACCAGATATTCAAAAGTAAAAATAAGTCCCTTTGTATTTATTTGGGAGCTGGGTGGTGGGCCCCCAAAGGGCCAAAAGTAAAAAACTACAAACCACGCAGCTCAGCCCTGCTCTGCTTACAATAAAATAATATATGGTGTGTATGTTTGAAGAGATGTCTAAGTGATTAAGAGCACTGGCTGATCCTCCAGAAGACCCAGGTTCAAGTCCCAGCACCCACATGTCAACTCCCAACTGTAGTAATAAGAGTGGCGGGGCTGCGTCCCCAGCACCCTGGCTACCTGCTCAGCTAGCTTATGCCCCGAAATAATTACACGGACACTGTATTCTTTTAAACACTGCTTGGCCCATTCTCTTCTAGGCTAATTCTCACATATTAATTTAGCCCATTTCGAATCATCTGTGTATGGCACCCCAAGGTGCGCTTACCAGGAAGATTCTAGCCTATGTCCATCCTGGGTCGGAGCTTCATCCCGGGAGCGGGGCATGGCGTCTCTCTCAGGCGTCTGCTCCCGAGAGGAGAGCTGCCGAGTCTGACCTCACTTCCTCTTCCTCCCAGCATTTTGTTCTGTTTACTCCACCCACAGGGCCAAGCAGTTTCTTTATTGGCCAATGACCTTCCTCCATCACCCAACTGTCCATAACTCTAGTGCAAGGGAACCCAATGTCCTCTTCTTGTCTCCAAAAGCACTAGGCGTGTGCATAGAGCACAGACAGATGCCCATACCATGTAGAGACATTTTTAAAAAGGAAAAATGTCACATGAACAATCAAAGTCCACCCACAGTGACATACTTCCTCCAGCAAGGCCACCAACAGTGCCACCAGCTGGGATCCAAGTGTTCAAGTGCCTGAGCCTACAGGAACATTCTCATTAAAAAACAAAACAAAAACAAAATCCAAAGTCCTTACCATAGGCTGATTGTCTAATTGACACATAGAAACCCTACTAGCCTGGTCCTGGAGAGGAAGTGGGTGTTGTCTTATCTGCTTGATAGGGACTAGCAAGATATTGTAGTATGCAGCAGGGACCCTGAGATGCTCTTGGATCAATAGAAAGCCTGGAGGACTCATCCTGCTGAGGTCACATGCATAGGTTCCATAGCAGAAAGCATATAGTTCTCTTCCTGAGCATTTCTGGAATGAATGAACTCCTGCCTCCTTTGATCATTTGATTGATCTTCGAGATTTAAATTATAGGAAGAAAGGAGCATTACTGACCCTCATAATCTCAGAAAGAATAGGTCACCTAGAAAATTGGAAAATTGGGGAAATCGTTGTTTCCCAATAAAAAAATTAGGCTGCTCTCCACAAAAGAAGATAAAAGGACCCAGAACAACCAAAATTGAAATGTCACACAGTAACAAGAAACTTCTGAGCCTCAGCTTTGGAAAGACACTAACTCAACACAGCTGGGACACTCAACCCACCACCATCCCTTCTAAGCCTGGGATGTATGTATGGATGGATGAATGGGTGAGTGGGTGGATGGATGGGTGGGTGGATGAATGGGTGGGGGGTGGGGGGTGGGGGGGTGGATGGGTGGATGGGTGGGTGGATGGGTGGATGGGTGGATGGATAGGTGGATGGATGGATGGATGGGAGGACCCATGAGAGGAGAGCAGTCTGTTCTAGCTTAGTTTCTTGTTGCTGAGATGAACATCATAAACAAAAACAACTTGGGGGTAGAAAGGATGAATTTGGCTTGCAGGTTATAGTCCATCATCAAGGAAAGCTGAGGCAGGAGTTCACGGTATGAGCTCAAAAACAACGGAGGAACACCGCTTACTGGTTTGTTCTCTGTGGCTTGCTCAGTTAGCTTTCTTTTACAATCTAGGACCACACACAGTGGGCTGGGCCCGCCTATATCAGTCTTTAACCAAAGCCATGTCCCACTGAGCAATCTTAGGAAGCCAAGTCCTTCATTGAATTTCCCTCTTTCAGGTGTGTCAAGTTGACAACTGAAGAAACAAAAATGACAGAGTGTGAGGCTGATGGGAAGCGTGGCGGAGAAAAGGCCAAATGGCTGGACCACCGGTGAGCTTCTCCTTTACTCTCTTCCCTGTCTTCCAGACTCCAGAAGAGGAAGGGACCCCCACCTCAGTCTTGCTCCGGTTCTTGGATGCTGATTCTCCATACCGGCTCCAACTTTTAAGTTACCCCTAAGAGATGTGAGATGCTAGGGCTGGTAAGATGGCCCAATGACTTAAAGCACTTACTGCCAACGTAAATGACCTGAATTCAATCCCCAGGACCCTCAATGGTAGAAGGAATCCAACATGGAATCCAAGTTGCCCTCTGACCTCTATACATGCACTGTGACATGCAGCACTCATGCATACACACACACACACACACACACACACACACTAACCCAATGAATGAATAAATACTGTGGAACATCTGAAGGAGTTGTGTGGTGTCTACAGCTTTAGTTTTGTGGATGCAGGATCTGGGTGTACATCCTGTTTATATCCCTCCCAAATCATGCTACCCTGAGATTATACACAGTTCCTCCAAGCTCAGATTCCTCTATGAAATAAGTGGGTATCAGCAACTCTCTTAAGGAACAACCACGAGCTGAGCCCTTCACAAGCCCTGTCCAGGAACCATTTATTGCCAATGACAAGTTGGAATGGGCATATTCAATTAGTAAGCCACACGGCAGTATAATGAAGTGCGCATTCACTCTGAGAAGTCACCGGGCTCTCCAGCAAGCACTCAGAAGACCATGATGTCAGCACGGAACTTTCTGGTGCAACTACAAGCAGTCTTAATCCCAGCAGGGGGCTGTAACTGCTAGACAGCAAGAATCACTGCTACTCATGAAACAGGTTCACACTGCAGAGTCCCAGCAAGGCTTCCCTGAAGAGATGGAGAGTCTAGACCCATGTTGCTCATGTTGGCAACCCATAAAACCTAAAAAAAATTCTAGAAAACAGACACAAACCCTTCCATAGATTTCTGAAGGCCTGCTCCCAGGAAAGATAATCCTTCATCATGAAAGCAAAGATCCATTTTACACTCGCATGCCAATGAGGGTGTCCTTATTTGCATAACGATGGAGATTTGCATGGCATGAAAATTTGCCTGAGTCTTGAGCTCAAAATACATCCAAACAGAGGATGTATTTTGTTGTATTTTATAAATTGTTGTTGTAAAATGTAAATTGTTGCTGTATTTTTTCCCCAAGGATTTCAGTTTAATACTATTTATCTAATGAAAGGGAAATAAATAAATAAATAAATAAAAATATTGGCTGTAAGATCTCATGTGAGAGAGTTGGTTTTACACTACACTTGAAGGCAGGGAGGGAGGGAGGGAAGGAGGGAGGGAGGGAGGGAGGGAGGGAGGGAGGGAGGGAGTAAAACCTGCCTGTTTACAGTTTGGGTTAAACAGAGAACTTCAACAGTTGCTCAGAAGGGACTTCTCTAGACATACCAGCAAAATCCTTCAGTGAGCCCCAGGTCCACAGAAACAATGACCCTACAATCCTAAGTGAGGCTCAAGCCAAGAGTGAACACTGAATGTCCCTTCCCACAAATAGGAAGGAAAAGAAACGTCCTTACCATAGGTGACAACACACTTTGCTCTCAAACTTGCCACGCAGACGGAACCAAAGCACAGCCGGTGGAGACAGTCGTTCCTTGGACTGGACATCCTGAGTCTCTCTGGGCCTGATACTGTAAGCTTAGTCTTCTACCTGGGGGTGGGGAGAACGGGCTGCGGAGAACGCAGCTCGGCTTCATCTCCATTACAAAGGCAGTTCCTAAGAAGCGAAGTGCCCGGTCCTTGTACTCTGACGGTTATAGGCTGCTCAAGTCAGTCCCTCCCACTTTTTTTCTCTTTTTCTTATTTTTTGGAGGTGGGGGAGGGGAGAGATGAGACTGCTTTGTAGCGCAGGCCGCTGGCCGGCCTGAAGCTCTTGGTGTTCCGGTCTCCTCTTGCTGAGTGCTAGGTTTACAGTACGCGCCACCACAACACCTGAGACTTCCTCTCTGGTAGCTTACAAGTCTTAGGATGGCCACCATCTGTCTCTATCTGCAAAGCGTGAGCACCTTAGGGGAACCCCTGGGTGATGGCTAGCTTCTTGCCCAAGCTTTGTCTTCCTCTAAACTCCAGAACTCCTGAGAGGGTCTCAAGTCATCAGCTCCTGGCTGCCAGTCTCCTGTGGCCTGGTGGTCTGAGGGCTTGGCGGTTTGTCCGGAAGCTGTTATGGTGCCCTCTAGTGGTCAATGACTGACTCAGCATCCTGAGTGCCTGTCTCCCTCCTAGACTCTGTCCCTGGGAACTCACAAGTCTACTGAGCAGTCCTTCGTGGCACTTCCCCGTCAGCACCACCACCATTCAAGTCCCCAAGCTCCATCACCACGAAGGGTCCACTACATGCCTACTGTTGAAGGAATTTAGCAGAGTGGCTGTATCTGGGGTAGGGCAGTGGCTGTATCTGGAGCAGGGCAAAGTAGCTGTATCTGGAGTAGAGCGACATTAGAGTGAACAGTTTTCACTGTATTTAGAATGAACAGTTTTCTCAGTATCTAGGGTAAACATTTAGAGCTGCAGAGTTGTTTTCTAGAAGAGCTCTGACCTTGAAGAATCATTGTGGAAAACAGTAAACAGTCTTTGTGTGAAGAGCAGTGATTGTTCTCAAAAATTGTAGAATTGTTTTTCTGAAGGAGTGTTGCAGCCTACGCACGACTTGGGTCACAAGACGCCTCTGGCACACCTGAGGCTCTTGGATTCTTGTGTACTGCAAACGGTACACGGTAAGGACTAAAACAGCAGGGCGTGCGTTCTCTCCTTTCGAGAGAAGTGTAGATTAGATAAGACCCTGGGATGAGGAAATACTCTACCCAAAAAAACCAACTTTGTGTTGCAGTCAATAAACATGCCTTCCGACGGCTGTTCAGGGTTCGGTTCTTCAGAGGCTAGAGCTCCCTGCTGTCACAAGGCTTTAAAATTTCATTTTGAAGTGACTTCTAAATTCTTCTACCAACCCACACAACTCAGAACGCCCAAACAGTCATTACGGAAGAAGACACATTATGTGCTTATCACTGTAAAAGACACACTCTGTGCTTATTATGGCAGAAGTCACCCTACACGCGTGTTACCATAGAAGTAAGCTGTCAGCTGCAGGTCTCACCACCATCTATCAGAAGGCGGCAGAGTCAATCACGTTGAGAGTCACTTACCTGTATGGCACATGCTAACAGCGGCTTCATGCCCCACCTCTCCTTCTGACAGGGAAGGTGACAACAGACATAGTTGCTGTCACAGCAGTTGCTGGAAAGCTTAGTTCAGAATTCTGCCCCCAAAGACTTTGTGGACTCTGAGGGTGGTGGCCAGTCCTCGTTTTCATAAATGAGAAGAAACTTAAGCCAAAAATCACAATCACCCTACCCTTCCCGAAGCCCAAAAGCTGAGTCCCTTGGCCAGTGTTTATCTAAATCCCTAGTACTCAGGATGGAGAGATGGACAGTATGAAGCTGTTATAGTACTACACGTCTGTAATCCCAGCCCTTGGAGGGCTGAGGCAGGAGGATTTGTGGGAGTTTGTGGCCAGCCTGGGTTACAGAATGAGATCTTATCTCAAAACAAATAACATAAAGCCAAATGTTGACTCTGAGCAAGGGCGCTTGACCAGCGTTGGGGACAACTGTTTTTCTGCCCAGTGTTCTCCGAGTACTTTCTGGCAGATCCCCTCAGCATCTCTTTGGCAGGCACTCTTGACTGTCACCAATTTCTGCTGAGGGCTCTCTGTCAAGTCCTCAGGGGTGTCACCTTGTCAGCCTGGCCAATCCAAGGCTCTCATGTTGCAAGCCCCCTCGGGTGAAGCTGTCCTGGGGTGGAGTAGAGCCAGAAATATGTGCTGGGCTCTTTAAAAAAGCGGCAGCTTCTAGCCAAGCCTAGTAGTCCAGGCCTGTTGTCCAAGAACTTCGGGGAAACTGAGATGAGACAGGAGGATTGTAAATTCAAAGCCAATTTGAGTAGTTTAGGCCCTGCATATGTGCGTGTGTGTGTGTGTGTGTGTGTGTGTGTGTGTGTGTGTGTGCATGTGCGCATGCATGTGTGCACAGAGGATATATCTGGGCATGGGGGGGAGTGGTGATCCATCCCCGGGTGGTTGCTACTTCATCCTACTGACTTCAGATCTCAAATCTGGGACAAAAGAAGATGGAATTGCAGAGACTCTGAGGAAAAGAGACTAGATATTAGCTGGGAATGAGACCTGAGGAGAGGCAGACTCCCTGGGACATGCTATTTCATCTGCTCACAGGGGATAAACATGGAACATCCCATGCACGTTTTAGGACAGAAGGGCTTCAGTGGGCAGAACACTCCATGCAAGAGAGGATGTGTAACAATGGGTGCTAGGTACTGGGTACACTTTGCCCAGAAGAAAACATGCTCAATCAAGGCTGTGACCCCGTCTGGACCATGAATACCACTACTTGACAGCATCTGGCAGCTGTCATGATCTCCCTCTTATTCTGTGAGAAAAGATAAATTACAGGCTCTGTTCAAAGTTTCAAACAGAAAAAAGAGCCTCTGCGACAGGAGGGTTGGTTTTCAGAAACTGCATCCGACAAGAGTTCACTAGGAAAGTGTGGCTAACCCAAGCAGAGCTGGGAAAGGGGCTGAGCTCCACGAAATGAGACAGGAAGTGGGTTCTGCAGCCCCCCCCCCCAGTGTTGCTGCGATGAGGCCAAGCACAGCTTTATACCAGAGAACTTGTGGAACTCTCTCCAGACACTGAATCACTCTTGTACACAGTCTCGCAGTGTAATACATAATTCAACATCTATTTCATAAATATAAAATAATCTTGGTTTGAAGTATAGATACACGCATTTAAATGTGTTAGAGTGGTTGGCTGGCTTCTCTTACCATTTTTCTTGTGAGACAGAGAGAGAGAGAGTGATGGAATTATCAAAGAAACAAGTGGCTGCTGTAAATGGAGACTGCTTGTTCATTTCCCAGTTACCCAGAACCGAATAATCACACAGAAACTTTATTAATTACAACACTGTTTGGCCAATAGCTTAGGTGTATTCCTAACTAGCTCTTACACTCTTACATTTTAAATTAACCCTTTTCTATTAATCTGTGTATTACCACGAGGACTGTGGCTTACTGGTTAAGGTTCCAGAGTCTTTCTCCTTTGGTAGCTACATGTCAGCTACCTGACTCCACCTTCTTTCCTCCTCTATTTTTGTTTGGAATTCCCACCTCACTATATTCTGTCCTCCCATATGCCAAAACAGTTTCTTTGTTAACTAATGGTAATAAAAATTTCAGAGGATAGAGGGGAATCCCATATTATCTCCCCTTTTCTGTCTCATTAAAAAAGAAGGTTTTAACTTTAACATAGTAAAATTACATATAACAAAACAGGTATCAAGCAAGAATTACAGTTACAATATTTCTTTGAGAGTCTAAAGTTTCATATCTAATTTATCTTTTATCATAACTAAGGAAAACTATAACTATCTGTCTTCAACTCCATCCAAGACCCCAGAAGGGTATAATATTATCTAAGTAAATAGAAAGTGCATTGTAAGCAACTTCCAAAGTTCTATAATTGATAGAGAGATCTCGCTGCCTCAACAGTCACCCAAAGTTCTTCTGTAATGTTGGGGATCCCATCTTCAGCCTACAGGCCCATAGTATCTGGCAGACTTTTCCATAAAGCAGGAAATATGAAAGACTACTTCGCCTATATTGGCAGTTTGTCAGCCATTTTCTTCTGTGTCCTTCAGAATGTCTGGCAGACTCTTTCATGAACCAGGAGACCCAAAGGACCATAGCATCTTTTGGAAATTTCAGCAGTCACTTTTTTGTGGGTCCTGCATTTATATAGTATATCGTCAAACAGTCCAGGCAAGAGAAGCTTCTTGCCCAAATGGATAGCCTTGTCACACTGAAGGCAAATTCTATAAGGAGTTTCTTCAATGTCCATCAACTTCTCTGAATTGTATGCTGCCAGAAGCAGACATGTCTCATCTCACTGTTGAGAAAAGTCTAAGTTCTTAAAACATTTTAAATGCTATATTCTGTAGGCCTTTGAAAGAGTTGAAGAATACCTATCCATCTGAAATATAGCTTTCTACATCAAGAAATCAAAACAATTCTGAGATTGCATCATACACCACTAAGAATGACCAAGATCAAAAATACTGATGACAGCTTATGCTGTAGAGGATGAGGGAAAAACACTTCTGCATTGCTGGTGCAAGTGCAAACTGGTACAGCCACTTTGGATATCAGTATGGCAATTTCTCAGAAAATTAGGAAACAACCTTCCTCAAGACCCAACAATACCACTTTTGAGTATATAACCAAAGGATGCTCAATCATACCACAAGGACATGTGCTCAATTATATTCATAGCAGCATTGTAGCCAGAACCTGAAAACAACCTAAATGCCCCTTCATTCAAGAATGGATAAGAAACATGTGGTACATTTACACAATGGAGTACTACACAGCAGAAAAAAATAATGACATCTTGAAATTTGTGGGCAAATGGATGAAGCTAGAAAACATCATATCGCGTGAGGTAACCTGTTGAAAGGGAAAGGGCCAGGCCACTTGTTCATCCCAGCTGCCCAGCTAGCTTAGCCCCTAAATAACCACATAGAAACACTGCTTATCCATTAGCTCTAACTTTTTATTGGCTAACTCTTACATATTAGTTTAACCCATCTCCCTTAATCTGTGTATCACCACGTGGCAGTGGCTTATCAGAGATTTTAACTGGCATCCAACTCAGGCAGAGGATCCATGACTTTTCTTTAACTTTGTTTTCTTCCTCCCAGAATTTAGGTCTGTCTTCTCTGCCTACCTATGTTTTACCCTATCAAGGGCCCAAATCCCTTTGTTAACCAATGAAAGCAACACAAAGACAGAAGGACCTCCTACACCAGTAACCCAGACCCAGAAAGACAGTACAACATGTACTCACTCATAAGTGGCTTTTAGACATAAAGCAAAGAAGAATCAGCCTACAATTCACAATCCCAGAGAACCTAGACAACAACAGAGACCTTAAGAGAGACATGATTGGATCTAATCTACATGGGAAGTAGAAAAAGACAAGATCTCCTGAGTAAATTAGTAGTGTGAGGATCATGGGAAAGGGTAGAAGATGAAAGGAGAGGAAGGGAGGGAAATAGGGGAAAATATATAGTTCAATGAAAACAATTTTTTTTAAAAAGCTAAGTCCCCACGTCTTTCCTAGCTTGTGAAAAATGGTTCTAATGTGCCATAGAAAGTTGATATGGGTGTTTGGTCTTAGTGCTATATGGCTCTTCTCTACTTTTTGGTTTGTGAAATATAAACTGTGGGGTTGCTTGATTACATTTTAATTGCATCAGGAATAAATAAATGTGGATATTTTCTTTGGAAGACATCAAAATTCAAGACTAGGGCTGCTGTTCTCATCAACTGCTCCGGAGACAGAGACTCTCCACCTTCCACAGAGACTGACTGTCTAGACCCCTGTTTATCCTGATTCTCTGAGACATCATCCTCCAAAACCTGCTTGGGGTGTTAAGGCAGAAAACATGACAGTTTTGGCTCTGTTGTGTGTGTTTGAGGGGTAAATGTTCACAAAGAACCAAGGAGCTCTGGGACCATGAAGCCACAATTCTATCCAAAAATATAGTTTGGAAACATCTAGACAGCATTCCACACATCTGAAAGCTACCCCGTTATGATACATCTCCCTGCTAATTTACAACTAAGTTGTTTTCCATTCCCTTTACAAACTCGCGCTGAAATAAACACCCTGATTTGAGGAAAGAGAAAAAAATCTCCAGTACACATTTCCAAGAAATCAAATCCCGTGCTTTTAAAACTCTGATTCCTACCAGGGGCCGGTGTCTACCTGCTTCAGGGACACTTGCCATTATACAACATCACCCTCTTCTGTGGTGGTTTTGAGAAATGAAATATGACCTTGGAAAGCTGGATTTGCACACTGAAGGTAGATAATTGGTACTTTTGAGACAGAAGGAGGGTTTGGAAAAGCACAGAACTTCATCAGCAAGTCAAATAACCCATGATATACAGTTTGGCTCTTCAGGGGTTATCTGTACCATGGTCCTACCAGTTGTTGCCAAGTGAAGGTCTATGTAGTCCCAACACAGTATCACTTAGGCACTTCCTTCATGATGGGATGGTGTCCTAGTTGGCTTTCCTGTTGTGAAAATAAAATACAATGGCCCAAACCAATGTGGGCAGGAAAGGGTGCATTAAAACCGGCACTTCCAGGTTACATTCCATCACTGAGAAAAGTTAGAGAAAAACTCAAGGCAGGAACTAGAGCAGAGGCCATAGAGGAACATTGCTTTCTACCTTGTTTCCTAGTTTCAGGCCAGTTTGCTTTCTTAGACAGCCTAAGACTGCCTGCTCAGAGATGGTATTGCTCTCTTACACCAATTAGTAATCAAGAAAATCCCCAACACACATACCCACAGGTCAATCTTATCCCAGCAATCCCCCGACAGAGGCTCTAGGCTGTGTCAAGTTGACAGGGAAGCTAACTAAGAGAGACTGTAGCTGTGACTTTATCCCCAAAAGAACAGAATTCTGCTTAAACTCTCTGAGTGGGCTGCTGGAGAGCTGGCTCCACTGGTAAAGTGCTTGCTGTATGAACACGAGGGGCTGAGGATGACCCCCGTCACCTATGTAAAAAGCCAGACATGTAAGGATGCTGATGTGTACCTGCTCTCCTGGCACGTGGGAGGCAGAGACTGGAGGACCCTGGGAGCTTACTGGCCAGTACATCTAGCTCAGTGGTTCTCCAGCTTCCTAATGCTACGACCCTTTAATACAATTTTTCGTGTTGTGGAGATCCCAACCATAACATTATTTTGTTACTACTTCATAATTGTAATTTTGCTACTGTTATAATCATAGTGTAAATATCTGATTTGTATGCAGGATATCTGATAGGCTACCCCCAAGGGGGTTGCGGCCCACCAGTTGAGCTGCATGGGGACACCTATGAGAGATTATCTCAGAGAATAAGGTAGACAACCATAAGGAATGGCAGGACATTGACCTGTGACCTCATAAGACAGCCATGCATGCGGACACATACACATGAATGTGTGCATACACAATAAACAAACAAATAACAAACACACTAGAGCATCCAGGCAGCATCCTAAAACATGGCTCCAGAATGCATGAAGGAGGATCTGCCTGTTGGGAAAAAGAGGAATCCGAGTGAAGCTAAAATCATCCTAAGGATGACTCGTTCCTTCAAGCAAACAAGAACTCATTTCCTGACATCTACCCAGTGCTGGGCTGAGTACAGGGATGGAAGCAGGTGTGGCACAAGCCCTCGCCACGGGACCACACGGAAGTGACTGGAAGAAACCTGCCATTGTGGACACTAAGCTTGTATGGAAAGCTCAGGCAGCCAGATCAGGGAGCGGACCCTGAGCAGAGCTGGGATGAGGGTCACATTCTGGGATGGGGTTCCAAGGGGAGAAATATGGCAGCCTGTGGGGGCGGGGGGCATCACCTTTACATGGTGCAGGGACCGGATGAATGCTAGTCAGCGTTGCCTCCAACATTCTCAGAGATGAATTCCGGAACACATCTTAAACCCCCACTTGCCTAGCGGTGGACCCAGGAGTGTGAATGACAATGGCGCCCCCGGTGGGCACAGCGTCTTCAGATTGGCCAGGTTGTGGACATCAGACAGGAAGAAATTGGGTCCTGTTTCCCTCCAGTAGTCAGACTCGTGGAGGATTTTGGATTATGCTTTTTCCCTCCGTGGGGCACCTGACAGGAAGGGACCACTGACTGAGAAGGGGAATAGAGAGAAAGAAACATTGATAGAGCTGGAGACAGAATGGCTACAGCTAGCAGAAGTCAGGGTAGCCCTGATGAAGCCTGATATCATCCCCAAACTACAAAGCTGGCAGAACCTGCCCTAAGAGAACATTCAGAGAGTCTGGGGAAGCCTAAACCTGTAGAACAGAAGTTCTCAACCTGGGGGTCATGACCTTTCTGGGGACGACGGGTTGAATGACCCTTTCACAGGGGTCACCTGACACCATCGGGAAACGCAGGTGCTTACATCATGATTCATAACAGTAACAAAACTGCAGCTATGAAGTAGCAACAAAAATTACGTTATGACTGGGGCTCACCGCACCATGAGAAACCATACTGAAGGGTGGCAGCTACATTAGGAAGGTTGAGAACCATTGCTGTGGTCAACACAAGGTATTCCTGCAGGAGCAGAGCCTGTGGCATAGACCCCACAGGCTCTTCCTACCCTCTGTCTCCTGCCAGAGGGTCTCCTGAGCCAAGTCCAACCAAACCACAGGAAGACAAGGGTTTCAATACTAAAGCTCAGCCCTTAGGGTGTGGATCCCTGGAAAAGGGTGTGGGGACAAACATGAAAAGATACCAGGCATGGTGGCACATGCCTTTAATCCCAGCACTCGAGACAGAAGCAGGTGGATTTCTATGAGTTTGAGGCCAGCCTGGTCTATATATTGGGTTTCAGAACAGTCAGGGTTATATAGTGAGGCTGCCCATCTCAGGACACACAGAAAACAAACCAGGAAAATATGCTCTGTTCCAAAACGACAAAGCTCGGGATTGCTCTGCAGGGAGGAACCTTGGCACTGGGTCACATGAGTTGTGCTTCGAAGGGCGGTAGAACCCCTGACCGTGACCATGAACTGACTGACCAAGGACTGAAGAACATTTGACAGGAAATCATCTCCACTTGGAGGTAGTCCTCACTGCCCTGCAGAGAGAAGCGGGGAGACGGAACTGTGCTGAAATGGGAGGAGCGGGAGCAGGCAGGATGGCATGAGGGATGGTCTCCCACTCAAGGCTAGCATCATCTTTAATCATGAGCTCCAGAAGAGATGTTGCCGCCCTCCATAACATCCATAAATTACCCCAGTGTACTTAAGAATCAGACTGGCTGATTTATCACTCGGTTCATTTATAAAAGCCCAAGTCAGCCATCGATGACAGCGGCTGCCTGAGACACGCTTTAAAGGGAAGGTGGCCCACAAATTACCCAGGGTTCTGGTTTGAGACAAATTAGCCAGGAGTGCAGCATCAGCAGGAATTGGGCCGGCCATTCATCCCTGGCAGGAGGAGGCTATCTCAGTGTCCATCTTGGTTTATCACTTCAGGGTGGCAGAAGAGTGATGAAGGGAGAGTGGAACACCAGGGCCCATCAGGCCCAGGCTATAGGTGATGTGGGTCTGAAGATTTCAGGGGCCACCAAGAAAAGTGTGTGTATCAGCTAGTGCTACGTAACAAATAGCCCCCAAACTCAGACTCTTCAAACAATTGGAGTTTCTTCTCTCTCCCCCTCAGACAGGGCTTCAAATTTCCAAGACTATGTAATTCACAAAAAGAACCAGCTAGAAAACTTCTGAAGGCAAAGCACTGAGGGGAAATGAGGGGGAAAGAGAGACTAGGAGAATGTGGCAACCTTTCTGATGAGGCAATGCATACACAGAGGACAAAAGTCACAGAGACTAGGCTGAATCCAAGTGACCAGCTGCAAACAGAAATAGGTACTCATATATGTGTGTTTTTCTCTCCACTATTTCTGGGGCTCAGGTGTCTGCATTTGACTCTGCTGCATGCTCTGAGAACTGCATCTCTGTATAATGAGATCTGCAGACAGCTCCCTGGGGTAGCAGGCATAAGGTCCGCCAGGCTGCCTCACCCCATTCCTTGCCTTGTGGACTCTAGGTAGACTCTGCCTGTCTTAGCGTTTCTATCGCTGTGAAGAGAAACCATGGCCATGGCAACTCTTTATAAAAGAAAACATTTCATTGGGACTGGTCTACAGTTTGGAGGTTTAGTCCAATATCATCATGGCAGGAAGCATGGTGGCATGCAGGCAGGTTTGGTGCTGGAGAGGTAGAAGGGAGTTCTACGTCTGGTTTGGCAGGCAGTAGAAAGAGTGACACTGAGCCTAGTTTGAGCTTCTGAAACCTCAAAGCCCACCCCCAGTGACACACTTCTTCCAACAAAGCCACACCTACTCCAACAAGGCCACGCCTCCTAGTAATGCCACTCCCTGTGAACCTATGGGGGCCATTTTCCTTCAAACCACCACATGGCCTTTATCAAACAATGTCCCTGAAAGATGGGGCCATGTGATGCTGTCATGTGGTGAGAACTTGCAGCTCCCATCACTCCAGGGTCCTCACTTGTTGAGAAGCAAGAGACACCGTTGCCACTCAGAGCGGGGTATCAGGCAGGGGCTAGAAGGAACTACAGTGATGGACTAGAAGAAAGGAGGAACACATCTTCGAGGAAGAAAATGAAAGAAGAGAGAGAGGGAAATACAAGATGAGAAAATGCATCCAAGCTGCAAGATGGGAAGACCTCAGAGACATGCCATTTCTGGGTCTCTGAGCCTTCAGTAGGAAGCAGAGGCATTGAACCCACACTGAGCCAAACTCAAAGACTGCTCAGCCCCACTTCCATTTAGCTTCAAGACCCACAAAGATGCCCCTGCTGACCATTTCTCTTCCTCCAAGAAGCCACGTCAATCAAAAACACCTCCCTCCCACCTGTTATTTGCATCCAACCTCAGAGAGACCCCGAGCCTAGTCAGATAAAAGGAACCTTCTTTCATAGTCTATCTACTGAGTGCCCCAGAGGCAGGAGAACCTCTGTGAGTTCGAGGCTAGCCTGAACTATAGTGCTAGTTCCAAGACAGCCAGAGCTACACAGGGAAAACCTGTCTCGAATTCCCCCATCCTCCCCCCTAAAAAAAACTCCTGCAAGGCCAGAGGGATCTGAACTGGCACTCTTATTTTATGTCTCCATGCCACGCTCTCCGCAGTGTGAGCATGCAGTAGGAAACCCCGTGGCTCATGGCCAGAAGATTTGGGTATCATTCGCATCAGCTTCCCCAGCCTCAGAACCATAAATAGAAAAGGCTTTTGCATATAAATCACCTGGACTCAGGTAACTGTTCTAGCAACAGGTGATAGACTCGGACATTCCCCAGCGCCAGGACCCCATGCTACCCACTCAGCTCCAGGATGCTGGGCCCCAAGCCTTGTGTCTTGCTTCCTTTCCTCAACACCACAACCATTCAGAATTTTAGTTTTCATCAGATGGATTCCAAAGTGCTTGCCCCCTGATCTCTGAAAGGAAAATTAAGACTTAGAGTGATAGGTGGGCTGTCGAAATAACAACAACCAACAGGGAAAGTATGTCCCTTCTGTTAGTCCTGATTACGTTAAGGTCAGAGTCATTCTTGACATTAACATCACTGTGTTTGCTCTAAGCTTGGACTCATCACTGAGCTACAAAGAGGGACAGGTCTTTGGCTTGCGGCCCTTGGCAGACAACAGTAAGAGTCTAAGAGGAATTAATTAGGCCTGTGGCTGAATTCTATTTATTAATATAGAATATAATGACTGTCCACTGTAGGAGTGGTTGCATTTTTTTTTCTATTTTAGAAATATTCAAGTTTTTAATGGTGGCTCTGCTAGCCAGAGAAGCCTGTGTTTCACTAACACCAAACATAAGATAAAGCAACATTGAATGGACCATTGAGATGGAGGATCAGAAATCAGCCCAGCCTAATGTCCTCCCGAGGCTGGAAACCCTATGCCCCAGAATCTTCTCTTTTTTTTTTCTTTTTTTTTTTTTTTTTTTTTTTTGGTTTTTCAAGACAGGGTTTCTCTGTAGCTTTGGAGTCTGTCCTGGAACTCCCTTTGTAGACCAGGCTGGCCTCGAACTCACAGAGATCCACCTGCCTCTGCCTCCCGAGTGCTGGGATTAAAGGCGTGCGCCACCACCGCCCAGCCCCAGAATCTTCTTAAAGAAAGACTTGGGCGTGTGTAATGTTTAGTGTTGTAATGTTTAGTGTCTCACCTAGTAGAGGGCTGTGGTGGGCATCAGGACTGGGTCTCCCTCTGGTAAAAAGGCTATAATCCTGACTGTGAATTTCACTGAATATAAAGAAGCTAGCCCCAGGTTCTATGTCCTTGTTCAAAGGAGACCCACGGTTTGTACCTTCTCCTGGTCATGAGCCCACAGCACTCTGACTTGTAGGAAATGGGCAGAGAGCCACTGCTCACCCCAGGAAATGGGACATTGAGGTAAGGTCATAGGAAGGGAAGCCTAGAAGGAAAACCATTCAATTACAGCACAGTTCGACTTTAATTTGAAAGAAGCATCTTAATTGCCTTGGCTCAGCTGCAGGTAATAGAAAGGTTAAATCAGCTTCAAATTTCTATTTCATTCACTGTGAGATGACTGATTTCAAATATTGAGCTTCCTTCAGAGGAACAATAAATTACTTTCTGAAATATAGATTGTGCCAATAATGGATGGGTTAGACATAAATGGAATTCCAACATCTTGCGAACGCAACCTTGTGTGCATTTTTCTAGAAACAGAGAGAAAGAGACTTTTGTAGTCTGGTGGGTTGTTTGTGTTTTTTCAAATGGCACAGAGGTGTGCCGTGTGAGCTGAGTTTCCCAAAATGTCTGAGCATCCATGGGAAGACAAATGCTCTGGTTTTAAAATGCTCCCACCCAAACTCCTTCAGTAGATATGGTGGTGGCATCAGACGTAGTCCAAGAAGACACGAATGACAGAACCAGAGTGCCCACAATGCACGTGGCCAGAGAGTGCCATTTTACTCCATTCCCTGCGATAGTCCTGAGGACAGACTACAAACTGTTCTCTGAGAAAGATCCTGGTATTCCCTTCACTGGGACAGACGACTGGATGGAAACAACTCAAGCAGGGGATTGTCTATTTTGACTTCCCGTTCCTATGATCTCATCAGCATTCTCAGCTTGACTCTATGGATCCTGAACCCATGGTGATATGGAATGCCACAGTGGCAGGAGATGTGGTGTGGTACGAGAGCCTATTGAGGTCATGATGGGCAGGAAGCAGAGGGAGAGGGGAGGACTTTAGATCCAGGATAACCTCCAAAAGTCCATGCTCAGTGACGCATTAGCTCTAGCTAGGTCCCGCCTCCTAAAGGCTCTAGATAGAGCTTTCAAGGTAGAGCCACATGGGGTCTCAGTTCAACACGTAAGACTATGGGTCTTAGAATCCAGGCTAGAAACAAAAGATAAAGGGGAGGATGAGCCAATGTCTATAAAAATGTATGTTCTTGTCTAAGATCTGTTTTGGGTGTCTCTAATGCGTCATCTCTTCCCATATTGAGGAGGGGGCAGTGTGTAGAATGCACAGATGTTGGGCAAGCCAGAGCTTAGCTTCAGCTGTTTGTGGAGGGGGCAGTTCCACCTCACGTGAGCCAGCCCCACAAAGCCTATGTGTGGGGTCACAGAGGCAGGAAAGCCCTAAATAAAAGGGAAGTTAAAATCCTAGGTTGTTCTTGGCCTAGGGATCTGGGGGACAGGATTAATAAGCATTCATTACAGAGTCTTAGGAAATGTCATGTGTGTCACAGAAAATGTGTTGATACCAGGGGACAGGAGTATGGTGAGGGTGGAAAGCTTCCATTGGATGTCAAGAAAGCGATGGCGTCACAGATAAGCACACTGGTTGCTCTTGCAGAAGATGTGAGTTTGGTTCCCAGAACTCAAATACTAACTCACAGTTCCAGAGTATCTGACACTCCATTCTGGCTTCTGGAGAAACAGACATGCATGTGGTGTAATGACATACATGCAAGCAAAACACCCATACGCATAAAATGAAAATAAGCAACATTTTTTTCCTTTTTTTGAGACAGGATTTATCTGTGTAACAGTGCTAGCTGTCCTGGAACTAGCTCCTGTAGATGCAGGCTGACCTGGAACTCACAGAGATGCACCTGCCTCTGCCTCTCGAGTGCTGGGATTAAAGGCCTGTGCCACCACCATCTGGCGAAAATAAGCAAATCTTAAAAGATTTTCTTTAAAGATGTCACAAGGGACTATTGAAAGAGAGACATCCAAAATCATACCCGTGCAAAAGGTGTGGGCAGACATCCTGATAGGCCAGCAGTTCTCAACCTTCCTAATGCTGTGACCCTTTAATAAAGTTCCTCATGTTGTGGTGACTCCCCAATCATAAAATTATTTTGTTGATACTTCATAATTGTAATTTTGCTACTGTTATGATTGGTAATATAAATATCTGATATGCAGGATATCTGATATGTGGCCCTATGGGAGTCATAACCCACAGGTTGAGAACCACTGTGACGGACAAATGGTTTTCAAGTTCATCACTGCAGTAGGGAAAACACCCTCGAAGATGCTCAGCAATGGCCTCCTCTGCAACCTTCTGTCATCCCATGGCATCTTTCCCTCATGATGACATCAGAAAAGGCCTGCCAAGAGCCAGACATCATCCTGGCTTGAGGAGCACAGCTGGTAGCAATGGCAAACAAGAGGAGGAAGAGCTGGAAACATGGCCAAGGAGCAAGTGGGTCAGTTTGTCTGCGATAGAGCGAATGCAGGGGATTCTAGGGAGATACCGTTGGCAAGGTGCAGGAGGCCATGTTTACAAGATCTATTGGCTACTGAAAGGTTTGCTTCAACCCTGCACAGAAGGCACCTGGAGGTTCAAGTCTTCAAGTCCTTCAGGTGGACTCCTCTGTCTTCCACGTAACTCTCTCCTGAGTCATCTCAGACAGCATCACCTGCTCTGGTGGCCTCTGACTTCCTGCTCCATTTAGTCAGGTGTATAGGGTTATGGGCGACAGACAGTACCCAGTGCCTTTGCCTGGAGCTGCATCTCTGCTTGCACCCATGGCTCCGCACTTCTCCAACAAAGGCTAGGGCAGATGGCTGTCTCTCAGCTACACTCTCCCGTTCCTGCCCCCCACCCCCGTCTTCCATCCCCTGTTTCAAGTCTAAGGGCAGAACAAGTAGCCCCAAAGAACAGCAGCACCCCAGACCTTTACAGGTTTCTCGGGTTCCCACCCCAGGGAGTCAAGACTGGAATTGCGCTGCATTCTTCTCAGGCAGACATCATGCCGGAGAGGAATGATCAAGACCACAGCGTCCCAGGGTTATTCCAGCAAGGGGGATGCTGTCCCTGCCTCCTTCCCTCCTGAGTGTCTCTCATTCCATCTCAGAGACGCACACAACAAAGGAACACATTGGCTTTCAAAAATAAACCGTGTTAAATAAAAAGGCTCCAAACATGTTGCCTCGCTAGAGGCGGTCTGCCATGTTCCCAGGCACCAGAAACACCACATCGTCTGTTTGTCGTTTTTAGCCTTCTGAGTTCCTACAGAGGCAGGGGACAAGACGGCAGTGACTTCTGGCTGGAGAGAGAACAGAGTGTCTTCGTTCTGTGCCTGTGGTATTCTGACCCATTCCACAGTCTGAATGAAAACAAACGCAATGAACGTGGCCTCAGATGGGCAGTGGGTAGAATGCCTTGGGGCCAGGTATGGGGAATAATCTGTGCCCGTCAGCGCTCACTAAGGGAAATAAAAGACATGACTTGGTGTTTCCAGATTTTGGAAAGGTAAAGCCATGAACCAGGAGGAAGGGTGGGTAATATTATAGTGACATGAGAAACCTTGAAGCTGGGGCATGTGGGTATGGTTGTAGGCACTGCCTGTGTAATGGCTGCTGAGAGCTCTTGGTTCCGTTGGGCAAGTGCTTGGGATGTAAGCTTGAAGACCTGACTTCAGTTCCCAGAACCTCACAGAACAGGTCAGATGGGGCCAGGCGGTGGTAGGCTATGTTTTTAATTCCAGCACTTGGGAGGCAGAGGCAATCAGATCTCCGTGAGTTCGAGGCCAACCTGGTCTACAGCGCAAGTTCCAGGACAGCCAGGACTACACAGAGAAATCCTGTCTCAAAAAACCAAAACCAACAAACAAGCAAAGTCAGATGGGAGAGGGGTTCACAAAGCCTTACCCTTTAGCGGAGGAGCTAACAGCAGTTGGTGGTGGCTGGGAGAGGGAGAGTGTCCATTTCCATCAGAGATGCCACCCTCCGTAGGCTGCACATGTTCCCGGGGATGGTCCTGCACCCTCCCACACCAGCCGTGCCAAGTGGGTGCAGTGAGTTGTACAAAGAGTACATGGAGTGAAAGGGAAGGCGGGGAGGAGGGGGGATTGATAAAATCACAGAGCACTGGGGGCTAGAGAGATGACTTGGGGACTAAGAACATTTGTTTTTCTTACAAAGGGCCCAAACTTGGTTCCCAGCACCCACATGGTGACTCGAAAGCATCTGGACATCCAGTTTCAGGGGACCTGATGCCTTCTTCTGACCTCCCGGAGCACCAAGCACACATGTGGTACAAAGACATGTATGCAGGCAAACATTCATCCATATCAACTAGATAAATCTTTTTTAATCCAAAACAAACAAGCAAACAAAACAACACAGCAGATAGATGTGTGAAACTCTCAAACAATAAATTAAAAAAATACAGAAACAAATTTATGTATCTACAAAAAAACAACAAAATATCCAGTATGACAGCACATGCCTGTAACCCCGGCCCTGGAGAGGTGGAGACAGGAGAACCCCTGGTTCTCATTGGCCAGCCAGTCTATCCAATCAGTGAACTCCAGTTTCAGCAAGAGAGCCTGTCTCAAAAAATAAACTGTAGTGGAAGCCATCTGACATTGGCCTGTGGCCACCACATGCATGTATACATACGTGAATATGCATAGACACACTAGAAAAATACATCTTCTGTGATTTATTTGGTCCCAACAATAAGAAAGTTAGATGAGGAGAAGGAGGAGAGCATGGTCTGTCTCACCTCCACTTTCTGAATGCTGCTGATGTAGGTGTCCATGCCAGGGGAGATGGAGTCCATCTGCTTCTCCCCCATCCTTCCTGCTAAGCAAAGCCATAGCACTGCTTATACTGCCAGCAGGAGAAGGCCCTGGACGGGAGAATGAGGAAAGAGACAGGCTGGACCCACATCTCAGGACCCAGGCAACAACTAGGTCGTGAGACCAGTGGGTCCTGCTATGCTTTGTGTCCGTCCCCCCTCCCACACACACACACACACTGGAGAGTTAGCTGACAGGAGAACCCCAGACACATCTCCAACGGGAGCTGCTTTCTTCAGCCAGGGTATAGGGAACGGGCCAGTGTAGCAGGACAGCAAGCAGCTGTGAGGTCAGGAAAGGCCAAGCCAACAGCCCGAGTTGGCTCTGCTGGTCAGGGGATGGAGGCCAGCCTCCTTGAAGGTCAGCAGAGCTGGGAGGGGCAAAGATAAGTTGTAACTGCCCCACCCCTGTGAGGATGGTAGAAGATGATTAGCACAGACCCTGGGCTCCACCATCCCCGCAGCAGCACCAAGATTTCCTCTTCCAGGTGAGATGATAGAGGAAGGAGGGATGGAGGGACCAGGGTAATAAGAAGGTTAAGACTTCTCTTCCATCCCTAGTTGGCGTGGTAACCAAGGAAGCCTGTTGAGACAAGATATAGGTAACACCCAGAGCCTTGTAGCCTGATATTAACGTGACCAGGTTGGAACCCAAGGAAGTTTTCCTCATGCTTAAAAAAAAAAATAGAGTTTGTCAACAGGAAAATCAGATCCCCAAAAGTAGATGGCACATTCATAGAATGGTTTAGAAAAAGCAGCCATGTGAAAATGCTGATAAGTGTTTGAGCAAGCATTTGAGACAGAGGATAAATAGGAACAGCCAGTGTGGGCAAGTAGGTAGGTAGAAGACCCAAAGACGAGCCAGATTTTAGAGCCAGAAAGATGGGGGGGGGGGGGGGAATAAAAGCTGGAACAAAAGACTTGATGCACAAGAGTGGGAACTAGGGAGGAAAGAGCCTGCCCCGTAACACAGAGCAGTAGGAACTGCCTGAACACAGAGGAAACAGATTAAAATGAAAAGAAAAGAAAATGAGCCTTGTGGACACATGGGGAGCATCACGATGGATTTAACACTTGCTTTTAGAGTCTCAAAGGAAGGGAGAAATATAGTCAGGCTAAAAAATTCACAGCAAGAAATAATCACTAAAAAAAACCACACTTCTACCTTTCCCTGACTCTGGCCAATAAATAAATAAATATATAAATACAGAAATCTGCAGGTTTAAGACTGAGTTAGTCCCAAATAGTTGAACCTAAACAATTACATACCAAGAAGCTGCCTCAAATTAAAGTTCAAACACCACGAAGGTGGAAACTTCTAGAAAGTACCAGAGAAAAGCCAGTATCTTTTGCTGTAGGGAAGAAATGACTTTTAAAGTTATCTTGTGGGGAACTGTGGAGAGCAGAAGTAGCCAAGCATTTTCTTAAGGGAGAAAAGAAAGAACAGTGAACTTGGCATTCTACAGTCATTAAAAAAATCCTCGGGAGGTGACGAAAAATCAAGGTCTTCACAGAGGGAGCAAAACCAAGAGAATGGGCTCCCAAGAGAGATTCCTGAAGTAGAGACTGATGGATGTGTTCCAGACAGAAAGATGGTAAAAGGGGGGATGGAGTGAGTGAGCAAGGGAAAGAGAGAATGAGGGAGAGAGGGAGGGAGTGATGAAGGGAGGGAAAAGGAAACAACAGAAAATCTATCAATAAAATAATTTTTAAAAATTAAACCTGTAAACCAGGTGGTGGTGGCACATTCCTTTAATCTCAGCACTCAGGGAGGCAGAGGGAAGCAAATCTCTGTGCATTTGAGGCCAGCCTGGTCTACAGAGGAGTTCCAGGACAGCCAAAGCTGCACAGAGAAACCCTGTCTCAAAAAAAAAAAAAAAAAAAAAACACTAAACCTGTAATTCTAGCATGGTTTTCCTTGAGGAAAGGGAAACCTGGAGGGAATTATGTCATCATGGGGGAGGAGAGGAGAGCACAAAGGACTTGAAGGCAGGTGGGACCAGCTTGAATCTTTAAAGCCAGTAACTGTGGTGTTAGTTATGCAACATGAAATTCTGCAGTAACTACTAAGAAAAAAATCTATGTCAAACAATGCACTCAGAACCATAATGAATAAATTCAAAGGACATTTTAGGAAATATTCACGTCATATATAGGGAATCGGAAAGTCAGAGAAAGGGAAGCCCAAAGCAGAAAAAAAAAGTAAAATAAAATGCCCTTAAGATCAGCAGTTATATTCATCACCAAACACACTGATTAAAAGATAGATGTGGAGGCTGAAGAGTTGATTCGGTGGTTAAGACCACTGCTTTTACAGAGATCAGGGCTTCAATTCCCATCACACCATCACAGCTCACAATCCTCTACAACTTTAGTTTCAAAGGATCCAGCGCTCTCTTCTGGTCTCTGCAGGTATTGCATTCACATAGTGCATATACATACAGACAGACAAAACACTCACACATACAATAATAATAATTTATAAGATGAATTGACAGAGGTCTTTGCAAACAATGGCCCAATGTTAGGCTGTCTGTGTGAAACTTATTTCAGATATAAATATATAAGTAAGTTGAAAGTAAAGAGTAAAAATATTGTATAACAAAGAAATATTAATCAAGAGAAAGACCCTTTTTCAAAGTGAAACATTAAAAAAGAGAGGTAAGGCTAAAGCTCAGCTCAGTGGTAGATCACCTTCCTTGCATACATGAAAACCAAACTGTAATAACAAGAAAAAACAATAAACACAGGATTATCCTATTTCCTGGAAAAAAAGGTCTTCTGATAGGCTAGTATTTATACAGAAATCCACCCCATTGTTACTTCATCAAACTTAGATGAAATATGAAGTCTCTTTAATCAGTCAATACATTACCTGAGTCAGAGATAGACACAGGAATCGGCAGGCTGGGATGGGGAAAAGCGGGTGAAGGAGAGATCAAAGAGGGGCTGTCAACTGGTTCCTGCCTCTCCAATCTTCCGTCCCTGCAGGGAACAGTCCCTGTGCCTACTTCCCTCGCTTCCTAAGTCAATAACACTCAGAGGTGACTCCATCCTTGCTGAATCCTGATCACCTAGGAGGTGTTTTAATGCATGTGGGAGGCTTTGTAATAATGATGGTTAATTCTGAGAAAAATGAAGCCTAGGAAAAAACCATCATAGAGAGAACTGAGCTGGCCTGGTGGCACAGGCCTGCTGACCCGCTGTTTGGATGCACATGTGTGCATGCAGAGGCCAGAGGACAACCTTAGCTGTCATTCCTCAGGCGCTGTTCACCTTCTTTTCTGCTGAGCTGGGGTCCTCTCACTAGTCTGGACAGCCACTGACCTTCAGGGGTCCTCCTGTCTCTGCCTCCCCAGGACCAGGTTTCATTACTGTTGACTGTTTGTTAAATGGGTCCTGGGGAATTGAACCCACGACCTTGTGCTTACTCACTGAACCATTAGCCCAGTCTGTGCAGATTGCTTATGCAAGCATCTTGAGCGAAGACGCCCCCAAACAGGCAGTACATGGTACATCCACCCCTCTTAAATGATTTGTCTCTGCTGTGCCCACACATCTTCCTCTGGGAGCCTCCACTTCAGTGAGCACACAACCTTTACTCAGTTGGAGTTCTTCCACTAAGCCCAGTGACAGATCAATTAGGGCTTGGATTGGGAAATAATTACACCCTGGCTTCCACCCCACCCAAATCTGAAGGCATGGATTTGGCCAACTCCGTGGCCTTGGTGGTCTGCAAAACTCAGCTGGATTCCTTTGCCCTCTTGAGTTAATCTGTCCACTGAGGACAGCACCGCTCTGTGGCCGATTTCCATTCATTTCACTAAGCTTGGAGCCGACAGGCAACCCCAGCTCAGCCGGCATCTTCCTGTCCAGATACAAGAAACTACAAAGCTGCCTCCCGAACCCAGCCAGCCTTATTCCGCTCCTTGGCCTCTGCTTCTGGAGTGTTCTGTCAGGAGCTCAAAGGTTGGGCTGAGCCATCAGCTGGGGGTAAGGGAGATAATTCATCTTCTCAAGGGAGCAGAAATTGAGGTCAGGCAGGACACAAGGGGGCTAATTAGAAAGGACCCCAGCTGCTAAGGGGAGTAACTGCCAAGCTACCTGGGGTTCAGGAGCAGGCAGCTCCTGACTTGCACAAGCATGGCTACTGGGCTCCCGCCAGACCTTCCTGACAGTTCTCCACATGGGATCACTTCCTTTCTCTCAGGTCATTTTGCTCAGAGATGGGACTCCACTTTTGTTAGGCAAACCAGGCCAATACCGCCAAATCCAGCCCCCTTGGACTGAGCCTTAAACACTGGATGTTGAAAACTTGGAGGTCTCGTGTGCTCAGCACATTCTAGGATCTTTCCTTATTTACAGCAGAAGAGAGTCTCAAAAGATAGACAAAAAGACATTAAAACACGAAGCATTTCTCAGCAATCCCACTTAAATGTCTGTGGGTGGCTGTAACAGGTTCTAAATGACTGGAGAGTGGGGGCTGGGAGACAAAAAAAATCTAATCTCTTTCTTTTGTTCTATTTTCTTTTTCTTTGAGTTTTTTTTTTCAGTTAATTTTTTATTTTTAGAAGAAGCCATGCTGTGAAGAGGAGCTCAGGAGTCAGTAAGCTGACGCATTATGCAGCATCTTTGGTCCTTGGCAGGGAAGGAAGTCAGTTCCGTGGGGATCCCCTCAGGAAGGGGCATGGGGCAGAGGTGGGCTGTTTGCCTGGAGCCTGGCAGAGAATAAGAGGAAACCTCCCTCTGCTTGGTAAAAATGCAGATGGTGGCGCTCAAGAGACCAGCTAGGATCTTGTCACCAGGTGGCAGGACTCCCTCCCTCCCTGGAAAGGGAAGTCTGAACTCAATGAGTTACTAACTTGTTGCTAATGGATGGAGGATGGATAACCAAGTACCATACGCTTAAACTGAAGGGTTCTGTCACCTGGCAGGGACGCTGCTTAATCCATATTAATCCTATTGATTTAATGAGAGAGAGAGAGAGAGAGAGAGAGAGAGAGAGAGACCCCATCATTTCGTTTAAACTGTCATAGAAGACAGTGCTTCTCCTATACGTATTTGCTATGTCTTTCTTTATATTGAAAGAAGTTTAAAGAATACTTCTTTCATGTCTACCGCCAAGTCCCAAGGTTGTTCAGTGCTCCAGGATTCCCCATTATACACCAGTTAAAGTCAGAATAATACGTCACTTTGTGGGTTTCTGGATAAGTTTCCACAGGATTGCTGTGATGGCTGACACTGTCCGCTTGACAGGCTCTAGAATCATGGAAGAGGCAGATTCTGGGTTCATCTAGGAGGGTGCCTACAGAGAAGTTCGGCTGAGATGAGAAGACCCGCTAGAACTGTGGGAGACACCATCTCATGAGCTGGGAGCCCAGACTGAGTGCAAAGGAGAAAGTGGCCCATGAACCAGCATCCATCTCTCTCTGCTTCCAGACTGCAGAGGCAACACAGCCAGCTGCTTCACTCTCCTGCCGCCATGCCTTCCCTGCCATCGTGGACTGTACCCCCTGGTACTGTAAGCCAGGACAAACCCTCCCTTTCTTAAGTTGCTTTTGTTGGGTATGTATTGTATTTTATTTTAAATAGTGTGTGTCTGTGCGTGAGTTTGTGTGTGTGCACACACGTGCGTGCACATGAGTGTATATGTTCACGGTGACCAGAAGAGGGCTTTAGATCACCTGGACTGGGGTTAAGGTAGTTGTGGGCAGCTGTGTGAGTGCTGGAAACCAACTCAGGTTTTCGGAAGAGCAGACAGTACTCTTAGGTGTAGAGCCCTCCCTCCAGCCCTGCCAAGGTATTATGTCACAGCAACAAGACAAAGTAACTAAAGCAGTCACTTGGAAGTTTCATCACGTCATCCACAATCCACCAACCTATGTTGGATTGATTGACTGATTGACTGATTGATTGATTGATTGATTGATTTTACCCCAAAAGCCTTGAGCATATGCAACGGACGGGTCACCAGGAGGCACTGTGCCACTAGGGAGCAAAGCCACTATCAGACCAGCGTTACACTCACACTAACTCTATGCCCAGTTTGTGATTACACACCGCAACCGTCTCCTTCTGGGGCTGTTAGAGACTGTAATGCCACTATCATTGATGAGTCTCTCCTGCTTACCCCAGAACAGCAGCTCTTTAGAAAAGTACGCCCAGGAAGTCTTAACTAATCATCAGTGGGAAATGCTTTCTCCCACGCAGTCATTGTAAGTTGTTAATGTGTTTGCTTCCAAAGCCTGAAACCCATTAAGAAATCTGTCCAGAGCAAATTCCCCAATTGCCAACCAACAGCACCACTGACGTTAACAGCCCTAAAAAGCGTGGTTCCCAACTACACAGGACGCAGCCTTCTGAGGCTGGAAGGAAGGCAGGGTCTGCTGCGCGTCCATGGATCCTGTGATTGCCTGCTGAGTGTCCACATCATACGTACGTACCTTTGGTCCAGGGGCAGCTTAAATGGATACAGAGTTGCTCAAGGTGGGGATAGCATCAGGGAAGCCACAGAACTGATTCACTTTTGAGAGCCTTCTAGAATGGTTCCGTGGAATCAGGGCAGAGTGGGGATATCAGGGAATCTCTTCAGAATTCTAAAGAACCTTTGAAAGGGACATTGTGCACTCGAGGGGTGGGGTGTGATGGGAGGCACAGGGACCTTGTGGGAAGATGACTGTTTCTATAGTAAATGTGGATGTTTGACCATCAGAGCCCAAGGTAACACCCGTTCTGATATAGATGAAGTGGGTCCTACACAGAAAGCCATGACTTCCCCTGACACACCCCCACTATGTGTTCTTCTAGAAGAGATCCTGACTCTCCAAGAGCTAAGATCTATGGCTTCTTCTTGCAGTGGTTCTCAACCTGTGGGTCACAACCCCTCCTGTAAACCTCTATCTCCAAAAATATTTACATTACAATTCATCACAGTATCATAATTATGGTTATGAAGTAGCAAACGGGAATACTGTTATGTTTGTGGGCTCCCCACAACATGAGGAACCGTGTAAAGGGTCACAGCATCAGGAGGGTTGAGAGCCACTAAGCTAGAGCATAGAAGTTATGCTCTGTGACTTTGCAGATTCTGTTCCCAAGTGAGGATTTGCTGAACCACTTAAACCGGAGTCTCCTGGAAGGAAACAAGTTGACTGAGGCGGCTGTGGTATGTAGGCAGGACACTATCAGAAGCCACGGGCTTGATTGGCTTCTTCCTGGGGACAGACAGGACAAACAGGACAGCAGCCAAGGCTTCGGATGATTTGTTAGATTCATTACACAGCCAGGAATCTTCTCATATGGGGCCCCAGAGTCACTGGACTGTGTCAGCCTTCAGCAGTGTCTAACCCCTGAGCCCACCACCCAGGAAAATAACAAGGGGACTTGGAGGTGCCTGGTGCTGTTATCCTTTTGCTGTGCAGAAGAACAGCTGGGATAAGCATCTGGAATCTTTATCTTTCTTCCTTTGCTCTTTATTCTTATACATAGAAGATATAGAAATAACTCTATAGTGAGCATACAGATGCTCTCTTGAGACTGAACAAATGGCAACACATTTGCCATTCTCTCTCTCTCTCTCTCTCTCTCTCTCTCTCTCTCTCTCTCTTTCTCTCATCTCTGTCTCTCATCTGTCACTCTTATCCCTGTCTCTCTCTGTGCCTTTGTCTTTGGCCCAAGGGGCAGTAATTTCTAAATTCACATCAAGATAGGAGAGAAAGAATACTGAAGAAATCTTTAGCTTTTGGAAGGTGTTTGGGGAAATTTGAGTGCAGACTGATATTAGACATTGAGAAATTGTAGTTACAGTGGTGAGGGACAGAGCCAAGCACAGCAGCCATACGCAGAAATGTCCATCATATGTCAGACCGTTAACGGTGAAGGATTCCTTTCGAGTGGTCCAAAAGAGATGATAAAGACAAAGGCACAGAGAGACAGGGATGGGAGTGACAGATGAGAGACAGAGACAGATGAGAGAGATGGAGACAGAGAGGAGAGAGACTATAGCAAATGTGCTATTTGTTCAGTCTCGAGAGGCATCTGTATGCTCACTGTAGGGCTATTTCTACATTTTAAATGTATAAAAATAAAGAGCAAAGGAAGAAAGAAGCAAGGCAAGGGTAGGAGGATTTTTAAAGCTTAAGTCCCATAAAGGTAAGAGAAGTTAAACTTAACTGACCTTCAAAGAGTTTGAAAGATAGCAAAAGGCTACTATGAAAGGGAGCCAGAGATGCTCCAGGGCCTCTGCTAGGTCTCACCAATCCAGAGATGTTCTGGGGCTCCCGCTAGTCCTGGCCCCATAGGCTGATGGATTTTTTAGAGACAAAATGATATGTAATTAGCTGTATTGATAAGACCAGAAATTTATTCAGTAACAGTAATCAGATGACAAAAGCTACAGCTTTGGTAGCCCAGGTCTCTATCTCTCCACTAAGAATCACCTGAAAGCTGACAGCCCTGCCTGCAAGGGCTGGGAAAACCCACGCATGCACACACACACACCTCATAGAGACATACACCACACACACACACCGCAGATGCACATCATACGTACACATAAACATATACCACACATACACATCACATACACACATACACCACATGGACATACACCACACACACACACACACACACACACACATACATGTCACACACATATATACTCACCACACTCACATACTCAACATTATTCCCTCTTCCTCTCTCCTTTCTTCTCCCCCCCCCCCCCCCCCCCCGTTCAGGCTTGAGGTTCTCATGACTGAAAAGAAAGCAATCTTTCCTGATTACATCCATGATCAAGACATGGGACAGAGCAGGTACAGTTGTATGGAGACCCCAGGAGATTTGGGTTAGCAGTCAGACATCCCAACCATGTGAGGTACATAGTCCTAAGCCTCCCCTACCTCTCTCTCCTCCCCCACTGAGGACAAAGCTGCTGATACAGCAGCCATCCCGAAGCCACGATTTCCTGGCTTTAATCATCTTTCTGAAGAAAGTACATTAGGAAAGGCCTCCCAGGTGCCAGTGTGAAGGTCAGCCAGATAATGATAAAAAGCTCCACACACATCATAAAACTCCTAAGAGGACAGAATTCCAGCATTCTTCCCCGGGCTCCCTAATAAGCTAATAGATGGCCCGGCCGGCCTCACCTCCAAAGCCTATTTGTTGAAAGAGTGATGGAGAAGCTCTGATACTCAGGATGACAGGTGGCCAGCCACAGACTAATGGGGCTGGCTGGCGTTCGGCACCGCCTATGCAGTTGTCCTGGTCTGGGACAACTAGAGCTGTGCTCTGCTCTAAATAGCCAATGCAAGCCAACAAAGTTCTTCCGGGTCGGGAGTTTGCAAACTTCTCCTGCAAAGGGTGGACAGGGAATGCCAAGGCTTTTAGGAGCCCTATGGCACCTGTGGCCGCCACTCAGTCTCACTGGGGGTGGACCAGAGAGGCTGGAGACCCTTCTGGTAAAACTTTACTGGCAAAACAGGAAGTTGACTTCTGCATCTGTTCGGAGTTCCTGTTCTAGCAACACTGGCTTCTAGCCTCTGCAGGGGCTGCTTCCCGTGAAACGTGCATGGTGTGAGCAGCTGTTTGCGTTACAAGATAATGCTTTTCCTTTTATTGTTCATCCTGCAACCCTCACCTTCTAGAGTGAGAATCAGACACGCATCACCCTAGGTGAGGTGAGTGTTACAACAAGAATAAGCAACAGAGACACTGCTAGCTTTTGTTTTCTGTTTTTAAAATGGAACGTCTAAAAAAGACTTCTTTTTTTGTGCATGTGGATGTGTGTGCCTGTATGTGTTTATGTGCACCATGTGAATACAGATACCTGTGGAGGCCAGAAGAAAGCATTAGATCCACTGGAACTGGAGTTACAGACAGTTGTGAATGCTGCAAATTGAACCAGGATCGTCTGCAAGAGTAGTCAGGGCTCTTAGCTACGGAGTCAGCTCTCCAGTCTAGCTCTAGGAATTTTTTTAAGTGACAAAATAGATAGTAGCTGTGTCCTGAGATGCAGGAGCAGTGATGGTGGCCATTAAGAAAGGGTATGAGGGTTCCTGATCCCTTATTGGTCCGGGTGGCTTGGGTGGTGGATTAAGATGTCAAAGGCCAAGCTGGCAGGTGACCTGAGAGGCCTGGAGAAGGATAAGCCAAGGGACTTCCCCTCCCGGCTGCCTGACACAGGCAAAGATGGAGACACCATGTCTGGGAGGCTGTGAAGTGGTGGGAACAAGAGTCTGTCTCCATTTTCAGAGCTGAACTAGAGAACAGTTCACAGGACAGAGACCACAAGACATCCAGCAAAGGACCCAAGCAGTCAGAACTCAAGACTGTCTTCAGACAATCCAGGATTGGAACTATAAGCAAGGGTGTTCACCCCTCTGTCCACTGGGATCCAGTCTGATCATACAACATAAAAGCGAAAATTGGTCTAGAAAGTCTTCCAAAAGCGATATGCACCTGGTTTGGTTGTCATGGTTGCTGTTGTTTCAGAAGAGGGTTTGTGTATTTCATACTCTCAGGAGTAGCAAACACATGCAGGCAGCTCTCCTGCTGCCAATGACAAGCCACCTCCCATCCTTGTTCATTTCACCCTCCTCTCTTCCCTCCTCCTCCCGTCTGCTGAATCTGTCCCACTCAGCCTTGCCCCTACACCTGCAGCCTCAAAGACCCTGACTCGGTTTTTGGTGGGAGCAACAGTATGAACCCACCTCTCCAGTTCCCACTTTCCATCCCACCTGCCTAGCACTTGTACTTTAAGCAAAACTGCCTACCACGGACACCAGCACTGACTTCTAGATTTTTAGGGACTTGAGCTGCAAATTGAGGTGTGGTTTCTGGAATAAGGGCAAGTTCTTGGCTTCTTTGTTCTTGGCAGACTATACACAAACCCCTTGGGTGGTAGCAGCAGGCAGGGGAGGGGAGACAAGAAACACAGATCACAGCCAGGAGATGGGAAGAGACTTGTCTTCTCTCTGCTGGTCTGACTCCTTATGGGGGAAGCGGTAGCTGTGAGTACCTGTATCTGTCAGCTCTAGGGAGGCAAGGCTGCATTAACAAACAGCCCCATTCATAGAATCTCTCCATAGAAGATGCCTCTCCCTAGTCAGCGGCAAAGCTACCTAGGGTTTCTCTCTCTCTGAGATTCAGACTACGGGAGCTGCTGGGAAGTAGACAGAATATGGCAGAACTCTAGACACGTCAATCACAGAATGTCTCCCCAGAGTCCATTGGCTGAAGAAAGTCACATGACCATGCTTGTGATGGCAGGGATAGGAGGGGAAGAGAAAATTTAGGAGGGAAAAATGCTTGTGATGTTCTTTTTAAAATGTTGATTTGTGACCACACATTCCCATTCTAAGTGGATTTCACACACTGAAAGAACAATCCTATAAATTATTCATTTTCATCTGGCCAAGCCAAAGCCCTCAGGATCATAGAGCAGAGGGGCTTTAAGCACACAGATGCCATAGTTGGGGGTGCATACATTAGACCCCAAAACATTGGTCATATCCTCTTCATGCACCATGTATGAGCTACGATTTCTTTAAGATTTATTTTTAATTAAGTGCGTGCAGTGCCCAGAAAAGGCATCATCAAATCCCCTGGAGTTGGAGTCAGGGGTGATCTGTTGTGAGTTTCCTGATGTGGGTGCTGGGAACCGAACTCAGGTCCTCTGCAAGAGAAACAAACACTCTTAGCCTCGGAGCCGGAGCCGTTCTCCCAGCCCCTGCCCTGCAAATTAAAACACCTCTTTCCTCCTGAACCAGATGCTTCCCCTGGCTTCAGTTCACCAAAGCCCTCAGAGGAGGGCAGCCCAGAAAACAGCAATGCCGTCTCCTCAGTGTGCTTTGCTTATCTCACAGAACTAGCAGGCCATCGATGCCGCACCATAGACGATAATTCACAAGAGATAAATCGTCACTTTTCATAATTCAGAGGCCAGAGCGATGGCACCACTCCCCCGGAAGATGAATCTGCCAGCCGTTAGGAAAGCCTAACAGCATTTGACAGATGCACTGGAAATGCCACAGACCAGGGAGCCATTTGTCACTGTTGGCATTTGACTGTCAGAGTCTGGGGGGTTCTGGCAGGCCTTAGCATTTTGCCTCTGATTAAAAGCAATTAAATGCAGACTACTGTGCTAGAAGTGCAGGTTGCTTTAGAAAACATGTCTCCCTCAAAGCCCTATGAGGAAGGCATCCATGGGCATGTCACGGAGGCTCTTTCCTGTGTGGGATGCTCCCATTAGCAGCCTTCATCTGGAAGCCACCAGAAGCATCACTGTTCTTCCCAAGGACCTAACTCTGGGTCAAGTCATGCAGACTTCATAGGTTATGACCAAGGTACCCATAGAATGTTCTAGAACAGATGAGAGTCTACTCATGCATCCCAGGGCTGAAGTGTACCCCATGAGATCCTGACAAGGACTCAAAACATTGTTCTGGAGGGTGGATGAGGAGGAAGTGAAGACCACAGGATGTCACAAAGGAAGTTAGGATGAAGCTTCATATAATCAATAGCTAGGGTTACTTTTTCCTCAATGTTTCTGTGACCCTAAGGAGCTCAGCCAGCACCATCTGCTTGATTCAGAGATGGAGAATCTATACATGAGTATGGAGATTTCAGTAAAGTATATGGATGCCCACACTGTAGGGGACTGACCACCTGGTGATGGCAGGACAGTCACAAGCAAAAGGATGGGGACAGAAGGTCATCATTTCCCTCACACTTAACATTGCTGTTACCAATATCACCATCACCACCACCACCGCCATCATCACCACCACAGTTACCACCACCACCATCATCACTATTATAAACACAATCATCATCACACCATCATTGCCATGACCACCTTTACCATCATCACTACAACTTATCACCATCAGCAACACCCCATCACCACGGTCATCATCACCACCACAGTTACCACCACCACCATCACCATTATAAACACGATCATCATCATACCATCATTACCATGACCACCCCTACCATCATCATCACCATTATCATGACCATCATTATCATCAGCACCACCACTTCCATAAGCAACACCCCATCACCACCATCATCCTCACCACCACAGTTACCACCACCACCGGCATCATCACCATTAGCACCACCTTTATTGTGGCACAGAAGGGGAAATACAGTGAAATCCAATTTTCTTGTTGTCCTTTCCACCATAACTAGTTAATATTTAAGTTGTTGTCACCCTCAAGAGTGCAAAGACCAAGTGGAGCTCATGGACATTTAATTTCTCTACGTAATTGCGCTGCGCTTTTTCTCCACTGATGTAATACTTTCAAACTGACCAATGTCAGCCTTCACTTGAGGCTGGAGTAACGTGCATTTCTGGTCTCTTCCACTTGGCAACAATCCCAAGTGTCTCTCTCTGAAGATGGCCTCTCTTCAGCTCACCCTAGTCCTTACAAGTCCCTATTTTCGGAGTGCCGATGGTTTAAATAAGTCAGACTGCCTGATTCATTCTTGTTAGCCTATGGGTTTGCTTTTCCAGTGCTATTTGATTTAGAGTTTTCTCAGATTTGCCAATTTCTCTCTTAAATAAAGTCAGTGACACAAATACTAATAACATAAGGGCTTTAATAAGATCCCAGCTCAATCACCCAGAATACCTAAAGCATATATTTTAATTGAACAGCATTCAGAATTCAAGATTTCTGTTCTCTCTTCTACCACAGAAGAACAGAAATCTCTATCCATATAAGCCAAAGTCACAATGTTTAATATATATCATTCAACAATGGTACAGGAGCACTGAGTAGCTATATGGCATAGGAATTAAGCCACAGGCCATGGGTGCCTTGTGTTCTTTGTAGGTTGGGTACATCAGTCTGAAGATAGGAACATTAAAAACAAGTGATAATCTGGAGAAAATCTTATAATTCAAAAGCAATAAGATCATATACAAAAAAAGCAATGTCCACATATTAAGTCTTTCCTATAGATCAATAAAGTGAGAAACTCAAAAGCTGGACATGGTTGCCTGGCCATGGTGATTCTGGTGGCAAACACAGGACTGCGCCTGTGTGTAGCATGGATAATAAAAACTCAGAGTCAGAAATTGAGACTCAACCCAAAAACCAGATGAGCAAAGCAGCCAAGCCACTAGAGAAGTCTTACCTCTACCAAGGTTGGGTGACTGCAAACTAAGCAAACTAAGCCTCTCTGTTTTCTCATTTTATATTCCCTCTAGTGCTGGGATTAAGGGCATATGACTCCCTAGGACTGGGATTAAAGGTGTCAGCCACCACATGGATTTGTTTCTGCATAGATTTTGTGTATCCCAGTGTAGCCTTGAACTCACAGAGATCCATCTGACTCTGTCTCCCAAATCCTGGGATAAAAGGTGTATGCCACCACTGCCTGACCTCTAGTGGCTTTAGCTTTGCCTCTGGTCTTCAGACAAGATTTATTTATCAAAATATAAATAACATATCACTATACCTGTGTGGTTTTGACAGGTATTTGTGTTCCCACACGGGGATTGCCAAACCTTTCTTTTGGACATGGAGAAAACCAAGTTAATTTTCTTGCTAGGATACTTCCACCTTCCGGCCTCTCCTGTGATGGTTAATCTCAAAGATGGAGCTTTCTCATCTCTGGGCCACTGGGAAGTCCGCTGTCAGAGTTGGAGTCAAGGATTGCAGGGCATGGCCAAAGCGTTGATTACTGGTAATACATGGCAGCTGTGTTAACTCAGTTCTTGACTGTAAGTGCTGGCTTGTTCTTTTCTATAAATAATATAGCGTCTGAACCCAGTGGATAGAGCCCAACCAGCCTGCTATAACTGGAGACTGGCGCGGAGCTTGGATGCGTGTCAAGGCTGGCCAGCACTGAATGACAGGGACTGGAAAGCTGATGGAGAGGCCCCAAGAGCCTCCACTCCAATCCAACAGACCTATGCAGAGACACAGTATCTTTTGACGCCCCATCAAGACACATCAACAAATGCCAATAGCCTGACTTTTGCTCAAGGCACTTTGTGTAGATATAGTTCATTTCTTTCTCATCACTGCGAAGCAGGTGTGTTTATGAACCCAGATGAAGAGATTGAGGAAGAGGGCAGGAGCAGGCAACAGCTAGAAGCAGTACTTGAAGTGGAGTCTGCCTACTTGCAGAACCGAGGGATACATGCTATTTTTTGGAACCTGGCAGGCTCAACCATCCTAGTGAACTCCACTGGTGACACACCCACCACGCATTGCTGAGAGCCACAGGATGGTCTAGTGGTGGCACGTCACACTCAATGCCAATGTGTAAGCAGACAATGCTTCCTTCTGTGCCCGCAGCTGAAGGCAAAGTTCACAGACAAAGCCAGCATCCATCGCATGAGCTCTGATGTCCTCATGCTAATCTCAAAGGTAACAGACAAGCCAGAAACCCTCAAGTCTCCACTCAATGAACCTTGACCTGACGCTCACATCACAGTCAAATGCAAATCAGAGGATTTCCAGGTGGTGGTCCTCTGTGATGGAGGGATCCAGGCTCCTTCCTATGAAATGCTCAGCCTCAAGAGTGTGTGGGAATGGTGAGAGCCGAGTAGGGACAACTTGCGAAATGCTTTTAAGAGGGGAACCTGGAATGGATTATGTCACTTCTACCCAATCTCATTGGTCAAGACTTGGCCTTTGAAATCCCCAACTTGGGGACTGGGGACACAAAGAAGCCTGTGGGCCTGTGGACATCTTGTAACTCCACAGTGAACCTCATAGAGGAAGATGGCCCAGAAGGTCTGATCCCTGAAGGTTGATGGGGAAGTGTCTTATCAAAGCTTCTTATTTGACAATACACATCAAAATGACCTAGAGAGCCATGTCAATAACTAGACGCCAGCACACCACCCCCAAAACAACACATTCAAGGCACAGAGATAATTGGCAGGTATATCTGGTTCAATACAATGCTCTATGCCCTCTCGGGTGACACTGGAGTTGAGAACCCCAAATCATGATTTTCAAACTTTCTTCCACCTTTGTGTGGTTCCCCTTTGTAATTTGAGGGCTGAAAAAATCCATCTGGGGATTCACACCCTGAGACCTATATAGATTGCCTATGTGTGCATATGTTCATATGTGTGCGTGCCCGTGTATAGGCGTGCGAAGTCCAGTGGTCAACTTCAGGTCCCAACCACCTCATCTTTTGAGACAGAGTCTCTCACTTGCCTGTAGCTCACCAATCTGCCTAGGCTGGCTGGCCTGTGCGCCCATCTCTGCTTCCCCAGCGCCAGTGTTGCAAGCACGCACCCCCACACCTTGTTTTTTAACTTGCACGTTCTGGAAATGAAGCTCAAGTCCTCATGCTCCTGTGGGAAGGTATTTTACTGACTGAACCATCTCTCCAGGCCCTGAGATTTGTAAGTAATCTTGGCCCCCAATCTCCGGGTGACTAACATGGCTCTGAAGACCCCCCCCCCATCCTTATTGACTAAGATATCACTCAGGTCCCCACATAATGTCTTTCAAATGACCATTACCCCCAATCCATTCCATTTTCATAGTCTTCTTGACTTACCCAGCCTTACCCAATGTCTCTGGGTGAGGAGTCTAGCTGGGCACTCTATACCTTACCCCTACGGCTCTCATCGAACCTTGAATAAATCTGCACCCTCCACGCTTCCCAGCAGCTCTGCTATTACCAATCCCCATTTCTTTCACTATATCTAAAGGATCACAATACCAATGACATCCGGTCCTATAACTGCCGGGCAGTGTGTCCCTCTCATGGAGGTTCATAAAACTATACTTAAATTGACAGATAGCTGCCATTAAATGGATCGAGGTGGTTGTGCTGAGTCAGAGGGAAATTGTGGCTTTGGTATCGACCCGAAACTTTCCTCTTTTTCTTTAAAGAAGTTGGCCTATCCCCTTTTTACCTTCACTAGACTACAGAGAGTCAATCAATGGCCTGGAATAGAGGCGTGCTTGAGAGATGGTGAGGGTCAGAAGGAGAAGCGCATCCAGAGAGGTTGGCCTCCGCTGGGTCCTAGGAAACTCCTCTGTGAGTTTCACAGTATGAAAGCAGGCCCTGGTAAGAGGAAACCCCAACTTCTCTTTGCTCCTACCTGTCAGTCTCTTTTTGTCACTTTCATTGGCCAAACTCAGCCAGAAGTCAGACCACAAGAGATTCTGAATTATTTGGCTGTGTGATTGTATCCTCTTTCAGGGCCACATCCTTTGGGCCTACTTCTGCCTACCTCCTAATGGTTCCATCAGCATTCGCTAGAACCACCAACTTGGGACCCAGGCTCCACCAGAGAAACCTCTGGGCACACTCCAGATGCAAACTCTCAGAGGCAAATGAGGGTGAAGAATAGGAACCTAGGTGAGCAAAGGGGAAACCGCACTGCTTAGTTTATGTCCTTCCTTTGTTCCTTGTTACTAATGGTCACTGTATCTAGACAGCTAGGACGGTGCAGCTCATCACCTGGTCTCTGTGACTATATAAACTTGACTGTGAATGCTAGCAATCCCTCCTGGAACCCAGAGACTAAACTTCCTGTCCATAATTATCTGTTTGGTTCACTACAACACACACAGGTGGGTTCTCTGATGTCTGCCTCTCAACCTTATTTTTATGAACACAAGAAAAAAAAATCAATATGACACTTGGAACTGAACTTATAACATAAATTAAGAAGCTTCATCAACATAATGTGAACGTTAATATTTAATAATTTTCATCAAATATTTATGTGTTGGTTCAACTTTGCTAGAAGACAAAAAAGCCTTCTATTAATACAAAAGTCTCTAGGATGGGAGGTGGCTGTGGCACCCCCAAAAAGTCTCCTGGCTACCCTGTCTTTTCCTGTCTCTTATAAGAGAGATCACACTAAGCCAACAGTCAAGAGGCAATAGGAGAAGAATGGGGCCACTTTCATCTATTCAGGCCAGGCCACTCACATATTAGACTCAAAGTCTCCCAGGATGCCAGCATCATGCTCCCCTGCCCCCAACCCCTCTGGCCTGTAGGATAAAAGGTGCAGTAACTCCACCCACTGATCTTGATGGTGTCTCTCTGTCACTAACTCACCAGCTCCTCTGGAAATGGTCTCCCCAGCTGTGATGGTTCAAAAATGGCCCCTACAGGCTCATATATTTGAATGTTCAGTCACTAGAGAGTGGTACTATTTGAAAGGATTATCAGAATTATGAGGTGTGGCCTTGTTGGAGGAAGTGTGTCACTGGAGATGGAAGTTTCAAAAGTCCTTGCTAGGCCCAGAGTCTTGTCTCGTTCTCTCCCTCTCTATCTCTTCTCTCTTCTCTCTTCTCTCTCTCTCTCTCTCTCTCTCTCTCTCTCTCTCTCTCTCTCTCTGCCTGTAGCTCTCATAGCTCTCAGTCCCATGTATGCTACTATATTCCCCACCATGATGAAAATGGACTAAGCTTTTGAAACTAAGTCAGCCGCCAGTTAAATACTTTCTTTCCTAAGAGCTGCCTCGGTCATGGTGTCTCTTCACAGCCATAGAACAGTGACTAAGCCACCAGCTCTCCCTCCTCAGCCTTTGACAGCTGAGGTCTGCTTCCTTGTGTCCCAGGGCAGCATCCCTGGTACTGGCTGCCTTCTCCCACATGGCGTGAGATGGGGGAGCCCCTTAGGTTCTAGTATCTCATTTTACTACTGTGTGCATGTCTTGTCTGCCCCCTTCAGGCCGCATGCAGGAAGGTGGGGCCTTGCTGGCAAAGTGCCCTGTGGCTGCACATCTCTCTGCGCATGGATGGTGTCAGCCATCCCTTCACCAAAGGAAGCTCACTGCATTCCATGAAGACGGCTGGACCCAATGCTACCAGGGACTATGGTGTCCCATTAGATGGTGGCTGCCTCCTGGGCTCCATGTGCCTGGCCTGAAGCGGATCCACACAATTATCTTTTTCTTAAAGAACCACAAAGAAACTGGGCCAATATGGAAAGTTCCCCGGAGCCTGCACGTTTCACTGCACAAGACCATCCCGAGGTCCAAGGGGCTAAGGTCCGTGAGACGAAACCGGAGGAAGTTTGCCTGGGCTTCCCTGGAGAGGTGGCTAAACCCCCCATAGACCTGTGCAATCTGTACCATAACCAGTGTCCTTCCTGGGGGCCACTCAGAAGTTGAAAACTTACAGTCCCAAGCAATGTTTCTAGAGATGTCTTATATGGAAAAATACTCTCTGCCTTCATGAACCCACCCCTGTAAGCACCAGAATCCCCTCTGCCCTGAACTCCTGAGCTCTCAGCTCCAAGAGCATTCTGGAGATGTGACTGGAGAAACCCTTCTTAGGGACTTTCAACTGCACTGATTGCTAAACCCTTGCCATGGAGCACACTTCTGAGCTCTCTACTGCGAGGACACTGGCCATCTCTGCACAATCACCGGGGATGCTCCCGAGACTCTCAGTGGTGTTTGTGGTTTTTACTGTCACCATCACCACCTGCACAAGCAACTACGATTCCTGGGTTCCCTGTGGAAGCATGCCTCTGAGCTGTTCATCTAACCTACATGGAGAAGTCCTTGGCTCCAGACAGGAGCACACAGCTGAGAAACGGTCTGTCGCTGGCCTTGAACTTGCCAATTAGGCTAGGTTGGTTGGCCAATGAACCCAAGAGAAATCTCCTGTCTTTGAATGCCCAGTGTTGGCATTACAAGCATACACTGTGCCTGGCTTTTTTTTTTTTTAACTAGGGTTCTGGGGATCAAACTCAGGTCCCTCTGTTTGCAAGGCATGCACTTTAAATACTGAGCCATTTCCCAGCCCCAATACATATTATCTTATGAAAAGACTCCTTGGACTGCAGCCAACAGAGGGAATTGGCTGCGAGGACCAGTGTGGAGCTGGAGAGATGGCTCAGAGTCTGCTCTTCCAGAAATTCAACACCCACAAAGCACCTCACAACCTTGTATAATCTCCAGATCCTGAGTATCTGGCGCCCTCTCCTGGCTTCTTATAGTACTGCATTCATGTGGCGCAGGCAGGCAAAACAACTATACACATAAAATTAATAATAAATAATAATAATTGAACAAAAAAGAACCAGAAACACGACCCCTTCCTCCATCTGATCCCTTTGACCCTTGTGTTGTGGGTACTGTTTAACCCAGCCCATATTTTTTTAGAACAGTCAGACTGGGCCTCTTTAATTCTGAAACTCAGCGCATAACAACACATTAAATATCGGGAGGAATATACGGGAGTCTACCCAAGCCTCGTCCTGTGCAATCCCAATGCCTCACAGGGACCGACACCCACTCTGCCAGAGTCCTTTTCAGCCCACGCCATACTCACTAGACCCCGATGGCAAGGACCCACCATCAGCCTGGGAGAGAAGCCCACGGAGCCCCAGGGAGAGAGCTGTAGTCTGAAACACTCACCCTAGCTCCCTCCCCTGCACACAAGGCTTCCATAACTTGGCAGCACTTGCCATCCGCAGGCAGCCCAATCAGAACCCTTTCTTGGGGGAAGAATGCTTCGTTTTCTCCCCTTTGTGGAGAGTGGCTCCCGTAGCCAAGCACCTCATCAGAGTCTAACTTCCTGCATCTGCGTGTGATAAATAGGGCTTCGCAGAAAGGACCACGGAACAGTCATCCATCCACCCGCGCCCTCCTCCCACCCCGCAAAGCTCAGAGCCAGCCAGCCAGCCAGCCAGCAACTTCCCAGCCAAGCTGCTGTGTGGGCCTTGAGGATCTCGTGCTGGGACTGAGCCCCGCCGGGCTAGACAAAGAAGTGCAACGTGCACAACGTAACAAGAGATGAGAGACGAAGAGGCAGATAATTGGCTCTGGACGTGATCAGAAAGGACTAGAACACCTCCTTAGGTATCTCTCTACTCCACAGCAGCCAAGGACAAGCTCCACCCCCACCCTTTCCATGCTACCCCACAGCTCCACCCTCCCCCATCCCGGGGCCCTGGCGGGGGGGGGGGGGGGGGGGGGGGGGGGGGGGCGGACATTTCCTCAGCGTCTCAGTTTCTTTTCCTTTTCCTGTGGCTGTGATCTTTTGTCCTGACAAAAGTGAAGGGTGTATTCTGGCTCATAGTTGAAGGTACCGTCTATCATAGCAGGAAATCAAGGCAGCTGGGGTTTGAAGCAGCCGACCACGCAGCACCCACAGATGGAAAGTGGAGAAGGTTGGATGTTGGTCCTTAGCTTGCTTTCTTCTCATATAGTATAGGAGCTCCTACCCAGGGAATTATCCCACCACAGTTAACACTGGTTCTTTCTAGAAAATATCATACCGAATGAGGGAACCCAGAGCCAGACAAACACAGCCTGTTCTCTCTTATCTGTGGATCCCAGCTCCAAATCTTTTTTTTAATTGGTTTTTCAAGACAGGATTTCTCTGTGTAACAGCCTTAGCTGTCCTGGAACTTGTTCTTGTAGACCAGGCTGGTCTTGAACTCACAGAGATCAGCCTACCTCTGCCTCCTGAGTGCTGGGATTAAAGACGTGCACCACCATTGCCCGGCTCTAGCTCCGAATCTTTAGATGAGCCATGATCCCGTGCCCTTCATCAGAGGTATTTCTTTCTCAGATGGGCACCATCCCCAACTGGTCAAAATGCAGAGAACAGCTGAACATGGGGTGCCCAACCCCAATTGCTACATCTACAACACAGTCCATACAGCTAAGACTAAGGAAGAACCAAGGAGGAGGGGGGATAGAAATACTGGAAGAGCCAAGGGACCAGGACATTGGCTGCAAAAAGATGTCTCCTAGACGACAGAGAAGCTGCATGTATGGGATCCCAACAATGCTATCTTGCCTTAACAAGATCTATGCAATAACGCCACAGGAGACATGCTGGTGTGTGTGGTAGTGGGGAGGTTGAAATCTCACAAGGCCCCACCCCTAGATGAAGAGCTAAGCAAGTAATGGCAGCTGAGAGAGAGTGGGGGAATCCGTTTTCTCCAGGATCGAGCCTCCTGCTAGGTTATCCAGTCCCAAGCAGTCAGCCCTAAACATACATGCCTATGAACAACAACACTAAATGGACTCAGTAGATCGTATTTATATTCTCAAGTGTGTAAGGGGTTAAAGAGGAAGAGAAAATGGCTCATTCCTCATCCGTTGACCTTGTGAGGCTAATCCTGACGGGATGCATCTAGGCCCACATGCCTTCCAGGTCACTCTGTGTATCATCAAGTTGACCTCTGAGATTAACCTTCACTCTTGTTGTCTGTTGTTTTCCAGCAAGGGTTTCTCTGTGTTACCCTAGCTGTTCTGGAACTCATGCTGTAGACCAGGTTGGCTTTGAACTCAAAGAGATCCACCTGCCTCTGCCTCCCATATCAAACAAAACATGTCATTTGATGGGCCCGTTCCAAACCTCTTCCAGGTGGCAAGAGTGGTCTCGTTGAAAGCAAACATGGTCCTGGACCCATAGCTCAGCATCCTCAGGCACCACAGTTACTAAAGGGAACATAGCAACTCCACATCCCTTGGGGGTCTCCATGGAGATGGATAGGATTCCTTCACATATGGGTGTCCAAGGAAGGAGAGAGAGGACATGATGATCAGAGGACCACCAGATGCAGGTATGTCTTTACTAGACCGTGGGTTGATGGGTTGATGGGTAGACAGGCACGGATAAGTAACAGGTTATAGATAGGCTGGGAGATTGATATAGCTAGGTAGATGGATAATTAGTGGAAGGGAAACAGGTAGATGGATAATTGATATGTTCATGAGGGATGGTAGGAAGAGAAGTTCCCTTTGAATAAGCCACATCTGTGTTAAAGATTCTACATGGCTGACTGGCTGGGTGGAACTTCATTGGCCGTGGCGAGCTTAGAATGTGGATCCAGGGCTGAATCAGCTTGGGCTATCTTTTGTTCCCTTAATAGGCATTCATTGTCCACCTCTGTGTCTGGGCAGGTAACCTGGGCTCTGTAAGAAAGCGAGCGGAGCATGAGCCGTGAGTGGCTGAGTCGACACGCAGCATTTCTCCATGGTTTCTGCTTTCAGCTTCCTGCCCTGACTTCTGTCAGGGATGGACTGTGACTTAGACAAAAGCCGACGCAGTCCTTTCCTCCCCTGAGTTGCCGCCGCTCAGGGTGATCGATCACAACAACAGAACGAGGACTAGGACCCTGACCCAACACCCTTCGCCTGTCATGTGAAACCTTTGGGATGTGCCAACAGATGGCTCACTTTCACTGCTCAGGATGTAATGTCCTCAAAGGACATGTGACAGCCACGGCAGAGTGCCCCACTGGCTGTAACCTGCCTGCCTGGTTACTCAATCAGTGTATTTGAAAAATGCCGTGATTTATGACTTCCCTTTGTTCTGTAACTATGAAAAAAAAAATCTCACCTTGGGATGAGTTATTTGGGGCGGAATCTGTGGTCCTGGATAGTGGTCATTTATATGTGGCTTAAGAATAAACTATCCAATGGAATAAATGGATAAAGAAAGTATGGTATGCGGTACATTTACACGATGGAGTATTAAAAAGTCATGAAATTTGCAGGCAAATGGATGGAACTAAAAAAAAAATCATCCTGAGTGAGATAACCCAGATCCAGAAAGACAAGCAAGGTGTGTACTCATTCCTAAGTGGATGTTAGCTGTAAAGAACAATCATGCCCAGACCCAGAGAGGCTAAGCAACAAGGAGGGCTCAGGGCAGACGTGGAAATCCCTGGGAAGGGAAACTAGAATAGATATTGAGGGTGGACTAGGGGTGGGTGGGGACAGGCACAGAGGGATCAGGTTGGGGAAGGATGGAGGGAGAATGTACTGGGGAATAAACTGGAACTGGTGGGGGGGGGCACATTTCAGGGTCAAGAAAAAACCTAGTGCAATGGAAACTCCCTCCCAGGAATCTACAACAGTGACCCTAGGTAAGACTCGTAGCAACAGGAATACGGAGGCTGAACTGGTCATCCCCCATAACCAGACAAGACTTCCAGTGGAGGGTCTGGGACTCCACACCAGCCACCAAGCCTTCCACCTACAGTTTGTCCTACCTGCAAGGTGTACTGGGGTAAAGGTGGTGTAGAAATTGTGGGAGTGGCCAACCAATGTCTGATCCAGTTTGAGACCCATGTCACGAGGTGGAGCCCACCCGTGACACTGCCTGGAGGGCCAGGAACCACAGGCTGAAAAGATCAGAGACCTAGGGTAGAATCAAACATGACCAGCAATAAAAAAAAAAAAATTAAGTCAGTGAAATGATTCCTGATGATCCTCTGCTATACTCAAAGACGGGAGCCTAGCATATTCGTCATCAGAGAAGCTTCATCCAGCAACTGAGGGAAACAGATGAAGAGACCCACAGCCAAGCATTAGCTGGAGCTCGGGGAATCCTGCGGATCCCTTCACATCTAGGCTAGCATTTGTCTGAGGACCTCTCTCACGTAGCAAGCTGTTACTCAAACGCACCAACACTATACAAGCTTTTGCTAGCTTCTTCAGCAGGGTGTGGAACACGCTACGTAAAAATTAGCAAGCTCTGGGCTCTGACATCTGCAGTCTGGGTTAGTGGGCGCAGGGGACACAAAGGCAAAGCATGGCGCATCGCCTGAGTGGCTGGTCTTCCGTGGGGAGGTCTTAGGTCAGGCACAACGTGGCTTCATCCCTTAGAAAACTGAGTACCAGGGAGTCAGCCACAGTATTCAGAAATAGACTGCCTGGACTGGGGCAAGGAAATGAAGGAGGGAGGAGGAAGGGTGATGTCTTGAAGGACACAATGTCTGGCTCAAGCAATGAGCTTTGTTAAGGAAGGAAGAGGTTGGGGGACAGAAAAAGCGCAGCATTGCACGCAGAAACTGTAGTACAATGCTGCCCCCTCGTGTTCATGGATAGCATTGCAGCTTCAAGATTTTGCAGCAAGGGGGAAATCCAGGTCACCATCCAGGTCACAGGGAACGCCTGGCACCATTCTCCAGGTCAGGGGTGCCCAACCTTTGGTTAATTCTATGCAACAATAGACAAAGAATCATCTCAGCCACATCAAATCCAGGGGTGTTGCCTCCACACCCCCCCAAATAAGTAACAGTCTAGACAGAAAGCAATTAAAGAGAACTCTTTTTAAATGTGATAAGGGTGCTGAAGTCTATCTCTCCACCATGGACTGCTTCTGGCAGGGGTCCAGGTGGGGAAGGACTCCGTCTTCTTTAAAGGACTGGCCACGGGGAGTTTCACCATGCTCCATGAGAATACGGGCAACACAAATGGATTTCTTTTCTTCTTCCTCATGTATCGAGGGGAGGTCACAGGGTGAGTGCACCTGGGAGAATTGGGAAGTGAGTGTGATGGGGTACATGGTGTGAAATTCCCAGATAATCAATAAAAAATATCCAGGGCTGTTCATTCCATGACACACGGGTGATAAGAGCATGTATGTTTATTGAGTGTGAATTTGGGACACAGCATCTACAAGGGCCATGCCCAAGAACCATGGCATTTAAAAACCCAGTGCTTCACATAAGTATATAACCTTATATTGGTCCATGATCTCCTGGGCTTCATGCAGACTGTGGGCCATTCATTGGCTAGATGCCCTGTCTAGGTTGTTCTGTGAAAAATGAAGAAGCTCTTATTGCTTCCTTTTAAATTTTATTTTATGTGTATGAATGTTTGCCTGCATGCGTTTGTGTACCACATATTGCAGTACCCATTTAGGCCAGAAGAGGGCACCATGTCTCCTTGATCTGAAGTTACAGACAGTTGTGAGCCACCATGTGGGTTCTGGGACCAAACCCAGTCCTCTGAAAGAGCAGCAAGGGTCCTTAACCACTCAACCATCTCTCCAGCCCCTCTTGTTGCCTTTCCAATCAGTACTGCAGCCAAGGGCCAAGTCACGATTACACATTTGGGTTTGCCAGTGAATAATTAAGAGCCCTTGGGTTCCTGTGACAAATGAATCTGCTGAAATGGAAAACGAAAGGTGTCAGCCAGGACATCAGTGATGGAGAAAATAAATCTTGTCATTTTGCAGCCTCGCCGTGGAGTCAAGAGTGACAGGAACAATGCTGCCGTGCTGATGATGGACAACAACAATTATTAAAGCACATTTGAGGGCTGCGTGTGTGCCAGACACCACTGCAGATACTCCCCGGCACCACGTTAATGGCTCGCTACGTGAACATCACTAATTATTTCTAGATCCGTGTCTATTGCATAGGTTATGTCTAATCATACTATATCAAATACATTCAGTTCTCAGTTACCATGTAAAACAGATGCCAATAATATTTCCATTCTACAGATGAGAAAATTGAGGAAACAAGTAAATGGAGGAGCAGGGCTGGACAGGAGCCAAGGATGCCTCCCCTGGACCCAGATGAGTCATTGTATCCTTACCCTTGCTCCAAGATTGGGTTTCAGTGGAGGGTGCCCTTCATGGGCAAGAAGGACAGCCATCGAAGGTACAACGGAGAACCTAGGAGGTGGCTTTGCCGGTAAAGTGCTTGCTAAACAAGCACAAGGTGCTGAGTCCAATTATCAGAGCCAGATTAAAAAAAAAAAACAAACTAGACTTGATGGCTTTTGCTTGTAATCTCAGCATGAATAAGGTGAAGACAAAGAATTGGCTGGGTTCATGGTTTGAAGTGATACAATCCATCATGGGGGGAAGGTATGGTCACGGGAGCCTGGGGCTGCCTGTTCACATCTCCCTAGACCATGAGAGAGAGAGAGAGAGAGAGAGAGAGAGAGAGAGAGAGAGAGCTGGGATATAAACCTCAAAGTCTACCCCCCACAGTGACCTACTCCCAGCAGCTAGGCTCCATCTTTTAGAAGACACAACCATTGAAAACATCACTGCCAGTCAGAGACCACGTGAGACTGTGGGGACCGTTCACGTTTAACCATAGCAGGCTGTGCAGATGATAGGGTTGAGATTCCGAGCGAGAATCGGGAGGACATTCTGTGACTTGGTGGGAGGAGGCGGTACTGTCTGCACGTGTCTGGAGCATGTTTGGTTTTGCAGGAATGGAGAACAATGCCAAGGCCCTGAGCCTGAACTGAAGATGATGTCTCTGGCTCAGGTGTCCATTTTGACTCGCATTTTGTGTGTGTGGGTATTTGTCTACATGTGCGTCTGCACACCCTGTGTGTGCCTGATGCCCTTGGAGACCAGAAGTTGGCATCAGATCCCCTGGAATGAGGTTCAGGCAGCTGTCAGCTTGTCAAGTATTTGGTCACGACAATGAGAAAGGTGACTAACTGGGACCTTCTCCTCACCGTCTTAGCCCTTCTTTAGCTATGCAGAGCATCTTCCATGGAAGCTCCGGGACAAGGCTACCCATTTCCTGGAACTGGAATTTCTGGGTTCTAGCCATGTGAGGTGACGGCTAGAATCTTCTGTTCTGTGCAAATCACAATGAGTTGCTGAAAGTAAAAATGGTTTCTAGGGCCGAGAACCTAGCTTAGTTAGTGAATAACTTGCCTTACGTGCATGAAGACCCCAGTTTGAGCACCGGAACTTATGTGGAAAAGCCAGGTATGGTGGCGTGTGTTTATAATCCCAGCACTGGGAGGTGGAGCTGGGCAGGTCTTTGGGTCTCTCTAGCTATCCTTATTAGCAAGTTCCAGGCCACAGAGAGAGCGTGTCTCAAAAAAGCAAAGAGCACAGCACCTGAGAAATGACACCCAAGGTTGACCTATGACCTTCACATACATGTACCCCTCCCCATACAACACAGAATAAAAGGTTTCTTTCTGGTTTTGCTGCCTCCAGTTCTTAGAATACAATGTAATGTAGAGGCTAACCATGAGTATGGGATTTGGTCCCTATCGCCTCTGTGAATTCATTTAGCCATCAATGGTCCAGACAAAAACCCAGGACACAAATCCAAGGAGCTGGATTTCTGCATCAGCCCAACTCGACCTTTGATAACTTACTTCAAGCAGTTTGGCCTCTGGGTGTCATACACAGCCTGGAGCCTGGAATTATAACCCTCGTTAAACAAACCATCTGAAAGAAACACGAATAGGGAGCCATTTAGGGAGATTAAATGGGCTGGGCTACGGACACTCATCACTGTGGCTGCCAGGCTTCATTCCGGGAGCCGAAGGGTCCGTCCTCATTCAGAAATGCCAGGACCATCCATCACCCTTTGTGGGAATGCGAGGTGGAATAATGTCGTTAGCTTGTAAAATATGGGCTTTCATTTCTCTTGTATCTGTCTATCTGCTTTATGGCTGGTTCAGCCTTGCCGTAACGTGTGAAGGAATTAGAATAGGTGCTGGGTCCGCTGCTCCTCAGATCCACTTTCTGTAAGCATAAAGCACGCAGCACAGACAAGGAAGAGAGCGTTTCTAGGTGTCTCTGGTGGTACCTGCCACCAGCTTAGCTGTGATGAACTGAACTGAGGAATGCTCTTGCCAGGTGATGTGGCACCTTACACACCTGTGAGGCCAGCATTCGGGATGCTCGGACGGGAGCATTGAGTTTTCTGTCAGCCTTAGCTACATAGTATGATTCTGTCTTCAAAGTGAAGGAAAGAAGGAAAGAAAGAAAGAAAGAAAGAAAGAAGGGAGGGAGGGAGGAAGGAAATGTATAATCATTAAATCATATCTTCATGAAGCCTCATACCAAAGTTGCACACTGTTGTACACTGAACTCTTTTTTTGTTGTTGTTGTTTTTTGTTGTTGTTGTTGTTGTTGTTGTTTTCTCGAGACAGGGTTTCTCTGTAGCTTTGGAGCCTGTCCTAGAACTAGCTCTTGTAGAAGAGGCTGGCCTCGAAATCACAGAGATCCATCTGCCTCTGCCTCCAGAATGCTGGGATTAAAGGTATAAACCATCACCACCTGGCTTTAACTCTTTATAAAGAGAAGGAAGTCACACATACTGAGCTGACTAGTTTTAATTGTCAACTAGATACAACCTAGACTCATTGGAAAGAGAATCTCAATGAGATTGTTTATACTCACTTGGCCTGTGGACATGCCTATAGGGATTATCTTAATAAGTTAACTGATAGAGGAAGGCACAGCCCACTGTGGGAAGAGCCATTGCCTAAGCAGGGGTTCCTGGAATGTATAAGGGTGAAGAAATGAAACTGAGTTCAAGCAAGCAAGCAAATGAGCAAGGATGCATTCGCCTCTCTCTTCTGGACTAGATGATGAGATGTGGTGAGCTGTTTGAAGTTCCTACCTTGACTTTCCCACAATTGTAAACAGAAACTGCTCTTTCATTCCTGGCTGCCCAGACCAGAATAATCACACAGAAACTATCTCAATTACAACACACTTTGGCCAATAACTTAGGCATATTTTTAGCTAGCTCTTGTATCTGAAATTAACCCATATCTAATATTCTGTGTATCGCCACAAGGCTGTGGCTTACCGGGTATGGTTCTGGTATCTGTCTCCTTTGGCAGCTACATGGCTTTTCCTTGACTCTGCCTACTCTATATATCTTCTCCAGCCTGGCTGTATTCTGCTAAGCCATTCAACAAAACAGCTTTATTCATCAACCAATAGAAGCAACACATATACATCCCACATCATCTCCCCAGTTAGCTCATTTATAGTAAAAAAAAAATTAAAGAAAGTATAATAATATACATAATCAGACTCTCTGTGTATTTTCTATCTTTACATGACTTTTTAAATTACTTTTAATACTTTAATCTATGCCTGTCTGTATTCTTTTATATTTTATGTCTCTTTAAAGACTTTGTTTTATTTTTTAACTGTCTATACTTTTTTTCTTCTCTCTCCCAAGCCTACATACATTTTTTAAACACACTATGACCTATTCAGAGGTTTGTTTCTGTCTGAAGTTGTCTTTATTTAGTATCTGTAATCATTTTCTGATCAGTAGTGACTTTTTTTAAAAATGATAAGTGGACATGGTTAGGACAAAGTCTGTAGCCCTGCCTGTTTGCTCTGCCCTGCCCAACTTGGTGGAGGTATGTTCATCACTTCCACGAATCATGCTAGCCACTCTAGCTCCATGGATGCAGCGGGTATATGTTGCCATTAAGCAATTAGTAGCATGCTACTCACAAACCCCATTTAAATGCAAGACCTCCCAAAAGTTTGTGCTACCAGCATGAACCAAGAAGCCATCTCCTAAAGAAACCATGCAGTTTTTGCTGCTAACACTGAGTCAGAAGACATTCTCTTAAAGAAATTCCTGCTTGTCTCTTGTTTTATATAGATGTAGTTGCCCCATGGTAGGTGCCATTTTGTAAACAGGGACTGCTCTTTTTTTCCTGGCTGCCCAGACCCTAATGATGACACAGAAACTATATTAATTACAACACTGTTTGGCCAATAACCTAGGTGTATTTTTAGCTAGCTCTTATATTTTTTTTTTTTGGTGTTTTGAGACAGGGTTTCTCTGTACTTTTGAAGCCTGTCCTGGACTAGCTCTTATAGGCCTGGTTGTAGGCCTGATCTGCCTGCCTCTGCCTCCCAAATGCTGGGAATTAAAGGTGTGCGCCACTACCACCCAGATGCTCTTGTATCTTAAATTAACCCATTTCTATTTACAATGATGGACTATACCCTGAAATTATGAGCTGAAATAAACCCCTTTTTCCCTAAGTATCCTAAGTTTGTCAGGATATTTTGTTCATGGCAATGACCTACACCAACTTCAAGCTCAAAACAAAATGAATTCAGAACAGAAGCTGGCAGGCCAAAATAAGTGTGTGTATCATAGTGTTCTCTAAATATCAACGTCTGTAAGTGGAGAAGCCAATGTAGGGTGACAGAGGAGGTTGGATGATGACGAGGGGTGGAGGTGACTCAGAATCAGACACCTACCAAATATCATGGAGATTTACCTAAAATGGAGGATGTTTTCTCTTTCATTCAAAGAAATCAGTATGTCTAATTTGTCATAAGATCTCCCTCCAAGATGGGAACAAGCAATACCTACACCCTCCTCATAAGATCCCAAAGAAACCAAAGTACAATTCCACCAAAGTTCACCAATGAGTTTTTGGGCTCACATACAGAGCATGGGATGAGAGTGTGGTGACCCCAAAGCAGATATGCTGGAAGGTCTTTACCCAGTGTGGATGATGGGTTCCCCCATGGCTATGTAAATCAAGTCCCCTTCCCTAGGCTTTCCCAAACCAATATTCTCTAGCCTCTCCCCAAGACACAAGGCCATGTGCTGTTAGAGAAGGGTTGTGTACAAGTAGCTAGGAGGAGTGGTTGGGAACTCAAAAGAGGCTAAAAGGAGCCTTCTTCGCACCTTCTCCTTCCCTGAGAGGACATCAGCCACACGGCCCGGAGGATATTCTCTTGCTAGCAGTGCAAGCAAGATCTGGAGACAGTGGCTGTTTCACTTGGAGGACCACACTGCACAACAGGTCTTAATCCATATGAGTTACGATTATCAATTTTAAGTGGCTGCATGACTGGATTGAGAAATGTCTAGCATGTTAGTGAGCCCTGTTATTGGGTCCATCAGTAAGGGAATTTCCCAAGAAGTTTAATTGAAGAGGTTAAGACCAGAATGTGGGCCTGTGCTATCCCAGGAGATGGGGGCCTGAATTGAATACAAAGAGGGAAGGGAGAAATCTAGCAAAAGGCCAGCTTTCCTCTCTGTGTTTCCTGATCCACCAAGATGTCCATACGCACCCGCACACCACCATAGGCAGGAGCTGGCTCTGCCAACATACCTGTCATGGGGGACCGTGTCCTGAGCTGTGAACCAAAACAAATCCTCCCTGAAGCTGATTTTTGTCAGGTTTGGCCACAGCGAGAAAAACAGCTTAAAGCATGGGTACATGTTGAGGAATATTATTTTCAGGTGTGTGACTTCTGTTTACACTGCATTTGTTTAGTTCTGTGAAGCTGTGTTACTGTGCCTGTCTAAGACACCTGATGGTCCTAATAAAGAGGTGAACGGCCAATAGCAAGGCAGGAGCAAGGACAGGTAGGGCTAGCAGGCAGAGAGGATAAGTAGAAGAATAGGAAACAGGGAGCAAAAGAAGAAGGAGAGGACATGAGGCACCAGTCACCTGGCTACACAGGGAAAGAAGTAAAAACCCACAGAAAAAGAAGTAAAGAAAGGTATACAGAAATAGAGAAAGATGAAAGTCCAGAGGCAAAAGGTAGTTGGGATAGTTCAAGCTAAGAAAAGCTGGCAAGAAACAAGCCAAGCGAAAGCCAGACGTTTATAAATAAGAATAAGCCTCTGTGTGTGAGTTATTCGGGAGCTGGGTGGTGACCCCTCAAAAGAGCTAAAAGAACAAAACATCTCACACAACAGGTACACTCTGAAACATCTTCAAACTCACTCACCCTCTTTTTGTGGCAGAGGACACAGGTCAACACTAAAAACACAGCTTAATGGAGCTAAGCATCAGCCACACATATCTGTCCATCCTAGCCAGCTCCAGAGTCTCAGCAAATCCATGGCTTAGCCCTCTGAGTTTGCAGGCTGCCGTTCTGCATGCAAACCTCCCGGAGCTCTGAGATGACGCCATCTGTCTCGGCAGCAACCGACTGGCCACAGGAAGTCAATGGGAACCTCTGGGCAGGGAATCAAGGATGCAGGCCATGCATTCATTAGTCCGTTGGCTTCTTTACTTCTCAAGTGCCTGCTACAAGCCCCGCACTGTGCTCTCCAATTCTGTCCCAGAAAACAAGGTCAGATCGGCGCCAAGCACATCCGATGGATTAATTTATCTAATACTGTCTAATTGTTGTGTGTGGAGAACAAATTGCGCTTCAGCAGAGGACTGTCACTTGCCTACTGAAACGTCCCTCTGTGCTGTCTGATTAGATTTCCGTGGCCTTCGATGTCTCTGTGATCCCCCCAATTCCATCAGAACTGCAACAACACTGGATTAAGTCTTCCAGACACACACTCCATCACGGATTTTCAGGGAGGGGGAAGATGGGCTGAGGAGGGGTCCAATGACCTCCAGCTGGCAGAAGAATGAACTTGGGGAAACATCCATATCCACCTCCACCTTCACCCCCACTTTACAAATGGCTGTTCTGGGTGTTCGCCTCTGAGCTGATGGTAATGTCTGGCTCCATGATTTAGTGGGGAGGAATTAAATGCATGTCTTATATTTTTGAGGTCATGTCTGTAACGGGTGATTTTACTTTTCATGAGACTATTCTGGACACACATATAAAGTATTAATCCTTGGGAAGATATTGATATTCCACGTCACAGAGAGACGGAACGCTGGCTCCAATTGGTCTCACCCCCGCTACGAGATGAGGATTTTTTACCTACCCCATCCTATCCCACTCTGTGATCACAGCGCCCTGCTTCTGGGCTTGTCCTTCATGGGAGAGAATGAAGCGGGTGAGGTTGAATGGCCACAGGGAGTCAAGGGTGAGAACGGTGAAGGTGTCGTTTTAGTCGGTGGTCAGCAGCAAGAGGAGCCGTGACCACATCAGCAATAGCTGCTCAGTAATGACAGCACATGGTGTGCATGCATCTCTGCGCCGTGTTCCTGGTACCCAATAAAGGGTGGGAAGATGCTCTAGGTTAAGGGGTGGAGAGTCAAGTGTTCTGTGTCTAGATGCAGGGGTGTTTAGCTGGTTTAGAGAGAGAGGGTATTTGGCCCAGGAAACTGAGGTTTAAGATGTGATAGACCACAGAGGAACCTAGAGTGCCACAGATCCAATCCCCAGGGCAGGATCCTATCGTAATTAGGATTTTTACTGTGAGAAATCGCCATACTAATTTCCAAAGCAGTTGTACCCGTTTGCACTCCCACCAGCAATGCAGGAGTGTTCCCTTTACCCCACGTCCTCTCTAGCATAAGCTGTCATCCAGTGTTTTGATCTTGGTCATTCTGAGAAAATTAGGAAACAAATTTCTTCAAGACCCAGCAATACCACTTTTGGGTATATACCCTAAGGATGCTCAATCGTACCAAAAGGACATGTGCTCAACTATGTTCATAGCAGCATTGTTTGTCATAGCCAGAACCTGGAAACAACCTAGATGTCCCTCAGCTGAAGAATGGATAAAGAAGATGTAGTAAATTACACAGTGGAAAAAGTAATGACATCTTGAAATTTGTGGACAAATGGATGGATCTAGAAAATGTCATATTGAGTGAAGTAACCCAGACCCAGAAAGACAAGTACAACATGTACTCACTCATAAGTGGCTTTTAGACATAAAGCAAAGAAAAATCAACCTACAGTCCACAACCCCAGAGAATCTAGACAACAAAGAGGACCCTAAGAGAGACATACATGGATCTAATCTACATGGGAAGTAGGAAAAGACAAGATCTCCTGAGTAAATTGGGAGCGTGGGGATCATGGGAGAGGGTAGAAAGGGAGGGAAAGGAAGGGAGGGTAGTGGAGAAAAATATATAGCTCAATAAAACAATTTTTTTTTAAAAAAAAGAGATTCTTATTGTGATGAAACACCGTGATCAAAAGCAAGTTGGAGAGGAAAGGCTTTATTTGGCTTACTCTTCCACGTCACTGCTCATCATCGAAGGAAGTCAGGTTAGGAACTCAAACAGGGCAGGCACCTGGAGGCAGGAGCTGATGCAGAGGCCATGGAGGGGTGCTGCTCACTGGCTTACTCCCCATAACTTGCTCAACCTGCTTTCTTATAGAACCCAGGACCACCAGCCCAGAGGTTGCACCACCCACAATGGGCTGGGCCCTCCCCCATCAATCACTAATTAAGAAAATTCCCTACAGGCTTGCCTACAGCCGGGTCTTATGGAGGCATTTTCTAAATTGAGGTGCCTTCCTCTCAGATGACTTCAGACTATGACAAGTTGATATAAAACCATCCAGCACACAGCCCTAGATCCCACTATCTCCCAGATCTGGAATTACTCATGGCTAGGGCAAGCTGCCACTCTCACTTCCCATAATGCCTCTGGCCACTCTCAAATTGAGTCGCTGTGTAATGGTGCCATTACAACCAAAATAAAAATTAAGGAACCAGCTTTCTATTCCCCCAGAGTGATGCCAGACACAAAACTCTGCAGCCCAAGTGACAGTTTCCCAGTCTTTGCATATTTTTCTTATCAAAATTTACTTGCTAGGGTCACACAACAGTGCACACACAGGTGGCGTGAGGGTAAACGCCCAGCTTTTGGGATTTCGATGTTGCTATTCAAACTTGCTGGGATAGTCTTTGAAAGAAAAGGGTGTCAGAACCGTATTCCACCTTTGTTCTGAAAATAGAGACCTCTTGCATCAATGGCCAAGACTTTTTTTTTTTTTTTTAGTTTTTCTAAGTGGGGTTTCTCTATGTTAACAATCCTGCCTGTCCTGAAACTCTCGTTGTAAATCAGGCTGGCCGCAAACTCACTGAGATCCACCTGCCTCTGCCTCGCGAGTGCTGGGATTAAAGGAGTGTGCCACCACCACCCGGTTTTTTTTTTTTTTTTTTTTTTTTTTTTTTTAAGGACCTGCTGGTGTGGAGGTGGTGGGAAGGGGAGGAGGGGAGGATGTCGGGCGGGGATGGTGGGGTGGAAAGCAGGGTGGATGCTGCCCTCTCGTGGCAGCACTTGAGAACAGGCACTCAAGCGCCTTAAATTCTTTCTGCACCTTATATAACTGCTTTGGCCTTCATTCAAACTGCCATCGCCCGCCATTGCTACAGTTTTTCTAATTACACAAGAGGTTGAGAAGCAGCTGCCATCGGTACTTTACAAACACACAGATCTGTTTTAGATAGAGAAGGAAGTCTGGTAAATACTTACATGTTGCTCCACAGAACCCTGAAGTTCGGCGTTTTCTCATCATGGTCCTGGAAAGCTACTTTTTTTTTTTTTTAAGGCTTTGGGTTTTTGTTTTCTTTTGCTTTTTTTCTTCCTTCCTTATTTCCTTCCTCCTTCCTTTCTTCCTTCCTTCCTTCTTTCCTTCCTTCCTTCCTTCCTTTCTCTCATCATTTTGCGAAACAAGGACTTAATAACCAGAACCTTGCCTTGATTTTTGCCTGGAGCAAAAGGAAAATTGAGCTTCTCACACATGTGATTGTATCTGGCTTTAATGATTATTTTTCTAGAACATTAAAGTCGCTGAAGATAGCAAAAAGAGAGAAAGCAGGTGTGTGAACTTTAAATATATTAATTATACCATAATTATATATTTTGGTATATATTTATATATAAGATATTAGTATATAAATTATTTCCTAAATGTAAATATATTAATTATACCGTAGCAGACATCATCATGTTACTTCCCTGAGATTTGACTAAGCCTCATTTCTTGGTCTGGAGAGATAGCCAAACATACTGGCCCCCTTCATGGAAGAATAAGTCAAACACGGGAGCGGAGCTGAGAAGTAGTTTTGGTATTTGCTTCTCATCTGCCTTAGGCATTAGTACCACTCCGCTCTGGCCTCATTCGCAATTTTGATAATTTGTCATGAATCTTGAATTTTGCATATTCGTTGAAGATTTAAACAAATCTATGTAGAGCGGTGGTTCTCAAACTGTGGGTGGCCACCCCACAGGGGGTTGAACATTGTATGTCTTTCATATCAGATACTTACATTATGATTTATAGCAGTTACAAAATACAGTTATGAAGTAGCAATGAAATAATAATCTTATGGATGGGGTCACCACAACACGAGGAACTGTATTAAAGGGTCGCAGCTTTAGGAAGGTTGAGAAGCACTGGGGTAGAAGATGGTACTGCGCAAAGCCAGGTTGTAGGAAACTCTTTCCTATCATCAAATGTGATGATCCATACTCTGATGGAAACTGTTTCTTTATGAAAACACTTAACTGTTTTCAGGGCTGAAGGGACTCGGTTAGCAAAGCGCTTGCATGACAAACATGAGGACCTGAGTTTGATCCTTAAAATGCACATAATAAAGCCAGGCATATGGGGCCGGAGAGATGGCTCAGTGGCTAAGAGCGCAGGCCGCTCTTCCAGAGCACACACGCAGAGGCTTGCAACCATCTAGAATTCCAGCTCCAGGGATCCAATGCTCTTTTCTGGCTTCTCCCGGGGACCAGGCACTCACAAGGTACACACACTTTCATGCAGAACAAAAAAGTGACATACATAGAAAATCAAAATCAAATCAAAATTGTAAAATCCAATTGTAGTGCTCCACCCCCAATGCCCAGCACTGGGGAGACAGAGATTGGCCAGTGAGATGCTGTCCAAACACCTTCTGTGTCCTGAAATAGTGAGGGCCACTTTTATGGCAAGTGTCCTCACCAGATGAAGCATCTCCACGGTCAGACAGCTCTGACGTCGGAGAGCTTGGGTGCTCCGCTGCCTGTCACCACAGCAATGCCCAGCTGGGACAGCTCCACCTTCGGACCAGTCACTGTTTCTGCAGCTCCTCCTCCTCACCTCAATCCCAAGCTTCTCTTAGCCATGGCTGCACTAGGCGCTCCAGCCGATGCCTGGTCCTGAGGAAAGAGGAGCACTCTATCTTTACTGTGGTGACAGCCTGGCTTCTCTCTGCTCCACGTTCTTTACAGTCTTGTTTAGCTACAGCACAGGCAGATTGCAATGTGCGTGATTTCCCCACAAAGTCAGAGAACGCAACAGAGTCACCTTAGAGAAGCGCTTGTCCGCAACTTGCTTTACGGCGACTTTGAACTAGTGTGTAGTGAAGACCACTTAATTTCTCCTCCCAAAACTTCTTTGTGGAGGATCTTGGATCCATTGGCAATGTCTGGCGTTTGAGTGACCTGAGTGACTGGGTGATTGCTGTCAGCAATGGCTTGGGACCACAACTGACCAAGATGCTCCTGAAAGGGAAAGGGGACTCCACAGCACTGGGCTTGGCCACAGCCACTGACTGCTCTCCGCATGGTGGATTTTCTGAGGCTGGGTCTCATGACTTTCTACCATGCTTATGTCTTGGCACTGATGATTCTCTGTCCTGTCAAAGAAACCTAAAGTGTCTGGTACTTAAAAAATTTTAAGACTCTGTGTGTGCTTGCAGGCTGCTCGGGAAAAGCTTCTCTGAAATGTCCCCCAAATATCTATGCATTAGAGGACTGGCCCCACCCAGGAAGGCCCTATCTGGAGGTCATAGAATCTTTAAGAGGTGGGGTTTAATGGAGGTCTCTGTGTCATTGTGGAGTGACTTCAACACATTATGGAATCCCAGCTTCCCTCTTCACCTCTTGAGACAGGATCTCATGTACTCCTGTGTGACTCTGAATTCCTGGTCCCCCTGTCTCTATCACCTCGGTGCTAGGATCACAGGTATATACCACCCCATCCTGTTTTTCTCTTTCTTTCTTTGCTTCCTGACTGTGTTATGCACAGATTTTTCTCTACTGTGTGACCCTTCCCACAAAATACTGTCACACACACACCCTGACTCCGACAGACCCACCGCAACAGGGGTAAATCCTCCAATGCCAGGATAACAACATTTTGTAAGCTGAATTGTCTCGTGTATTCTGCTATAGGGACAGAGTTGACTGGCAAGCCTCCCCAGGCCAAGAGGGAATGAGAAGCAGAAGTCCCTCTGCATCCCCACCCTGCTATATACACAGACACATGAGGAAGACCACCAGCTCACTGTCTCACGCTGGTCAGTCCCCAGTGTGGTCAGAGCCCCTCCTGGCCCGAATTGCATCAGCACTGCCAGTGGTTTCTGCTGTCCCCTCCAGCCTGTGTTGTGTCCTGACTGTCTCCACGGCCAACCTCTGAGAATGCGCATTGCTGGCAATTCCCTCTCCCCCCTCAGACAAAAGCTTCCAGGGTGTCCTCGGTGTTCTTTTAACAGCTTAAGCCATAGGCCCAGTTCAGGCTCCGAAGATGCCAGCAGCCGCGTGTGGGTATTAATTCGAAGAGATTCTTTGCCAATGATTCATGAGAAGCCGCCGATACACTCCCCCAGGGGACCTGTATGATGGAAATCGGATGGGCCACGAAGCCTTGAAGTTGTTCCTCTGTTCTGTGCCTGTGTGAAATTCCCCACACTGTGAGTAGGACCCGCCCAGGCTGGCAGAGCTCGGTAGGGCTCGGCTTCTCACGTAAAGTACAGTTAGCTCAGAAAGGAAGCCATCAAAGGAAGAGAGATTCATCCGTTATCCCGGGCTTTTGCTGCGGCTGAATGGGAAGGAGGCAAATGGCACACATCCTGAACAGTCACCAACGACACGACACTTTTCAGTTACCTGCTCACCTGAGAGGCCACCGCATGCCCTCCCTGAGTCAGTCAATGGCTCAGCCCCTGGGGATCCCTATGTTGGCGGGAGCTTTATGGCAGCTCGGCTTCGATGGGGAATGATGCAAAGGGCTCCTTGGGGGAAGGAGGGATACATGGGTACAAAACTCCACCTAACCACTCTCCCTTAGCCTCCTGGGTCAGAGTGACACTCTAGCAGGACTCCCCAACAGTGTGACTTTCCAGAACACTGGGTTCCAACAGTACCTGCTTTGCAACTGTGTGAGGTTTGCTCAAAGCAGGTTGAAGCGGTACCATCTTCTTGGGTCTTTCCGTCACTAGGTTGGTATCGAGGAGACGTGTCTCCTTTTTCAAATTGCTCAAGCAAATGCCCAGGCTAGGGGGCAAAGCAGCAATGTCCAGTTGAGGAACCGAGGGTCCGGAGCAGATGCTAGGTCCCCTGTCTGCAGTGTCACAAGGCACAGCTGATTCCTGCACGCAGTCTCTCAAGGCAGTGCCTCTGTCCGCGCCAAGTCACAAGCTGGCAGCCCTGGCATGGAGGGTGAGGAGAAGAACGGCATCTTCTGTAGAGGAGTGAGCACACAGCCAACGGGAGAGCAAGCAGCCAGGTCTCTTGGGTGATGTCGCTGTTGTTTGTTGACGTTTCATTATTTAACCATCGTGTGGAATTTGTTTCCTTTTTTTAAATCAAAAGTAGGGTTTTTTTTTCCAAACAATGTATTCTGATCATGGTTCCCCCACCCTTGTGTGGAATTTTTTAATCAAAATGGTTTTGTATAAATGTGTAAGAATTCTAGTCTAATATCTTAGCAATGGAAGACAATGAACCCTGTGAACTGGCAAAGGGCTCAAGTGAGCTTGCCCAGACCCAGCCATCCTCTCAGAAAAGATTTAACACTGGGCATAGGGCAAAGAACAGGGGGCATTCTCCGTGGGATCAGAGGAGATGATCCAGCCCTCGAGTGGGGCCTCCACACCCCTGCCCCACCAGCCCAGAGAAGCGCCAAAGCATTCTCCCTGGGAAGAATCTAGATAATAACAGCCCTGACCCAGGAGGCATCTTTCATCTCAGCATCACTGTGCACTTAGAAATATTAACAGTTTAATGCGTGTCTGTGGGGCACCGAGGGATTCAAAGGCACAGGGTTCCGCAGGTGTCTCAGATTCCCCATATGGGAATGTGGTTTAATGGTTATCATAATGACAGCGTGCAGAACAGGTGTCATTAGCCCTGGTCACAGTTGGGGTGGAGGGCACCACCACCTACTCCCTGCCCCGGGGAGGTCCCAGAGCCTGGGTGACCTGAAAAGGATGGGGTGCAGGAACCTCAGATCATGAAGACGGACCCTGAACTTAGGGGCTCATCTGCTACAGGGAGACAGCTGAGACCGTGTTTGCACAGAAGGCCAAGCTCATCCATGCCCTGAGAGCATGCTGAGCCATGACCACGACTGAAGAAAAAAGAGACGTTTGCCCCAAACAGAAACAAAATGCCAGGGGACAGTGAGAGAGAAGAAACAAGAGTCCTCTTGCTGAGTGATCAGGAGCCTTGGGAACAGATGATGAAAGACGTGGAGGATGGGGAGGAGCCACTTGGAAGCTTCTCCCATAAGTCACCTGACCTTACCAATCCAGTTTCAGCTGTGTGGAGTCTGAAAGCAAGAACATAGAATGCATGCATGTGTGCATGCATACACATGCACACTTACACATATTATATGCATAGACAATACACATACCACACGCATACACACATACTCACACATATATACACGGTCACATACATATATACACAATATATACATACAACACACACAAACAAACATACATAGGCTCACACACATACACGCTCACACTTACATATACACATACACATGTGAGCACAAACACACAGACACATATACACATGACAATACATACATATGCACATATGCAGACATGAACATACATGTTTACACAAATACACACACGTGAAGACTGATTTGAGGGGATCTGCCCAGATCAGTCCAGTATATACTCACCCAGGGCCCCAGGAGACCCAGATCATCTCCTTGTTAACTCAGCCTGAGCACTGAGAGGCAGGGACACTAGGGCAGCAAGAAGGAATGGATGATCAAATGAACGCCTGGGCACACATGAAGGCCAGGCTCCCAAGTGTCCACCTGAGGTCCATTCCAGAGAGGAGGTGGCTAAGCAGGCTCGCCACCAGGACTCCTGACCTCTGGGAGTCTGTCTGCAGGTGCAGTCTATGCCAGGCTTTTTCTTTTGGGCCACCAACCAGCTCCCAAATCATGGCACAGAGATTTATTATTAATTATGAATGTTCAGCCTTAGCTTAGCTCTTTTTTGCTTATAACTTAACCTGTTTCTCTTCATTTATGTTTTGCCACGGGGCTGTCTACCTTTCTTCTGTGTGTCTGACTTTCGTTGCTTCTCTGTGTCTGCTGGCTGGTAGACATCTTGTTCCGGGAGTGTCCCTCATTCTCTCTTCCCCCTTCTTCCTCTAGTTCTCCTAGAGCCTAGATTTCTCCTCCTATTTATTCTCTCTGCCTGCCAGCCTTGCCTATCCCTCTCCTGTCAAGCTATCTCCCGTCAAGCTATTGTGAACATTCAGGCAGGCAAGGTGAAACAAATGTAATACATCTTTACGTAAATAAACAAATAGCAGCATAAACAAAAGTAACACAGCTTTACACAGTTAAAGTAATATTCCCCAACAGCCGACCAGAACACATCTCCCCATGCGATATCAGTTTTACTTTCATGAGACGAACCACAATCATGTTAAAAAGACACTTTCCCATTAGCAAAATGGCCCTTGCTGCTCAACTGTGACCTGAGGCTGGCTATGAGCTCCCAGAGCATGGCACAAATGGACAAGAATGTCTATGAGAATTAAGTGCATTCAGTAGTATTTGTAATGAGCATAATTGGGTATCTCATTATTTTTCCCCACTCAGCATCTGTATCAGTAGAATGTAGTATTTTAATATGTCTGCGTGTCTGTGTGTGCAGATTAGTCTGCAGGTGTGTGTTTGTATTTGTATATTTGTGAATATATGTATTGTGAGATATATGATGGAAGACAGACAGTCAGACAGATAGATAGATAAATAGATGGATGGATAGATAGATAGATAGATAGATAGATAGACAGACACACACACACATGACAGGTGACAGATTGTACAGATTTTCCTGCCAATTTACAGCTAAACCCCTCCTCTCCTAGAATGTCCCCTCCACCATATCCAGGGGTATAAGCAAGAAAACTATGTAGCTTGAGCAGACACAGTCAATGGGGATCTTCTCAGAGAGAGGTGCTGAATGCTACCCCCTCTGTGTTCTTCCTGATCCGCACTGCCTGCTGGGAGCTGAGGTGGGTGCATCTCAAGGGGACCGTGGACAGTGCTGCCCTGGTGCTGTCTCTGGCTGGCTAAGAGCCTGCCCTGAGTAAAGCTCCCAGAGTCACCTTCTTGTCCAATCCTCACATTATCCTGAACTGCTATCATCTATTCTGAATAGAGAAACAGAGGCAGAAGGCAATGGAATCACTATGCCCCAAAGCATAGAACTTAACTGAGGGATCTAGGCTCTGTCCAGAGAATCTGTTTGTAACAAAAAGTGTACCCAGTCCAGAGGGCACACGAAGCCCACTCTGAGAAAAGTTACTGCCCTGTGGGAAGACTTGCTTCTGACTCTGTTGCCTGCCTCTGTAACCTGAGATCCATAAAACCTGCAAATAGCGTTGGTGCCTCTCTACCTTTCCCCATCAGACACCTAGAGACATGGCCTGGTTGACTGTAGTGTCTTCAAGCTACCACAAGGGAGCAGCATTCACATTGCTTAAACTGAACTTGAGACCTTGACTTCACAGGAGAAGCTGAGCTGTTAAAGCAGAAACCTGCGCTTTACTGCCCTCTTCCCACAACCCAAATTTAGCAAATTGACCCAAGGTGCTCTGTGTATCAGTCCAGGAACTGCTCCAAGTATATATGCAAGCATACTGCACAAACCTGCCCATATGCATACATCTTTGCATGTGTATACATACATACAAGTTACTATTTGCATGTGTATACCTTTGTGCATGCACAGCATGAGTATTAAAAAGCATGTATAACTGTACATGTGCCTAAACACAAGAATGTGCATACGTATGATCATGCTTGTTTACACTCCTATATATGTGCAAACTAACTTTTACTGTCACACACATGCTCACATAAGCAGATGCATGCATGTGCATATAGGCATGAATGTATATGCACACATACTCATGCACCCATGTATGCATGTGTGTCTGGTGCACATAGACACATGCATAGACACACATTTGCATACTCATATACATATGAGGTACATATACACACATGTGTACTCAGACACACATGAACAGAGGCTGCCATCTCATAGGATAGCTAACACTTGCTTGATGCGTGCCCAGATACATGACACCTTGGTAGAGGGGTGCCTCTCCTCCTCAGGCCTTTGGCCCTGCAGTTTCTTGTTTAAATTCTGTGGAAACCACATGTTGCAGCCTGGCTCAAGAGACACCTGCTCCACAGACATGTCTCGTATAGTCCACTAACCGTTTATAGACCGGGTTGTCAACATTTAGAGACTGATGGATTCCGCCCACACCTGCACCATCCATGGGACCATGGAAAAGCTTGTCTCCAGCAAGTTGAACTGGGCGGGATGTTCTGAGGGAGAAACCAGCTAGGGCTGCGCAGAGGTGGATTCTGTGGAGGCGACTCTCCCATCCCAAGGTCCAGCGCTCTGCAGCAACTACTGTCTTGCGCCCTAAGCTCTGGTCAGATCAAGTCTGCACCAGCTCAAATCTGTATTCTTTATACCCAACTTCCTCTTCCAGCAGCACCTTCCCCATGAGCCCCAGGGAGGCTTCTCCTCATGGTCAAATCGCTCCCAGCTCCACCTGAAGTGACCTGGCACCCCTACTCTGGCAGCATGTGGGTACGGGGGTCTTTGAAGCTGAGGTTGATTAGTAATGAGCCTATTGGAATGGCCCCTGATCTAAAGTGATATTCCCCTTTAGAAGAGAAAGATACCGCACAATTTCTGATACCCAAGTATAAAAGAACGGCCTCTTGAGGGACTGGGAGGCCCGACCTGGGGTACAGGTAATCTAAATTTGCCCAGATCCCATTCTGGAACCAGTCTGCACACTGGTGCTGGGGTTGTCGGTCCTGCCCTGTGCTGGCCTGGTCGTCCCGGCCTGGAGGGTCTGATAATCTAAATCTGCCCAGGCCTCATCCTGGAACCAGTCTACACATAGGTTCTATAGCTGTTGACTCTGCTCTGTGCTGCCTGGACAGAAACGCAGGAAGCAGCAACTGATTTGGGTCGAGCCGGATGGAACAGGGGAGTTGCAGCCCCAGCGTCCTGTGCTAGAATTGCAGCGCAGAGCTGGGGGAGTCAGCCTAAGAGAACCATGCCTTGAGCTCCCACCCCTGCTACAGAGCTGGCTCAGAAGTGTTCAGAGCTGGAGAGGATGGAAGCAGAAAGCCCAAGACCCTTCTAATGAGTTTACTCAGCCTTTGGAATATCAAGTATTTGTTTTCCTAAGAGTAGAAAGAAGGATCAACAGCGGGGCCCCCTCCTGGGCGGCCCAGCTGGCCTGTCCTCGCCTTGTTTGGGCCCCTAAAGAGCTGGCGCTTATCAAAAGCCTCTTTGCACCTGAGGCCTGGGTACCCACTGCCTTCTACAAGGACCGGGTAATCCCCTAAATCCCCAGCCACGCCTGCAGAACTGGAGGGCAGTGGCTTTGAACTTCAGTCCCAGAGGCCTTAGCCGGGCAGGGTGGCCTTTCTTTGAGTTGTGATCCTTTCTCTTGCAGACGGAGGTGGAGGTGCCGATGGGTCCCCATGCTCTCTCTGGGAACCCAGGCCATAGTTCCTCCCTGGCATGAGGCTTCTGCAACAGTCTCCCACCATCTTCCCTAAAGCCTCCTCTCCCAGGGTCCGCTGACCCTGAGACTAGAGCCCACCTCCACTAAAGGCAGTCGGCAGCAAGGCGAGATTCACTCTATGAAACTAAAGGCTGTTTTAAGTATTTTAATTCTGATAAGCACTCAGGCTTACAAAATGTTCCAAAGTGCTGTAGAGAAACCCCAGGGCCACTTGTTCAGACACTGCAGATACTGTGTGTCCCTCTGTCTTCACATACACGCTTGTGCAACACACATACACAACACACATACATCGCACGCACATACACAACGGAAACATGCACTACACTCTACACATAGACACACACACACAACTGCGACTGCACACCAGACACGTAGCCCCACACGGTATTGCACAGGACTGTCCAGCAAACCAATCCGCCCCCTCCTTCAAGCATTCTGCTGGGCCTGCTTGCAGAAGATTACAGCTGGGCCTGTTGACTTTGGCCTTCCCTCAAAGACAGGGGGGCAGGGAAGGTCATGGGGCCCTCACCTGGGCAACCAGCCACCCCTCCCAAGCAGCTGGGTGCAGTGCGGCTCTAATTGCACATGGTCTTGGGCGAGCAAGGATGGGGGGGGGGGGGTCTAGCTCTACAGACCTGGGAGAATCACCCCTGCTGGGCGAGGATCATCAGTCAAGGTGTGGCTGCCTTAAGGTCACCCATGCTCCTCCCTGTAACTCTTTGCTTGGTAAGTAAAGTCTAATCAACACAGAGGTACCCCGGAGAAAACTGATGGAATCACACCTCAGTTTGCTGAAGCCTTAGAACGAGGAGGAGACATTATTTGTGTCTCCCTTGGGAGAAGGAATTTTAGCAACATAGGCCACACAACACACAACTCACAGACATATCCACACAACACGCACAATGTATACACAGACCTGTACCACACATAGATACACCTTTGCATTAAACACACACATGCACACCCATAACTATACCACATGAAGACCCAGCACATATATTACACACATATATGCTTACACACACCACACCACAGAGACACACATACATGCACATGGGGAGTGCAGTACATGCATTCAGCTTTCAAGTCTGCCTACTGGTTTAGAACAAAAACCTCCTCTGCTACAGATGCCCTTGCCAGACAAAGATAGCACCCTGCTCCACCTTGGCCTGGCCAGTCCAAGCCAACTCCCAGCCTATAGGAGCTCCTTCCTCCTTGACACTTAGGTTTGCATGCATCCCCTAGGGACACCATGGGGTGTGGTGGGACTCACCCCACCCTGCAACTTGTCTCCACCATTTCCAGTGTGGTTTTAGACGTCCTGAAACCTGTTTCGCTCACTTCAAGGTTTATCTGGGTCATCCTGCCAAACCGGCAGATAGAATCTTCCCCACTATTTTTTTTTTAAAACTAGTTCCATTTAAGGAAAAAAAAAAAAAACAAAAAAAAAACACTGCTCTGTCAGATATCAAATGGGTAAAACTACTCGAGTTGGATGTTATCAGGTGTGAGGGGAGGAGCCACCCTCATCAGAGGAAGGGTGAGACACTTTTAGACAACTGGGTACAGATATTAAAATTGGGAATGTGGCTCAGCTGGGACAGTACTGGCCAAGTGTGACGTTTTGAAAGAAAATGACCCCTAAAGGGAGTGGCACTATTAGGAGATGTGACCTTATTGGAGTAGGTGTGGTCTTGTTGGAGGTGGGCTTTTAGATCTCATATATGCTCAAACCACACCCAATATCTCAGACCACTTCCTGTTGCCTGTGTGCCAAGATGTAGAACTCTCACTTCCTTCTCTAGCACCACGTCTGCCTGCGTGCTGCCTTGCTCCCCACTGTGACAATAATGGTTTAAACCTCTGAACTGTAAGTGAACCACCACAATTAAATGTTTTCCTTCAAAAGAGTTACCATGATCATGGTGTCCCTTCATAGCAATAGAAACCCTAACTAAGACACCTAGCATGCACAAAGCTCTAGGTTCAATCACCAACATCACATAAACTGGGTATTAGTGGCACACACCTATAATCCCCGCACTTGGGATGCTGAGGCAGGGATATCTGAAATTTGAGTTTATTCTTGGCTACATAATGAGTTTGAGGCCAGCCTGGGCTACATGTGACCCTGCCTCAATAAAGAAAAATACAAGGAAATGATGCCTTAACTTCAGTAGCTCTGGATTGCCCAGAGGGCCTCCCAAGATGCCGTCAACAACAGGCCCCGCTCCTGGGCTGCATGTGGAGACAGAAGTCAGGTGCTCCAGTGGGGATTGTAGAGGAACTACAGTCAAGAGGGACAATGTGCAGCCCAGCTCAAACTGGTAAACATGAGAGCCCCTCAGAGGTCACGTTTCAAAAATCACCAATAGTCGAAACAAACAAGGACTTCTATTTTATCCCTCTTTTTGGGGTGAGATCCAGGGGTCAATGTTTATAAACCTCTGTAGTCATGGATTCAGCCAGAACAGAACCACCTGGGCTCCTGTGAGTAGGGATGACTCGCGATGTAGATCCCCAAGCAGCCTACAGGGGGTGCAAGTGAGCAGTATTAGGAAGGAAGGAAGGAAGGAAGGAAGGAAGGAAGGAAGGAAGGAAGGAAATGGGAAGGAAACTCCTTTCATGGATTCACTACCCTCCTTACTGCTCTCTCAGGGGTTCCTCGGTTTCTAGAACTCTATGGATTCCCCCTGGCTTGGCATGCTTCCCCCTGACTATAAAGCCCTGCAGCCCATAGCTCCTGAGTAGGCTGTGCACTGCACAAAGGCACTGATGGCCTTGCTAGGGAAGACATTTGCTGAGCAGATGGCCCAAGGCGCTCTGCCAACCCTATAGTGTTGTTTCCTTTATTCCACATTCCACCCCTGGGAAATCTGTACTTGTGTCCACTCCACTGCAGAAACAAGGGAACTAAGGCAGGCACGAGCTTGATCTGCAGTACCACAGCATACACAGCTAGGAAGAGCATACCACAGCTGGAAGATGGATGGAGTCTTAGAACTGTGGGGTTCCATGGAGCCTCAGGATCACAGTGAGCCCCGCATCACTGTGAGAATGACTTCACAGCCTGAAGAAACAGTGTATGGCAGGCACCATCTGACTGACTTCTGTCAGAAATGATTGTTTGATGTGGGATGTCTTTTTGTATATATATTGTTGTTATTGGCTAATGAATAAAGCTGTTTCAGCCAATGGCTTAGCAGAGTAAAGCCGGGTGGGAAATCTCAACAGATATATATATATATAGATAGATAGATAGATAGATAGATAGATAGATAGATAGATATAGATAGATAGATAGATAGATAGATAGATAGATATAGATATAGATAGAGAGAGAGAGAATAGGTAGCAGAGAGACGCAATGTAGCTGCAGAAGGAGAAAGACACAGGAACCTTACCCGGTAAACCACAACCTCATGTTAATACACAGATTAATAGAAATGGCTTAATTTAAGATGTAAGAGCTAGCTAGAAATACACATGAACCACTGGAACAAACAATGTTGTAATTAATATAGCTTCTGTGTGATTTTTCGGGTCTGGGAGACTGGGAAACAAATGCATGGTCTCCATCTACAATTACTTAGTAAGTAGAACTATTAAATAATTCTTTTGACCTGGGCATTCTGAAATCAAGTGCTATGAGAGGAGGTTATAGTGGCCACAGGGTCTATGCTGTCTGGTCCCTGGGCCTTACAACATCTAATTCTGAAGTTCTGTGAAATGACCTAGCACAGCAGATAGTCAAGTGCCCCAGGAAGTAGAGTACTGTACCCTTGGGGTGTCAGGGGAAGAAATGATTAGACTCAGAGTGAAGTCATCCTGAAGAGCTGTGAGGGATAACTGTGATGATGGTGATGTTGGGGCTTTCCTGGAGAGAGAGGTCAGGTCCCTGTGCAAGCTTATGTATGCACCAAATTCCAAGTGAAAATGTTCACTGACCTTGTGAATATTTTTATTAGCCTATATTAATTATATATAATCATGGGATTCATTGTGATATTTTATATATGTGCATAATGTATTCTGCTCATATTTAGCCACTCTTACCTCCCCTCTTTGTTCCCCTCCCACTTCCTCTAATGCCCTTCGTCTTCCCAACTTATCTGCTTTTACTTTAAAAACTTTTAAAAAAAGATTTATTTTTTAAATTTATGTGTACATATATGTGCTGCATAAGTTTATGTGCACCATGTACATGCAGGTGCCCATGGAGGCCTAAGGGTGTCAGAATCCCCCTGGAACTTGAGTTGCAGGCAGTTATGAGCTACCTAACGAAAGTGCTGAGAACTGAAGCCTGGTCCTCTGCAAAAGCAGTATGTGCTCTTAACTGCTGAGCCATCTCCCCAGCATCCACTTTTAAGATTTTTTTTTTTATGTGTGTGGTCCAGTGAGTTGCTTATAGGATTACAGCATCATGGGTTGAGGGTTTGTTTTCAAGAGTATGGGCATCTTACCAGCGGCTATACTTCTAAAAAAGATGCCTACCTCCATCAACCATTAGCTGTATATGAATAACCATTACGGCAGGCCCCTGAAGCTTTTCCACTTTCTGTGATGGGGTGTTGAAGGTTCCATCGTGTGCATCGTCACAGCTCCTCTGAGTGAAGGGTACAACAGTCCTGTCAGACCCACAAGTCAGCATTCTACTGTTTCCTACTTTCCTCCAGCTCTGGCAGTCTTTTCACCTCTTCTTCCACAATGTTTCTTGAATCTCAGAGGGATGCTGTAGATGCCCCCTATATAGTTACAAGTCTCTGCACTTACCTAACTGCCCACTGCAAACAGTAAAGTCGCTCTGATGCGAACTGGCTGCAGTACTGATCTGTGGGTACAAACACAGATATTTAGAAAGTATATTGATGGGCATATCGTGTCCATCTAGTAAGCCAACAGCAGTAGGTTTCTCATTATGGTCTATGACTTCGCCCATGGGCTCATGACTAGGATTAAGATACCAGACATGAATCCCTTCCTCCTGTGGAGTGGGCCACAAATCCAGCCAGCAAATGGTTGGTTGGCCCCATGACAGACTTGCCACTATTGTACCAGTAGGTTTGTGTTGCCTAACTGGTCAGTATTGCTACACACAGTGTCCACAGCTGACTAAAATCCCTGGTGACAACATTCCCCAGCAGCCTGCACAGCGCCTTCTGGTACTGTAAAAGCTAGCCAGCATTGAGAAAGTTTCTCTATGTCTTGAGACCAAGAACATTGGCATCATCAGCAGTAGAGTCTTGTTATCTTGTCTTGTAGGCAAGCAACAGCAGTAGCAATTGCCTGTGTTTGGGGGTGTCCCAGGAGCCTCCTGACCAACAACTATAGGGAGCAAACCCACTCCTGGCTTTGTTTTCATTTTATGGAACCCATGGCTTTGGGAAGTTACATTATCCACACACTGGGAATGTCTGTTTAAATTCTCTTTTGCTTATATTTTTACTAGTTCATCAAGTAACTCAGTGGCCTTCTTGTGAGAAGTTTACAGATACCAAAATGAGACAATAGATGGTACAATAATTTGTCCCAAGTGACCCAATTAGTATATCCAGAACTTATTTGAGACTAACACAGTCTGTCTCCAGACAAGACCCTCTTGAAATCTCCACCAACAAACTTTACACAGACACACATACATGTCTACACAGCTAGGCCAGAATGTTGAGCACTGGACATAGCTAGGCTGAGGAGACACACATCCCCTGTCTCTCCTCTTTGCATCAGCACATCTTGACCCATCTTATGGGATGAATGCCCTTACCCATCTTGTCTGTCTGACCCCACATGAAACATATGCATGCTTGTTGCTAATTCCAGGCCCCAAAGGACTGAACACCCTGAGGAGGGAAAGTGTGGCCATAAGATCCCTTTTATTAAACCTGTGGGACTAGACAGAGAGTTAGTTGGCAATTCCTTGCAGTGGCTATGGATCAATTCAAGATGAGATCCATGTATCATCCATCCACCATCCATCGATCATACATACATCCATCAATCATCTATCCATCCGTCATCCGTCCAGCCACCCATTCATCCATCATCCATCCATCCATCTAGCCACCCAACCACTCACTATCCCTTCTCCATCCATTAATCCATTCACCCATTGTCTATCTATCTATCTATCTATCTATCTATCTATCTATCTATCTATCTATCATCTATTCACATACCCATCCACCCGTCCATCATATTTATTTTCCCATTCATCGTGTGTCCACCTCCCTTTCTGTCCATTGTCTATCTATCTATCTATCTATCTATCTATCTATCTATCTATCTATTTATCTATCTATCTATCTATCTACCATCTATTCACATACCCATCCACCCATCCATCATATTTATCTTCCCATTCATCGTATGTCCACCTCCCTTTCTGTCCATTGTCTATCTAACTCATCCGGCCATCATTCACTGGTTATCCTTCTTTCTATCCACCCATCATCTTGTCTATCCCAACGATGTCACATTCTGAGGTTCTGGGGATCAGGCTTGGGCCTCCACAACAAAACCTTGTCGTGTTGTTTTGGTTCCTGATTGATAATCTTTATTGTCTCCTGCTTTCACCACATAGCAGTGTGTGTTTAGGAACTAAATTTCTTCTTTAAAAAATGTGATTTTTAAAATTTCATTTTTTTTTAGGATACCATACAAAATAGTGGATTTCCTTGTGGTGTCATTACACACATGATTGTAATATGAGCAGGCCTGGCTTGTTTGTTGGGGTTTCTGTCCCACCCAGTACCCCACAACTGTTTAGTCCGAAAGAAAATCACACAAAGATCTCTATAAGTTATAAACCTGATTGGCCCATTAGCTCTAGCCTCTCACTGGCTAACTCTCACATCTTGATTAACCCATTTTTCTGATCTATGTTAGCCATGTGGCTCAGTACCTTTTTTCAGTGGGGCAGATCACATCTGCTGCTTCGTTGATCTTGCCAGGAGTGGGAGGAATAAACTTCCTCCTTCCCAGAATTCTCCTCTTCTCATTACATTATTTCTACTTCCTGTCTTGTTTTCCCACCTGTATTTCCTGCCTGGCCAATCAGTGTTTATTTATAATATGACTGACTGAATACAGACAATTCTCCTGCACCACTTCCCCCTCTTTTTTTTTAAAAAAAAAAAAAGGAAAATATCCATAGTCCATTTTTTGGGAATGTGGGCATAGTATTTCAGGCTACTTCCAGCTGGTTGGGGGCGCTGATAATCTTATGGGGACCTAAAGAAAATTTAGAGTTATGATCTCCTGGCTGAAGTATCCTGTGAGTCTTGATTATCTCAGGCAGCAGTCTTGAACCTGTTCTGGATGAAGAATTTAGACATCTGGGCCATCTATTTGTGCTGGAGACTTTTCAGGTGGTCTTCCTTGATCAAACTGGATTTTTCTTAACTCTGAATAAATCCACAGCCTCTCATTTTCTGTGGAAACAAAAGCAAAATCTCTTCTCCAAAGTAGCATACCTTTTGACTTCAATTTTGTTGTTTTTTTTTTAATTTATTTATTTATTATGTATACAATATTCTGTCTGTATGCCTGAAGGCCAGAAGAGGGCGCCAGACCTCTTTACAGATGGTTGTGAGCCACCATGTGGTTGCCGGGAATTGAACTCAGGACCTTTGGAAGAGCAGGCAATGCTCTTAACCACTGAGCCATCTCTCCAGCCCCCTTGACTTCAATTTTGAAGCCAAGGTATTTTTCAGAATACCTATCTGGATTAATTCTGCAGCATTTGTAAGCAAATATCTTTTAGCAGCCGTTGCTCCTTCCTCAGCATTTAAACAATTTAAAGAGACCATAACAACATACAGTATCAAGATTCTCTGTGTATTTTCCATCCTTACATGGCTTTATTTTGACCTTAATTTTTTAAATTTTACTTTTAACTTTTGGCTTTTTGAGACAGGTTCTCTGTATATCTTTGTCCTGGAACTCCCTCTATAAACCAGGCTGTCCTTGAACTCACAGAGATCCGTCTGTCTCTGCCTTCCAGGCTTCTTTCTTTCTTTCGGGAACTTTAATCTTTAGCCTGTATATATTTTTAACACACTGTAAACCACTTAGAGATTTTCTTACTCTTTGAATCTCTCTTTACTGTATATCCCGCACCACGTGATCACACTTATTTGTTCTCCTCTCAATAAGAACCAATTTTTGAAGTACAGAAAGCAAGGTTTGTAGTTTTCTGTAACCTTCCAGCAACGACAAAGTGACTCCTTCAAGTCACATGACTAGACCAGGGTCTAATGCAAACAACAGCCTATTTATAGACACCAGAAATGAATGAGATTGGGAGCACACAGCCAGTCACCTGGGAGCTTCAAAACTATATATACAACGAGGAGTTGATATGACCTAAATCCTTAAACGGCTAGCCTGGGCCAGATATTGTAAATGGCACTTGTGGATTAACTCTGGGAGACCACACCACTTTCCCTGATAAGGGAGATGTTGTTGCCGTATAACTTGTACAGATGTGGAAGCTGATGCAGTGTGTAGAGCAACCTGTCTATGGTATACTGAAAAGAGACCCAAGCCTGGAGCACAATGCCTCCCCTGAGAATATCCCAGGGCTAGGAGACTGATGCAGGAGGATGGCTGTGAATTTGAGGCCAGCCTGGGCTACAGAGTGAGAGCCTATCCCACCCCTGTAAAAAGAAAAAAAGAAGGAAGGAGGGGAGAGAGGAAGAGAGGGAGGGAGGCAGACAAGCCAAGCGTTCCTGCTCCTAGGCTGTTTATTCAGAGTCCCATGCTCCTAGGCTGTTTATTCAGAGTCCCGCCATCGATCACTGAGCGCTCTCCTCTAGCCACAGACAGCTGAAAGTCTGCAGAAATCTCCGCTTGTCTCAAAGGTGCCGAGTTCAAAACAGAAACTGCGTTCAAACCCAGCTTTGCCATTCAAGTCGCTTAAGCGCCCTGCACCATGTGTTTGCTGCCTCTGAATGGAGCCCAGATCTAATGTGTGCCTCGCTCACCTCCCAGCGCAGCCCAGAGGGCTGTGAGCGCATACTGTGTGGCTCAGACCCACTTCTGGGGAGGTCACAGCAATAACAAAGGCTGCCCTACTTTCGATAGACAGCGATGTCAGCCTTGTCCCTGATGCTCGCCTGTGAATGGGGCTGGCGGAAGACACAGAACCCTCCACATGGGGACTCCGTGAAGTTCTTAGGAAAGAAGAGAATCCAAATGTGCTGAGCGGCGTGATTCTGTATGAGAGTAGTCTGGAGCCAGAAGAAGAGAAAGCAGGAATTTCCCAAAGCGAACTGAAGGAAGCACCAGAGAAATAGCATGTTCCTCCTGCCAATCAGCAACCCCTGGCACACATCTGTCTGCGTGTTTATCATCAACCCTGACATAGGAAGCGTCAAGCAGGAGCTGCTCTTTGAATTTAGACATGGCCTGGCATACCTAAGGAAAGTTCGTGTCCTTAAAGAATTGGGGAGAGGGAGTCTTAACTAATAAAGGCGAGAACTTGTTGTGGATACACTATCAGGTGTGGGGAAGCATATAAAACCCTCCCTTCTCAGAGATAACCTGGGGAGTGTAAAGCGGCAGGCTGGGTTAGTGGTCTGCCCGAGAATGAAATGATGTGGCTTTCAAAACAGCCTCTGAGAACCTTTGAAGCTGGTCCTCTCTGCACCCCTGTAGAAATCATTGCTTCCCTTCTAGAGGCAATGGGACCCCCTCCCCAGACAGAGATCTGTGGTGAGCAAAACAAGGAACTTGAACAGGAGTGCGGCAGTTGTTAACATGGGATCTCCAAAGTAGAGATCATAGTTTATTATCTACCACTGACCCCCAAAACTGGGCAGAAAGCTTTGCTTCTGAAGCTTGGCACTGTGTGGCGATGCCAGGAAGTGCCTTTGATTCTATGTCTCCCTTGCTGTTGACCAAAGCTGAGCCCCAGCAGGAGACAGAAGCTTTATTTTCAAGATGGCACCCTCACATGGCTGTGGCCATGTGGACCTCTCAAAGGAGATGTAGGAATGCCCTAATGACAAGGCATCTGGCTTTCCCTGGATGAAGAATTCAAGAAAGAAGGCAAGGTAGAGGCCCCAACGCTTTGAGGACGTAGTCTCAGAAGATAGTCTTTAATGACATAGTCACACCCCATCGCTTCTGCCATCCTTGACAACACAGAAGCCGCTCCAATCCAGCCTGAAGGAGGAGGAACTCATTCCTGCCCAGCGAAGAGTGGAATGGCTAAGAATTGTGACGTGTACTTAAAAACTACCAGAAATGCTTGTGAGACTGGAACAAGTTACCCTTGGGGCAACCCGCCACGTAAAGGTTGCTTTTTCTTTGTGGCTCTTGGGATGTGTGCGTCAGACAGCACATACCGCCTGGCCATGGGAAGGACACAGGTTAAGCAGAACATTTCCTGTTGGGAAGAGACTTCCAGAGTCTGCATACACCAGCTGTAAGTGCTTCTACGCCATGCATCTACCCTGTAAAACCTCACTGTGGTCCAGCTGTGGACTGTGGCAAAAAGAGCAGTGATAACAAGTGGGACTTTAAATGGTGCTGTTGTATGACATCTGGACACACTGAACAACTGACAACCGCTTTCACACTAGGAGGCCACCACCATCCCAAAGAAAGGCTCATCTTAGCCCATCATTGAGAAGAAAATTAATTTCTTAGTCGCTATGTGTGGAGTGATGGATGGCAGTGGACAATTGTCTTTCCCAAGAGTATCGGATGTCCCACCTAACGAGTTTTTACTCCTATTTTATAAGGCTCGAATTCTACAACAGAATTCATGCAAACTTGGGTTCAGAACCCAAGCTAGGGTCGGGGTAGTATAAGTGATGTTTAATTCTAATTGTTAACGTCATTCAACTTAGAATTACCTAGGAAGAGAGTCTCTGTGAGGTATTAGCTTGGGGGCTGTCTTTAAGGGATTGTCTCAATTTAAGGGATTGTCTTGATTTAAGGGATCTATTGCCTTAATAGATGTGGGAAGACTCAGAGTAAGAGCAAGCATCACTATGCCCTGGTTTTAGACTGTGGACTGTATAAGAGTAGAGAGAGCTAGCTGAGCACCAAACATGCACATATTCATTCTCTCTCTCTCTCTCTGCTCTTGACTACAGATGAGGCGTGACTAGCTTGACTTCCTGTCTAGACTGTTCCTTAATGACGGCCTGTAACCTGAAATTGGAAGCCACATAAACTCTCTTTTCCTAAGTTGCTTTCTATCAAGCTATTTTTATCTCAGTAACAGAAATGAAAGCAGAACACTTAGGCAGTCTAAGGCCACATTCTGGAAGAGCTGTTCGTGTGCTCAGTCCTTGGTGGTGTGGGATTCTGCTGGCCTCAACTGACAGTGTCCCCGGTAAGAAGAATGACTGGATTTGTAGCAGCCTGGCATGCGGCATGGGCTAAATGGCACCTGGCTGTGATATCCAGGCACTCACCAGGGGTCATACAGAGGACTCAGGGGTTAAAAACTTGTACCCATCTTCCAGAGGACCCAAGTTTGGTTCCCAGCACCCACATTGGGTAGTTCACAGCTGCTTAGAACTTCATCTCCACCTCTGGCCTCCAAGGTCACTTGCCCAGCCACCAGCCACAGACCCCACCACACACATACACACATAATTTGAAAACCTTCAAAGACAAAGGATCCAGATACTCCGACTAGAATTTGGAGAACCCATCTCCCTATACACAGGAATGAGCAACATGTGCCTCTCCAGCATAGGGTCAGGGAACAGTTGATGACATGGGAAGGCACAGAGCAGCTTCTGTTTACAGATAGGACACCACTGGAGATGGCCCAAGAACAGAAGCCTGAAGGTGATTAGGGGCCAAGCAGGAAGAACCAATATTTAGGCTGGGAAAGGGGTGTGCGCCAGGACCAACAAGGGCTGCATCACAGGTTAAGTTTTCAGACAGAGAAGCAAGCCAAGTGACTGAAGTTCAAGAGCCGTGAGCCCTTCTAGCCACAGTGATGTCTTTAAGTTTGTTGTAACAATGGTGAGAGACAGTAAGGATAAGACCTGCCCCACCTCCTAGGTAGAAAACCAGCCTGTGAGGCAGAGACAGGGGCAGAAACCAGCTTGTCCTATGGGAGGTGATGGAGCTGGGCCAGGGTGGCAGAGGGAGAGATGGGTCCAGGATTCTCATCATCAGAGGATAGGTGACAGCAACTGTTGTGCAGGTAACAGAGTCCTAAGTGGAAGGTGGAATTTCTAAAAGACAAAATTGAAATTCAGTTCACATTTGACATGATGGGATAGGCAATCTGTCAAGAGCTACAACATACAGCATCATGTCCATGTTCTACCGACGCCCTTGTGAGTCCAGCCCTGTCATGGTATCCACTGCTGAGGGGAGGACACTGAGACTGGAAGAGGTTGTGGGACCTGCTCAAGATCACTGCAGTGGCAGAGCACATGGTCCTTGGGAAGCAACAACTAAGCTTTAAAAATATTTAAGTGTATGCGGACATTCAATTTATTAATACCGTGTGACCAAATTAGCAGGCAAAGCAGTATTCCCCATGCATACTCTATGGAGGACCTGGAGCAAAATGTCACTTTTGTACCATTGATAGCTCACAGTCAGTAAGGAAAGTTTGAGAAGTTCCTGTTCATCAGTTCCTTGGGATTGGCTGAGAAGCTCTGGTGTTCTCTCTCATAACACATCACACTTCAGCAAAGCACATCGCATATGTAAGCACTTCACTGGTTTTGATCCTAAGCATAAAGGTGGAATTGACCCATCTTGGCAGATATCCTTAAAAATACATTGGTCTACTTCCTAAATATAACTCCAGTAGCACAGACACTGAGAGAGAGAATTAATAAATGGGACCTCCTGAAACTGAAAAGTTTCTGTAAAGCAAAGAACGTGGTCAATAAGGCAAAACAGCAGCCTACAGAATGGAAAAAGATCTTCATTAACTCACATCAGACAGCTGATCTCCAAAATATACAAAGAACTCAAGAAATTGGTCATCAAAAGAACAAATAATCCAATTAAAAAAATGGGGTACAGACCTAAACAGAGAATTCTCAACAGAGGAATTTAAAATGGCTGAAAGACACTTAAGGAAATGTTCAACATCCTTAGTCATCAGAGAAATGCAAATCAAAACAACTCTGAGATTTCATCTTACACCTGTAAGAATGGCCAAAATAAAAAACACTGATGACAACTTATGCTGGAGAGGATGTGAGGTAAAGGGAATATTCCTGCATTGCTGGTGGGAGTGCAAGCTGCTACAACCCCTTTGGACATCAGTGTGGCAATTTCTCAGAAAATTAGGCAACAAGCTTCCTCAAGACCCAGTAATACCGTATTTGGGTATATATCCAAAGGATGCTCAATCATATCACAAGGACATGTGCTCAACTATGTTTATAGCAGCCTTGTTTGTCATAGCCAGAACCGGGAAACAACTTAAATGCCCCTTGACTGAAGAATGGATAAGGAAAATATGGTACATTTATACAACGGAGTACTTACTACACAGCAGAAAAAAATAACAACATATTGAATTTTTCAGGAAAATGGATGGAGCTAGAAAACATCATTTTGAGTGAGGTAACCCAGACCCAGAAAGACAATTATCACATGTACTCACTCATAAGTGGTTTTTAGACATAAAGCAAAGAAAACCAGCCTACAATTCAGAATCCCAGAGAACCTAGACAAGAGGATCCTAAAAGAGACATACCTGGATCTAATCTACATGGGAAGTAGAAAAAGACAAGCTCTTCTGAGTAAATTGGGAGCATGGGGACCTTGGAAGAGGGTTGAAGGGGAAGGGAGAGGCAGGGAGAAAAGCAGAGAAAAATGTAGAGCTCAATAAAAATCAATAAAAAAATAAAATATATATACCTTGGTCTATTTGTTCCTGAGTAAGTAACTGAAAACCCACCAAAGCTACACCCAATGTCAAGTTAGCCTACAAGAAACAATGCCCAAGGGCACTGATGGAGCCAAACCTAGAGCTGGCCTTAAGCTCCACATAAAAGTCCTACCCTGATGCCCATGCCATGGCAGCATCCTTGTGCTCTTCCTCTTTGCCCAGGAAGACCATATCACCTTCCACTTACTGTGCTTTCAGTTGTGAGAGAATGTTCTAAACACTCTTTTGCTTGTTTCCCAAAATGCTTGTGTCTGTTTGTCCTGACTCTTAACTGCACAGGTCTGGGAAGTACTTACTCTCAATGGAGCCCCATTGCTGAGAACTATTTATTGAAAGGGAAACCAGATGTGTAGGAAGGAAAGTGAGGATTTATTAGAGGAAAGTGACAGAATGAGGATGACAGCGGTGATGGTGCTGATGTGGTAATGATGATAATGGTGATGCTGATAGAAGTAATGGTGATGGAGGTGATGGTGAAGATAATGCTATTGAGTGGTGATGATGGGGATGAGGAGGGTGGTGATGACAGTGACAATGATGATGAAGGTTATAGTGATAACAATTACGATAATGATGTCAGTGGTGCTGATGGTGATGTCAGTGATGGTAGTGATGATGTGGATGATTGTTACAGTGATGACAATAGTGATCATTGTGGTGATACTGCTGCTGCTGCTGGTGACAATGGTGATGTTTGTTACAATGATGAAAACATGATAATGGTGTGTGTGGCGGAACAATGATGGTAGGCACCACCTCAAGCACTATTTCATGCCTTGCGCAGGGTGCAGGGTCTTGCACATATTTGGTCATTAACACTCAACACAGTTCCAACTTTTCTAGTAAGGAAACTGATGCTCACTCAAGCTGTTTGCCTGCAGCCACACTGCTGGGAAGCAAGCTAGAAAAAAGAGCCCAGTGCTGATCTCTGGGCTCTGAGGACCACACTCCTGATCCCTCTCCTCCCCCATCACAGGCAAGGAGGGAAAGACACAAGTAAGGATTAACAAAGATGAGAGAGAGCATCTGTGCCCCCAAAGATTACTGGCTCTATAGACAAGAAGTCACACCACAGTCTGGGTAGTTACTTGAAGAGTACAGAAGTCAAACTAATATACGACTAAAGGCCAAATGAATGTCTCTGAAGCTACCCGGCAGGAGACCTAGAAAGGCCTGAGAGCATAGGGGAGACTTCTTGAAAGGGACTCTAGAGGCTGTGAGGCCTAAGGGCAGACTCCATTTCTCTGACATGTCTCACTGAGTAATAGACTGTCATTATCTCCTGCCCTTGAATGTGGGCCACTTGTGACAACTTCTTCCACAGACTACAATGGAAGGCTACCAACCCGAAGGGCTCTGGGATAGGGTACAGAGAGCCCGTACTATGTAGACTCCTGCCAAATCCTCACTGTTGGAGCCCTAAAACATAGTGATGTCACCCTGTTACAGCAGATGCCTGATGGATGGGACCCAGCCTTGCAGCGGATCTTTCAGAACAAGAACATTTGATGATACAGGTCACCGGCATGTCCGTATGTCCTTCGTGAAATAGTGCAGGAAACAAGATGGTTGGCCACGTGAACGTGAATTTCTTCTGGTGACTTATTCCCACAGTCACAGTTAGGGTCAGATGCAAGGCAGAAATTCCGCCACCATCAGCAATCTTACGACAGCAAGACTCAGAGAGCTTTCTCTAATGTTGCCAGCATCCTGCAGGCAGAAGGCTCCCTCTGTCCAGGACACCAGGCCCTTCTCGCTCCTACAAGCATATATATATATATATGTGGTTTTGTCTTTATGTCTACAAGATGGCTGACCACACACCCATGCTCAGAACAGTGAAGACCCAGGGTCACAGGCACAACTGGAGCAGCCTCTACTCCGTAGAACAGGGGTATTAGCAGGCCAGGGTCACAAGAACGTCTCTGCTTCAGAGAAGTCTGGGAAACTGAGTGCTTCGGGTATCTAGTGTTTCAAACTAAATGAACTTCTCTGAGGGTGGAGAGGCAGATAAATCTTGTTCAGCTCTCTGGCTTACCTGGTCCTCAATCAGCATTGGCTGCCTTTTTGACATGTGACAGACTGAGCAAGAGGGACCCACGATCAGATTAAGAAAAGTGAGAGGTCAGGAGCCAGGGGTCGGGGGCCAGGGGTCAGGGGGCCAGGGGTCAGGGGGCCAGGGGTCAGGGGGCCAAGAGTCAGGGCTGGATGTGGAGGAGATGGCAGAGAAGAAGACAACATCTTCATAGTCTCAGTTCTGAGATACTAAACATAAACACAATTCTCTGGAACTCAGGAGCTGGGGGCAAACTTGTTGACCTTGAATGATAAAGGCAAATGCATTTTGCTTTAAAAATACATTTAGAGAAATGAGACAAAAAAAAAAAAGACCCCAGGAGCCTGGGCTTGTACTCTGCTGGGACAGGCATGCGGGTCCCTTCCTCAGAGGTCTTTCTAAGCACGGTTTGCCATGCATATGTTGCCTTAGAACAAGACTTCACACGCTAATTGATTTCGATCTCAGGAAAACCGCCCTGCCAGACAGCCAAAAAGGTGCCTTTCCCTTCATATCATTGCTTCTAATAATGGCTCCCTGGATCTGCATGAGAACCTGGGACCCTCCCAGATGCTTATCCCGGGCTGATGCTCCTTAAGCGTCCTCCTCCTCATTGGCCGATCAGTGTAGTACTTTGGGGATTGCCAACTCTCCTCGGGGCCATTAAACTTTCCCCACTGGTGTGGGTGGGGAAGGGAGAAGGGACCGGGCTGGGAAACTACCAGAAGTTATTAAAAGTAATTTGGTTCCAGGTAATAATTATGACCCATCTGTACGGCGCTCTTTCCAGCCACGGGGACTGCAGGGGCCGCCTTCCAGCTGTACTTGTGCACAGGGTCCTAGGGAACGCTGGGTAAACCTGGCAAAGGGGACAATGGTGGCAGAAGCTCTGAAGGAAGCAAGAACTCAGGGCGTGTGGTTTGCAGTCCTCTCTGCCACACAAAAAGGGGCCCAAGGCAAAAGAGAGGTGGGGTGTGTTCGGTTGGCATCTCTCTCCATGGGTCACAGCGGTTTTTCGTTGCTCAGGTGCACAGCCGTGGTTCCAAGAGCGGGCCTCACAGAGTCCCTCCGGAGATGGCAGATGCAGTCTGAAATGGTAGCAGACGACTGAATAGGCAGGCTGTCTGAAGACCCCTGCTGGGAGTCACCGTGGAGCATCGAAGCTGTCAAGTCACAGGATCCCATGGTGTTCAAGGAAAGAAGAAAATCACCACCAACACAGACGGGGGGAGCGGGGGGTATTCCACAAGGCCTCACCCCTAGATGAAGAGCTATAGACAGTCAATGGCTACAGAGAGAGGGAGAATCAGTCTTCTCAAGGTTATCCAGTCCCAAGTGGTCATCCCTAAACATACAGACATATGCGTAAAACTGGGATCTGTGAGATGTGTGTGTACATGTCTATATATGCATATATATGCAAAACAATAATAATAAAGACGATAAGGCCATGAAACAGAGAGAAGCAAGGGGACATGGTGGGAGTTGGAAGTGAGACAGAGGGGGGACTAGAAATTATGTACAGTATTCATATATGAACGTCTCAAAAAAAACTAACGTAAAACATGGACTTGATCTTTCTTGGTTTTTAATTTTTGACAGTTTTAAAATTCAAGCCTGGTGCAATTTAAGCAGACCCGTGAGGACCTGTGTGGCCCGTGTGCCAGCATGGTATCTTCCTCGACCCGCTACACACCTCTATCTGGGAGACCGCAAGGGTGTTGCTCTCCGAGAGTCAGAGCAGAGTTGGCATTTGGGTTGTTTTGTTTTAGTGAGTTACACTCCGACCACGCCTGCATTTCTTTCCCATTGGCTTTGTTTTCAAAGAAAATGGCTTTACATTGGGGTAGCATTCGTGGTTTTTTGCTGTTGTTTTTGTTTTGTTTTTTGTTTTTTTTTTTTTAAATGCTTCATGGACCTGAAGACTGGCTCAGCAGATAAGAACACTTGCTGTTCTTACAGAGGACCTGGATTCCTAGCACCCTCATGAGGGCTCACAAACACCTGTCACTTCAACTCCAGGAAATCCAGCTGCCTCTTCTGGCCTGCGCTGGCCCCTGCACACACACGGTGCACATATACGTACGTAATAACAAAAAACGTGAAACCAACTCTGCTCATGGAGTTAGTTCCATGGCTAACAAACTCCCAGTCATCTGAAGACTCTTCTTTTAGTTGGATGCTTTCTGTTCAGTCACAGTGTCTGTCTGTCTGCCTCTCTCTCTCTCTCTCTCTCTCTCTCTCTCTCTCTCTCTCACACACACACACACACACACACACATACACACACACATGCACACACACATGCACACATTCTGTCTCTGTCTCTATTTTTGTATCTCTCCCACATACACACATATATTTTCTACGGCTTCATTTCTGTCTCTCTATCTCTGTCTCTGTCTTCCTCTATCTCTGTGTGCATTTCTCTGTGTGTCTCTGTCTCTCTTGCACACACACTTTTGTTCTTATTCTCTAGAATCCAGAGGAAAGCATTTAAAGAGGACAATGAAGAGATGGCCAGGATTCTGCCAGCCAGCTCTCCACTGGCATGTGCGTATCAAGACAAGTCAACAGGACCTGCCTCCCGCCCCCTCCCCCCAGCATCCAGCCCTATGGGTGAACATTCTTTGTTTGTAGCCTCTAGCAACCTCTTTGTCTCGTTCAATCAAACAGCTCATCTGCTGGTGTGAGAGAGCTCCGGTGAGCAGCAGAAGGCTGACATGCTGGAGGTAGACAAAGAACCTGGCTCCCAGGGTCACTGCAGCAAGAGGAACTCTGGGAAGGTTTCACCGCCTGCCACAGAAGTAATCCGCTTATGTCTGTTCTCTCAGTCCGCCCTGGCAAATGTCACTCAACTTAGGAAACCGTGGGAGAAAACTTCCTGTTGGCCAAGTATGGGCCAGATGCCTGGGCCGAGATTGGAGGCAGGGGGACTTGAGGAGTAGACCCACAGAGCCTGCCCAATGTGGGAGAATTCCTGAGGCAATTGTTCACCAAAACTCTGCCTCCTCCTCCCTGGCAAACAGTTTGCATTTCCCAGGCTCCTTTGCCATTCATTGCTAATTAGTTATGTTCCCAAGCCCTAGCCCATAAAAAGAAGAAGAAGAAGAAGAAGAAGAAGAAGAAGAAGAAGAAGAAGAAGAAGAAGAAGAAGAGCAAAAGTCAACAGACCCAGTAGTCCTTGGACACAGACCTTGCCCGTGCTCCCTGCACCTTGTGGCTGGCCAGAATAGTGGCAACCTGAGATGACCCAGGATGTACATGTCAAAAACAGGTGTCTCCATTAACACAGGTCGCCTTGTGACCGCAGGGACGGGGCCCTACTCTTTACAGTGCTGTGGCAAAATAAGAGTGAGGGGTTACCTGGGGTCAGGAAACTGTCACAGTCCGGTCACAGAAAAGAAACAAAAGTGAACCTTAAAGGTGGCTCACATTAATGTTCATCTTGTACACTGTTCAATTCATGGGCAAGAGTTTGGGGGATTCCAGCCTCGGTAGTTGGAACAGCAGCCTTGTAAAGATCAGTGTGACAGGTGACATGTGACTTGGCTAGAGAACCCTAAATAAAGACCTTTCTGGGCCTCCCCTCCACATCATCTCCTCATCCCTAGATGACCATGAATTCTAGAAAACCCCAACGTGGCTACTGGGGAGGATGTTGACCTGCTCTGCCCCTGGCCATGTTATTCTCACCCACTCTGTGGCAGTTTGTGTACTTAGTTCCTTTCCTTTCAGGTCACCAAAGGCTGTTGCTCTAGAAACTTGGCTCCACCAGGGAACCGACAGAAACACACGGTCTTTCTGAGAGCCTGTGAGAACATGCGAGAGAGGGAAGTGGCTGGCGGGCATGTGTAGGCAAACCTGGATGTCATCGCGAAGTTTGCACCCACCAACCAGTGGGCACTAATTCTGCCGCTCATTAATTCCCCATTAATTCTCGATGGGGAATGGAGGGAGGTCCATCTACTTCTTTCTCCAGAGACACAGCCCCTAGACAGCCCATGGTTGGTCTCCTCGGCTTCCTCCAGAATTTTGCCATTCTTTTTCCATTCCCTGTTGCTGGCTTTGGTTGCCCATAAAGGAGGGCAGGAAGTAGCTTCACTCATCTCTGGTGTCAGAAGTACGAATCTGTGAACCAAAAATGCCTGAAAACAAAATAGCACGGCCACCCATAGCGTACATGGTTTTTCGGGGTTTGCTTTGTATATGGATCTTGAAATAAGGCATTATGGACCCCAGATTGACCTCAAACTCCTTGAACTCCCTATTCTTCTGCCTCCAGCTCCTATGTGCTGGAATGACAGATGTGTACCGCCTTGCCCAGCTGGGTCCTTCTGCGTGGTATGAATTTAAAGGGAAGGCCTACAACGTTAAGGAAAGGCCCCGAGGAATCACAAAAGTGAACCATGCTCTACCAGTTACCATTGTTCAGAAGCAAACGGAAATGGGTTTTCTTTCTCCTTAAAAAAAAAAAAGAAGTCTATCCGAGGGATCATAAAATCAAGGCTATATTTTGAAATGCAGGTTTCTTGAGACTAAACAGGTGGCTCAGCAGTTAAAAACACTTGCTGCTCTTACAGAGGACCCTTGTTCAGGTCCAGCACCCACACTGGTTATCTCCCAACCACACGGAACTCCAGCTCCACAACATACACGACTCCCTCTTCTGGGCTTACTCCACACACATGTACATACACACAGAAAAGTTCTAAAGAGTTTTAAAATGATCTTTAAAGATCCAGCTTAAGCACCAAGTCTGATCCCAAGCTGATACCCTGACTTTAACTGTGAGAGGCCTGGGGATCACAGGAGAAAGCCCTAGGCCACCCTAGATCAGTCTCAAATTCTTCCTGTCTTTTTTTTTTTTTTAACCCTTTATCCTTCACCAAGCATTGGCTGCCTCGGAGCTTCTGGTGCTGAGTCTGTAGGTTAGAGAAAATAACTCTTGGGTTCTGAGAAGCCTCTGGCATGCCATAGGGCCTAGTTGCCTGTCACTAGGTGGGAAGTAAACCAGGAGAGGTGAGAAAGGGGTGATGAGTGTGAAATGTTGTCCACATAATGACCACAGGGCCCTTCTGTCCACGAGTCCGAGGCATTGCCCCATTATCATCCAGAGACTCCTGGAGACTGCCCCTGCCCTTCATACCCTCTGCGATGCAGGGACCACCCAGAGCCTCCTCTTACCCACCCAAGCAGAGAAAGAGCAGAAAGTTCGGTACAAGCCTGTTTTCCAAGCTCAGGACATGGCTCCCCTGCTTTGGGTGGGTGAAAAGGTTTTAGCCTCAGCCCTGAGGTTCTGTGACAATCTGAGCACCTTGAAGGGCAGCCCAGGCCACCTGTATTTGCCTGTGAATGTGGGTTTAGCTGAGAGAGGAGGATGCCCATGGACCAGAGTGGACTCTCCCACATGCCCACTAGACTGAAACGGAAGTGGGCACACAAAGAGACAGCAACTGCCAGACAAGAGAAACTCAAAGTGAGGTGAGGTGGGAGGTAAGATGCCAGGACTCAGGGGATCCAGAGTACTTCTCCTTCCTCCTTGTGTAGCCATGGAAGAGATGGGGACTGATCATCCAGACCCCACCCAAATCAACAGTCCAGATTCACGCGTCTCCCGCTCAAAGGGGTGAGAACGGGCTGTCTTCCTGGAAAGCAGATAAGGGCCAATGCACAGGGCACCGCCAGGCCAGGAGCCCTTCAAAGTCACTGTTCCTGCCCCTCAACTTCCTGTTTCCTGCCCTGCTCACACTTCCCTCCCTTTGTCTCCCAGGCCCCAACAGCAGAGCTTCAGGGAACCAGTGTGAGGTTCCCCAGCAATGAGATCAAAGGCCTTGGCAGCCCCACCCCCCCAGCACACCCACTCCCCTGCCCTCCACCCCACACTTTGTGTATGACCCATTGACTTCCTCCCTATCTTGTCTGGCTGTGCCACAGGCAGACAGACAGCTATCAGAGCCGTGCAGAAGTTGGGCGGCTTCCCTGGGGCCTGGATGTGACTGTGGTTCCACAGAAAACCCTGGCATCCCAGAGACCTGCTGCTGATAAAGGGATAAAGGGGCAGGGCTGTGCGTGTTTTCACAGGTCTGGGACCCAAAGGCCTAGAGGTAATTGTGCTTTTGGATAGGGGTGGGTGGGAAGAGGGAGAACAGGATGGGGAGGGAGGGAGCAGGGGAGGGAGAAAAAGAGGAGCCTAGCCTCTCTCGCTGGCACCAGTGGTATGTGTCTGTGTTTTCCTAACTCATGGAAGCCTCTGGTCCCTGTTCACTGCAGTCACATGATTGTCGTCCTGCAGGTGGGGAGACTGTGTAGCCAGAACACAGAATACGGCTAGGCTCTGTCTGTCACCTGTCCAAGCAGAGGAAGGACAGTGTGTTGGCTAGCACTCTTTGTCAACTTGACAAAATCTAAGGCTATCTTGGAGGAGGGAATCTCAATGGAAAAAATGCCCCCATCAGATTGGCCTTCGGGCTATTCTGTGGGGCATTTTCTCAATGAATGATTGGTGGAGGAAGGCCAGCCCAGCGTCGGTGGTGCCACCTCTGGCCAGGTAGCCCTGCGTGCTATAGAAAACAGGCTTGGAAGACCACTGACTGCTTTTCCAGAGGACCAAGTTTCAATTCCCTACACCACATGGAGGCTCACAGCTGTCTGTAATTCCAAGAGCTGGCACCCTCACAGAGACATACATGCAAGCAAAACACCAATTTAAAAAAATAAATTATTTGAAAGAAAGAAAGAAAGAAAGAAAGCAGCCTGAGCAAGCAAGCCATGCTGATCAAGCCAATAAACAGCATTTTTCCATGGCCTCTGTATCAGCTCCTGACTCCAGGTTTCTGCCTTGAGTTCCTCCTGGGAATTATCTTTATAATGTATTATGAGCTGTAAGAGGAAATAAACTCTTTCCTTCCCACTGTCGCTTTTATCAGCACTTTGTCGGCACAACAGAAAGGACACACAGACAGCTCCAAACATAATGAACCTGTACCCTGAGCCTGGGACAAGGCACCACCTGCTTTGAGGTGAGTGGGCAGGTTTAACCTGGGCCCAGGGCCTCTGTGACAATTTGTCTCAGAAGTAACATACTGGGTCAAGGAGGGTTCTCTGAATGCCTTCACCAATGTGCTTCATTCATTTATAAAAGCCACCCACCTTGTGCTACTCCAAAGCATCGAGCCCATCCCCAGATCATTTAGAATGCTCGGGTAGTGATATTCGTTAGGAAAAGGGAAATAATTTCCCATGCTTTTAGGCCTGGGGATGCTCATGCCTAGGAGAAAACAGCTCCGGGGTTCTGGCAAAACCTATCCCTTTGTGTCCTTTGGAGAGGTTTGTGCTGTTGTTTTGATGTTCTCTTCCCACAGATGTCTGCACAGGATACCGAGCCTTCATTAGCACCTTCCTCTCCAGCAGCCTTTGTGTGCCTGTGAGCCCAAAATAACCACGACCAGTCTGTGATGGGGCAGGGGCTTTGGCCAGAGCCAGGGAAACAATAGTGTGTAGAGTCAACCAGTACAAGACCTGGGTCTCTGAGGAGGAACTCTGTCAGGAACTTTAGGTTCCTACCATCTCAGGCCTTGAATCAGCCCTAGTGTGGAGGGTGCAGATTCCAACTTTCAAAACTGCTCCCCTGGGCGTGGAAGACCTGCAAATGCAGATTTCCCATCTAGGCTCTGGGCAGGCAGGAACATCAGTGGCCTTGCCTGTCAGTCTGCCTGGCAGCTGGTCTGGTTAGCGGTGCCTTGTGCCATCTTCTCCGTGTCCATTTCCGCATTTACTCTCATGGTAACTCGGCAAGCCATATGGCCACCTATAGATAAAATAGAGAACCTTTCGACTTCAAGAGGCAAAGGAACCTGGGTAAAAAGGCACAGCACACAATTGGTCTAGGAGACCCCTGAGAAGTTCCCTGGGCCCGTTAGTCACTGGAAAAAGTCAACTTAGAATCACAGAGAGGCAATACTCTCCATAGTCCTCCACGGGAACCATCTCATGTCCACCAAGTGAGACCGGTCCAGCCAAACATGGTCTGGAACATGATGGAGTAGAGCTCAGCTGTGAAGAGGGGTGCAGTAGTGGTGGCTGACACTGCGTGGACAGACCACAGCAGCATGGCATGGGGGAGGGAGGCTAAGCACAAGGAGACACTCAGAGTGTAACTCATACAAACAGAAAGTGTCTGAGGGATGTAGGACTCCAGATCCAGGAATGGGCAGTGGCTTCAGGGTGAATGGCTTGGGTTGGAGTGCCACCTCCCACAGTGATGCTGATGTCCTGGTGGCCCTCATCAAGGTGATGTAGTAGAGCACTCTGGAAGACACACACACGGACACACACACACACACACATGCACGCATGCATGCAAGACAATCAGGCCTGGTGCTGCAGACAATAATCCCAGGTATTTGGGAAGCTGAGGCAGGAGAATTCCAAGTTCAAGAGCAGCATGAGTGAATTGAGATCCTGTTTCAAAGTAGAAAGCCTGAGAGATCTAGGGTGTAGCTCAATGGTAATGTACTTACCTGCTTACCTGGAAGGTGTGAGGCCAAGGTTCAGTCCCAGTACTGAAAAATCACAAGCCCCTATCATCTACCTACCTATCAACCACCTGTCTGTCATCTACCTATCTTATATCTATCTGTCAATCATCTATTTTCTAATCTATCTACTATCCTCTATCTATCTATCTATCTATCTATCTATCTATCTATCTATCTATCTATCTACCATCTAGCTAACTAAACACACACACACACACCAAAAGTAAAGAAAAATCTAAGCACTCTGAGATGCTCACCCAGCAAGGCTAACATGAACAGAAAATTGCAAACAGCAGCCCTGAGACAGGGCAGCCGAAGCCCCTCCCCTCAACAGGAATGAAATTCACTGCTGTGTGGCAAACAAACAGCCTGACAAGACCTATAGACAAAGCCTCAAATGAATGTCATCTCTGTCTGGGGCTGAAGGCAGGAGCCTGGCTCTGCAGGCTTCCTCCAGGGGGCCTCCTGAGCCTGTAGAGGGTGTCTTTCCCCCTGAGTCCTCAGTGCCTGCTCCTCTGTATGTGTCTGTTTTCTGGTCTCTTCTTGCAAGGACACCTGTCAGAGCCATCGGGGCCACTGTGATCATGTCATTTTACCTTACTCATCTCTACAAAGCTACCGCACCAAGTCCTTCACCTCCTGAAGCAGTTGGAATTGGGGCTTTCACATAGGAATGGGGAGGGGGTGATGGAGCCTATAAAATTCACTGTGATAATTCACCTACCAAACCCTAGGAGAGTATACACCTGTCCTATAAGCAACCATCGCTGTTCCTAGATGGAAATCGCAGCAGAGTAAGACAATGTATGTGGGCTGGAATTACTCATGAGCTTGGATCGAAGCAGTGTTCGTTGCAGTAGCCCCAAATTGTAGACTACCTATATGTCTAGCAGGTGCTGGGTAGACATGGTTCTAGGTGCCCATGAAGCATAACCCAGCAGGATGAAGGGAGGAATCCCAGCTCTTGCTACACATGGATGAATCTCAGAGACACTGCGACAGGGGAGTGGCCAGACAAGGTGACACATACAGCTTGGTTCCCTTCTGAAAAAGGAAGACCAAGATTAGAGTGATGGCTGTCAAGGTTGAGGGGCCCTGACTGTTAAAGGGAAAAATGGAACTTTCTGGGATGATAATGTCCCCCCATCTGACGGGATGGGAATGACAGAGATGCTTACATTTTTCCAAACTTCACTGAATTTCCCTTTGAATAAAAACCACTTCATGTGTAATATACACATATATTATATTTTGTATATCTATGCATATATGTATAGATCACCACCATAAAATTGAGTTCTCTTCGAATCAAATTCCTCCAAGTGAGTTGGAGTGTTCAAGCCCAAGGGGGACACCTTTATAAACACTCCAAGAGTTCACTAAAGAAGCAGAGAAAAGGAAGTAAGAGCTTGTGGGTGGGGGAAGAGCTGTGAAGTGCTGGCCTCTGGACATGACACTGCCAGTGCACTTAGAGACTCGTGGAAGCTGTCCTTACCTGCACAAAATCAAGCCAGTCAAGACTCCAGCATAGATGGGGGAAGAACTTACAAGCCACCCCCCAAAATCTGGAAACTATTGCCAATTAACGTCTTCTGGAATGGGAAAATTATTCTTATTTGGGGTGTGGATATTAACAGGTTGTCCATGCTTCAGCACTAATGGGACTCAGTGATTTATTTAAAAAAAAAAAAACAGGACATGAAGTGGGGAAGAAGTCAAGTTGGGGATGCCTTGGGGTAGTTGGAAGGTAAAATGGGCAGTAGATAAGATTATAAGACATTGTAATCATATCTCCAAAATATATAAAGAACTCAAGAAACTAGACTTTAAAATGCTAATTAACCCAATTAAAAAAATGGGGCACTGAACTGAACAGAGAATTCTCAACAGAAGAAATTCAAATGGCCAAAAGACACTTAAGGTCATGCTCAACCTCCTTAGCGATCAGGGAAAGGCAAATTAAAACAACTTTGAGATACCATCTTACACCTGTTAGAATGGCTAAAGTCAAAAACACCAACGATAGCCTTTGCTGGAGAGGTTGTGGAGTAAGGGGCACACTCATCCATTGCTGGTGGGAATGCAGACTTGTGCAACCACTTTGGAAATCAGTGCGGCGATTTCTCAGGAAATTCGGGATCAACCTACCCCAAGATCCAGTAATACCACTCTTGGGAATATACCCAAGAGATGCCCTATCATATAACAAAAGCATTTGTTCAACTATGTTCATAGCAGCATTATTTGTAATAGCCAGAATCTGGAAACAACCTAGATGTCCTTCAATGGAAGAATGGATGAAGAAAGTGTGGAATATATACAAATTAGAGTACTACTCAGCGGTAAAATATAATGACATCGTGAATTTTGCATGCAAATGGATGGAAATAGAAAACACTATCCTGAGTGAGGTATCCCAGACCCAAAAAGATGAACATGGGATGTACTCACTCATAATTGGTTTCTAGCCATAAATAAAGGACATTGAGCATATAATTTGTGATCCTAGAGAAGCTAAATAAGAAGGTGAACCCAAAGAAAAACATATAGTCATCCGCCTGGATATGGGAAGTAGACAAGATTGCTGGGCAAAAACTGGGAACTTGGGGGTGAGGTGGCATGGGGCTAAGGGGAAATGGGGTGAGAAACGTGAGAAGGGGAGGATAGGGGGAGCTTGGGGGAATGAGATGGTTGGGATAAGGAAGGGTGGATACAGGAGCAGAGAAATATATATCCTAACTAAGGGAGCCATCTTAGGGTTGGCAAGAGACTTGACTCTAGAGGGGCTCGCAGGTGTCCAGGGAGATGTCCCCAGCTAGTACCTTGGGCAACTGAGGAGAGGGAACCTGAAATGACCCTATCCTATAGCCATACTGATGAATATCTTGCATATCACCTTAGAACCTTCATCTGGCAATGGGTCGAGATAGAGACAGAGACCCAAATTGGAGCACCAGACTGAGTTCTTAAGGTCCAAATGAGGAGCAGAAGGAGGGAGAACATGAGCAAGGAAGTCAGGACCACGAGGGGTGCACCCACCCACTGTGACAGTGGGTCTGATCTATTGGGAGCTCACCAAGGCCAGCTGTACTGGGACTGAATAAGCATGGGATGAGACCAGACTCTCTGAACATGGTGGACAATGAAGGCTGATGAGAAGCCAAGGACAATGGCCCTAGGTTTCGATCCTAATACATGAACTGGCTTTGTGAGAGCGTAGACTGTTTGGATGCTCACCTTCCTGGACCTGGATAGAAGTGGGAGGACCTTGGACTTCCCGCAGGGCAGGGAATCTGGACTGCTCTTCATTCTCGAGAGGGAGGGGGAATGGAGTGGGGGGAGGGGGAGAGGAGTAGGAAGAGGGGGAGGGGAGTGGGGTGAGGGGGCGATGTGTAGGAGGAGGGAGAGGGAAATGGGGAAGGGGGAGGAAATTTTTTTCAACAACTAAAAAAAAATAAACAAAAAGTTTTTACATATGAAAAAAAGACAAAAATACATTGTAATCATATATAAAATTCTCAAATAACAAATTAAACGAAATAAATACATACCACAATAAAAATAACCCTTAAAATATGTAAAATATATTTTCAAAAGGAAAAGGAAAAAGAAAAAATTATATTTTAATGAAAAAATGTGAAGGAAAGGGGAAATAAGGACTTGAGTTCAAATTGTGTGTTCCCAACTCCCTGTGTGAACTCGTGTGCCCAGCAGCTCATTTTCCTGAAGGCAAATATAAGGCACAGTGGAATCACTTTCTCAAGATTATTCTTACCACCTGGCTAAACAAGCCATGCACTCACCCACCCGCTCCTTCATTTCTGGTGCTTGTGTTGAGGGCATAGCAAGACATGCATCCTTGACCCTAAGGTGAGAGAGATGTCTAGGCACTTGCTTCACAGATCTGACATTTCCACAGTGCCACGGAGCAGCAGATGTCACCTCTGGGTGCCAACAGCACCCTGACAGCTATGAAGGGTGACTGTGGGGAGAGTCTCAGGGGTAGATGTCTGAAATAGAGATGAATACTTTGCATTGGTATGGATATTGGTTTATTGATACAAATTTAAGGTCAGTTTTGTTATATGTATATTTCTACTCTTGCTTAAGGCATTATGTTTATACAGCTCATTTAAAATGTAATGTATAATATTAAATTACAGATTAATAGATAGCCATCTATAATAGTCAAACTTGTAGTCATGTTAGGTTTTTCTAGATGTCCAGAGATATATTTCTAATGGATAGATATTCTTCAAATCTTTCAAAGACCTACAGAATATGACATTTAAAATGTTTTAAGAACTTAGACTTTTCTCAACTGTGAGAGATGTCTGTTTCTAGTAGCACCAATTACTTCAGAGAGGTTGATGGGCATTAAAGAATTTGGAATTTGCCTTCAATGTGACAAGGCTTGACATTTGGGCAAGAAACTACCTTTGCCTGGACTACTTCAAGGTATGCTGTATGAACTGGATATGCAGGACCCACAGAAAAAAAAATGAATGCTAATCTTGCCTAAAGAAGGTGAGACAGCCCTTCAGGGCTCCTGCTTCATGAAAGAACTGCCAGACATTCGGCAGAACACAGAAGAAAGGCAACTGATGAACTTTGCCATTACAAGGCAGAACAGATCTTCAAATTTCCTGCTTTGTGGAAAAGTCTTCTGGATACTATGGGCCTGCAGACTGAAGATGGATGCTCCAACGTTACAGAAGAACTTTGGGTGACTGTCCAGAAAGCAAGATGTCTCTGTCTAAAACTTTGGAAGTTGCTTACAATGCACTTCCTATTTACTTAGGTAATATTATATCCTCTGTGGTCTTTAAAGAGTTGAAGACAGATAATTATACTTTTCCTTAGTTATGATAAAAAATAAATTAGATATGATATTTTAGAAACACAAAAATAAAATAGATGACAGTATATTGTCTTTAATTTTGCCAGATACAATAGACTAATTATTCTAAGTGTAATTCTTGCTTGATAACTCTTTTGTTATGTATAATTTTACTATGTTAAAGTTCAAACCTTCCTTTTTATTATTTAGACAGAAAAGGGGATTCCTATGTGTGCTATGAATATGTTTTATTACCATTGGTTAATAAAGAAACTGCTTTGGCCTATGGCAGGGCAGAATATAGCCAGGCTGAAAGAGACACAGAGAGAGAGTAAGTGGAGTCAAGAAAACGCCATGTAGCTGTCAAAGGAGAAAGATGCCAGAGCCTTACTTGTAAGTCACAGCCTCGTGGTGATACATTAATAGATTAATAGAAATGGGTTAATTTAAGATATAAGTGCTAGGTAGAAAAATGCCTGAGTTGTTGGCCAAACAGTGTTATAACTAATATAGTTTCTGCATGATTATTTGGGTCTGGGCAGCCAGGAAACCAAAAAGCAGCCTCCACCTACAGATGTCATGTGTATGAGATAAGGTTACTGGCTCCAAGGGAGTACAGATCAGAGATCCAGCTCAATGCCCTACAGAATATAGGATATCCCCAGGGTAAAGCTTCACTCTCACTCTCCCTGGCTGTCAATCTTCCTGAAGGTAGAGCATGAGACAGTGAAGCTGAGAGATTCCTGAAGCACCGGTCTTTTCAGTGCCTGAGTGTGGAGAGTCACTTTAGTTACTAATGGGATGCCCAAGGACAGTGCATGCTGAGGCCAGGTAAGAGCTCCCTGCCTGAAGTAGAACAACCGAATACCCATAATCAAGACATGGATTGCAACCTGGTTTCCTAGTTACCAGTGCAGACCTGGAGGCTACACTACTCTCAGAGTGTGGGTGGGGCATAGGGCAGGAGTGGTATGTACTCTTATTAATGGGGCAATGAAATTACGAAGCCATTTAGCTAGGGGATATGATGTAGCCATATGCTCAGGGTCACCCCCAGTTTTATACACCTCACCCAGACATTTCATAATATGCAAACCCCACATGGCAGTCTCTCCCCAGTGCACAGAGTGTAACTGCTAGTCCAGGGTCAATTTACATATGGACATTCAGGGACATCCAGGGATGGCGTGTTTTGTCCCCATGGTCAGCCCTTTATTGCTATGGGAACTCCTTCAGCCAATAGCCTTTAAGATACTGGCTCACTCTGGGTGTGGCCACATGTACTATATAAACAGATGTAGACACATGCACAGCCCCTTGGCTGCTGGATTCAGTTCCTGTTCCCTGCTCATGCAGAGGACTGCTTATCTGTGAGTCTATCCCTAATTAAAGAGACCTTTATTATACTCTGTTCTGAGCTAGTATGGACTTCTTTATTATAATCACCAACACCTGAGTTCAGGGGAATTGCTCACGCTAGTCACTTCTTCAGTGGTGACTGACAAAAAGCAAGGAAGTGGTGAGCCTAACACACCAGAATCAGTGAGCAGAGCCGAGTTTTCTGTCATCTGGCTATGTGGTGATTTACAGGGTAATTAAAGACACCCAGGAGAATTTCTGACTGTCCGATTGAGTAAAAGTCTATAATTTTCTCTAATTACCCCAGAATATTAGTAACACCCACCTTGCACATCAGGTAGGCTCGGCATGCCCCCCACGGCACACTATAAAAGATTCTAACGTTTTCTGCACATTGCGTTGGCCAAGCCCATCTTCAAGCACTTGATTCAAGAGTCTGGGATTTGCAGGGCCCAAGGAGGAGTCGGTCATGCTCAACCCAAGTTTAAACTTGCCTCCTCCTAGCAGCAGGCTGTGAAGGTCAACAGACATTCTGTAACATGTCTCTCTGTCTTGCCAAGTGGGGATAATTGTTTCCAGGTGGGTACCAGGCTAAGACCCAAGCAGGGAAGAGCTGGCCAGTGACTGATCCATAGTCAGCAGCAGGAGAGTCTATGCTAGGGAGTAAGAGAATGCAGAGCCCTCACCAGAGGACAGCATGTAGTGTCACCTCTGTCCTTCCCGTACTGGGTGGCACTGGAATCCAATACAGGCTACTAGGGCAAGGTTCCATAGATGAAGCAGCTTACCAACAACGGGCATTTCTTCCTCTCAGTCGGGGAGCCTGAAGTCCAAGGTAAGGACTGGCTGGGTTCCAGTGAGCCTTTCCCCAACAAGGGTTTTGTCTGGGACCACACATGTAAGAAAATTGTGGAAGCACTAGATCCTCCATCTTCTTACGAGAAAACGGATTTGGTTTCCACCCATATGAAGCCATCACGGTTAAGGTTGATCATCAACTTGACAAGATCTAGACTCCCCCTGAGAAACATCTCTGGCTATGACTGTGAGGGGCTTTCCTAGATCGGGATGGATGAGCTAAGGAAGACCTACACTGAATGTGGACAGCACCATCCCATGGGCTGGGGTCCCAAACTGAATACAAAGGAGAAAGTGAGCTGAGCACCAGTGTCCATCTCTCTCTGCTTCCTGACTGTGGATGTGATGTCACCAGCCACCTCACACTCCTGCGACTGTGCCTTCCCCAGCACGAGGGACTGTGCACCCTTAAACTGGGAGCCACAACAAACCCTTCCTTCCTTCAGTGGCTTTCAGGTATTCATTTTGACACAGTGATGCAAAAAGTAACTAAAGCAGACCCACCTCCTAATTCCTTTACCACAGGACAGGGGAGGCACAGCCTATGGTGATGTATTGTTGGAACCTGGCCAGACAGCCATGAAGGTTGACCTCAGAAGCGACACTTGTTTAAAAAAAAGAAAAAAGAAAAACAAAAAAACCTATATCCCTTATGGTTTAAATATAAAATGGTCCCCATAGGCCTCTTGTTTGTAGGGGGTATAGCCCTAGGTAGTGGGGCTGTTTTGGAAGGTTCTAGAAATTGTAAAAAGTGGGGCTTAAGGGTTGATTTAGGGGTAAACAACTGCTCTTCAATTTGATTTGAGATCTGTTCTGTGGAAGGAAACCACACCCTGGTACTGTAGGGCTGGTTAACAACCCATGCCCAGGGAGGTTATGGGCCTAGGCAGGGCACTGACTACTGTTGTTTAACTAAACTGGTACAGCACCAAACTGTCTTCTAAATCTCTGTGTTTACATCCATAGCCAAATCTGCTCTTAGCATTAAGCTTCTCTCTGCTTTAAGAGGCAGTGTATACCGGGCAGTGGTGGCGCACGCCTTTAATCCCAGCACTCGGGAGGCAGAGGCCAGCCTGGGCTACGGAGTGAAATGTATTCAGAGAATCATGGATGCCCAACTTGCTGAGAGGGCCCAGCCATAAACAAGACAATTCTACCTTCTCTGAGGCTCAGGAAACATGGAGGAAGAGAAGGCAGAAAGTACTAAGACCTGGAAAATACGGGCGAACGGCTGTGAGATGCCATCCTTTCTACTCAAAGCAACCGCTCACTACCATCATGACGTCACAGCTGTGGTTACCCAGACTTGCACAAGATTGGGCCTGACAGCATTCAGTCATTGAAAGGGGCGGGGCTCATGAGGTCATACCCTCCTTGTGGAACTATTAGTGGCTGACTGATTCTGAGGAAAAGAGGGTCATTTTCTTCATTTGGGTGTACCCACTATTGAGCCTGTCAGGTTCCCAACAGATTGTTCTCGTCACACGGACAGCCGGAGTTAAACTCAGTGTGTCGCAGAATGAAGTAAATAGATATGAATTTGAGGAAGAGATTGTTGGGGAAGGGAAAACGGAAAGACGGAGGAGTAGGAGGCAGGGAGGAGGTGGCAGTGGGAGTGGTCGGCATGCGTTATGATTGTCACAGCGGTCAGCGTGCAAGGAATAAGAGATTGTAGAGGACTCAGTCCTAAATGGAATATAGTAGCGCGCACTCGCGCGCGCGTGCGCGCGCGCACACACACACACACACACACACACACACACACACACACACACACCCCTGACGGTTCAGGGAACTTCTCAGTAAAAGGGATGGAAAGCTGGAGGTGATGAATGACTTAAACCACAATGTTTCTGGACTCAGCGGGGCAGCTGCACTTTTGAACTCCCAGCAGATGTGACAGCCTGCACAAGACTTGTGCAAGCTCAAACCAGACAAACATTCTAGCATGGGGTGGGGGAGGGGCACAAAGTTCCACCCCCTGGCAAGGAGCTATTGGCTTTTGATTGCTGCGGGAAGAGGGAAAATCAGTTCTGGTTAATGGCAACAGGACACACACACACACACTCCCCACTCCCAGGTCCACCACACTCCAGGGCAGGCTCCATTTCCAAGAGTAGCAAAACAAACTCCATCAGATGTGGGAAAAACAAAAGCAAGAACAGAAGAAAATATAAAGTTGGCTGGGTAGGGAGAGGAGGGTAGAGGGGGAGGGTATGGGAGGAGCTGGTAAAAATGGGGTAAATATGCTCAAATTGCATTGAGTAAAATTCTCAAAGAATTAATAAAAATCTTATTTAAAATAGTCAATAACAAGATTAATTATTTTATTAAAACAATGTAAAAGAACACAGCGTATGCTTTTGTTTGGGAAACTTGTTTTAACAGAAGATATTTGTGAACGTAAAGATAAAAAGGAAGGTCTAGTTGGAGGGAGTGAACCCTAGGGGTGAGGATCCCTCACCCCTTTTAGCCATGCTCCCTGCTTCCTGCATAGACTAGGCATGGTGGCATTTACCTGTTAGCCCAGCACTTGGGAGGTGGAGGAAGGAGGACCAGAAGTTCAATATCATCCTTGGCTACATGGTGGGTTAAGAAGCCAGCCTGAACTACACGAGAGCCTGTTTGAAATAAATAAATAAATAAATAAATAAATAATAAACGTTTTTTTAAAAAGAGAGAGAGAGACAGAGACAGAGAGAAGAAAGAAAGGTTGGCGACAGGGCTGATTCTGCTAACAGAATTGCACCTAACTAGTCCGTGAGCACAATAATTCCGGTTGAGGCATTTTCCGACTTTTGTCTGTCCTCTTAGTGGGCTCTCTACCTGCTCCATTCAAGCCACGGGGTCTGAAAAGCCCTTTTCCCAAGTCACCTTTGCTTTTCTCAATAGATCTCCACCGTCCTTTATGATTTCAGACCGGCAACCAAACATCGTCCCCATGGCAACAGACTAAAGAAAGTAAACTTTTAATTACGCCGCCAAACGTCGAGCTGTCGCTAGTGTCTGCCACGCTCTCGCCCAGCAGCAGACACAATTCTGGATTCCGTGGGCGGCCCCGCTTTTTTCAACCCTCTGGGTGTTCGGTCTCTAAGTGCCTTAATGGGAGGTGTGTAACGCTGGCATTTCAAAGGCCCCCAAAGAGAGCCTTTCATTTTTCCACAGCAAAGTAACCGAACTCAAAACTTTTATTAATAATGTAAAAGGCTCTCTCAGCGTGCGGAATCTGCTAGGAAAAATGCAAAGAAATCAGAGGGGACTTTACTTTATCAAAGAGCACCCGAAATAAAGGCCAGGCTTGGTTCTGAGGGAAGAAGGGAGGCGTGCCTATGCGGAGCAGAGGTCAGTCTCTATTCTCCACCTGTGTGCGACCTTGAGAATGAACGCCACCAAGTTGGTCCCAAGCAGCCCTGCCGAGTCTACAAACATACTTGTGGGTATCAGTTAATGGGTCCAGAGCTTCGGCGTTCCCTCTAGGACAGAGCAGCGAACTGCGGGTTGTGTCTTCAAGCGGTTCCAAGCTCATTTCTGGGGAGGTTGTGTTTTCACGTGGTTCCAAGCTCATTTCTTGGGTGTGTCCCAGTATCTCTTCCACACTCACTCCTGTGGCCCAGCGCAGTTTCCAGCCTCTTCTAGAAAAATAAGCATCTTCGAAGCCAGGCCTGGTGGCCACACCACACCTGTCATCTCAGCACTCCTGAGGCTGAGGCAGGGGGACTGCAATTTCTAGACCAGCCTGGGTTGCTTAGTGGGAGTCTTGGTTTTAAAACAAATCCCATGCCCCTAAGAAAGCATTATCTTTGATTCGGCCCTTTTCTCTTCCAGGTGAAAGGTCATTCTAATCCATTAACTCATTACCTAGGAGCTAACTTCCTTTCTTCCTTTCTTTGCTTACCCAACTTAGTTGCTAATTATTTAATTTCCTGAGATCTTTCTAAGCCCTTGCAAATGAAAATCAACCAAATAATTTATGTGGTACACTTCATTTGGTTAACCAAGTAAGGTACATTTAGGTGAGCACACATGGTTTTGCTTTCTTACTGTAACCAATAAAAAATAGCATCATATTAATAAGAAATTCCTAAATCTGACTCCATATTTCTTCGTGTGCGTATGGAGGGGGTGTACCACGTGGGGGGGTTGCATTCCTCTGTGCATATGTGGCCCTAAGTTCCTCTGTTGATCATCACTTTCCTTATTAAAATTTGTTTCATATCCTATATTTGCTTATGTTTTCCCCTCTTCCATCTCCTCCAAAATCCCACCTCCCTACCCACCTAACTCTATTCTCTTTCTCTTAAAAAAAAAAAACTAACTACAAGAACCCACAAAAATGATAATCAAAACAAAGACCAAAGGGACAAAAAAAAAAAAACCAAAACTCACTAAATTAAAACAAGAATTTGTAGTAATATGGGGCGGCAGGGCTGCGTCCCCCACACCCGGCCGCCCACATGGCTAGCTTATGCCCCGAAATAATTACACGGACACTGTATTCTTTTAATCACTGCTTGGCCCATTCTCTTCTAGGCTAATTCTCACATATTAATTTAGCCCATTCCTAATCATCTGTGTGTAGCACCCCAAGGTGCGCTTACCGGGGAGATTCTAGCCTAGTCCATCCTGGGTCCGAGCTTCATCCCGGGAGCAGGGCATGGCGTCTCTCTCAGGCGTCTGCTCCCGCGAGGAAAGCGGTCGAGTCTCCGAGCTCACTTCCTCTTCCTCCCAGCATTTTGTTCTGTTTACTCCTCCCACCTATCCTCTAACCAATAAAATGGGCCAGGGCAGTGCCTTTATTAGCCAATGACCTTCCTCCATCATTTCCCCTTTTTCGGTTTAAACAAAAAAAAAAGGATTTAACATAGCAAAATTACATATAACAAAACAGTTATCAAGTAAAAGTTACAATAATCTTTATCATAACTAAGGAAAACTATAACTATAACTAACTATTCTTAACTCCATCAAAGACTCCAGAAAGATATAATATTACCTAAGTAAACAAGAACTAAGAAACTTTTAAAACTCTAGAAATGACAGAGACATCTCGCTGCCTGGACAGTCACCCAAAGTTCCTCTGTACCGTTGGGGCATCCATCTTCAGCCTTCAGGCCCATGGTATCCAGCAGACATTTCCATAAAGCAGGAAAATTCAAAGTCAGTTCAGTCACTATCTGTTGTGTCCTGCAGAATGTCTCGCAGACTCTTTTATGAATCAGGAACCCCGAAAGATCATCTCTCCTTAGGCAAGTTCAGTAGTCCTCTCTCTGTGGGTTCTCTGTGTCCAGTTTATGCAATAGTCCAGGCAAGAGCAGTTTCTTGCCCAAATGGCTATCAAACTCCATAACGAGCCTCTTTGATGCCCATCTTCCTTTGAAGTAGATTGGTGCTGCCAGGAGCAGAGTGTCTCATTGTCATGAAAAGTCCTCAGTTATTAAAACATTAAATGTCCTATTCTGTAATCTTTGAAAGACATGAAGAATGTCTATCTAAAATATATCTCTATATATCTAGAAAATCTAACTAACATGACTACAAGCTTTACTTTTATTGATGATTATCCATTAACAACCTATATTTCTTAATTATACAGTACATATTTAAATGAACTACACAATCACAATACCTTAATCAAAATCAGAAACACTTATACATATAACAAAATTGACCTTAAATCTCTATCAATAAAGCAAAATCTATACTAATGTAAATTATTCATATCTCTATCATATCCCCCTTAAAATGTAAAAGAACGTTTATAAACCATATTTGGGAACATGGGCGCAGTTTTTTCTCTCCAAACTGCTTCCTGCTGAATGGGGGCGTCGTTAATTAGGTCTTTCATGGTATAACCTGTGTGCTAGTTTCATCTCAGTTGGCAGTTGAGCGAAGCAATTTTCTGAAGATGTTCACTGCAACCCTTCAGGAGGGCGTGGTCCATCATACCAAATCGGAATAGAAGAAATGAACAGCGTCTCATCCTCTGTGAAAACAAAATAAGAAACTCCTTTCCAAAGCATCATGTCCTTAGATCCAAATTTCAAAGTTAAGGCATCAAAATATCTATGTCGGATTAGTTCAGCAGCATTTATCAATAAATATCTTTTAGCAGCTGTTGCTTCTTCCTCAGCATTCAAACAATTCAAAGAGAGCATAATAGCATACAGTATCAAGATTCTCTGTGTATTTTCCATCTTTGTGCAGCTTTGTTTTAACCTCTATTTTGTTTATTTTTACTTTTAACTCTTTGCTTTTTGAGACAGGTTCTCTGTATCTTTGACCTGAAGTAACTCTGTAAATCAGGCTGTCTTTGAACTCTCAGAGATCCGCCTGTCTCTGCCTCCCAGGCATTCGGGATTAAAGGTGTACACTACTACACCTTGAACTCACAGAGATCTGTTTGTCTCTGCCTTCTAGGCACTGGGATTAAAGGCGTGTGCTACCACACACACAACTTTCTTCCTTTTTTTTTTTGTTACTTTAAGAACTTTAAATTTTAGTCTGCATATATTTTTAACACACTTTAAACCATTTAGAAATTTTCTTTGTCTTTGAATCTCTCTTTACTATATATCTCTCTTTTTCTGACCACACGAGTCTTTAAATTACTGAGCAATATGGGTAGGATTAAAGGCGTGGCTTTGCCAGCTAGATCCAGTCCATTCCTTAGCTTTCCAGCCTCATGGCTGAGGTACTGGCTGTAGCCAGCAAGCGAGCTTCAGCAGCCTGTGTTTGCAAACCGCAGGGACCGCCTGCGTAAAAGAGTCAGAGTTTGTCCTGGCAGGACAGCCCAGAAAGCCGGCATTTTTAAATGGCGCAGCTTTTTTCCTGCTATGGCTGAAAACCGAAAAGCATGCGTTCAGCTTTAACCGTTTAAGTGTTTCGTGGCAGGACCTCTTAATGAGCTGCAGGCTTTTGCAGCTAAAGCTGAGTCAGGAAGCCTCTCTTAGATGACGCGCCCGCTTGCCTCTAGCAAGCAGAGCAGACCCGAGAACACAGCGAGTCAAGTTGCCATCAAACAAATCGTAGCACTTTACTCCAAATGCTCTATTCAAAAGCTCTGTCTCCCGCAGGAGCCAGACAGAGATCGCAATGGCGGCACAGCCCCAGGAAGTTGCGATTTAAAATGACAAAGTGGTTTTTCTGCTACTGTTGCTGAATCAGGAAATCTCTCTACAGCACGACACCAACAAACAGCAAAAATCTGTGTTAAACTCTCTCTCCCTTATTTTTAAGCCTTCTCAGGTTTTTTAAGTGGGTTTCGGCTGTCCACATGTCTGGGCGCCAACTGTAGTAATATGGGGCGGCAGGGCTGCGTCCCCCACACCCGGCCGCCCACATGGCTAGCTTATGCCCCGAAATAATTACACGGACACTGTATTCTTTTAATCACTGCTTGGCCCATTCTCTTCTAGGCTAATTCTCACATATTAATTTAGCCCATTCCTAATCATCTGTGTGTAGCACCCCAAGGTGCGCTTACCGGGGAGATTCTAGCCTAGTCCATCCTGGGTCCGAGCTTCATCCCGGGAGCAGGGCATGGCGTCTCTCTCAGGCGTCTGCTCCCGCGAGGAAAGCGGTCGAGTCTCCGAGCTCACTTCCTCTTCCTCCCAGCATTTTGTTCTGTTTACTCCTCCCACCTATCCTCTAACCAATAAAATGGGCCAGGGCAGTGCCTTTATTAGCCAATGACCTTCCTCCATCAAGAATTCCTCAAGAAAACCATAAAACCTAGTTAGTTTTATGTCAGTTTGACACAAGTTAAAATTATTTGAGAGAGCCTCAGTTGAGAAAATGCCCCATATGACCAGGCTGCAGGCAAACCTGTAGGGCATTTTCTTAATTAGTGATTGATGGGTCAGGGCCCAGCCCATTGTGGGTGGGGCCACCCCTGAGCTGGTAGTCCTGGGTTCTAGAAGAAAGCAAGCTGGGCAAGCCATCGGAAGTCAGCACCCCTCATGGCCTCTGCATCAGCTCCTGCCTCCAGGTTTCTGCCCTATTTGAGTTCCTGCCCCGACTTCCTTCAGGGATGAACAGCAATCTGGAAGTGTTAAGTCAAATAAACCCTTTCCTGCCCAACTTACTTTTTGGTCTTGGTGTTTCATCACAGCAACAGAAACCCTAAGACAACCAGTGAGTTAGTTCTGTGTTGGCTAACTAGTCGTGAGCATGGGGGCTGCCCTGAGATGTGGTTGATAGACCGACCCATTGAGACTCCATTAGAGAAAACCGATTTCCCCCTTCCCAGCAGATATTGGTTGCAAATGGCTTCTTGGTTAGGGGTGGGACCCTCCTCTCAGTGCTGGGATTTTGTGTGGTTTGGCCCTGTGCTGGTCTTGTGGCACAGTCTCTATGAGCTGAGCTGTGCATCAGTTCTATCGTGTCTAGAAGATACTGCTTCCTGGGCCCATCCATGACCTCTAGCTTTTATGGTCCATTGGCCTTCTCTTCTGCATAGGTCCTGAGACTTGATGATGAAGATATCCCTTTTTGGATCGAGTGCCCCAAAGTCCCGCACTCTCTCTTCACACTGTCCATTTGGAGATCTCTGTGTTAATCTTCAAGAAGAAACTTCTCTGAATGAGAAAGTCTTGAGACAGAGCTTCACAGAGCCTGGAGCTTGAACTCACGAACTGGCCAAACCTTTGAGCCCCTGGATCTGCCTGGATCTGCCTCCAGTACTAGGTCTGCACGTGTTCTTAGCTGTTTTTGTTTTGTTGTTATTGTTTTTATGTGATCTCCAGGGAATCTGAACTCAGGTCCTCACCCTTGCACAGCAAGTGCTTAACACGCTGAGCCATCTCCCTAGCTCCCTGACCGTAGCTTTGCTTGAAGAATAGATATGTAGCTACTTTTAGTCTGTGCAGCAGATTCAATGGAGTCAAAGAGAGACTGTAATCAGGGCTCCACGACCTTCTGTTCCTATACATTTGCCATGGAGGAAGTTAGAGCTTGTGCCAGCCTGGGTCCCCCCTTTGTTTGTCACATTTTATTGATGTGAGCCATGGAGAGGAGATTAGGAATCAGGGTGTGTCACCCCCAGAGAGCACTTCCCATGTCTCCCTCGCCTCACTAATTTAGTCATTGCTGTGAAGAGACACCATGGATCAAGGTAGTTCTTATGAAAAAAAATTTAACTGAGGACTGAGCTACAGTTTCAAAGGCTGAGTCCATTATCATCATGGCAGGGAGCACGGTGGCTTGCATGGCATTGGAGCAGTAGCTGAGAGATATGTCCTGATCTGCAGGCCAGGGTGCGTGGGGGGGTGGTGTATGGTGTGGTCTTTGGAAATCTCTAAGCCCACTTCTAAAGACACCCTTCCTCCAACAAGGCCACGCAACTGTTAATTCTTTTTTAAATAGTATACCATTCAAACTGATCAGTGGTGGTGCATGTCTTTAATCCTAGCATTTGGAAGGTAGAGGCAGGCGGATCTCTGTAAGTTCGAGGCCAGCCTGGTCTACAGAGTTAGAGAGTTAGTTCCAGGACAGCCAGGGGTACACAGTGAAACCCTGTCTCATAAAAAAAAAAAGGAGGAGGAGGAAGAGGAAGAGAAGGAGAGATAGAGATAAAGAGAGAGGAGAGAGAAAGAAAGAAGAAAAGAAAAAGAAAAAGAAAAACATGCCACTCCCTAATGACTAACCATTCAAATATATGAGCCTATGGGGGCCATTCTTATTCAAACCGTCAGAGTCACCCATGGTATTTTTTTTTAAATCTAAACCTGGGTAAATGACTGATCTCTTTGCTGTGATGAAATGCCTAGCAAGAAGCAACTTAAGAAAAGTAAGGTTTAATTTGGCTCATTGTTTCAGAGGGCTCAGTCACTGCGGTGAACATCACTGCTTATCTCAGCAGTAAGGAAACAGATCAATGGATGCCAGTGGTCATCTTGCTTCCGCACACTGGTCCATGCAACAGGGCCACCCACATTTAGAGCAGATCTTTTCACTTCAGTTCACTCAGTCCAGAAAGTCCTTCACAGACATGCCTGGAGGCTCGTTTCTATGGAGATTCTAGATCCTGTCAAGTTGACCATATTAACCATCACAGAGACCTCAGTGGGCTGTAGACATCTTGGCCTGCTCCCTATTCACCAAAATGACCTCCAAGGGGCTTGTACTGGCTTCTACCATCCTTCTGGGAACTAAAGAATTTGATTCACGGTCCATGGGCCTTTCCGGGCACCTGCTACAATTGAATGTTTCCATCTCTGCCAATCCTAGAGACTTAAAGCGCCCTGCATCACCATGGGGCTTTAAGAACTTTTAAACTGGGTGAACAGAGCCTTTTGGTTTTGCGGTGTATACTGACTTCTGTGGTACACCTGCAGTGACATTTTGCTATAATTATATGATCAGAAGAAGAGAAAAAAACACTGGTCTACTGTCTACAGATAGAGGGGACGGGAGAGAGAGCCCATAATGACTGTTGATATTTACCTGCTAGAGTTAACTATGCATCTTCAAGGTGGTGGAGGCTCACAGAAGGTTTAGTGGCTGAGGAAGGTAACATTGAACACTTGGATCCAGAACTTCTGGTCGGGGTAGTGGCAGAGTAGTGTCACTCCGAGCTTCAGCAGATTGTGGCTGAGCACACTTCTTTCTCTATAGCCTCTTTGGATGAGGCCGTGGGGCTTCCATGCCAGATGGCCACTCTGGCATAGCTTCTGTGACAGCCACCACTGGGCACCGTGTTGAGACCGTCCCCCTTATCACTTCCTCTGTCTCTATTGTTGTTGAGGTTGAATGGTGGAAGGTTTGCCCCATTCCAGCCCTGTTTCATTCAGACCCGTTTCTCTCTGCTTTAACGCTCCAGAGCCCCTTTGAGGAGCCCCAGCTGTGGGCAGACCTCCAGCTGTGCACACACCTCCAGCCTTCTCCCACCCTGGAGTGACACTCTTCATCTGTCCTTGCTTTGTGACCTCAGATGAGAGCCTTCATGCATGCAGGTGAAGAAGGCCACAGGACTCTCACATCCGGTTCTCCTGCTCATCATTTCCCTCACAGTCAGGCTGATTTGGGGACAAACACCAGAGACTATGTGACAGTGGTGGTGGTGGAGTGGGCACCTCAATCCCCTCGAGAGATCCCTGTATATTCTTTCATCATCTCTCCCCCTTGAATCCCCACTGTACAGTAAAACAATCCTGCATTACTTCCAACTTTAAAATATATAACTCCACACGCAGACAATACCAAAATATAAAAGGGCTCATAAATCCCTTGAACAGACAGGGGCAGAGCTCTCTGCTCTGGGGAAGACAGAATGGACCTTGTCCACTCTCAGAACCAGATTGAGCTAGCTAAGACAACCTCATGCCTGCATTTTGATAAACACAGTGGTGACTGGGATTTGATTCCTGAACTAGGAGAGAGACCGTCAGCTCCTGGGATTATCCAAGTAGACCACATGATTGAAGGAGAGGAGGTGGCAACAGTCAGAAGCCAGCAACTTACAGGCTAGGTCCCAGCTGTGACCTGCCCCTCAACCCCCAACTCCAGCCCTGACCTTGGAAAATCCCTTACTACGTATCCAATTCTGGAGGTCAAGTCAGGACTCAGAGACAGGCGCCTGTGTGAAAAGTATCTTTTGATGATAGATTAGCTGATGCTAGAAACAGCTCAGCCTCCAAATCCTGCTTCCTCAGAAAGTGCTAAGCGGTGTTGTTAGGGGATCAAACAGGGAGGCCTTTGTGTGGGATGCCAGGATGGTTTTGTTAAATTATGAAACTGGCTCTAATAAACTGCCAGAGGTACCATCTGCAACATGCTTGGCACACCCCCCGACATACACACACACACACACACACACACACACACACACACACACTGTTCCCCAAGCTGACTGAATTACTTGTACACAACTCATTTTACTTTCATAGGGCATTCAATTGCACAGAGACCTTGAAATCTTTTACAGTCAATTCATGGCATCTGGCTTCTGTCAGGAAGTTTTTGATGGATTTTGTCTTAAAGGGATGAAAAGGGGGATTGGATCATTCTACAAGGTCATGGAAGCCGATGTCAGTGGAGGAACTGCTCATCCCTGTTGAATTCTGGCTATCTCCTGGCTACTGCAGAAAAGATTTTGTCAAACTGACGCAGGTACCAGGAACCTTGGCTGTTGTCGAGACCCAGAGGTCTCAATGGGGAGAATGCACTGTACCCTCTTGGATATGGTGAATGAATCTTGTTATGTAAAATAATGTGATGGTTAGTGGCAACTGTCAATTGGCACAATGTAAAATCACTTGGGAGGAGAGTCTCAGGGAGGAATTGTCTGAAGCAGATTGGCCTTCAGTCATAGCTGTGGGGATTATCTTATGTTAATGGACATGAGAAGGTCTATCCTCTATGGGTGACACCATTCCCTAGGCAAGGGTCCTGAACTTTATCGGAGTAGGGAAATCAGTTGAGTGGGGAATTCAGGCAAGCATGAATGAAGGCTCTTCTTCTCTCTGCTCTTGACTGTGGGGGATGGGATGTTACTAGCTGTTTGAAGTTCCTGCCTTGAATTCCCCACAATTATGGACTGTGATCTGGTAGCATAAGCTGAAATTAACCTTTTCTCCCTGGGTTGTTTTTCATGAGGGTATTTTATTACAGCAGCAGAAACAAAAGTAGGGCAAATGTGTCCCCCTATGCATGATGGCTCCCACAGCTCTGGGACGTTGGGCTAGCCTCTGCTATCTTCTGCTCAGTCCTTCACCCCTAGGGTATTTGGAAGAAATTCATGACATTATGGCGTTTCATCTGCAACTAGGAAATATATTTTTAATGGTACAAGTGGTAGTCACTTATACCTAGGACAGCCCAACAGTGTCATAACAAAAGCCCTACACTGTGCATGCTTTGAGTGGAAGCTGCCAAGACACTTGTTGTCCTGGCTGCTGCCCAGAAGGGTCAAGGCAAAAAGGACCAAGGAGGTAGACATCAACTTTGCAGAGCTATTTCAGTCTTGAATAGTAGCTGCCTTAAAGAGCAAGGTTTACTACCAATAAGGTATGCTGTCCTCCTGAGCAGACAGACACAAGTATTGCCTACTGGGCTATGCGCATGTGTGTGTGTGTGTGTGTGTGTATACATGTGTATGTATGTGTATATGTATGTGTGTGTATATGTATGTGTTTGAGTGTGCGTGTATATATGTGTGTGCTATTGGTTCCACTTCTTTAGAGAATTCTAACACAGATACTTACCTTTATGTTTTCATAGAGGAAATCACAAAATTAAATAGATTGCATATCTATCTTTCCCATGCATGTACATACATGCTTAGTATCCACCTGGTTTATATTCATGTATATGCTTAAAATAACTTTGCAGAATAGGAGCTGAAAGAGCATCCAGTTGTTTCTGAGGTGAGGCTAATGGATGGTGTTCAGGGGCTGAGTGAAGAGGAAAGAGACCTGTAGAAGGAGCTGCGAGCTGCATTCCTGCCACCCAGCTCCCGGCTGCCTGGCTAGCTTATGCCACAAAATAACAACACACAAACTGTATTCATATAAACACTGCTTGGCCCATTTCTATTAATGTGTGTAGCACCATGAGGTGGTGACTCACCAGGGAGATTCTAGCCTACGTCCATCTTGGGTCAGAGCTTCATCGCGTCTGCCCCAGAGAGCAGCAGCATGGCGTCTGAGCTCACTTCCTCTTCTTCCCAGAATTCTGTTCTGTTTACTCCACCCACCTATGTTCTAAACTGTCAGGCCAAGCAGGTTCTTTATTGATTAACCAATGAAATCAACAGATTGATATGACACTCCCACATCAGAGATCAACATCCTTTAGTGCTCTTGCTCCAAGTGATCTGTTGCAGACTCCGGTTGCATACCTCCGCCAGCAGCAAGCCAGTGGAGCACTCAGGTACCCTCAGCAGCACTGTCTGCTCTGTTCCCAGGATATACCACATTGCAAATCCTGCCTGGGGCTCTGTGCTCTGATTCAGACTGGCCAGTGTCTCCTGCCTGAGAGCAGAAGATCTTCCAGAAGGTTCTTCAGTGTCTCTCTGATTTCCTGAGCATCTCAGGAGAAGAACTGACCTTTGCACACATGCACAAAAGATGCAAAAGTTTTAGACAAGTTGACTTCAACAAAAGTCTCCGGTGCGGCAATGCTGTAGCCCAGTATTATGGACTAATCCTGGACTCTATTTGATACATGAAAGATAACTGATTGCATTGGCTATGGACGAGCTATGGCAGCTGGCTTACAGAGCAAAGGAGATGGGTGCTCTGAGAGCCCTGGATTTCACACTAAGGATCTCACAGTTGTGGCTCTGATTCCTAGGAACACAGCTCTGAGACAAGCCACCGCCTGCGCTGTTTATCTTTTGAGACCATCATGCCGTGAAGGGCATAGGCCTGAGCGGAAACGACAGAGACCTTCAAGCCATTCTTAGTGCTGAGCACCTACACCATTGCCACCTCCAGTTGACCTGCCCTATGAGGGAGCCCTGGGAAGGGAGGCTTCCAGTCAGTCCTGTGCAGAATGCTGAGGGACGAGCCCTGCTAAATCCCAGGGACCTGCAGCTACATCAGCAAAACAGAGGACTCTTGCTGTTTTGTGCCTCAAAGTGTTAGAGTCCTAGAGAGTTGGAATCGTCTCTGCTCAGAAACCAACTACTCTGGGCCGGTTCTACCAAGAACAAGGATCAAGAGTCTAAGGATGAGGAGATTTTCCCAGGTTTGTGTATCTGCTCTATTGCAGCCTCCGAGGCAGGCACTGCCATTTAAATCTATGGGATGAGAACAACAGAGAAGATAGGCACTGAGAATCTCAGCAAGAGGGATATCTATGTGCACCCCTGTCCCGAAGCAGACTCACATTGTGGTATCAAGGGGCCACCAGGAGTTGTGCTGGGACATTGTAGGTGCCATCCAGGCAGCAGCTGTCTGGTCATGGTAATGGTGTCTACGGTCCCACTAAGACTCCCTCCTCAGATGGGAAAATGGAGCTACGAGGCTGCAGTCTCCACAAACGGCCATATGAGTAGTTCTGTGATCATGGGAGGGGTGAGGGCCAGGGCTGAGCAATGAGGGTGGCAGACATGGACACACAACAGAAGGGCTGGCAATACCAAGCCTAGGTTAGCATTGTTACATGGTGCAGTGCTCTGATCCTCCTGGGCCTGTGTGTAAGTCTCCACCTGTACTGATGTGAGCTGTGGGTGGCTTCTTGGAGGTAAGGTGTTCTCTCTCTCTCTGTGTGTGTGTGTGTGTGTTTGTGTGTGTGTATATTTGAGTGTGTGCTTATGTATGTATAGAAAACCTTGGGTGCTGTTTCCTAAAAAGCTATCCATCCATTTTTCCTGTGTTTTTCATTTGTTTAAAATTTTTATTTTATTTTATATGTACTAGTTAGTGTTTTACGTTTGTGTATGTGTATGTCTATGCACCACACATATGTAGCACCAGAGAAGCTGAAGCAGGAGGATCATGAGTTCAGGGGCTGTGCCTGTGGCTTCAGCACTGGGGAGGATGACACAGGAAGATCATCAGTTTGAATTCCACACAGGCTATACAGAAAGATCCTATCATAAAACAAAACAAAAACACGGCTGGCACCATCACTGACTGGACAGCTCTCTCGATTCCATCTCTCCACACCTGCTCTGTGCACACACAGTGAAACTATAGGAGACAAGAGCCTGGCTTTGACCTTTTTACCATTCCAATGGCCTCCGGGAGCAGACTTAATTTGTTAAAATTAACTTGTATTTCAGAAACCCTGCCTTGAATTATTCCAACCAACTATTCTGTCTACTCCCGTATCCTCTTTGCCGCTAAAGAGCACCTTCATTGGTTCTCAGATTGCTAACAGCAAATGGGAGAAAACGCACGTCTCATGATCCTGCCCCTCCTGAGTCTCCTCTGATGTCTGCCCAGGATTGGATGTAGCTTCATGTGCATCAGGCTCTGCAAATTTTTCCTCCCTCCTTTCTGCCCTCCCTTTCTTCCATTTCTCTTTCTCTTCCTCTCTTTCTCTCTTCCTCTCTTTCTTCCTTTTTCTCTCTCTTTCTCTCTTTCTCTTTTCCTCTCCTCTCTTTCCCTCCTGACATAGAATAGTTGCTCCTGGCAACTGCCACTTCCAAGGAGCAGACACAGCAGCAGGTCCTGAGTCTAGAAAGACCGGAGGGGAGAAATAAATTGCCGTTCTGAAGGCTTGGCTCAAGCTCAGACTCCGTGCCGAGGACCATTCCCCACACTTTGGATGCTCAGTCCTCATCCCAGCACACAATACTTTAAGACAGCTGAGGAGCAGCTACCCTCCTATGGTGTGAGGCTGGCCAGGCATCCTGAAAATCACCTTTCTCTGTGTGTACCGATTCTAGGCCAGCTTTTGAAAGCATAAGTCCTGGCAATGGACTTTGGAAGGAAACAACAAGCTGCACCACTGTAATCTTATTGTCCCCATAGACTATGGCATCCTGGGCAAGGGCAGTCAGTGCCTTCATTGACAACGGAAGAAAGTGCCAGGGAAGAGGCCAAATGGCAACTAGATCTTTCTAGAAAGTAACTGTTTTTTAGAAAGGGACTTTCAGGTTGGCTCGGCCGTTAAGAGCACTGGCTGCTCTTCCAGAGGACCCAGGTTCAATTCCCAACACCCACATGGCAGTTCACAACTGTCTATCACTCCAATTCAGGGGATCTGACACCCTCACACAGACACACAAGCAGGCAAAACACCAATGCACATGATATAAATAAATAAATCTTTTTAGAAGTAGAAAGGGACCTTCTGCACTTCTCACGTGTTCACTGGCTTTAGTTTCTAAGTATGGAGATGCAAGAATCCTACTACTCCATCTAGTCAATGCCCATTTTCTTGTGTGCCTGTGTGTGTGCACATGGTCATATGTGAGCACCCATGTCCGCATACATTTGGAGACCAGAGGCCAACCTTGGGGTGTCGTTCCTCAGGACTCTATCCACTTTATTTGGTAACCGACAACAGAATGAGTGAAGAGGCAGAACAACATTCAGCGGTGAAAGGGAAGGAGATAGTGATTTGTGCTACAGTTTGGGGGGACCTTAGAAACATCGCCCTATACGAAGAAAGTGAGGAACCAAAGCCTCCTGTTGGATAAGTCCTTAAATGTAAAAAGAGTCTCTCTGGCAAGTCCAGAGAGAGAATTCACATTTAGTTTCTAGGGGCCATGGGGGAAATGGTCGGAAGTGGCTGTTACTAGCCAGGGAGTGTCTTCTTAGGATGATGGAAATGTTTCAGAATTAGAAAACGAGGGTGATGGCCTGACCCAGAAGTGCACAAAAACTAAAGGATTTTACACACAAAAGTAGTGGATTGGGACATAGAATGAGTAGATAAACAGATGATAGCTAGATGCTAGACAGATTATAGATAGACGATCAATAGTCAAAAGACGGATGGATGATAGATGTTAGACACATGATTGACAGGTAGTAGACAGACAATAGATGATAGACAAAAGACAGACAGACTATTGACAGATAGAGAGAGAGATGATAGATGGATGGATAGAGAGATAGAGAGATAGAGAGATAGATAGATAGATAGATAGGCAGATATATGATAGACAGATGGTAGATGGTAGATAAACTCAAATTTTCAATGTTTCCACACAGGACTTTCTGACTTCTGTTGTGAAAATAGCATGCACTCAGTTGAAGCCAAAACTTTGATTTTTAAATTGCTCCTTTCCCTGGGCTTTCAGCCTTTCAATCGCTATAAAGCTCTGTTGGGTTGTGTTGTTGGGCAATGGCAGCAGCTGCAGGTTTTTTGACAAGGCAGGGGTTCAAGACCAGGAGGTTGAGACCTGGATGTTGGGCAGGGAAGAGAAAAGGAGGGGATAAAAAGGAGAGGGAGAAGAGAAGGATGAGGGAGAAGAGAAGGAAGAAGGGGAGGGGAGGAGAAGAGGGAAGGCTGGGCAGGCTCAGTCCTTCAGTGAATTTTGTATTTTGGGACCACCATCATAATTCCAGGAGAATGTAAACATGACGCCCAGGAGGGGCCAGTATCCTGCTGCTGCTCCCAGTCTGTTGCCCCAAATTTCTTCACCTCTCTGGGTCCAGTGTCTGAGGCAGTTGCCAGCCTAAGAGCAATCCCTGCTATCACTCCGCAGCCCTGCCCACCTTCCCACTAGATTCTCCTGATCAGGAACCCAGCCTCTCCTACTATTGGCTCTTCCCACATCTTTGACAGTGCATATTAAGAATTGGGGTCCTGACCTGAGGGTCCTAGAGTGCTCTGTTGATGAGCTAGGGCTATAACTCAATGGCAGAGTGCTTCCTGGTGTATATGAGGCCTGAATTCAATCAACTGCGCTGGAAAAAACAAACAGGAGTTCTGCAGGTCTAGTTAGAGACAGTCAGGATCAGGGCTTGCTGAGTGTATGCCAGAGGTTCTCAACTTTACTGACGCTGTGACTCTTTAATACAGTTCCTCATGCGATGGTGACCCCCAACCAAAAAATTATTTTATTTCTACAACATAAATGTAATTTTGCTACTGTTATGAATTACAGTATAAATCTGTGCTTCCCAGCAGTGACTCCTGAGAAAGGGTCCTTCGGCCTCCAGAGGTGTAGCAACTCACAAGTTGAGAATTGCTGGCCTGAGTGAGCTCTGCAGCCTGAGCCAGGCCTACCCTGCCCAAGGAGAGGGTGAAGAATGAGCAGCTGTATCCAGCAAGTCCTCAGTCAAAGGTCCCTGGGGATGATCATGATTGATGGGGCATCCCCCAAAGCAAATCGGAGTCAGCAATGCTTCTCAGTTCATTCACCGTCTTCAGGGCCATGGGCTCAGCTCTGATGGGTCTGGAAGCCAGGATGCTGGCGAATGGACAGACACCGGGAACCTGAAGTGGCTGACTGACACACAGAGCCTGGTTACTCCCCACCCTCTGCAGCCTGCCTGATATCTGCTGGGCAGTCCTTCCCAGAAAGCTTGCACCTTCTGCTACCCTGGCCGGGCGGCGCCTTGGACTGTAGCCTCGCAGCAAGCAGCAGGTGGGCGGAGCTAGCGGCTGTGCTTAGTTCCCACCCTCCAGGCCGAGCCCTTGCTGACCCTACCAGGCCTTTCTCAGGAGCAGCAGGGGTGAGGTGGGGAGTGGGGGGCGGTGATGAGAAGTCACAGCTTCAAAGAAGAGCAGCAGGGCTGCCTGCTCTCTCTGCAGCTCCCCCCAGAGAGGCAGGAAGAGCCTCAGCCTGCCTGCTGGTCCACGGGCAGCAGGGCAGACTTCCAGTCCCCGGAGGCAACTGACCCTGAGGCAGAGGCCCCAGGAGGCCTCGCCCTGAGGACCCCGGGCCATTGTGCTTTTCTGTCTTGGGGCTTCTAGTCCTTTCTTGGAAATCACAGAAAGCAGAGCCCTGCGTGCTCAAAGTTTATTAGAAGACGACAAGTGGCCTGGAATGGAATGGTAACATATTTTATTTCGCACAACCTTTTCTGAGGGCGGACACCATGTCCGTGTGTTGGGAACTTAAGAACTTCCTCAGGCAGAGCGTGTTGGGATGACAGCTACTGGCTGCTCAAAAATGAGCTTTTGGAGCTTTTAATCCCGCCACAAACCCCATCCCAAGGGACTGCACCATTGGGAAGAAGGAGGGAGATTTATTTTAAGACTCACCAAGGGGCTGGAGAGGTGGTTTAGTGATTAAGAGCCCTGGCTGCTCTTCCAGAGGACCTGAGTTCAGTTCCCAGCATCCATCTAGTGTCTCATACCCGCCTGTAAATCCAGCGGATCCAGCACTCGACTCGCCCCTCACCGGGCTCATGGGTCCAGTGTTCATCCTCTCCAACATGCACCGCCCACCCAACCCCCCATCCACAGCAGAACAATCTAGAAGATGACGACAGAGATATCTACAACTCAGAGACAGAAAACAGAGGAAAGTCCCCTGGTCCTAACTCCTCAAACTTCCCTTTGGTTGCTTTTTTTTTTTTTTTTTTTTTTTGCCATTACCCCCCTCAATTTCTTCAGCACAGGCTTTTTTTTTTCTCAGCAGCTCACACAAGTTTTGACAAAAGTTTTTTATCTCCTTCCCGAGTTGGATTGAAGCGATAAGATGAGTCTCCCAAGCCTTCAGATTATAAGGAATAAGAACGTCTCCCCCCGCCCTCCCTGTACAGCTAAGAAGGAGATGTGGAGATGAAACCTGTTCCAGGCCACTGGGAAGTTCTGACAGAAACACAAGAAGAGACTTATGGCCCCAAGGTTGGGGTATCCTGAGCTGGGGCAGGGCCTGAAGCCTTTGCTTGACCCATCAGGCTCTTCCAGGCCTGGGGTCAGCTCTACTCTCAGGCCTTCCAAGTCAATCTTTGGAGGGACTGACCACCTTCCTCAGACTCCCACAGAAGCCCTGCACAGCAACATCTGTGTGGTCAAGCAAGTTCCCAGCTGCTTCCACTGCAGACGTGGGCATGACAGGAGCAAACTTTGGGGACAGAGGGCTGAAGGACATGCTGGCCACCACTCTCTATGCTTGTCACGTCTCCCCTGCAACCTCCCCATTTCTGGTCCCCAGCAGTGGAAACAGGGGCTTTCTTCCTCAAGCAGTTCATGGGGACAGCTAGCTGGCTGCACCGCAGTGTTCAGCGATGTGTTTCTCTGGGGTATGCTTGTCTGCAGGGGACCCTGATGCCTGCCTATGTGTGGAGATCAAATAGCACCTATGGCTAAGAGCCTCCTCAGCCCTGAGAGCCTAATGGGGTAAGCATGGGGGTCTGAGTGCTCCCAGGTTACAGCATTATTTTCCCTCCCCTCCCCTGTGCTTTCCTTCCCCATCTTTTCCTTCCCCTCCTCTTCTTCTTTACCTTCCTCTCCTTTCCAAAGCAGAAATGATTCTGATGGTTAATATTGGTCGGCAATTTGGCAAGATGGAAAATCGCCTAGAAGATACACCTCTGGGCATATCTGTGAGGAAGTTACCAGAGAAGGAAGGACCTTAACTGACCCCATGATCTGGGGTCCAAAGAGAGAGGGAAAGAGCTGAGTACCAGCAAGAGATGACCCTCTGCTTCTTGACTGTGGATTTGATGTGACAGCCGCCTCATGTTCCTGGGACTAAATCCACTCAAGCTGGAAGGCAAATAGATTTCTCATGTTGCCTTTTTATCATGGCCTTGGACAAGAAACCAGTATCAGAGACCCCAGAGAGCCCCACGTCTCAAAGATGCCATTTCTGAAAGCGGGGACACAGAGCTGACTTGAACTTGCAACCTCTGGAGCCGCCAGTGAACGTCTCTGGATTGTGAGTTGCCCAGTCTGGGATTTCCATGCAGTGACCATCACAGACCCAGACAATGCCCATGGGCGGATCCTTCTCTGCTTGGTCCCCTCCCTCCTGTGCTGTTGCCCCCCTCTCTGCCCCTGCAAGAGATGAGAGTTTGTGCTTTTACTCATGTTACAGGGAAAAGTATTAGCATATATTGTACAGAATGATGAATTTCATAATTTTTTTACTTTTTATTGAAGTGTATGTTATACTTGAGCATACTACTTCGTTTGCACCATATATAACATATGTTTACTTATAGTATCATCTAGATTCCTCATATAAGAAGCTGTGTCTTTCTGAGTCTTCCTTATTTTGCTTGACTTCTGAGCTCCGGTTCCATTCATTTCCCTGTGATGATGTCACTTCTTTCTTTATGACTAATACCCACTGTGTGTATCTACACTTCCTTGATTCCCTCACCTACTGGAGGCCATCCAGGCTGATTCTGTATCTTGGGCACTGTCAATAGGGCTGCAATAAACATGGATGTGGGGGCGCTTCTGCAGAAGACAATCTATCTCAGCCTGGAAAAGAATTCAGAAATGACCTTCTTGGGACCCAAGTTCAATTAACAAAAGGAGTATGTCATTCCGGGAGTCCATCATTGTCTTTTGGTTCAGTTTGCTTATTTGTTTTTGAGACAGGGTTTCTCTGTGTAACAGACCTGGCTGTCCTGGAACTCGCTTTGTAGTTAAACTCACTGCGATCCGCCTGCCTCTGCCCTCCAAGTGCTGGGATTAAAGGTGTGCACCACCCCCTGCCTGCCCCCTCATCATTTTGGTACTTCCTTGCTGACAAAACAACTGGCCAAAGCAACTTAAGGAAAGATGGGCTTGTGGTGGCTCAGTTCCAGGGCACAGTCCATCGTGATGGGGAAGGCTTGGCAGCGGGAGCATGAGGCAGTTGGTCACATGGCATTCAGTCAGGAAGCAGAGAAAGATAGATGCTGGTGCCCGGCTCCCTTTCTCCGTTTTGTTCCGTGCAGGCCTCCAATCCATGGAACAATGCTGCCCATATCCAGAGTGAGTCTTCCTACCTCAGTGGAGCCCATCCAGAAACTCCCTCACAGGCATGCCCAGAGGAGACTAGGGCTCACAGAGTTTAGTAGGCAGCTGTGGGCCTGGGTGCAGGGAAGTGGTTTCTCCTCCCTGCAGCAGGACCAGGTGTACCTGTCTATGCATGTCCTCTAAGCTCCTCCCAGACCCACGGCTCTTTCCTTGGCTTATCTGCCCTGGTCACACACCCACAGAGGACCTGTGCTTCCCAAGGGCAGAAAACTGAATACAGTGTAGACAGGTAAGGTACCCAGGCTCAGCCCGCTTGTGGAGAGCCAGGCAGAGGACTGAGGGGGTCAGCCATGACCAAGTCCTCTCCCTAGGCGCTGTCAACTGGAAAGGATTTCCTTGTCTCTGTGGGATTTGGCCCTGGTCTTTTGTATAAATCAAAGACGAAAAAGAATGTCTCTAGCTTGCTTAGGCTATCAAACAAGAGCCCGAAGGAGCAATTCAGTCACTCTTGGGATTCGAAACCACCAGTGTGTGTGTGTGTGTGTGTGTGTGTGTGTGTGTGTGAGAGAGAGAGAGAGAGAGAGAGAGAGAGAGAGAGAGAGGACAGTACCCCTTGCTATCCCTAAGGTACTGTGCTGACAAATCTTCTGTCAACTTGACACAACCTAGAGTCGTCTGAGAGGAGGGAACCTCAGTTGAGAAAATTCCCCACCAGACTGGCCAGTGTGCAAGCCTGTGGTGCATTTTCTTGATTGATGATTGAGCTCACCGTGGGCAGTGCCACTCCTACGCACCATAAGAAATCAGGCTGAGCAAGTCCTGGAGAACAAACCTTCTTCCGTTGCCTCAGCTTCAGTTTCTGCTTCCACGGTCCTACCTTGAGTGCCTGAGATTTCCTCCTGACTGACTGTAAGCTTTACGATGAAATAAACTTTTTCCTCCCTAAGTTGGTGACGTGGTGTTTACCTCAGCCATCACAGTTACTGTCTTCCTTGTTTTCTAAGGTGGAGACGCTCACTGAACTGGAGCATACCAACTAGGCAGACTGGCTGGCAGGGAGCCCCAGGCATCCTCCCGTGCTAGGATAAGTGTGAACCACCACATACACGGCTTTTTAAATAAAATGGGTGCTAGGAACTGAACTCGGGTCCTTGTGTTTCCAAGGCAATTCTTTACTGAGTCACCTCGCAGTCGTTCAGTTTGTGACATTTTTGCAAATACTATGAACAGTCTTTGTTGTATGTTTTTAACTTTAAAAACAAGACAGACAGCTTCTTTAAGCCCTGAACAACTATTAGAGCATGCCATGGGCACATAATAAGTGCCTGCTGATTTTGTGACTGGCAGACAGAACAATGCCATCCTCACCCATATCTTCAACCCTGTAGCCATGCCCCTTTCCTTGGCCTTTTGCTGAGCAAAGATGAGGACCCTGTGGGGAAGGGGGCCATGAGTGGCCCATAGTGGTTCTGGTCTGACCACAGAAGTCTTTAAACTTGGCAAATTTTTCCCAGATGTAACCACGTGGGACTGAGACTAGGAATACTCCCATCTGTGGCCACAGGGAGCCGAGGATAGAGATGTTATACTGGTGACTTGGAAGACAAGGGGACAGAGCTGGTTGCTACTAGAGCCTGAAAGCAGGAGCCTCTTGCAGGATTGCAAAGCTGACTCATGCACACAGGACTCCAGGCCTCCTGAGCCATCAGAGAGCAGAGCAAGAGTCTAAAGCCATGAGACTGCTGTGATTTAGCGTGGTGACCGTCACGTCCTCTCACGACCCTGACCGCATGCTTCTGCACTGCTGGAGGGTACAAGGTTCATAACTGTAGGATGGGTCCAGCAGGAGCTTTCCAGCCTCCAGTCACTAGGACCCAGCTCAGAGGCCCAAAGCCAAGTGAAAGAGGAATGGAGGGCCAGGGAAGCAGCTCATGGATAAGGCAGCTTGTCACCAAGCCTGACAACCTGAGGGCCATCCCCAGGATCAATCTGGTGGAAGGAGAGAAGCAACTTCTGCAGGTTATCCTTGGATAACCATGTTGTACCATGTTGCATGCAAACACACACACACACATATATACACACACACACATATATATATACATACACACACACACACACACACACACACATATATATAATTCAAGAAAAGAGGAGAAAGCCCGAGAGATGGCTCAACAGTTAAGAGCTCTTTTGTAGAGGACCCGAGTTTGTTTCCCAGCACCTCTACTGAGAGTCTCACACAGGAGCACTTAGAATTTCAGCTCCAGGAGATCTACTGCCCTCTTCTGGCTACCACAGGCACTGAGGTTCACAAGTAGCATACACACATATGCTACAAATGAGACTAAAAATAAATCCTAATAAAAAAAGAATCAAAAGGGGCTGGAGAGATGGCTCAGTGGTTAAGAGCATTGCCTACTCTTCCAAAGGTCCTGAGTTCAATTCCTGGCAACCACATGGTGGCTCACAACCATCTGTAAAGAGGTCTGGTGCCCTCTTCTGTTCTGCAGGCATACACACAGACAGAATATTGTATACATAATAAATAAATAAAATAAATATTAAAAAAATAAAAAAAAGAATGAAAAGCTTGTCTTTCTGTGTTGTGGTTGGAATGACGCTGCCTTGGGGTTTGAACACTTGGTGGCAGCTGGGGCTATCGTTTATGGAAACTTGACGGCTGCAGACACAGATGATGTAGCTGGGTCACTAAGTGTGGGTCTTTGAGGGCAATGGCCTGGCTTTGATTTGAGGCTTCTGGTTCAGCTTTCTTTATTTTGATCTGCCAACATACAAGAAGCACCATGTCCTAACACCATAAAGTCCACCCTCCCTTCCTTGCCATCATTTACAGGGGCTGTAGTCCCAAATAATCTCTCTTCCCTTAAATTGCTTTTGAGCAACTTTTAATTAATTAATCTGTCACATTAATTTAAAAAAAATAATTCACCCCCCTCAATGGAAAGTGAGGAGCTGGGTGGAGCTCCGTGCAAATGCAGTCATCTGTATCATCTGTCCTCAGTGTACCCACATTCCCCAGTGTGTGCTGTCCCTATGATGCACCCTGTGTAGTGTATCAGCTATGTATCTCTGCTTGAGCCTCCATAGGAGGTGGCCATCCTTCTGTTCATGGGTATGAACCAAGTTCTAAGCATGACTATTATTGACTAAAATTTGGTCAGGTAGTCAGGTCGTGGTGACACACATCTTTAATCCCAGCACTTGGGAGGCAGAGGCAGGCGCCAATCTCTGAATTCGAGGCCAGCGTAGTCTACAGAGTGAATTCCAAGACAGTCAGAGATACACAGAGAAATCCTGTCTTAAAAAACAAACAAACAAAAACAAAACAGAATTGGCCAGGTACCCACCCATAAACCAGCCACCGTGGCCAAGAGATACAGCGATGTGATTGGCCATCCCATGAGAAGAACATGAAGGAAACATTTTCAAGAAAGCATAGGGCCCTGTGGTAGAAGGTGGGAGGCAGAGGCTGTGTGTTTGCAGTAGGATCTTCTGTGCTGGCTCTGCTGAAAACACCTGTTCTGCTGCCATGCACTGAGAGGGACAAGGGCCTGTGACACATCCTTCCGCTGAAAGGATGCTTTGAAGCGTGCTCTGGTCATAGTGCCAGTGTAAGCCACGGCCATCTGTAACAGTCCCTAGTTCCCACGGGAAAGTCACCAAGGGTCTGGCCCCAGCACCCAACCTCGGGTCACTCTTGCCCCTGGTTTCACCATGGGCAGTTTCCACCCTGCAGCTGTCCCTTAGAATTTCTTCTGCCCTCCCTCCCGGGTGGACTGGAAACACTTGCCTTAGGGCTTGTTTTCGCGGACTCTGCACACTTGAGCCTTGGCCTTACCCATGGGAAATAAGCGGCCTTTTCAGTCCCCACCGACCTCGGCATCATCCTTAGAAGACCGTGACAAGGGACCTTGAAGATGGGCCTCTCTAAACAGCTTCAAAGTAGCCATCCTAGTGGACTCAGAGGCAGGGACCAAGCCGTCCACTTCCTCCTATGTCTCTGATCCCCCATCCCCCACCTCAGGTTAGAAGCTGTGGGACTGAGGGTCAAACGAAAGCCTCAAGGGACAGCAGTCCCCAGCAAGGCCAGAGAGAGTGGCTCATGGCTGATTCTGCTCAGGCTGCCTGAATTGACATCGCCAGACCCAAGAGCTCCCGGCTGAGTGCCTTGGCAGGAGCTTCAAAGCCCTTTGAGGATCCAGGCCAAGTTTCCCTCTCTTTTAAAAACAGAATAAAATGGCAATATAAACAAACCCTGGCAGAGGGGAAAGCCGCAAGCCACTTTCACCTTCTGGGTTTGCTGGAGTGGAGGTGCCCAAGGCCGTGACCCAGCCTGGTTCCACCATTGCATCTCCCCCGCCTCCTACCCAGCACACTGCAAGGTGTGCACAGTGGGTGACCTCGGGAATAATGACAGGACTAGGTTGCAGTCCCAAAGATACATAAGAAACTGTCCTCAGATTAAGGACATAAACGCCACACATACTACATCCGTGGCTTCCTGCAGGGCAAGGAGCCAGACAGAGCAGGATCATTGTTGTCACTGTTGTCACAGCTGGAAGTTGATATGTCCACATCACTAGTGGCTTTCTGCAGGTCACCAAGGCTTCTCGTGGTCTCCCTACGGAGTGGCTCCACAGAGTGAGCCAGGGTTTCCTCACAGCGTGGCGGCACCCTCTGCAGAAGCCGGAGAATGCTCCGTCACCACTCATGACTTATTCTCATGGCTGCTAGAAGCCTTCATCTGTCATCACAAGTCCACAAGGATCCCACAAGGACTACACGACTCTCCTCTTGACCGAGAAAGGGGGCTTCAGTCTGCCTCACACTGATGGGAGGCGCAGTTGTAGCTACCTTGTGATGGGACTTAGACAGGATATTAAACCGTAGCGTCTTTGAGGTCACCAGCTCCACTTCGCTGAAGATCTTTGTTTTTTTTGAGTAGCCTTGTCCACAAAGGACATCATTGAAACTAGAAACACTGACAGCAGGTTCAAGTTAAGAAAATGACGCATCGGCCTCGTAAGAAGTCAGATCTGTCCTATGTCTGGACACAAGGCCGTGAAATGGCTTTCTCATATCACAAGAGACAGTAGTTAATGGTACATGGAATCGAACCTCGGAATCGAACCTCTGTGTTATTTCATATGATCTTGAACGATCTCCAAAAGTTGGCTCAGTGGTAGAGAGCTCTCCTCGAATGTGCAAGGCCCCAGTTCTATCCCCAGTACTGTCAAAATTATAGTGAAGATATGTGTGTGTGTGTGTGTGTGTGTGTGTGTGTGTGTGTGTGGTGTGTTTAATGAAACTGTGATTCGGGTCTGCTCTGCCACAACCAGTGGGCCAAAGCAAGCTACTCTTGTGTCTCCATTTCCCCATCTGTAAAATGAAGCTAATAAGGATGATGTCATAAAACCCTGAGGAACCACATGGCTAGTATATGGAAAAGCTTAGGAAGAGTAATTGGGATTGAACTGAGAAATTTCTCTAAGGACAATACCCACTAGGAAAGGTGACATAGTTCCCAAGTGCCCAAGGTGCCCACTGGTGTTATTAAGTCTCATTTTGTCATCCAAACGTACAAGCTGGGTTGGTTCCTTCCCAGCCTGGCTTCTGAGGGAGAATGCCAGGCTCTGCCCCACTGATCTCGGCAGGTGCTGCCCAGTGGGTAAATCAGTGTTTCTCTGCCTTCCTAATGCTGCGACCCTTTAACACACTTCCTCATGCTGTGGGGACCCCAAACCATAGAATTATTTTCATTACTACTTCATAACCATAATTTTTGCTATTGTTATGAGCTGTAATGTAAATATCTGTGTTTTCTGATGGTCTTAGGTGACCCCTGGGAAAGGGTCATGACCCACAGGTTGAGAACCAGTGCTGTAGAGGCTATTCCTTAGGGCATCCTGGAGCCCCTTGTTTCTCTGTCCCTGACAACATGCCTCATTTATTTTCCTGCAAATGTCTCCTTGGGGTGAAGACAGAAGTATGAATGAGAAAGACCAGCCCACCTTAGCCCTGGCTCTCGCCCTCCCCTCCTCATTCTCCTTGGCATCAGGGCCTGAGACTCCTCTCTCAGCTTTCCTCTTTCTTGCCAACCACTTCTGCGTTCTTTGTCTGGTTTGACAGTTGGCTAAGGAAACTAGTAATCATTATAAGTAGGAAATTAGCACGATCTAATGTCACAGGCCTGTCATTTCTAGCCCCTCAGAAGGCTGAGACAAAAGGACTGTGGGTTCACGGCCACCTACAGCGTGAATTCAAGACTAGCCTGGGCAACTTAGTGAGATCTGGTCTCAAAATTATGGAAAGTACCAAGAGTTGATGAACAATCCCCAAAAGACACAGTTGAATCTGAAACTTAGACTCCCAGATGTGACTCTTTAGAAATAAGGACATTTAGGTGAGCTGGCACTGCCTGGAAGAAGAGATGTACCATAGAGATGCATGAGGAAGAGGCCTCCTAGAGACCAGACAGACAGCCTTGAAGAACCCTAAGTCAGGGATGCCTTAACCAGCAAACGGGAAGAGGAGCATAGGGCAGATGTCTGGAACCTGGGGGGGGGGGGGGGGCGGCCGTCTGGCTAAGCAAGTACTTCAGAGTCTGTCCCAAGGGCTGATTTTATTGTCTCGTTCCTCTGCTCTCTTACTCCACCCCTTGCTTCCATGGCCCATGGCTACTAACAGGCTTGCTAAATAACCCCAAGGAAGATTCTCCACTCCAAGTAAAGAATAGTTACAGATGAAGGGTCAACAGGGACTTCTGAAAGTAGACAATCTCCAGGCTCTCATTCTTTTTTATTTCAGTGAAGCCTTTGGGCCATTCTGAGCCACTAGAGAAGCTTATTGTCCGCAGGCAGGAATCTACCTGGGGGAAGCGCCCTCAATGCCTCATCTCCAGCATTGAGTCACGAGAGGTAAACACTTGGCCAGTCAGGAGAACACCTGCAAGGGAGACACCAGGAGGCCAGGAGAACCTCGCTGACCTGCTAGTAGGTCAAGGGGCTGAATAGTGACAATTACGCAAACAGGGCTGCCCCGTATTAGTCTACGCCTAAAAGAAACTGTTTGCTGTCTCTGCCTGACCTCCCTTGGGTGTGGAGCAAGCCAGCAAGTGCTCCTATGAGCCAGCCACTGGCACACCCTCTGCAGAACACAGCCCAAGCTGGCGAGGGGCCAGCCTTGGCTGCATCAGCAGACCCCGGGTAGGAGGTGTGTTCTGTTGATGATGGTGATTCCAGCAGCCATGACTCACACGGCAGAGGAAAAGCAGGCTGGTTCTGGGGCCTGGTGCTGAAAGCGTGCCTGTGAAGGGCGCGTGGGCCAGGGTGCTCTGATTCGGGTGTCTTCTTGGAAAGGAAGATGGTACCAAAAGGAGGATCACCCAGCTCCAGGGTCTAGAGAGAGTGGGGAGAAGGGGAGATGGTCAGTGTGGAACCACACAGGGAGGACTCAGCTTTGCATTGCTACCACCCTGGGGTGCACAGGAAGGCAGGAAGTGACAATGGAAGGGGGAGGCAAAGCAGCTGAGACAGTGGTGGCAACCTTCATAGCCCTGTCAGACGGACGGGAGCCTCACCAAACCTTCCTGCCAGGGTTCAAGGACGCAACTTCACAATCCAATGAGGCTGGTAAAGGAGCAAGTGGAAAAACAGTGCTTTCTAATCCAGCTGGATTCTTGGCCCCGGCATTGTACCCCTATACTGACCATGTCTCAAGATGGCTTCTTCCGCCTTGGTCCTCAAGGTTTCTGACACCTTGTGTTTCAGGCATTGACCTAGTCTGAAACGTGGCAAGAATATCTCCCTCTCACATTCACACTTGCTCCCTCTCTGCCTAGGGGCAGAGTTCTTTGGGAAGGATGAGCAGGCTGACCCAGCCAGCACAGGGCAGAGGCTCAGTGTGGACCCAATAGAGGGGCCAATGGGAGCAGGTGTATTGTTCAACCTCTAAGGACTCACACCCCATCCCAGGCCTATGCTAGCCATCTAAACATGGAGAGCACCCTGGGCAGAAGTAACCTGTCCATCCTTTACCAAAGTCTCCCCTGCACATGAACAATGCTGGGCACTCAGGTAGAGAGAGGGACATATTCATGCCAGCCACTGGCTGCAGTGAAGGCAGGCGCTGAGCGAGGGTTCAATGACCAGGAACTGGACAGAATGAAAGCTGGAGAGATGGACAGAGATGCAGGAATGGACAGATGATATAGACAGAAGCAAGGCTAGTGATGAGCTGTGTGGAAAGATATGTAGATGATAGATTCATAGATACATGGATGGATGGGTGGATGGATGGATGGAAGATAGATAGATAGATAGATAGATAGATAGATAGATAGATAGATATGATAGGTAGGTAAATGGATGGATGGATAGGTAGATAGATAGATAGATAGATAATAGGTAGGTAGGTAGATGGATGGATAGTTAGGTAAATAGATAGATGGATGGATGATAGACAAATGGCAGATGATTGATAGATGACAAATACATTTTAGACAAATAATGAACAGATGGATAACAGGTAATTGCTATATAGACAGGTGATAGGCAAATGATAAATCTATAACAGATAATACACAGAGAGATGGAGTTTCATTTCTTCCGTGGAACCAGCTCGCTGCTGCAGCCTACAGCGACTCATGTCCGCAGCACAGCTATGGACTGAAAGCTTGGGTGGTATTTCTCCTTCATGAGCCCTCACTCTCCTTCGCGCTAGGCATGGCTGTAAGAGCCCACCCACATCAGCAGAGCGAGCAAGCGAGCTCCACAGCCACATCACCTGTTAGCTGCCTTCTCGTTAGCTAAGAGGAGTGCTGGGGGGTAGGCTGACGCCCTCTTCCTCGCTGGGAAGCGGCACACACTGGGCTTCCTGGGTGGAAAAGTAGGGGTTCAGAGTGGCTATTGTCTGTCCAAAAGCTGCTTAGAATTTCACAGCAGAGGAGCCTAGAACAACACCGCCAGGTTCTGGGGTACATCCCCCTGCACTTTCTCAAAGAGCACTCGTGAGCACAATGATGACCAGCCCCCAACCCTGAGGAAGACCGTCCTCCATCCCAGCCACCACCCAGTCTCAGAGTGGAGCCTGCCCCCTAAGTCTCTCGTAAGGATGACTGGCGCCTCGCAGTCCCCTGCCCCGTGCCTGCTTTCGGACCACCCAGAGCGCTCCTCCAACCCCACTCCCAGACCCGCCTGCCACACTTCTCCCAACCCCCACTAATGGGAGTCCGCTGGAGGAGAAGTTCTCCAAAAGACAGCCTCATGATTCCCGGATCCTCCTCAGGAGCCTCCTTAAAAAAAAAAAAAAAAAAAAAAACCAGTGGCACCAATAGACTGCTTCGGGCAGGGCTCTGTACAGAATCAACCCTGGAGCAAGGCCTTTGTCCCTCTACTTTCCCGGGTCTCCCGCTGCGTGCCCCTGGTAGCTGCTGGCATTGTCTCATAAAGCGCCTCTGTCTTTGTGGACAGGGAAGGAATCTTGCAATTGTGTCTTCATCCCCCAACCCCTGGGAGGTTGGGGTTGATGAAAGAAACCACTGGGCACACTGGACAAGGAGCCTCTTTCCCCCAGAGAGAGAGATAAAAAGTGGAACACAGCAGAGAAGTGTCAGTGTGTGTGTGTGTGTGTGTGTGCGCGCGCGCGCGCGCGCGCGCGAGAGAGAGAGAGAGAGAGAGAGAGAGAGAGAGAGAGAGAGAGAAATGTGTGAGGCTCTGGTAAGATGTGCCCCAAACTTGCCATCTGGGTTGGTGGCTACTAATTTAATAAAATAATATGCAATCTCTCTCTCTCTCTCCTTTCCCTGTCCTGTCTGTCCCCCTTCCTCCCTTCCACTCTCCCTCGCGCTTCCTCTCTTCTTCCTTCTCTTCTTCCCTCCCTCCTTTTCTTCCTCCCTCCCTCCCCCCTCCCGGGTGTGTGTGTGTGTGTGTGTGTGTGTGTGTGTGTGTGTATGTGTTCCATGGATATGTATGGAGGTCTTGGCTAGCAGCAAAGCAGCTGCCTTTACCCACAAAGCCATCTTACTAGCCCATCCTGGGGAGTTTTAAAGGAACCAAGGGAAGTATGTCATTTCAAAGACCTGAAGAAGAGGGACAGAAACTTCAGGATCTTTCTGCATGCCCTTGGGGGAAGCACCGCCTCCTCTGTTTGCTTTGCGAGACCTCTGGGAACCTGTATGTCCAGACAGGGGACTGTGGTGACATGAGGCCCATCCATCCCACAACTCTGATCCCAATCCCCAAACTGGATGAACCGCTGGCTTGCACTCAGGACTCAGAACTAAGGCCTGGACAGTGTTTTGAGTGTTTTGAGTGAGTAACAGGCAGAAGACAAAAGTCAACCTGTTCTGTGTCTGGGGACCCCAGTGGCTGAACAAGTTCAGAGAATGAAGCCAAAGCCAGGCTGCTTTTCCGAGCTGTTATAGGACACGGAAGACAGAAAGCGAGTGACAAGGGAGCTGGGGAGATGGCTCCATGGGCAAAGTGCTTGCCTTGTAAGCATGAGAGCCCAAATTTGTATCCTCAGAGCCCACGTGAAAAGAGGGAAAGAGGCTCAAGCTTGCAATCCCAGCACTGGGAAGGTAGTCCCTACACAGGGATCCAGTGTCTCCCTCTGTCTGCAGGTCACTTGTCATTTTTCTAGTTGTGGCAAAGGCAACAGAAGGAAGGAAGGGTTTGTCTAGGATCGTAGTTTGAGGGGGCAGTCCATCTCATGGTCAAGAAGGCTTGTGTAGGAGCATGAGTCGGCTGGTCACGTGGTATCCACAGTCAGGCAGCAGAGAGAGATGGGTGCTGGTGCTCCTCTCGCCTTCTCCTTTTTATTTGGTCCCGCCCACAGGACAGGGACATCCACACTCAAGCTGGATCTTCTCTCCTCGGTTAAATGGATCTTCAAAAACCGTCACTGACACACCCAGCCATGTTGTTGTGATACTAAGTCCTGCCAAGTTGTTAATGAAGATGAGCCACCATGCCTACGTCTTCTGTTTTGCCCATACGCGGACTGAGAACAACATGGCGAGCAGGTTTGGGTTTCTGCTTGCTCTGGTTGATGAAGAGCATCCGGGAATAGTGGACCAAAGTCGAGGTCTCAGAGTGCAGACTCTGCTGGAGCTGGTGGCAGGTCTGTAATAACATCTATAGGCCGTCAGGAGTCCAGTACATACTGCCATTGTTCTGCTCCCTTCGGGCATCATAGGAGCCCCAGCTTGTTCTCAGGCTCCACATAGGATATCTTCAATGATGGACAGAACATTCTTCCCAGGGAGAACCTGCTGAAGTGCCCATGCAAGAGCTCAGAGAGGTCCTGGCCTCTGAGTCCCCCAGTTGTAGGTTATCCTTTTTTATATATAATGCAACCACCCCCCAAGTCAAATTCCCTGGAATTTGCCTGACTCTTCATCACCGCGGGCCCCACATACCACAACTTCCTGCACTTGCTTTGTCTTTTTGTATCCAGGAACAGGATCCTGAGTCTCTGCCCCAATCTCTGGCCATGAAATGAGGACAGTGATCATGACATTCTTGGGATTTGCTGAGTGATGGAATGCAGAACTGAAGATGACACTGGGTCAGGACCTGTGTCTCAGGAATGGAGGCAATGTACCAAGAGCTGGCCAGGCTCCTGCATAGAGCATCCCTCTGCCTGTCTAAGAGTCTGTAACCTCACAGCCTTGGCATGGATACCACAGAGATGCCCACTCTTTATCGAAGAAATAAGGATGGGAGCCATATTTCAAAGAGGGGGTGCCTTCAAGAGTTGGTCAGTGTGGTCCTGAGGACCAGACCAAGAGCTCAGGAGGTGAGCTGATGTGGGCAAAGGGAGCTAGGGAGGACCCTGGGGAGGGCCAAGCTGGAAGACCATCTCTCTCATGTGGCTCTTAAGACACCACCCCATCCTTCAACATACGTCTCCAGTGATGATATCACTGTTGCTTTCTCAAACACATCTTGTCTTGCAAGGGCCTCCGAAGAGCAAATACATAGCTGTAGTAATTGGGCCCATCAGAGACCCATGGTGTCTTTATTTTGGTTTCAGACTTACTATTGACTGGGCAAGCCAGAGAAGGGTATCTAGAAGACCCTTCCGTGTTGACCCAAGTCCTGTGAGCACTCACAAGGGCTTCCTGTCCCGACAGAGTCAGCCTTGCTACCGGCATTGAAACAGACCTGTTTATCCCTCAGTCACTCATGCCCCAAAGCCAGGACTAGCTTGACCTTGAGGGACAGGAAACCAATCAGAAGGACTTGGTCTCTTCTACACAAATAAGGACCCCAGAGTGGGACTTTTGCCCTTTCCCGGCCTTGTCCTTGTGATCTTTTCCCTGTCCTGGGAGAACTCAGGGTATTGGGGCCTGGGAGAAAGAGAAGGAATATTAACTCAACCAGGATGTGAGAGTCCCAGGGTGGAAACATGGGCTTGGCAATTCGAGATGCCTCCCACCACCTCCAAAGCCCTGGGTCACAGAGGCCACCACGGACTCTGGCACTTGCTCAGCCCAGCATCCTAAAGTGAGTGCGCTCATTCTTCTTTGGCATCCAGGCAGACTGGGCCTCCCACGGGCTGAAGGGGGCCAGGGAGACCACCATCTCTGCCCAGGTGGGAGAAATCCTGCTTCCCACACAGTAATTAGGCTTCCCAACTCTGCCCTGTACATATAATTACACTGCTTCCCACGCAGGGAAACAGAGGCAGAGGCCCGAGCCTTCTCTGTGTTGCAACTGAGCCAAGGCCCGGCAATCTTATCTCACTGTCTGACTAGGTGCAGGCTCACCTCAGCTGACCCAGGGAGTCCAGTCCCACCTCCCTGGAGACTAGAATGGGTCCTCTGCTGTCTGCGCAGAGGCCCCGCAGGCACTAAAAGGGCCAAGTTGGGTACAAGGCAGGCCTGAATGACAGAATCCCATCTCATGTACAGCTAGATCTGGGGCCAGATAATGAGAGTTTTTGAGAAGCTGAAACAAATGCTCTGGTTTTGATGCAAACAGTCTCTTTTCAGCAGGTCACTAGAGGTCATGAGAAAATTCATATTTCTTTAAATCACTGTATGGAACAAAAAAGATAAGTGGGGTGTCCTGGGCCTTTAAGAAATAAACATGGGCCATGTGGTGGTGGCAGACACCTTTAACACAACACACTGGAGGCAGAAGCAGGTGGATCTCTATGAGTTCAATGCCAGTTTGGTCTACAGAGTGAGTTCCAGGACAGCCAGGGCTACACAGAGAAACCCTGTTTTGAAACAAAATAAAAACAAACAACAGCAAACAAACAAAAAAATAAACATGGGCTATGTGATGGAAGTAACAGTTTCAAGTATTCTAATAGTTATCTTTTAAAAATTACATCTGAGTTATTTACTCTGTGTGTGTGTGTGTGTGTGTGTGTGTGTGTGTGTGTGTACAGGAATGTTTCAAGAGCAGAGAGATAGACCACGGATGTAAATCAGTTGGTAAATGTTTGCCTTCTTGACATGTAATCCTGGGTTAAATCTCAAGTACCACACAATCTGGGAGTGGAGGCCGGACAGACCACTCAGGGGTTATGAGCATGTAGTCCTCTTGCAGAGAACCTGTGTTTGGTTCCCAGTACCTATGTAGGACGGATCACAACCACTCCAGTTTCGGGGGGATCTGATGCCCTCTTCTACCCAGCATCACACTCATTATGCACACTCTCCCACACAGACAGGTGCACATACACATAGACATAAATAAATAATAAGCTAGATCTCTAAAGAATAAACTGAAGGTGGTAGGGTGGGCCTGTCATCCCAGCACAGAGGAGGTGGAGGCAGGAGGATCAGGAATTTATCATCCTTGGCTGCACAGTGATTTTGAAACCAGACTGAGCTTCATGAGAGTCTGTCTCAAAAATTAATTAATAATTAATTAAAACAAATCCCACAAGCAAACAAGCAAAAACCAAAGAGAAGCATGTAAAATATCACCATTTAACCCAATAAGCCAAAATATTATTTTATTTTCTCTCCAGGGGAAAATGGTTAAGGACCTGTCCCCTGGGTGCTCCATACATGAGAGACACATCCCTTGGTACCTTGTCCCTGGGGGCCCTGTATTCAACACCTCCCCACCCACACTGGGCTCATTCTGGAAGATCAGGAGCCAGTCAGGACCTTGGAGGCCCTGAGAACCAGTGCTCAGGCCAGAAGCTGTGTTCATCAGCCATGTCACCAACTAACTGGAGGACATGCCCCTTTGCTTTATCATCCCATTGTTCATTGAGACCACCTGTCTCTGTGGACACTGCCAGTCCCCCGCTTTGGCTCTGCCTCTCAGCCTTCTCCTTTCACAACTGCCAGAATCAGCTCCTGCATTCCAACGTGGATGCGATCCCAGCGCCTCGACACAGAGGGTTCAGAGGAGTCGCATATCAGATATTTGCATTACGATTCATAACGGTAGCAAAATTACAGTTATGAAGTAGCGATGAAATCATTTCACGGTTGGGGTCACCACAACATGAGGAACTGTATTAAAGAGTCGCAGCATTAAGAAGGTTGAGAACCACTGAGCTAAAGTTATCAGTCAAGAAGACCCCCAAGGGTCCCCAAATAATACCCCAAATATGGGTCTCTCGCCATAGCTACAAGTTAAGAGCCTCTTGCTAAAGACATCACACAGTTTGGTTCTCAGGTACAGAAATATCAACCTTAAATTGAGCAGGAAACGCTCACCCAGCTGGCTACTTTTCCTAGCACCTTCAACTTTCATAGCTGCGTTTTGTAGAAGGTGCTGTGTAGTCTGTGAGCTGGTGGGGGGGGGCGGATCATCAAAGGTCTTATTCAGTCTCAGATCTAGGAGAGATGAGCCCATTGGTGCAATAGTGGCAGGACTGTCTATGGGGTAACCGACCACTCTCTTGACTGGACTGAGGTCTGTTCAACTGTAAGTAATTCATGCCTGGCACTGTGAACATGGTCAGAAACGTAAGGCTAAGGAAATCATAGACCCTAGGATTTTCTAAATGCTCAAGTTGTCAAACTGCCTTCTAAGTAGCTATGTTTAGATCTATAGATTGGTTCTGCTTCCACAGAGAAGTTTCCTTTTGTGCTTGGCAGGAATTAATGCAGAGGCTCACTACTGTTCAAAGACCTGGGAGTCAGTCATAGATAGGGCTTCTAGAGGTGTGATTTCACCCTCTCTCAAGGCTCAGAAAACAGCAAGAAAAGGGGTAAAAAGCATGTAAGAACTGGGCAGTGGAAGCGTACACTCCCAGCACTTGAAAGACAGAGGCAAGCGGATCTCTGTGAGTTCAAGGCCAACCTGGTCTACAGAGTGAGTTCCAGGAGAGCCAGGGCTACACAGAGAAATCCTGTCTTGAAAAAAAAAAAGGCATATAAGAGTTGGAGGATGGGGAGGGAAACCTCAGAGCTCAGCAGTGGGGACTTCGGGTAGATGACAGACACACTGTAATTATGAAACTTGGAAGTGGTCCCGCTGTCTCTTTCCGGGAAACCGTGTATATGCTGATGTTATAAGAGCCCAGCCTGTGGACTGGCAGAGCTCCGGTCCTTCCAGAAGCAGGAACAAATAGATATTCCTGAAAGGCAGCCCAACCTGAATTCTGGGACTCCAGTGTCCTTGAGGTAAACATGTTGGGAACTATCTCCCCCCCCCCCCCCCCGCCCCGTGCATTCCATCAGGCACTTAAAATCTGAGGTGCCCTCTGCCTCCTGGCTTCATAAACCACATCAAAAGCCTTCGCAGGGATATTTCTCCTCTGTGAAACCTGAAGCCATCAGTGACCTGCTATTATGTAGGTAATTAGGCCACTCCCTGGCCCCGGTGAATACACACACGAGCTGCCAGGGCTAGAAAGGACAGGTGCCTCCCTAGGTAGGACACCAGTGGCCCAACTCCCAACTCCTCACCCTAAGAAGAAAACCTTACTTCCAACCCCAGATGACTCCTGAGGCAACTGGAGCCGGGTCCGACTACACCATCACATAGGGACAGTGGGGAATTCTTTTGGGCACAGTTATTACTCTGCAGCGGCAGCTGACCCCGGCAAGAGCTCATCCACAGAAACTGTGGTTGTTACATGGATAGTGTGCAGGAGCCCTTCTTGGGGATAGTGATGCCTCACAGTCCAAATGTCACCACGTGCCCCCTAGAGACCAAACCCAGAGGACCCTATAGATAACTCAGCTGGTCTATGCAAGTGGTTGTCATCAAGGTCAATGTATCCCCGCTTCTTTCCCATTGGACAGATGCTGCTTGTGTATGTGATGGCAGGAGCAACAGCAGCCATCCTGACTGTAAGAGGGGAGTTAGCCCGTGCTAAGCCTATAGGCTGGAAATAGCAGTGCAGCAGAAGAAATGAACGTAAATCCTCAACAATGCATTCAGCTGCCAAATGACTCAGTTTTCCTGGAGCTTTCCTAGCCGTGGCCTTGCTGTTCCAGGTCATACCCTGTCCATTGTTGTGCACTGCCACTAGAGAGTACTAACATTTGAGAGTCCTCCCCCAGTCTTCCTGAACACAGTGCGTGAAAAAAATTGTTTGGACTCAAGGGTCCAGATAATGGGCCACCCAAAGATCTTTGAAGACATGGACATGGAAAGGGTCCCAGCGCTCTGCCCCCGAGGCCCACACCAGGCTGCTTCAACCAAAGGGAAGAGGAAAGAGAGGTAAAGAGAAGCCCTCCCCTACACCGCCAGGTGAGAAAAAAGAGCTGGGAATGAGTCACTGGGAGGCCAGAGAGATTCAGTCTAAGTCTTTCTGAAGAACATTCTACAAAGCAGGCTGTGCCACCATTACAGTGCAGGAGTGTCACTCTGGGAAGCACAGCCAAAAGCTGGGGAAGGGCTAAATGTCCGTAGATTTTGAAACACGGGAGCCAGGGAAGCAGCCCTCTTCCACAATCTGCTTTTTGCTAGCGCTCCTGAGTGACATTAATCTGGACGCCAGCCTCCCACTAATGTGACGTTCCTTTACTGTGAGCTACTGTTGTAGCCGAACCCTTCCTCGACCTGGGGTTGGTCAGTGCTTTCTCACGGCAACAGACAAGGTGATGGTTGGATGGAGAACCATTTGTTGACGTCAGTGACACCGCACAGTGGTCACCTTTCTTGTTGCCATGACTGAAAGACAGACAAGAAGTGAATTAGGGAGGAAGGATTTATCTTAGCTCATGTTCTGAGTACACAGCCTACCACGGTAGTGGGAGCAACATGGGACTGGGATGCATCACATTTGGGAATAGGAAGTAGAGAGCCAACAGGAAACCGCCCCCCCCCCCCCCCCGCAACCCCAAGATAACCCTCAAGGCCACACCCAGGTGACACAGTTCCTCTAGTGAAGTTTCACCTCCTGAAGAGTCTTTATGCACTCAGAACAGTGTCACCGGCAAGAGCATGGAGGTGGTGGTGGCGGAGCAGACATCAGATCCACCCCACTCATGTCTCCTGACTCAGGACAGTGTGAACAACCATCTCAGCCTCCTGCCACCCAAGCCTCCCCCTCCACAGAGGACTGGAGCCAGAATAAACTCTTTCTCCGAGTGTCGGGTATTTTCTCACAGCATCAAGAAGGGTAAATAATACATCTAGCACATTCGCTCGCCCTCAACTCAGTTTCCAGCACTTAATATAAAAATATGGTCTACGTGCTCCTGGGGGCAGAGAAGCCACATCCCGGGTCCCTGGGTCCCTGGGTCCCTGGGTGAAGTTGAGCCCTCTACAGGAGGACGAAGTTCATGAATGGCTTCCTCTTTCACCAGAAAACCCAGATCTACTCACGGGGCCTTTTTACTACTCATAGGTTTGAGACTCCATGGCTATGACATTGGCCTCTACCTAAGGAAGGGTGATGAGCAGGCGGGTGTCCATTGGCCTCGCCCCAGATGCTTGCTTGACTGACTAGAGATGATAGCCAGGTGACACCTAGTGCTGCTGACCGTCATACCTGAGGTTCTTCCCCTGGGATAGCAGGCATCTTGGCCCCCATCTCCCAGGTTAGGTGACAGCTGACTGCCCAGACTTGCTAGGCAAGTCCTGGCTCACTTGTCCCTGTCCCAGCAGACTCAGCTGCCTCTGTAAGCTGGAGATGACCTGGCAGGAATCCCTCGCTCCGAAGGCAGCAACTGCAGAAGCCACAAAGCTTGCCCTTCCCTGTCCTCTGCCCCTTTGGCTCTGGTTCCCACTGGGCTTCTGTCCTGGGTCCTGTACAACAACAATGAAGAGTCGGCTTCAAGGTCTGTCCAGTGTGTTGGCCATCCATGTTAGCTCCAGAATTTTAGCTTTTCTGTTAGGGGGACAGGGCTGCAAAAGCGCTGGTGGCAGGGTTGGAGTAGGGGTGTGGGAGATGGTTCACTGAATAAAACAGGCAAGCATAAGGACCTGGGTTCAAATCCCTAGGATCCATTTATGCTGAGCATGGTGGAGAGTGTCTGTCATCCAGCTGCCCTATGGTAAGATGGGAGGCAGAAATAGGAGAGTTCCCAGAAGCTCAAGGGCCAGTGAGCCTGGAATACACAGAAGCCAAACAAGAGACTGTCTCCAGTGAAGGGGGAGGTAAGACCTCTGACATCTACACACACAAAGCTGGCTTCCCAGCTGTCTGAACAGAACTCAACCTATGACCATCAACTTTTTGACCTCAGGGGTCCAGACCCTAGCCTGGTCCCCAGTTGCTTCTCAATGGAGCCCTTCCTCTATCAACCCCAAACCCTACCTACCCATGCTTGACATAGCAGCCAGAGGTTCAGGAAGGTCAAAGTCAGAAAAGCTCACATCTCCTCAGAGCTGGCCCAGGATTCTCAACCTTTCCCTCACAACATCATCTCAGGCCCGCTAAGGTCCGCTATGAGGCCTACAGAGTAGCCATCCTATGCTGCTTAGCTTTTTATCAACGTGATACAAGCCAGGGTCATCCGGGAAGAGTGACACTCGATTGAGAAGACACCCCCATCAGATAGGCTGTAGGCAAGTCTGGGGAGCATTTTCTTCATGATTGATGTGGGAGGGCCTGGCTCACTGTGGGCAGCGCCAACCCTGGGCAGAAGTCCTGGGTTAAACAAGAAGGCAAGCTGAGCAAGGAACAAAGCAGTAAGCGGTGTTCTTTCGTGGTCTCTGCTTCAGTTCCTGCTATCAGGTTCCTGCCTTGCCACCTCTTCAGGGTGGGCTGTAAGTTGTAAGATGAATTAACCTTTTCCTCCCCAGCTTGTTTTTGGTCATGGTGTTTTTCACAGTGGCAGACAGCAAAGTAAGGCAGAGGTCCCCAAACTGCCCCCACAGTCTGCCCTTCTCCCCTACCCTTTCCTTCATTATTCCCCAGTCTTTGCTCTTTGAACACCCAGATATTCATGGGTTGTGACCTCTTTGGTGGTCACATATCAGATATCCCATATTCAAATATTTACGATTCCTAACAGTAGCAAAATAGTGTTATAAATTAGCAATGAAATAATTTTATGGGGGGGTCATCACAACATAAGAAACTATATTAAAAAGTTACAACTTTAGGAAGATTGAGCACCACTGCTCCAGACTCAACCATGTCCAGCAGGCTGTCTCTCCTTCCCATATCGGTGTGGTCTTCCCTCACAGGGTCCCCTCTCATGTCCCTTTGGCTCCAATGCTGTCCCTAACTATCCTGCCTAGGTCTGCAGCAGCCTCCTTCCATCTACTTCAGCCCCCTGGGCTCTTGCACTCCTCCCACTCTCCCAGCCTTGAAGATCCACTTCCTGTTTCTCCAGAGGAGGCCATGCTGTGCGACTGCAGAGCCATCTGTTTGTAGCTTTCCTAAAGTGTGCTCACGGCGTTCGTCCTGCCCCATCCTTGTCCCAGGAAAGCACAGAGAATGACTCAACAAACCAATGGGTTAATCCAAGAGTGTGAACAAAAAATACAGGGGCTGGAGAGATGGCTCAGTGGTTAAGAGCACTGGCTGTTCTTCCACAGGTCGTGAGTTCAATTCCCAGCAACCACATGGTGGGTTACAACCATCTGTAATAAGATCTGGCACATAGTAAATAAATATTAAAAAAAAAATACAGGGGTGAAGCTGGGCAGTGGTGGTGTGAGTTCGAGGCCAGCCTGATTTACATAGCGAGTTCCAGGACAGGCTCCAAAGCTACAGAGAAACCTGTCTTAAAACAAAACAAACAAACAAAAAAAAACAACAACAACAAAAAAAAAAAAACAAAAAAAAACAGGAGAGAGCCTGAGGGGCCCAGGGGTCTGTAGACAGAGGGACGGACGAGCCAGCAGTCCCAGGTGCAAGACCAGGTCTTAGAAGATATCTTCACTTTGCAGCACAGAAACATGGGGTGGGGAGGAGGAGGCTGGCCCATCACAGGAGGACACAGGCCTGCAGCGGTGACTGAGTCTTTCCAGGGAAGGGTCTCCACTACACGGGCAAGCTGTAAGACTCTCCCAGGTTTCCTTTGATCAAGTAGGGGCAAAGCACACTCAGGGTCCCATGCTGGCCTTCTGCTCTCTTCTGGATCTCAGAGATACGCTCGACACCCAAGTTACCCTGTGGATGAAGGCAGGCAGGCAGGGCACATGCTTCAGGGACCATGGAATGAAATGTGAGTCTGAGCTGGACCTGTGTTAGAAAGGCCGGGAGATGTAACAGTGGCATCCCCCAGCCATGGAGAAGAGGTCTGGCCTGCAGCTAATTTAGTGGTAGGAGCATCCAGAGGGCTGTCTTGGGGATCCTACTTAGTTTTCCACTCTGCAACCCAGGCAAGATTGGCAGCTCTTTATAGTCCATGATCCTAGAGAAGCTAAGCAACAAGGTGAACCCTAAGAAAAACATATATAGATCCACCTGGAAAGTCGAAATTGACAAGATCACCTGACAAAATTGGGAACATGGCGGGGGGGAGAGGGGAGAATGGAAAGAAAAGGGAACGAGGAAGGGAGAAGGGGAGGGGAGAGGAGAACTTAAGTGAACAGGATAGTTGAGATGGAGGAAGGACAGAGATGAGAGCAAGGAAAGAGATATCTTGATTGAGGGAGCTATTATGGGGCTAGCAAGAAACCTGGCTCTAGAGAAATTCCCAGGAATCCACAAGGATGACCCCAGCTAAGACACTAAGCAATAGAGGAGAGAGCCCCTCTCTCCCCCAAGAACTGGCCTTGCCCTGTAGTCAGAGTGATGAATATCTTAAATGTCACCATAGAACCTCCATCCAGCAACGGATGGAAACAGAGGCAGAGACTCACATCGGAGCACTGAACTGAACTCTCAAAATCCAGTTAAAGAGTGGGAGGAATGAGAATATGAGCAAAGAGGTCAAGACCATGATGGGGACACCCACTGTAACAGTCTACCTGAGCTAATGAGAGCTCACCAACTCCAGCCAGACAGGGAAGGAACCAGCATAGGTCCAAACTAGTCCCTCTGAATGTGGGTGACAGTTGTATGGTTCGGACAGACAGCAGGGCCACTGGCAGTGGCACCAGGATTTATCCCCACTGCTTGTACTGGCTGTTTGGGAACCCATTCTCTTTGGACAGATACCTTGTTCAACCTAGATATAGTAGGAAGGGCCTTGGAACTTCCTCAAAGCAATGTGCATTACCCTCTCTGAGGAGTGGATGGGGGATGGGGGAAGGTAAGTGGAGGGAATGGAAGGAGCGGAGGGAGTGGGAACTTGGATTGGTATGTATAATGAAAAAAAAGACAGTTTGTTTTCTTTTTTAACAAAATAAAAAAAGAAACTGTACCTATTAAAGTGTATAATTCAATTAAAAAAAAAAGATTGACAGCTCTTTTCCCTGGCTGCATTCAAGTCAGGAGGAGAAAGCTACAGACCCAGAAGCCCACGGGGAAGGAAACTGGTACTACTTGAGCATAAGATTGTCAGCGAAGCCATCTTGTCTTCCACCAGACCAATGGACAGATTAGAAAAGGGACTAAAGCCGGGCGGCGGTGGCACACGCCTTTAATCCCAGCACTCGGGAGGCAGAGGCAGGTGGATCTCTAGGAGTCTGAGGCCAGCTCGATCTACAAAGTGTGTTCCTCAGGACAGATTTCAAAGCTACACAGAGAAACCCTGCCTCAAAAAAAAGTCAAAAAAAAAAAAAAGGACATTATTACCCTCATTTTAAAGCAGAGAAACAGAAAGTAGATAAGAAAGGTTAAGTAACCAGTCTGAGATTCCACAGCTGAGGTCATAAGTGAACATCTTTCCCCTATAATCCCTGACTTTGGACACCCCCTTCAAAGAGACTGTAGAACACATAGAACATAGACACTTCTCCATTATGTGGAAGGGTGACAGCAAAGTAAAAGCACCTTCTTGCCCAGAGACTTACTTTTACCACGCAGAAAATAAACTCCATGTGGCGTTTCTTCAATGTCCATCATCTTCTCCTAAGTAAACTGGCACGGCCAGGAGTAGACATGTCCTGTTGTCATTTAAAAAAGAACTGTTATTAAAACACCTTAAATGCCATATTCTGTAGATCTCTGAAGTGTTTGAAGGTGATCTATCTCTCTCAAATATACCTCTGTTTTACCTTGTAAACATACCTAATATGTTTCTGAAAGTCCCAGCCGTGGGCTGACATTTCCTGGGTACATGCTATTGGGAGACAGGTGCCATCCAGGACCCCTGAACCAGATGGGGTCTCTCAGGTCACAGTTATAACGGGACCCCAGGGCCTCAGTTTCCCATCTCTGAGATGGGAATTCTTTCCTCGTCTTGCGTCATAGTTCCTGTATGATCAAGTAACTTGATTGGCCCCAGAAGCTCAGTATCTGAACATTTCACAGGCTCACTGTCAGGTGACTCATTTGACTTTCAGATTGTTTCTTTGGATTCTGTCTTACTATTAATTTTCTGCGACAAGCTAATTGACAGGAAGCAACTTAAGGAAGAAAGGGCTTATTTTGGCTCACACGGTGAGGGTACAGTCCATCATGGTGGAGGTCATGGTAGCAGGTGCATGAGGCAGCTGGTCACCACAGTCAGGAAGTCACGTGGCCTCCACAGTCAGGAAGCAGAGAGAGACGGATGCTGGTGCTCAGCTCACTTTCACAATTTTATTCAGTCCTAGGGGATAGTGCTGCCCACAGTGGGTCTCCCAGCCTCAGTTAACCTAATCTAGAGACTCCCTCACAAAAGTGATGGACAGGGTCTTCTAGGTAATTCTGGGTCCTAGAGAGTTGACAATCAAGATTAACAATGAGGGATGCTTGGGTTGGATTTACTATGGTCCCCAGGCTTCACAATACCCCACCCAAGAAAAATGTCATATCCCATAATGCACTGGCATTGTACTGTGGAAACAGCTTTGTGACTGTCCTTACTAGGTGAGGTTCTATTTCTCAGGTGAGAAAACCAGGGCCCGGAAATAGTTCAGGTCTGAGCACTTGGCTCCAGAACAGCGTGGTTCTCAACCTTCTCAATGCTGTGACCCTTTAATACAGTTCCTCACATTGTGATGACCCAAAACCATAAAATTATTTTGTTGCTACTTCATAACTGTAATTTTGCTACTGTTATGAATCCTAATGCAAAGTCTGATAGATGATCTCCGTGAAAGGATTGTTTGACCCCCCAAAGGGATCAACGCCCACAGGTTGAGAACCATTGCTCCAGAAAGTGGTGGACGGGTTTTCAGCTCCAGTGATGGACGGGTTTTCAGCTCCAGTGATGGCAGCCAGAACTTGAGGTTGTTCCAGCTTTGCCCCTGAAGGGACAGCTTTACTGTGTCATCCTGGTGGCCTCCCTCACCCATGCAAGGAGGAGAAGCCTGGGATGGACTAGTCTCCTGGCTAGAGTAACCAAGGTCGTGTGGACAGGCCATGAGGAACGCAGAAAGAAACAGATGTTACCGGGGTGGTAGACAAAGGCATTGGTCGGAGGGACTGAGGCCTCACAAGCAGAATCCAAGGTACCCAGGGAGGAAAGCATGAGGGTTCATTTCAGCCATTTTTCTTCTGGTGTCCTCTGGGATATTAACACAGAACAGAATCACGTACTTGCCTGCTTCGTTTGTAAGGGAATTCTCTAAATTTTATTTATGTTATTATTGTTTTTTTTTTTAAAGATCACCATATACTAGGTTTAAGTTTCTCAGAGGGTGGGTCCATGATAGTCCCGGAGCCGGCACACGAAGGTCTCCCTGTGTTTTACACAGAGGTCTCTCTTGCAATTGAAATAATTTAGCCTGGTGCACTTCACACCTTTTAAAGATATTTTCCCCCCCAACACGCCTGTGCGGAGGTGGCCGATATGGAAAAAACTGCGCTGTGTCTTTAAACAGGGAGGAGCAACCGGCAGAGCCTGGCTGTAAAAAGGCTAATGCGCTGTGGAAGAGTAGGAGTTTAATCTAATTTAGTTGGAGGGTGTCTGTCTGCGGTGTTGTTTTTTGGAGTGTGGGAACAGAGGAGGGGAGCTGCCCCCTTGAATGGTCCCTTCTGCGCCAGAAGCAGTGGGGAGCCGGGCGACGCCAGCGATCCAAGGCCGGGCCTTGAAAGAGGATTAAAGCGAGGCTTGATTTGCAATTCACACGAAAGCGCCCCGCGAACCTCTGGTAATATTTCAATCCACATTTCAAGGGAAGTGGCCTTAAAATAGCGGCCTAAATTGTTCTGCAGCGGCCGGGACACTCCTTCATGCATTTTATGATGCCGAGGGCTGAGGGCTTTTTTCTCTTTGCGCCTCATCACCCCCACCCACCCAGTATCTTACAAACGGTGTCCTGACATGTAATTAAAACCTGTCCTTAAGTTTGGGGCTATCTGCACTCCTTTTGTGGTATGAGGTGTGTGTGTGTGTGTGTGTGTGTGTTTATGCTTGCTTGCGCCATGTGTTTGTGCGTGTTAACTAAATATCACCTAGGGTGACTTAAAGGTATTTCCTATGAAGAAAAAAAAAATAGGAGAGAAGGGTGGGCCCAAGCCCAGTTGGTTGGAAAATTGAATTCTCTATGAGTGGGACCACGCTCCTTCCTTTAAGGAACAGTTTGGAAATGCAAACAGAGCTCTCAAGAGTTTTCCAATTGGATCCCCAAATAGGAAGTTTCCAGGAAAAAAAGGTCTGTCAAGGCGAAGCTACCATGATCAACTTTAAGGAACCAGACACATAGCCCATCTTTAAGCTTGTAGACAGGATGTTAGTGTCTTTTTATGACCTCGGTTCGTACCCCACACGTTTACTTTGCAATTAGCTTGGAACAGGTTAAGCTTCTGGCTTAATTTCTCTTTATTGTAGGAGGCGCGCTATTTTTTTTTCTTAAAGAGATTATTTGGGTCCTCTCTAATCCCATTTCAGAAAACCTCTCAAGAGTTTATGGTTCCCTTCACTCGACCTACTAAGGAAGGATGCAGCTGTGATTGCTAGTGAGACCAGTGGTGGTGCACTTTTTTTTTTTAACTTCTAACTTTGCTAGTTTAAGGGGAATGAAACAGGGCCTTCCTTTTAACTCCCCGCCACTTCCAAATTTATTAACTCAAGACGCTGCATGGATCTTAAGAGTATTCATGGATCTTAAGAGTATTCCTCGTACTCTCCTTGGGTGACAATCACAAGGACTTTAAGACTATCGACAGACGGTATTCTGAGACTTTTTTAAAATGTAGATATAGAAGGAGATTTGGGGCCAAAAGTATCCTTTGCTTTAGGATGTTATTTTAAAAATCGTGTTTAATTACAAAGTTTCATTAAAAATCCTTGCTCAAAATTTTAGAAGCCTAATAAGATTCCCATTAATTTAAACATAGCCCTATTCCCAGGCCAGCCCCCAAAGCTTTCCCTTCCCTCTTTTATCCCTGGTTAAATATGTAAATAAAATGTCTAAAGTCGTTCTTCAAAGAAGACAAAAGAAAAAAAGAGCTGAGGGGAGAAAGACAGCCATAAAATTCCTCCCAGCTCTCCATAACGCTTGCCAGAGGGGGGCCAGTTTGCGAGCCAGGGCTGAGCAGCAGGGGACCCGGCTGCTCCAGAGTAACTCATCTCAAATCCCACACACAGGAGAGAGAAAAATAAAATATCTTTTCAGCTGGAGCCATCAAAAGGGTCCTTTCATTTATTAGTTGAGAGTTGTCTTCCACTCTCGATATCTCAGGGCCCTTATATTTAGATACTCGTGTATATTTGTTGCTTTTTCTCTGGGTTGGGCAGACGGAAGAAATTGTTGGCTTTTTTCTTCTTAATATATTTAAAGGGGGTGGGGAGAAGAAAGCAACGTGAAGTAGCCATGGCTAAAAGAATAGGTCTGAACACTGTAGAAGTAACCAGAGCATAAAAAGACCAATTACGTGGGGCTGCCTCAAACAGCTCACACCCTGCTCTGGAGCTGAACTCTTCCACGCCCGCCCCCCTCAAGAGGGGAATAAAACAAAATAGAACGGAAGGCAAAAGCGTCAGGAAGGACCCCATGTAATCCTGTCTTAAAGCTGAGCGATGGCCTAGGAATCTCACCTAACTGAAAAGATTTTTAAAACAGTTTACTAGATAAACTATAAATGTCCAAGCAAGCTATTCTTGTACAAGTTGCAAACTCTCACCACACATCGGGTTTTTTGGGTCACTAACACGGTGGTGGGTAGCTGTTCTGACTGCGTTAACCTCAGCCCTCCGGACCACTGTTTCTCTGGACCCAACTTCCTCCCAGCGACTCCAGTGAAATGCAAAGGAACCTGGGGATCCGAAGATGGGGCCAGGAGCCTGCCCCGAAGGATCCAGGGGTCCTAGTCTTGTCCCAGCCTCAGCTCTGTCCATAATGTCTGACACATCAGATGGGAAAGGAAAGAAAACTCCCCGGGTTTCCTACAGATGGGACGCTGACTCCTCTCGTTTTAATTAGAAGCCGATCTTCGGGAGGAAGCGCAGGGCTGGGCAGGGAGGAGGGGTCCTGGGCACTCTCGCTCTTAGCTTGGCTGCTGGTGGCAGCTGGGCACCGAGGGCTTCCAGTCGCGTGCGCACCTAACTTGGCCCTGGGGTGCGCAGGACGGGGAGAAAGAAGAGCAGCAGGAGGCTTAGCTGTCCCTGTGCAGTTGGGGGAGTCCGCACTGGAGGTCCTGGTAGTTTCCAAAACACTTCAAACGCCGACGTAGATGGGGGTGGGGGGTGTCGTCTAAGGAGAGAGTAGGGCACCGCCCAAGGCGCCATTTATCCAAAGTCAAGAGTCTGCGACAGGTGCCGCACCCCAGTACTCTCAGACATCCAAGGATTGAGGTGGGCTCCCACGGTGCACTCCCTATACGGGGGAAGAACGTGGAAACTCTGTGTCCTTACCACAGACTAGCCCAAACCCGAGGGGCGGGAGCCAGCACCGCAAGACGCAGAGGCTGCGTGGGAACCAGCGGTGCGCGTAGGCCAGGGCCCAACCTCCGGTTCCCAGGAGGGCGCAGGCCAGGCACATCTCTCGCCAAATAATATAAATACTCGACTTCCTATAATAAATAAACCCAACCGCTTGGAGAAACCACGAACAGACCTAGAGCGATGGCCCCAACACGGTGGCCTTGGAGGGGCAGGGGTCACCACGATTTAAGTCGAGGCCCTCTTCCCGGGGTACTGGGTGTCAGCGGCCCGGAAAGTCTCCTCCCCATCCCCTCCCCTCTTTCTTTGAGTAGACCATGCAGTAGAGGCCCTAAACTCCGGCTTCTCAGATCCCCCTCCCCCTATCCAGCGTTCGGCCCTTTTGAAATTTCAAAGGCAGCCCCTCCCCGGAGCCCGAGCCCCGCGCCCCGGGCAGCAAACCCCGGGCCTCGGGTAGATGCGGGCAGCTTTACAAGCCGAGGGGCCACTTTATGAGCACGGTTATAAAACGCAAATCCCTTGTCTCTTTGAAAGTGCCCTCCGCCAGGGACCCATCATAAAAGTAGAAGATGCGTCCCCAGCCCCCAGCCCCGGGTGAGGACCACCCTTACCCGGGTCCCCGCTAGTATCGAAACTTCCTGTAACCTCGGCGTCCTTGGGGTACCGGGGATAATCCCGAGGGGCCCCCCACCCTGGATAGAGAGCGCAGGCGGAGAAGCCGGCAGGAGGTGAAGCTGGAGGCTGGGGTCCAGCCCGGAGCTGGGGCTGAGGGCGGAGGCTGCCCCGGGCGCAAGGCTTTCTGATGCAAAGCAGCGCCGGGGCGGGGCGGGACGGCGGGCGGCGAGCGGGGGCGGGGCCTGTCACCAATAGGCTTTTTTCCCCCCTTTCCTCCCTCTTTGCTTCTAGCAAGTCTTCTCATCCCGGGACGCCGAGATAGAAACAGCTGCCGGGGACGGGAGGGAGGAGCGCCTGGACCCGGGACCACGGTGTGCCCGCGCTTCCCCACCGCGGTCCCCGAACGCGCGCGCCCTGAAGAAGAGGCCAAAGTTTGCGCACTGAGCGGCGCTCGCTCCGCCGTATTGTTTGCAAACTTCGCTCCCCTCCCCCGCCGTCCCCGACTCGGCCGAGGCCGCGCGCTCACCGCAGGGGCCCCGGGCGCCGCGAGCGCTCGGGCCAGACTGGACGGGCATGCGCGGGGGCCCGAGCCGGGGCGCGGAGCCACGGGCAGCAGCAGCCCGTGCCCGGGAGCGACGGCCCTGAGCGGCGCGGGGAGACCGCGGGAGCCACCATGCAGCACCCGGGCCCGCGCCTGTGGCTGGTGCTGCAGGTGATGATGGGCTCGTGCGCAGCCATCAGCTCCATGGACTTGGAGCGCCCTGGAGACGGCAAGTGTCAGCCGGTGGAGATTCCCATGTGTAAGGACATCGGCTACAACACCACCCGCATGCCCAACCTGATGGGCCACGAGAACCAGCGTGAGGCGGCTATTCAACTGCACGAGTTTGCGCCGCTCGTGGAGTACGGCTGCCACAGCCACCTCCGCTTCTTCCTGTGCTCGCTGTATGCGCCCATGTGTACTGAGCAGGTCTCCACGCCCATCCCCGCTTGCCGGATCATGTGTGAGCAGGCCCGGCTCAAGTGCTCACCGATCATGGAGCAGTTCAAATTCAAGTGGCCGGACTCCCTGGACTGCAGCAAGCTCCCCAACAAGAACGACCCCAACTACCTGTGCATGGAGGCACCCAACAACGGCTCGGACGAGCCCAGCCGGGGCACTGGCATGTTCCCTCCACTCTTCAGGCCCCAGAGGCCACACAGCTCGCAAGAACACCCGCTAAAGGACGGGGGTCCCGGGCGCGCAGTCTGTGACAACCCGGGCAAGTTCCACCACGTGGAGAAAAGCGAGTCCTGTGCGCCTCTGTGCACTCCGGGGGTGGATGTGTACTGGAGCCGAGAAGACAAGCGCTTTGCTGTGATCTGGCTGGCCATCTGGTCGGTGCTGTGCTTCTTCTCCAGCGCCTTTACCGTGCTCACCTTCCTCATTGACCCATCGCGCTTCAAGTACCCCGAACGTCCCATCATCTTCCTCTCCATGTGCTACTGCGTCTATTCGGTGGGCTATATCATTCGACTCTTTGCTGGCGCTGAGAGCATCGCCTGCGACAGGGACAGTGGACAACTGTATGTTATCCAGGAGGGTCTGGAAAGCACTGGCTGTACCTTAGTCTTCTTGGTACTTTACTACTTCGGCATGGCCAGCTCCTTATGGTGGGTGGTTCTCACCCTCACTTGGTTCCTGGCAGCCGGCAAGAAGTGGGGCCACGAGGCCATTGAAGCCAACAGCAGCTACTTTCACCTGGCAGCCTGGGCCATCCCGGCTGTGAAGACCATCTTGATCCTAGTGATGCGCCGGGTGGCAGGGGATGAGCTCACTGGTGTGTGTTATGTGGGCAGCATGGATGTCAATGCTCTGACTGGCTTCGTGCTGGTCCCGCTGGCTTGCTACCTGGTCATCGGCACTTCCTTCATCCTGTCCGGCTTTGTGGCTTTATTCCATATCCGGAGGGTGATGAAAACAGGTGGGGAGAACACAGACAAGCTGGAGAAGCTCATGGTACGCATCGGGGTCTTTTCCCTCCTTTATACTGTGCCGGCCACCTGTGTGATTGCCTGCTACTTCTATGAACGTCTGAACATGGACTACTGGAAGATGCTGGCCACCCAGCACAAGTGTAAGATGAACAATCAGACCAAGACACCTGATTGTCTGATGACCACCTCCATCCCTGCCGTGGAGGTCTTCATGGTCAAAGTGTCCATGCTCCTGGTGGTAGGCATCACCAGTGGGGTGTGGGTCTGGACTTCCAAAACCCTGCAGTCCTGGCAACATGTGTGCAGCCGGGGGCTAAAGAGAAAGACCCGGAGGAAACCAGCCAGTGTGGTCACTAGTGCCGGGATCTACAAAAAAGCACAGCACCCTCAAAAAACTCACCTTGGGAAGTATGAGCTTCCTGTCCAGCCTTCAGCCTGCCTGTAAAGGCCGCTGAGTGGGAGAACAGGACAGACAGAGCCCAATCGGGCTGCTCTTCTTGGCTGGGTGGCTGTTGTTTAAATCAAAGTAAAAAGTATATATATATGCGTATCTATGTATATGTGTATATATATATAAAGTCTACCTTGAAGTTCAGAATGATTGATGCCCTGAAAGTAAAGGTTCCGCTCTGTTTGCTGCCTCCTTGAAGGGTCACTCATTACAGAAGGAGCTTCTTGTGTAACTGATGTGTGGTAACGTAATTGATTCAAACATCCTCTCAAGAAAACTTTTGTTTAGGCCTCAAACACACATCTGTGTATTCGGGCCTTGCTGTCTGCTTACAAACTTGGGGTCGAATAGCTCCTTTGAAAGCCAAAGAGCTTTTTGGGGGGGTTGCAAATGAGCCACCCAAGGGCCCCCCCTTCCCTCTCCCAGCAAGGCTGTTGTATAGGGGTAGGATGAGGAGGGGGACGAAAGAAGGGGACCCTGAATCATCTCTACACACCAAGGCCTGCAGGTCCCTTAAAGAGGGTCTCCCCCACCCCAAGCCTTCATAGCCATCTCTCTCCAACATAGACCCCCCCCCCAACCTAACACTGGAGAATTCAAATGGTGTGCAATACATTTCTTTTTTACATTTTCCCCCTTTCCCCATGAAAATAAAAGAGAAAAAAGTATTTTGTTGTAAATAAAAGACAACAAAAGAAATCATCTTTTCAAAAGAATTAAGAGGCCCAAGCCTCAGAAAACCCTTCAGCCTGATACATTTTGTGGCTTTTTAATGGAAACCAAGCCAGTGTGTTTTACTCCTTGGGACTGATTTGTGGAGAGGAGAGGGGAGGGGGAGAATCAGTGGAGAGCACCCGGAGGGCTTATTGACTCTCGGTTGTTAAACAGATGATTTCCATGAGTGGTCTCGAAGCACTTGGCAAGACAAACTTTTTGTCTCCAGCCGGGGAGGGCAATGCCTGCCTCTGTATATCTGTAATATATGATATTTTTCATGCTCCACTATTTTATTAAAAATAAAAGACATTCTTTAGTTTGCTGCTAGTCACTGTGCCTCGATGAGGGAAATGTTCTCTATTTCCTGGCAGATTGTGGGTTGTGCAAGCCTGGCTGGACTTTGCTGGCTGTGTCTCGCCATGAACCTGGAGACAGGCAAGTTCTAAGGCTGGCAGAATGAAGCACCCGGGAGTTCAGAGGTGTATGTGCAGGCGATGGGTAAAGTTGGGGGTGACTCCTGCCAGCAAGCCTTCATGGACATTGACTGCCGAGCCCATATGCACCCAGGAAGCTTCCCCCAGAAACCAGCAGAGGACAGCCAGCAGTATCCGCCTGATGCACTGTGTGCACCAGTCTGAATGGGCACGGTACCGCAGCTCTGGGGCCATCCAGTGAGTTTTCAGAGCTGGCCAGGTTAAAGTGGCACTAAATAACATCACCAGCAACAGGGTCAGAAGCTTGGCCCTCTTAAAGCTCCCAGCATCCTTTATGCTTATCACTCAGACAGCTACAGGGCCTAGTGCAGACTCAGGGTCTTCTATACTAAGGCTTGAACTCTGACCTCAATAGCTCGGATGCACCTTGAACAATTGGAGTCCTTCTGAAGCAAAGACATCCACTCAGTTTTAGCTTTCTGAAGCAGGTGTCAAGAAGGAAGTGTCCCCCTCCAGCAAGATCAGGCCTATAAAGGACCCAGAAGGGTTGGGGAAGTTTCACAGGGTCATATGTACAAGCAGGACAGGTGACCTAAACCATATGGGAACAAGTTCTAGAAATCAGAATGCCAGGCAACTGGACCATTAGTGAACATAAAACCCAGAATACAGAATCTTGGAAATAAAACCTCTATGCTGACCCTCACCCCCAAAAGGTGACACTGAATTTTTGTATGTGTGTGTGTGTGTGCCAGCTGACCAGACTCAGATGTATCTATCGCCCTGAGCTGTTGTTAGTTGTGCAGACTTTGAAAGTCCATCCAGAGGAAAGCCAAGGCAAGAGCATGGATTAGGCCTTTCTTGTTCCGCTGTGAACCTGTTTCTCTGTGGTTCCATCCCTACAGTGACAGGGATCTTGTGTGGCCAGGACAAGTGTTCCTTTGCCACAGGCCATGTGAGAGCAACCTGAGGCTTCTAGCACGCATGTTTCTTGCACCCTTTTGTCCTGTTTCTCTGTCTGTTTCTATCAGCATCTGTCTGCCTCTTGCAGATGAACACTGGACCGAGGCCAGATCACTGATTTTCAGAAAAGCATAAGGTTTAAAAGTTAGAAAGCTGAAACCTGTGCACATATACGGCATACGCATGCACATACGCACACACAAACTTATCTTTGGGTCCCTCAGCTCTGTACGGACCCCAGAAGGGAACAGCAGGCTTCCCTCCAGGACCACAGCATAACAGGTGGAACCAAGAAGTGACGGAGTTAGAAGTTTCCCAGGGAAGGTGAATGTCAAGGTCACACAAAACCCACTGAGCTCTTGGCTCTTCTACCACCTGTGGTTGCCAACAGGTTATGCAGGGAGCAGTGACTTCTGGAAAACTTCAGCCTGGTAGAGAAGACAGCAGCTCACATCTCCTGAGTTCCAAATACTGGGGAGGTGGTCCTGAGGCAAGAGTGCCCAGCAGACTCGAGAGAGCCAGCATGAATGACTGCAGGGCTCAGTGAGGCAGCCAGGTTATGCAGAGGGCTAAGGCAAAGTTATAGGTAGTGAATAGAAACCCCATTGAGAAAGTGACAGGCTGGGCCTGACTGGCACCCCTCATATACCCAGCACCAAACAGAATATGCCTTGTCCAGGCAGTATGGGCCACAGTGAAAGAATGGGGATGGCAACGGTGGCCATATAGCCTAGGCAGGTGTGGTAACTTCTCTGGCCCACTGGTTCAGGAAGTGACCCCTCAGCAGATGGGGGTGGGGGGAGTCAGCGGTGGGGGAGAGACAAGAAACACCGGGTTTCCAAGTGTCCAACCCTCTGATAAGCAAATACACGGTTCAGAGACGTCAGGAGTCCAACCCAAGGTTTCAGAGCTAAGGCCTCCAGAAGCTGCTGCTCCCAGCATAGCCTGTGAGCAGCTGCAGCAAGAAGGGAAGGGAGGGTGGGTCCTCTAGAAGAGCCTACAGGTTCACATGAGATCCTCCGGGTGGTATAAGAAGAGGTCAGTTGGAGATCAGAGGCTGAGACAGAGCTCTCCAGAAACTCAGGAGGGAGGGGACATGGGTGTTGGGGGACATGAGGAGGACGGGCAGGTGGGTAGACACGAGGAGTGTGCCAAAGAAATGGCCTCAGACTCCAGGCTGCTCTCTCTCTCTTGTAGTACAATAGAAGATGGTTTGAATAGATTCATCCCTGGTGAAAATTAGTGTCCCAGATGGGGACAAGGAAGCTACCAGAGCCTCCCAATGGGGGATGAGCAGACTTTCCTCTGCTCTCTATGTCCAACTCTGGGCGTCTAGAGGAAGACAGAATGAACTGGCAGGCTGGTGCTGGGCTACCCACCATGGAGCCCAGTCTTGTTGCCTCCAGACCTACATCGCCATAGGAAGACCAAGACATCTTCTCTGAACAGTAGAAAGAATCATATTTCCCATATTCTTTTAGCTTAGAAGGATGAAAAAGGTACACAGGCAAGAGCAACTGAACCCAGGGAGAGCTATTATCTTACAGTTGAAGGTCGAGGAACGCTATCCAGGTCAGGGCTGAATAAGGCTTGACTCTGCCGTGCCCTGGCTTCCAGGATCAAAGAACCAGGGCCTGGTAGGGCTGGGAAGTGTCCTACCTCAGTTTCTATGTCTGGATGGTGGGCATGGGATGGTGCATGCTTCCTGGTACCTATACTCACTGAAACTCGTGTGTGTGTCTGTGTGTGTGTGCAGGCATACACGTTTGTTTGTGTGCAAGGGTACACATGGATGGGCTTACAGGTACATTTGGAGGCCAGAGGTGGATGTCAGGAATCTTTCTCAATCATCGTTTTATTTGTTTCTTAAGATTTACTTGTTTTCATGTTATAATTGCGGGCATTTATTTTATTTATTTTTATTTTATAAACAAAAAAAGTGTTTTGCCTGCATGTCTGTCTGTCTGTTTGTGTGAGATTGCCCAGTCCCCTGGAACTGAAATTACAGACAGTTGTGAGCTGCCATGTGGGTGCTGGGAAGTGAACCCAAGTGGAAGAGCAGTTGGTGCCCTTAACCTCAGAGCCATCTCTCCTCTCCAACCCCACACACAGGTGTTTTGCCTGTGTGTGTGCACATGTGTACCACAAGCGCACGCAGAGCCCCTGGAGGCAGTGTCCCAGGGAACCAGAGAAAGGGGTCAGGTCCCTTGAAACTGAGATTACAGATGTTCTGTGAGCCTCCATGTGAGCGTGGGGAACTGAACCCAGGTCCTCTGGAAGAGCAGCCAATGTTCATAATTGCTGAGCCATCTCTCCTTATTGTTTGTTCTGGGGTTTCCTCCCTAAACCAGGGGCTCACCAACTGGCTAGACTGACCAGCGCGCTCTGACTATCCTCCTGTCTCCGCCTCTCTTGCCCTAGAATTATGAACATATACTGCCGCCCCCCAGTACTGACGGAGAGATAGGGGTTCAAATTCCTCTGAAAGCTCCAGGAGACAGGATATGAATTCGGCACCACCCCCTGTGCAGCCCGGTGCCACAATGGAGCGGGCAGAGCTACTAATACGTTCATTGCCCCTCCCCCCATAGAGTCAACCTTGCATTGCTAATGGTCTCCGAAGAGAACGAGCTATCTGTACAGAAACACTTTCCCGATGCCAGGCCCAGGATTTCCGAGAGTACCCTCTGATCTTGCAAGTGTAAAAGGCAGCGCAGCGGCTTCGCACGGCGAGGGGGACCGTAGCTCTGCGACTTTGAACACCCTCACACCACAGCCACCTCCCAGGGACAAGGGCTCTGGGCTGACTCCTCCCCGCACAAATGGATGGCTCAGCAGCAGCTTGGAGATGAGAAATGCAGACAGGCTGCAGGCCAGCCCTGGGATGACATGGGGCCGGGGGTTTTCATGTTTTATTAAGAGTGCGAAGGCCAAGCTGGGGGGAGGAGGGATGGAGGCGTTTGAAATCCAAAAAGAACGAGTTTCCATCAGGTAGGTGAGCTGTTGTAATTGGGGACACCCCTAGAAAAATGACACGGTTGAGTCCCTGGCAGATCCTCAGCAGCCTGTGGGAACTTTCAGAAGTCATCGTATCTTGCCTTTTATTAGGAGACATTTTTAATTAAAAAATGGGGATTCCCAGCCTCTCCTCCAGGGGCTTTAGTGTCTATGAAGGGATACAAAGTCATTCCTCACCTGGCACGGGCCTCTGTCTAGAAGGCAGTTTCTTCTGGGAGCCTTTGGGGTAAAGTCCCCAGCCTGAGCACTAGACAGCATCTTAAAAACTCTTCTTCTTCTTCTTCTTCTTCTTTTTTTTTTGAAAGACTTTCGGGTCTTTTAAAAGGACCCGAAAAAGCAAGGCAGTGCATGCCAGTAATTCTAGCATTTGAAAAGTTGAGGTAGATAGATTGCTAGTTCAAAGTCAGTCTGGGCTCCATACGGAGACCCTGACTCAAAACAAGAAAAATACTCTATCCCGAGAACCTGTGCATTTATCCCCAACAGACACATAGTTGGCCAGGTGCAGCATTTCCCCTGCCCTGCTGTGGCTCTTCTGAGACTACGTTCAACCCACCAAGATCCCCTCTGTCAACAGGGTCCCATGAAGGCTGGCTTGGACTAAATCTGGAGGCAGAACTCAGGTCACTTGCTTTTCCTTGTTTGACATGAGTGATTCTGATTTGGTTTGCTCTTCTTGGGAGACACGTCTACATAAACAAGATGGATTGTTGACGGAACAGACAAAGGTGGGCTGTAAAAACTTGTTGTCCCCCATAGTCACCTCTGAGAACCCACTGTTTTCCATCAGTGAGGGCTAGGGCTCTCCTGCATTGGGCCTTCACCCATTTCCCAGGTGAACAACAGACACTAAAGAAAATGGCCCCACAGGGAGCAAAGAGATGCATTGTTTATTCTGAACTCGCCTTCAGAGAGCTTTATTCTTTTCAATGAAAAAAAAAAATGTCACAGGCCCTGGGGAGATGGCTCAACAGGTGAAGTTCTTGCTTTGTAAGTACGAGGAGAGGACCTGAGTTCAGATTCCACACCCAATGCCAAGGGTGGCTATGTCTGTCTGTAATCCTGGTTTTGGGACGTAGAGACAGGAAGATCCTGGGATTTGCTGGGCAGCCAACCTAGTCCAATGGAGATCTCCAGGTTTAGTGAGAAACTGTCTCAAAAGAAAAGAAAGATAAAGATGCAAGTGAAGAATACACTATGTCAACCTCTCGCCTCCACATGGACTCACGGCAGCAGGTGCATTACATATATATACATGTGCACACACACACACACACACACACACACAAGAAAAGAAAAAGTAACGATAACAATATAGCCCAGGTGTTAAAGCAATGTCCAAGTAAGATGCCCCTATGGCTTAAGGAAAATGCATCTGAGTTATGAAGTACAACCGTGGGGGACACAAGAAGGAGGCTGAACTCATGGGGGAGAAGGGGCTGTCTTAGTTTTGTTCTCTGTTGCTGTGAAAAGAAGCCTTGACAAAAGCGGCATGAGGGAGAAGGGTTTATTTTGCTCACAAAGCCAGGTTACAGTAGTCCATCAGGGCAGAGAAGTCAAGGGAGGAACTCAAAGCAGCTAGTCCTAGACATCCAAGGTCAAGAGCAGAGAGACATGGATGCCAGAGACGGAGGCATTATCACAGGAGCGGAAACTATAGACATTTGGGCACTTTATGTAACTTCAGGATCTGCTGGGGCCCGATCCTGTCTATACCACTTCTTTTGGATGAAAGATTACTGGAGTGCACGTCCTACTTCATGGCTTGGTGGGTTAGATAACACCCAGTTCAAGATGGGAAGCTCAGGGTGCACGGTAACCTGGTGGCCTATTTTGAAGCGTTCAGTTCCCACTAAGGCCCAGTAGCAGGCTAAGAGCTCTCTCTCAAAGGAATGCCAGTTGTCTGAAGATAATTGTAGACCTTTGCACAAGGGTCTTTCTGTGATTCATTTACCTGGATTTGCCAAAGGCTCCCAACAGCTTCCCTGTCTGCCACTGATAGCTCACGGACCTCAAATCTGCTGGATTGTATGATCCAGGTAGTGGAGCAGCCTGCACAGCAGCCTGGACCTGTTGAAGAGCCTTCTCTTGTTCCGGGCCCCACTCAGAGCTAGCAGCTCATCGAGTCATTTGGTGTATGGGCCTGAGTAACACACCCTGGTGAGGAATGTGCTGTCTCCAGAATCCAAATAGGCCCACTAGGCATCGCACTTCTCTCTTGATCGTGGGCGGGACCAGTCGCAAGCACTCCTCCTTCGCTTTAGAAGGAGCCTCTCTGCACACCCACACCACTGAACTCCTCCACATTTCTCTGAGGTAGAAAGTGCTTGAATTTTCGTTGGATTTATTTCCCATCCCCTGATGCACATAGGTGCCACTAGCAAGTTCAAGGTGGTTGCTGCTCTTTCTCGGTTGATCCAATGAGCACAATGCCATCTATATAGTGGACCACTGCCACGGTTTGTGGAAGAGATGGGCGGTCAAATCCCTTCAGCCTGTGTGATGAGCCAAGGCAGGAGTATTAGCATACCCTTGAGGAAAACCTGCAAGCGTATACTGCTGGCTTTGTCAGCTGAAAGCGAATAGCTTCTGGACAGGTATTGAGAAAGAGGCATTTGCTGGATCGATAGCTGCCTGCCATGTACCAGAAGATGTGTTAATTTGCTCAAGTAAGGATATCACATCTGGAAGAGCAGCTGTAATCAGAGTCACTACCTAATGAATGGTTTGATAACCAGCTGCCATTCGCCATGAGCCATCTGTCTTCTTCACAGGCCTGACAGGGGAGTTAAAGGGCGATGTGGTGGAAGTCACCACCACTGCCTCTTTTCAAGCCCTTGAAATTAGTGGCACTGATTCCTATGACACCCCCCTACCTTCTAGGAAAGAACTCAGACATGCTGAGGGGCTTGCAGAGGATGGAGGAGGTACAGAATATGTGGTAGAGGAGCGCAGTCATAAATACCAGCTAAGGTCACGTGACCGGCTGCAGAACTGAGGTTTGTAATTGACATGAGTGTTTCTGTTTGTTAAGAAGATGCTTGGGCATGCATCCACAATATTAAGCCAATTTCTGTCTGTTTTATTTCTTTACTGTGCAATAGAACATATGGATGGGGACAGTATCAGTGGTAAAGCGGTATAAATCTATATTATCATTTTTGGGTTATGAGACACTGAAGGACTAAGCATTTCTCAAGGGACTCTGCCTCCTGTCCTGAGGGATTACATCTGCATTGATATGTAGGGCAGCTGTGGTATGTTTGGCAGAACTGTGGTCTTGTTACCACTCTCGTTTGGAAAGGAAGCAAGAGCCAAGGAGACGTGATGCGATAGCAAGTTGGCGAGAGGGGTCGGGTAATTAATCTTGGTTGTCAGCTTGACTAGATCTGGAATCACCCAACAGGCAAGCCACTGGACACACCTGTGGGGAGTTTGCTTGACCAGTTTCATTGAAATCGGAAGAACTGCCCTAAATATGAATATGGGGGTACCTTCTAGAAGCCCAGATAGAAGAAAGTCCAAGAAAGGAAAACCTTTGTTTTTGGCCTGTTCACCTTCATGCAGTGTTGGCAAGTTGATCTACTCTGTTGGCATTTTGATGTTCCCATCATTTGGTGCTGATAGAGGAAGCCTCTTCGACTTTCTCATATAGACTGATGACCCAATCAGGAGTCCTACAGGCCTTCAGTGCCAGGTGGACATCCAGCCTCTCTGGTGTGAAAGCAGTCATTGTTGCATAGCCCAGACAGTATCGTATCGTCTAAGTCCATCCAACAACCCTCTATTTTATATATATGTATATTATATACGTACTGATTCATTTTAATGGTTTTGTCCCTCTAGGAAAAGACAGATATGAGGACGCCTGCTCAGAATGTGAAAGTCGTCTGTGTTCCTGCTGCAATCATTTCATGGCCATGAGGGAACAGGGCCAATATTAAAGGCAAAACTCTGACAGGTACTAATCAAGAAGCAGCCAGCCTTGTTATGACTTCATTAAACTAAACGTTTGTACCTCCAGGCTTCTTGTTAGGCAAGGTAATTAAGTGCCTGGTTTTTTGAATGTCAGCACGTTGAGCCTCCTGTTCTTAGGAGAGTCATCCAGTCCAGGGCTCCTCAAAGTTTAACATGGACACAAATCAATTGGAACTTTTGCTGGAGTCCAGATGCTGATTTGGTGTCTCTGAATGGACCCGGGTCACATTTGCAAGGAGGTTCAGAACCCTTGAAACATGTGGATGCTTCATTCCCTCTATAGGGAACAGTCACCGCATCCCAGCAGGCGTCTGGTGACTGTAAAGAAAACATAAGAACAAATTCTTTTTTATTTTTCGAGACAGGGTTTCTCTGTGTAGCTCTAGCTGTCCTGGAACTAGCTCTGTAGACAATACTGGCCTCAAACTCACAAAGATCTTCCTGCCTCTGCCTCCTGAGTGCTGGGATTAAAAGTGTAAGCCACCACTGCCCAGCAAGACCAACTTGTTAAGAACCAAACAGCAGACAATCCTGGGAGATGTGGGTCAGCTGCTGGAGTGTTTGCTAGCAGACACAAAGCTCTGTGTTCCATCCCCAGGACCAAATGAGAGGAGTGGTGGTACACATGTGTAATCCCAGAACCTGGGAAGTGGAGGCAGGAGGATCACAAATTCAGTGTCAATGTACAGCTATGTAGAGAGCCCAAGGCCAACCTGTCTCAAAAAAAAAAAAAATAGAGGAAGGTTGAGTATGCTGAGCTATGGTCCCTTTGGCCCCTCTGGAGCAGGGAGAATATAGCTCAGTCCCTTCATAGATTCATTGAGCCTTGAACTTCAAACCCACCGTGTGGTCTTTCCTGGATAGTTCCTGTCTTGGTTGTTCCTGGCTATCAGTTAAAAGCCCAACACCATACTTACAGACACAAATGATTTAGAAAGTTCACAAATTAATAATAAATTCATCACATTTGAGTAAGCATTCAAGGGAAAAACAACTCTGTAGGATGATAAAGGACAGGGTCTGCTAGGGAGGATGCCAACTGGTTTCCTGTAGTCATCAAATTGTCACATGACAAACATGAAGACAGGAACATCAAAGGAGTGACATATAAGACATAGAGAGGGGCTGGGGAGGAGGTTCAGCGGTTAAGAGAGCTTGGTGCTTTTGCAGAGGACCAGAGTTTAGTTCCTAGAACTAAAGAATGGCTTTAAAAATTTTTTAATTACATTTTATTTATTTAATGTGTGTGTGCATGCACATATGCCATAGCTTATGAATGTAGGTCAGAGAATCATGCACGGAGGTCAGTTTTCTCCTTCTACCGTGTGGATTCCGACAATGAACTCAGGTTGCCGGGTTTGGTAGCAGGCGGCTTTAGCAGAATCATCTAGCAGGCCCCTTTTTATTTTGAGACAGGTTGTCCCAGTGCATTTTTAACTCACTCTATATATAGCCTGGGGAAGGCCTTAGACTTGCCATCCTCCTGCCTCCGGCTCCTGAGTAGCTGCCATGACAGGCCCAGCCAGAGGTAAATTTTCTTATGAGCTTATCCAGAAATATTTATTGCAGATTCAGAACTAAAGCTGTTTTTTTTTTTTTCAAAACTATGGTCTGGTGCCATAAAAATGTAGACTTCTGTAAGAAAGAAAAAAGAGTAAAACATAAATGTTTAAAGAAAACCTGAAGAGACAGAAGTCATAGTTTCAGGCCCGGGGCTGGCAAGTCCGCAGGAGTTTGGTGGCCCTCACCCTCACTGCGAGGACACGGGTTATTTCTCAAACGCAGTCACACTCGGTGACTCCAGTATCTGGTTCCTATGTCGCGAGATGGGCTCTGCCTTACTCAGGTAGAGATATAAGTCACCCATCCGGTGTAGAGGCATTGTGGGTGTCTGTAACTACATCTTTACAGGATTCAGGGCCCTGCCCAGCAGCCCCCAGGTCAAACAAATGTCACTAGCAGAGATTGGGAACAATCTGAATGTATGTCAGTGAGCTGGTCCCACCAGTGAGGGGTCGGTGATGGAGGCTTGAGCAGAAATGTAACCAGTAAGGTGATCCGTGGCTTTGGCACCTCCTGGGCAGACGGGCCACACCGCATTGCTGAGCAGGCCTGGCTTGGCTGGGACAGACCAGTGTGGGCTCTTCTTCCTTATGTGCGTGTCTTCTCCTTCCGATCCACACCCCATGCCTTGTCAGTAGTTAGACATTCTGAAAAAAAACCTCTGCTGTCCTGCAAACAAAGCAAGTTACACAGGACAGGGTGTGGCTTGCGTTTGTGTTTTTGTAACGCACGCTTATATCCTGGGAATGAGGCTGTTTAGAAAACGCACTCCCAGCTGGTGGAGATTTTCTCAGTTTCAATTTTTGACAATCAATGTGCGTTGTGAAGAAAGAGGGTCGAAAGGGAGAATGGGTATATAGGTGGTAGATGAATGGTCGCTTGATGATGATGTAATGTATATATAGGTGGTGGATAGACAGTTTACAAATGTATAGACAATAGATGGAATGTGATAGATGATAGGATATAGGTGATGGGTGGGTAAGTTACCACTCAGCTCGATGCTTACATGATGGGGAGGTAAATGATAGATAGATAGATGATAGATAAGTGATTGATAGGTCAATGGCTGATAGATGATTGTTTGATAGATAACTGATGATTGAAAGACAAGAGAGGAAAGATGTTTGAATAGATAATTGAGTGGCAATAGATGATTGATAGATGACAGATAGCTTACAGACGATAGTTTGGCAGATAGATGAATTAAGTAGATGGATAGATAAGTGATTGATTGATTGCTAAATAGACACTATCCAGCTGTAAAAACATCAGGACACTACATATACCACCTGCTTCACTCTCTGCCAATCAAACGCCCTCTGAGGCTAAGAAGACAGACAGCAATGCCTGGCTGAGCCAACTGGTCAGTCGACCCACTGGCAGGGAGAGGGTCCTCAAAACCCCGTTCCTGCAGTTGCTCCCAATGCAGAGGGGGGCCCCCAGGCTCAAAGGACATCCTGATTGTTCAAGATAAATCCCAATACTGCTGTTGGTTACAGAGGTCAACTCTCCTGCATGGAAATGGGGCAAATGATGAGAACTCTGTACAGATATACGTGCTCCTTGTCTCCCTGCCTGCCACCAGCCGCCCTCCTGTTAACACTCACAGGGCTTCCTGACTCCTGGTGGGTGCCTGGGCTGTGAGTCCCGTCTAGCTCTCCCACCTCCGTCTCCCTCTCCCACAGGTCCTCAAGCCTCTCTGTCCAGGACATCTTGCCCTCAGACTTTGGCTTCTCTTGTCCAGGTTCTAGAACACAGATGGCCGTGAACTTCCTCTGGGTAACTTCAGCTTCTTCTTGTTAGTTCCTAGATACTTCCTGTCCAGTAAGGCCCTGCTTGCTTGCTTTTTTTCTTTTACCTGAGTTTTTATTTAGTGTATGCTGTAGTGTGGTGGCTCTCAATCTTCCTGATGCTGGGACCCTTTAATACAGTTCCTCATGTTGTAGTGACCCCAACCACAAAATTATTTCTATTACTACATCATAACTATAATTTTGCTACTGTTATGCATCATAATATAAATATCTGATCTGCGGCCCCTGTAAAGGGTCATTTGGCCACCAAAGGGGTCATGACTTGCAGATTGAGAACCAATGCCACAGGGTGGGTCTCAGTGTGGCATTTTCATACAGACGTGACATCAAACTTTGTTTTTATTCAGTTCTCCACTGCTTGCTCTTGCTCACTCTTTGCTGGTCCCCTCCCTTCCCTGGAAAGTCCCTCCTTCTGCCTTCATGCCATATGTCTCCCATTACCTCTTCTGTCCCCCTCCCCCTCTCTCAGACCTCTCCTCTCTGCCAGCTCCCTCCACTTTCATCTCCTACGTGAGTGTGTGTGTGTGTGTGTGTGTGTGTGTGTGTGTGTGTGTAGTTAGATGTGCATACTCAAGGAGGGGTGGAGCCTTGTGAGTCCCTCCCCTGCCACAGTCCTGGGAGCAAACCTAATTAAACTCACTGTGTCACAAAAGAAACTAAAGAAAGGAAGGGAGAGAGACAGAGTGAGAGAGAAGAAAGAACGAATGAAAGAAAGGAAGGAAGGGAAGGAGGGAGGGAGGGAGGAAGAAAGGAAGTCAAGGCAGAAAAGGGGAAAAATTAGGAAGAAGATCCATAGGAAGAGAGAGATAATAAAGGGTACTTAAGGGAGAATATGATCAAAACACATTATATATGTGTATGAAAATGTCATAGTGAAACCCATCATTATGTACAGTTAATATATACTATTAATCTTTTGGTGGAAAGTGAAAGAAAGAAAGGAAGGAAGGAAGGAGAGAGGGAGGGAGGAACAAACAAACAAACAAAGAAGAAATGTTTAGGTCTAAATTCCACAAGGGAGACTATGTGGGAAGTATGTGTGCCCCTGAATTGGTATCTACAGGATGCTCTGACACCTGCTGGGGCCTTCACACATCTCGGAGTCCCACTTCCCAAGTATCTGCTGCCTGTCATCTGAGGAGGGCTCGGCATGGTGTTTCCAGCTTCCATGTATGTTCTCTGAAACACGGCAGCAGGGGACAGCACACATGGCCTGTTTTACAGCTTTGAGAATTCTGGTAGCTGAATTCAGAGGCAGGACTGCCTGAATTTGAAGGAAACTCAGTGTTGCAGGCTCCTCAGCTTTGGAGTTCCCTCTGAAGCTGGGCAGATCGAAGCTGCCATTTTCTCTTACTCTTTAGACAGTGACTGGAGCATCTGTGGCCTCGTGGCAGGAGCTGGGGACCTGACCCAATGATGCTTCTCCTTACTGTGCAGGCTCTCTGTGGTTAGGGATGGATGAATCCACCTCTGTCTCCACTGTGTACCACTCCAGAGCTGTGTCACATGTGGGCCCTGGACCTGAGCCTCAAACTGAGCACACCTCAGATGTCTACTGGATAGTAACGCTGTCTTCTTTGGGGTCCTGGGGACTATAGTGATAACTCCTCGTGGTCTTTCCCGTTGCTTAGGGAGAGCTCATGCCATGTGTGTGGAGCCTGGAGCTACTTTCAGAAGTTCTGAACCAAAGGGGTCAATGTACTTAGAGGAAAACTGCCTGGGTTTCCTATCTATGAGGAGACCTAATATGGCTGTGTGGTGCAGGACCAGTTGAGGAGGCATCTCCCCAGCGAACCCTGAAGATCTGTTTCAGGGTTCTGAGAAGGACCCTTTCATCTGTTCAGAAGCTAGTGACAGGATCTGGCATGAAATGGCCTTGTTACTTGCTTCTGACTGTCATGGTGACAGTTGCAGCTAGGGACCAGTATTCCCTGTGAGTCTGTCTTCTCTTTTCCCCTCTGCCCCTTTCTCTCCCTGTCTCTTTTCACTACAGAGAAAAACCAATCCGGATAGAGAGCTCCATCACCAGAGAGGAGACAAAGGCCCCTCCTCTCCTGGCCCATGTCCCCACTAGTCCCCCTCAGCAAAGGTGCTGGACTTCCCCCAAATGGACAGCCTGTTTCCTGCCGACAGGGAAGCTGTCCTGTAGGCTATCAGTGACTGACACTGAAAACCGGGGTCCTGGGGACCTGGCTGCTAGGCCAGCGGGCTGGGAAGGAGACACTCTCTGTGCCCCAGTGTGTTTATTCCTGGGAGAACCTGGCTTCCTGTTTCCAGGGGGGAGAAAGGTTTAAAAGGCCTCATAAAAAGGGCTCAGAGGCCCCAACATCAAATGACTCTTGCCAGGCAACCCTGTATGAGTTAAGCTGGGAGGAACCAGAACATCAGGATTGAATTTCCCCAGCAGATCCACACACTGTCACTTCTGGGGAGGGATCCTGTCAGGACACGTCTTGGCAGAGCGCCAGGCCTAAAATCCTTTGAAAAACCGAGTCTAAGCATTGAACGTACCTGTAGTCTATCTCAGTAGCAACCCAGGCTTCGTGGAACTTATTTATTTTTAAATAAATGACAGATGACTTGTAGGCGGGGCTTATTCTAATTTAATATGTCTCAAGTTGTTGTTAGTGTGTGTGTGTGTGTGTGTGTGTGTTCGTGAGTGAGCGTGCGGCAGCTGGAGTTGGGAGGTATTGTTGCTCTTACTGTTGTTTTTTCCTTCCTGGGAGATGGCCCTGAATGGGACCACTGTACACTTTTGTTTTCTGTTGATTTTAATTGCGATGTCGAAGAAAAGACCAGAGCTTCTATGGTGTTCGGATGTTTCTGATTTAGAAAAGGCTCCAGGAAGTACAGAGCTCATTAGATCCAGCGCTCTGTGGAGAGGGCCTGGCGGCCTTCCTTTCACCTGCTCCCTGGATTTATACACCCCATAGCCTTGTCAGGGTGCAGCGGACAGCAGGCTCGATGCCTGACAAAGTGGGTTCCTCGGCCCGAGGAAGGGGGAGAAAGCAGAGCATTTGGGAGGGGTCCAGACATAAACCCAAAGCTTCCAAACCTGCAGAAGACCTGTCAAGGGCAGGTGCTGATGGCTGGGGACTGCAGATACAATGTCCTTCTTTGCCTCCCTCACCCCTCCCCCTCCGTTTTCCCCTCTCCTTTTTCTTCCCCTCCCTCCTTCCATTCTGTATCACTCTCTCACTCTTTTTTACTTCTCATCCCTTCCTCTTCCTCTCCTCATCTCATCCCATCTTCTCTCTCCCTCCCTTTCTTTTCTCCTTCCCTCTTTTCTTTCTCCTTCCTCTCCCCTCCCAGTCTTCTCCTCCCCTTCTCTCTTGTTCCCCTCCCCCATCTTCTCTCCTACCCCTTTACTACCTTTGTCTCCTCCCTCCCTCCCTCATCCCCTTTCCTCCCACTCCTCCTTTTCCCTTTGTTCCCCTTCCCCATCTTTCCTTTTCCCCCTCCTTCCCTCCTTCCCTTTCTTTCTTTCCCCTTCTTCTTCTCTCCCTTACCCCAACCCCTTCTCTCCAGCATCTCTTTTCTCTTCTCTCTTCTCCTCCACCCCCTTTCCTCTCTCCTTCACCTTCTCAGCTCTTATCCCTCTCTGGATTCTCCTTGAGAAAGACTCTAAACACTGATGGCAGCTGAAATAGGGCATCCCCGGTGTGTACATCCACGCTTTGCTTTCCTTGCTTCTGGGTTCTCTTGGACAGTTGTGGCAGGACCTGAGCCAATGGTGGAGCTGCAGGGATGAAGGGGCTGCACTAGGAAGCTTTATCCTCATCCTGCAGCCACTCCACCTACTGAGTAGGTGGCCACCACTCCTGGGTGGACACAGAACAGGATAGCAAAAGATGTTCGCCCCTGCCCATCTGAGTTCTTCCACGCGGAGCAAGCAGGTCATAAAGTGACAAGCTCAGGGGCTTGAAAACGAAACAGCTTCTGCTCACAAAGATGTCCTTTTTGTGGTCCAAATGTGTCTGCTGGAGCTCATGAGGTGGACCCTCTGTGCCCGTGCGGCAGTGGGGAGAACTGGGACCTTCAGAAATGATGAGGCTCCAGGCCCCAAGGGCCCTGTTGTTCTCTAAGATCCCTTGGCTATCAGGGGTGATCCACTGGTCTCAGGAGTGGATGGAGGTGGTTATCACAGGAATGGATTCTTCACCAAAAAACAAGCTGTCCCCTCTCTTCCTTTGGCCTCTGGAACCTGTGAGATGGCCCAGCAAGAGGCCAGGCTCTGGTATTCTGTTTCAGCTGCAGGAAGCTAAGACACAAGGTGGCAGGGAAATGGAGCTCCTGTACAATTTGAAGCACAGGGGCAACCACTGACTTGCTAGTGAGCACTGTCTATGCTGTCTGTCTGTGCTGTACTGTATGTACACAAAGACGGGAGGTACCCCACCATCAACCACTCCTCCTTAGGAGAGCTCTGTGCAGCTTCTTCCCTGCGCATGCTCAGAGATGCTCTACTCCTTTCTCTACCTTACTCTGGCATCCTGGTTCAACAAATTGAATCTCCTCTCCAGAGGCCCCAACCCCTTTGGGAGATCCCATCAGTGGGACACAAGATGGTGTATTATAGGACACACATGACACATGCAAGCCTATCCCTCCAACTTAGGCCTGGATGCAGTCTCATTCCTGCCCAACTCCCTACTGGCTACCTTCAGGGAGTTGATGTATGGGGTGTTGCCGTTAATATTGGGTAGATATTGTCTTAGGACTTCACTGTGCTGTGCTCTTGGGTCCACCATCCACTGTGGTTCTTGTGATTCTACACACACCACCATAGATTGTTCTTTATTGAAATTTCCTCCAGGGAAATATCTGTCCTGTCTGCTGGGGCAGCCATCTCAAATAATCACAAGTACAAAGACAAAAGCAGCGGGCACTGATGCCCTTCCTTGAAGGCATGGAAGGGGAAAAGTCCTGGACCCAGCTGTGGCAATGGCAACTTCTGGTAGCCCTCTCCTCTCCTAGGCTCAGGTGGCCTTTCCTTGGTACCAAAGGTGTGGAAGATCTTGGGTACCTTCCTCTTCATGTAAGGGCACTAACCCTGTCTGTGGACCTCATCCAAACCAAGACACCCACCGGTCATCACCAATAAAGCGGTACCCACCAACATAGTAATGCCGCTGCTGGACCCCTGATTGACGCTTTCATCTGATCCACCTACTCATGCTCCACCATTCAGCTCACCTGCCTAGGTATTGGTGACCATCTGCTGCTAGGCACGGGACAGAAAGCCTGACATCTCACTTGGCACATGAGCTTGATCTTGTACTCTTCAGGCGTCTGCAGAAATAGACACTGTCCCCATCACACAGAGAGGGGAAGTGAGAGCCAACGAAAACAAATGCAGGGTCCGGGAGATGACTCAGCAGGCGCAGTGATTGCCATGCAGTCATGAGGACCTGAGTTATACCTCTCGAACCCACATAAAACACACAATGTGAGGATGCCCGTTTGTAACCCCAGAATGGAGGAAGTGGAGTCGGGGAGATTGGTGGCCTCAGTGACTTGCCAGCCTAGTTGAATCAGCAGGTCCCATATCTTAGCGAGAGACCCTAACAGGGTGGTTGGCTCCCGAGAAATGATACATTTCTGTATATTGGGTCACCAGCCAGCACCAAATTGTTTCTGACTTCCAAGTTGGCTAGTGCAGGGTCTAAAAACCACAGAGCTCAGTGAGCAAGCACTGAGGGTTTCTTTTTCCTTTCTATCAGACATGGGGCCAATGTTAAGAAATCTGTCAAGAAGTTCAGAGGGAAGGAGGAGCAGTTGCAAGGGAGCCAGTGGGCCCCCTGGAATCACCTGAACACGTGCCTGCTACGGGTTTTCTTACATCTCATCTTTTCCCACCTGGTTATTTCAAGGCTTTCAAGGCAATGTGTATCTGAGCACTTGCCAATCTTGGGACTGCAGTTTAATGGTTTTTGCTATATTTGTGGAATTATGTAATAGTAGCCACACTCAACTGTAAGACATGGTATCTATGTGTGAGTACACATGTTTTTATGTGTCCACATATGTCCTAGTGGTCCACTATGGGTATCTTCCTCAGTTATTCTCGACCCTGGTTTTGCTTTGATTTTTGAGATAGGTCTCATTTTGTAGCCCTGGCTAGCCTGTTCCTCTATGTGTGCAGACCAGGCTGGCTCTTAACTTACAGAGATCTGTCTGTCTCCACTCCTAAATGCTGGAATTAAAGGTATGTATCATCTTGTTTGTAGGACAGTCTCTCACTTGGCCTGGAGTCTACCAATTGGCTAGACTGACTGGCCAGGAGGTCCCAGGGATCCACTAACCTGTCTTTTCCTCCAAAGCACTGGGATTACATATTCACCATGCCTTGCTTTTTAATTTTTATTTTCAGTTTATTTTTCAATTATGTGTACATATTTGTGTGCAGTTATATGCGTATGAGTACAAATGCTCTTGGGAGCTAGAAGAGAACATCCATTCCCCTGGAACTGGAGCTAGAAGGAGTTGTAAGTCACCTGATGTGGAGGCTGGGAACCAAATTCAGGCCCTCTAAGAGAGCAGCAAATGCTTTTAACTGCTGAGCCGTCTCTTCAATCCCAATCACATGGTTTTTATGTGGGTACTCTGATCCTCAAACTTACATAGCAAGTACTTTTGGGCTATCCTCCTAACCCCACTGTAGGACAGTTATAGTGTCAGAGAGAGAGAGAGAGACCCCCAAAGTTTTGCATAACTGACCTCCAAGTCCCCTTCTCACAACTCGCTTTGCCCACCCTCCAAGCCTCACTGCAACCACTAATCTTCGCAGATCTGCATTTCTGGGCTGCAGTTTCTGTGCGTCTGGCTTTGTCCATGGAAGATGGCATTTCTAAGAGTCATCTACAACACGGTAGGTGTCAGAGTGCCACTGCTTTTTTTTTTAATGGCAAAGTCCTGCTTGATTGTGCAGAGGGACCCCATTGTGTCTCCTCAGCCACAGAGGCATTTAGCCATCTTCCTGTTTGGACCATCAGAGCAGAGCTGCTGGGAACATCTGTGAGCATGTTTGCGTGCGGACATGTGTTTCCATTTCTCTCTAGGTTGATGCTTTAATCCACTCGGATGGTAGGTTCGTTTGATGTGGAGAATGGATTGTTCCAAGTAGGGAATTTCCCAAATATAACCAACAGGAGGGAAGAGTTCATTTTCTCCTGGGATAGACTGGCTGGGACAGAAAGCTGTGGACTTCCATCCATTCGAGCCCCTTTTGGAATCTGTGACTCTTCCCAGACCACTTGGTGGACAGTCTCATTTCTCTGTCGGCTTGACTTCAGGGACCCTGCCAGGCCCTTGACTCTCAAGAGGGTAAAACCTCACATGTCCCCCCAAAGCCTCGGACCACTTGGCCAGTTCTCCCACTTCCTGTGCCTAGAATATATCTTTTGGCTTTAAGTGGTATTTTGGGGAAATACATCCTTTAAACAATGAACTGTGCTTTGATTTTGCTTTTGTTTTGTTTTTGTTTTGTTAATGATACTAAGTTTTAAATCCCCCAGCCCCTGGATGTGAGGCAAGCACTGTTCTACTGACATGAGCCCTGGCTTGATCTTGTTTTTCTCTCTCATCTTAATAAATAAATCACAGCAATGGGTTTGAACCATGGGCACGAATCCAAGTTCTTTGCTCCGGCTTAACAGATGAAGACTTTCCTGTTCGGAAATGGGTCCTTTTGGATTGTTGCCGGCTATTTATACCTGTTATTTGAGAGCTGGGAATGTCATTGCGGCATTTGGGTCGAAAGCAAAATGGAACTTCACAGCCTTGGAGTGCATATGGTCTTGGCCAGGTTGTGTTTGTCTCCAGAAGGCGTACGCCAATACTGGGAAGTGTAACACACACACAGCCCGGACACCTATCTCAGCTGCTGTAATTTTTGGAGGCAGGTAAGGAAGAGGAGTGTGTGACTATACAGGTATTGATTGACAGGTCCATCTCCCCATTGTTTTGTCTTCCCTCTTCCATTGGGTGTGGGTGAATGGCTGATGAGTTCAAGGGCCACAAAAGTCACAGGATGACAGGAATGAGTGTACCGGTCATGGGCTGTGTCTGGGAGGGCTGGGTGAGGCTGGAACAGATACGAGAAAACACAGCATGGGCCTGGAGGGATGGCTGAGAGGTTAAGACCTAGTACTGCTCTTTCAAAGGACCTGAGTTTGGTCCCTAGCACCTTTGCTGGGCAACATACAACTGCTTGTAACTCTAGCTCCAAGGGATTGGAAACCCTCTTTTGGCTTCTGTAAGCACCTGAACTCTCTCTCTCTCTCTCTCTCTTTCTCTCTCTCTCTCTCTCTCTCTCTCTCTCTCTCTCCTCTTCCCTTGGGTGTGGGTGAATGGTTCTGTGCCACCTAAAAAAAGATATTTGAAAAACGAAAGCAACAACCAAAAAGCCCCGCACCTGTCCTCTCTCACTGTGCACTACAGCACGGGGGGGGGGGGGGGGGAAGGGGCGGGGGATGGGTGCACAGAAGCAGCTGCTCATGGCCTGTAACAAAATATGGACTTCAAAAGTTTGTCAGCTGTTTCTGGAATGTGACTGCCACCAAGTCCCCTGAGCGTTGGTCCCTGCACCTTTACTACCCATGCCTGACAAGTTGGCATCAGGGCAAAGTGTCATCAGAGGGTGTTGATCGTGCAGTGTCCAGGCAATCAGAACCAAGGATGTCAAGACCAATCCTGGGGCCTTTAGAAGTCTCTTTTTCCATAAGAATCCAAAAAGAAATGGTTTCATGCCTTGGGCTTCCCCCTGAGCACAGTCCTTACCCTGGGACATCAGATAGGAATCATGGTGGCAAGCAACAGATATAGGCCAGTTCATCCTCAACATAGGTGTGTGTGTGTGTGTGTGCATACGTGTGTGCATGTATGTGCATACCTCCTGCATATGGAATGTGGAGGTCAGAGGACAACCTTGGGCATCATTCTTCAGGTATCTTTTACCTTTTGCTTAAGACAAGGTCACTCATTGGCCTGGCACTTGGCCAAGTAGGCTAGGCTGGCTGGTCGCAGTGCTCCAGGGAGGGCTTATCTCCATCTGCTATTTTACCATCAATGGAATTATAGGATTACAAGTGTGTGTTCCACACCCAGCTCTTTGCGTGGGTTCTGGAGGCCAACAGGAGGCTAGAGCATGGCACTGGCTAGCAGGAACTCTGTGATGGGCTGTTTGGTCTCTATACCCCAAGGAACTCCACTCAGCATCAATTTACTTATGTTTGGGATCTTCCTTCAGTTTTCAGAGCCCTAAATGAGACAAGCCAGCTAACCTAGCCAAACCAATGACAGCCTAGTCTGACCTTGGCCCCAGTCTTTGGAGGTTGGGTCTCTTTCCCCTAGCAAGTACAAAGGATGGCTCTCAAAGGCAGACTGTTATTTCCTTAGGAATACAAACACCTAACTGACTGCCACGACACTGGGAACCTTAGCAAACTGTGTATGGTTGTATCAGTCCAAACTGGCCCTGACCAATGTCACATGCCCCTCTGGAGCCCATGGAGAGGCAGCCTCTGTGTTGTCTGCCATTGTCCCCTCCATATCCCCTAGCTGCTCGGCACTCCCGGGGCTCTGCAGAGGGTGGGCAAGTTCAGGAGGCTGGAATGGAGAGCCAGGTGGAGCTGGGGTATGTAGCCAACTCCACAAAAGTCTGGTTGAAGAGTGTCCTTGGGATATCAGAGTCCAGGGAAGGCAGGGCCTCTGTTGTGGAGGCTGGGACAGGGGATGCAGCCCCTCTGCTCTTGTGGTGGGGGGGGAGGGGAGGGGAGGGCGGCAGCCCTTACGCTGCTGCGGTAGATGGACCTTGAGGGTGGAGGATTCTCAGGACCAGTGTGCATTGCGACCAAGCTGGAGTTAGCCGAGGGCTTTGACCTTCAGGCCACATTTACAAGTGCAGAGAGCGAGACTCCAGAAACTGGCTCCGGCTTCAGGCCAAGTGAAGGGCCCTCTGAGCAAAGCCTGGGCTTAGGTCTCGGGGTTTACAGCAGAAATCTCTCTGACCGGAGCTGTGTTATCTAATAGCCAGCTAATAACGTGCTTAGGATGCCGGAAGGGCCCAGGTGCCAGAAATCTATTTTTAAGGAATGAGTCTTTCCGTATGAGCATCCAAGGGGAGTTAGCATAGCCAATGCCAACGTCCAACGGACAACTGCATGCTAAGTTTATACTGCAGGGTAAAGAATGCTCTCCCTTGGAAATCTTTGCAAGGGTAGAGGTGGGTGTGTGTCCTCATGACAGAGAGTGCTGTAAACGACTCTCCATACACCTCAGCATCAGGGCCAAGCTAGCTCTGCCCATCCATTATAAACTAAGATTTATTATGTGTGTGTATGAGTGTTTTCTTGCTTATGTGTGTGTGCATCATGTATGTACAGTGAGTGCCTGTGGAGGTCAGAAGATGGCACTGGGTCCCCTGGAAGTGGAGTTGCAGATACTCATGAGCTTGGGCTGGGAACTGAACTCGGGTCCTCTGCAAGAGCATCCAGTGCTCTTAATTGCTGAGCTGTCTCTCCTTCAAATGGCATGGTTTCTGGACTTGAACCCATGGCTGCAGAAGTAACACTGAGCCTAGGTCTGGGATCTGGTTACAGAATCAGACTCTCACCTCTAGCCAGGCCTGCTCCATGGGCTCTGTGGGGGCGTAGTCCCTACTTGAGAAGCTTCCCATGAATTTCAGAGGTGTACGCTTAGAATAAAATAAGATATCAGGGGATCCAATGTACCCCCAAAAGGCCAGGTCTCCTTCTCATGCACCCTGACTTGCCCTTCCGAAGAACATCACAGGCCAAGTCCTGACACTTGAGAACAACTTTGATTCCCACACTCCGTGCCCAGCATAAATTTGAACATCAGCAATTCCACTCACCCCAGTTCCTGTGTCTTTATTCACAGTGAGGGTTTGGGGGAGACGTGTGAAAAGAGAACAGTACAAACAAATTAGAGGACACACTCATCTGATAAAGTATTTTTATAAAACGGTCACAATTTTTTTCCTGTATGAAGCTATGCTCTATAAAATTAAGGTATTTCTAAAATGTAGATAAGACAAAAGAAAAGGGTAAAAAACAAATCACACCATTTAAATGCCCAGTCATGGATGGTTCTGGAGAATTTACATTTCTCTTATTTGACACACAAGCTGGAAAAAACAAAAACGAAAAACGAGATGATATGTTTCATGCTTTTGCATGAAGTCTTGGTACAGAATACCTCCAGGCAAATTCCTGCAACAGGGTCTCCAGGTTGAAGGTTGCAGGGGCTTGTGAAAAAACAAACTTGATCTTGAACAAGCCTTATGTCACTGTGGAAAAAGCTGAGACCTAACACTTTGTCCCCCAGGATCCCAGGAGAGTTTTGTAGAGGACAGCTAAGTCCCAGTGACGTCACCCAACTCCAGCGGGTTACCTGTGGATTTTCTCAGTGCTGGATCTGGGATTTGCTTCTGAAAGCAAAGGGACAATGCAGCTCCAGCCTGGATGACCAGGGCATTGCTGGGTGCTGCCTGGGTATGGATCCTGAGATCTAAGGGCAGCTCTCTGTGGGAGAGAGGGATAAGAACCCCATCTATATTAGGAGCTGTTGTTCTCTGGAACACCACCTCTTTCTAGGCCTCATGTCCAAGACAGCAGAGGCCGGAAGAAGGTATTGATCCTCTGGAGCTGGAGATGCAGGCAGGTGTGAGTCTCTCAATGGAGATCTGAGCTCTGGTCCTCTGCAAGAGGAGCAAGCTTTCTTAAATGATGAGCCATTTTTCCAACCCCTCGCCAGGAGCTTAGGAATGACTCTGCTTTAGGACCTTCCCACTTGACACTCTTCCGTGCCCATTACTGAGCATGAGTTTGAATGTTATTAGTTGAATTGGCTTTCGAGTCGGTAAGGCAGCGGGTAAAGACTCTTGCCACCAAGCCTGACGACCGGAGTTCAATCCCTGAGACCCACACAGTGAAAGGAGAGAGCTGACTCCTGCAGGTTGTCCTCTGATCTGCACACGTGCACTGTGGCATGTGTGTGTGTGCTTGTATGTGTGTTCATGAGTGTGTGTGTGACTGCCTGTGTGTATGAGTGTTTATATGTATATGTGTGCCTGTGTGTGTCTGCGTGTGTGTTTGTGTGAGTGCCTATGTATGTCTATGTGTGTGTTTGTGTGTGTGTGTGCCTGTATGTCTATGTGTCTCTCTATGTATATATGAATGCCTATGTATATTTGAGTGCTTATGTGTGTGTGTGTTTATTTGTTCTGTGTGTATGAGTGCTTCTGTTGTATGGGTGTGTGTGTGTGTGTGTGTGTGTGTGTGTATTTGTGCCTGTGTATGTGTGTGCCTCTGTGTGGGGTTGTAGATGCCTGCGTGAGTCTGCGTGTGGATGCCTGTGTACGTGTGTATGAGTACCTGTGTAAGTCTGTGTACGTGTTTTCCTACAAACGCACAGGGTTTTGCTCTGTCTGCAGCTGTCACAGGTTTTTGGGAGTGCTCCCAAGTAGACTCTGGAGCCACAGGCTCTGAGAGCTCATGCTCTGATGCACCTGTTGAGTCGCCCTGCAGGAAAGCTATCCAGCCAACACCCTCCCCTGTAGAGCATGGGAGCTCCTTCCGCAGCCTGCCAGCAACACGAGTTAGCTAGCTGAGCCCCATTCCTGCCACCGTTAGTGGCACCTCACTTTTAATTCAGTTTGCAGTTTTCGTCAGAACCGAGGATGAGCGCCCCGGCCCAGCGTCACTTGTACTTTCTACTGGAATTATCTTTGACTTTGCTTTGTTTTCTTCTGAGGTGCTTGTCATATTAACTAAGAAAAGCATCATTAGTCCCTGGTCTCTGCATCCTTTTATATTACTCAGGGTCTAATTCCACTTAATTTGCAGTGCTAGTGGCCAAACCCAGGGCCTCACTGCATCCATCCTAAGCATGGTCTGTTTCATTGAATGATTTTTAATCTTTATGTCCTTAAGTGCGACAATTGGTTCCCATGTTAATTTTTTATTCAACATTGGCACATGTAAAACCCCGTAGTAATGAATTATTTTTTCAATTCTTTAATACACACACACACACACACACACACATAGGGGATTGAACCCAGACCACCATATCTACCACTGAGATATATCCCCAGCCCTTCACTTGTGTTTATCAAATATATTTTTATTCTGTCTTTGGATTTTCTGTTCCATATCCATTATAATTTATTTTATTTTATTAATTTTTTTAGTTTGTGATTTTTTTTAATTAAAAATTTCCGCCTCCTCCCCACCTCCCTTTTCCCTCCCCCTCCCCTCACTCCCCACCCACCACTCCCCTCCCCCACCCTCTCCAGTACAAAGAGCAGTCAGGGTTCCCTGCCCTGTGGGAAGTCCAAAGTCCCCCCCCCCATCCATCCAGGTCTAGGAAGGTGAGCATCCAAACAGACTAGGCTCCCTCAAAGCCAGTACATGCAGTAGGATCAAAACCCAGTGCCATTGTCCTTGGCTTCTCAGCAGCCCTCATTGTCTACCATGTTCAGAGAATCCAGTTTTATCCCATGCTTTTTCAGACCCAGTCCAGCTGGCCTTGGTGAGCTCCCGTTAGATCAGCCCCTCTGTCTCAGTGGGTGGTTGCACTCCTCGCGGTCATGACTTCCTTGCTCATGTTCTCCCTCCTTCTGCTCCTCATTTGGACCTTGGGAGCTCAGGCCAGTGCTCCAATGTGGGTCTCTGTCTCTATCTTGATCTATTGCCAGATGAAGGTTCTATGGTGATATGCAAGATATTCATTAGTATGGCTATAGGATTGGGCCATTTCAGGCTTTCTCTCCTCAGCTGCCCAAGGACCTAGCTAGGGACATCTCTCTGGACCCCTGGGAACCCCTCTAGAGTCAAGACTCTTGCCAACCCTAAAATGGCTCCCTTAATTAAGATATATACTTCCCTGCTCCCATATCCACCCTTCCTTTATCCCAACCATCCCATTCCCCCAAGCTCTACCCATCCTCCCCTTCTCACTTTTCTCTCCCCATCTCCCCTTTCCCCCATCTCACCCTACCCCCCAGTTCCCAATTTTTGCCCAGCAATCTTGTCTACTTCCAATATCCAGGAGGATAACTATATGTTTTCCTTTGGGTTCGCGAGGCCGGCGGGATCCCCGTCCCCGGAGGGGGGCAGGGGCGCCGGGGGCCTCCCACTTATTCTATACCTCTCGTGTCTCTTCCCCGTGCCAGACTAGAGTCAGGGTCTTCTTTCCCCGCTGATTCACCAATCCATTATAATTTTATCCTTACATCAGTAATGCAATTTAGTGACCTCAGCTCCGTGGCCTCTGATTATTTGATAACGCAGGTCCCACTTTAATTCACTCAACAGACTTGATTTGTCAATTGCTGTCCTCAGCCCCGTGCACAGATGTCGGCTCCTCATTATTCCTTTTGATATCTTCTTATCTTCATGCGTGACTTTGGAAACTGAACCTAAATCTCGTCTAATGACATATATCAAACACATACATCATGGGAAACATATTTTAAAGTGTCTCATTTATGAATTTATTTGGGTAGTTCTGAGAGCTTTAGGTTTGATGATTCCTAAGGGAAATGTCACTCAGGGCTGTCGAGATAGCTCAGCCGGCAAAGGGGCTTGTGGCCAAGCCTGACTAATGGTTGCATTCCAGGCCCCACATGGTGGAAAGAGAGAACCAATTCTTGAATGTTGTTCTCTGACCTCCAAATGCTACCCAGGACGCACATACATGCAGACACAAAAATAAAATCTTTAAAAAGACAAAACAAAACAAAACATGACAATCTAGTCAGATCCTCTTTTTAAGTGACTTAAAAACACCCTTGGGAATCCTCCATAGTGGATACTTTATTTTAAAAGTGCACACGATATATTTGTTTAATACATCTATGAGTTCTTTTTTGTTTGTTTGTTTGTTTGTTTTTTGGTTTTTCAAGACAGGGTTTCTCTATGGTTTTGGAGCCTGTCCTGGAACTAGCTCTTGTAGACCAGGTTGGTCTCGAACTCACAGAGATCCGCCTGCATCTGCCTCCCGAGTGCTGGGATTAAAGGCGTGCGCCACCATCGCCCGGCTTCTATGAATTCTTTTGTTCTTACTTCATTGATATTGATATACTTGTTTACTTCAGTCTCAAATTTTGCTTTTCTTTCTTTTTTTTGATTTTGCACAGAGGTTTTCTCTGTGTAGTCTTGACTGTCCTGGAACTAACTAGCCCTTGTAGACCAGGCTGGCCTCGAACTCCCAGAGATCCGACCGTCTCTGCCACCCGAGTGCTGGGATTAAAGGTGTGCGCCACCACTGCCCGGCTCATTTTACTTTTATTATCATCGTCATTATTGAGAGAGGGTCTTGTGTATCCCATCTAGCCATAGACTCACTATGTCGCTGGCGTGACTTTGAATTCCTGATCGGCCTGCCTCTACCTACCAAGTGTCGGGGTTATAGGTGTGTGTACTACCATAGCTGGTTTATTCCTTGCTGGGGACTGAACTCGGGGCTTTGTGTACGCTAGGCAAGCACTTGACCTACTGAGCCTCATCTTCAGCCCTCACTTTAATTAACACACAGCGTGTTGTGGCTGCTAGGAACTGAACTCAGGTCCTCTGCCAAACCAGCAAGCACTCTTTAACCCCGACTCGCCTCTCCAGTGCTGCTCAGCTGAGCTTTTCAAGGGAATCTTACGCTGTGGTTGTGCTGTGGTTGGTGACCACAGTTCACGCTAGACGTCCTGACTTGGGATATCTCTGGCACTCATCTGCAGGTGGGACCCTCGTGACAGTGGCATTTTGTCTTGTCCTCCACTTCTCTGCTCCCATGGAACATGTGGTTTTAGCCACAAGGGTGGAAGGTATCCTAACAAGGGATCTACAGAGGGAGCAGGAGGGCAGGGTGGCTTACAGCTCACCCTGTCCAGGAAGTGAAGTGCCAGGAGAGTGGCCTGCCAGTCCCCCCCCCCCCCCCAGAGTGTCCACAGTCAAGGAAACACTTTTGCCGTGTACTCTTGTAAGGTGTGTGGTCACCTTACAGAACGAGTCTCTCTCTAGCTGTCTGGACTGCGGGCACATACCATGCTAGGTTCTCCCCACAAGAGATTCTTATTCTTTACAAAGGAGAAAATCATAAACAATCAGTGTGCACATGGGCATGTGTGTGTTCTGAGAATTTCGCCCTGGGGACACAGAAGCAATGCCTACTCCTTTGAAGGTCACAGCTACAACCGAAGAATGACAACCCATAGTATGACTGTTCCACCCAAGCTCACCTTGGGGAACCACTGAGTTAATTGGGCTTTCTTCCAGAACACAGGGGTAGGGTCACTGATAGAAGTATGAGTGATCCCCGAAACAACCACACTGGAAGGTCTTCACCCATCAAGGATGCCGGCTGCATAGGTGGAGTCCCTTTCAGTAACTTGTCCTAGACTATATATGCTGGCACCTCCCTGAGCCCTGCCAGGACGCGTGCAATTAGTGCAAAATCGCATACGAATGGGTGGAGGGAACAGCTGGACACGACCCTCCCCACACCCTCCTCTGAGGGAGCAGCAACAGTTCACCGGCAGCTCCTGATGGTGCTCACGTGTGAGCAGAGCTGAGGGGAAGAAGGAGGAGGCCGTTTCCTGGGAGGACAGCTCAGCACCACAGTGTATGTCAGCACCACAGTGCACATGTGCATGTGTGCACTTGCAGGATCCAGGGGTCTCTGGAGCCTCACTGATAAGCATGTCTCAACTTTGAGTTTGAAAAAAAAAACAGGCATTAACAGACTTTATAGCTACTGGGGGCCACAAATGACTTTTGTTCATGTTAGTTACACCTATATCCAGTTGCAAATTAAAACAGAGAGATTGGAACATATTTTCTCATCTTGGAAGACAAAAATGATACCGTTGTGTGTTAATATGCTGCTCTGAAACTTTTCAACTCTGTTTCCTAAAACCCAGAATGTCATGGAGGAGTACATTGTTCCTGAGTTTTGCAAATCTCTTAATCTCTGAGTTAATCGAAGACAGCTGGAATCTCATCTGCACATCTGTGTCCAATGAGTTCCTCCATACGGTCACGTGGGCTGTGGGCACTCAGTAGTTATCTTGGAGAGAAAGAGTGGGAGGGTCCCATGACTGTGTCCAAAATCCCTCCCTTGTGTATGTCTGTGCAGCATGTACTTGCAATGCCCATGGTGTCCAAAAGGGGGCGTCAAATCCTTAGGAACTGAAATTGCAGATGGTTGCTGGCTTCTGCTAGGCACTGTGCACTGAACCCAAGTCCTTTGCCATGAGATGAGAAAGTCTTCTTCACTGGTGAACTATCTATCTCTCCAGTCCCTGGAGACCTTTTTCGTTCGTTCATTCATTCATTAATTCTTTTTTTTTTTTTTTTTTAACATTTTGAGGTAGTTAGAGAGCTCTAGCACTTTGGTCAGCCTTTATTGTGGCCGGCAGATGAGGGATGTTCCCAAGCCTGGGAAGGTGAATTAAAGCAAGGGTGTCCTCTGAGTGTCAGGAGCACAGGTGGTTCCCCTTTGCTGTGGGTCACAGGCTGTGGTTTAGACGTATGACACCCTATGCCACCCAGGGCCATTTTCACCCAAGCCTGGCTCACTCTTCCCTCTGGGAGATTGACAGGGAAAACCTGCTTCACAGATGTAACCCGGGGGGACTGTGAAGTCACAAAGGCCATTACTGCATTTCTGCTGACGCATTCAGGACGTGGTATGCCCTGCCTGTGCCTCTGACACATGAGCAGTTCAGGCCCTGGCCTCTGTTGCTCTTCCATCTCTGCCTGGCTGATGTTTTACTCACCTACAGCCATCATGGGGAAAAGAGGAAAAGCGGAGGTAGAATATTTGGGGGTGATCCCAGGGTTCCTTACTCCTGCCTGTCATACCCCAATCCAGAGCCATCTGTTTCTACAAAGAGAGGAATGGATGGATTCAGGGAGGTCATGGGTATTCCTGCAGACACCTTGTGGGTTCATTGCTATTTTGGTTGGTTCTGTCTGCCGTGGGGCTAGCCTTGGAAACAGGTATCTCATTTCTGGAGGGGAACTTACTTTCAAAGCCGCATTCCTCTGAAGGTGACTAGCAGCTAGAGAAAGCAGGCTATTCTAGTAGACAAGGACTCCTGTTTGGTCTGGTTCTTCAGTTTTGGTCCCTAATGTATCTAAAATCTGCTGCTATTGACTGTAACCCAGCACAGAGCGGTGTCACTGCAAAAGCACAGTATGATGTGTGGACGCACCACACACACACACACACACACACACACACACACACACACACACGGCCCCATTTGAAGTCCTCCAGTGGTCCAGGTTGGTTCACAGCTTGATTTATTGTGTGGACTAACAAGCATTTCATCTGCAGTCTCCTGGGAGCGTGGCTCGGGTGCCGTAATGAACAGCCCCCAGCACACAATGCCCCAAGTTCCTTGAAGCTATTCCTGTCACAATAAGTCTGCAGGGGGCAGCGGCATCTTCATCCTGACCCATTTCCTGGGGAGACATTTTATCAACTTGAAGCTCGCTTCCCCTTTTCCCTTGACCGTCAAGGTCAGGAGATGGAAGCTGCAACTTGCACGTGCACACCAGGGGTTCGGCAGACAGCTGTCCAAACACGGGGCAGGAAATGTATGGTGCAGATAGGTGCTTCCTACCTGTGGCAGCCCCCAGTCCCTGGAGACCCCTGTCTCATAGCCTTAGACTCACTGCTCCCAGTCTTACATTCTGTCCTCAGTGTTAGCTCCTGAAATGAAATAGGACCTCAGTGAGCAAGACGCAGAATCATGCATAATGAGAGAAGGTGTTGACAAAGAAGAGGGCTGATGGAACATCAAAAGGAAGAATGAAGCCCTTCTAGAAATAGCACCATGCCAGCTTCTGAGAACACAGCAAATCTAGCTTCCTGGTCACAGGTCAGGCCACAGAGAGTCAGGAGCCTGGGGGCATCATGGAGGCCACACAGTGTTTTTGAATACACCCACTGCATGCTCGACTCTGACGAAAGCTGCTTCCACAGGCACTAGAGTGATGGCCACCCCATCCTCTTGACATGCTGTGGTTTCAGGAGACCAGCATTCACTTAGAAAAACCCTTTCTCCTATAGGTTTAATTCTGTGTCACCTAGAGATTTCTTGGGTCTCCCAGTCCCCACATTAGTCCCCTCTCAGAGCTAGGACTTGAGGCCATGACTTGAGAATAGCCTTCCTCACATCCTAACAATGATCAACAACAACGAAAGCCGATAAGTCTGATACGATGTACACTTCATCAAATACCATCAATAAGTGGCCTGAGCCCATGCTGGAAGTAGGGTGGAAGATTTAGCTCATCAAAGGCTACAGGGGCAGATTCCCACTTTACCGAAGGGACTGTCACACTTCAGGCTGTGTTCGTGACCATCCAGCTGCAGTTGTCACCCTGAAACAGCACCACACCCGTACGCCTGTGCTCTGGGAATACTTGTTCACACAGATGAGAGATCCAGGACAGGCATTGCAGCATGGTTTAGGATAGCAAAGACTTACCAAGAGACTAATGTGCCATCCATGTGCTGAAACAAAGAAGTCGTGTGTGTGTGTGTGTGTGTGTGTGTGTGTGTGTCTGTCTGTCTGTCTGTCTGTCTGTCTGTCTTAGGGGAAGGGTGGTGATACTGGGATTTGAACCCAGAACTTCACACATGCTAGGCAAACACACTCTGCCTCTGAGGTACGTCCCCAGCCCTCTTTCACTGTTTCATGCATGTGTGCATGTTCACAGGTGTACATGTGCACAGGGAGACCCAAAGGTGGTCTGATCATTTTTTTTCAGTCACTCTAGACTTTATTTATCAAGGGGAGGTCTCTTGATGAACCTGTAGCTCACTGATTGCAGCTGGCCCCAACCCAGCTTGCCATGGGGCTCTCGGTCTCTGATTTCCTAGTGCTGGGATGATAGGTGCCTGTTATACCTACTTGGCTTTTATGTGGATTCTGGAGAATCTGAACTCTGGTCCTCCCAATGGCACAGTAATGGCTCTATTCATTGAGCCACATACTCAGCCCTTCCTTTTAATTTTAAGGCAAGCTGTCCCTAGGTTCCCTAAGTTGGTCACTCCATAGTCTACTCACGCACTACAACTTCTGGTCCTTCAGCCTCAGCCTCAGGAGCAGCTGAGATGACAGACAGGTCTACGTCTGAGACAGGCTCATTAGCACAGGCCCTGACCATTAGCACACACCCTGCTGAAGAGCCGGGGCTGCCCCCCATGCTGCTCATAGAGGCTGGGCTTTGGGAACTGGTGGTCTTGGGAATTTGCCATAGTCTCGGGTACAGAAGAGAACCAGAGTCTGTACTTCCCATTTCTGGATTGCATGCGAAGCATCCAAAGAACAAGTGGTCTAAAAATTGAGGGTGCCGTGTTTCTAAGTAGGATCTCACAAAGAAGTCAGGGGAAGGTGGGATTGGAGTAAACACTAAAGGAAGCTATGTGTGAGTTGCGGGGCCATCAGGAAAGAGCGCCCCAGACAGACGGGATGCACAAAGGCCCTGGGATACAGGCTGTCTGGCGAACTCAACCAAAGTAAAACCAATGTAGCTAGAATAGAGTGACTGGGAAAGGGAAGGACAGCGACCCACCGACTGAGGCTTTCTGACCACGGAAAGTTCTTGGTAAATTAGATGGGAGCTGCCAAGGCTTCTGAGCAAGTGGATGTTGCATGGGCTGGCATTTGGGTGCCATCTGCTGTGCGGGTATTAGGCTAGAAGCAAAGTTAATTCTGCCCCCCAACAGACAGACCAGCCGGAGGCCCCTGTGGCTAACCAGATGAGACGCATGAAGGCTGGGCTACAATGTAGCAGTGTTTGCCAGGCCTGGTGGCTTAGGCTTGTCATTCTAGCTACTCGGAGATTGGGGGAAGGTGACTCAGGCAAGAGTAACTTGGGCAATTTACCAAAACCTATGGATATAGCTCGTTGGTAGAAAGTTCTCCTGGTCCACAGATGGCCTGAAATTCAACGTCAAACAACACACACGCGCACGCGCGCGCGCGCGCGCACACACACACACACACACACACACACACGACATCAATAGAAAACCAAAATTGACTGGGTGAGGAGCACATTATTGATTGATGTGGTGGAATTGGCTGGGCCAGAAGTCGGAAAAGAGGGAGATGTCGGAAAGGGATCCAGGATTTGGGCTGAGCCAGCAAAGGGTGGATGGCCACTCCCGGGGAGGGGGAGAAACTGGAGCGAGGTAGGTCAAGGGTGTGAACTGACGCTGAGCGCACAGCTTATCCCAGAAGACCAGCATCGGGAACGGAGCCAAGAAGCCAGGAAATGTTCAGGTAGTTTAGGGAGTGCCCGCCCTGGAGATGCGCGTGGAAGGGGCAGGTAGTGTCGGCTGCAGCAGACAGGGCAGGTGTGTGAAGAATCATGGAGACAACTGAGGCCCTGGGCCCAGATCTCGGGGGGTTGATGGATAACAAACCAGGATGTTTGTTTGGTGTAACAGGATAATCACCCATGGGTCCAGGGAAGTTGCTAAGGGGAAACCGTTGAGATAACTATGGTGGTCAATCTTGTTTATTGACTTGATGGGGTTTAGAATTGCTATGGAGGCATGGACAGGACTGTGAGGGAGTTTCAAGACTAGGTTAGTCGAGGTGGGAGACTCTCCTGAATATGGCTGGCACCAACCTTAGGGCTGGGATACAGGGATGCTGAGATAGCAGAGTTGAGCATCAGTGTCCATCTCTTAGTGCTTCCTGACTATTGACACAATGTGACCAGCTGCCTCACGCTCCTGCAGCCACGCTTTCCCTCCACGACGGACTGTGTGCCATCAAACCGTGAGCCAGGATAAATCCTTCCTTCCTGAAGCTGCTTTTGTCAGAAATGTGTCCCGGCAGTGAGGGAGTGACTCATGGGACTCTGTGCATGCTGAGATATGCCCTGATAGTCTGGGCTTCCAGAAAAGAGGTTTTCAAAAAAAAAAAAAATGCTGGTGCCCAGGGCATGCCTCACGACGCTCACTTACATTTACTGTTTCTTTTTTTAATTAATTAATTAATTTATTTATTATGTATACAATATTCTGTCTGTGTATATGCCTGAAGGCCAGAAGAGGGTGCCAGATCTCTTTACAGATGGTTGTGAGCCACCATGTGGTTGCTGGGAATTGAACTCAGGACCTTTGGAAGAGCAGGCAATGCTCTTAACCACTGAGCCATCTTTCCAGCCCACATTTACTGTTTCTGCATCTCCCAAGACCACAGAACTCTCCAATTCAGCGAGACACTAGATGCTGGCCATAGATCTCTGGATTCAGAAAAAGAAACACACAGAGAAACAAGTGTCTCAGCTATCAAACTGTTGATGGGCAGAGCCTCATTTCTGTGTGATATTCCTTTTTTAAAAAAATATTTATTTATTATGTATACAATATTCTGTCTGTGTATATGCCTGAAGGCCAGAAGAGGGCACCAGACCTCATTACAGATGGTTGTGAGCCACCATGTGGTTGCTGGGAATTGAACTCAGGACCTTTGGAAGAGCAGGCAATGCTCTTAACCACTGAGCCATCTTTCCAGCCCACATTTACTGTTTCTGCATCTCCCAAGACCACAGAACTCTCCAATTCAGCGAGACACTAGATGCTGGCCATAGATCTCTGGATTCAGAAAAAGAAACACACAGAGAAACAAGTGTCTCAGCTATCAAACTGTTGATGGGCAGAGCCTCATTTCTGTGTGATATTCCTTTTTTAAAAAAATATTTATTTATTATGTATACAATATTCTGCCTGTATGCCTGCAGGCCAGAAGAGGGCACCAGACCTCATTACAGATGGTTGTGAGCCACCATGTGGTTGCCGGGAATTGAACTCAGGACCTTTGGAAGAGCAGGCAATGCTCTTAACCACTGAGCCATCTCTCCAGCCCGTGTGTGATATTCTAAGAACAGAATCATCCATATCCAGGATTCTCACATGCTTGGCTATGAGGGTAGGGAAGAATCGAATACTTAGAGTGACCCTTGAGACACTGCAAGAGTAGGAAGATGCAACCAGACTTGTCATCTTATGCTGGGATGACAAGTGGTGGGAAGACCCCAGTTGTGTCCCTGTGTGTGGAGACAGCAGTGAAAGGCTCAAATGTAGCAGGTCACGACTGCTGGAAGTCACCTCCTGCCTGGCTCAGTTTCCTGGGATTGTGGTGAGACATAGATGGAGGATGTATAGGATTCCTACAGCTGCTGTAACAGAGGATCCAGCTGTGGCCTGAATGTGAAGTGCCACCCCCTACAGGTTGATGTGTTCCAGCCCTTGTTCTCCAGGCGGCAACAGTGTTTGTGAAGGTTGTGGAATCTTTATGAAGAAGAAGGGCTGAATGGAGGAAAAGAGACGCCAGTGGCAGGCTTTAGAGGTTAGATGACCTCCTGGTTTTGGTCCTTCTCTGTTTTCTGATCTTTTGTGACATAAATCACATGCTCCTACCCCCATGAACTGGCTGGTTCTATGATGGCTTCCCCACTACGGTGGACTGAGACTGACTGAAGCTATGAGCTGAAATAAACGTTCTCCAGGAACTTGCTTCCGTCAAACATTTGGTCACAGAGATACAGGAACAATCAGCTCAGACTCCAGACTGGGTGATTAGACCGCAGGACGCAAATGCTCATGGGCTGGGGGACCGGAGTCTACAGTTGGTGTGAAAGTCTGCTCTGCACACCCCCAGTTTTATGTGCTTTCCCAGTCCTGGAGGCTCCACACCTTGCAGACACACCACTCCAAGTGTGCTTTAGCCTCCGCATGGCCTTTTCAATTATCTCGGTGTCTCCCCTATGTTTTGGAGGAATGTATTCCATGCCCGTCATGCTAGGATGAAGTCGACATAATTTAACTCAATACATTGAGCTCTACTTCCAAGGAAAAACATGCTTTGAGGTCATGGGTGGACATGAAGTTGGAGGATGCTAATTCACAAAGTGGACCCAGGAAGAAGACCAAGATACCCTCCTAAGCTGTCAGTGGAGGGAGGGATGGAAAAGAATGTAGGTAGATTACAGGTGGGACAGGGAAAAGTCTGCATAGTTAACTGGTGGGAGCCTGAGGCTGGGAGGATGGCAGGCTAGGGACCCCTAAGAACCCCCTTAGTCATCTGGCATCCCTGAACACCCAGATGAAATCCTCCCAGGCCCTCCACCTTGTCTCCTTGGTAACCCCAGATTACCATAAAGTGGTGGAGGTCAATGGTTTTGCTGCAGCCACTCATTGCCTGCGTGCTGCCCTTGCCTTCTGCCTTTTCCTTGATCCCCAGACCATTCCTCCTAGGCCTGGCTCAGTCCAGCATCCCCTGGGCAGAGCCCCAGGCATGCTCCCTGATCTGAGAAGAGATTCAAACATCAAAGGCTATGAAATTTTACCCTGGAGCAGGAGAGCAGAGGCACAGAACTGGCAGAGGAGACCCTGGGAAAGGCTAATGGCTCCATGCCTTGGGCCTGAGAGTTAGGAGAAATGACAGTGATTGACAACCTGGGAGATGACCTCATCTCTGGAGGCAGCAGCTCCTGCACCTGCCGGTCTAAGGGTGGGTTTAGGAGACCAGCCAAAGAAGGGGGGGGGGCTTCCAATGGAAACCATCAAAGCAAGGGGAGGCAGGAGGCAGGCATAGCACCCCTTGTCCGTCTTCATGTCTTCATAAATGCTTTTCCCACCAAGCAATGTGTCACTCGCCGTGTCTGCTTAGGTGGCTCTCAAGTCTAAAACCCTTCTTAAACTATAATAGCTTAAGGAATTCAAACAGAAAGAGAGAGCCTTTCAGCGCACTTTGGACACATGAACATTAAACCACGATGCAGTTTCCACAGCGCTCACACGCTGGCTCTCTAGAGAATTTATTTTGATACACTATCACCTGGCAATAGTGAACTAAGGCCCCAACAGCCATCTACTCCCTAATGCAGAGTCCATGGACGTCAGTTTACACAGACAATGGGATTTCAGGCTGTGGGGTCAATGAGGATGACAAGCCACTGGGTGAGCCTGCTGGGATCCTAGGTCCTCTCGAGGAAAGGAAGACAAAGGGGAGGAGGAGCTGGAAGGAGACCGAGAAAGACCAGAGACAAGGCCCCTGGAAGTGTCCTGACCACGAAGGGAAGAAAGAGCCAGGACACCAGATGCTTCAGAAGTCTCTAGAAGCTGCAGGAATTTCCTTTGCATGGCCAAGTGAAGCCCAGGCACAGCGCAGAACCATATCAGTCAGACCTCTCAGCTACAGGAGACAAAATGAGTGCTGTAAAGCCTCAGTGGACACAATCATGAGTTACAACAAGGTTACCTGCTCCTCCAATCTAACCAGCACATGCAGATAGACATGGATAGAGAACACAGAGGCTGTGCAGTGGGCAAAGGCCAGGGGATGACTCTGCTGGCTGCTTAGTTGGTGCAGATCTCCGAAAGCCCATTGGAAAGTAGGGTGAACCGGGGAGACAGACACCATGCCTACCTGTCAGCACCACCTGACCTCACTCAACTCCGGGCATCAGCTGGTGCTCTGTGCACCTGACCCTGCTCCTGTGGAAGGGTGTGACCTTCGGTTGGCTCTTGGCCTCTGAGGGAACCGGTCTGCCATTGGGAACACGAAGAGCAGGATGAATTCGATGACTGACCTCATCTGAAACCTTCACAGAGTCCAGGAGCGGCAGCCAACTCAGTGTAAGGAGAGCCACCTCAGATAAGTACCCACAGGGGCGCAAAAGGTGAAGGGGCTTGGACACCACGGGTGCTGCACACCCAAGGAGGACTCATTCAGAGCAGGCCTGAGCCTCTCTGGAGGACCACCCCGACAGAGCACAAACAAAACAAGGAAGCAGAGAAGTGGATTCTTAATGGCGTATTTATTTATTTCATGTGCATTGATGTTTTGCCTGTACACATATCTGTGTGAGGATGCCAGGTCCTCTGGACCTGGAGTTACAGATGGCTGTGAGCTGTCATGTGGGTGCTGGGAATTGAACCCAGGTCCTCTGGAAAAGCAGCCAGTGCTCTTAACCACTGAGCCGTTTCTCCAACCCAAGAAGTGGACTCTTTGTGCGATCGCCTCCTCATACCTGCTAAGCAGCAGGGCAGGGCCATGCGTGTGACCCTCAGGCAAAGGCAGGTAGAGGCCAGAGCTCCAAGGATGCTGCAGCGTCGTGGTTTCGGTCCGTACCTCAGCTCTATTAGAAGTAGCCCTGCCTTCTCGGGATTCCCGAACACAGATGTCTGACGCTCCTGCTCCGATATCCGTCACCCAAGCTGGCAGGAAAGGCGTAAGCCTAGGGCTGGGGTGCAGTGCAGAGGTGGAGGGTGTGTTTAGTATATACAAGGCTTGCCTGTGATCCAAGAACAACGGCAATTAAGAACAACAGCGACAACAAACAGCCCAAAGGGCTGGCAAGATGCGCCTGTAAAAACACTTTTCTCTAAGACTGACAACCTAGGCTTGAGTCCGCAGGACCCCCGTGGTGGAGGAGAACCGATTTTAGGATTTTAGGCAGGCTTCACAGTGAATACCTTTAATCCCAGCACCTGGGAAGCAAGGGTAGGCAGATCTCTGTGAGTTCGAGTCCAGTCTCGTTGACATCATGAGCTCCAGGTCAGCTGGAATTACACAGGGAGACACTGTCTTCAAAGTAAGTAAGTAAATAAATAAATAAGAACCTCCTCTCCCGCAGAGTGGAAACTCTCCAGGAAGCTCACAGGCTCCAAATGAGTCACATGACCACCTCTCCACCAATACTGAGGCAGGAGGAAGCAGTGGCCAGAGTGCTTCTTTCTGAAGGGAGAAGGTAGAGGTAAGGCCCTTGCACCTCTGAGCACAGGCGTTGGGTGAGTTTTAAACCAAGTTGTCGATTTGGGAAGATATCCTGAAAGCCACACAGAGAACGTGAGGTCAACGTCACTGTCAGCTCGCTCATTGTAAACTTATCTCTAAGCAAGCAGGAACAAAGACAAGTTTCTAAGCTGGGCATGGTGGCCCATGCTGTATTCTCAGCCACTCTGGAGGTGGAGGCCAAAGGATCAGGAGTTCAAGGCCAGCTTCAATCACATACAACATTGGAGACCAGAGTGGACCAGCTCTTTGGCCTTTATTCTTATTTGTGAGGGCAAATGAACAGTGTCTCTATCTCTTACGAGTTTTTGTCAAGAACTGTGATTCTGCAGAGCCTCACTGATGCCCTGGTAAGGGTGGTGACAGGACCCATGCCTATCAGACTTTGGTGTCAGCACTGTGCGAGCCTTGAAAGACATACTTAATCTTTCCTGTACATTTCCTCCAGGCTTCACAATAATCTAAGTCAACAGCACAGCCCAGAAGGGTTGAACTGAAGGTCCCCTACTGGCGGTGGCACGTACAGAGGGAAGAGCTCAGGGCCAAATATTTTTATTGGTAAGCCATTCTTCCATATTCTCTCTCAGGGAAAATTTGGTGAAATAAGAGTTTCCTAAGACACATTCTGATAGGTGGGTGAATTTTCCCAGTGTGTGTGTGTGTGTGTGTGTGTGTGTGTGTGTGTGTGTGTGTGTGGCGGGGGTGCTGAGAACGAGTCCACACGTCTTAAAGATAGGAGGTTAGCAGATAATATCCCAACACTGGAACACAATGGCTTAGACACAGTTAGAACATGTTTTTAAAGATGAGACTAGACCATAAGAGCTGGCTGAAAAATTTCAATGTTATCTCCTAAGGAAAGGGCTGGGAGCAGGGGGAGATGGGAAATAAGGAACCAGGGGATGCTAACAGGAGATCTCGAGTTTGAAGCTGGGGAGATGCTTTTTGGAGACCACCGAGGCAGAAGGCGGGTGAGATGCTTACAGGAGACCTCTTGGGAGAAGGCAGGGAAGCTGCAAGAGACCACGGAGGCAGATTGCATCTGTGTTGAGGATGAGCTTCTGTAGTGGGTCACTGCCTTTAGGGAGTGCGAACGAGCGAGAGAGAGTTCAGAGATCGGAACAGTGGGCCACAGTCCAACATCTTAAAGACACATGAAAGCTAAAACCCAGCACAGAAAAAGAGCCCCGGGGGCTCAGCCTCCAATCCTGATGTTGGCAGAGGCGGTGGGGTAGTTAGTATTTTCTTCTTTAACATGTTACAAGTCGGCACAGGAAATGGCAGAGAAGTCTATGGATCACCCCAACACTTTCTCCTCAACTTCACACATTCTCAGATAGAAAGAATGCTCTCCAAAGGGTTTGTCCCCAGGGTTCCAGGCTTGGCTCACGACCTCATTCCTAGGTACGTCCCAGCCTGTTCCCCGAACATAGGAGCCTGCCTGAGCACCCCACCTGTGTGTCCTGCAGGCACGAGGCCGACAAGCCTGATCGGGAGGCCCTCTCTCCCCTCCTGCTTGCTCATCCTAGGGGCTGGAACCTCAGCTGTCACACACCTGGCCTGGATCTGAAGACCTGCGTCTTCCACAGACTAATAGTCTTTCCCATTCAAACCCCCAGACCTTTGCCCCAGGCTGGGCAAAATCACCTCTGCTTGGCACACACGGGAGCAGTCATCAATGGGAGTGAGGGCGTGTAGGAGCGTGTTTATCTGCCTAGGTGTCTATTTTCCCAGCCAGACCGTGAACCTCCTGGGGGCCAATCGAAAGACTGATTCATCTTTTAATCCCTAATTCCCAGCAGCACCTGACTAATATTGGTTGGCTTATTGTCGTTGAGTGACTTATTGCAAAACGTCCCGGTGCTGGAGAGGCAGTGGGGGTGAGAGAGAGGCAAGGCAGGATGGACCACACATAGCTCATGCTTGCTTATCAGCTCAGCCGAGACCTACACTGGAGGCCCCAGGAAAATGGGAGCCAGAGCCATCTGGGACAAGGGAGACAATGAACACATGAGCCTATTCACTAACATTGGATGCCCACATTCCAACCAGAGTTCAAAGGCGATAAATACATTGTAACAGGGCATCACAGGGGGAAGCTATTGCACACTTCACTCTCCTGGAAGGTCTCTCAGAGGAAGCGAGAGTTAAAGAACCACGAGAAGAGATACCAAAAGAACATTCCAGAAAAATGAAAGAGCAGGCAAGATGGCCCTGTTTCAAGAGGGTGCCCTATTGCAAAACCACACTGATTGGAGCTCACGGGGGTGGAGTGGCCCAGTGCAGTAAGATGTAAAGCTAACTGCATGAGTAGGGCCAGGCTGAAAAGGACTGTGGGTAGAAGAGAATTGGAGTTCAGCTCCCAACCTGGAAGAGACCAATGGAGTGTTTTCAGCACGTCCCTGGAGGAAAGTTTGTGAAATAGAGCCGAAGTCCAGAATAAGGAGACGGTTGCGGAGCTCTGCTGGTTGGATACAGCAGAGCATGGTGGAGCCTCGGCCTCAGAGCTGGCGACGGAGGTCAAATGTGCAGTCAAGGTGCAGAGTGTTGAGTGCATGTTGTGTAGGGAGGCCTTGCAGTCTCAAAGCCTATGCACAGGTGCTGCGTGCAGAGCTTGAGTTTGGGTGAGAAGCGGGAACCCAGACCCGCTCAGCACATGAAGATCAGGGAGGGGGCAGAGTGGGAGGCATCGAGAGGCCAGAATGGAACCTTCCTGTACAAGGATGTAGAGTAAAGGGAGAGAAGAGGAGGACCAAAAGACAGGAAGCAGGGAAACTGAGGAAGAGGTACATGAAGTCATCATGGCACTCCTGAGTGAGAACTGACCTCCGGGAAGAGCAATGTGGTCATGATGGGTGTCCTGAGAAGCCTGGGTGTGGTGGACAAGCGGCATATCCAGGGAGTGGATATGGCCCACGGGAGGCCAACCTCTGTGACTCGTGAGACTGGACTGCCCCCCATGGCCATGAGGCAATGGCTTGAAGAAAGCAATAGGGCTTATGGGACATGGGGTAGTTTATGATTAGACAGAGTTCATGATGTGTGGCCATAGGTCAAGAAAGAGACTGAGCTGGGTGTGGTGGGGGCACGCCTTTAATCCCAGCACTTGGGAGGCAGAGGCAGGTGGATCTCTGGGAGTTCCAGGCCAGCCAGGGCTATACAGTGAGGCCCTGTCTAGAAAACATTGAGACTGAGTCACTGAACCCTCAGGAGAAAGAGCCTCCCTCGGCAATGGAAAGCAGAGGTCACCTCTCTCCCTGAAACAAAACGAAGTCAACAAGCATGTCCAGAAGGTAAAAGAACAGAGAGGATGCCCATTCCCTATGCTGGGATGCTGTGCTCAGACTTAACGCACAGGGGAGGGGCTTGGTCTTGCCCCAACTTAACCTGCCAAACTGTGTCGACTTTCCACGGGAGCTCTTACCTGTCTGGAGGAGTAGGTGGGGGGATTGGCTGGGGGGGGGGGGCGAGAAGAGGGGTGGGAGGAAGAACTTTGGTTGGAATGTAAAATGGAATAAAAAACTAAATTAATTAATTAAAAAATGAATGGAGATGATGGGTCGCTGAGGCAGAGAAATTGAACGCTGGAGTTGCACCCCGAGTAGAGTAGCGCTTCCCTCATGGGAATCTTGGCTAGATGTATGCACACAGAAAATACTTTTTTGGTGGGCATTTGTCTGAGCATGCTCATTTGGACGTCATAGTTTAAGAAGGGAAGATGGTGGACACATTCCTGATCATGTTTCATTCAAGTCATGGAGTCTATTGTCAACAGGCTAAAAAAGGGGGGCATAGCTGGGTGGGTTTCACTTGTGTCACGGAGATGGTGGACTGGGCTAGAGAAATGGCTCAGCGTGTAAAAGTGGGTACTGCTCTTGCAGAAGACCCCAGATGGGTTCCCAGAACCCAAATCAAAGCAGCCCACGACTGCCTGCAACTCCTGCTCTTGTGGATCTGACGCCCTCTTCTGGCCTCTATGGGTACTGCACTCATGCGCACACAGAAATGCACATAACTGAAAATAATTAAAACAAAAAAAGATAGCGGGCAGGAACACCGAACATGATCAGCTTCATTTATCAAAAAATATTTAGCTAGACCCAAAATAAAGGACATACATAAAATCTGTATTAATATAGGAGTTTGCCTAACCTAGCTACTGACATAGTTACTTGATGAAGTGTCCATCTATGCCAGGAAGACAGTGAATTAGATAATGGGAATTTGTCCACTTTGGGTACCGCTGGAAGCGCCATTCTCAGGAAAATATCACAAGCTGGATCCTACCCCACATGACTGATGGAACGTATCGGTGAACTCAGAAACTGCCCAGTACTTTCCAAAGGCCAGGAATAGGCATGATTGGGGTCAGAGCTATGGAGGCCCCTCCTTTTGATCTCAGAATATGTGTGAATGGCAGGCATCAGGAGCTGAAACAGAGAGCCAGGGACTAGACAGGGACCCGTGGCATCCTGTCAGTCCAAGGGAGCAGGAAAGTCCATGCGTGTCTGAAAACTGCTGTCAAACAGGGGCCGCAGCCGATAGCAAACACCAGGGCTTCCTGGTTCGTGTAGAATAAAGCCTCTGCTAGGAGCTGCTACACCCTGCTTGAGCTGGTTTCAGGGTCACTGTGACCTCTCCCACCCAGTCTTCCTGACTTCCTCAAGCTTCCTGCACTTTCATCAGGGCCTGGACTCTTTGATCTGTTTCTAGAACATTCCACCTGAGGCTTTAGCTTTTCTTATTGTTTGCCTAGAATATTCTTCCCTCTAGGTCTTTCATGGGGTCTGATTCTTTTCTTGCAAGCCTACATCCCAGAGGACCTTTCTCTGGGAAGTCTTCCCCTATGGCCCCTCTGAATGGCCCCTCTTGTCCACTCTGTTTACTCTCAGATAGTAGCTGCATGTCCCTTGGTTTGCTTTCCTGTGGGTCAGTCCTGTGACCATACATTGTGACAATTAGTTTTTATCAACTCAACCCAAACTCAAGGCACTCATGAGGAGGGAACTTCAATTGAGGAAATTGATTGTCCTGTGAGCGTGTCTACGAGGCATCTTCTTCGTTGATGATTGACGCAGGAGGGCCCAGTCCTCTATAGGTGGTGTCATCCTTGGGCAGGTGGTCCTGGTGATGGAAGAAGGCAGGCTGAGCAAGCCACCCAGAGCAAGCCAGTCAGCGGTGGTCCTCTGTGGTCTCTGCTTTAGTTCCTGCCTGGGGTTACTGCCCTGACTTCCTTCCGTGGTGGACTGTGACCTGGAAACTGAAATGAACCCTTTCTTCCCCAAGTTGGTTTCGGTCAGTGCTAACATGGAAACAGAGGAGCAACGTGCAATCAAAGGATAAATGGATGAATGAGTCAGAGAGAATATTTTTTGGCTGGTAGTAAGACCAGAAGAGAGGTCGGGATAAAAAGGATTAATACCCAGACACACAAACACAGGTCTTATCGGGCCTCCATGGCACTCTGTCTGGGTAGACACACCCATGGGTGGAACTGAGGGAAGTCACGTTGGAGAGGAGGATGTAGGTGCTTGGGTGCCTGCATTTCATGTTTCCTTCTGGATTCTTCTGACCCCAAGCTTCACTTCAGGAATGGGCTGGATTTCTACTGTGACCACGTTGTCCACTCCCTCATCGGCTCTGCCACCTCCTGCTGCCACATGCCTGGGGCTCCATCCCTCTAACGCCTCTGCCTCACGTGTCTCTGAAGTAAGAAGCTTTTCCTCCGAGACAAACTGCCACCATCTTTGTCAGATCAGTGTGCCTACTTGTGACCGTCTATCCCAAGGGGATTTGTGGACATTCTTTCCTGGAAGGGGTGGTTGGAGAGGTCATTGGACCTTCATCTGAGAGTCCACCACAATCCAAGCCCCTCTCACCCAACCCCAGCCATTTGTATGCAATTCTACTCTAATGACATGTGGTCTCAGGAGGTGGTAGAAGAACAGACTGGAGTGTATTGGCTGGGGAGTACTAGGAAAGGGTCTAGATCTTCTCCACCATGGAGAAGCCATGATCCACGGTGGATGAAGACTTTCCAGTGTGGCTTCTTCGGGGTCACTTGTACTCTGTAAGTACGCCCAATGGTTCCATTAAAGGGTGGACTTCAATGGAATCACTCTTTGGTTTGTTGTCGGAAACTTAGGGGAAGAAGCTAGATGTTCCCCAGGGAGGGGATTTTAGTGAAGCTCCCGTTCTTTGTTCTTTTGGTGTAACTCTGTATTCTACAAGGGAAGAGGGACGTAGACCTTACAGACCCTTTGTTCCTGGCTAAGAAGTTCAATGGGGCCTGTTCTCCCTATTTTAAACATGCTGTATTGTTTAAGGTAGTTCAAGTTCACAGCAAAATCGGGAGGAAAGTCTGAGATTTCCCTACAGATACCCAGCTGTGCCCCCAGCCCCAGCCCGGGGTCTAGTTTTGCGATTGGGCAGGCATTGTCGGCATCCATCACCAGGGGTCCAAAATTCACACTGGAAATCACTCCTGGTGTAGGTGGCAATCCTCCATCTTTTCACTGCCTGTTGCCCAGGCAGCCTCTTGGGGAGCCCAGACAGTCTCAGAGCAGAAGCAACGGGTGAAGCAGGAGCTTCAAAGCTTCCATGTCCCTTCTCACATCCTCACACAGAAGGCCTAGGCCTCCCAGAGGAGGCTGGGGCAGAAGCCCCACCTCCCCCCATCTCCTTCTCCTCCCTCTCCCTCCCCATCAAGTCCCATGAAAATATCAAACAAGAAAGTAAATCTCTTCCTGTTTTTCAGAAGCCAAACTTTAGTGAGTGGCCTTTGATCCACAGATGTAATTAGCATTAGAATTGGAGATTGAACGGATATTTGTCTAAAAGCATTAATTTAAATCCTGGCCCAGTTTCCCCCTTATCAGCACTGTAATTCTAACAGTGCCCCTGGCAGAATCAGAAATCAGAGAGGAAGAATGAGCAAACAGGTCCTTGCGCACCCAAGAAAGCTGGGAAAACCCCCTGGGAAAAAAATTTTTTTTTTTTCGAACTGGCACAAATGGTGGTATTGTTGATACACACACAAAACCCCACACAGCTCTCACCTCAAAGAGAGTAGGAGATAGTTCATTCTGGAGTCAAATATGAATGACCGTGGCCCAGGAACACAGATTTAGAATACCTCTCACACCACGTTCCAGTGTGGAAAGAGTGTCACAGAGTTTCCTAAGTAACAGAAGAAAGTAATAAATCAAGACACTTTTCAACCCTATTAATGGAAACTGTGGTGGTTTGAATGAGAATGGCCTCTATAGGTTCATATATTTGAATACTTGGTCTCCAATAGGTGGAACTGTTTCGGAAGGATTAGTAGGTGGGATATGGGAGGAGATGTCTCACTGGGGGTGAGCTTTAAGGTTTCAAAAGCCCATGCCAGGCCAGTCTGTCTCTGTGTCTCCTGCCTACAGAACAATATGCAAGCTCTCAGCTGCTGCTCCAGCACCATGCCTGCCTGCCTGCCATGCACTCCGCCCTGATGGACATGGACTAACCCTCTGAAACTATAAGCAAGCCCCCAATTAAATGTTTCTTTTTATCCATTACCTTAGTCATGGTGTGTTATCATAGCAATGGAACAGTAACTAAGATAGAAATATCTGATAGGCATAAGCTGTGTAACAGTTTCCTCCATGATTGAAACATTATATCCTTCAGGGAAATTCCTAAAGACCGGAAGTACACAACTAGCAATAGCTTCAGGAAGTCCCTGAAACCGACCAGATTCATCAGGCTTCTTCTTCCCAAAGAGTATATAAACATCAAAGACTGTTGAGAGTCACTTTCAGACAAGCCAAACTGCAAAGTATGCTCTTGAGACAAGACTTGGTATCTGGATAGAGCAGGTACCAGCTGAGCAGCCTAGAAGAAACTCTGACTAGCTGAGGTACTTGGAAGAAGCTCAGATCAACTGAGCCACCAGGAAGAGACACTAACCGACCTGTTGAGATGCCTGCAGGCTGTGCATGGTGCTTCAAGTTTCCAGCTTTTGTGAGCCATTACCCATCCTGGAATTAGCTTTGGGAATGGCACTGTCTTTGAGTCACTTCCACTTCTTTGGGTAACTCCCCACCCACTCCGGGAAATAACCCCAATAAACTTATTCGTTTGCCAAATTGGACTTTGATGCCATCTGTACTTTTATTTGTTTGGGGCTCACAATTTGGGGTGAGTGTGTGGACATCTGTGAGTGTGTTGGTCTCCCCAGGAAAAGTCTCCCATAAAACAGCAGGTTTCAGAGTGAAACAGGAAGACCTGAGCTATAGGTCTCAAATGATATCTCATGACTCAGATTTTGGGCCTGCTAAGAATATATTACAAAAATGTTTGGCTGAAGAGATGGTTCAGCAATTGAGAGATGTTTGTTGTTCTTCCAAAAGACCTATGTTCAATTCCCAGCATTCATGTAGGACAACACACAACTGCCTCTAACTCAAGCCCTTGTAATCTGATGGCCACTTTTGGCCTCTGTGAGTGCCTATACATACATCACATTTGTACACACAGACACACATATATAAAAAGAAATACACACACACACACACACACACATATGGTTTTACTTGATAACCAAAAGGATGCTAAATCAGACACTGAGGTGGACAATGAATGGCTATTAAGGAGATAATTTTGGCTCCAGATCTGCACTATTCCACAATCCCAAATCTCTACTCAGTTGGTCAATCTTGTAGAATCTTTAACACAGGTGCAGTTTCTTTTCTGAGAACTTGAGTTTACACCACCAAATCAGAAAGTAGACTTTGCATGCCATAGACCCCAATTCACCACCCAAATAGAAATGAACCTTCCAACTGCCTTAGCCAGGGTTTCTATGGATGTGAAGAGACACCATGACCATGGCAACTCTTATAAAAGAAAACGTTACATTGGAGCTGGCTTACAGTTCAGAAGTTTGGTCGATCACACAGCAGCGTGCAAGCAGACGTAGTGCTGGAGAGGTAGCTGAGAGTTCTACATCTTGATCCACAGGCAACAGGAAGTAAACTCTGTGCCACACTGGGCATAGCTTGACAAAAGGAGACCTCAAAACCCACCCCCACAGTGACACACTTCCTCCAACAAGGTCACACCTACTTCTAATAGTGTCACTCCCTGTGGGGACGATTTTCTTTCAAACCACCACACCAGTTTACTGTGTTTGTTGACACATATTCTCACTTCTCAGTGAAGTCCCCAAATGTGAAGATATATAAAGACCCAGTGAACAGAGACTGAAGGCTTGGTTCTCTGTTCTCCATTGTCACTAATCTTCCCCTCAGCATCCTAGGAGGTGCAAGTGCTTCACAGTCAGAGATGAAGAGCTAACCAAAGGCAAAGGGGGTGAAAGGTCCTTCACAATAAAGCAGAAGACTATTGAGATTGAATTCCCACCTGCTGCATTAGAACTCATATAACATGGTACATACATTAGATGGTTTTAAAAAAAATCTCATTTTTCCACTGCCGTGGAGGCTGAATGTCTGAAATCAAGATCTGGGGATTTGTTCCCTGGCTTTTGGGTGTCACCATCCTATTGGGACAGGACCATCTATTGATGTCATTTTTCAATATTTGCTTTTTTATTTTTAAAAAGATCCTGTCTCGATTCATTTAGCCTCTGTGGTAATTTGAATCTAATTGACCCCCATAATCTCATAAGGAGTAGCACTATTAGGAGGTGTGACTTTGTTGGAGTAGATGCGGCCTTGGAGGAAGTGTGTCGCTGTGGGGGTGGGCTTTGAGGTTTCTTATGCTCAGGATACCGCCCAGTGTCGGAGTTGACTTCCTGTTGCCTGCAAGATGTAGTACTCTCAGCTCCAACACCATGCCTGCCCGCACGCCGCCATGCTCACTGTCATGATGATAATGGACTGAACCTCTGAACTGTAAGCCACCCCAATTAAATGTTTTCTTTATAAAAGTTGCCGTGGTCATGGCGTCTCTTCACAGCAATAGAAACCCTAACTAAGATACCATCTGAGCTTCAAGGAGTTGAAAACCAGAAGGTTCTTAGTAAAGCATTTATAAAATGCTAGCTTCTTTCAATTTTTTAAATTTATTTCATCCGTGCACATAATGTGTTTCAATCAAATCTACCTTCCAATCCCTCCTCAGTCTCCCTCCCAACTTCATGTGCTTTTCTGTTGGAAACACTGACTCCATTTAGTGGCATTTGCATATGCATGGGTCTAGGGCCATCTACTGGAGCATGGATAAACAGACTCGGTATCCACATCTCTGAACAAAAACTCACTCTTCCCTCCCAGGAAGTCATCAATTGCCAGTATCTCATTGGGTAGGGGTGGGGCTTCATGAGCTCCTCCCCCACCCACGCTGGGCTTTTGGATGGCTTCATCTTGTGCAGGTCATGCGCCCCGCATGCTCTCACAGCAGCAGTGAGTTCATTTGTGCAATAGCCCTAATGTCACGCCCTGCAAATTCTGCCTCACTGCATGCATCCACTCCCTCTGCAGGGCCAGCTTCTTGTCTCCACAGTGGGACAGCCTTCACTTCCTCCCTGACTCAGAAGGCCTGACTCTTAAATTTGACCCTCATGGTTTCTAGCAAGAAATACAATACCCTCCCAGGTACCAATGAGCCACCAAGTAGGCCACCACATCTACCTATCTCACAGAGTGGTCCCTCTGTCCAAACACAGCAACCCCAGTGTTTGCTCATCGGTCCTCTTATAGCCCCTGGCAGAGCTCAGAGCCCACGGCCCTCTCCTAGTCTCTCCAATGCCTCTGTGAGGGTGGCAGAACTAATGGCGTTTTAATGGTTAGTCTCTTGTTGGTATCCCCCGCCTCATTCCCTAGATAGCACGGGCCATCTTTCTTCATTTCCTAAGGAGGAAAGTGACTTCGGCAGAACAAAGGCAGAGCAGCAGTGCCCAAGGCAGCCCTCAGAACTTTATCAGAGCCACCGTAGCAGCGATAATTACCAGTGCTGGAGGGGTACCATCTGTGTCCAGGGGCCTCTCCTGTCACAGGATAAGGAAAACCAAAGGGCCATGGAAATTCCACCGAGAGCCCAGGGCTGGAGCCACGTAAGATGGTGTAGTTGCCCACAGTGTCCCTCCTGAACTGTCCTAGGAATCTAAGCTCCCAGGAGTAAAACAAAACTGTTGTGAGATTGGAGGGTAAGTGTGGGGATGACCGGTCAATAAAGAAACGGTGGTTCGCGGAGAACTTTATTATCTAGTCATTGGTGTGGCTGCTTTTCAGCCTCGATTGGAAACGTGGGTGAACCCGTCACGGGAGAGCAACACGTCCTGTTCCCCAGGATCAGGTCATCTCAGCTTCATGTCCAGCAGAGCCGCAGTGGAAGCCAGTCCACTGTGACCTAAAGTTTTCTGAGAATTACGGCCTTGTTGGAGGAGGTGTGTCACTGGGGGTGTGTTTTGAGGTTTCCAAAACTGATGCTAGGTCCAGTGATGGAGGAAGGTCATTGGTTAAATAAAAAGAAACTGCTTGGCCCTCATTGGTTAAAAGATAGGTGGGAGGAGTAAACAGAACAGAACGCTGGGAGGAAGAGGAAGTGAGCTCAGACTCCACAGCTCTCCTCTCGGGAGCAGACGCCTCAGAGGGACGCCATGCTCCCAGCTCCCAGGCAGATGCACACGATGAAGCTCCGACCCAGGATGGACATAGGCTAGAATCTTCCCGGTAAGCGCACCTAGGGGCACTACACAGATGATTAGAAATGGGCTAAATTAATATGTGAGAATTAGCCTAGAAGAGGCTAGATAGAAATGGGCCAAGCAGTGATTAAATGAATACAGTTTCCGTGTAATTATTTCGGGCATAAGCTAGCCAGGCAGCCGGGGTGCCGGGGACACAGCCCCGCCACCCTTATTACTACAGTCCAGCCTTCCTCTCTCCACCTCTCTGTGTGTGGTTCAGATGGCAGCCTTTTGCTGCTGCTCCAGCGCCCTGCCTGCTGCCCTGCTCCTCACTGCGATAGCCACGCACTAGCCCCTTGAAACTGTAAGCAAGCCCGGATTAAATGTTTTCTTTTATAAATTGCCCTGATCGTGGGGTCTCTTTACAGCAATAGACCAATAACTAACACAGTAAGAGAGTGTGTCTCTATGTTTGTAAATATATATAAGTATGTATGTTTATATGTCTGGATGTATTTATGCAAATGCCAGCAAGCATACATTAGCATGCATATGTGTACATATGGAAGGGAAACACAGGAGTGTCTCCCCCTGCTGGCTCCCTGGCCATCTGGTCTACTAAGGCTGCTCTGATAGGGGAACTGCTCTGATGCCTGCTTTGCAACCCCTCTCTCAATCTTCCTCTAGTTTGTGAGGCATAGCTAGAGACCGGCCCTGTCTCTTTTCTTTCCCCTGACCTCATTTAGACCATCTCTTTCTATGACTTACAGGAAGGAGTCCCACCCACCTGGAGGACTCTTTCCATTTTGTCCTGTTGGAGACTGAAACCTGTGCTTGGTGGGCTGGACAGAATGCAGAGGGTTGGGGTGAAAGGTTAGAATGGCATCGAGATCATATGAGATGTGTCTCCCAGCGGAGTATCGTGACCCTTCTTGCTCTGTTTGCTTGAGGAAAATACCTGTGACCTCACACATTTGTTAAAGAGGGCACAGCCAGCAACCAGCACAGGAAACTGGCTTCCGGTCAGATGCCACAGCCCAACCCAAAGACAGGACCAGGAAGTCCCTTGCCTGGAAAGCCGCATCCTTCTAAAAAGCCCTCTGGATGATGGTACTCTGCACACTAGTGTAGGATCTTACACAGTAGCCACCATGCTGAGCTCCGTCTCTGAGGCCACCAACGCCTCTGACTTGCAGATCTATGACCTGCCGTCATGAAAAATGTAGTCACTTACTAGTAAGCGAAGAATAACAAAAATATGGTCCTTGTGACAGGGACAACGGGAGAAGAGGAGTAAGGCAGTACATAGATCAAAGGGCCCTTCATCTGCAGCAGGGAGGTCACCTCAGCCAACCTCAGAACCCGGCAGCGGGCAGGAAGGTACCTTGAAGGGCAACTCCCCTCCATGAAGGATGGCAAACTCGATGCCCTGCTGGGTGTGGAGGCTGCCTGTGGTGAGGATTTGAATGGCAGGGTCCCCACGCACGGGCAGGGCTCAGAAGCGGGACTCCCACAGGTGCTCCTGTAGAAACAAAGGTGGAGATACTGCAAGTGCTGAGTCCCACCCAGGAGCCACCAGCTGGGGTCAGCGACAGGAGGCTGGCCTCTCTCCTCTCTGCCCACTCAGAAGTCTGCCTAGGTGTTCTGCGGTAAAAATAGCCCACGCCTGCTGCGAGTTGTGTAAGGCTGGCAGACTGTATTCCACACAAGCTCAGTACTGGGGTGGGGGGAGCCCCCTCTCCATTGTCAAAAGGAAATGGTTGGTAGGGCTTTGATTTTTTTTCTTAATAAAAAAAAAAGCAGTAGCTACTTTCAAAGTCAGGAGAAGCATTTTTTTTCTTTTTCTTTTTTTTTTTAATACAAAGAAAGAAATAGCAACAGTGGGGTGCTACTTCACTCTGTGCCCTTTAAAATTCTGGCTTTGGAAACACTATTTTCTTCTTCCTTTTCCGGCACCAGTCTCTGAACAACACCCACCACGCGGCACATCTCTGGGAGGATTAATTTAAGATCACTTGTCCCTTGGGATGTGGAAAGTGGGGGGATTCCTCTGCCTATGGTCTCCCACCCATGCTGCACCCCATTACCGCCTCAAGAGCAACTGATGATCCCGCAGTCAAAGTCAACCAAACCCTGGAGAGGACAGATGGGAACTGGTTAGGTCAGTATGCCTTCCCCCCTCAAGTCCCATAATGTAGGGGCACATATGGGGTGACCCCAGAGCTAGAGCAGCTGTGGGCAGGTCAAAGATGCCAAACAATAGACTGTCTTGTACCTTACAACCCACCCTCACCTGGACCCTGTGCTTCTGCCAGACAACTCATCTTTGCCCCACACGCTTCAGGCTCCCCACTCCACAAGGTTCATTTTGTGGAAAGTGATGGGGTGGGTTGGGGACAGAGTCACTCATTCCAGAAATTGCTTTGTTTGCAGTAGAGGCTAAAGTCTACAGGGCTTTCAAGATTAAGTTCTAGAAACAGGACCAGCAGAAGCATGGCGAGCCTGTACCCCTAAAGCCTGCTCTTGACTGTGGACCCCTCAAATGGGGGAATTAAAGAAGCGGACCACACTAGAAGACTCACCTCAAGGGTATTTCCTAACAGAAAGACCAAGATACCTTAGCAAGCCATGTTGTGTGGGAGAAAGTCACTTTGTACTGTAGACCATTTTAGAGCTTTCGACAGCAGTTGTGCTGGGTTAAGTCCACTGACCTCCCTGGCCACACGTTTCTCTTCTGAATTCCAAGGAAAGATGCTGTTTGTGGGTCTGGCCAGAGGCACTGGAAGGGGAGATGCCTCTAGGGAGAGGCATCTTAGAGCCAGGGATCTGAGGGAGAGCCAGGCCACACATACACATGTGCGTACACGCGCGCACACACACACACACACACAAATATGCACATGCAAAAGCAATTTGGGAAAGAAAGAGTTCATTTGGCCTACTCTGCCTTGTCACACTCTGTCACTGAGCAAATCAGGGTAGGAACTCAAGGCTTTTTACTGGTTTGCTTTCTATACAAACAAGGACCACTTGCCTATGGGGCAGTATAGCCCACTGTGGCTGGGCCCTTCCCTATCAATTGACAATCAAGAATGCCCGAAGGCCGTGTCTGCAGGCCAATTTGCTGAAGGCAATTCTTCAATGGGGGTTCTCCCTACCCAGGTGACTCTAGGTTGTATCCAGTTGACAATAAAAAGTAACTAGGACAGCTACAGCCACCAAACAACCCAGGGGTTGTGCTGTGAGCCATTTTCTGAGAACTGAAAGCAGAGCCTCAAAGAGCTGTTTGTGCCCCATGCTGACCGCTATGTGCTGACCGTGATTTGAAGAAAAGAAAAAAGAAAAGAAAAGTAAAAGCACTAGAGGAATCTATTGACTGGTGAAGGGTGAATGGAATGTAGGAGGCTCATGCATGCTGCTGAATGCCTTCACACACATGTTCACACGCGCATGTGAACATGAACACACAGGCACACACGAGTGTGCGCACACACACACACACACACACACACACACACCATCATTTCACCACCCTCTCATCTACTCTCTGTCTCTTTTGTCAAAACAGTCGTGTTCTGCGTGGTCACTGCCCTGTTCCTTGCAGGACCCACGAGGGTGACTGAACCCACACAAGAGGGTGTTTCCCTGGGGCTGCTGAGAAGGATGTCCCTGGGTCTTGGTCCCATGTTCGTGGCCTGGCTTGTTGTCTCTGCTGTCATGGTTTTTAGCCTCTGAATTAGTACAGTATAAAATTTTATTTTAGAAAATTTGAATTTTCTTTTTGATTGTTGTTGTTTCAAGATAGGGTTTCTCTATGTGACCCTGGCTGTCCTGGAACTCACTCTGTAGACCAGGCTGGCCTCAAACTCATGGTGATCTGCCTGTCTCTGCATCTCAAGTGCTGGGATTAAAGACATGCCAACAGTAGCCCGAAAAAATTTGAATTTTTTAATTATTTCTTTTTCCCAACAGCAGTCACAAATGCTTCCTCAGAGGTCTTCCTGGATCAGTGGTTCTTATTCTGTGGGTCGTGACCCCTTTGGGGGAAAGCCAAACCACCCTTTCTAAGGGGTAGCCTAAGACCATGGGAAAACACAGATATTTACAGTATGGTTCATAATAGTAGCAAATTACAGTTATAAAGTAGTAGAGAAAATAATTTATAGTAGGGGAAGGGGTCACCACAAGGTGAGGAGCTGTATTAAAGTGTCCCAGCGCTAGGAAGGTTGAAAACCACCTCTCTAGGCAATGCTTTCACCTCCTTCCAGTTCACTGACAGAACTCCTACAAACTCTCTCAAGAACCCAGGAAGGCACGCTTTCTTTTCTTAATAAGAGCTTTTACTTTTATTTTATTTATGTGCGCACACACGTCTGTGTCCGTGTATGCACACAAGTATTCAGGTGCACAAGGAAGTCAGGAGAGCATCAGATCCCTTGGAGCTGGAGTCAAAGGCATCTGTGAGCTTCCCAGCATGAACGCTGCCGTTCAAACGCTGGTGCATAAGCACCTAGAGTGTGGACTCACCAAGCTACCTCTCCAGCCCTCAGACATGCACTCTCCTCGATCTCCTTGTGGTAGTTATGTACTGATAGACTGAATCACATAGGTCTCTCTCTATAGGGATGCAGAATTATGTAGCCATATACACATGGTTCTCTAGTGACATTTTTATAACTATCTTCATGACTTTCTATCCATCGTCTAGCTAGGTAGGGTCACAACCATCCAGCATATGTATGCAATCTACCTATCAGTTTACATAACTAGCATTTGAGCTATCTACATATCTATTTAAATTTTTATTAATCCATTTTATCTTTATCTATAATCTACATTGTTACATCCATCACCTACCTATCATTTGTCATCTATTACGTTTCTATCATCTATTGTCTATGTATCATATATCTATCTTCTATATGTCTATCACCTATCTATTGATTATCAGTCTATCTATATCTATATATCTATCATTTATGTATCTACTATATGTTGCCCAACTCTCCATTTATCTATAATCATTATCCTATCTATATATCTATTCATCTTATTTCTTCTATTATGTATCTATACTTGTATCTTTCTTCTATTATCTATCTATCATATATCATCTTTCACCTATTTATCTAGCTATACATCTATCATCTTCTGTCCATCTGTCTATCTGTCATCTACCTATCTTCAACTATCAACCTGTTTGCCCTTCTTTACCCTCCCTCTAAAATGGGCCTACCCTCCTCAGTCTTCTAGCTCTTGGGAAGAGCAAATGTGTGTATCTCTGCCTCCGTTTTGATAGCTGTAGTGTTCACATGTTATCAGCCCCTCTCTCCACCTCTGTCTTATCATTGGCAAAATCAAAATCAAGAGTGACCCCCCTCATCAGCAAGCTATGAAAACAAAGTGAGATTGAATATATATGCGTATATATACATACACACACACATATATATATATATGATATCTATGCAAAGTGCCGCACCAGTGTAAATGTTCATTCATAACACATATTACTGTTATCTTTCTTTCTGTTTCCTATGTGTGGATGAAATGTAACCAGCTAGCATTTGCTCCTACCACCATACCTTCCCCACCATGATGGGTTCCGTCTCTCTGGAACCCCAAGCTAAAATAAACGCTTTCTTCCTTAAGTTTTTTTTTTTTTTTGGTGATTTTTTTTTCCACAGGGCATAAGGGTGACTAATACACCACTACAAAATAAAAAATGTCCCACTAAAACCACATGGGCCAGCACAAACTGGCTCCTGGTTCAGAGACTGAGTAAGGAAATGTGTTTACTAGCTATAGCTATAGAAAAGGTCTAGAGTTCATGACTAAGCTGAGAGGAATGGGCAGCCCAGCTTCCAGATTACAAGTTTGAAACTGCACCCATGACTAAGAGAGGAAACCAATGCCTACATACAAGTGAGGCAGGACTTTCCTTTTTAGACCAATGGTTGTTGGCTCGTGGGTTGAGAAGGGACTCCTGAGTTGTCACTCCTATGGCAGGAGCTATTGGCAGTTGATGGTTGCTGATGAAAAGAGAGCCAGTCTCCTTTGGGGACGTGACTGTTGACAAGTTGCCCATACACAGGGATGTCTACACACCCATGCATATGATCAGCGCTTGCTGGACTCAGGGTTATAAACAACAATTAAAAAAGAGATGTCATAAAATTGGGAGGGAGATGGGATAAAGGCTCCATGAGGAGGGAGGTACTGATGGATGGATATGATAAATTTACATTATAGAATTGTACAAACTTTTCAAAGGATAAAAATATCATTAAAAAAAGAAATGGGTGGGATAAGGTGGTGCACACCTTCAATCTCAGTACTTGGGAGGCAGAGGCAGATGGATCTCTGTGAGTTCAAGGCCAGCCTGATCTACATATCAAGTTCCAGGACATCCAGGGCTATATAGAGAGACCCTATCTTTGACATATAGAGGAGAGAGAGAGAGAGAGAGAGAGAGAGAGAGAGAGAGAGAGAGAGAAGGCTGATGGGCTGATGGCTGGACCGGGACCTGGAGTTTGTGTTACAGTTTTTCATTGGACAATGCTTTTGCAGTGTCATTTTCTCTCTGTCTTACTGAATATTGGACTATATACAATAGTTTAGTGTGTATTTTACAAAGACAAAATCCCTATAATAGGAAATACATTGATGTTTACTCCCACAGACTTCCTCACTTTGTCAAAAGCCTGTAATGCCCTCTCCTGCATCTTAGATGTTTTAAAATGGATAGCATTGTAAACAAGACAATGAGAAAGGGAGTCTTGTAATACAGAATAGAATTATAAACTTTGATGTGGTAAAAGGAAATGGGTATATGTGTGCATACATGGATACACGTGGGTGAGTATATGTACATAAGTGTATGTGGTATATGCATGCATGGTTGTGTATTTATTTACATGCATACAACCATAAATGCGTATGCATGGGCTAGAAAGAAGTTTTAGTTGTTAAGAGCACTTGTTTCTCTTGCACAAACCTACGTTTGGTTCCAACTACCTAGGTGGTGGCTCACAACCACTTGTAACTCCAGTTCCAAGGGATCTTTTGCCCTCTTCCGGCCTTCATAGGAACTGCATGCATGTGGTACACAGACATACCTGTAGAGAAACACTCATGCACATAAAATGAAAATAAAATTTAAAACTTTTCATGAAGCTATGTATGGGTGGTTTGGATAAGAATGGTCTCCATAGGCTTATATATTGGAATGCTTAGTCACCAGTGAGTGGCACTATTTGAAAGGAGTAGAAGAATGATTAAGAGGTGTGGCCTTGTTGGAGAAAGTGTGTCCGTGGGGGGTGGGCTTTGAGATTTCAAAAGCCCATGCTAAGCCCAGAGTCTCGCTCTAAGCTTGCCATAGCAGCCACCACCGTCCTCCCTGCCAGGATGATAATGAACTAAGCCTCTGAAATGCTAAGCAAACCCTCCAATTCAGTGCTTCATTTTTGTAGGAGCTGCTGTGGCCATGGTGTCTCTTCACAGCAATATAACGCAGACTAAAGACAACATGTGTGCATATGTGCAAATGTGATTACACATGCATGCATGGGGAGAGAGTTTCTTCTTTCATGCAACTGTTCTGGCCACAGCCTATCACAAGGGAGAACGGTGAACTACTGTATAACCCATATTTCTAGTCTCAAGACAGCTTATTTATTTAAGGTGTTTTGTTTTGATCACAAGTGCTACCACAGGAATGTACTTGATGAGCATGGCTTCCTGGTGGACAGGGCGAGAGTTATTAATATCAAATACAATGTAAAATTTAATGACTGAATTCATTAAGGGCCAAGCTCTTTACTTAAACCAATAACTCACTTAAACCAAAACTGCTCTGGGAATAGAAATGTAAATAGGAACACAGTCTGCAGACGTAAATAAATAAAAATGAATGGATGTTATGCATATTAATGGGGGTGCTTCAGCACTAGCTCTGGGTCCGTAGATAAGTTCTTTTCCTCTGATCATTTGAATGGGAAGAGACCTTAGTTCCACTCTTGAAAGTTCACTGTGAGGAATAGGTAGATCGTGCATGAGGGGAAAGCAAGCAGTATGGGCTGACAATTTCCTCCTGATTGTTCTAGAGCACTTTCCCCCTGAGGTTAAAGATGAGCTGGAGAGGTCAATATATCACTTTTTGGAAGGCAGGAGTGGAAGAATCTATCTGTATCAGACCTGGGATTGCCATCTGAGTGATGTGGTCAGGAGTGGAGAGGAAAGGGACTCACCAGCATAGAGGACCATGCCAGGAAAAGCCGGCTCGCGCCATGGTGAACTTAGGTGCCGCCTGAGGCATTTGTGGTGCCCACTGTTGGGGTCACAGCTAGGAAATAAGAGACTTGCACAGGAGAGAGATCTGAGCAGAAGAAGAGGGGGTCCATTATGTGGCAGAAACTTTGAGAGTGGATGTCACTCTCAGGTTACTCTGTGGAGGAAATTCTGGAGGCAAGAGGAGCTGGAGAAGGAAAGAGCGGCCAGATACAGGGAAGGAAAAAATCCTAAAGATCTAGAAAGAGTCTCAAGAGCTGGATGCACAGCAGCTTCAAGGGCCCCAGGAAATCGGAAGGGATAGGGAGTCCCCTTGATGACGGAAGGGAGTATCTGGCTCCCAGGGGAAAGGTGGCATGACTTGAAGCAACAGGAAGGACAGGTGGCAAGTGGTGGCCGAGAGGTCAGAGGGGAGGGTGGGGCAACCCACTTGGTCCCTGGAGGGACACCCAGGCTGTGTGAATATGGAAGAAAGGCATATATTCGTTGTGAAATGAAGCATGGCTCTGGGGTCTTGGAGGGAGAAAGAAGGGGATCGTTTACCCCTGAAGAAGGGATGTTAGCAGAGTCTGGGTTATAACCGGGCAGGCAGCTGAGTGCACTTTTGGCTTGCTGATCCCTGCTTCACTTGTGTGGAAGGAAGCAGATCTTTTTTTTTCTTTTTCCGTGGGTGAGAGCTCCAGCCACCCAGAAGCCAGCAGACTCATTCTCCCTCTGAGCGTCACCTGAAGCCAATCTGTGTTCTCCTCTGAAGATGAGGCAAGTGCTAAAACCCTCCAGTTCCAGGTTCAAGGCCCGTCTTGTAAAGCTGCTGGGGAAAAAAACAAAAAGACAAACAACAACAAAAAAACCACAGGCTGGCGCTGCTAGGGCCTCCGGCCCGGGGGTCGCTAGCCCAAGACTTCACAGACAAAACTGCAAATTCTGTGTTTGAAAATGAGCCAACACTAAACTCAGGGAAAGGAAAAAGCATTTGTTGACAGAGATGATTGTTAGACACATTAATTTGGAAAATATTTGGGGGTAGGGATTTCTTTTAGTACCCCTTAAGAGGTAATAGGGAGGCAGGGCTGAGCCGTCTTCCCCACGTTCTGGAAAGAGGCCGAAATGCTTTCATCATGAATTAGATTGTGGCTAGCTTGACAAAGAATTCATTGAAGCCACCCTGCCCCCTCTCTCTCTGCTCACTCCTCTCTCTCTTTGGGAAAAAAAAAAAACATATGGCCCAACTTTATTATGCATTAAACATTTCCCCCCATCCATTAACTCTGCTTGTAAAATGTCTCCAAGGATCTGCAATGAGAGGGACACACACATTTCTGAACCGTCCCTAGCCTTGAATTTTAACTGAGGGACCTCAATTTCCTCGCCTGTTTCATGTAATGCCTGGTGTTTTTCCAGAGAGTGTCTAGGAAAGAGCCGCATTCCAAGTAACAAAGAGGAAAAAGAAAAGAAAGGTGTTCCACCGCCGTTCATGGAGGAAGCTCTAAATGGGAGCAGGAAGCTCAGCTTTCCTCCGGGGGAGGAAGGGTGATGGTGTGTGGAGGAGGGACCCAAATATGGTAGGGGAGCACTGCTGTGGATTAGTATACAAGTGGGAGTCGTTGGTCGGCACCATGCAGCTCCCTTTCTCTTCCTTCCTAGACTCAAGAGCATACGCATATCACGTGCATTTGGAGCCAGAGTACTGAATATAGGTGCCACCAGATCCCAAGGATGCTATCTCCTCCCCCAGGGACATGTCCTGCTCCTTGTGGGAAAGTGGAGGAAGTCCCCAGTACACCGAAGAGAGGCTCACCACACTGACAGCTAGCACCCACCCATTGGGCTATAGCCTCAATCCATTCAGACCTTGGATAGCCCCGAGACTGAGTCTCGGATTAGCAAACTACATTCATGCCAAAGTGGAGTCTACCTTAGGAATTTGGCATTCTTCTTGTTTTAACCTGTTACCTTGATATGATCTGGTATCACCTAGGAGACAAACCTCCAGGCATATATCTGGAAGAGAGTGCTAGATTGCATTAATTGAGGTGGAAAGACCCATGTTACCCATGGGTGGCACCCTCCCAAGGACCAGGGGTCCTAGACTGAACTCAAAGGAGGAAGTGAGTACCAGCATGCATCTCTCTCTGCTTCCTGCTTGTGGATGTGATCTTTTGCTCCCGCAACCATGCCTTCCAGCCGTGATGGACAAGATCCTTAAACTGTAAGCCAAAATAAACTCTTCCTAGTTTAAGCCACTTTCACTGGGTGTTCTGCCACAACAACGAGAAAAGTACTAGCACAACGCATCAACCTACCATGTATCTATATATTAAACTCACTTACAGCATAAATAATAGACATGGCAGGATCCAGAATCCAGAGCTGCACACCCCTGAGCCCTTCCATATTCCCCTTGTCCATTACCTGAGTTCTATACTCTTCTCCCTTCCTACCACTTCTACTTTTACCAGTATCCCTGCCTTGTAGCCATGAAGACCTAAAAGCACCTCAGGTATCTCCTACTGCTTCAGCCTTGCAGCAATCTCCCACACAGCTCAGAGAGAACACTAGAATCCTAACAGGGCCGAAAGACTCTTTCTGCCACAAGCCTCATCTCCTTAATTCCTTCTTTGCTGGTTCTCGTTCAGGGTTCATCCGTCCTTCACACGCCAGGAGAACCTCACCTGGAGCCTTTGGACACATTGGTTCTTGGCCTCGGTGCTCTGCCCACTGATGCCCACACAAGCAGGTTTCCTTTCCCATCTGTACTGGCTAGTTTTATGCTAACTTGGTACAAGCTAAAGTTATCTGAGAGGAGGGAGCCTCACTTAAGAAAGTGCCTCCCTAAGAGCGGGCTGTAGGCAAGTCTGTGGAGCATTTTTTTAATCAGTGATTGATAGGGGATGGCCCCAGCCATTGTGGGTGACGACACCCTGGCTGGTAGTCCTGGGTTCTATAAAAAAGCAAGGCTGGGCCAATCCTGATGAGCAAGCCAGTAAGCAGCACCCCTCCATAACCTAGGCATCAGCTCCTGCCTCCAGGTTCCTGCCCTGCTTCAGTTCCTGTCTTGACTTCCTTTGATGATGAACAGTGATGTGGAATCATGAGCCAGATAAACCCTTTCCTTCCCAGCTCTCTTTTAGAAACCCCAGCTAAGACACCTCCTCAATTCCCCATTCACACATCTGCTTCCCTGTGAGACATCTGGAAATGTTGATCAAAGTTCCAGCCTGTGGCCCCAGGATTCTGTCTTCCCACAGCCCTTGTCACTGACCAGCAACCACACACACACACACACACACACACACACACACTTGCACACATACGCGCACACACACATACCACACGAGAGAGAGAGAGAGAGAGAGAGAAACAGAGAGAGAGAGAGAGAGAGAGAGAGAGAAACACAGAGAGAGAGAAACACAGAGAGAGAGAAACAGAGAGAGAGGAAGAGAGAGAGAGCACTATGGATTGCTGTATTCACTAACTGGGCCTTCAGATCTTTGACCAGAGTCTGGCCTGTGATGGATGCTCAGCAAACACTTGTTGAACAGATGAATGGATAAGATTATAATATACAAATGGGACTTAAAAGCTCAGTCTGTCCATGGCGACAGAGTAGAAGATTCTTTTCAGCATGAAAGAAGAGAGGCATCACATCCGACGGCCTTCTGTGAGCTCATCGCCACAGAATACTAGAAAGCCAAATAATGAAAGGGCCCCCTTCCTTTAGCTACGGGCTTCTTTTAATGTAGCATCAAGAACGACGTGATTTTGGCAAATGGAAAATTCTAATGCTTTAATCATGATCCACCCATCGATTTTCCAAGAGGAGCTGTAGGTGGGGTTTTCACTGTTTGATGTCCCCTAATTGGGATGCCAGCCCCCTACCCCCATGTCTGTTTCAAAAGCCCAAATCTCTTCACAGATGCCCAGGCTGTGGCTTCCCAGCAAGGAGCAGACTGCGATCCTGAGAAGAGGAAAGTGTTCCTAAGAATCTGAGGGCATATTTATGAGCAGCACACCCAGATGGAAACCCTCAGCTGTTCCCTCAGCACCACGGAAGGAGCCACGCCATGCTCAGCAACCCCTCCTACTCGTTAGCTAAGTTTGCACTGCTGTCTTTCAGATCTTGAGTGTCTGCCTGGACAGCCTCACATGGGTCTGTTTCTATAAGGATGGGCATCCCATGGGGTCGGCACTGTTCCTGTTCAGTGTGCCAACCCACCCTCCTTTCCTCCCCTCTATCCTCCTTCCTCTCCCCTGTTGAGTGACCTGTGTTCTCTGCCTGATGTCCCGGCCCTCACACACAGAGGGTACCTTAGAACACACATTATTAGCAGGAAGTTTCTGACGTTTCTCCAAACAGCAAATACAGACATGGGAAACTGGTCCAAGGGGATCCAAATACAGTTTCCTCTTTTGTACCAGCAAGGCAAGTCTCCCAGCAGGTCCCCCACGACTGGAGGAGATAAAGACTAGTCCTGATTCCAGGCTATGTGGTCATTTGGGGGGATCAGACCACACTCTTAGCCCTCTGCTCCTGAGTTCTGCCTGCAGAGAGACTCCAACACCCGTGGTCAGCTCCAGAGAGGATGTGGGCATTTGTTCTCTGAATTGTGTGTGAGAAGAGGGTGTTATTTCCCTTTAATTGTTTTTATTAATTTAACATTTAAATTATTAGAATGAATTCAGTGTGCCAGATGGTCAGTTTCACATGTGTCAATCATGTGTTTTGTTCATATCCTCCCTCCCCTCCTTCTCCAATGCTCCCTCTTACACATGTACATGTTTACATATACATATATGGATCATGTGATGTTTGGACTCTGAGTCTGGCTTGTTTTGCTTGATAGAAACTTGTCTTGGTTGATCTTCAACCTGACACACAACCTAGAGTCATCTGAGAGGAGAAGCCTCAATTTAGGAAGTGTCCAAAAACAGCGTGGCCTGGGAGCATGTCTATAGGGAATATTAATATTTTTTATTGTTAATGGATGCTCAGCCCACTGTGGGAGGCACTGCTCCCTAGGCAGGTGACTCCCAGCTGTGAATGAAGTCTAGCTAAGAAAATGAGAGAGCAAACCAGCCAACAGCATCCTCCTACTACTGTTTCAGGTTCCTGCTTGAGAGCTTTCCCTGACTGCCCTCAGTGATGGACTGTAACCTGGAAGCGTAAGTCCAATAAACCCTTTCCTCCCCTGGGTTGGTTTTAGTTAGTCAAGGTATTTGTAACACCAATAGTATAGGAAGTGAAGCCATAAGAAACTCCAACTCCATTCACGCATTCATTCTTCCTTGCGACTGAATCAGACTCTGTTTTGGAGTATATAGATATTTTCTTTATGCGCTCCTCTGTTGTAGTCTGTAGAAATAGGAGCGGCGGGCTGTGTCCCCGGCACCCGGCCACCCGCCCCGCTAGCTTTACCCGAAATAATTACACGGAAACTGTATTCTTTTAATCACTGCTTGGCCCATTTCTATCTAGCCTCTTCTAGGCTAATTCTCACATATTAATTTAGCCCATTTCTAATCATCTGTGTAGCGCCCCTAGGTGCGCTTACCTGATCCAGGGACCCACAGATGTCTACTTTGAGGAGTGGGTAATAATGTGGGCTAGAGTATCTCAGTGTCCCCCATTGTGCCTAAGACCTATCAGGGATAACATTCCACTCCAGACATTAGTTTGCATCCCTTGCCTTCTGAATGGCGTCTCTGCCTAGCTTTACACAGAACCACACAATCTTCCCTAGAGCATGAAGCCCCTACATAGATGCCAAGAGCATTGAATGGGTAATTGATGATGTGATAACCAATGAGAAGCTGACCACCCCCACACTGTTCTAAGAGCTATGCACACAGCATACATGACTTCATCTAATTTTCAGACATTCCTATGACGGACTTTCTTTTCTTTTCTTTTCTTTTCTTTTCTTTTCTTTCCTTTTCTTTTCTTTTCTACATAGCCCTGGCTAGCCTGAAACTCCTTCTACAGACCAGGTTGGCCTTGAACCTCCAGAAAGTATCAGCCTTCCTCTGCCTCCCAGGTTCTGGGATTAAAGGCACATACCACCTGGCCCAACTCATTTTTATTTTTATTTCCAATCTTCATATAATAAAAATTAATTTCAGTCAAAATTATGATACACAGTCAGATGGCTTAACAAGTGCTTCAGCCTTTCGGGCGATTTTTTTCTTAAAATCAATAGTCACATTTTAAAAGAAGCTGGAAAAATAACCATTTAGAAACTATCTCATTTCTAATTGAGATAAGAGCGTGTGCAAGTTTCATGCGAGTCACTATATTTGCATGGCCTCAGAGCGCCTCGGAGCCTGGAAAAAACGGCATTACTCATGAGGGAGGGAACAGTCACTCTGCAGAAGATGAATCTGGCCCAGTCTACCTGGAGAGTCATTAGTTTTCCTTGAACCAGCATTTACCACCTGCACTGCTAAATAAAACACTGTCCTTGACCCAAAATCATTTAGGCCGTCCATCCATCATCTCTACCTGTCGACTGCGCAAAGGATGTCTGAGGTCGAGCCAACTTCCCTGGCTGGGTGAAGAGATTAAAAAGGTAGGTGGGAAGGGTGGGGGCTCGCCGAGGGAGAGGTTGCATAAGGTCCTTGTCGAACAACTGTACTCTCACCAGGCGCAAGTAACAACATGAAGGAGAGGCCCCAGAGTCAGTGTTTACCCCAAGCCCTTTTCCTGTGAAGAATGGAGGGGGTGGAACTCCTAGGGCAGTGTCTGGCAGCCTAGGGAGACTCGGAGAAGAGGGTTTGAATGGGATAATTAATGAAGGCATCAGAACTAACCTTAACTCAACTGTAAACTCATGACAACTTGCATCAAGGTACTAAGGTACTAAGGTATTTACCAGACATTATGTGGAACCAGAAAGCGAGGTGAGCCGTAGTTTGTTTTTTTTTTTTTTTTTTTTTTTTTTTTTTTTTTTTTTTACTTAAAAACAATGCAAACAGGAAAGTTTCATTGGCACATAATGGCTTCTGTCATCTACCGAATCTCAAGGTGATTTGGGAGAACATAGTCTTAGTGTGAACGTGTTACACATCTGATTCAGCTTTCATCCCTCCTCCTTTATCTTCAATTATAGTCTCATTCAATGGTCATTTGAAAACAAGGATAGCCAGATGTGGCACTGAGGCAAGAGGATTGAAAGCGCAAGGTTTGCCTATGCTGCAGAGTGAACTCAAGGGCATCTTGGTGACTCGGTGAGACCCCAGACCCATCTCAAAATAAAATGTAAAAGGCTAGGGATATAGCTTGGTAGCAGGGCACTTGCCTAGCATGGGTAACACCGGATGCGAAAGGAATCACTGAAACACAATTTATTCATTGACTGACTTTTTCCAGTGTTCCCCAGTCCCAGGGCAATACACTAAGGAAAACACTGGTAAGCAGAACAGTTTGACTTTGGAAACTAAAAGTCTGGAACAGAGACAGACACTGCGTCAAAGTCAACAAATATGAGTATCAATCCCATGCTTAGGTGATGGAAAACTAGCCATTGCTCCCCAAGAGGCTAAAAGGTTCATTAAAGACAAAGAAAGAAATGACCACAATGATAGTAATGAAGATAGTGGCGATGGTGGTGTTGATGTTGGGCACAATAATGATAGTAATTATAGTGATGGTGATGGTGCTGATGTTGATAATGGTCATATTGATGATGGTGATGATGGTAGTGATGGTGGTGATGGTGATGATAATGATGGTAATGATAATGATCATAATAATGATAGTGATTACAGTGATGGTGATGGTGGTGGCAATGGCGATGATGTTTATTGGTGGTGGTGATGATGGTGGTAGTAACGGTGATGGTGATAAGGATGTGGTTATGATGGTGGTGGTGATAATTATGTTGGTGGCAAAGGTGATGACAGAGATGATAAATAGTGGAGATTATGGTGATGGTGATCATGGTGATGGCGGTGATGATGTTGGTGTTGGCGGTGAGGATGGGGATGATGGTGGTGATGGTAAGGATGGTGATCATGGTGGAGGTTGGTGGTGACAATGATAATGGTGGTGATTACAGGAGGAAGAGCCAAAACAAGAGAAAAAAGAAAAAAAGAAGAAAAAGAGGGAAGATTCTGGCATTACTTGTCAGAGAGGAAAAACTACAAGCTTAAATGACCACCCTTAGGCTTCCTCCTAACCAAGGAGGGGGGTATCCTTACACAAATTAGTTAATGTCTCCAGGTCTTAATTTCTTCATCTTCAAAACAGACCTCAGAAGCCTATTTTAAGGCTACTGGTGAAAAATGAGCAGGGATATCATTTAAGTTTTTAAAGTCAGCAAAGTGCTTTCAAAGGGTGTTTGATCAAAGAGGCGTGTTAATACCTGCTTTGCCCCTCTCCCTCCAACTCTCCAGAGACTGCACAAAAATGTAATTACACACGCTTTTAAATGTGAAGATCTTGGGGAACTAAAATGCTGTTGTCAGTAGAAAATTCCAGAAACACCTGAAAGTAGGAAAACAGCTGGGGTTGGTGCTGGGTCAGATGGGGTCAGTAGCTGGTGTATGCCCAGCAGCCAGGACTGAGAGAGAACCAGTAGGGGCCATTCAGAGGACCTGTGTGTGGGAGCCCAAAGGGGCAGGAGGGAGGCAGGTGTTCATTCTCAATTTTTTTTTATGGTAGGGGTGAAACTTTTGTTCTTCAACACCAATAAAATTTAAGATTGAATATCACCGGAAACTTAATTTGCCTCTAGAAAAACATACCCGCTATACAGAACAGCCAAAGGCAAATGGGAATAGAGACACAAGGCTCAGCTCATTGATTTTATACAGAAAATACAGAGCAAAGACTAATGGAAAGTAACCTATTTATGCTGCAACACAATGATACAAAAAATTATATTCAGGTAATCCTTCCCTCAAAATGTAATATCTGCTCAGATTCTGTCAGAAAATTCACTGTGTCAGCTTATGAAGGGCATATTTGGGATGCATAAATCTTAAAATAAAGGAATATATAAAGAACGCAATGTTAGTATTAGACAAATTCAAAGTCCAAGGATAAAAGGAAGTTCGGACTGCCAAAGGCATAAAAATTATTTCTAAAAAACCCATTTTTATAGTTTAAAAAATCATGTGTGTGAGTGTGTGTGTATACATGTGCACCATGTGTGTGCAGGTACCTGCAGAGGTCAGATGAGGGCGCTGGATCCCCTGGAACTGCAGTTAGAGGTGGACGTGTGTGGGGAGCTGAAAAATCCTTGAGTGAATGTGTGAAGGTGAATGAAGTCCTGAGTGAGTGTGTATTGTTGACGTGCGCAATGGGCAAAGGTATGCCAAGGGCCAATGCTTTGGACTCACAGGAAATTGGCCAAGCCTTCACCCGCACAAGTCAGGCAGGAAGCGTGGTGCTGGAGAAATAGCCGAGTGTCCTATATCTTGCAGGCAATAGGAAGTCGACTGACTCACTGGGCAGTAGACTGAGTAGATGAAACCTCAAAGCCCACAGTGACCCACTTCCAACAGAAGGTGTGGCCCAGATTAGAGGTGTGCCCTCCAACCTCAAGGTCTGGATTAAAGGTGTGTATCATCCATCTTCCTCCAACAACAAGACCACACTTCCTCCAACAAGGCCACCCCTCCTAATAGTGTCACTCCCTATGAGTTTATGAGGGTCAAATAAATTCAAACTACCACAAAGGGGTTGCCATTTCCTACCATGAGATCATTCCTGATGACATCAGTGTCTAGCAGAGCTGGAAATCTGGGATCATTCACAATTTAATGTATTCTACCTGCAAACAAACAAGATTCTGCCAGCCCAAGAGCATGTGGATCCCAGAACAACAACCAAGAGTAGATAGGAAGGGATATCCATGGTGTTTCTCACCATCACACCAGAAGGTATTAATTAATCTAGTTAATCTTGATTGACAACTTGATGGAATTTAGAATCACCAAAGAGACACAACGTTGGGTATATCTTTGAGGGAATTTCCAGAGAGGTTTAACTGGGGAGGGAAAAGCCCACCTTTAACTGTGAGTGATGTGGTCTAGGTTCCTGGATTGAATAAAAAGGAGGAAGGAATTGAGCATCAGCATCTCTCTTTTTTTCCTCCTGACTGTGGATGCCATGTGACCAGCCATCTCAAGCTTCTGCTGCCACGCTTTCCCCGCCATAATGGATTGTATTCTCAATCTGTGAGCTGAAATAAATCCTTTCTTCCTAAAGTGCCTCTTCTAGGCATTCTGCACCTCAAAGAGAAAAGTAAAAGGTACCTATATTTTACATAATTGTAAACTTATATAGGTTAATTTTATTAATGCATAAACATTGTACATGATAGTGAGGTATATTTCTATCATGTATTGGGTCTTATTCAATGCTTACCTTTTCTTGTCCTTGTTCCTTACTTTGACTGGCTGCTCCTTTCTTTTTCCAAAATAGACCCCTTCTACTTCCATGTCTCACGCATGCCCCACCAAGAGCGCATGCGCATGCATGTATATATCTGTGTGTGCGTGCGTGTGTGCAGCACATTAGAAAGCATCATGATCTCTTCCCCAGTTTTGCTTATTTCCCCAAATGACATACTTTCATTCTTCTTTACAGCCAAATAAAACGCTATTGTAAACACACACCACATTTTTTATCTGTTCATCTGGTAATGGGCACTGAGGCTGTTTCCATATCTTGGTTACTTTGGAGAGCACCGCACCATACCCAGATATGCTGACTTAGGATACGTATGCAGGAGGGCCACACCTAGGCCATATGATTAGGGTCTAGGTTTAGATTTGTGAGGCTCCTTCACAGTGATCTCATCAGTGGCTGCACTCACTAACACTTCCAACTCTGCCTAAGGATTCCTTTATACCACAAATATACCATTATCTGTATATAATGTAATTTTTAATAATATCATGTTTAGCAAAAGGCTTAAGAAAATTCCTGAAAATGTAGCCATCAGCTCTTAGTGGTGCGTACAAACTGACTCCAGTTCCCTACTGTCCAAGGCTGAGAATTTGCCAGAATTTTAAGTGGAAGTCAAGTGAATGTTTGTCATATGATATTGCATAGAGCTAGAAGTCTTGTCACTTATTGTCCAGCACACAAAGACAGGGATTATAGATAACACATTGGCTGCAGCCGTGGTGCAAGCCAGGCCGCTTCTTCCTGTTAGACACAGCATCTCAGTATTGGAGAGCAATGGGCTCAATGCTATGAATTCCAGCTCAGTCTGCCATTTAATAGGGATGCAAACATTAATGGGAACTGAGGCCCCTGAAGTGTCTCTTCATTCTCCGTCACCTCAGGGGGGATGAACGAGAAAGAAAACTTGTGGATTGTAACTGCTTAAAATAGGATGTGATGTAAAAATCTAATCCCTTCTCCCTTTTCCCAGCAAAGTTCTACAGACAGAGAAATTATGCTTAACGCCAGTGTATTGAAGGTAAAAAGAGAATTCTGCTCTTCCTTTGGGGGAAGAGGAAGGACATCTCTTTAGAGCTGTCAGCTTTCACAAGCCACGATAAATTATTCCTTTTCATTACCGATTTGCTAAGCAGGAGGCTTGGTGTAATGGCAGAAACTTTCATTTAATTTTCCCAGTCGTAGATGACTGAGGTTCCTGATCTGAAATATACCAGAGTTATTAAAAGAAGTGAGGATATTGATCATCATGTATTAGCATGTACCTTCAGAAGATCACTGTTTATATAACATGGTCATTGTTTGGCTGGAGACAAGACGCTAGCCCTGTTCTGAGGACCGTCTGTATCAGGTGCATATACCTCTCATGATTCTTTGGTTTTGGAGTGACTGGCAGGCAAAAATACCTTAAATGGATCCAGAAACTTCATGCTTAGAACTCTCAGGTTCAAAAAAACTCTTGAGCAAGCATTTTCATTGGAATGAAGTGTGTGTGTGTGTGTGTGTGTGTGCGGTGACCTCAGAGGCTAGAAGAGGCCATTAGATCCCTGGAGCCAGAGTTGTGGGCAGTTGTGATTCACTTGGCGTGGGTGCTGGGAACTGACTCTGAGTCCTCTGAAATAGGTCTTATCTGCTGAGCCACCTCTCCAGCGTGTGTGTATGTGTGTGTGTGTTTAAGAAAACAATTGACCCAAACATCAGAATCCTTTATGCAGCTAGAACTTGGGTGAACACACATTGTTTCGAAAGCCCTCAGTCACATACATGTAACACTGTAATTATTGTTTATAAATTGCAATTATCACATATGGAACTAGTTATATAAAAACTGTAATTATGTGCCCCATATCCATGCACACAGAAGAGCAGAGCCTGCTACTTCCTGTCTGATGCTTTCAGCCCAAGCTACACAGCTCCCTCCCACTCACAGCCCTTTCTGTCAGTCAGTACTGAAAGAGGTCTTACAGGGAACTTTCACATTCATTTGGGGCCCTGAAAGAGGTTCTTAAGCATCCTGGGGAACGACAATATCCTCTAACTGCCCAAAGTCAGGTCTGAAAAGTGTGGGGCGCTTGCTAAGCCGATAGCCCCAAAGTGGGGACTTTAGAAGTAAATGGGGTGGATCTGAAGTAGTGGTTACGAACTGATAAGATATCCAGGTATCTTCACTAATAGGAGAGGACTGTATTTTTCTTATTACTCTGTTTTCATTTGTTTATTTTGAAATCAAAGTCTTGCCATGTCACTCTAGCTAGTCTAGACCTCAGTCAAAAAAATGGCACTCCCCATCTGAGAGTCCCTAGTGTTAGGTGTGGGTCACCCCATCCCATTTACTATATTTTATTGGATTAGCAGAGCTAGTGAAGAAATGGGGGTTACTTCACTCTGAGTCACATGACTTCCACATTGTTCTAGTGGGGTTCACTTAGTAATACTAACCTCCAAATTGGCCAACGAAGTACATGGTTACATGAAATAAGAACTTTGACTATGTTCTAAATATTCTCTTTGCATCTTTACCCGGATACCCAATTGCCTTTTTAGCTGGTCAAATAGTCGAAGCCATGTTGGGGTCTTCTCAGGATCTCTGCTACTGCAACCCAGTTTATGTGTGTTAGTGTTTACGACTACAGCCACAGTGAAGGCCAGCACCACAGCTTTTCAGGAATGGGCCACTGAAATGCTCACCACTGGCCCCCACAGCATAGCAGTACAGTGAACACTCAATGACTATCAACCGGGTGAGGGATATGCGGTCTCAGTCTGGAACTTTCCCACAGGGCTCATGTGCTGGAGGCCTGGCCTTATCTAGGGGTGCTATTATGAAGTGTTTGGATGATGAAGGATGATGTTGGCTTAACCACATATGGATTCATAATTGAATGGGCTATGGGGAGGTGCTGAAGACCAGGGGACAGGTCCAAGTAAAGGAAGAGGGTCATCGGGGGTGCCTTTAGTGTGTCTTGTCTTTGAACTCTTCTCTTTCCTTCTTGTTGCTTCCTGTTTATCATCAGCTGAGGCTGATCTGTTCCAACACATATTCCTGCCATGACCTGTATCTTCTGGTTAGTTCTACGTATATTGTCATCATCTCATCACCACCATAATCTCCACCATCATCCTCAACATAGCCATCGTCTTCATCACTGTTTCCACTGCCATCCCTACCACCATCATCACCTACACTCAGATAGTTAGTTTTGGTTTGGTTTTGTTTTGTCTTTGTCAACTTGATACAAGTGAGGATCATCTGGGAAGAGGGAACCACACCTGAGAAAATGTCTTTGCCAGACTGGTCTCTGGGCCAATCTATGCTACATTTACTTGATCAGTGATCGATGTGGGAAGGCACACCGTGGGTAGGTGGTCCTGGGATATATAAGAAAGCGGGGTAAGCAAGCCACAGAGAGCAAGCCAATTAGCGTCATTCCTTCGTGTTCTTGGCTTCAATTCCTACTTTTAGGGTCCTGCTTTGATTTCCTGCCCTGACTTCCCTCCTGAAAGGTCTTTCCCTAAGTTGCTTTCACAGCAATAGAAAATGAAGCCAATCTTGACCACCACCACCATTATACTATCATTACCACTTCCACCACCACCATCGACGTGGGGAAGTGGGTGCCGCCGTGGGAGGAAAGCTCTTGCCTGCCAAAAAACATCCGTGTGTTCTTGCTTTCCTCCCCCTCCCACCTTCAGTCACTGGGTCCTTCAGGCTCAAAATCCTGCCATTCGGCCCGCAGCCAGCCTCTCAAGATGGTGCCAGAAAACACCACAATACTTCTTCAAGGAAGAAGAAAGAAAAGAAGTTTCTGCCAAGGTATTGCAGCCCTCTCAAGGGAGGTGGTATTGTTTGAATGTGATCCAGGCCCAGCCGCCACCCACCTGCTCACTGCCCCCAAACCCCTCCCTGGAAGACACCTGGGCATACAGGCTCTGGAGTAGTTGGTCCAGTTTGCGGAGGCTGGCAGAGGGGTTCGGGCTGTATTCACAAAACCCACTGATCCAGAAAACCATTACAGGGAGAGGGTTTTTCAGTCTCAACGGAGGAAGGGAGGGGTAGAAATTAAAGGGGGAAAAAAGGAGCAGAAACAAAAATAACAAGGCCATTAATCTTTCATCAAGTTAAAGGGATGAAAAGGAATCGCTTAAAGTATCATTCTTCCCTCGCACCACAAGCATGTTGCCCCCTGCTAACTTCAAAGGCTCGGAAAAGAAGTTGGTTAATATTGTTGGCACAGTCTCAGGCCGCGGTTGACTATTGCTTCAGCGGGATCTTTCTCTGCTTTTAAACAAAGAAAGCATGAGGGTCGGGCACTCATTGAGGGGAGACACGCAACGTAAAAGTGCCTTTGTGTTGCGTGTGAGGCCTTCAGAGACCGGCTCTCTGCCAGCACACACTGGTGGCAGACCATTTGTCATAGATTCGAACCACCGTCAAGCACAAGTAAAAATCCCGCCCCAAAGAGGGAGGGGAAGGGCGAGAGAAGGCTATTTTCTTAGCTCAGCAAGCCCCCCTCTGGGAAGTCGGGCCAGGTTCTTCACTCAGCATCTGGCCTCCTGGTGGTCTCAGCTGAGATGCAGTTGGCCAGAAAGCAAGTGTGGTGCTCTTTGAGCACAGTCAGTGTACCGGGAGCCCCTCGCCTACTTAAGCTTGAGTGATTGGATGTTCTTCAAGGTGGCTGCTATTTATACTGAAAACAAAGCTAATTGGTGGTGAGTGGAAGGGCTTTGTGGTTGGGCCATGGCTGTGGGTAGGTGCTGCTGAGTGGGGAAGGTGTACCGCCTGTGCTGCTACGGGCTCGGGACAGAGGGAGAGCAAGGACAACAGTGGAGGACATGTTCGAGGAAGATGTTGCTAGAGTCCACCAGAGGGCTCACAGAGGGCAACATCCCATGGTGGGTATCGTGACTCTTGTCCCCCATGGTGGTGGAAGATTGTCGTTACAAATGTCCCAGCACAGAAGCTGTATCTCACCTCAGTGGGAGTTGTCACCAAGAGCTGTTCTCGGTAGAAGGTTGTACCAAGGTCTGCCATATTAGCTGTGGGTACTCAACTGTCTTAGGTAGGGTTTTTGTTGCTGTGAAGAGACACCATGACTACGGAAAATCTTATAAAGAAAATATTTAATTGGGGTGACTTGCTCACAGTTTCAGAGCTTAAGTTCATTATCAACATGGTGGGGATTACGGCGGTGTGCTGGCAGACATGGTACTGGAGAGGTAGCTCAGAGTCCTACATTTTACAGGATAGGAAGGCTACCAAAACACTGGGCAGTATCCTGAGCATAGGAAACCTCAAAGCCCTCCCCCATGGTGACACACTTCCTCCAACAAGGCCACACACCTGCTCCAACAAAGTCACACCTAATTGTGCCACTCCCTGTGAGCTTAGGGGTCAAATCCATTCAAACTACCACACCACTGTTACTCTGATGGAAATTGTAGCCAATTTCTTTTGGGTAGTTGCTCTGAATTAGACAGGCAAGGAACAGGGGAAGCAGACAAAGAGAGCATTCAAGCTGATTTTGCAAAGCTGGAAGAGGTTTGGTTTTGCTTTGGGTCAAACCTCCCAGATCAAGACATAAGTTCCAGTTATCCTCAGCCAGCCCAGAGTACCTTGGAACTTAGGGTCTCTATGGTCCATGTCTCCTGGTTTTGGAAAGTGTCTTCTCTCAGTCTTGAGAGCTTTGTTGAGTCAGAGTGACTCGGGTTGACCTCTTGTGCAGTGGTTCTCTGTGATACTGGGCAAGCTGCTTCTGACCTGAGGCCCCTGTTTCTACCTGATACGGACCACAGGTGTACCCGGGGATGAGAGATGCTCAAGACGGTACAGAAGGAGGTATTGGATAGGCAGAGGGACTTAATAGGCACAGTTTAGTTGGCATTATTCATGTCCATCTGTTGAGAACCATTGAGTGAGGTGGCTGTGAATGTGACCATTAATATTGTCACCCCGACAGGACCTAGCATCATCTTAAAGACAAACCTCTAGGTATACCTATGAGGAAAATTTTAGATTGGGTTAAATGAGGTAGGAAAAACCTACTTGAATGTGAGCGGTACCAATTCCATGGGCTCTGGACTGAATAAAAAGGAAAAAGGGAGTCACCAGCATTCATCTCTCTCTCTGCTTCATTGTTGCAGATGCTATGTGCCCAGCTGCCTTATGCTCCGGCTGTTGTGACTTCTCCACTGCGATGGACTGTGTACGCTTAAACTGTGAGCCACAATAAGCCCTTCCTTCCTTCCTTCCTCTTCCTTCCTTCCTTCCTTCCTTCCTTCAATGGCTTTTGTCAGGAATTTTGTCACCACATTGAGAAAAGAAGCTGCCATGGATTTACTTGAGGAAAAACATTGTGCAATGCTTATGTTTTTAATACTCCCACCAAGATTTAATTTAGAAAAAAAGCAATGTTTTTTTATTCCACAGATATATAGTTAAATAAAACTTCATAAAAAGCTTAATTTCTCATAGATAAGCACAAAAAAACCCCCAAAGAAACAGAAGTAAGTTTGAGGAGAATGGTGATCAAATGGCACCAAATAACCCACCTGCAGAGGCATCTCAAGGTTGGAGGTGTAGATCTGGAACCTTCCACGACTCTCTTCCCTGGATATCCCCCATCACTTGCTGACTGCTTCCTTCCTTGCAAATTTCAGTCCAGTGATACAACCCTGGGTGTGTTAAATCTAGACACTCCCACACAGCCTTCCACAAGCTACCAGGATGCTTACAATAAGAGGTCTAAGTTGGCTATGGGAGAGAAGACCCCATTACACTAGTCTTCCACTCCTTCTAAATGCTGTCTCCTGGCTGATCCTCATCACCAGATCCACTGAGCCACACAGATTCTTAAACCTCTGGACATTTCTTGTGTGGAGGCTCAACCTATACCCCTACCCTTGGCTATCTGCATACATCCCTCAACTGTTACTGATGGTCACCAAATATATGACTGAATGAATAGCTTTATCTACTGGTAGTTAAAGGTTGGGGCATGCAATTTACACTTTGAAAACATCTATTTGCTTTGTTTTTATGAGTGACCTGCACCACGTGCATGCAGTGCCTGCAGAGGCCAGAAGAGGGTATCTGGTCCCCATGAACTGAAGTTACTGATGAGTATCAGCCATCGTGTGGGTCCTAGGAATTGAACCTGGGTCTTCTGCAAGAGCAACAACTGCTTTTAATTGTTCTAGGCTGCAAGTTACAATTTTAAGAGTAAGGATTCAGCTATTAAGTCTTTTGAGAATCAATAAATATGTGTCAATAAGTGCCCCCGCCCCAAAGAAGGCAGGTTGAGCTGGGCATGGTGACAAATGTCTATGAGTTCAACACACTTGGGAAGTTGAGGAAGGAGGGTTGTGAGTTCCAGAGCTGCCTGGGCTACATCTTGAGACCCAAACTCAAAGATATGTAGAGGAGGCCAGGAGATTGTCATCCATCACAGCAGATTTGGTAGTGGGGAGTAGATTGTGTAGCACGTGGTGGATAGGCTGTGTGGTACACAGGGGTGGGGTAGACCATATATGGCACATGGCACCAGTCACAGGTAGGAGCAGAGTAGATGCATTCTGCCTACTCAACCTAATGCTCAGGAACCTAGGGTTCCCACCCCGCTGCAGATTCTACTTTCCCAGAATTCCCTGTGGTGTAAGGAGACAGGAAGTACTAATAGGGATGTCCCTGTCCACTTTAGAGCACAGCAGCCTTCTTGTCTCTCGTTGGAGCCCACCCATCTCAGGGTCTCTTTGTTAGAGCAGCGATTCTCCTCCCGCTAATGGTTAATACAGTTAGCTTCAGGACTGGGTGGCCCCCTGAGGATGGTGCTCAGCGAAACAACAACAATATTCAATTAATCAGTTCTCAGGAGGGACTGTGGATCAAGAGCATGTAATTTTGGAGCAACGGAGAGATTACTTGTGACCATTGGCTGAGCAGAAGCAATCAATCAAGTAGAAGGTTCATTGTCCATCGTACTGGGTTTCACAAGGATATTTTTTCCCATAAAAATATATAATGTACTTTTAAATATATATATTTTTATCAATGCATGCATGTGTGTGTGCTTGTGTGTGTGTGTGTGTGTGTGTGTGTGTGTGTGTGGACAGATGTCCTCAGAGGCCAGAAGAGGGCATTAGACCTCCCAGACCTTGAGTTATACAAGGCTGTGAGCCATCTGATGAAGGTGCTGGGGACTGAACTCGGTTCTTCTCCAAGAGCAGCAAACATTCTTAACAACTGAGCCACCTCTCCAGTTCCCTAGAATGTGTTTTGACAGTGTTCGCTCATTCCCTCCCCTCCCACTCCTGTCATTCCCTTCATTTCTCTGGAGAATTTATCTTATACTTCCTCTCTCTCTCTCTCTCTCTCTCTATATATATATATATATATATATATATATATATATATATATTCTCATGTAGCTTTCCTACACTTAGCATATGATTCATAAATGAGAGAAAACATGGGATACTTGTCTTTCTGAGACTCACCTAATATAATAATATAATAATCTCCAGCTGCATCTGTTTTTCTGCATACAAACATAACTTTGTTTTTCTTCATGGAGTAAAATTCCACTGGAACATGAACCACATTTTCTCTATCTGTTCCTCTGCAGCCAGACACCTAAGGTGGGCCTATAACTTAGTATTGTGAATCGTGCTTCAATAAAAGTTAAAAATGAAGCTTTAAAAAAGATAGTCTGGTAAGAATTTTAGCACAACTTTCTCCTGGCCTCATTTTCTTGACTGGTCTAAAATTTTGCATAGGAAAGACCCTTAGCAGACAGAACAAAGAAAACCCTTGCTTTACCCGGTATTATTTAATTGAATATTTTTCCTACTATCATCCTCAGCTGGGTTCCTAATTTCAAAAATTATTTTTTTTCTTTTTACAAATATTTAGGTTCCAAGATTGCCAAGTCTCTTCATTCTCTGGTCTGTATACAGTAGTCTAGAATGATGTCTTAGCCTTTAATTTGCAGCAATCCTCCTGTCTCAGCTTCCTGAGTGGATGAAGGAACTTCTCCACGAGGCAGGGGAGATCCACTGCAGAAATGCCGTCCAAGGTGGTGGTTGAGGAAGAAGTATGAAAGAACCAGACAAAACATAAACATGACCTGGCCTGTTCCAGGAAAGGATGCACGGTTGCCAAAGCTGCCAGAGAGAAGGGAAAGATGGGTAGGAGCCCACTTTGGAGCCCAGCCCCAAGGCAGGTACCCTAAGCAAGAACCAGCACCAGCAGCCTGGGAGAAGCTGACAGATCATGTTTAAGAATCCGTCTTTGTTTGCCAACAACATGGTAAGACAGGCTGGGGAGTCACAGAGACAAGACATTCGTGATGACACACAGGGTTAGGGGTTCGAGGTCAAGGGCTACATCTGGTGACAACCTTTTGCTGGCAGAGTCCTGAGGCCGGCATGGGCATAGAAATAGACAGCGTGTGTGTGTTCTTGTGTCTCTCTGTTTGTATAAAGCCACCAGGAGTCAAGCTAGTGACCTCTTCTAATCCTGGTGCCCTCCCCAAGGCCCAACCTCTACACGGTATAGTTGGATTAAGTTTCCACCCTCTTAATCGCTGGGAGTGGGGATTTAATGTGAACATGTGAACCCTTGGGGCTATTTGGACCACACCAAACCAAAGCATCAGGCTGGGAAGCAAGGGGAGGGAAAGGAGGGAGAGAAGATTTGGGATCCTAGCTGGCTAAGAGGGAGATGGGAGAAGATGCATAAGTCTGCATACGGAGTGTGGGTACCAGATTCTCTCGACATAAGGGAGTGGGGTACCTGTTGTACAAGACTATCCTCCCAGCCAAACAACCTCTAATTTGGGATACTCGGCTGTACTCGCTTGCTTGCAAAAGATTCTCCCAGCTGGGCTTGTTGACTGACATCCAGTCATAGAGGGGAGGGGAGGGAGAGGGAGGGGACGAAGAGAGAGGGGAGGGGAGGGTGGCACGACCTCACATGAGTATCTGCGTTCCCCACCACCTGCTGTTTACAATGCTGCCCCAATTGCACATGGCCTCCATGAGGAGCTGGAGAATATAGGCTGGCGAAGATCAGAGGAGTGAGGCTCCATCTGTGCAGATATGGGGAACCCACAGCCCTGCTGGGTAAAGACTTCTGGTGTGACCTTTTGGGGAAGAGGCCCACACACTCCTGTAAGGAGCCTCACATAGGCTTGGTAGGGAGGCCCAATAAACAAATCTGTTCCCCAGAATGCACTTCGGTGGAGTTGTACCACGGTTGTTTGTCGTTGGGACCTGAGGCAGAGGGGTGGATGTTGCTTACATCTACCCCTCCACGGGGAGGGATTTTAACAACAGTGACATATGCACAAGGCCCGTGGGCATCAGACCCAGGTTCAGGACTAGTGCTGAGTGGATCTAGATGATACAAAACGCGAAGTGAGTGCTTCGTGGAAATGACCCGTGACCTGGTCCATCCTAGTCTGAGCTGGCTAATCTTACTCTGCTCCAGGGGACCATAAGGGGGAAATTGAAACGATCCAGGAACCCTGACTTGTCATAGTGTCTCAGCAATTTTAAGGGAATTCTATAGTTACCGGGTCTTTTCTCTTCTTGGAAACTTGGATGTCTCCCAGTGTCTCATTATTGTTCATTACTGGCCTACTTATAATTCTTTGTTTTCTTATTTATTTATTGAGGGGAGTATCAGGGCATCATGTGGAGTTCAGAGGACAACTGGCAGGAGTTGGTTCTTTCCTCCTGCTGTATGGGGAGCCCAGGGATTGAACTCAGATCCTTGGGCTTGACAGCAGGTGCCTTTCCTTGCTGAGCCATTTCACCAGCCTGGCTGCAGATTTGTTTTCCCTTGATCCTACTTTTATTTTACACTCTTCCTTTGGAGCATAGGGGTCCAGAAATTGAGCCTTCCAAAAAGGGACAGTGGGTTCACCGCCTCCATCTAAAAACCCCAACTTTGCTGTCGTCTGGGAAAACACACCGCTGATGTGCATAGGATCGGGATGGAGGATAGTATGCCCCTAAACCTTGTGCTTGGTTTCCTCCATCCTTAATGTTGTGTCCACTTTGTAAACAAACTCCCTGGGTATAAGCCCCTCCATCTTCATCTTGAAGGTCTCCCTGCCTGTCCACGAAATGCCATGATAACAGAGAGGCCGCTGAGAAGACCCAGCGCATGTAAGAACAGATGTATAGCCATTTTTCATATAAAGTATAGGATGCTACACAGCTCTGTTATAAGGCTTGTTTCAAAGTCAGAAACTCATACCCAGACCTGTCATTCCAGTTACTCAGGAGACTGAGGCAGGGGAATTATAAATTCAAGATCTGCTTGGGGCCACAGAGTAAGTTCAAGCTAGCCTGGGCAACTTAATAAGAGAGTACCTGTCTGAAAACAGGAAGTACAAGGGCGGCTCCAGGATATAGCTCAGCCGTAGAGTCCTTACCTAGCAGGCTCAGGGTCCTAGGCATCAGCCATCCCCAGCACAGCAAAAACAAACAAATGAAAACTTGCAGCAAGTGTGGCAAGATGGCTTAGCAGGTAGAGGAGCTTGCTGCCAAGTCTTCATAACCTCAGGGTTTTTTCTAAGAATTTACTCTTTTCATTGATGGGGGGGGGGTGATATGTGCTCATGCATACAGGTGACTGTGGCAGCTAGAAGTATTGGATCCCCTGGAGCTGGAGTTATAGGTGGTTGAGAGCTGCTCGATTTTGGGTGCTGGGACTCGAACTCTGGTCCTCTGGAAGAACAGTGATTTTAACTGTTGAGCCATCTCTCCAGCCCCGAGATGTTCTGAGTTTGTCTCTCGGGAACCCACCATGGAGGAATAAAATGAACCTGGTGGTGGTGGTGCGCCATCTTTAATCCTAGCACTCAGGAGGCAGAGGCAGGCAGGTCTCTAGAAGCTGGAGGCCAGCCTGGTCTATGGGGTGAGTTCCAGGACAGCCAGGGCTACACAGAGAAACCTGAAAAAACTTGTGTGTGTGTGTGTGGGGGGGGCTACAATGAACTCCTTAGAGCTGACCGCACGTGTGTTGACCGCACGTGTGTTACGCATGCATGCACAAGTGAGTGCGTGTAAACACAATTGAAAAATTACACAAAAACTTGTTTAAAAGCAATTGATAGAGTGGGGCATATAAATCTGAACTCAGTATTGGACTCATGAGCTGCTTCTTCAGCAATGAGTCCTGGGTGTCCACGGAAAGCTGCTGACGGTGCAGGTGTGTGTGTGTGTGTGTGTGTGTGTGTGTGTGTGTGTGTGCAAACCTCAGATGTCCACTAGAGACCTAAGCCACGGGTTTCCACAGCCACCCCCAACATGTGTGAGCTTGCTTTGCTTCCAACTTCCTGCTCTTTGGCCACATTCCTGGTAACTTGCAGGCCACAATTTTCTCAAGGAACACCGCAAAAACATCCTCAGGTTTCCTTCAAGGTCAAATGTCACCTCCATCATAGCACCTCATGCACCTCCTCATCTCTGCGAAGTTTTTTAGGCCTTGCTTCTGTTATTCCTAATATTCAGCATTTCTAATCTCCGTATAACACTTGAATTTTATAAGAATTTGACACCAAACATCCACAAAATTGAGGGGAAAGGCCACAGAATCTTGTAAAAATAAACAAGGTCATATTTCCTGTGGAGTAAAGTGTCTGGAAATAATAATGAATTCTCAGTCTTTTTAAAAGGCTTATTTGTTTTTATTGTGTATGTGTGTCTGTGTGTGTGTGTTGCCTGTATGTATGTCTATATACCATAATGTGCAGTTTCCACAGAGGCCAGAAGAGGGTGTCTGATTCCCTGGAACTGGAGTTACAAAAGGTTATAAGCCACTGTATGGGAGCTGGTAACTCAGAACCCAGGTTCTCAGCAAAAGCACCAAGCGCTCTTAACCACCGAGTCATCTCCCCAGCCCCTGTCGTGTTCCATATGTTTTTCTTTAAGACAAGTTTCCATGTAGCCCAGGCTAGCCCCCAAACTCACTATGTAGCTGAGGGTGATGCTGAACTTCCGATCCTCCTGCTTCAACCCCTCAAGTTCTAGTCTTACGAGTGTGCTCCGCTGTACTTGGTTTGTGCTGGAAATAAAACCAGGGCCTTCCTTGTGCGAGCACTGCCCTAACTCAGCTACATTTGCAGCCCTCAACAATGTTGTTAAATAAGCTATTCGCAAACCCTTGCACCAGGAGGGTTGCGGTCTTCCTCTAGGTGGGCATCTTGGGAGTCGTGAGATGGTATAAGTTCCTAGTGGCATCATCTCCTCCTCTGCTCTTCTTGCTTCAGGGGTGAGTCAGCACAGCTACGAGGAATGAACCCTGCTGCCAAGGTTGCCCTTCTAAACTTGGCAAAGCCAAGCTTCCCTGCTCCAGGCTGACCTTACCACACCAGGCTTCCCTCCAGTTTGTGTTATATGTGTTTAAATCTTCCAAAAGGATGCAGCAGCCGGCCCAGATCAGAGACGCCTGCTGTTGCCAGGGAGCTGGTTAGGGATGAAGGAGCAAGACAGTGGCACGCCGAGCTTCCCAAGTACCATTTCATGATAGTATGGGACATCAGACACATCCTTTGCCAGATACAGTTGTATGCTTCCCCACCCCACCCCGGGACAGCTTTCTCATTGCCTGGCAGAGCAAACACCAGTACCACAAACCAGGATACACGCTGACCCTCCCAGCAGTTCAGGCATCTTTGTTCCCTCTGTGCGGTGCTGGCTTCAACTTCATGGGGCCCTTGAAGCTCATGAAACCTTTAATTTTCCAGACGGGATGAAGCATCCATGCTCTCCTGGCATGGCTCATAAAGATAAAACCTGAAACACCCCTAAACCTACCCCCCACAAACTCACTTCGGGCTTCAGCTGTAACGGCTCTGATTAATTCTAAACCGGGGCCACCGGAGGCAGTTACATATGTATTTAATTTGTTTAGAAGGCCCAGTGCTTGTAAGGCGCCTTGTATTAACATCTCGGCAAAACCATTCATGCAGTTGGGTGATTTATTATTGAATTTAGTTCTCTGCTTATTTATCTCAGTGAAGGCTCCAGCTTGCATTATTTATTCATTTGTTTGAATGTTGGGTTGGAGGAGGCAACACACACGCACGCGTGCATGCGCGCACCCACAGCACAGCACAGGAGGAGACAGACGAAGAGGGCACTCAGGAGGAAACGATTTCCTATCTAGTTAGGATATTTTGTTCAGGTTTCTTAGGACCGTCTACCAGTTCAGGGCTATGTGCCTGGGTCACACAACTTTCCGGTCATTCTCAGCTACCGTTTTTGAGTTACAATGACACTTGGCAACACCTGGACACTTTGTTGTTCATTGCAATTAGGGCAGGCGTGGGGATGGGGGCTCCAGGCATGTGGTGGGCAGAGGTCAGGACTGCGCTCATAGAGACTTACCCACTCTAAATGTCACAGTGCTGAGGTGAGGCAGGTATGGCTTTTGTTAGCTTTTTATTTTGTTTGGTTTCCAGGTTTGCCTCTTCAGTCATTGCAACCAACATTCTTCCAACTGCTCTGTGGTCCCTGGTGCCTGTCGGTGAGCAGGACACATAGCATGCCCCTGTCAAGACGCTGTGATAACAAAAGCCACCTCCCACTTCTGAGTGAGACATTGAAGTAAAATGCAATACACGGCCAGCCCATCCCTGCTTACTTTTGCTCGAAACAGCCTCGGCTTTCTGAAACACAGATTAGAACGGGGCCCAAGTGCCCATCAGGGGCATGGCATTGCCATTCTTTGGATAACATAAATTCTGGAAGACGGTGTCATTTTGGAAACAAACACTGAAAATAGCTGTCCCCCTCCTTAGCTCTTCACCTAAGCTCAGTAAAAGACAAGTTATAAAAATAAGCAGAAAACTCTCCTGGCTGTACAAGTTGGGGCCAGCACAGCACCCTGAATAAAAGACATCAAATGTGTGTCACTGAGAAGGTCAAAGGTATTCTGACTTTATTAAAAAGCCTCAGAAAGGGTGGATCGCTTTGTATCTGTGATTTCAGAAGATAATTTTTTTTTCTTTAGGGCCGGTATTTGTTTTACATCAAGGGAGAACAAAGCAAGTTCCCTTTATAACATGCGTGGCAGGGTCGCAGTCTGGAGCTGACCTCCACCACTCTGGGCAGGACGGGGGACATGACTGTGATAGAGGGAGAGGGGGTGCGAAATAGATCCCTTTAATCAGCTTTAAAAAAAAAACCCACAGCGAACAGTCACTTCTCTTATTGAAAAGTTTTAACTTCACCTTCATCAATTTATAATCAGAGTTCCTCTGGTATGTTTGATTCCCGACAAACAAGGATAAAAGTCTGGTGCCCCCATTGCTAATGAGATGATAAAACAGCAGGGATCGAGTTTTTAATTACTACAGACGAAGCGCGGGAGAGGTGCGGGTGATATTTTCTGTTGCATGTCTGAGTTGTAACTTCGGGCTCATGACAGTCCCGCTGAGCGCTGGAGCCTTTGATGATCACTCATTTTTTGTCTCCGGAGAACATACAAAAATTTCTGAGCTTGTGTCCTGGGGGGCTGGCAATTATTGGCGTAACCTGGCCCAGGTTCACTTCTCCGAGCATCGCTGCGCGGTACGAATCCCGGTTTCCTGACGCCGCCGCCATTCGGGTGAGAGGGAAATTGGACGTTTCGGGATGTCTGTGAACTCCCCTGTTCTGATGGTGCCGGCCTTCCCGCTGTCCATGAATAATACAACGCTTCATTGAATTGGGAGCTTTCTAGTGTACACTTTTTCCATTTCTTTTCAAAGTCACGCTTGAAGTTTTGTTTTTAATCCTGATTTTTATGCACATTCATAGGCATATATCATACATATCACTCCAAGCTGTTCAGAAATGCCTCCCAAGCTATTTTCTCTGTTACTGCGGAAAGTTGGTAGGTAGATTCTTTCAAAGGCGCCATCTTAGGCCAAATGTAAAAGTCATGTGTTCTTACCCTGTTCTAATGGAAACTGGGAGTAGACTTCGTTATATTTTATTCATCCCACCCCACTCCCCCCACCTCATTGGATGGCCTAGAGCACTCGATCCTCCAAAGTCATGTTTTAGCCCGAAAACCTGAGCCCAGAATGAGTCAAATGTGTTAGTCAACTGTCGCCCATGGCAAAATACCTGAAGATAAGAACCTAAAAAGAAAAGTCTTGCCAGGCAGTGTGTGTGTGTGTGGGGGGGGGGGGCACACCTTTAATCCCAGCATTCGGGAGGCAGAGGCGTGCGGATCTCTGTGAGTTCAAGGCCAGCCTGGTCTACAGAGTGAGTTCCTGAACAGCCAGGACTGTTACACAGAGAATCCCTGTCTCGAAAAACAAAGTTTTATTTTAGCTCGTGGTTTCAGAGATTTCCACCCACGATCCAATGACTCCTTGCTCCCTTACAGTGGTACGACAGAACCTGATGGACGGTAGGGTATCGTGGGGCAGGACTGCTCACCTACCTCACTGTGGACAGGAAGTCAAGAGAGACAGAGGAAGGGGACAGGAATAAGGTATAGCCTTCTCACCTATTCTTCCAACGTTTCAACCCAAATTCTGCCCCCTGTCATTTCCACCACTTCCCAACAGTTACCCAGCAACAACCCTGTCGGGGATTTATTCCACTGAAGAGGACAGAGCCCCCACAATTCATTCCCTTCCCACCTCTGGACACAGATGCCCCTGCAGACAGGGCCTTCAATACCTAAACTGTTGGGAGGACATTTCTAATCGAAATTGTAACTCATTTGGGAACAATGTCCACACCAGTCTACATCCAGGTACCTAGTTCTCAGCCAGCGTGTCACAACTGTAGAGCCAGACCCTCCCCTTAGGGTCTATGAGTGGCTTAAAATTCTAAAACGTTGGATCCAAAACTTGAAGAAGGACTCGTAGCTTTCCAGAAACAAAGAGATTTACAAATGGCAAAGGTGAGCAGACCCTGCTTCGCCCCATCTCCTCCCTGCAGTCTCCTAGCTTTTTAGATAGTTGGATCTTTACCAAACACAGTTTGAATGAGACTGGCTCCCATAGGCTTTGTATTTGAACACCTAGCCTCCAGTTGGTGGCGCTGTTTGGAGAAGGCTCAGGCAGTACGATCTTACTGAAAGATGTCACTCAGGAGGGCTGTGAGAGTTTAAAGACCGGTTCATTTCCAGTTGCTCCCTCTGCTTTGGGCTGTGGTTTGAGATGTGAGCTGTCAGCTTACTGCTACAGGCGCCATGCCTGCTTGCTGTCAGGGCTCCCCACACTGGAACTGTAAGTCTAAATAAGTCCTTTCTCCCATAGGTTACCTTGGTCGTGGTGTTTTATTACATTGGCAGAAGAGTAATAACACAGCAAAGTGAATTTTCTGGTCTCCCAGACTGCTGTGTGTGGCTGTGTTCTTGGCAGAGGAAGTTGAAGGGTTTACGCAGTGGCACTAGGAGACCCTGCTTGCATGAGTCAATGTGGACAGTTCAGACAGCGATTCCGACTGTGGCATTTGTGGGAGTCTTACTCCCAGAGTCTGGTGGGCACAGATAGCAGGACTGTGCTGCCAGCTGCTGTCCTAGGGGATCAGCTCCCTATCTTCTGGGATTCCCTGACTCAGTGGACCACCCACTGTTCTACCAGGCTCTGGGTAAGAGGGGAACCGCCCATTAGGAGAGCTTCCTAGAGACCTAGTTAGCCTCTCCAGGAAGTGGCCAGCTTGCCCTTTCCGTATTTCCTTGTACAGAAGCAGTCTCCAGGCCTCGTTGGGATCAGGAAGGAACTGAACCAGTGTGCCCTTGGTGTCCTTACCGTGGGAAGCTTTACTGCAACTTGGAACTCAGACAAAGGTTTTTGTTGACAGGCAGGGAAACAGACTCACACATAACAACGGCCTAAAGATCAAACAGCTGCTAAGAGCTAAGTGTTCTGGTTCCTTCTTTCTCTCCCCTGGTCTCTATTCTGCTCTTCAACTGCCTTGACTCATGAAGTCAATGGCCCTCTAGAAACAGTTATTTGAAGGTCACCTATGCTAGGGATAGCTGTACCGAAAGATAAATTTAAGACCTGGGGCTATGATTTTACCCCTAAAAGACTTTGCCATGCAAGCGTGAGGACCTGAGTTCAGATTCCTGGCACCTATGTAAAAAACCAGGCATGAGAGAGAGCACCCATAATCCCAGCACTAGGAGGTAGAAATGGGTGGATCCCTGAGGCTGGCCTGCAGCTAGTCTAGCAGAATGGATCATTTTCAGGTGGAGGGCAGGCAAGATGGCTCAGTAGATAAAGCTGATTGTTACCAAGGCTGGCAACCTGGTTTTGATTCCCGGAACCCACCTGGTGGAAGGCAAGAACTGACCTTTGAGATTATCCTCTGATCTATACTCTTGTGTCATGGCTCAGGCGCACACACAAACAGGCAAGTATACACCACATACAAAAATAAATTTAAGGACATTTAATCTGCATAATGTAAGCGGCTATGGAGATAATTGTAAAATACTGTGGTATAAGCCAGAGGAAGCAACACAGGCACTCACAGACACAACTTAAAATCTCTGTAAGATTGGGGATGGGCACCAAGAGAGTGAGGGTCTTCAGCTGTCAAAAGTGATGTGTCTTGAAATTTATTGACAGATCCTATACCACAAAGGGTGCAGGGCGTGGTGGACCTGTAAGCCCAGCCCTTGGGAGAATACAGGAGCATCAGAAGTTCAAGTCATCTTCAGTGAGTTCAAGGTCAGCCTGGGCTACCTGAGACCCTGTCTCAGAAAATAAAAACCTATGGTACTCATGCGGTCCCTCTCACCTCCTCTTAAATACCATTTTTATTAATTTAAAATTCCATATAATGTGTTTTCATCATATTCGCTCCTTCCCCCAAGAGCCACCCTCCTCCACCCTTCCCTTCCTATCCACCTAGCTTTCTCCATCATCTTCCTCTTCCTCCCCGCCTTCCTCCTTCTCCTTCTTCTTCCTAGTTTGTGTTATCCAACTGCTCTTGGGAGTGGGTCCTCCTAGGAGTGCATTTGAACTACCAGGGTCACACCATTAAAAAAAAAAACTCCTCTCGCTCTGGTCTCTCTCTGTGTGTCTCTATCTCTCTCTGTATCTCTCACTCTCATGCTCTCTCTCTCTCTCTGTATCTCTCTCTCTCTGTGTGTGTGTGTGTGTCTCTCTCTCTGTCTCTCTCTCTTTCTCTCTGTGTCTCTCTCTCTTTCTCTCTCTGTGTGTGTCTCTCTCACTCTCGTGCTCTCTTCCTCCCCCCCCCCCCACCCAGTGGCTATCAATTGCCAACAGCTAGCTCCTCAGCTGGGGGCGGGTGGCAGGACTTGGTGCCCACCTTCCCCCCTCCATGCTGAGATTTCATCTGGCTTGAGTTTGCAAGGTCTTGAATATGCTGCCATAACTGATGTGAATTCATATGGGCCACACTGCCTTTTATGCAGGAAAACAGCTTCCTGGTCATTAGCCACTGCCTCTGGCTCTTATAATCTTCAGCGAAGACCCCTGAGTCCTGGGGTGGGGGTTGTGATCCGAACGTTGATTTAGGGCAGTGTACTCTGCAGCCTCTTAGGCTCTGCGTGTTGACCGGCTGAGGATCATTGTGTTAATTGCCATCTAGTACAAGAAACTTCTCGAAAGGGGCCTGACAGACACACTGGCCTCTGGGTGTAGCAGTGAGTCACCATCGCCACGTTCTGATGCTTAGGTAAAAACTCCTGGAAACGAAATGTCACCGAGAGCCTCACTTAAACTCAGATGTGGCTAATTCGGAATTCTCAGAAACAAACATACGGTATAATCTGTTCTGTTTTCTCTGTAACTAGTAGAATTTTTAGAGCAGTTTTTTTTTATTTACAGAGATATTAAACAGAAAGCACAGAGGGGCCCAGTATTGCCTGTGCCCTGTCCACACACCGTGGCCTCCCAGACTGTCAACACCCACAAGTAGAATGACTCCAGCCACGGAACTTTCCACCCAAACGTCATTGCTCATACCAGGGCCCCTACTCGTGCCATGGACTTGGATACGCCGGACGCCATGTATCGTTCGACACATAGATTTGGATGTGCGAAACGTCGTGGATCCACTACCGTTCTACACAGTGGTTTCAATGCCTTGATATCCCTCTCCACTTGCTCATCCATCTGTCCCTCCCCCAGTGCCAGGATCATTCTCTGTCCCCTCGTCCGTTTCCCTGGAATATCAGGGGACATAAGGGTCTCCCACATCTCTGTGTGTGACTCTAGGACTGTCTCCAGGGCACAGCAGTGCTATCTGGTTGGGCTACCATCTTTATTTACTCACTGCGGGGCAAGCTAGTTGCTGTCAAGTTTGGCCTGTCACGAATGGAGCTGCAACAGAACATCTGGGTTGGGTTTTTATATAAACTTTTAAATCCTTTGCATAAACACCAAGAAATGCGCCCCGGTTAGTTTCTGCCAATCTGACACAATCTGGAGTCACCTGGGAAGAAGGATCCACGCGGATGAGGCATTACCTCCATCAGGCTGGCCTGTGGGAAAGTCTGTGGGGCATTTTCTTGATTGCAAACTGATAGAGAGGGCTGAGCCCACTGTGGGTGGCGCTACCCATGGCCAGGTGATCATGGGTTGTATAAAGAAGCAGGTTGAGCAAGGTGTGGGGGGTAGGCCAGTAAGCTGTAACTGGACATGGCCTCTGCTTCGGCTCCTGCCTCAAGGTTCAGGCTTGATGTCCTGTCCTGACTTCCCTCATTGATGAGTTGTGATGTGGAAGTGTATGCCAAAGAAATCTTTCCTCCTTTGCTTTTGCTTGGCAGTCTTTCAGGGCAACAGAAAGCCGACCAGAACAGCATAATTATTTGAGCCTACAGGGAGAGTATGCTGAGTTCTCCAAGAGCCTCTTCGAAGCAGCTGGGTGAGTTCTTGCTTTCTCTGGCCTCCTCAGCAGCCTTCCGTGGTGGGTGTCCTCAATTTGGGGTGTTTTGATAGTTGCAGTCGGTTTCACTGTTTTAATTTGCCATTCCCAGGGCTGAGAGATGACCGAGTGTCTGCTGCGCTTTCAGAGGACCAGGGTTCAAGTCCTAGCGTCTTTGTTGTGTAGCTCACAAATCTTAGAACTCCAGCTCCGGGGCATCTATTGCCCTCCTTCCGGCTCCCCAGGCATCTGTCACACATGCACAGACACGCACATAGCATTTGATAATAAAAATAATTTTATTTACGATCCCCTAATTTAATGTTGAATGGTTATTCCTGGATGACCTTGCCATTTCTAAGAGAATTTAAATATTTGCTTCTTGGCCTAGTCAAAGGCTAGGCTACAGATATGATTGACTTCCTCTGCTTCCCACCCCACCCTCACCCCACGTCCCTACCCGGTACCTGGAACGAATCATTCTACTTCTTTGTGACTCAGATAGACCACTCTGGTCTTTATTCCTTGCAGAAAACGAAGCCGGAAGCTTCTGAATGGGACTCGGGACCAAAACTTAGGCACCATTCTAACTCTTTGAGCAGAAGGGCTTGCATCACTTAAAAATGAATTCTCTTGTGTCAACATTAAAAAAATATAACCCCTGCCCCCCTAAATCTTCTGCAAAGAAGAAAGGGGTTAAGGTGAGGACAGATGAAACCTTGGCTTTCTTTCTGGACAAGAATCAGGGGTTCATACAACGGAGGCATGTTCTGAAAGTCAAATGGTCCAACAGACTCAAAAAGAAATTAAACCATGTAGTTAGTGAAAGAGCTGACCGCTGCCCAGAGTGGTCCTATGCCCGGGCAACAGGAGATAAAGTCACTTGGCTGGTCATATGTGGTCATGTTAACACATTTGTCCTGTCTGTCCCTGCCCAAAGACCCGTCACGCCCTGGAAAGCCCTGGAGACAAACGTGGGTAGCCCTGCGCCATTCCCCTGCTATGTTAAAAATGTACGCCTATTTTCCCAAGCAAGCTTCGATTAAAGAGAGCACATCTGTTTTAAGTCCCCCTTTTATGAAAATTACTGTGCTTCCTCTGCATGCTTATCTTTTAATTTTGAAATTCTTTGTAGCAATAACTCAAGATAATAACCATCCATATTTCTAGCCCCTTTAAAAAATAAAGGGGGGAGGGGATGGGAGGAAAAAAGAAAGAGGCAATGTGTCATTTTTGAGCTTTGAACTCCAGGTTCCGATCCCCCCCACCCCCCTTTGGTCTCAGGGCCTCTTCATTTGCGTTTAGAATGGAGAAGCCCCCTGGATTATGCTGCCAGCCTCCAGGCCGCTGCAGACAGGCCCAGCTTGAGATTTGGGACTATTCATCACGCCCCCGGCAGGGGGGAACCTTCCTCTCTTCCCCGGTTCATCAGAGCAGCTCAGCTTCCTTTTCTAGACTCTCTGCCCCACCCCCAACCCTTCCCACAAGTCTCTCACCAAGGGAGGGCTGCTGCAAAGCCCTGCACCTCAGGCATATGGGCCTGCACACACCCCACGCAATACCCATGTACTCAAAACACCTTTGTTTTTGAGTAATTCATCTTTGTTTTGAGTAACAAAAGCAGAGTTTTGTTTTGTTTTTTTACAAATTGTTCTTTGATTTAATAATTTTTGTTTGTATTTAATGTGTGGGTGTTTTGTCTGCCTGTATGCATGGGACAACATATCCATGCAGTGCCCACAGAGTCCAGAAGGGGGCGTCAGATTCCCCTGAGACTGGCGAAACACCTGATTCTGAGCACCCACGTGGGTGCCTGGAATGAAACCCAGGTCCTCTGCAACAGCAGCGAGTGAGTGCTCTTAGCCACTGAGTCATCTCTCCAGTTCCACATCTTTTAAAGTGCATGTTTAGAGAAACTTTTGAAGTATACACATACACGTGTGTGTATTGTGATGTGTGCATGCCACAATATGGACATCAGAGGACAACTATGTGGAGTTGGTTCTCTCCTTCACTTTTATGTTGGTTCCAGGGATCAAACTCAGGTCCTCAGGTGTGTATGGCAGGTGCCTTTCTCACTGAGCCAGCCGTAAACCATTTTTGAAAGCCCTGATGGTTCTCAGGTTGAATCTGTCCTCCTGATTTCTTGTTCTAATTCGTTAGCTCCAAATAGCATGGAAGAACGGGGAGATGCTTGTGGAGGCTCCGAGAAGTGGCTTCCGCTCCATCTTGACATTTAAGGTCTGAGAGTTAGAGCCTAGTATCGCTCCTACAAGGCCAAACACAGGATGCTTGGCCTAAGGTATAGCAACTGGATGTTTTACTCCTTGATACCAACTAACAGGATGTTTAACTTAGGGCCTAGCAATTGGATGTTTTGAATATTAAGGAAGTAATCACTCTTATTTGTTCCTACAAAGTCATTTTGCCCTTCCCCTCTGTTTGCGGTATAAAAAAATAAACTTGGGCAGATTCAGTAGTCACTGGAGTGCCCTCCCGACTCTATCCTCAGTCTCTTACATATGTGGACAAGTTGGCTGGACGGAGACAGACGCTTTACAGGGGAGGTGGTGAGCAACTGTAGTTCTAGAACTTGGGAACTGAGGCGTGAGGAAGGCCAAGAGGTCTAGCTAGGACGGCAGAGCGAGATGCTCCCCCACCCCAAAGAGAGATGGGTATAGAAGAAGGGGGCACCCTGGGAAGCTGTCTAGAAATGTTTGTCAGGGGTGGAAGGAGAGCTGGGGTCCTGGAAGACCCCAGTAGGTGAATGTGCAGGCTAACCCACCTCCTGGTAGTAAGAGACACAGCCCAGGCCCCACCCCTTCCCACTGTGGGAATGAAAGTAGAGACATTTCTGCAGAATCTATGATATCTACCACACCCATGTCTGTCCTCCCCCCTCCCCCATCCCTAGCTCCCTCTGTCTCTTCCCCCCCTCTCCTTCCCTGCTTTCCCCCTCCCCATCACTGCATCTTTGGACATCAGTCGTACAATGGTAAACATGCATACATCCAGGCAAAACACTCACATAAGATAAATATTTTCAAAAAGCCAAAAGCCTCACATATTCTCATACACTCAAATAACAAAGGCCTTGTCTCCCGTCAATCATCTTTGCCATCCAGAAGAGAGATGATTTTGGGGTTCTTTCTCGGGCCTGTTGGATGAACGGAGAAGCAAGGCAAATGCAAACACTATGAAGAAATCGGGCTCCTTCCGTGTGAAACCTTCCACATTTTCCCACTAGCCACTGGGGCAAATGGTACCCATCATAACCACACAGGGCACTTCCCATAGCCCCTAAGCCGTGCCTAGGGAAGCTCTCTGATTCTCTGCCCCTCACCTCTACCCCCATGCAGAATGGTGTCAGCCTTTGTGAGTTGCAGCTTTTAAATTATTATTGTTGTTATTATTAATTATTTTGGACAGGGTTTCTCTGTGTAGCCCTGGCTGACCTGGAACTCACTCTGTAGACCAGGCTGGCCTCGAACTCGCCGAGATCCTCCTGCCTCTGCCTCCCAAGTGCTGGGATTAAAGGTGTGTGCCTCCACTGCCCAGCATCTGAGTCACATCTTAAGACAGGAAAGAAAGATGGAAAACTAAGGGGATGCAGGAAGAAAAAGGAGCCCTCACTTGAGTCTGGCTGAAGCCACTAGAGATTCCAGCACAATTGACAAACCAGCAGCATTTCTGTCAACAAAAATATTCCTTTCATATGGAAATGTTTCAGATAAGATCACTAGAGCAAGAGGCTGGAGGGCTGGTTCAGTGGTTAAGAGCACTAGCTGCTCTTTCAGAAGATTTGAGTTCCATCCCCAGCATCCACACAGCGGCTCACAGTCATCTGTAAGCCCAGTTCCAGAAAGGATCTGATGCCCTCTTCTGGCCGCCATAGGTACTGCATACAGAGGGTGCATAAACAGACATGTAGGCAGGCAACGCTCATACAAAATAAAGTTTGAAAAATTAAAAAATAAAAACAAAGGATTGGAGATGGCTTGGTGGTTAAATGCACTTGCCGTTCTTCTAGAGGACCTGGGTTTGGTTCCTAACACCCATATTGGGCAGTTTATAGCCACCCTAACTCAAGTTCCAGAGGTTCCAACACCCTCTGTCTGGCCTCTTCCACTCACACAAACACATGAGCAAACACATAAAAATAACTTTTAAAAACGATATTAAAATAGCAACGGATGCTCATTAAGGCCTCAGTGTACATGACAAAGTGTGGCTCTTCTCTCTTCCCAGGTACAAACCTGGGATTTCCCTGGGAATCTCACAGGGACCCACATTTTCAAAGGAAGATAATGTCTTTAAAGTCTCTTTCCTTTTTTTATATGTATGAGTGTTTATCTGCATGTACGCATGTGTACCATGTGTATACCTGGCACGTGTGGCCAGAAGAGGGCACCAGAATTGGAGTTGTGATGTCTTGAGCTAGCGTGTGGGTGCTGGGAACCAAAGTCAGTTCCTCAGCCACAGCAGTCAGCACTCTTAATCACTGAGCCATCTCTCCAGCCCCCTGGAAGACAGCGTCTTTACATCATTATGTGATCCTTAAGGCCCAAGGCTTTACCTTACCAGATTGCAATCCTAGCTGATACATACTCTGAGTTCTCCTAGCGCCTCTTTTATTTAAACAACAACGGGGGGGGGGGACTTAGAAGCTTTTTGAACAAGCAATCCCCAAAGCTTCTAGAATCTTCTCTGTAGCTGTACAGAGGGGAGCTGGATGAGCCCACAGCCATGCTTGGGTACATCTTATAAAAGCGTTTCCAGCACAAGGGTATCTTAGCAATCAGGAGCAGAGGAATACAAAGTCACACCAGGCAACAAACCTCACACAAGGGATTTATTAGGGAAAGAGACAGAACCGTGACTACCTCTGAGTGGGAACCGGAGACAGCAGTGGGCTGGACAGAAAGGGTGGGGTTTATAGGGTTTTGGAGCATGCGCAGTGAGCTAGTGGAAAAGTACTGTTTAGCCGGAAATATTGTTTGGCCCGGTTACCTTGAGTCATGGGGGTGTGGATTTCTGAGTCCTGGGTTCAGGGACAAGGCCAGGGCTGGGTGATTTTTCTCCTGGCCTGTGTTTCTACATTTTATCCTAATTCCCGTGTTTTAAAACCTATGTTAAGATTTTTTTTTTAAACTTACATTTCAGTTCTGCTTCATGCTGGCCAGGCCTGAAACTTCTCTTCTGCAGTGAAGTCTCCAGCTTCATCTGAGTTAGAGGTCTCTTGAGGGAACTCCTCAGACTATCGCAAGCTGCACGCAGCAGGAACAGAGAGAGCCCTGTCTCTAGGCTGTGTGCCTGCCGCTGATAATTCCATCTCCGGATCACATCTAATACCCAATACAAAGGTAGGCGCCCCAGAGACACTTGTGCCGTGTTACTTAGAGGACGATACCAAAGATGAAGTGTGTGCATATTCCATGTAGACAAGACCATCACATGTGTGTGGAGGCCTGATGACACTGGCTGTTGTTCCTCAGGAGACAGTCACCTTTTGAGACAACATCTCCCTATAGTTCAACAGATAGCTTAAACTAGTCATTCAGCGAGCCAGTGAGCCATGGGGGTCCTTCCGTCTCTGCCTGTGCTGGGATTGCAAGTGTGCACCACCATGTCCAGCTCTTTACACTGACTCTGGGGATCAAACTTAGGTTCTCACGTTCCAGTGACAAGCATTTTGCCAAGATAGCCATCCCCCAGCTCCAGAATGTAAACATTTACTGAGGTAAAGAGAAAGGCTTATTTGTGTTTTGGCCTTGCCATCTTTGTTCCTTAATTGCTTGCCCCTTTCTCATCTTGTTCCTTGGCTTCTAGAAGCTGGGGCTGCTGACTTGAGACCCACTCTGGACTCCACAGTCTTCACAGTGCTCCCTTGCATATGGGCACAGCTTCCGTTACTATACCCACCTTCCACTACTGCTCCACTATGCCAAGTCAGACCCCTCTGGGACAGTGGTTGGCACTTGGCCTCTCAAGCCTCCCTGATCCCACTGTGCCCACACAGGCTCATCTGGGGTAATATGGTAGCATTCCAACCTGGATCTTCCTGTCATAGCACATGGCCCTCAGAGCAAAACGGTCTCCATCTTCATCAGATCAGCTGTTCCCTGAGTGGACTTTGTGGACTGTTGGTATTCTCTCAGAGAAGGTTCCAGCTGTTCTCTCCTGTTCTCTCGGCCATTTGTGTGCAATTCCGCCTTCACGGTTTCAGGCTTTGGATCTCAGGAATATGTTAGAATATACAGGCTAGGGAAGGTTAGCTGGAGGGTGTGTGCCTGCTCCATCTATGTAGTTATGGGGATGTCAGGATTCACACAGGGTGCAGACTTACTACAGTTGTTTTAGGGTCCCCCACATTCCTGTCAGTAAGTCTTCATCCAAGCTCTGGGAGTTAAGCCCAGTAACCTCATTGGTTCCCCAGGGCGAACTCCGGTGGGATGGTACATAGGTTTATTGGTAGGACTTTATGGGAATTGAAGGGAATATATATATATCCATCCATCCCCAGGGATGGAATTCTCCAGACACTTCTTGTCCTGTGTGCTCTGGCCACGATGGCCACCTGTAGCTCTATAGCACAGTGTCTAGCCACTCTGCATGGAGGGGCCTTCTTCACACCTAATCCCTCTCCTTGCTTTCCTCATCCATAATCGGTCAAATCTCCCCTTTCCAAAACCTTATGATCATCACTCATGGCCCGAAAAGTGTTCGTGTGATGACTGCTTACATAGATTCTGTGTACACAGTGCCGTTTGCTGTTCCGTTTGCTTCAGGTTTGCTAAAACTGCTGGTTGTCATTCAATGAATTAACTTCCAGGCTCCGTGTGAGTGAGGTGAGGCCACAGAGATCGCCAGAGACCACCCGTTCACTCTCCAAGAGGCCTGCAGCATCTCTACAAATGGGGTTCAGTCATTTGTTGGAACGTCCCCCTTCCAAGCGTTCCTCTTTGCTGCTCGGGGCATTTTCTGGCTGTCTGTGACTCTTCCACACATGCCTTCCCCCAGCAGGTGGCTTGCTGTGTAGGAGACAGCCTCTTCCTTTCTCAGCATGTCCTCAGAACACAACACATCTCTGCCCCCTATGTCACCTCCGTGGGTCACCATGGAGATCCTCAGAGTCTCCCTCTGGGGCATCCATTGACCCTGTCTGTCCTAGGTGCCATAGACCACAGCCTGTGCCTCCCTTTCCTGATGTTGCTATGTGACATGTGACAGCCTAGCCCTGCTTGGCTCCATTCTCAGACTCACCTCTACTACTGGAGAACACTCCTCCTTCGTGGGTTCCAGTGCTGGGAAGACTGGGGTGTCTATGGCCTGCCATTTCCAGACCATTGCTACACAGAAGCGGCGGGTGAATTGTGGCAGCAGAGTCATATGACAGAACACTCTAGAGATGCTGTCATGTCGCCATCACTATAGACAGATGTGACATGGTGTTGGGGGCCTTGCCAGAGTCAGGGGCTGGCAGGAAGTAGTGCTAGACTTCAGGGTCAGGAAACCACCTGCAGAGTAGAGACAGAGAGGTTCAGGAAGGGGCATGGGCTACTCGCCCCCTTTGGTACACATCTTCACACACACCAACCTTTCTGGTTCTTTTGCAGACCCTTACCCCAAGTCTTCAGCACCCTCAGCCTCCCTCCCCTGAAACCAGGGGTCCTTGACCTTCACAGCATAGTTCCAGGGCCTCCTGAATACACTGAACACTTCAACCCGCATGTCTTAGGGATTGCGTTTTTCCCTTCGTGGGTCACTAGCTCATCTCTCTCACAGCCATGGAGTTGCCCATATCCTTTCAGGCTTCCCTCAGACATGACCTTCTCAGTGAACACACATTCACCCTCTGAACACACCTCCTAAACTCACAGCACCCTGTCCTTGGTCCCCTTCTTACCACTTTCTTCCTTTTTGCTGATGCTGTTGCCCCTCTTCCTTGGCTGGGCTCAGAAATTTGCACAGTGGCTCTTGCTCACAAAGGACCCTCATGGATCCTACGAACCAGTGAGCTACCCCACAGCGGCCAGGACGCTAGCAGCACCAGATCAAACCATCTAAAGAGGAGAGCTTAGAATGTCTGCTCCCACTGAGACCATGCACACCCCAGAAAGGCCATGCCTCTTCTCAATGAAGCCTTAGTCCTCTACAAAGTGACTAGCAGATGGAACCCCAGGTGGGCACTTGCTACTTGCTCCTGGGACTTCTCAGTATTAAAATTCACCTCCCAAAGCAACAAATACAACTGCAGATTGAGGCTTACAAAGACATGATGTATTCTCAGCCAAACCCACCCATAGATATCTTAAATTTTAATTGCCATGTTTGTAATATGGAGGGCCGGCTTGTTGGGGTTTCTGTCCCACCTGGTACCCAACAGCCGGCAAGTCCCAGAGAAAATCACGCAGAGATCTCCATAAGTTATAAAACTGATTGGCCCATTAGCTCAGGCTTCTTGTTAACTCTTGTAGCTTATATTAACCCATTGTTCTTATCTACATTAGCCACATGGTTCAGTACCTTTCTCAGTGGGCAGATTACATCTTGCTTCTTCCGTGGTCTGGGCAGGACTGGGCAGAATGGGCTTCTTCCTTCCCAGAATTCTGTTCTCATCGCCCCACCAAACTTCCTGTCTGGTTGACCCACCTATACTTCCTGCTTGGCCAATCAGCATTTATTTGAAACATGATTGACAAAATACAGACAATTCTCCCGCACCACATGTTGAACTAAACAAGTGTCTTAGGTTGGAAGAAGAAAAAAAAGGTTCCTCATGGTGACTACTCTCTGCTCAAAAATGAGGTGTGTCCTTATGAGACATTCGAAGGTCTCATTTTTGATTTAGCTATTTTGATAAATACCTGTCTTATGGAGATGAATAATCCTTTTCAATAGAACCTCTGAAATCAAATCTTTTTTTCAATTTTATTTTATATTTTACATGAGTGCTCTGTGTGTGTGTGTGTGTGCATATATACATGTGTGTGCTATCCTGAAAGGTAGGACGAGGGCACCAGACAGCCTGCAACTGGAGCTATGATGGTTGTGAGACACTATGTGGGTCTAGGATTGAACCCCAGGTCCTCGACAAAAGGGCTGCTTGCTCACAACTTCTGAGCCATCTCTTCAGCCCTGAGATCACATCTTTATGATATATAAGTGGTTTTAGTTAATTTGTATTTATTTATTATGTTTTATTATTATTTATTTATTATTTGTATATGTGTGTATGTGCACATGTGTGTAAGTGCTCAGGGGGGCCAGAAGAGGGTGTCAGAGCCCCTGAAGTTGGAGGTTCAAGCAGTCGTGAACTACCAAAAGTGGGTGCTGAAACTGAAACCAGGGTCCTCTGCAAGAGGAACAAAAGCTCTTAACTGCTGAGCAATTTTTCCTTCCTTTATAATGTGATAGAATGAGTCACATTGACAGGATGATTAATTTTGAACCAGAGTTATTTTTTAAAATGTACAGAACATGAGTGCTACTTTGATGTTTACAAACAAAAATATTTTATTTCATCGCCGGAGAGATGATAAAATATTTAGATGTGAGGGCTTCAATCAGAGGGTGGAGAGAGACAGTACTACTGTTTTCAAAGGGAATGCTTGGGGCCTGAGAAGATAGGAGCACTGGTACAACTAAGAGTACATATTGCTCTTGCAGAGGATCTGGATCCTCCCAGCTCGTAGGTCACTGTAGTTCTAGCTGCAGGTAATCCAGTGCCCTCTTCTGGCCCATGTGGGTACTGCACTCACATGTACATGTGGGTACTGCACTCACATGTACATATTCCCCCTACACACATAATCAAAAGTAAAACAAATCTTAAACCAAAACAAGGAGTGCATGCACTAGGGAGATGGCTCAGCTAGTCAGGTGTGTTGCACAATGATGGAGACCTGAATTTGGACCCTGAGTACCCATGCATTAAGCTGGACACAGCATGCAAGAGTAACCTCCCTAAATAAATAAATTTAAAAAAAAAAAAAATAAAACAGTAGTTCTCAAAAAAAAAAAAAAAAAAAAAAAAAAAAAAAAAAAAAGAGTAACCTCCCGTGCTGCAGGGGTGGAGACAAGTGGATCACAGAGCTCAGTGGCCAGCCAGTCAAGGCCGTCAGCTCCAGGCTCAGGGAGAGAGCATCTCAAACTGTAAGGTGAGAGTGTGAGACCTCCAGTGTTGACCTTTGGCCTCCACACATGCATCGGTGCATACATATGAACACACCAAGCAAATGTCTCCAAAGAATAAAAAATTACATACAGTCTCCTTCTTGCCCTGCCGAGTACTCTGCGTGGGAAAGCAAACACAGATGACCCGACTGAGAAGAACATAAATCACACGGCCACAAATGGTGACGACCCAACTCTTGGGGGAAATGCCAAGGCTTTGAAGAAATTTCAGCAAATACTTTTTAACAGAGATCTTGGCAGGCTGCATGTAAGGAAACGCGTTATTTCCCCAGAGACTGGAGTTTTTCCCCCAATCTTTTCATTCATACTCCACAGTCAGAATGTAAAAGTTGTCAGGTCTGCAGCCTGAGAATTGTTGGTGTATTTCTGTAGCTGTGGGGCCGTCATCGGTGTAGAATTTCAGAACGTGTTTAGCCCCACACGAAGTTAGCGCACGCTGGTGAGCAATCATCACGCATTCCACTTTCCCCAGACGTCTGCCAGGACTGGGCTGCCTCTAAAATGGGCTCAACTCAGACATAGGTTTTCAGAGTTCATCCAGCCCATGGCATGTGCCTTGAGCTCCTTTTCCTGGCTGAATAATCATCCACTTCATGGTTTTTCCACATCTTGTTTAGCCTGCTGTCCACGGATGAATGTATGGGTTATTGCCACTTTGAAGGCTTGGAGAACATTCAGGCACAAGCCTTTAAGTAGCCAAAGCATTTTCAGTTCCCTTGGATGTATCCCTACAGGTCTAGTTGCTGGGTCCCATGCTTTAAGTCTCATGGAAATGCCATGCTTTGAGTTTTGAATGAACTACTAAGCTCTTCCAGCGTAGCCACCCCATTTCACCATCAAACTAGTAATGGGTAAAGGTCCCAGTTCCCTGTGCTCCTTGCACCTCCTTCCTGCCCACTCTACCTTCAGGAAGGTTGAAGGAGCAGGTGCGTCAGATCCTAACGTGATAACTGACCCATAGCAGGAGGCTTTGTGACTGCAATCTTCATGATTGCAGATAAACGCTCTTACACAGTGAACATCTCCCCAGTCTCTTATTTCGGTTTTGGTGTGCGCGTCTTAATGACTAATTAGGTTTCTGGACATCTGTTTAGACCTCTGCCCATTTTCAAAAGCTGTTTGCATTTGTTCTTTCCTCTGAATGAGTTGTGGAAAGGCATGGGCCAGGTCCAAGTCTCCTGTCCCATATGTGGCTTCAAAGCGCATTCTTAGATTCTGAGGATTTGTTTTCTAGCTTTTTTTTTTTTAAATGCCTTTGTGTTTTCCTGCATGTGTATCTGTGTGAGAGTATCAGAAACCCTGGAGCTACAGAGAGGTGTGAGCTGCCATGTGGGTGCTGACGATCAAGCCCACGGTCCTCTGGAAGAGCAACTAGTGCTCTTACCCCTGAGCCATCTCTCCAGCCCCACTTTCTAACATTTCAATAGTATATTTTGATGCACTCATCTTTTTTTTTTTTCCATTTTGATGAGATTTACTTTGTCTTGTTTTCTTATCTCTTTGCTGCCTGTGTCATTCCTATTAAACCAGGATCCAATCCTGGGCCGTGATGTGCACACCTTTATTCCTTAGTTGGCATCTTTGGTCCATTTGGTGTTCGTCGTTGTTAGGGTTAGCGCGCTATGCCGTGAGGTTGGGCTACACCTCCATTCTCTTGATTGTGGGGTTGTCGCTCACTGTTTATTGGAAAAGATTAGTCCCCGCCTCTTAGTCATGGCACCCTTGAGTATAACGATGCAAGTTTCTCTCTGGGCTTCACTCTCAAGCATCCTTACCCATGAGCTCCTTTCCCTGTAACTGGTGGGGGATAGCCTGTTACCCTCGTGGGAAGCCATTTGCCACATACGTGGAAGCTGTGCATGCTACTGTCTGTGAACACTTAACCCCCTTCCTGCTCACTCTTCAGGGTCCCACTCCACGTTTTGGGAGGCCAATGGGGCAGCTGCGTCTGATCCTAAGGTTAATGTGATAAATGGCCACAAACCAGGCTCTGAATAGCAGAAGTATACCCTTCCACAATACTCAGGGTCTGAGACCACTGAGGCCCTGGAAACTCTGGGTTTCTCCTGCTTTGTGCAGGCTGTTGGGGGAGGGGTGTCCTGGAAGTTCACTTCTACACTCCAACGGACATGGCCTTTTGCATGTGACCTTTCCCTCTGTATGTCTGACTGTGACCTCTCCTTTTAAGTCACTGGTCGTCGGCTTTGGGGTCTGTCTTAGGGCAGTTGTTAGAATAAGGCCACCCTGAGATTATGTGTGGACACGAATGGGGGGGGGCAGGATTCTTACGGTCGGGCCCCACCCAGGCTCTTTTGCAGCCCTGATTCCAGCTGTGCTCACCCATTCCTGGCAGCAGCTGGAATCAGGGACGATCCCATGGGGATCTCTTCCTACCCCTTTCAGTTGTAGCATCCGTAAGGTCTGGTTGTGACCTGGTGAGCCAGCTCCATGCCGCTGCCTTCTTCCCCAGACCTGGGGGCAGTGGCAAACCCATTGTTATTTGTCCCTGGATGTTCAGCTCTCTCTTTCTGTCTCCCTGACCTCTGTGGGGAAAACCCTTATTAAAAGACAACCGCCAGACCATCTGAAGGGAGTCTGTTTCCCCACTGGGCCTCTGATTGAGTCAGCGATTGCAGCTGCTTTGCTATGTACACGAGATAAAGGTGATCTCAGCCGGGGTGAGTGGCTTTTGCATTTTATCTACACACCAGCAAAAAGGGGGTCTGCGGAGCTGGGCTGCATACTCTAGTAACACTGCTAAATTAAAATTCCCTTTAAGACCAGGAGTGCAGAAGGATAGCTGTCCCTGCTCAGTCAGCAAGCCTGACTTCTTACTTCCTGCAGTGCCTAGATTCTCCAGGGTCTCTCCTGCCCAGGCTTGCTATCTTCCTACTGTGCCTGGTGGTTTGATTACCAAGCGCGGCTGGTGTCCCGTTTGATAATATTCCTCTGAGGGACCAATCCGCAAACCCTCTTGTGCGCTGCTGCATCCCGCCATGCTCATTGAGACCTGGAAAGGCAGGCACCCTGTGATCCTGGCTGCAAGGTCTGGCTGCCAGAGATAGGAGCATGCCCACACTGGGACAGGGTTGCGGGGGGGGGGGGGGGAGCTGTCATTTTAGAGGGAAGAGGAGCTCACATCTGTGTCCCCACATGGGGCGTAGGCAAGAGGGGGTAACCTCAGCTGCTCAGATAGATGATCATCTCCCCCAGAAAAATCGTTGTAGGGACAAGCTCAAACCAGAGGACTTCAATGCTTTCTCTGTTCTGTCCACACTGACTATTGGACCCAGGTCCCTTATTAGTGGGAATCTGTGTCCTGTAGGGGTGTGTGATTTGTGTATATAAGGGGACCTTAGCTTTTTTACCTTTAAAATGTAACAAGCGTTTTCACGTGCTGCCAAGGGTTCTTCTGTGACTACCAATAATTACTGCATAGATTTACACTCTGAGCCCCTCATTGGTTGCTTTAGCCAGTCATCTATATTTGGCATCAGGTTTGTTCAAGATTTTCCAGTGTTATCACCAACACCACCATGAGCATCATTATTTCAGCTCTTAGCGCTTTTTTTTCTGACCATCTTCTCGCGCCGAATTCTTTGTAAGATAATTCAGATGTCAAAGGTCCTCATATCTTAAAACTTTCGTGTGTGTCCTCAGCTGATCCCACGGAAGGATGGTGGTTGTCTGTTATTATTGTGTATGGGCATGAGCAGAAGCCAGATGACAATTTTCAAAAATTGATTTTTGACCTTCCACCTTTCCGTATGTTCCAAGAATCGAACTTGGGTCATTGGACTTGCATGTCAAGCACCTTTTCATGCTGAGTTATCTTGTCGGCCCGCTACTGTGCCTTAGACTTTGTGATGAGGTGAGGTGGTCTGATGGTATTGTTCTCCTCTGTCTCCTGTTGAGTGGCACCATACTTTCATACATACATACATACATACATGCATGCATGCATAGTTTTCCAGCCATATGTGTGACTATCATCCCATCCGTTTCTAAACGGTTCACTGGGTTCTTTAGAGGGGCTGGCTAGAAAGCTAGGAAGTCTTTCTATTTTGAAATGAACCTTTGTCCAAAGCAGTGTTTCTAGTTTGTCATCATGCTTTGAATTTGCTTTGGGAACGCACAGGTGGATGGAGAATCTAGAAATGTGTGTGCAGCCATGCTCACCAAGTTTATCCGTAATGCTCTTTAACGAATCATCCCTTTCCACTTTCTTTATTATTATTTATTTATTTATTAAAGATTTCTGTCTCTTCCCCGCCACTGCCTCCCATATCCCTCCCCCTCCCCCAACCAACTCCCCCTCTCTCATTAGCCCGAAGAGCAATCAGGGTTCCCTGCCCTGTGGGAAGTCCAAGGACCTCCCACCTCCATCCAGGTCTAGTAAGGTGAGCATCCAAACTGCCTAGGCTCCCACAAAGCCAGTACGTGCAGTAGGATCAAAACCCATTGCCATTGTTCTTGACTTCTCAGCAGTCCTCATTGTTCGCTATGTTCAGTGAGTCTGGTTTTATCCCATGCTTTTTCAGACCCAGTCCAGCTGGCCTTGGTGAGTTCCCGATAGAACATCCCCATTGTCTCAGTGTGTGGGTGCACCCCTCATGGCCCTGAGTTCCTTGCTCGTGCTCTCTCTCCTTCTGCTCCTGATTTGGACCTTGGGGTTGTAGTCCAGTGCTCCAATGTGGGACTCTGTCTCTGTCTCCTTTCATCGCCTGATGAAGGTTAATATCCAGGAGGATGTCTATATGTTTTTCTTTGGGTTCACCTTATTTAGCTTCTCTAGGATCACGAATTATAGGCTCAATGTCCTTTATTTATGGCTAGAAACCAAATATGAGTGAGTACATCCCATGTTCCTCTTTTTGGGTCTGGCTTACCTCACTCAGGATAGTGTTTTCTATTTCTGTCCATTTGCATGCAAAATTCAAGAAGTCCTTGTTTTTTACTGCTGAGTAGTACTCTAATATGTATATATTCCATACTTTCTTCATCCATTCTTCCATTGAAGGGCATCTAGGTTGTTCCCAGGTTCTGGATATTACAAACAATACTGCTATGAACATAGCTGAGCATATACTTTTGTTGTATGATAGGGCCTCTCTTGGGTATATTCCCAAGAGTGGTATTGCTGGGTCCAGGGGTAGGTTGATCCCGAATTTCCTGAGAAACCGCCACACTGCTTTCCAAAGTGGTTGCACAAGTTTGCATTCCCACCAGCAATGGGTGAGTGTACCCCTTACTCCACAACCTCTCCAGAAAAGGCTATCATTGGTGTTTTTTATTTTAGCCATTCTGACAGGTGTAAGATGGTATCTTAAAGTTGTCTTGATTTGCATTTCCCTGATCTCTAAGGAAGTTGAGCATGATCTTAAGTGTCTTTTGGCCATTTGAACTTCTTCTGTTGAGAATTCTCTGTTCAGCTCAGTGCCCCATTTTATAATTGGGCTGATTAGCCTTTTACGGTCTAGTTTCTTGAGTTCTTTATATATTTTGGAGATCAGACCTTTGTCCGTTGCGGGGTTGGTGAAGATCTTTAAGAGAGATACGTTTACATTACATGCTTATGTGTATGTGTCTATGTCCGTGCGTGGGAAAAAGCCAGAAGAGGGCACTGGGTCACTCTATGCTGGAATTAGTGGCATTTGCAGGACACCTGTCGTGTGGGTGGGTGTGAGGATGGGGACTCTGGTCCTCAGGATTGCACAGCAATCATTCCTAACCATTAAGTCATTTCTCTAGTCCTTTCTTCTTCAGCTTTAGAGGGATTTGGACCTAGAGTTACAGTCAATTGTGAGTCACCATGTGGGTGCTGGGAATCGAACCCAGGTTCTCTGCAAGAGCAGCCAGTGCTCTTAACCTCTCCAGCATCTGTGTTTGTTTTTGCCGTTACCTCTTTAAACCACTTTAGATCCACTTCCTAGATGAAGTTCTACATTAGGAATTTTGATGTACTAATTCTGTCCATACTGGTCATCGGGTTGTCTGAGAACAGTTATTGAATGCTTTGGCCTCTGCCTTTGACTTGAAATGTTTGTCTTTCTGTCTTGTTCTAATGACCTATTTGATCCTGGCCAGTGACTTAATCATTGCACACATACAATTTGCAGTTTGGCTTCAGGCTATGTGCGCAGGCACGTGTATAATTTGTGTTATAAGTTTTTCCCCTATGTCCTTTTTCAGAGATGGCTACCTTCTATACTAGTCAGGGTCCAGTCATGACTCGGGGCCTACAGATCAGTGTGAACAGAAGTTTTAATACAAAGCATAAAAGATTAACTCCCAAACATAGGGCACCCTAGGAGTGTGTGTGTGTGTGTGTGTGTGTGTGTGTGTGTGTGTGTGTGAAATGACATTCAGTTCTGCTAAGAATTCATGGGAGGAGTCTTTGCAGTGACCTGCAGGGACAAAGAAAGCCTGGATTCTCAGTCACTGGACCAGCAGGAAGCCCCTTTAGGTGTAGGTGTGAACTACCACCAGCTCATGGCCTTTAGAGAAAGAGAGAGAGGCTTGTGCAGGCTGGAACCTAGCATTCAGAGCGTCCTTGCCAGGGCACCAAGGAAAAATGGCCTCAGATAGGGTCGGCATATGGAGGTCAAGGGAAGCCAGGTGCTCCAAGTGCACAGCTGAGCATCCCTGCTTCCCTGTGCCTGTGCCGCTGTCCTCCCATCTGCAAGTTAGAACCAGTTTGCCGGACTCAATTCCTGTCTTCAGTATCCCCATCCTTGACCAGAAATGGACATTCCTGCACCTCCATGTTCCCATCACCATCAGCAAAGCTCTAAGTGCTTTCTGTTCATTCCCACATACCCTGCCCCCAGCATTAACCCCCACAGTGTTGATTCCTTCACTCACGCATCAGCTAGATTATCAGATCTGAGCAGAGATGCCCACAGTCAGGATTCTGATGTTTCGGGAGCACTCACTTCCTCTGCCCTGTCAGTGCCACTGTTTGGGTAGGGGAGTGTCTGATCCCAGATGGGGCTGTTCTTCCATGCAAACGAGACTTAGAACTTTCCTGTGTCTTTGTCAGATAGCTCCAGGCCCTCATCCAGCCAACCCTGTGGCTTCCCTTTAGCAGACTCACTTGGCATTGGCTCATCTAAAGAATGAGCTGTCCCACATTACCAAAGTCAACCTTATTGGCCGTGCATGGCATGCCATCTAAGCAGTGTGGTTTTTGAGCTTGATTTTCTAGTGTTTTGTTCGGATTTAGAGCCTTTTACTGAGGAAGGAGAGTATCTTTGCTCTCTGTCTTGAACTGTTTGGGAGGATGGATTAGGCTGGCATGTTGTAGGCTAGCACCTCCATGTAGTGTTTATGTATGTTAGTGCTTATGTAGTGTTGGGGTTGGATCAAACACAGGGCCTCATACACACTGGACAAGGACACTACCAACTGAGTCACACCTTCAGCCCCGTTGTCTCCCTTTTATAAGGTCACTGGTCAAAGTGGCAAGGGGCCATTCTTATGACCACATAGCAAGCATGACATCTCCAAAGACAATTTACAAGTGAGCCACCAGCCTGAGCTCTTGGGGGCGAGGCTAGCAGAGGCCATAAGTCGTCTATACCACTTCTCAACGAGGCTTCGGGGATCAAATGGGGTCATGTGTGTACGATATTAAGAGTGGTGCCTGAGTGGTCTCAGACACCGCCAGCTGCTGTTGCTGTTGTTGTTAGCAGAACACGCGACCCAAAACCTACTCTGAGACACACCCACTGCTGCCTGGGCTTGGGGGAGGCTGGCTCTTCCTTGCCCCTCTCGCATCATGTTGGCTTTGGCTTTGGCAGACAAATGCCCAGCTTGACTGCTTACTACAGTTTCATGCCTCCTTCTGAGCTAGTACTCTGTCCCTCGTCCCCTCCCCCAGCAGACAGATACTGATCTAATCATCATGAACTCCTGTGTAAGCTTTCCTTTTGTTCCCCCCTTTTTCCTCATTCCTTCTCTTTTCTCTCCCTCTGCTCCTTTCCCCCCACCCCCACCACCTCCAAGAAAGCAGTGCCTGGACCTGGGCCTATAGCACAGACCTGTCATTTCAGCTACTCAGGAGGTTGAGGCAAGGGATTGCAAGTTCGCTATCTGCCTGGACTGTAGAGTGAGCTCAAGGCTAACCCAGAGTGCATAGTGAAGCTCTATTTCAAAATAAAAGGTGAAAAGGTCTGGGGTATAGCTCAGTGGGAGTGTTTGCCTAGCATTAGTGAGGCCCTGGATCTCTTCCAACACTGAGGGGTGGGGAATGGACCAAACGCCAACACACCATGGAAATCGCTTGTGACCAAAGCGCCATGATCCTGAAGGCCAGAGCAATCAGCCTTTCTAAGCATTCCTGGAAAGGTGAGTGCCAGCCTCTGCATTTTGAGAAACTGCTGTGTGTAGCCCAAGTGTCCCCTGTCTAGATAGGCAACCTTCTCTGCAGTGGCAGGACAGAACTTCCCCTCGTGGGAGCAGACAAAAGGGGAGCATTTCTGAGCTCGGAAAAACATATACCACTTGTTGAGTTTCCTTGTCTATGTAAGCAGACTGACTGCACGTTGAACCTTAGAGCCAAGATCTAATGACATAGATCCTTTCATCCTGGCTGTGACTCTGGGTTCTCCCTGCCCTTTATGAGTGGAGAAGGGGAGGGGCCCAGCCAGCAGCTATCTGCAAGCAGAAAGAGGGACTGAGAGAAGAGAAAGGTCTCCACTGACTAGGGATGAAGGGCTGCAGCAGGGAAAGGGTTAAGCTCTGGGCTTTGCAACCCTGGGGCTTCACTCCACACCCCACCCTTCTTCACTCTCCTGGGCACTTCCCCTCAGATGAAATAACCAGTGTGACATGTGACATTTAATACTCTTCTTGTCAATTTGCTGGGGGGAAATGCCTTTCCAGGAACACCCAACACTTTGGTCTTAATTTGATATGCCTCCCCCTTTTTTTTGATGAGGGGCCTAGTGGTCACCTTAGTTGGATTTTACAATTCATAGATTAAAATAAAATGATGGTAGCTGGGAATGGAGACCCACACCTGTAACCCCAACACTTTGGGAGACTGAGGCAGAAGAGTATTGCAAGTTGGAGGTGAGGCTAGCCTGAGCTACATGCTGAGATCTTGTCTCAAAACCAATCAATTTGTGGTTCCTTGGTTAAGAGCACTTGATGCTTTTCCAACAGTCCTGAGTTTGGTGCCCAGAATCCATGTTGGGTGACACATAACTACTTATAAGTCCAGCTACAGAGGATCTTAGACCCTTTTATGGCCTCCATAGATGCACACACATGTGTGCACAAATACACACACACACTTAAAAATCTTTTTTTAAAAAAATAAATAGGGGCAGGAGCTATAGCTTAGTAGTGTAGTATGTTTTATGCTCTTGTAGAGAACCCAGGTTTGATTCCCAGCACCCACATAGTAACTCACAACCGTGACTCCAGTTCCAGGGTATCTGGCATCCTCTTCCACCTTCCACAGGCACTGCACATGTACATGGTACACATACATGCATGCAGAGGGAACACTCATACACACAAAATACACTTTAAAAAAATCAAATGGTTTCAAAGGAAGAATCCAGAAAACACTGTTAGCACAGATGGTATGTGCTGGCTCCCTTCAGAACTCTCATAAAATTTTAAATTGTGGATCTGTAACTTACTTGGGTGTGGGACCTCACTCAGTGCTACCAATGGCTAACTTATCACAAGACTCCAGAGCTGCTGAGATGCCTGCTGGTTAGTCATGTGGCCTTGACACAACCTGTTTGGGAAGAGTCTTAGTAAGGAGTTGTTCCCAGCAGATTGGCCCGTGGGTGTGTCTATGGAGGTTGTCTTGACTCCCTCAGATTGGCCCGTGGGTGTGTCTATGGAGGTTGTCTTGACTCCCTCAGATTGGCCCGTGGGTGTGTCTATGGAGGTTGTCTCGACTATGTTAACTGATGTGGGAAGACTCAGCCTGAAAGTAGGGGACATATTCCCTGGGTTTTGGATCCTGTACTCTATAAGAGAAGAGGAAGCAAGTGGAATATTAAGGGTGAATGCATTCATTCTCTCTCTGCTTGATCTTGGATGTAACCAGCTGTTTCATGCTCTGTCCCCAACTTCCCCACACAGCCAGCCAGCAACCGGGAGCTGTAAAAGCATAATAAGACTCCTCTCTCTTGAAGTTGCTGATGTCACAGCAAAAGAAATGGAACTAAGACATGGTGACAGTCACGTGTCCTGCAGCACCCACCCCCATCTCCCTGAGCTGACAAAGTTATACTGCATAGGCCTTTCTTGAAGGTCTCACATTGAACATAATAATTTTATTATTGGTAGTAAAGGGGGTTTGAGGGGATGGAGTCACCTTAGAGGTTCTCTGGAGAAATAGTCTCAGCCTGTTAGGAAAAAAAAAAGGAAAATAAGAGCTTCCCATTAGGAAGTGTTAATTGATCTGGTGGAGAGAGATTTGTCAGTTTCAATCACTTCAGCCAAAAGAAAGTGGAAACCCAAGTTGAAGGGAGCGGGTCCCCCCTCCCCACCCTGACACACACACACACACACACACTTCTTATACCTTAGCTCTCTCCCTAGTAATGTTTGTTTCTTGCTCAAAATCTTTTAACATGTTTAGTGCCACCCTGGAGACACTGTGCTGTCCCAAGGAAAACTGGGTGTATAATAGGTTTACAGTCATGCACGTCGGCTGATGACACTCCAGTGCTACCCTTGGCCCTGGGATGGGCCCCGGATTTTTTAAACAGGGCCAGGCTGTGTCAAAAACACCACGTGACTCCAGCAGCATGGAAAGACCCTGGAAGCCCAAATCATAGTTCATCCAACCCTGAGCATCTAGGGTTACCATCCTTTTCCATGTCTGCAGCGATGGGCGAGTCCAGGCTTGCCCACCCAGAAAACCATCCAAGATGTACTATTGGTCAGCCTTTGCCTTGTCCATTACAGTGAGTCTAAAGCAACTACTGCCAGTGATCCAGACACCTGCCCGATTCTGCTGGTGCAAGGAGGGCTCAGAATAGCAGGGAAGGGTGTATTGCCATCACGAGAGGTTATTGAGAAGGGAACAGGAGTAGGAGGAGAAGGGGGAAGATGAGATGGTGGTGATCTTCAAACCAGAAAACTGCTAACCCTGGAAAGCAAATCTGAAAGTTAGGTGTTCTCAAATCCCCCCGGTCATGACTCCAACATAGAACAAGACACAAGCTCCATAGGGGAAATTGCTACATTGTGAGTGTGTGTGAATGCAAGTAAACTCTCCTACGTGTGCACTTGTGGAAACCAGCCACTCTCCACCTTTCCTTTTGAAATCAGGTCTCTCACTGAATCCCGAGTTCCTCACTTTGGCTAGCCAGGATGATCAGCAGACTTCAGGACCACACACGGCATCTTCCCCTGTGTTGGGATTACAGATGTGCCTGCACCCAGCTTTTACAAGGGTGCTGGGGATTCAAATTCAGATCCTCAGGAGCCACTCTCCACCTTTCCTTTTGAAATCAGGTCTCTCACTGAATCCCGAGTTCCTCACTTTGCCTAGCCAGGATGATCAGCAGACTTCAGGACCACACACAGCATCTTTCCCAGTGTTGGGATTACAGATGTGCCCTGCACCCAGCTTTTACAAGGGTGCTGGGGATTCAAATTCAGATCCTCAGGCTTATGCAGCAAGCACTTTATGGACTGAGCCATTTCCCTAACACTCTCCCCGGGTAGCTCTGGCTGTCCTGAAACCTGCTCTGAAGACCAGGCTGGCCTCGAACTCACAGAGATCCGCCTGCTTCTGCCTCCCAAGTGCTAGGATTAAAGGCATGTGCCACCACCTCCCATGTCTTTTTTGTTGTTGTTTAGGTTTGTTTGTTTGTTTGAGATAGGGTTTCTCTGTGTAGCTTTGGAGCATGTCCTGGAACTCACACTGTAGACTAGGTTGACCTCGAACTCACAGAGATTCACCTGCCTCTGCCACCGGAGGGACTCTTAACCAAACAGCAGGCTGCAAGCTTTCCCAGAACTTCACCAGGTCTCCCCCACTGTCAAACTGTTGATGGAAGGATAGACTCCAGGTCTTCTCAGGAGCTGCCACAGGAGGACAGATATGTTTGTGTCACATGCATTAGCAGAGAGGCACACGACAAAGGACGGGGTGGCGAAGGTAGAGGTGTGTTGCCACCAAAGCCGTCAAAGAGCCTGAAACCAGTCCCATGGTCCCCCAACCCTCAGAATGATGTGGCCCTGTTATACCAGCTCTCTGGCAAATGCAATACCTGAAAGTAACCCTCCCTCCCACTGCCTGCACCCCCAGGGATGTCTTCCACCCCACTGTATAGAGTGGGTAGAGAAGGCCAGGAGAAGACAGCTTTGAACCACCTCAACCAAGATAACTCATACTTTAGCCTCGGCTTGAGGGAGCAGGGGTACATTCCAACCTGGTTTTTCTGGATCGTGAGGCTGCTCCCAGGGCTTGCTTCTGAGCCCCATTTCTCTTGCTCCGCCCCATCACGGGCCATTTAAATAGCATTGTTCAAAAGCTTTGAGCTCACTGTTTACCTTCCCAAAGAGGCTGAGAACAGATGACCCTCATCTTATTGCTGTAGCTTTAACCCCCTGACCCACCGGAGAGCCCAGCAGGTTCCGGCTTAACAAACGTGCCCCCTGTAGGGAAACAGCCCAGAGCCAACACAGCCTGCCTCTGGAAGCTGTGCCTGAACTTGGGAAGCTTTCATCTGCGTGGATGGTCATGGGGGCCCAGAAACCCTGGGAAGAGGGGTTCCACAGCCTCTTTGGAAGCTCAGCCTCAGTGTGTTGAATCGCTTGCTTCCAAGGGTCACCAGGAACTTGACCTGGCGGGACACATTCCTAACCTTTACCATGAACTTGACATACAAGTGGAGCCTCTGATATACCATAGCTGGTGTCTGTGTTCTGTAGCACCGGTTTTAAAATGGAAATAAGCTTCAAGTTTTGAATCCCACCTCAATACTCCAGTGGCATTAAAAAAAAAAAAACACATAGTGCGAGCAGCAAAAATTACTGCCATTGCCTCAACGCAGGATTCTGTCCTTCCAGATCTACAGATTTCTATGCAATATGTATACGCGCATGCAGCGTGTCTCTAAGTTCGTGGGTGAAGAGAGACGCAGAGAGAGAGAAAAAAGGTGGTCTAAAAAGAAGGCAAGAGAGAGAACAGTCCTCTGATAGGAGGTGGGGAAGGATTGAGAGAGGTTCGCCGAAGAGATCGCCTAACACAAAGAAATGTGCAGTTGCTTAACCGTGTACTGTTTCGTGCTGAAGACACGCCTATGTGCGCTTTTTAATGACTGAAAATTGCTGCGGTGTGTACCATCACGTACACTAACTTGCATAATACCCACACAACTGGATATTTCTGTGGTTGCCCCATAGTCCGTTCTTGTGACATCTGCTTTTCATAAATTGGTTCTTTTTCCTTAGGGGGGCTGTTGGGTACAGTGGCTCTTAAAGTGGATTTATAAAAGCCAAATTTGAACTGCACTCATAAGTACTGAGATTTGAAGAATTGTCCACCCTAGGCTCGTGTGCTCAGACACACAGTCCCGGTTAGGTGGCACTGTTTGGGAAGGTTATGGAACCTTTAGGGGGTGGAGCCATGTTGGAGGAAGTACGTCACTGGGGAATTGGCTTTGAGGGTTTAGAGGCCAGCAATTCAGGACTTTCTGTTCTGTTTCACACATATAGATAAAAATGTGATCAGCCAGTTTCCCGCTCCTGCCACTGTGCTTTCACGGCCTGTTGCATGTCTTCCCCTACACAAGGTCTCTATCTCTCTGAAACAATAAGTCAAAGTAACCACTTCCCTTCTTAAACTGTTTTTGGTTATGGTGTCCTGTTGCAGCCACAGAAAGGTGACCAATCTGGACCTTTGGAATAGCAGGCAATGCTCTTGATCACTGAGCCATCTCTCCAGCATTGCCTGCTATTCCAAAGGTCCTGAGTTCAATTCCCAGCAACCACACGGTGGCTCACAACTATCTGTAATGGGGTCTGGTGCCCTCTTCTGGCCTTCAGGCATACACACAGACAGAATATTGTATACATAATAAATAAATAAAATAAATAAAAAAAAAGAAAGGTGACCAATCTGGACATCGAATGCCAAGCTTGCATCACCTTAGCTCATCAGGGTGTTTTGCCCTAATTTGAAATAGTGAGTCTCCAGTGAGGGAGAAAGGGTGGTCGGCACAGAAAAGAAATAAGAGGACTAATGAGAACGAGGCCACATTTAAGAAAACATTTTAAAAGCCTCATAGCATTCATAAATCTAAGTATGATAAAATTCAAGTATATCCATGAAAATATCAGAGTTTGTTTTTAAGTTCACAGGGTCTCTTTTGATGGGCAACTCATTCCCCATCCCAGTCATACCCCTGTACCTCTGGGTACTAAGGTCTTTTTCCATTTCTACTTGTCCATCCTGGGATGCCCACATCCCCCGTCTCTTGCCTGTCTTGCACTCCTGATACACCAAGTCAGGTGTTCTCACAATAGGGTCTCTGCACCTACAGCATCACCTAGAACCTGCTGTAAATACACAATGTGGTCCAGTCCTGGCGTGCTTCGTTCAGACTATAGTGCAGGCTGGTACATCAGCATATAGACAGCCACGTTTGTTCAGATTTTCTCCTGGGGGAATCACTGAGCTCAGAGGTTCAGCTTAACCACCTCATCATTCTCAGGATGTCTCATTTAATGCTGTGATCTCCCATAGCCTTAGTGCAGAAATCCTGAAGCCAGTACCTAGTCTGAGCTCCGTATGTGTGTGTATGTTCCTTGGCAGTCACAGTGTGTGTGTGTGTGTGTGTGTGTGTGTGTGTGTGTGTGTGTGTGTTGATGTTGGAAATGGAATCCAGAGCTTCTCACATGCTAAGCAAACTCTACTGCTGAAGTACACTCTCATCCAAGATTAAGCTTTAACAAAACAATGATCCCTTGGTATCCAAAGGGGGTTGTTTTTGAAGCTTTTCATGAATACTAAAATCCTCAGATTCTTGGGCCCTTGTGGGAACTTGTGTCCCACATGCCTTACGGGATTATAGCTCATCTATAGATCACTTAGGATAGTTAATACAGTGTAATCCTACGCGATCAGTTGTACTGTATGATCACGAAGTAAAAACAAGGAAAAGATGGCAGTATTCAAAATTGATCTAATGTTGGTTGCATCCATAGATGTAGATTCCACTGATATCAAGGTATATTAGTTGATTATTTTTCTTTCACTATGATGAATTATCATAATTAAGGGCAGCATAGAGAAGGAAAGGACTTACTTTGGCTTAAAGCTCCAGGGTGATAGAGCCCACCATAGCAGGGACGACATGGCAGCAGGAGGACAGAGTGGACGGACAGATCACATTATCACAGGAAGCAGATTGAGGGTGAGTGAGCAAAAGCAGGAAATGGGTTGAGGTTATAAACTCTCAAAGCCTGCCCCCAGATATACTTCCTCTAGCAAAACTCCACCTCCTAAATGTTCCATAACTTCCCCCCCCCCAAGCAACGCCACCTATTGGGGACCAAGTGTTCAAACACCTGAGCCTGTGGGGGACATTTCTCATTCAAACCACCAAAGAAGGACTCACTCTGTAGACGAGGCTGGCCTTGAACACAAAGAGATCCACTTGCCTCTGCCTCCCCAGTGCTGGGATTAAAGGCGTACACCCCCACACCAGACTTGTTTCCTGTTTTATTTGTCAAGCTCTTGCTATGTAGCCTACTGCTTGCCTGGGACTGATAACCCCCCTGCTTTAGCTTCCCAAGTGCTGAGGTTATGGGTGTGTGCTTCCATCCCTGTGAAGATATAGTTGCACCTAATAACTGATACTTTTAGGGTTCTGGTCAGCTGTCAATATAGAAAAAAGTTAAAATTACAACACTTCCCTAGTTCCTCTCTGGGTACTTTTAAAACTTGAGGTGAGCTTTGTGACATCCAATGCACGTATCATTGGGAGAGCTAAGGCATTTCTGGCGGCTTGTGGCCACACTTCCCAGGTAGTTAGAACTGGTCCTTGGGTGCTTCGTGTACCAAACCGTTCTACAAACCACGTGGATGTTGTCATCACTTCCTTCCACTGTGGTCCAGTCAGAACCAGATTGTTCCTGGATGAGATGTAAATCCCAGTTTCTTGCTTTATTGCACCATCTACTGGCAGCCTGTGGAACGGCTTGCTTGTCATCTGTGCAAAAGTTATTTGAGCTGTTTTTCAAATTATGACTTCTAGTGCTTAAAAAGTGAAAGCGTTGGGCACACCGCACAGGTCTATTATCCCAGAATTTGGAGGACAGAAAGGTAGGAGGATTATTGCAGGTTCAAGGCCAACCTGGCCTTCATAGGTCAAAGTCAACAGAGTTACATAGGGAGACCCTATCTCAAGAAAAGGAAAGAAATCTGTTATGAGACTATCCTATTCTTCAGACTGCTCTTTGCCCCATGCTCTTGGCATTTCTCACTAACTTTCTAAGAGTGGGTGAGGTTAGCTTTTTTTTCTTTCTTTCTTTACATACACCACACCAGGTTAGTTTCGCACCCCCCCCCCCCCGTCCTCCTCCAGCTCCAGCATCCAGAATGCTGGTATAACTGGCATGCTCTGCCATACCCAAAATATTCCAACACTTTAAAAAAGAAAATTACTTTCTCCCTTACCACATTTACTGAATCTGGGATGTGTGGAAATCTTTGATTTTTAGACGTTCCTCCAATGACTCTTTTCACTCAGGCTAGTATGGGAAACCCTGGAGTCTAGGCTGTCCCCTTCCCTCAATAGGAGACTATCGGCCTGGGAAACCATCACCCCACCCACTTCCCAGCTCCTGGCAATATACTCTTTCAATAATAAATGTAAGATGGCAATCTGCTTTGTAAATGGAACTTTTGAGCAAACCTGAGAGAACCCCATACATCAACAGGTTGAATATTCCTATTTGCTCCAAAATTCAAAAACCGATGACACTGATGGGGTGCCACTAGTGGGGAACCCCACAGTAGACCTCACAGGATGGCCCCAGAGTACAGGTGCACTAAACACCTGGCCTAAGATCACCGCTAGGCTGTGTCTAACGTAAGCTTGAAACATGAATTTCATGGTTTGAATTTGCTCCTATCTCCAAGATAACCTTATTATATATGCACATATTTTGTTAGTAAAAATTATTCAAAATCCCAAACAGATGTCAAGCACTCTAGAGAAAAGACATCCATGTACCTTCTTGATTTAGGCAACTCAACACAAGTCAGGAGCCATCTTGATTCTCAGGTTAGAGATTCCTGCTATAGCTAGCTTGCCATTACAGAAAGGTCAGTCTTACAGATTCAAGGCAAGGCCCAGCAAAATTCTTCAAAGACCTTGAAAGAACTGTACTCAACTTCATATGGAAGAAAAAAATAAACCAGGATAGCCCAAACAATCCTGTACAATAAAAGAACACAGGGTATCACAATCCCTGACTTCAAATTCTACTACAGAGCTACAGTACTGAAAACAGCCTGGTATTGGCATAAGAACAGACAGGAGGACCAAAGGAACCAAATAGAAGACCCGGATATCAATCCACGCATCTTCAAACACCTGATTTTTGACAAAGAAGCAAAAAATATCAAATGGGAAAAAAAAGCATATTTAACAAGTGGTGCTGGCATAACTGGATATCAACATGTAGAAGAATGAAAATAGACCCATATCTATCACCATGCACAAAACTTAAGTCCAAATGGATCAAAGACCTCAACATAAAGCCAGCCACACTGAACCTTTTATAGAAGAAAGTGGAAAGTACACTTGAATGCATTGGCACAGGGAACCACTTCCTAAATATAACCCCAACAGCACAGACACTGAGAGAAACAATTAATAAATGGGACCTCCTGAAACTGAAAAGCTTCTGTAAAGCAAAGGACATGGTCAACAAGACAAAACGACAGCCTACAGAATGGGAAAAGATCTTCACTAACCCCACATCAGAGGTCTGATCTCCAAAATATACAAAGAACTCAAAAAATTGGACACCAAAAGAACACATATTCCAATAAAAAAATGAAATACAGACCTAAACAAAGAACTCTCAACAGAGGAATCTAAAATGGCTGAAAGACACTTAAGGAAATGTTCAACATCCTTAGTCATCAGAGAAATGCAAATCAAAACAACTCTGAGATTCAATCTTACACCTGTAAGAATGACCAAGATCAAAAACACCGATGACAACTTGTGCTGGAGAGGTTGTGGGGAAAAGGGAACACTTCTGCCTTGCTGGTAGGAGTGCAAGCTGGTACAACCCCTTTGGATGTCAATGTGGCGATTTCTCAGAAAATTAGGAAACATCCTTCCTCAAGACCCAGCAATACCACTTTTGGGTATATATCCAAAGGATGCTCAATCGTGCCACAAGGACATGTGCTCAACCATGTTCATAGCAACTTTGTCATAGCCAGAACCTGGAAACAATCTAAATGCCCCTCGATTGAAGAATGGATAAGGAAAATGTGGTACATTTATACATTGGAGTACTACTACACAGCAGAAAAAAAATAACATCTTGAATTTTTCAGGAAAACATATGGAGCTAGAAAACATTTTGAGTGAGATAACCCAGACCCAGAAGGACAATTATCACATGTACTCACTCATGGGTGGTTTTTAAACATAAAGCAAAGAAAGCCAGTCTACAAACCACAATCCCAGAGAACTTAGACAACAATGAGGACACTAAGAGAGACATAGATCTAATCTACATGAGAAGGAGAAAACAGAAAAAGACAAGATCTCCTGAGTAAATTGGGAGCATGGGGACCTTGGGGGAGAGTTGAAGGGGGGAGGGGAGAGGGAGGAGAGCAGAGAAAAATGTAGAGATCAATAAATATCAATAATTTTTTTTTAAAACAGAAAGGTCAGTCTTTATTGTATATCCCAAATCATGTTGCTTGAACAGCCGGCTGGAGGAGCCCTGATCTATTTTATATTGTCCCCACCGGTTTTTACTGGGGTAGGTGTTGACTACAGGAGGAAACAGGCAAGTAACAAGAGCTCCTAGCTCAGGTTGGACCCGGAACAGCTCCTTTTGTATCACATGCAACTGCTTAGAAGAGAGGATTCCACCTGCCCATGCCAGCTCAATTGCATCTGTAGAGGGTGGGGATGCTTAACCTGGCCTGTGTAATACTGCAGCAAGTGATGAACCTGCCTCATCTTAGCTGGCACACACTCGGCACCTACTCCTCTGAGAATTTGGAAAATTAAGCTATTGACTTATCCTTTAGACTTTAATTCAAATCATACATTTCTAAGAAGGTGGAATGCCTGGTGTTTTTTTTGTTTTTTGTTTTTGTTTTTGTTTTTTTTTTGTTTGTTTGTTTGTTTTTTGGTTTTCGTAGACAAGATTTCTCAGTGTAGCTTTGGAGCCTGCCCTGAAACTTGCTCTATAGTCCAGGCTGGCCTCGAACTCAGAAATCAGAGATCTGCCTGTCTCTGCCTCCCGAGTGCTGGGATTAAAGGCGTGCGCCCCCACTGCCCAGCATGACTTGTGATTTTTTTTAAGGCTCAGCCCCAAATGGGCAGTCCAACTCTTTCTTTCCAGGACACCCGAAGGCCACCTGGGTACAATCTCAACCCATTGAGCATGGATTCTCACCTGGAGCAAGGACCTGAGGGTGGGGGCTTGGGCAGGGTCTCGAGGCCCCGCCCCATGCAAAACCGCCACCTGTGTGGCAGCCAATCAGGGTGCAGCACGTGTCTGCCTCGCCCGTTAACCCAGAAGGCTCAGGCCGCAGCTCCCCGAGACTTGTGCCCAGGGGCGGAGGAATCTGGCAGTTGGGGCTGTTGGCAGGTGCTGCAGCGGGTGCTGCAGCAGCGGGTGCAGCGGCAGTGCGTGGTGGTAGCAGCCAGGCGCCCGCGAGAAGCCTGCGGCGTGAGGGTCTCAGGGACGGCGGACCTAGGCGTGCCAAGCACGGGAGCAGGAGAGGACCAGACGCTGCAGGACCACGACTATCAGGGTCTGGAACTAAGCTGTGCTCACCTCTACCTTGGCCTCGACAGACCAAGCCTGATCCCCACTTGTTCTGGGCTTGGTCCCTACCTTACACTATGTAGGGCCTCATCTGTACCTCTTTCTCTGCCTGGACCTTGGCCTCTCTTCTCACTGTTCCGAGGCCTTATTTCCTCCTCTTCCAGTGCCGAAACCTGGCCTGTATCCTTCCTCCTGCCTGTCCTCACTGTTCCTTGTTCCTGGATCTCCTCCCTATGTCTCTTTGTTGTCTGTGTCTGAGCCTGGCCCCAACCTCTCTGTGACCAAGGACATGATAGCATTTCTGCCTGTAACCCTACCTGCTGCAGTCCCCAACTCTATCTGTATCTATAACTGGTTTTCCCACCTGTCTACCTGTCCTTCTGCGTTGGGACTCCAGTAGCTACCCCTACCGATGCTAACCACATCCAGAGATGTGGTAACTTACATGGCCAGCTCTGAGTTCCCTGGGTGCCTTTGAGATCAAGTCTTTTCTTACCCAAACATCCAACTCCCTATGGGGTTCAGATCTGGGGGTGAGGGGTAAAGGAATCAATTCAAGGAAAGGTGATGCCTCCGGGAGCTGACAGTATAAGGATTGAGAGCCAGAGAACCACAAAATCGTGAGTAGGTGGTTTAGCATCGAGAGCTGGGATGTGTTGAAGTGAGTAGCCCCGTGGTTTGAGCACCCAGACCTCTAGGCAGGAATTTGAGGCACCCAAATTGGTGCAGGGGGTAGAGAGGAAGCAGGGAGTTCTTTGGGATGGAAGAAAATTGGCACCTTGAATTATTGCCAGCCTTTGTGGGTCCTCTGGTGATGTGGTGGGATGCAAGGAGGAACAGTGTGCAGCCTCCTCTCTTTCTCTGGCTGCAAGCTATCCCGCATACCACGAAGTTAGCATCTTTGCCTTCTTAAGCGTGGAGATGCAATAGCGTTTGGTCTTGCTAGCTAGAGCTAGTCTTGTCTCTAAGCTAGTGTCAGAGCTGCATTGCTGGGGGTCTGGAAGCTGTGGTTTAAGCTCTTCTCACTTCTAGGCCTCTGACTTTTCCTGCAGGAGTGACCACACCAGCAATCCAGACTGGGACAGTTGTGGAATTGGAAGGAGACTGAGCTGAAAACCTGAGCTGACTGGGTGAGCCCAGGGCAGAGTTCTTATGGGAACAACCTCTGCATGCTGCGCGGACAGCCCTGCAGCGCTGGCTCCCACAGGGGTGGGGGCAGTGGAGGGGGAGACTTAGCTCATTATCACCAGCATGTGGCAGTAGATACTGCCTGTCAGAGGCAGCTAGGAGAACATCCCCTGTAGGTGGCTGCTGTTGCGCCCCTTGCTGGTGCACTTTGGGATCCTTCAAATGTCACGCCAGGCAGTTGTTGCCAGCGTGCCAAGCACTGGACCTACTCTGAGATCCAGGGTGGAGCTGGAGTAGGGCACATGTTCCAGGGAGAGGCCGCTGTGCGTGGTGGGAAAAGGGTGAGGGGAGAGAGTCACTGGCCTGGCCCCTAAAGGATGAGCTAGATTTCTTCTAGTTCACAGAGCGGGAAGCACCTCAGCTGAGCGTTGTGACATCCCCGAGTCACGAGGTTGGCAGGAAGGGAATTGTATTTGCTAGACTCTTCCTCCTCTTATGGAGAAAAAGGCATGGCCCAGCAATTGACACAGTCATGTTGTAGGTGTCTGTGCTTAGCATGACACTTGACAGTAGGTATAGCATGCTGCTCCTGACAGGTGGCCATGTATGACATGCTTTGGAAATAGCTGGCCCATGTGGGCTTGTTTAAGGTTCGGGCCCTGGAGTCCAGATGACCCCACCTTCATCTTCTTCACTGTGGTGGGTGATGAGCTGCTCACAGCAGAAAGATGGGGAGACAGGGAGACAGGAGCAGTTCAGAGAGAGACAACTCTGTGCTTTCTCCTCACAGACCGTGGCTAGACACGCATGTGTGAGACAGGAATCAGAGACTAGAGGTGGGGTGGCTTGGTTTGGGTATATTCCTTTCAAGAAGCGGGTGGAACTGAGGAAGTGTTTGGAGGGCACCATGGGTCTGAGGAAGGGCCCTCTGAGGAGTCACTTGCTAACACATTGCCAAGGTGTCTCTTCATTGTGGGTCATACTCGGTGTCTGTGACACAAGAACCCACCTGTGAAAGAAGGAACCCATCCCAACAGTGTAATGCTCCCTAAGCCTTATCACAATCAAAACCTTTAAAAAATCTCAGTTTTAGTATTATGTATCATTATGATTTATATGTCCGTGTAAGGTGCCTGCCTACCTGTGTGTGTGTACCATGTGTGTGTGCCTGGTGCCTCGGGAAACCAGAAGAGGCCATCAGATCCTCTGGAACTGGTGGTTGTGAGCCATGCTGGTTACCGTGTTGGTAACCAAGCCCATATCCACTGCAAGAGCAGAAAAGGTTCTTAGCTGCTGAGCCACTTCTAGCCCCTTGAAAACAAAGGGTTTTATTAGTACATTTCCATCTGAGCCCTGCCACCTAGCACAGCTGGCAGTCCCCAGTCAGTGTCTGGTTTCCTTAAGAAAGCTGTGTTGGGATGAGAGACTCTCATGCACGAGGCAAGTCCTCAATAGGAAGGATTTAAATATTATAATTTTGGGCTTATATTAGCACCCTTAAAATACTGGAGACAGATTCGTCGAATATGCATAGGTCCATTGAGCGCTAGCCACAGTTCTTTCCTCTCTGACAGAAAATGACGGGCAGAGCCCGAGCACGGGCCCGTGGCAGGGCCCGCGGTCAGGAGACGGTGCAGCACGTTGGGGCTGCCGCGGTGAGTACCCCACCCTTTTCAGCTCACCAGTGTCTTGACACCCAGCCAGGGGGGCCTGTGGCAGAGAATTAAAAGATTTGTCCTAGGGCTCAGTGGTAGAACTTGCCCAACATGCAGGAAGCTCTGGGGTCCACCTGCAACAGGTGTAACCTGGGGGCTGGGAGGATCTGAGACCTAGTGTGATGTGAGGAACTGAATCCTTCTTTGGTGACTTTTGCTTCAAATATGCTCCACCCCTTTTTTGTTTGTTTGTGGGTTTTTTGTTTCGTTTGGTTTGGCTTGGGTTTTGATTTTTTTGAGGCAGGGTTTCTCTGTAACAGCCCTAGCTGTCCTGGAACTAGCTCTGTAGATCAGGCTGGCCTCAAACTCACCTGCCTTTGCTTCCCAAGTGCTGGGATTAAAGGTGGCGTTACCATTGCCCAGCTCAGATCCCTTTTTAATGATCACATGCTTAACGACTAAGTTCTGAATGCTAGGACCAGTTTAGGACTAGTTAGGTCTCTGGTGTCCACCCTGCGGCATAAGGGGATTCAGCTGTGTTTGTGCGTGAGCAGAGCCAGCAGCCTGGGTACGTCCCACCAAGAACTCAGCAGTCACCCACAGAGGGGGACTTGGTCGGTCGAGGACGACAGAGAGGAATGGTAGTTGGAGCCACATCCAAGTCACAAGGTAAGGGGTAGGGGAGGGACTGTACAGGGAGGGGCTGCCATGTGCAGGGTGCTGGTGCTTCTGCAAGGGCCCAGCACCACACTGCAGCATAATGGCGTGTGTGCCACCCCATGCAGGCTGGGAATGAGAGACTGCAGCTAGCCAGGGCCATCTCAGCAACACGGAAACTTCAGATATGTGGCCTCAGTTTGCCTGCTCTGTGTCCATTAGCCAGTTTTAGAATGTTGTCTTGGCATCTGTAGTGATTCCCTCACAGCCTTCCTGTGGGCTTGACTTAGTGTATCTTCACTTGTGTAGGGCTGGGCAGAGAATCAGCACAGCCAACTGCCAGCTCTCAGGCACTTTGCCAAAGTGTGCCTGGCTGCCAGGAGCATGGGAAGGCTTGTCTTTGAGGGACATTGCTCCGCACATATGTGTTTCTCCTCTGAAGGAGGGGAGACTGGTTTTTGGCAAGTCCACTAGTAGGTGCTGCTGTAAGAACTGTAGCCATGACCCTGAACGCCACCACCAGATCCCAAAGCCAGGGTTGTCCTGTGGCCCGGGCATGCTGTTGTTCTCAAGTGCCCGGCTGTATACACATGATCCTGTTTTCAGAAGAAGCAAAGATTGACGTGTTAGTGCTGTTCCCTGTGCATTTTGACCCAGTCTAGGCGTGTACATGCCCCTGCTGCTGGTTGTAAGGAGAGCCGAGAAGCCAGGAGGCCACATGTCACATTGGTGACATAGTCTCACCCAGTTTTTAGAGTTAGGACCCTGACCCCTGGCTCCCTGCAGCCATGATTACAGCATGCAGGCTACAGAGTACACAAAGGCCATGAGACTTAGAAAATGACAACCTTATTTCCTAATCAAGAAATCCATCCCTTGGATCCTGGCATCATCATAGCCCAGGCTCCTGGCCTGTTGGAGTGGCCAGAGCCAGGGTAGATGGCTCTGCAAAGGATGAGGTCACACGATTAGACAAGAGTGGGCTGCATCTGCCCCCTTGAGCCACTGCAGGAAAGCTGCTGTCCTCCCACCCACTGGCTCTAATCACTGATGCTTTCCTCTCTCTCCTCAAGAGCTGCAGATCTCAGCTGGGTTTCAGGAGCTGTCATTGGCAGAGAGAGGAGGGCGTCGCCGAGACTTCCATGACCTTGGTGTGAACACCAGACAGAACCTTGACCACGTCAAAGAGTCAAAGACAGGTGGGCTCTCAGAAACACCGCTTTAGGGGGCACTTTTTCTGGCACTGGGCTGCAGCGCTTCTCTGGCTCAGGGAAAAGAAAAGCGCTCTGCTCAGCAGCTGCAGCCTTTCCAGCCCCTCCCCCGTGTCTGTTGTTTTTGTGTGGGTGTATGGTCTCCCCCAAGCAACTGAGCCCTAGTCCCCAGGGCCAGCTGTCTTGAAGGCAAGAGCTGACCACTGTCCTCAGCTCTGCTGGGTCTGAAGGAAAGCTCTCATGGAGCATAACCATGCCAGGGCCTGACTGTGTGACGGCCCCTCAGGCTCCTCCGGTATCATCGTGAAGCTAAGCACCAACCACTTCCGGCTGACCTCGCGCCCACAGTGGGCCCTGTACCAATACCACATCGACTATAACCCCCTGATGGAGGCCCGCAGGCTGCGCTCGGCACTGCTCTTCCAGCACGAGGACCTTATTGGAAGGTGTCATGCTTTCGATGGGACAATACTGTTTTTACCTAAGAGACTACAGCACAAGGTTATTTCAAATGTCTCCACTGGCGGGGGTAGGGGGAGTGTCCACCCTAAAGCCAAGTTCAGAAAGGGTCTCCTGGTCCGAGAGATAGGGCTCTCAGAGGCCCCATTATGACTCACTGTGTCCTTGGGGTCAGACAGAAGGGCTGTGGAGAGTTATATGAGGGCTCTCAGCTACTCAGCTGACTTCTTAGTCTCAGGTCTTAGGCTCAGGAGCCCCAGGAACCAGGACATCTTTTCTACACAGAGGTAAGACCTGGGTTCCCACCTCTGTGGCTTTAGGTCACGGAAGTTTTCAGTCAGACTCGAAATGGGGAGCACGTGAGGATCACCATTACCCTGACCAATGAGCTGCCACCCACCTCACCAACCTGCCTACAGTTCTACAACATCATCTTCAGAAGGTGCATGCCATGGCAGGGCGTGCGCACTGTGGTTTGTAAGGGGGGTGGTGGTGGTCTGTGTGGTCATTTGAAAATGTGGTTTCTGACAGGAAAAGTAATTTATCTGCCTCCAGGATTCTACCCCTTCCCCAGTGGTGCTGACACTATGCCTTTGAAATACTGTTTGAGCTGCACCCCGGCTGCCCCTTCCCCAGGATGGATGGGTGGGTGGGTGGCCGCTGGGGCAAGTGGCAACCACACGAGGAGCAATTAGCTAGGACATGTCTAGGCATTGGGGAGATGGCCATGCAAGCATGATATTCAACTGTGTTCAAATGCCTAGCACCCACAAAAAGCCAGCCATGGGCATTTGCATGTAGCCCCAGTGCTGGGGGTGGGGCAAGACAGGAGAGTCACTGGGCCTGCTGGCCACTAGCCTAGCTCCAGGTTTACTGTAAGACCCTGTCTCAAGGGAGCAAGTGAGGTGTGAAGAGTGACAGAATAGGGTACAAGGATACCTGATACCTCCTCATTTGAGCATGGACAGACACATACCCCACACATGTAACACACACACACACACACACACACGTTCTCCAGAAGACCCCTCCCTCCCTGTAAGGAGCCATCTAAATGAGGCAGTCCTTGGATTCATGGCTTACTGGATTCATAGATGGTTCAGTGGTAGAAGGATAGATAGCTCACTTTAGGGATACTTGGCCTGAGGGGATGCATTTGCTTGGTGCGTTTTTTCTTCCAGGGAAAGCTACCAGGGAGTACTGGGCAGCTGTTCACCTCTACTTTTGCAGCTAGTGTGTTATCCTGGTGTATCATGATAAAATGGAATCGACACAATTCAAATGTCTTGAAATATTTTTTTCCAACCTTTAGACATTTTAAGAATGTGAACTCTTAGGCAGTGTAGAATTGACTGGCTTGGCTCTGGGTAACAACTTGCCAGCCCTGCTGACTGGATGCAGCTCCAGGTAGTCCCTAGGATTTGCCATGCTAACTGTTCTGACTTTAAATTCGTAGGCTCTTGAAAATCATGAATTTGCAACAAATTGGACGGAATTATTACAATCCAAGTGACCCGATTGATATTCCAAATCACAGGTTTGTAGAAAACTCCACCATCCCTTGGGCTGCACAGACATTGCAGTATTCTGTAAACTAGAAACCACCTGTTGTTGGTGCTCAAGAGTTACGGGAGCATGTAACCTGGCTTGAGCGATACCTAGTCACGCCAGATGACTTGAACGTCAAAGGAATCCCATCGTAGCCAGCAGCACAGACCTTTTGCACTGCGTCAGTCCTCAGCACCAGCAGCTAGGGGTGCTGAGACGTGGCTCAGGAGGCTAGATGGCCCAAAGTAAGGATAGGTTTAATCAGCTCAGTGTGTACTTAGCAAATGCTGGTGAAGCCGTGGAAAAGGCAGGGCTCTGTCTAGAGTCTTGTACTAGGAAGTGAGCTGGCGCAGCACGTTCTGCTTCCGACACAGGGAGTGGAGCATGGGGCTGCGCCTGACCCACCTTGTGTTGCAGGTTGGTGATCTGGCCTGGCTTCACTACTTCCATCCTTCAGTATGAGAACAACATCATGCTCTGCACGGACGTCAGCCACAAGGTCCTCCGCAGTGAGACCGTTCTGGACTTCATGTTCAACCTGTACCAGCAAACAGAGGAGCACAAGTTCCAGGAACAAGTGTCCAAGGAGCTTATAGGCCTAATTGTTCTCACCAAGTACGACTTCATCTCAAGAGCCCAGGGCTAGAGAGCAGTGGGGCTGAGGGAGACAGGCAGAGGTGAATAAAAGGGAGCCAGATATGTCAGATGTGTGGTATTGTTGCCTTTCCTGTGGTCAGGTACAAAGGACAGGTGCCTCCTGCTCTTCACCCTTTTCCATTCCCTTGTTCCCATCATTGTTCAGTTCCTTCCCCTGCCCTCCCACCCCCATCACACATCTCCACATGAGTTAGAGCCTCATGTCCTGAATTCCACAGGTACAACAACAAGACCTACAGGGTGGATGACATTGACTGGGACCAGAATCCAAAGAGCACCTTCAAGAAGGCAGATGGCTCAGAGGTCAGCTTCCTGGAGTACTACAGGAAGGTAGGTTTGTCCCTTGGGTGGTGTGCAGGAGCACATAGGCCCTGCTCAGTCTTGCCTACATCACTGAGAAATTCCCCACATACCAGACGCGTGTCCAGCAGAATAGTTGCATTTGACAGTGCATCATGGGGACAGACAGGTACTGCCAGTGGTGGCAAGCAGTTTGCCCTAATCCCTAGCTCTGTAGCTTTTGCCTGGTCCTTGTCAACCAGGGCCGCTGCAGCTGGGTCCAGCTCTCGGAGAGGTCTCAGTAAGGCACAGCTTTCTGCTGGCAGATGGTAGGAGGCCAAAGGTCATCCAGTACCTATGGGCTCCAGCTCTACCTACCCGTATCCTGTGGCCAGGACTCTATAAAGATGGGGAGAAGGAGACCCCACCTTCCTGCCATTCTAGCCATGCATGTTCAGTGATATATGAAGACCATGTCTGAGGGTACATTAACTTTTTTAACTCTGATGGTTGGTTCATTGAGGCACAGAGACATGGATCAGATTTGTTGATGGCATGCTGGCTGGTGACATCTTGCCCTAAGGTGGGCATTAAGACTAGACTGTTACAACTTGATTATTGACATGATGACACTCTTTTATGCTCAGTGGAAATATTTTAAATCCAAATTAAAAATAAGAATGATTGCAGAATAAGCAGCTTCTGGGCTATAGATGACAGGAAAGACCTTCACACCCTGGGGTTAGGAGCACCATGACAGTAACCTGAGAAGTCTGTTCTGTGTCGCCATGGTCAGGTCTCCAAAGCTAAGTCCTGACGACATGGCTACATAGAGCTCATCCACCTGGGAGAGTTGGGTCAGCCCCGTCCTGCTCCTGCACCCTCGGTGGCTGGAAAGAGCATACACACCACCCTCAGGACGGTTTGACGTGTGTCTAGTCCAGCTTGGTACCCAGCTTCCATTGTCAGTTAGGCATCTACCGCACCCACAGGTGTGCCACACACCCTGTTTGGTGCGAAGCATGCCTTCCTTTCCTCCTGAGCAGCAGTACAACCAGGAAATCACAGACTTGAAGCAGCCAGTGCTGGTAAGCCAGCCCAAGCGGAGGAGAGGCCCCGGAGGCACATTGCCGGGCCCAGCCATGCTCATCCCGGAGCTCTGCTACCTCACAGGTACATAGTGCTACCCTCTTCTCTTCACTCATCCCTGCCCACCCCCGCTGGGGCCTATGCAGCCTTGCTGACTGGCTTTCGCTGGCACTGCTCTGGGTGCAGGTCTGACTGATAAAATGCGCAACGATTTCAACGTGATGAAGGACCTAGCGGTGCACACACGACTGACCCCTGAGCAGCGGCAGCGGGAGGTGGGCCGCCTCATCGACTACATCCACAAGTAGGCCGGCTCAGCTCTCCAGCTTCTCTTTTGGGCTTCCCTATAGGTCTGAGAGGGGTCTGGAAGGCAGGAACTGTGGCCTCCTATGTTGGGAGGACTATGGAGGACTGTCCTGAGTTTTTTTTTTTTTTTTTTTTTTTTTTTTTTGGTTTTTCGAGACAGGGTTTCTCTGTGGTTTTGGAGCCTGTCCTGGAACTAGCTCTTGTAGACCAGGCTGGTCTCGAACTCACAGAGATCCGCCTGCCTCTGCCTCCCGAGTGCTGGGATTAAAGGCGTGCGCCACCACCGCCCGGCTGTCCTGAGTTTTTGATACCAGTTCTTCTCAGGGAGCCAAGAAGTGAAACTTGATATGCCCATGTGTCCTTTCCAGCCCTGCCATGGGAAAGCCGTGGAGGGGGCAGATGAAGCAAATCTCAGGCACACATTTCCCTGCTTGTGTAGACTGTGGGTCATTCACTGGCATGGTGTCTGAGCACTGGGAGTCTTCGGGAGGTGGAGAGAAGCTTATCCATGTATTCTAGGCCCAGAGTGGCCTTGAATTGTGCTGCAAGCCACAGTGGCACCCTGTCCACCTGAATGTGGGTCACCAGCCTGGCTGCGGCCTGGTCAACAGTGCTGAGTACCATTTGTTCAACTCACAGGGATGACAACGTGCAGAGGGAGCTTCGTGACTGGGGCCTGAGCTTCGACTCAAACCTGCTGTCCTTCTCAGGAAGAATCTTACAGTCTGAAAAGATCCACCAGGGTGGGAAGACGGTAAGGCTGGCAAGGTGGTGTCCAGGCTGAGTCTCACAGGGGCAGGGGACAACTTACCATGCACCAGGCCGCTTCTCTCCATCCCCTGGTCCTGTTCTCTGCCAACTCTGGAAAACCACCAGAGCCACCTGACAGGGTCATTCTGTAAGAGGCAGCTTGTGACTCTAGCGCATGTAGAACCAAAGCCCAATCCTCGTGACAAGGGAAGATCTGCTAAAGAGAAACTGAAGAGCTAAGTGGTGGTGGTGCACATCCTTAATCCCAGCACTCAGCAGGCAGAGGGCAGATGGATCTCTGAGTTCAAGGCCAGCCTGGTCTACAGAACAGGTTCCAGAACAGTCAAGGCTATCTAAAGAAACCATTGCAGGGGGTGGGTATGCAACATAACTTAGGAGCCGAAGGTGCTGCCAAGGAGCCCCATTAGATTGGCTTTGTCTCTGTGTGGGCCACGAGTCTCTCAGGAGTTGATCTAAATATTGGAGTGCTTTTTGTTTCATCTTCAGGAAAAGGAAAAATAGAATTTCTCAAATAGTTTCAAATGAAATCAAATACTACAAATACCTGTTCTTTTCAACTGTTGCCAGCAATTGAGCCTTCCTGCCACAGGCAGGGCTGGAAGATAGAGTCCAGTCAGGTGAAGGGAAACTCTGGATTTTTGCCATGATGGGGACCACAAGTGTCTCTTCCCTGAACTTTGTTGGCACAGGACACCACTGTCAAGGGCTTAGCTCTCTTTCCAGCCCCTGACAGGATCTCACTGTGTAGACCAGGCTGACTTCTACCACCTGCCTCTCCCTCCTGAGTGTCGGAATGAAAAACATGAAGCCACCACCCATAGCCTGAGCCTTTTTCATGAAGAAAATGGCACTTGTTTCAATAATGAGAGGAAGGATGGAGAGTTTGTCCTGGGCCCTCAGAAGGGTATGGTGTAGAAAAAGTCCTCCAGATGCATCTGATGTCTTCTCTCTATTGGGGACTTTTGATCTGTCACTTTGATTCAAACTTAAGTGTGGTAGTCTGTGGTTCTACATGCATGATAGGATTGAGCAAGACCAGTGGCTTCATCACAGCTGACAGTAGCATCTCTGCCCTTTATTCTAGTTTGATTACAACCCGCAGTTTGCAGACTGGTCCAAAGAGACAAGAGGCGCACCGCTGATCAGCGTGAAGCCATTGGATAACTGGCTGCTGATCTATACCCGCAGGAATTATGAAGCGGCCAACTCATTGATACAGAACCTGTTCAAAGTGACTCCAGCCATGGGCATCCAGATGAAAAAGGCAATCATGTGAGTGTCTGAGGCCATCTACTCTCTGGTCTGCATTGTGATTGGCAGTTATCAGAAGGGTGTGTGATGCACCAGTGAGCTCATGACAGCTCTAAGATCTTCCACAGCTCCATGGACCCCAGAGGGAATGGATGGGAGAAAAGAGCAGATAGGATGTTCTTGGGGTAGGTTCTTATTTCTTTCTTTTCTTTTCTTTCCTTTCTTTCTTTTTGTTTTTGTTTTTGTTTTTGTTTTTTGAGACAGGGTTTCTCTGTAGCTTTGGAGCCTGTCCTGGAACTAGCTCTTATAGACCAGGCTGGCCTCGACCTCACAGAGAGATCCTCCTGCCTCTGCCTCCCGAGTGCTGGAATTAAAGGCATGCGCCACCACCGCCGGGCCTCGGGGTAGGTTCTTAAGCCAGGATGGTGGTACAGCTTGTTAGCCATGCCCTTCACTGAGTTGAGCTCCTGTATCTCTGCTTTGTACCATTTGGGACTGGTGCAGGGATGTTGACTGTGTTAAGGTCTGAGGGTTTGTACTGCCCATCTTTATGTTGTTGATGCTAGGATTGAGGTGGACGACAGAACAGAAGCTTACCTGAGAGCCTTGCAGCAGAAGGTGACATCAGACACTCAGATAGTGAGTAGCTGCTGGGTACAGACAGTGCTGCAGCCTGAGGCGGGCAGGGGGGTCTTGAGGGACAGAAGACTGGGGTTTTAAGCTCAGTAAGGCTGGTGCCTGTGTGGGTGTGTGCCTTGCACAAGATGAGGAGAAGCCACGAAGGAAAAGGCCATGTTCTGCCTTGATTCTCTGGTTCTAGACACTGGAGGTCATAGGGTGAGTCAGCAGCCAGACTCTCCTAAGCTGGGTTACCTTGACATTAGTGAATGCCATCTTTCCATCGTGTGAGATTTGGCACCCAGGAGAGGCATGGTGATAAGGTAGCTTGATGACAGTATGTCCCGTGTGTGCTGTGTGAGTCCACACAGTGATGTGAAGCGTGTCTAGGGAGAACACGAGCTTGAGGAGAGCATCACCCCATTCTCACACTCCCCACCTCTGACTTGGTCACAGTTTTAAGCTGGCTCTTGGAAGTGTAGATAGCCACCTGGGCCACTTATTCAGTCATGCTGTCTGAGGCATCACTGTGCTAGGCCCATGATCCCATCACCTGGTGCTCCTGCTCATACCAGGCACACATCTACGTTGGTGTATTTCCTGAAAAGGCTTTGGACTCTGTGAAGACCGGTCCACCTTGGTCTGTGATCATGCTGCTACTCATGGGGCTGTCACTCAATTGGGCCTTCCCCAGCAAAGTGGGGGAGGGCCACCAAGCATTGCAGCAGTGTGGAGCCAGGGCTCAGGTGGCAGCTGGCCTAGTGTGACCTCACTACTGCCCTCTGTCCAGGAAGCCCTGGCCTTCTGTGTGGCAGGAAACTACAGCAGGCTAAAGGTGGAAGACTGTCTGCACGGGAACCACACTGGGAAGTTCATTGCACCCACCTTCCCAGCCCCCACATGTGAAGGAGAAGCTTCTGCATACGTGAATTTAGCAATTAGCCAGTTAACTGTTAACGCTCCAAGTTTCCCATGAACATGGCCCATGTTTTGATGTATTTTGCTGATCTCTGCTGCCTCAAACCCCAAGGCCACTGCTGCAGACCTCATTAGCCTGTAAAGTCATTGGCCTCCAAGAACAGAGCAAAGTCCCAGAGGAGCAGATTCTGTGATGCCACTCACTGTTCAGGCTTAAAGCTGTGATGGCGGGGGCCGAAGCCAGCGGTGTGAAGCTCCACAGCCCCCATCACCTTTGTGGCTCAGGGGGAGCCTGTGTGCTGCACGCGGTGAACAAACAAGATGATGGACCTCCAGTGAACGGGACACGGTCCTCTGTGGCTGTTGTAAAGGGAAGTCTAGGACTGAGCTGCGCCATGCTGGCTCACAGCTGGCTGCTGATGGGAGCGTGTCTAGATGAGCTAGTCAGACTTCTCGTGGGGAAAGATTGACTGCAGCTCATGTCTCAGTTTCTGCTAGGATCGCTTGGCTCCATGGTCTCTGGTGAAGCAGGGCATCCCAGCAGGGAGCATGTGGAGACTCACACCTACCTGCTCACCCTATGGTGGTCCCAGAACAGAGAAGAAAGGGAACATCCTTCAGTGGTGACCCGACCTACTTTCACCCAGCCTCAGCTCTTGTGTTTTCCACCTTTTTCCATTGCCACCACGGCATGGCTCAGTAGGCAGACCAACAACAGAGAGCCCTCCATGTCCGACCACGTGCCCAAAGCCTACCTCTGAACACTAATGCACCAGAGTCCGAGCCTTCAACAAGCCAAGCAGCCTTGAAGAACCAGCTGGAAGCTTTTCTGGCTCATGCAGAGGCATTGATGAGCACAGGAGTGACCCGTACCCTGGTGGGTTCCCTCTAGCTCAAGAGGCCACACCACCACGAGGAGCAGGAGCAGGCTGCCCATGTGGCCAGAGACCTGAATAGTGGCCTGCAATGCTTCATCCACTATTCCTTCATTTTCTTCTCAGAGGCCACAGGCAGATAGCTGCCATTTTACCTAGAGTAATGGAGACAGCAGGTGGAGCCTAATTTGTTGGGGACCAGAGAGAATTGAAAAACAAGAGTCTGGGTACACATTGGGTGCTGGAATTGTGAGTCACAAGCTAGATTTGGTTTTAGGAACTTAAATGTAGACCCTCAGAGTTTGGGCTGGGGGAACCTGATCAAAGACTCCTCCTTGTTCTCAGAATTGTCATTCTTCCTTCCTGGGAAAGTTTACATTCTGACCAGATTCCCAAGCAAAAGCCATGGTTCTTGGGGAGCTGTGAGTTCAGGCTCAAAGAGCTGCACGTCTGTCCACCTCAGAGGCAAAGCTGTGTTTGCCTTTCTGTTTACCCGGAACCACTCATGCGATAGTGTGCCATGCCCGGGTCCCAGGTTGCAATGACTTTGTTTAAAGCCCAGGTTTGTTATGTGCAGCACCTCTTGTGTGAGTGCTTGTCACTCAGAGTAAACCAGCAGCATTAAAACATTACTCCTGCCCCACTGATTAGCCACATGGCAGAGCTGACTGGTGGCGTGAGTGACAAGTGTCCTTTGCAACACAGGACTTAGGTCTGCCCCCTTGCTCTTGGCCTTCCATGCCCTGGTTCTCTATAATGAGGTGCTTGGTTTGTTTTCAGGTTGTCTGTCTGTTGTCAAGTAATCGGAAGGACAAATATGATGCCATCAAAAAGTACCTGTGTACAGACTGCCCTACCCCAAGTCAGTGTGTGGTGGCCCGGACCCTGGGCAAGCAGCAAACAGTCATGGCCATTGCCACCAAGATTGCCCTGCAGATGAACTGCAAGATGGGGGGTGAACTCTGGCGGGTAGACATGCCTGTGAGTCTGCTGTCATGGAGATGGGGCGGCTAGCGGGTAGACATGCCTGTGAGTCTGCTATCATGGAGATGGGGCAGCTAGCGGGATGGACACACCTCTGAGTCTGCTGTCATGGAGACAGAGTATTGGTGAACTCTGGCGGGTGGACATGCCTGTGAGTCTGCTTCCATCAGAGATGGGGTGGTTGGTTATGTGGACATCTAGGGGAAGGAGCCAGCCTTGCTCACGGCTGCCAAAACCATACCACAGCTAAATGACACTGTTTTCACTAAAGCTGAAGCTGGCGATGATCGTGGGTATCGACTGTTACCATGACACCACAGCTGGGCGGAGGTCCATCGCAGGATTCGTTGCCAGCATCAATGAAGGGATGACCCGGTAAGCCAGGGAGCAGCAGAGGTATCATGAAGCATGGGACTGGCCCTCATTGTCCCTGTCCTGCCACACTCAGAACATCCCCATTCTGCTCTCTACTGTGGACCTTAGGGCACATTAAATGGCCAACTCTGAAAGTGCCTTGGTTTGACAGCTGTTCTTGGCCCCTGAAATGTGTCTCATGCTTTCAGTGTAACAGCCCAGTTCACCCAGTCCTCTGCTTTTTCAATATTAGTTTTCAGTGGTTGTGGAATGAGGGAATCGTCATAGCCGCAGAGCCTAGAGCCTGACCACTTGTTACATATAGATGTTAGTGGCTGTGGCCTTGGTCTTGGGGAGCAGAAGGGAAGCGCAGAAAACATCTGTCAGGAACAGGGCAGACAGCACTTGTTCTAGTGGGTGGGTGCTCCTAGGTGATCTGGTCTCTCAGTTGTCCCCTGCCGAGTTAGAGAGTTAGAATTTGGGAAACCGCCATGGGTGACTTGAAAACGGTCACTTGTTCTGCTTAGTTGAGGCCTCCTGGGGATATGGGAAGAGTAGCAGGAATCTTCCTCAGAAGATTCGTAGGAAGGCCAGAGCAGCTGAGCCTGGCAGACCCACGCCCTCACCACCCTGCTTTTTTTCTGAACAGCTGGTTCTCCCGCTGCGTCTTTCAGGACCGTGGCCAGGAATTGGTGGATGGGCTCAAGGTGTGCTTGCAAGGTGGGTCTGTGTACCCTTGTAATCTGCTGGGGCCCTTGGGCTGTTCCCAAAAGTGGCTGGGAACTGGGAGAAACAGGTATTGTGTCTGTGAACTCAAAACCTCCCCCACTTTTTGCAGCTGCTCTGAGGGCTTGGAGTGGCTGCAATGAATATATGCCTAGCCGTGTCATTGTGTACCGAGATGGTGTAGGGGATGGACAGCTGAAGACCCTGGTCAATTATGAGGTCCCGCAGTTCCTGGACTGTCTCAAGTCAGTTGGGAGAGGTTACAAGTGAGTCCATGGGGTTGGACATGGCTGCCCACTCTGAAATAAGTGTCACTCAATGGCAAGGAGAAGGCTTGCTGGGAATCGGGCTGAAGGTAGGGATAAGAGATGGAGGCAGGGCTGAGCAGGTAGCCTGAGTTCCTGTTCCCTGAAACTGGGTCTGGATAAGTTATAGGTCAGCGCTGCTCTGTGGCTCTTCCTCAGCAGTCCCTGCCAGCACACCACCCTGAGCTTCCTGATCTAAGCCCAGTCTAGGCAAGCACATGGACCCAGGACCCAGCTTTGTTTTGTGTTGCACCCAGAGCTGCAAGCAGCTGGCAGGTCTTGCAACAGCAAAGCTTTAGAGGCAGCCGGTGACATTTCTGGCAGGGCCCTGCTTCTCATTGCTACCACGCTGTGAAAGAGAAGCCCCCAGTGTGGGCTTCATGCTCAAGGCCTTAGGAGCTGATGATCACTGGAGAACAACCAGTTTACTGGGTAATATCTTCTTAGAGCCCCACTCTCCCTGAGAATGGGGTCAGCCATGTCTGAGCTTGAGAGGAACTGATGTCATCTGAATCAGGACTGCCAGTCATGTTAGATGGCAGCCTCATTCTGAGGTCCGATTCACTGACTTCCATGTGGATTGTGTATGAACAAATGACTGTCCCGAGGAATTTAAGAGGAGCATCTCAAGAGGTGGGTGGGTGAGGCGGTGAGTCTCCTGGAAGACTAACTTGCCCTCAGGGAGAAGAACTGTCTAGAGGCTGCATGTTCTGGCTGTGCAACTGATGATTCCCTTAGTGTGAGCAGTGTAAAGGGAGCTGGTGGTAAGGTGTACATGCCTTTGAACCAGCTCTTCCAGACAGGTCTCAGAGTAGAAAATGCCCATTGTAGCACTGATACCAAATACTTTGGAAGCCTGCCGAAGGCAGTGTTGTGATTTGATAGGCGTAGTAGATTTGGTCTATGCCCACACCTTAGTAGCCTGTCATGGGACCCACAAGAGACATATTGTTGTCCACCTCCAGGTCACTCCTGGACTTTGGTCTGTCCCAGAGGAATGGGCTGACCCTCCTCCAGCATGCAATGAGATGATGTGTCAAGGGCATGGGGGCTCTTTCCTGACGGATACATGAACATGTGCCTTCTTAGCTAGACAGGCCACCAGCTCAGCATGGCCATGTTCTCTTTGTCCTCAGCCCAAGACTGACTGTGATTGTGGTGAAGAAGCGTGTCAATGCCAGGTTTTTTGCTCAGTCTGGGGGAAGACTCCAGAACCCTCTACCGGGAACAGTCATCGATGTGGAGGTCACTAGGCCAGAGTGGTGAGTTTCTGGGGCCTCATGACTATCAATGTTTGCTTGTTTGTTTTCCAGTTCCTGAATGACACCGTGTTTCTTAAATGTCCCAATTCTTCAGCTAAGCTGATCTGACGTATTTCCTAAAGCCCAGGTTTCTCAATGCTGAGACCCCGGAAGCAACGCCCTCTGGCAGCTCCATGATAGTTATAGTTGTGTGTGGCACTTCAGACTCTAGGAACAGCTTCTGCGGGCAGCATCTATATTTTGACATATATAACCCATCTATAGGTTGTTTCTACCAGATCTTTAGCTCTGTGATGTTTCACACAGTCCTCCAGGGCTCAAGGTGATGAGAGGGCCTGTTGTCAGCAGATCTGTAGCCTACAGTTGACTTCAAAGTTCCAAAGGAAGAAAGCAAGAGGAAGCTAGGCCGGTCACAGCATGCAGGTTTAACCATATAGGTAGACAGATGTACATCTCTGGCGACCTCCTCACTAGCTCTCTTCTGGGGTTGTGATGGTTGTCCCTGGGGGCAGAAGTTTACCACCTAGTCTGACACCCTTTGTTCTAGAGAGTGAGGCTAGGGCTCCCGGCACTGCAGGCGAGAGCTGGGTACCTCCATAATGCCCCCATGTTCCCTGACTCGGGAGGGTGAGCTGCTGCTAACAGCAAAGCATCATGGATCTTAAAACCTAAATTGGGTACTTAACTCTCCCGGCTTAAGCACATGATCCAAAATCTGAACTCTGAATCATTTGTGGACCCTGCATCTCAGAGACGGAAATGGCTACAAAATGTTTGTGCTGCTTTTCAGCTATGTGATTGAGTAGGGGTTTTATTTTGAAATATACTATTTTGGGTTTTTCTTTTGCTCCGAGGCTGCTTATGGGATTGGCTCTGGAAGAGAGTTGCTGTCACTCCAGGAGCAAAGTGGGGCTAACAGATAAGGCCAGTACCTAGGAAGGGCCAGTCTGAGGCCTCTCTCACCCTTCACAGAACCTGGGACTATCACTGAATGTTCAGGGCACTACTTTCCAAAGTGGTTGCACAAGTTTGCATTCCCACCAGCAATGGATGAGGGTACCCCTTCCTCCACAACCTCTCCAGCAAAGGCTATCATTGGTGTTTTTTATTTTAGCCATTCTGACAGGTGTAAGATGGTATCTTAAAGTTGTCTTGATTTGCATTTCCCTGATCGCTAAAGAAGTTGAGCATGACCTTAAGTGTCTTTTGGCCATTTGAACTTCTTCTGTTGAGAATTCTCTGTTCAGCTCAGTGCCCCATTTTATAATTGGGTTGATTAGCCTTTTACGGTCTAGTTTCTTGAGTTCTTTATATATTTTGGAGATCAGGGCACTAGACAAGAAGAGGGTTGGTAGCCCATGACCTCAGGGACAACACCCACGTGAGTTTAGAGTAGAAGGCATGTGTTCTCACCAGATGCCGTTTAAGTCCTGTGAGAGCCACTCAGGCCCTTGGAGCCGATGGCAGGAGAACCTTTGAAGGTGGCAGTCTGGATGCTACACACGGAGCTCTCCCTCTCTTGTTCAGAGCTTGTCTCTTCCTGGCCAGCACATCATTGAACATCTCGGACTCATTCTATCCCAAATAGACTCCAGTGTAGACCACTTCTGATTTCCAGGTTGTCTAATTAGGTAACATCAGGATCACAGGGTCAGTTTCCTTTGCTGATAAGGTCAGATCACAGGAGCCTCCTGACTGACACTGCCAGGGAACAGAACTCAGATGGATGCTAAGTTTTCTAGTGTGCTCTTTAGCTTGGCCTTAGCTTGGGTCCTCTACTAGCTGTGCACGTTTGTTCTGAGTCCTTGGTGATTAAAGTTGTTGCACTGCTGTTACTAATATGGAAGCAGTAGGAGGAAATTGGCTCCACCCTACTCTGGCGCCACTGCTGCATGCCCATGTGTGCAAGCCCTCCACACACACACACAGCATGGTGACGCGTATGGAAAGAGTCTTGTCTTTATGCGTGCTGCCACAGTGGCTCATGAAGAGTTTGTCCTGTCCTGGGCACCACAGACACACTGGGGCTGGAGAAAAAATGAGGTTGTTTAGAAGACGAGGTTTTTCCTTATATAAAAGCACGTGTCCTTGCCTTGCCTGGCTCTTCCTGCTTTTCCAGGTATGACTTTTTCATCGTGAGCCAGGCAGTGAGGAGTGGGAGTGTGTCCCCAACACACTACAATGTCATCTATGACAGCAGTGGCCTGAAGCCCGACCACATCCAGCGACTGACCTACAAGCTCTGCCATGTGTACTACAATTGGCCTGTGAGTGCATTTCTGTTTGGGCCCCCGTTCAGGGCCACCTGTCCTGCCTAGCCTGCTGTGGTAAGGACCCTGGGAGTCCCACCCAGCTCAACTCAGTGACTGGCCCTCTTTTCCCCCACAGGGAGTCATCCGAGTTCCTGCACCTTGCCAGTATGCACATAAGCTGGCCTTCCTTGTGGGCCAGAGCATCCACAGAGAACCGAACCTGTCCCTGTCCAACCGCCTCTACTACCTCTGACCAACAGCAAGGGCCTGTGTGCTGGCTTCCTTCCAGAACTCTGCCAATCCTTCCCTTTCTACTTTTCACATGACTGTTGTTCTAGTGGGGTTCGGGGGTGGGGGTCAGGGAGCCACAGTTTGGTTTTTAGGGTTGGTATGTAGCGGCTATAGATTTAGGTTATAGGTTTGATGTTTGCTTTGTTTCTCATAGTGTGTTGTGACAGCTTGCTTGGCAGAGCTGTAGCAAGGCCCTTGGTACCACAGATGGACTTTCCTAAAGCAGCCATGTCGGCAGGTTCTCAGAGGTGCTCCCAGGAGCACCTCTTACTGTACACTGCTCTAACTTTGTTTCATGCATGTTTGAGTTTAAAAGGGGGGAAGACATGAGACAAGAATGTCTGCAGCATCATAGGCAGGCACTAAGATAAAGACTGGGGTGCCTTTCAGTATTTCTTTTAAGAGTTAGGCCATACAGAATGAAAAGAATTGTTGAAAAGATCTCACCTTTTCTTCATGGAAGTGTTTTCAGACTGATGGGGCTGGCCATAAAGAAGTGGATGCTGTTATTTGTTTTGTTTTGCAATTTTCTTATCAAGTAAAATTAGTGACCATCGCTTTACTTAACAGGGTAGTTTTTAGTTTTTGAAAGCCTGTATTTTATTTCTGTTTTTAAACTACTTGAGACCACTCAGAGATAAAATTTCACCCCTTAAAGTAAATGTGTCAGGTGTGGTGGCATATGCCTGTGATTTCAGCATTCGGGAGGTGAAGCTGGGATAACCCCAAATTCACAGTCAGCCTAGGCTACATAGTGAGACCTTGTCTTTAAAAAAAAATAGAAAATAGAGTAATAGAGTTCGTGGGTGCCAGTGTCTGTAGGAACTTTTGGGAGTGAGCACTGCCTCTGCCCTAGGGTCTGGAGGGCTGCGACTTGTGGGGCAGTATAGGTCCCACATCCATTTGACTCTCTTGCAAAGAGGAGTCTTGGAGTTCTGTATGTTATGAGAGCAGCTTGCAGTGTGGCTACGGGGGATGAGTTGTACTCATCGGTGATGTGTGTGTCCCTGGCGCAGCTCAATAAAGTTCCGTCTCACTGTACTGCCATGTGCTGAGGGTTTCTCTGCATTTTGCTTCCTTGTGGTTCTTAAAGCCAGCTCCTGGGCCACCATCTGGGCTCATGGTATGTGGCCTTTAACCTATCCTTTTCCTGGCATCAGAGGGAGACACTCTCTATCAGGCCCTGAGAAGTGCCTGATCTCAGAGCTGGGTGCCTGACAGGCCAGCGCAGCTCTATTCGCTGAGGACAGAAGGAAGGCTACAGGGTCCTCAGAGCTACAACATACCTCTTGTTGTCATTTCTAGAAACATCATACCCACAGCTGAGAGTACTCGGGTGGCTCTCAAAGAAGCCTGTCTCTCTTCCCTCTCTTGACGCCCCTACTCAGTGTTACCTGCTGTTGTCCCTTGGCAAAGACCATGACACAGGACCTGGGCTCTGGGTTATACTAGGAATTCAGGACATGGATAGGCCCAGCTGGTTTGTCCAGAGATAATGGAGCAGCTGCTGACTGGCCTGGTATATGGGGTCTGGCCTGTCTTGCTTTTTGCCTTTGGTGTTGGTGGACTCCTTATACAAGGTGCAAGGTAGTCAGCCTCACCCCAAGAGGAATACCCCTTCAGTAGAGTGGGAAAACCAACCTGAAAGTTTCCCTGAGGACCCCAACACCCAGGGTAGCACGGTCACCCAGACAGGACCACCCTGCCTTGCAGCGGTAGGGCCCTGCTCCAGGGGCCTCACCCAGAGTGGTTCTTCAAGTTAGCAGAAGATCCTGCCCTTCTGAAGATCTTACCAACCCTGACAGACTAGGCTCAGTCCTATCCCCCAGAGGCCAAAGAAACTGCATGTTACAGTGAAAACCACAAAAGGGAGAATTACTCAGCGTGGCCACCCAGGAAAGGAAAGGGAGAGCCAGTGACCCAAAGCCATTCTCAGCATCTGGAAATAAGGTTTATATTCAAATTAGGGCAGGAGGTTTGCATAGCTAAGGGGGTGTGGTCAGCCCACCATTGCCTGGGCTTCATCCTGCAAGGTAATCTGACCAGTTGTCAGAACTTCAAGAAATATCTCTCCAGGGCACAAGCTCCCCCTTTTGGTACCTGGGTCCTATCCTTTTCTGTCCTCCATCATGAGACTCATAGACAAATTCCAATTTCTGAGATTCCATTGGGTTTGTTTGTTTGCTTTGTTTTGTTTTTTTTCGAGAAAGGTTTCTCTGTTTAACAGCCCTAGCTGTCCTGGAACTAGCTCTTGTAGACCAACCAGGCTGACTCCAAACTCAGAGATCCACCTACCTTTGCCTGCCAAGATTAAAGTCATGCACCACCACGGGCCGGCCCATTGTTTTCTTTTGTAGTCAGTTTTTCTTTTCTTTTTTTTTCTTTTTTCTTTTAACCAGATGTGAGGAATTATGTCTTAGATGGCAGCATCCCTGGAGAAGCTGAGGCTATGAAGATTGCCATGAGTCTGAAGCTAGCCCAGAAAAAAACAAATCCTTGACTTTTTGTATGATCTTAAGTAGGGATTGGTGGCATGTCTCGTCCTGGGGCAGTACACAGAACACCTGTCCATTTCCAAAAGGCTACTAATGGACCAAGGAAGCCATTCCATCTGGGTCCTCGGTGAACCAGCGTGTATGCTGGGGTCACTCAGAGGCAGCTCTCCCCAGCCTGGTGATGGCTCGTCAGAATTGCTTCATTGGAGTCTCAGCCCCAGCCAACCATCTGCCATCTCCGCAGTAGGTGTAGCAATCCCTCAAACAATGTGTATCCTGGGGTCAGGAAGGGTGGTGGTTGGAACCTCCTCATGACACATCACAGCCAACCCACAGAAACAAGCCCCCAGGGATGCAGCTTCACACTGCTCCAGTCAGCATATCCTCACCCTCAACAGCTCAGTCGCACTGACCCGCGATCCTGCCTCGGCTGCACACCAGCCTCCCATGATGTGGTGACTCTGGCCAGACAGTATGCCCTGGTGTATTGGCATCTTGTTTGAATTGTTACCTAGCTCTTGATGCCCGGTGGGGAAGGGTTCTTTATAACTGCACATGTTTAGGGCTGATCCCTTGGGACTGGATAATTGGGATTGGACTGTTCCTGGAGAAGACTAATCTCTCTTTCTGAGCAGTCAGCCATTTGATTGCTTGTAGCTCTTCATCTGGGTGGGGGGGAGGTGGCTTGTGAGCTTCCCCCACCCACACTAGCATGTCACCTGGAGGTGTCACTGTGCAGGTCTCATTTAGGCGACAGCTTCCCTGTCATATACAGAAGACACTGTCTCACTGCAGATGTCCTGCTCCTTCCGCTCTTGAAGTCTTTCTGTTCCCTCTTCCTTGATGTTTCCTGAGCTCAGGTGAGGGGTTGTGTTGTAGATGGGGGGTCGGGTACCCCATGGTCATTTGTTCTCTGCATTTTGATTAGTTGCAACTTTCTATAATAGTTTCTGTCTGCTTTAAAAAAAAAAACTTTGAGAGGTGAGAGCTACACTCATCTATAGTTACAAGGGTAGGATTTAGAATGCAGTTAAGAATTATGCCTGTTTAGGGAAAAGGGAGTAGTTAACCTATAATACCAGGCGAGGACTCGCTCCTAGGGAGTGGGCCTTAATTATCTCACTACTCTCTCCCATCTCCCACCCTTTCCTTTTCAACTTTCACAAGCTAAGGCTCTGTAAGGCTCTTGTCACAGACAGCACCGTGTCCTGGCTTGGTCTGCTCTGTCTTCTGTGGGACAACTAGATTCTTCTCACCTGGTATATACAGGGGACCCCAACACACCCTTTTCCTGCTAACCCTGCAGGGATGGATACAGAGGGGAAATGTCTCCAGGGGTCCAGTCCCTCTCCTCTAGCCTAGCGCTCCTTGTGGTCATTCCTTCAGACAGCCCATCCGGTCCCCTCCATGCTGTACCTGGAAGTCATGGGTATGATGAAGACAGATATTGATAGAAACAGACACAGAGCTCTGACCAGAGGCAGAGTGGCTGCTACATCTGTGGCCAAGGTTGGTACCTTTTTGCTGAGGGAACTGCCACCAAGGGAACAGAGTCACCAGAGACTGCCAGGCCCTTGAGGCAGATAGAACCTGTTACCCAAATCTGATATAAATTCAGCAATGGGTGGGAGGACTTCCTGGGAGGCCCAGACCTGAGCACAAAGGAGGGGTACCCAGGGACTCTGGCCTTTTTGGTCCTCTCCCTACCACAAGGAACAAATTATTGTGGCCCGCTTCCAGGATCAGGTACATTCAGAGCTCATAGAGAATCCCAGACAAGCAAGAGGCACTGGACTCCTGTCTTACCCAGAGGGCAGCTGCTGCCTGCTTGTCTGGGCCTCTCAGTTCATCCTCGGGTTGAAAAGTTACAGGCAGAGCATGCTATCTGAAAAGGAGGGGCTCTCAAGTCCCAGGATATAAGATAAGGCTTTGCATCCCTAACCATGGGGACACAAAACACAGGCGGGGGTGACAGTAGACACCCAGGGGATTTCACCTCCACAAAGAACTTGGCAGTGGGGAATTCAGGAGGCCCGGAAACACTGGTAGGAAGATAACATCATCCCTTTGTGTCTAGGCAGCAGCCCTGCTTTGAAAGGTGGAAAAATGAACTGCAGCATTTTGGCTACTGAGCCGGTAAGGGATGCAGGAGGCGGCCTCTGAGCAAGGGAGAGCTGTGTCACCCTTGACTGAGCTGCATATTCCCAGGTGGTCTGGGGGACAGGACTGTGGTGTGTTGGTGAGTAAGCAGGCTGGAACTAGACACCAGCTATTGTAAATGGGCTGAGCCCTCAGGAAAGGGGGAGGAAGAAAGGCACAGATGATGTCCCTGAGCTGACATGGATTGTGACCCTCCAGTGGGCGCTACCCCTCAGGACAGGACCATGCCTGGGAAAGTGAGCACTCTGACCATGTCATGGGAAGTATCTTATCCATCCCTGACCACTCTTCTTTCCTAAGTTGGAGTCCTGGAAACAATTTATTTACAGGGCATGCGCACATGTCAGGTCCAGGCATGTCGAGTCAGCAGCTTGGCCATGCAGGAGCAGACTCCGTCCTGGTCTGAGCGACTCTGAGCTAGAAGGACCTATATTACATTCTGTGTTCCTTCAGCCAGTGGTGTGGGATTGTGCCTGCTGTCTGTATTTTATGAACTCATTATTGATCATTTTTGATGAAGCTTAAAGTCATTTAAAAGGCATTTCTGTCTATAGCATCTCCCCAGAGGAGCCTAGTGAGGTTGTGGTGGAAGCCCCTCCCTTCTAGGCAGGGAGGAGTCTTTACCATGAGAAACTCAGATTTACTTTCAAGCAAGAGGTTGTGAGACAAAGTTAAATGTAGCTCATTATCACCTTTGATTTGTCTCTTGTTTATTGGTGGTGGGGGGATGTAAGTTTGATCAAGTTTGATGGTTCCTCCTCCTTGTGCACCTGAAGGGATTCAGACTCTCCATGGAAACACTTATGGACCTGTCGGGGATGGTGTTGGGAGGAGAGAGCCACCCTGAGCTGGGCAGAACCATCCCGTGGACTGAGGATGAGGGACAGCATTGTCTGTCTGCAGCCCCACTGGGTGTAGTGCGGTGTGACCAGGGCCGCACAGTGGATGTGCCCCCGGGTTGTGGCCAGAAGAAACCCGAGAGCAGCGAGAAAAGTCACCAGCACAGAAAATCTTATCCTAGTGATCTTGGCTGTTTTCCCCCATTCTGAGAATTTTGTTTAAATGCAGTAGGTAAAGTATGATTCTGCGTGAATAATGGCACCACAGCGCTGGCTGTAACTACATAATGTGCGGTCAGATTCGAAGTGCTGGATTTGAACTGTTATTTTCATCTTGCCATAAGCAGCCTGGTTTTCTCTCCTCCTCTGAACAATTCTTGTTGAAGAGTGAACCTAAAACTGTCGCATGTGCTCGGGGCTTGGCTGCCATCTGAGGGGCTCTTGGGAAGTGGCTGCATGGGAGAGGGTGACAGTTTCATCAGTTGGTTAATCTATTGATGAGTTTGGTCATAGCTGAACAGGCTCTTAGGAGCCAGGGCCTGGCTGAGGAAAGTAGGCCTGTGGAAACATGGCTTTGTGGGGAGGATCTGTCCCCTGGTTCCCTGCACTTTCTGCCCACACCAAGGAGAGCGTCCTTTCTCTACCATGCCCTTCCATCTCACCTCATCCCAGGAAAAATGAGGCCAACAGACCGAGCCTACGAGGGAAACCTCTACAGAGCCGCGTGGTAAGTCAAGCTGCATTTCACTGTGTTGAAGCAGAGCGGTTCTTTATTGACGTTCCTAGAAAAGGTGGGAGTGCAGGGGGGGGGGGTGTGCTGCTGCTAAGAGGTTTGGCTTGAATCCCCAGTTCAACAGATTCCTGTGGTCTCTGTATGCGTGTCTCTAGTAACATGTAGACTAGCTACTGCTGTCTTTTCCCTGAAGATTGCCACCAGCAATGCCATGTAAACGACTCCTAGAACATGTTTCAAGGTCATATTTTTAGTTAGTCCCAGCAAATCCAAGCCCTTGGAGTTCTTTATGGACACAGAGCAGAAGGGAATTCTGTTTCCTTCCCTACCAAGAGAAGAGTATTTAAAATAAAGATGCAGAATGCACAGGATTGTACAAAATAACAAAGTTTATTTCTAGAAAATATGTCACCCTAACCATCCACATGCACACATCCACACAGCACTGCACACACCGAGAAACGAACGGCCTTTTAATCCATCTACCACATACAGTTATATTACAATTTACAATAGAGTTTCTGAAGACACAATGGGGGAAACTTTGTCATTCATTTATAAACCTTCCAGAAATTACAAAAGAAAGGCAGTCTGAAAAGTGTGTAGAAAGAGTAAAAACAGTTTACAGTGGACAGGAATTACAAAGTAGTGACCGTCACACCTGCCAGCCTTCGGGAGGTCTGCTGTTTGAGGCTAACGATAAAAATGGGTGTGGGTGGGGCTGTGTCTGAGAGATCGCAATTGGGGCTCTGTCTGGTCTGGCTAATGAAGCATGTAGTGACTCTGCTGTGTGTGCTGTTGGCGGTGGATCGGGGCAAGGCATTTCAACAAATAATGAAAGTAACAGAAACCTAAAGCCACAGGATGGGACACGGAGCGCAAAGATTATCAGCGCCCTGGCTAGCTAGAGGACGTGCATGCTGCCGGTCGCTCCCTCTCCATTTGTGTGGTGGGATAAGTAAACATCTGTGTGTGGCTGGCTTGCTTTGAAAAGACCAAGGCAGGCATCTGAAAGTGTAGGGCCCGGGCCACTGGGATGTGAAGCCACTGTGTGAGTGAAGATGAAGCCCAGGAACGCACAACACATGCCAAGTATACACGGTGTTTTTATTCGACAGTACAAACCACTGTGCAGTTATAAGGCAGAACATCAAGGCCAATTAAACTAGGAATTTCAAGACCAGAGTGGAAATGACAGTAATGCATAATGAGGCAAGCATCTTGAGAAGTGGGGGAGGTCGGAAATCCTGTAAGGGCTGATGTCAAGTGTGTGCCGGCTGGAACTGCAGGTAGGGGGCGCTGCAGAGAGCCCTCCCTCCCCTGCTGCTCAGCCAGCTGTCCTTCCCACCTCCCGCCCCAGACCTGGGATAGAACCTTGGGAGTGGAGAAGGAGGGGCCCACAATGCAGCCCCTCCCTGATCTCTCCAATGGTATTACGTGGATGGTAGTGTAAGTGTGCATCTCTCTACTGCTGGGGGTGGGGGGGGTGGGGGTCAAGGTTGGGTTTTGGGAGTCATGAAAGCCCTAGTTTGGAATTAAAGCAAGTGACATGGATTTGGAATTGTCCGGAGGCTCACGGGTCACTTCACCGCACCCAGCCTTTTCAGCAGTTTCTTGCCTCTGGAGAGCAGCCCTTTTTTCTTTTTCGAGGACATTTCCCTGCCTCTCCCAGGACTACCAGAACCCATAGATGACGTAGGTGACCCCGAATGGAGATGGGCTGTGGGGGATGGAGCTCTCCTTGCTGTCCCTGAACCCTCGGGAGGAACCTAGTAGGTACATTGCGACAGTTTTATTGGGTGTGTCAGCGCCAACAACAATTCACTCGGTAACGCGTACTGCCCCATCTCCCGCCAGCCAGGGGAAAGGGTGGGTGGTTCGTTTCTTCTTTCAATTTTTAAAGTATGCCATGAGAAGCACACGCCCGCTCCCAAGCCCCCTCTGAGAGAGAGGCTGGCCTCCATGGGCTTTCGCTGTCTGTGTCTTGGGAGACAGGGTGGCCATCGCTTTGGCAAAGAAAGCCAGGTCATAATTTACTCTGAAAATTCAGACTAAAAGCAGGGGAAGTTATTGTCAATCAGATGGATAGGCAAGGTGGCCGAGAACCCATCAATCATTGTAAAGCAAAAGCTCTCAATGGGAATTTGGATGGATTGTGAACTAGGTGGGTAGATAAGACCCTGTCATGGTGGAGTGAGCCCTTGGGTCAGTTAGAATCCTACAGAAACTTTGGGAATGGCACACTGTTTGAAAGAAAAAAAACTGAAATGAACCTTAATTGCAATCTAAGGAAGCTCAGAGGCCCTTCTTCTCACGGTTTCCAAAGAGAGGTATGTTTTTCCCAGCACATGGTGGGCTTTGAAAGACTATTAGGTGGGGAAAAAAGCCAACCAACAGTGTTTCGAAGGGATGGAATTTGATTAAGGGACATAGAGTGCCAATTTAACTTCATTCTGCAGCTAGGCACACACCTACTGAGCATGGCCAGTAATTGCCAGGCCTCTGGTTCTCAAAACTCCCCAGGGCAAAACTTGGCAAGTGAGAGCTGGCCACTCGGTGGGCGTATACACCATACAAGGCAAGGGGGCCCCAAGCTTGCTTGGATTTAAAATCAAGGTCTAACTCTAATGGATAACACCTAGGGCGCACCCCAAAGCACACCTGAAGATACCACGGGACCAGCTAGTGCAGTCACAGGAGCTGCCACGTCGGGAGACAGTATTGCATTGGTAGGCCAGCACCTCTCTCTCACCTCCATGAGCTCTGAACAATTGTGCTTTGAGGAGAGGGAACACCTGCTCCTAAGGCCAAGGTGCTGCAGCTGGGTGTTCCGGCCAGCTTTGGCACGCCCAGAGCCAAGGCTGCCCCTCAGGGCTTGATCTGGGATTAAAGTTTTGTCTTGGCTGTTAGTGTGAGTCAAACTCGCTCACAGTAAACACGTGGATCGGGTTGTGCTTTTCCCGAGGGTGGCTAACAATGCAATAGGCAGCTTTCCTTTTGAGTACACGCTGGCGCACTCTGTGTAAACAAACGGCTGTAAGAAATATGTTCCCAAGGTTGGCCTTTCCCGTATTCTCAATGGACATATTTAAAAATGATTGTTCAAGATGATTCGTTTCACTATGAATCCAGTTGCTGGGCAACTGAGACCAGGTGAGATAGCCTATAATACTTTAGGTCCAATGGGTTTTTTTGAGACATATTTCTTTTCTCTCTCTCTTTCTTTAAGCCCACATTGAAGTCTTAAGACTACCACGCTGTCCGCTTAGGGTAGCTTAAGTCGGTATCTCTCTAAGGTGTCTTCGGTTGCTCACTTACGTGAAGGCTACATGCCTGATTAGGGTGTGAAATGAACACTCTTCTTCTATGTCCAAGCAGATGAGCGAAGAGATAAAAACATATACGTAAAATACAACAGATAAGAACTCGCAGTGATGGCGAAACGTGAAGATGAGACACTCAAGAGAATGCAGTCTCAGGCAGGCGTGCTACGCTGCAGAAGCCCTGCCATCTAAGCCCTAAGGGGGTGGCCAGTGGCATTTGGGTCCCCAAACCTCACTCTCTGTCAGCTGAACTGTGCACCTATTGTAGAGGCCAAGGAAGGCCTTGGAGTCAGGCGGACTGACTGAAACCAAAGGGCCCTTCTGTGGGACACCAACATACAAGTTGGAGCTAAGCACTTGCGGGCACAATGCCCAAAGAAGAACAGAGGGGAAAAAAATCAGGGCAGATGCTGGTGGGACCCAAGTCATGAAAGCAGCAATGCAAAGATTGCGCCAGACTGCAGAGAGGGGAAGAGGCAGGCAGGCAGGCAGGCTAAGGGGGCTGGCTTACCCTTTTGGCCTTGGAACGCATGGGTGGGTCATGGGAGTAGTGGGATGGAGCATCAGAAAGGTGGACCTCCACATCGTCAGGCACTTCTTCCAAAAAATTGGAGGGCACAAGGCCTTTCTGCCCATTCAGCTCTCCCTGTAAACAAAGGGTGGAGAAAGGGTCAAGGAAGCCATTTCTTTTTCCAGAACCTATTTCTCCCACAAAGACACCCTACTTAAGAGGACAGATGTGACCAGTTGATTCTGGCTGGAAGTGGCCGGGCTTGAAGGTATGTTGGGTAAACATTCCCTACAGAGTCCCTACAGAGTCTGACAAGAAGCCCAGCCATGCATGAGGGTAGGAATCCAGGGCCTTACAAGAGCCAAGTAAGTGCCCTGCTGCTGAGCTGAGCTACATCCCCAGCTCTCTTCTGGCTTACTTTGAAATAAGATCTCAGTTGCCCAGGTCAGCCTTGAACTCACAACCCTCCTGCTCAGCATCCTGGAAAGTGGGAACTCCAGTCCTCCACAAGTTTTGTTCTGGCCTGTCAAGTGCAGCTCCTGTTTAGGACTGAGGAGTAGATTCTAAAGATTCAACTCTACTTGGAGCCACTCCTTAATTCTCAAGCCCAACGTCCTCTAGGGCTGGAGTGCAGCTCAGTGGTGAAGCACTTGCCTGGTGTCTGCATTCCATTGAGCCAGTCTGGGAGACTTGAGGGAGTTCAAGGCCAGCCTTGGCAACTTGACAAGATCCTATATCAAAATCAAAATGGATGAGGGTGTAAAGACAGCAGCTTGTGATGGCAGTGACCCCAGCCACTGCTATTCCTTGGAGAATATGGGAGCCAAAGATCCAAAAGAGCAAAGAAGGTCAGACCAGCTCATGTCAAAAAATCCTGTGGTTTTCCTTCTTATATAGGAATGTGTCATTATTGTAAATCTTGACCCAACAAGGCAAAGATGAGTGTTCACGCCCGCAGACCTCTGCTTCAGAGTGGCAGAAACTCCTGCAGCTGTGTTCACACATCTGCACAAATACCGGGTTAAGGTGGAGCCCCGCGAATGCAGCTCCCTCAGCAGCCCCACCGCTCCATCCTCAGGACTTCCAACACCACCCTGCCTGCAAATACTCAAACCAAGTTCAAACTTGGCTGGGACTGCGCCTCACGCCTATAATCCCAGCTACTTAGGAGGCTGATGTCGCAGGAGGACTGCTTGAGACCAACATGAGCGAAACAGCATAGTCCTGGCTCCAAAACAAAGCAACAATCCTGGCTGGTCCTGACCACACGCGGTTACGTTTCTTCATTGATGGTCTAGGACACGAATTAGCCGTCTGTCCTCATCAAACAGAACATGCAAGCCTCACAATGCACAACCAAAAGTGTAATGGTGGACCCAAAAGAGAGTTATATAGTTATAAATGGTCTTTCCGCCAGAGGCTAATAACCACAGTATGTAAAGAAACAGCCAAACAAAAGATGTTTAAAAATAGGCATTTCTTCAGATGAATAGACAAACAGCCAAAAAAGATTTGGGAAGATCACAACACTGTGGGTCACAGGGCAAACACAGATTACACTAAAGGGTGGGTCAGCAGGTAAGGTGCCTGCCATCAGCCTGACAACCAGGGTTCAATCCCTGGACCCACGGGGTGGAAGGAGAGAACTCCATCAACTTGTCTCTGACCTCCACATGGCACCTACCACCCACCCCATCCCTGCCAATATAAAAAGTAAAGAATAAATGTGTGAATCTTACACCATCAGGATGAATATGGTCAAGAACTTCCCGGCAGCTCCTCAAACCAGAAGACAGATACTGGTGAAGATATGGGCCCTCCCGTAGCACTGATGGGAATGCAGTGGTGGAGCTCCTGTGCAGCTGCTGTGCAGCATAGCGCCGTGGGTCCTCCAGAAACTACAACGCTACCGTGTGACCTCACAGTGTGCACCTCAAAAACTGGAGACAGATCCAGGTCTCAGCCACACATACGAGTGTTTATGCCTCCATTGTCTGCACCAGTCAAAAGCCAAGTGCAACTAACATGTCTACCTCTGGATAAATGGATCAACACAAGAGGACATATGCATGCCACGGCATATTCAGACTTGAGATGAAAACCCCGTTCCGACACATTCGTGGCATGGCGAATTGAACCCAGTGCTGTAAAAAAAAATTTCAAGGATTTCTGGGTAAGCCGCTAGGCTGGAAGTCTTACCACCAAAATCCGACAAAAGAAAAGAGCAAGTGCTCAGAGCTCTCTCGGAAGAGACAAGGTCTGCCAAGGAGCTTGTTAAGCCAGGGAGATCCCTGCAGGGAAGCAGGGCTCAGCAGGAAGCCCTCTTTACACCAGCGGGCCTGCCAATCAAGCTGCCCTGGAGACAGAGGCACAACCTGCAAGGAGAAAGCTGCTCCCTGAATACACACCACCTACAGGGACAGAAGAGGCCTCCCTGGGTCCAGGGGTCCAAGACAACTACCAAGAAAGGACTTAGAGCCTCCCATTCCTTAACCAGAAGACTGAAGCTGCAGAGATAGTGGCTCCCATTGGTCCCTCCTGCACATGGCAACAGAAGCCTTCTAGGGCCATAGGGATTTGAGAACTTCCCCCTTTCAACTCAGCACAGCTATCCAGCCAAGTCAAACTGTAAATGCTCTGTTATTTTCTATTATATAACTTCTAAGCTCACATACATAAATACATAACTTTGCTTTTGTTTGTGTACTGCTCATATCTAAAGTGTTTATTTTACATCCCCCCTACCCAAGTTTACTATTTTTTAAATATTTATTATGTATACAATATTCCATCTGTGTCTATGCCTGCAGGCCAGAAGAGGGCACCAGACCCCATTACAGATAGTTGTGAGCCACCGTGTGGTTGCTGGGAATTGAACTCAGGACCTTTGGAAGAGTAGGCAATGCTCTTAACCTCTGAGCCATCTCTCCAGCCCCCAAGTTTACTATTTTTAACTATATTGCTCAGACATAGCTCATACTCTCCCCTTCCTACATTTCTTCTCTCATTTTTACTTCTGAGATCTGACACTCTAGATCTGTGAGCCCTAACAGCATGCCAGCTTCTCCCTCTCGCCACCTTATCCATCTCATTTATTCTTTTCAAAGTCAACTTAATTCTTTTCCTTCCCACAATACTGCCCTCCCACTCCCCATCTCATTAAATGAGTCCATGTGCACGCCATACTGTCCTTGGTTGTCTTCCAACTGTTGTTGACGTCTCAAGGGCCCCCGTTAACTGGAGAGTCTAAAAACTGGGTGGTAATAGTCAGCAGTTAACATGCCACCCAGGGGATAATGCAGAGCCTACCCAAGCGCTCAGAGCTCCTGGACCAAGGTGTTATTTTATAAACTACACAACTGTACTAATCTTGTATGTTAAAAATATAGCAACTGAACGAAAATAGCAAATTTTAAAGAACCAAGCAGCAAAAATAAGATACATAAATCCCATCACAGTGCCATAAACCTGAAAAATGAAGACACAGAACCCCTCCAAAAATTACCAATCCTGTAGCAGCGGCATCTAACGGGAGTGAGTTAAATGAAATTCCAGGCATAGAACTCAGTATCACGATCATAAGGATGTTCAAAACCCAAACAGCTAGAGGAAATAAGACGATAGACAGTGTGAAAAAGGATTCAACAAAAAGAGATGCTGAGGAAAACCTAGTTTGATGTACCAGAAATGAAAAAAAAAAGAGAAAAACCAAGTCCATGGAAAGTCTCAATGATGCCATAGATCAAGGAAAGAACCGAATGCCCGAGCCTGAGGACAAGGTGGAGGAACAGAATGATCCAGCAAAGGCAGTGATAAAATCCCGACACCATCTATTCCAAGTGGGAGTTCTAAGACATAAACAACACTCTAAAGAAACCAAACCTTTGGATTATAGGCACAGGAGGAAAAGAATCTGGTTCTACAGGCACAGAAAACATATTCAAGACTAACAGTTCTCCAGAGTTAGGGAGAGAGGCCCATCCAGATGACATAGACCAGAGAACCTCCCTTCGTCATGTTTTAATCAAAATACTAAATACACAGAACAAAAAAGATATTCAAGAGAAACGTTAAGTCACAAATAACAGCAGGTCCATCAGAGTAATAGCAGACTTGGCAACTGACGCTTTAGAATCAGGATGGTGTAGAAAATGCACTTCGGATTCTAAAAGACAGCTCAGCAAACTGGACTCATACACAGCAGTGGGATCTGTCACAGAGGTGAAACTTTCCCCAGTAAAGAGACTGAAGGAATTTGTGACCATTAAGCCAACCCTACAGATAATATTTGAAGGAATCCTTCAGACCGAAGAGAAAACCAAATCCGCCACAAGATTCTAAAAAGAAGAGCAAACCACACTGCAATAAGGGAAGGAAAAAACCAAGCACTACAAAACCATAAAGTAGCAGGAATAAAAAGACAACTTTCAATAATAACCCTGAAGAAATGAGACCGTTAGAATCCATTCAAAAGACTTGGACTAGTAGATTGTATTAACAACACATGAAGCCTCAAAAAACAAATGCACCTCACCAAAAAAGGCCAAGACTGCCTTAGGCCAGAAAGGGTGGTCCAAGCAAATGGGAACGAGAAAACAAAGCTGTTGTTCTAACATCTGACAAAATAGATGCGAAACCAAACTAGTTAAGATAGTAAAGGGGACTTCATATTAAGGGGAGCAATCCCTCATGAGGACATTGCCATTCACACATGCCTGACCACAGGAGCATCCAAGTTCATAAACAAGTGCTGTTAAGTGTCACAGTAACCCCAGCACAATAACAGTGGGCAATCGGGCATTCTGAAGGAAAACGATCTGAATTAAATGACCCCATAGATCAAATGGATTTGATTGACATCTATAGAACATTCCACCCAACCACTGTAGAATGCATATTGTTCTTAGAAGACCATGGAACTTTGTATAAAAGAGATCATATATTACACAATGCAAAACTTAATACAGGAAAACTAAAATATTCCTTGTATATCCTCTCTGGTCACTGTGGAATAAGACCATGCAGGTCAACAGCAAGAGAAACCCTAGAGCATATACAAACTCCTGGAGATTAGACAATACAATTGAATGATGAAAGAGGAATCAAAATGGAAATAAAAACACCCCTAGAGTCAGGTAAAAACATAACATACCAACAGCTCTGGGATATAGTGAAGGCAGTCCTAGCAAGGCAGTTTATAGCTACATTTATGCCTATGTCAAGAAATTGAAGCTTTTGAGTAAATATCTTAACAAGACACCTGAAAACTCCAGAAAAGGAGCATGCCAAATCAGCAAATGGAAAGAAATAATTAGATCAGAGTAGCAATTAATGAAATGGAAAAAGATACAAAGAATCAATGAAAGTTGGTTCAATGAAAGTTGGTTCTTTGAAGAATGAAACAAGATTGACAAACCTTTAGCCAAACTAACCAACAGAAAGCAAGGAAAGACCCAACCTGGGAATAAAAAGGGAACCATCACAACAGATACTGACAAGCTTCAGAAGATCATTGTGTATTACCTTGAAAAACATATATTCCAATAAACTGAAAAATCTAAAAGAAATGGATGCATTTCTAGACGCATCATGACCCACCAAAGTAAACCAAAATGAGATAACATTTAATTAGATCCATAAGAGTCAGCAAGACTGAAGTGGTGATTAAAGTCTCCCACATAAAAGTCCAGGCCCACGTGGATTCCTGGTGAATTTTATCAGACGTTCAAAGGAGAGTAAGACCAACATTTCTCAAATTACTCCATAAAATAGAAAAGGAACGTTACCAAGGTCTTTTAACAAAGCTAGTATGACTGAGATACCAAAAGCAGAAAAATATGCAATGCAAAAGAAAATTGCAGACCAGTTTCTCTGATGAATACAAATGCTAAAATTCTCAACAAAATATCTGCAAACCAAATCCAAGACCCTTCTTATATGCTAATGAGTGTATGAAGAAGGAAATCAGAAAAAACAAGCCCATTTAGTATATATATGCATGTATATATGTACGCACACACACATATATATGCACATATATATTCCGTAACCAATGGGCTAATAAAGATCATTGACCATGACCAAGTTGGGTTTGTTCTAGAGATGCAGAGACTTCAATATATGTAAATCAACAAACATAAGTTACATTAAGTAGATATCATCAAGGAAAAAACTCACATGGTTATCTCAAAAGATGGAGGAAAAGCTTTTGACAATATAGAATATCCTACATGTTAAGTCCTGAAGACACCCAAAATAAAAGACAAGTGTCTCAACATAATAATAAAACCTATACATGACAAACCTACAGCCAGCATTATATTAAGTGGGAAAAACTTGAAAGCGTTTTTATTAAAGCCAGGAACAAGGCAAGGGTGTTCATTTCTCCATTCCATATGGCGTTGAAAGTCTTAGAGCAATGAGACAAGAGAAGCGGATTCGAGAGGAAGAGGTCAGAGTATCTGTCTCTGTTTGCAGAGGTCATGATCCTATGTGTGAGACCCCAGGACTCCAACAGGAAACTGCCTACAATTGATAAGGATCACTAGAAGAATGGCAGAATGCAAATTAAAATACAAAAATTAGTAACCATCCCATACAGTAATAAGTGTGCTAAGAAAAAAATTAGGAAAACAAGCCCGTTCAGTATATGTGTATATGTGTGTGTGCTTACGTGCATTTTCATCTATGTGCGTACATATTCCACAGTCAATGGGTTAATGATAAAAAGAATTTAGTAAGCTAAATCAGGAAGAAGGAAGTCTACCCTGTGCAGACACATCTGCTACTGAAGTCTGCAGCAAGCCACAGGCCAGCTACCCAGACACGTTTCCCAGCATTGTTATGACAGTAAGACAGCAAACGGAGGTGACAGCTGTTAACATCAGAGACTAAACAGTCATCATCTGGAGCACTCGAGAATCAGCTGATGACTACAGACGTGCACTCATGACAGTAGTTCATGGAGACCACACACATCCCAAGAGGGAGGGATTCTGTGCAGCCAGGCCTACAGGTGCAGGTCTGGGACCCAGCCACTCAGGAAGCCAGCCTGAATGACACAGGGTGTCTTCCTGTGTCTCTTACATTTTCAAACTGAAAAAGTAAACTAAAGCCTGGGATTGTGGCTCAAGGGTAGAGAATAGTACCCTTAATAATGTAAAGACCCATAAAAAGGGAATAAAAATAAATTTCTGACTCTCTTGTTAGATGACAGGAACTGTTCCCTGTCAGACATGACGGTTTCCCCTGAGCCTAACCTAAATATGGCATAGACTTTCTCTAAACAGAGGAATGAGGGTCTGCTATAGAGCCAAGGCTCACTGAATATATTATAAAACCCTGAATATATTATAAACATATTATAAAAATACAGAGATGGAAAGAGCAGACCCAAGAGCTGCAGTCTATGCAATCCTCCATACCAGTCAAATTTAGCATATATGGATGGAGGAGATATTTAAGAGAGCAGCTTTCTTTTTTGAAAAAAAGATTCGTTTTTTTTTTCCATTTGTGTCCATTTATGTGCTTGTGTGAGTATATGTAACGCGTGTGCATATGGAGGAGGGGTAGAAGAGGGAACTGGAGTTATAGGCAGTTGCGAGCCACCAGGCATGGGGGGTTAGAACCAAAACTTGGGTCTTCTGCAAGAGAAGCAAGTTCTGTTAAGCTCTGAGCAAGCTCTTCCGGCACAGGACAGGTCACTTTAGGAAGGATCTTTATAAGGTTCTAACTCAGGAGAAAACAAAACATAGCCACAAGTCAGCACGTGAGAAACAGGCACGGAACTGAAGAAGGAAGGGTAGCTCACTGCGGTAAGCCGCCTTCAACACACCATTCATGAGACAACGCACTGTGACCTCATACAAATTCATAGCCCAACACTGCTCCAAATGAAAAGCTAACCAGTAGACTGTGGCCTACAGGAAGACATTGTTACTCTGTGCAAGGAGGTGTGGCTATCCCACCAAAACCCACATGGGGTGTCGAAAGCTCACCAAAAATCTGCATGGCAGTGTGGCTACCCCACTAAAACCTGCTGTGAAATCTCGGCAGCTTAGAGGATCGAACCTCTAAAACCCTGTGTGCCTGAGGCTGTGGAGGGGGGGTATCTCTGGGAGCATCCACCACTATATGGAGAAGCAGGACTCCCAAGAGGAGGTGGCCATGGGTGGCAACCACAGAGAGTGGTCACAGGGGTGGGGGACATGCAGAGGACAGCTAGACACAGAGCAGGAAGTCAAGCCCACCCTGTGTATGGGCTCCTTTACTCATTAGCCGTAGAAGAAGAGGGAGGCACCGTGGCTGACACAGGAATGAGCAGGAAGAGCGACTCTGGTGTCGGGTTGTGGGTGAAGCCAGGGCTGGTCCACCTGAGGGTTTGGCTGTGGGTGAGAGGAGGCGGGGAAAGCTAGGGCTGGTCCACCTGTTTGTTTTGTTTTTTATGTCCTATTCTCCATGAGAGAAACTCCACCACCCAGGCCATAAATAACCTAGAAAATCAAATTGTTTTGTAAATGTTTGGATGGTGGCAATTTTGTGTTTGCTTTGTCTATGGTTTGTAGACACAGAAAATACTATAATTAGTAGAGACTAGCAAGAGACCACAGTGCTAGCTTCCTTCCCTCCTTCCCTCCCTCCCTCCTCCTCTTCTCTCTCTTCATTCCTCCCTCCCTCACTCCTCCTCTTCTTTTTCCCCTTCATTCCTCTCGCCTGCCCTCCCTCGCTGTCCTTCCTCCTTTCTCTCATTGTTTCTTCCTCTCCTTTTCAGTTTTTGAGACAGGATCTAGCTATATAGCCCAGGCTTGCCTTGAACTTACAATCCTCCTGTCTCAGTCCCCCATGTCCCAGGCTCGTAGCCATGTGTCACTTTGGCCCCCAGATTTCTATATTATATACAAAAGAAAACTCAGCTCAGAGAGGCACAGCAAACTAGGCAAATGCTTCAGAACATGATATAAACAGATCACAGCTTATGTGCTACTTTAAGAGAGCGCAAACCAGTGCTTGGGATAAAATGAACAGCATTTCTCGATGTTCCAAAAACTTACATAATAAAACCCATCTTCATCGATTTCACCAAAAACAGTAATAATGTCTCCTGTGCAAAATGGAAGTTCCGCCTGCAAAGACAGAAGACAGAATGTTGTGACACAGGAGCATCCTACAAGGCCCTGGATTCTTTCTATTCTTTGGGAATTAATCTGTCTTTCACCTAAGATAGGATGTAGGGTGCAAAGCTGAGGGGACAGGGAGGGAGATTATCTGCTCAAAGCTGGGGTGGGGGGCATCTGTTCTAAGTAAACCTAAGAGAAACGTGTAGATTAAAGGTCATTGCCATCTCCTGGTAACGCACAGGAACTCTAGTCACGTGGTAACTCTACACACCTGGAAGACTGGAGAATGAGGACTATTGGCAAACAACCTCTGAGCACCAAGAAAATCGCCCAGCCCCACCATCAGTTCAACACCCATCTGTTAAGTGTCAGGTCCCAGTCTGGGGAGAGCAGAGAACGTATCCAGGAATCAAACTGTCCTTAGACCCTTTGGACTATGGTCATAGAGCCCGGAAGAAGGGAGAAACAGAAAGCTTCCTGGGGATGATTGCAAACATGACTGTGTCTCTAATAAGAGGAAGTGATTAGGTTTCCCAGCCAGCAGCTGATAAGCAAAGCTATGGGCAGGAATTCAGCTCAGTCTGGTTTAGGGGTGGGCAACTCTTTTTTTTTTTTTCTTATTTCTGATCATGTTCTGCTTTTATGCTATGGGGTGCCCGGCAGTCCCAGGCACCCAGAACACCCGCCCTCCCTCTCATCTTTCATATGCACATGAGGGATCATCAGCCACAGTGACGTCGGTTTCTCTGCTAAAAGGGACTCCATATTGCCGTAAGTGTGGGTCATAGGTCGCTCTTCTATAGTTATTGCAGGGAGACTTGGACCACAGGGACAAGGATTTGCCACTATAACTGTCCTCATGACATCAAACACTTGCGACATACTATACGTGTATTTTTGGCAAACATCTTCATGACACAGTTGTAAACTAGACACCCTAATAGATGGATAGGAACTTAGAACACAATGGCGTAAGAGTACCCTAGATAAGGCTAGCACATTTGCATTCTCAGAAGCAGACTCGTGCACTATGCTGGATCAGGGTGATTCCCAGCTGGGTGGAATGAGGCGGGACAGTTTGTGGGTGTGGCTAAGGATGGACATTTGCTCATTCATCGTTGATTTCTGGAGTTTCCACTGGCATCCTTGGACCTCGGCTGGCCACGGGTAACTGAAAACGTGGACCTGTGTTTTCTGCAGCTGTCTGTGAGCCAGAGAATGTGACTGCCATCTCTGACGCGGCTTGCCACCGGGTCTCCCTCTCTACAATGCTCAGGGAAGAGCGCGGCCTAAAGGCACATGGACCAAGTGTGGCACCCATGAGAGGCTTAGCCAGGAAGGCATTGGGAGCAGGTCCAGGTCAGTGTGAAAGACCTCTGGGCTGGTACCTCAACATCCACATTGGGGGAGCTTTCCCTCGGGTCATAGTCGTAGAGAGCCACCATTCTTCGTGTGGGCACAGAGTGACCCCGGCCACTTCTTCTGCTTCTCTCTGCAAAACCAGAAGATCTAGTTGTGAAGAGGCCACTCAGTGCCCAAAGGGTGTGTGTGAGCTGCTGACATCCCTGGCTTGGGAAAATGGTCTCAGCCTCCAGTGTTTACCTTCACAGTGACATTCCCCCTTGGGACTACCATGCCACGGGGGCTCCATGAGGTAGGGGACCTCCTCCCAAAGTGAGTGCAACCAGGTGGCTACAGCTTGGGAAGGCCTTGTAGGTACCATGAGGCTCTGACCATTGCTTTGGAAAAAAGCCACAGCTACCCCTTGAATTGAAACCTTTCCTCCTACAGGGAAGATGGAGGCAAACTTGGATGGCTCACCACACTCGGAAACTTACAAGGCTCGCAAGGCCCCACCCCAAGCTTCTAAAGCTGCGACTAACTGCTAGGGAACACAGCTCTTGGTGAAACCAGCTGCTGGGTGTGCAGGAACTCGGTACAGTTTTGGTGAGTCATCACGTATGCTGGGGGTGCTGTCTTTGAGTCACCACTCAGAGTAGCATGGCCAGGTGGCAACATTGTCTCACCAAAGGCAAGGTGAGCATAGCTATCATGATGGACAGCACCGGCAAAACAACGCCTACAATGGCCTGACTCTGGGGACAGGCTCATTAATCATGGTGTTCCTTGGAACAAAACAGATACGCCTACCCAGGTACTGTGTGATCTGTATAAGCAGAGAAACTCTAAAACAAATGAAAGAAAGGCTGTATTGGATCATACTAACAGAGAATCACAGCCCATCAGCGAGTTTCCAGACTTGAGCTAATTACAGATCCCAAGCCCCCTGAATAAAGGGGAGGCAGACCCCATGAGGAAGAGCCACGTTACGGCACCGACAGGTTTTACCATCAACCTTCCTCCCATCCTTCTCCAGAGAGCCCTACAGCCTTTTATTAGTGTACCTGCACACTGGAGAAAGGGAGCCTCGACTGAGGATTTGCCTCCACCAGATTGGCCTGTGAGCAAGTCTGGGGGGGAGGGGAATCTTTTTATTGATGATTAATGTACGGGTGGGGACAGCCCTCTGTGGGTGGTGACCCCCCTGGGTGCTAGGTTGTAAAGGCAGCAGGGTGAGCAAGCCTGTAAAGTAGTAGTCCGCTCTGGTCTGTGCCTCAGATCCCGCTCTACCTTTCCTCAGCGCTGCGCTGTGGACCGTAAGGTGAAATAAACCCTTTCCTCCCCAGGTCATCTTTGCTCATAATGTTTTATTACAACAGAAAAAAAAACCTAGAACAGGAAACAAAGCCTTTTAGCTGCACTTCACCCATCAAGACACTTGCATGTGTGTGTGCACGCGTGTGTGTGTGCATTGTGTGTGCACAAATATTAGAACAAATACTAGGATGTAGTAAATGCTCCTAAAGCATGCAGGTGGATTGCAGTACTGGCTTGCAGAGTGAGTTCTACCCAACAAGAAGGGAGGGGGTAGCAACCCCCCCCAATATCAGACACTCGGAGGGACTGTGCGGCCCGTGCTTCTGGGGGTTGAGGCTCCCCCCATACACCCCACTATGGGCTGCTCTAAAGCCAAGCCTAAGGGATTGTGCGCACCTATTTTCTCCACAGGTGTGTTCAGAGGAAGGAAGCCTTGTCTCAGCAGCTGGTCCATCATCTCCTCATCGTCTGCATGGATCTCGGAGACCATGTTACAGGGAATGAGGCCGAGCCGGGCGCAGGTCTCCCCACGGTAGAAGCCATCTGCATCTTTGTCTCCATATACCTGGAGCCGTTGGGGACAGCAGAGCATTTTGATAGACTGGCTCAGCCATACCTTAGCCCCACCAACAGCAGACGCACCTCAAGCCCAAACTGCTTAGAACACACATTTCAAAGCCCACCCTTGACCTGCATCAGTCATAGGCCCACTGGCCCAGTGACCATGGCTCCTCGCCTTCTCACCCCTCCCCTTTGTTGGTGTGCCTGCCTGATGTTTGGGTGTAGGACACAGAAACCTCTGCTTTTCAAATTCAGGATCTGTAAGCATAGTCTCTGATTGTACACGAAGTACACAGAACACACTTAGGCAGGCAGGTTTGCGTGCATAGGAACGTGCACAATCCCATCAGGCAGACAGGTGAAAGCAGTGACCCTCTTCCTAGGTGGAGCAGCGGCAATGTCTAGCCTATGTTCCAGGCTTTCACAGCCCTGAGTCATCTCCACCAGCCCTTGAAGTCTAGAGGCTACGATCTCCCATGCTTGCACAAGCACCACTCCAGCCCCACTGCCAGTCTCGGCCCCCTATCCCACCATACCGCAGCCATCACTACCTTGATGATCTGTCCTTCTTTGAAGGGAAGCTCCTCCTCAGCAGCATCAGGGTTGGGGGACATGGTCAGTGGGTCATAGTCAAACAGTGCCACGAAGATGCGGGCCGGGAGCTCCTCAGCACCAGGGTCAGTTTCTGACTCATCATAGAAGTCTGGAGAAAGGCGGTCTCGTCGGGTGTATTCATCTAGAGCATGCAGGGGACAGAGCAGAGGGACGGTGTGACACCAGGGGTGCCTCTGCGGAAAGGGCAGCCCTGGGTGCTCCTCTCTGTCAGTTTGGGCTCACCCTGGGGCCCGAAATCCCCCAGAGGTAGACTGGGGATTGCTTCAGAACAGGACCTCACTCCAAACTAAGCCTTAAAGTGAGAGAAAGCCGTCTGAGCTAAAAGCCTTGGGTCAGTGGCTCTGACAGAATAGGGGTTTGGTCCCCTCAGAGTGCAGGTGTGACCCTCGTGAGATGTTTCCTGGGTTCTCAGCAGAGCACAAGGCCAACTCTAAGTTTATTTACCACTCACATCTCAGGGTTCAACATGGCGGACAGCGCCATTCTCCCAGATCTGGATGTTACACACCCTCCACCGAAGGGAATCCATGCCTTTTGAGTATCTAATTGCGATTTGTTTAGGATCCTAATGTGTGTGTGTGTGTGAGGGTCACTTGACATCATGAGCTGTACGGTTGTCTGGCTATACCCACGAGGTGCCCATTGTGGACTCCTCTCATGCGGACGCTAAACTGCACCATAATCTTACCCCTTAAAAAGATGGCAACTAGAACCTTTGCCCTTCCCACTATGACACTTTTTAAAAAGGATTTGTTTTTAATTATGTGTAGGTATGCGCATATGGGTGCAGGGGCCACAGAGGCTAGAAGAGTCAGATCCTCCAGGAGCTGAAGTTACAAGCAGTCATGAGTCTTCTGATGCAGCTTCTGAAGTCAAACATCCGCTAGAAGAGCAATACATGTTCTTAACTATGGAGCTACCTCTCTAGCCATGCCCCTCCTCCACCCCTCTTGGCTGCTTTAATTGGCTCCAGGGCACTTCCAAATCAGTGTTGATGCTTGGCTGCCCTATAGTTTAGGGGGTTGTGACAAGAAATAAAAGTTAATATTATTGTTAGAAATCGGAATATTAATAGCCACCTTATTTTTCTTATTTGTGGCTCCACTGTCTATTAAAGTGTACCCAGGAAAATATGATATGAAGACTTCACTACCTCTAGGAAAGAAAAACTAATGCTTTTGGAATATGGCAGGTTTCTAAAATGCTAATTACTGACGTTTTTCCTTAAATTTTACCTTTTATTTTATATGTGAACTATGTATGTATGGCGACCAGAAGATGGCGCCAGATCCCCTGGAACTGGAGTCACAGCTGGTTGTGAGTTGCTATTAGGTGCAGGGAAATGAACCCAGGTCTTCTGCAAGAGCAGCAACTGCTCTTCACCACTGAGCCATCTCTCCAGACCCTAATGGCTACTCTTTTAACATGCAAAGAGAACTGAGGAGCAGAGAAACATGTTCTCTGACCCCTGAGCCCTGGTTAATACTCACTGACTGCTGGGCCCACCTGCATGTGTTCTTGGTGAGTGACAGGCCTATCACATGGATGTTATGGATATTTCCTTCCGAGCTGTTCACAGGCACTTGGGTTTGTCTTTCCACACCGTGAAAAGTGCTGGGTTTAAGTTATGTTTTTTTTACACAGAGTCTTGGGTGACTACAAGAACTAAGAAGAGATAAGGGAGCTGCCATGGGCTCATTCTCTTTCAAGTATTAGGATGAAGGGTGTGATCTTTGTTACACGGCATTACTCTCTTTGGGGCCAGTCACATGCCTGCAGCCTCTCGAGTTCTTCACCTTAAGAATCCAGACAAACCTTGCATAAGATTCGATGACAAGGGTCCCAACCAAGACAGAAAAGGCTGTCTCTGGCTCTTACTGACAAGGGTATCTGACAGGACAGTGCAGGCAGGCTCTCCCAAGCTCTCAGTGACAAGGATGTCTGAATATCTATCTGGGCATGCTGGGCATGGGATGTCCCTACTTTTTTTTTTTTTTTTTTTTTTTTTTTTTTTTTTTTTGTCCCTGACTTTCTGTGGTCATAGCAATAAGTTCCTGGCCTGGGAGACTGAAGTAGGAATTCTACTCTAATTCCTTAAATAACATAAATCTCAGTGCCCATAGAAATGTCTATTCCTGCCTATGACATCTCTGCATGGAGTGGTGGGGTGGTGGTGGGATTCATAGAAGCCTGTTTATTTGGTCGTGTGACATCTCCAGCAGCGCTTCACCCTTTCTTTGCCCAACAATAACACTGAGACTGAGCAGGCAACTTGGCTGGCAGAGCAGGAGCTGAACCCTGAGTGGGTCGGCCCTGGCTCTCAAGCCTCAGGACCGAAGTCCCACTGAACAGGACAGCCCAAACCCTTTTCTGCTCACTTTGTCAGGGACATTTGGCCTGGCTAGGATTGGGAGAGCAGAGCCCTGCACTGATCAGCTTATCTTGGGGTCCTTGCTTTTTGAGTCTGGCCATACACCTCTTGCTATCTTTCGGATTAGTAAAGACAGGTTTTGGTGGCGGTGGTTGGGTGGGGTTTGGTGGGTCTCACTCCATGAGCTGAGGATGTCCAGCATCCCATGGCATCCTTAAGGGTAAAGCAGGTGCCTGGTGATGAAAGCAGAGCTGCAGAAGCAAATGCTTCTCTGCAGAAGGGACAAGCCCAGAAGGGATTCCTACTGCTGTTTGGCTTCCTCTTGGGGTGGGGAAAGAATCATGTTCCAACATTTCCTGCTCACTGTGATTTGAATCCTTTCCAATTTGGGTCACCTGAGCAGGTTTTCTTCCACTCTGAAATGGCGAACCTGGTATTGTCCCCACCATTCCTGCTTAGTGTCTTTCCTATGGTGTGCATGCACATGTGTGCGTATATGCGTGTGTGCGTGTGTGTTCACAAAAGCCTGGTTTATTTGGATCCTCCTGATCCCTGTTACCTCACGAACACCACTTCTTAGAATTACTGTGACCATGGTTCTATGCCAATGGCAGCACTATCGCCCCCATCTGCAGACACCCTTAGCATGAGTTGATGACAACCAACAGCCAAAGGACAGCTTTGAGTCCCACTGACTGAATCCCAAATGGTTTATAAGAAAAGGAAGCCCAAGTCTCATGAGTGGGTGAGAGAATAGGACTGAGGTGGATGGCGAGGGGGCGGGGCCAGTGGTGGGTAAGAAAGGGAGCACATACATGTCTTAAGGACACTTTCAGCTTCCAAGTGTTATCAAGACTTGCACCAATATGACCTATGACCTCAGATGACTCCACTCATCAGGAGCTCATCTGGATATTTGGGGTATATAGTCAACTCAACCTCTCTCTCTCTCTCTCTCTCTCTCTCTCTCTCTCTCTCTCTTCCAGGAAATTCCTAAAGCACATCTCTGAGTATGTCTCTGAGAGTGGGTCCAGAAAGGATTTAGCAGGAGGAACTGTGTCCTCCATGTGGGAATGTGGAAGGTACCATCCCAGGGACTGGGGTGGATGACATAAGAGAGGAAAGGATCAAGCCAGTAGATAGAGTATTTTGTTCTCTCTCTTCCTCCTCTCCCCACTCTCTCTGTGTCTCCCCTCCCAACCTCCTCCTACATCCTCCCTGCCACAGTGGACTGAACCCTGACACTATGAGTCCCCTTGTCCTTTTTCCTCTTCATTGTTTTTCTCAGGCACTTGACCCAGTACAAAAGCCCTAATGTGTGACCCGTGAACTGTTCTTAAGTAGGTGGTGTACAGAGAGTGTATGATAGGGATCAGGCCACTAACCAATGGATGGAGCCATCGCCGGCCGGTGCCTCTGAGGACCTCCGCCACTGTGAGAATACCTTCGGCTCACATGATCCATCCGGTCTCCTCGCCCCATCAAAGCGGGGTTTCCTAAAATCTAGACCCAAGAGAACACCGTGGTTAGATCTGGCCAGCCTTGGAAGGAAAAGAGGAGTTAAAGCCAAATCAATCCGGATCAGAAGCAGAAGCACTAAAGGCAACTAAACGTAGCTTTTAACTGAAAGGTTAGCTGAGTGACCTGGGGGAGGAGCCAGCCAGGCCCAGGAGCCTGCTTTCTACATCAGGGTCCTTTCTGGACTCTGGACTCACCGCAGTGGGGCTGGTATGGCTGGGAGTCAAAAGGAGTCATAGGAGGAAGCTTTTGGTTGATGCTATTGCTCCTGAAGCCAAATCCACTGAAGCAAATTGACTGTGGTTTACAGCTCAGGCTCCATGTCAGTTAAGCCTTCTCCTGGTTTGATTGTCCCACCCTCAAGTGTCACAGTACCAGAGATACACTGCTGTAGTTCCCAAAGTCCCTCACAGATAGAAGGGGTTTGGAGGGTTCTGGACCCTCAGAGGGTAGTGCCTGTAACTATCGGCTTTGATGGTGCCCTGTGGTTAACCTGGGCTCCAGCAGGCCTTCTGTCTAGAGATGTTGATTTCCCGTCTGGACTAAGGGGCAGAACTGACTGAAGGGAAGCAAGTTGGTAAGAATCAGCCTGTTGGTAGCCGTTCCCAGGACTCAGGAGCCAATGGGACAGGTGCCATGGGGTGCAGGCAGGGCCTGGCGTGCACACGTCAAAGAGTGCAAAAATCAGAAGGTGGCTTGCTGCGTTGTTGATGGCCCACCTGTGTGCCCAATGGCAGCTGACCACAGCAGGGGCGCAGATGTTGTAGAGAGGATACAATTACAGAAATGTATGAAGCCTCGGATGACCCCTCCCTGCTGTGTGGTAGACACAGGGAACAGAGATTGGGGTGAGGAAGACTTTGGGAACAATTTGCGAAACTGAGTTTCTTCCCTGGTTATTCTCCGTGTTTTTAAACAGTTATAGATGAAAGCCAAAAGGAAAAAAGGAAAACTTAAAAAGCCAAAACAACAAGGGCAAAAAGCCTTTGATCATACCAACCATCCTCCTTGGGCCCCTAAGGATCATTTTAGGGGGGTGAGGGGTTGTGTGTTTCTCGAGTTCCAGATACTTAGCAGTTCAGCTAACCCTTAATTAAAACTTAGATTCAGTTGTCCTTTAAGTAAAGCAGCCGTAACCATCGCTGATTCTGTTGGGGGAGATTGTTACTCCAAAGCAAGAAAACCTTCAGGATGGTCAAGCAGCTGGGAAGCAATGGGACTGAAGAAATCAAAAATGCAGGGAGAACCAAAGAGAGCGGCCCAGAGAGTCCCCGGATGCACTCCAAAACCCGAACCAAAGGCAAAACCAACAAAAGGATGAGAGCACGGATTGGTTTGGCAAGCGCGCGGGGAGGATGGTTTACTTGACACACCAAAGGGCCGTCTGCCACTCGGGGAGGAGGCTGTGCCAGACGCTCAGCTGCCCTACTGTCGGGCATGGCTGGGCTTTTCCTCCAGACACCCCGAAAATCTTCGTGGTCGCTGGCCTCGTCCCAGCCATCCCTCCTGGGCACGGGCCTCTCCGGGCTGAGTTGGGCGTCATCGCTCCTGATGACGTCACTGGGGTCCACCTGCTCCCCAAAGTCCTCTTCGATGCTGCTCTGTCGGGTCAGCGTCCGCCTCCGGGCCAGCAGGGGCCTTGGGCTTCTCCTACATGGACAGTGACCAGGGCCTGGACTGCACTTGGCCGAGGTGCTCCTGAAACTAAACCGAGATTCTTCCTCCTCACTGCCACAGTCCAAACCACTGTCCGGGCTCCTGGTGGCCGAGCGGCTGAACCGACAGCCTCTGTCTTCCAGAAAGAGATCCTCCATATGGATGCCCGGGCCCCTGTGCTCTGCAGGGAGCCAGGAACCCTGTAGGACTGGATGTCCCCAACAGGACCGCGCCGGCCCACGCTCCATAGCCAACAAGGCCCTGGCTCTGGAGGACCCCATGCCCTGTCTGAGCAGCGGCTCGCCATGCTCCGTGTCCTCCTCAGCTACCTCGGGGATACTGAACAGTCTCTTACTGCGGTGGGGCTGTTGGGGGAACTCGGGCTGCTCCAGGAAAGCGCCTTCCAAACTCCTAGCCTTATGGCATTCCTTGGGGACAGCATGTGTGAGAGAGCGGTGTATGACCAGATATGAGGCGGTGGAGGAAGGAGAGAAAACACACACAGAATTAGTCTTGGCAGGGAGGCAGGGGGGCGCAGCGTGAGGCAGCCTCTGCTCATGGGGGACCTGCAGCATGCCTGCTGGGGCTCTGGGATGGAGCAATGGGTCACGTGGTGGGTGCAGAGCAGAAGGTAAGGGACAGCACACAGAGGAGACAGCGGGACGTCAGGAGCAGACGCCATGCGGGTGAGCCAGAGGGAGAAAAAGGTGGCCCAGATGGGAGGAAACAATGCTCCCAGGCCCTTGCCTGTTCCTATGCTGAGGGGTTCTCCAGAGTAGTGAGGGGAATTTGTCTGCCACTGGGGCTGACTCCCTGCAGCCCAGGGGCAACTGCCATTGAATGCCCAGTGTGGCTGGAGGTGGCCCCACTGTATCCCTGTCTGGTCCTGCGGACTGTTGCCTTCCCAGCACTTAGCGCCACAGCTGATTGCCACCCTCCTTTCCCTTAGCTGAAGCGTACCTGTAGTTTAGTGAATGTCGCCTTAGCAGACCCAGTGCCTACTTGGTGCCTACAAAGGACCAAGGTCCTCTGCCTCTGCACCTAAGATGGATTTATCATATCTGGCCCATCTGGGCTCAGCAGCTGGCACTGAGCAAGCTAGTCTTGAGGTTGCTATGCAAACCCTCCTGCATTCCAGCCTTAGCCTACATTTCCTTGGGCACCGTTCCCTACCAGCTGCAGCCCTCGGCCCCTGTCTATTTCCAAAGGGCATATTTTGGTGCCAACTACTGCTCCATATTCCCCTTTGGGAAGATCTGGCTGACTCTGGGAAAGCTGCTTTTATCCTTTGCTGAGATCTAGGGTTATATCTTATAATGAGTACCCATGATGGCCAGCTGCCCCCACTGGTCTGTGGACACCTCTGACCATGGTGGGGGGGTTGTTTCCTAGTGCAGTCTACTGTACGCTTGTGCCACTGCCCACAAGTGGATGGGCACAGAATCTGCTAACTCATGTATCTTTCTCTTTTATAGCACCGCATTGAAGGATGTTTGGCGCAGGTGTGCTGAGCACTATGAAGGTGAAGGATGATTGCTGAAAAAGAGGGTACCGTGGGGTAGGCAGGTGAGCCGAGCCAGTTGGAGATGAAGGGCCGTGGGCGCTGGTCCCTCCAGGAAACCTGACTTGGCTTAGCCTGTCACTACCATGTGAGACTGTGGGGCTAGTGTGGCCACCACTCCCAACTGCTACTGGCAGTTATTAGGAAAAATTTGAAACCCACACCCATAAGAAGCCCTGTGGGTGAGTGGCACACCCCTGTGGCTACCCTGACCCTAATTCCCCTAGGATAGTGCTGGGCTGTTTATAAGAGGGTGAGGGATGGATGGAGTCACACCTCCTGCTTCACAGCACCCTTGGTGGCCCTTCCTTTGCTAAGCAGTGCTTGGGAGGCAGCTTCTAATATCTTCCCCTGTCCAGAGAAGTGTCTGGAAGGTGCAAAACACAGGTGTATGCCTTTCCCTGACCCACCCATGAGCACTTTCAAGGTGGCTCTTGCTCTGGAACATAGCCCAGGACAGGTAGGAGGCTCAGGTCAGGAGTCTTCAGAAGAGGCCTGTGTGGGACCCACTGCGGGAGGGGCACAGGGAACAGTGTAAGTCATACCATGCAGGACCTCATGGAGGTCCCCAAAGTCCCTGCAAGGACCTTTATGGGTAAAACCTTCATATGGTCCCTATAGAGGCCCTGAGTAGACAGCAGTAATGAATGTTGTCTTCTGTCCGTCCATCATAGCGCAGGATGATCTGCAGAAATCAGCCCTGCAGGCTTCATCACCCCCCACCCCCATTTTGATGAAGTAGCCACCCTTCCATCTCAGATCTCCAGGGGCAGATGGTGTGGACTCTTTCCTGGTATGGGGTTTGGGTGATGGACCCAGGAGTGTGCTGTCCTAGGCCTCCTGTGGCCTCAGTGGCATGGCTCTAGCCCACGTGGAGTCTTCCTCATTCATAGAAGTGTGGGGCCCAGTCCCACACTGCCAGTTCAGTGCTAATCCGGAAGCTGCACCTACTGTGTGAACATGTAAGGCTTGGGCTGGTTCTGTTCTCTTCCCACTACAGTGTTGGCTGTGTCCAGGGGTTCCAAATGGATCCCCCAAATTCCAGTACCCAGACCCTCTTGGCAAAACAGACAGGAGCAGCAGGTAACTCCTGAATGCAACCATAAAACAATCCCAGCAAAAGGGCAGAAGGGAGCATCCCCTAGATTTGGGGCACCCTGTCATGAGCCCAGTGCTCACCTTGAGGGCATTGTGAGAGGTGCCACTGGGCCGGCGTCGGCCCCCATCCTCCAACTGCATCTCTGAGTACAGCTCCTCCTCATCCTCCTCCATGATGTCCGACAAGTCTGACCCCCGGCTGCTCTCTGTGTGGTAATCATCTCCATGGCAACAGTGGGGCTGTGGTCAAAAAGGCACACAGATAGAGCTTTTCCTCTTTTTATTTATTTTTATGTGTATTGGGTGTTTTGCATGTATGTCTGTACACTATATGTGTGCCCAGTGCCTGTGGAGGTCAGAAGAAGCCATTGGCTCCCCTGAAACTAGAGTTACAAACAGTTGTGAGCCACCATGTAGGTGGTGGGACTCCAACCTGGGTCTTCTGAAGGAACTATCCTTAACCACTGTGTATGTCGTCAGCTCCTGACGGGACATCTTGTGCATGCCACAGGCTCCCAGGCTATCCTCCCTGAGTCCTGGACCTATATTTACCAACGTGTAGAGCCCATGGAACAAGGAATGCGGGAAACAGTGCATGCCCAGCTCATCTTGGTGAAGGAAACAAAACCTGACACGAGTTTGTCTAAGCAACAGAGAGAGGACAGCACGGGGTCACCCCACTCTGACAGGCATGAGGATCCTGGACTCTGCAGGAGACAGAGCAAGCGGTATTGGTAAGTCACATCCTATGATGCTCAACTTCCAACCTGTCACTTCTGTACTTCACTAGCTGAACAGAGGCTTAAGCCCAACGTTGCCAGTTCAGATGGCTGAGGGCCAGGGCACCCACGTGTACATGACTACACAGTGTCACACAAGAGGACATGACAGGGCAGGTGGTCACCCGGGGTGACGCTGAGGCTTTTAAAAGAACCATTGGAAAGTAAACAGATGTACATGTGTATGCACATGCACAGACACATGTGCATGTATAGGTCCACATATGAGAACACACATAAAAATATGCTCACATGCACACTCATCCCAATACACATACATGTACTCATACAGAGACACGTGGATGCGTAGGAACACATGATGACATGCATGTATATGTACACACACATGCACATACATTTCTGTGCACATAAACATGTATACAATGATACACAGGAATTCAGTTACATGTACATATGACACATGTGCATAGATACTATATATGAGCACATGAATAAACATACTCATGCGTATACATACCAGACAAGTAGCTATGCGCTCACACACAAGCATACACAGATATACATGAACACACATACATGCACACCCACATAGACACACAGGAACACATTTTCACATGTCCACACATAAACACACATACACATACATACATATCCGTGTACAAAGGTACACACAGAGGCACGCATACACACAGGAGCATACACAAACAGGAACACACACACACACCATACACACCCATACACAGGCATATACACTTCTACACACATGAATATATCCAATAAGCACAAGCACATACACTGCAAATGCATGTGCATACCTGGACACTTATGCCTGGACACACACATGCATATATGAACACACGGGCACACACCCAAGACAGGTTAGGGCAATGTCTTCATAACTTTAAGCGCCTATGCATCCAGCTAAAGGCCTTGCCAGCCAAGGGCTGATGCAGGGGTACACACTCTCACCTGCTTGCCCAGCTCTGACCCTGTCAGGAAGTCATCCACAGATGTACCCCTCCTCTTGACCTCGGGGGAGGCATAGCCATCCTCCTCGTCTGAGTTGGCATATTGCCCAGCACTGCTTCGCTCTAGAAAGAGGCTCCTTTTCTCTAACTTGGAAAGAGAAAGGGACAAAGATGAGCAGGCATATGGGGAAAGGCTGGATGGGGACCCAGGAGCACACACGGCTGTTATCCTCGGCCCAAGTCCTGAGAAGGGCAAGGAGATTCCCAGAGGTACCCTGGAGAGGCCTCACACACACTGAGCCCTGAGGACTCCCTCAGGGTAGACGCATAAAATATGCTGGACTGTGACCCCTTAAGCATGTGGCTCCAGGCTGCTACTGGAGGATGGCTCCCATGAGGTCCAGGTTCCTGGGACCAGCTATTCCCTTCACCTTTCCTCCTCTTCATGAGACCTGGATCACTCTGAGCTTCCCTCAGTGGGAAACTTCTTCCTCCATCGCTCACCTCACCTGGCTTATTTAGACAGTGACCATGCCATTGAAGCAGGAACCCAGGAAGGATCTCTGACCCATCCTAACAGCTACTGGACTCTTCTGGATCTGCTCTGAGGATGCCCTGGGATCCTCTGTTCCTCAGCCATAAGTACCATCCAGTGATTCCAACACAGCTCCAGCCTCACTAAGCCTCAGCGCAGAGATCCCAAGCTCACAAGTTTATAAGTATCAGAAGCCGCTGTTTACAAATCAGATTTCACAGACAGGCTGACCCTCTGGTTTCCTAAAGGGTTCTGGGGCCCTGGGGTCAGGGTAGCCCTGTGCCCTCGTGGGGATACACGGGACTGAACTTATGTTAGAAACATCCTCCCAGGTCCCTGCAACTCCAGTGCTGACCCTTGGCCCTGTATCCTTGCTCTCCTGACCTGGGCCCTGAGAGGAGGGTGCCCCAGCCTTGGCAGACATTTCCAGGGGTCACCATCCTGGCAAGGCCCACAGAACAACCCGACACCAAGAGGGTCCTGCCAGTAGGTCCTGCTGCCTCCTTGGTGGAGAAACTCTAACTTGCCCCAAATATCTGGGAGAAATGGGAAGGTCCTGGGCCAGTTCAGTCCTGGGTCCTACTCCCCCAGTAGTGGGGAAGGGGTACCCTATAGGTGACTTAGTAGGTGCATTATCATTGTCCAAACCTCACCCAATCTCCACAGTCACAATAGCCCCTCCCCAGCAATATACACACATATACTCAGGCAATGTATATGTATATGAAAGTTGCAATGAAAGAACAGGCCCTGTCCAGTTCAGGACAACAGTCCTAGGCTGAGGTCTAGAGTGCTCTCTGGTAGATCTGTCTCTACCTGCCGGGCACAGGGACAGGTCATACCCCCCCACCAAGAGCACGGGGTCCAACCTACTAGGAAGACCCAACTTACCCTGCTGGTTTCAGCCACCCTCTGTGCAGCCTCACGGGCCATGGCCTTGGCAACGGTGGTGGACACAGGGGCTCCTTGTGGCTGAGGGAGGATCCGGCTGGGTGAGGGTGACCTTCTGCCTGGGCCAGCGCTGTGCATGCCAGGTGGTTCCAACATGTGGCCATGTGCGGGGCCAGGTGGCCGGCTCTGCTCCCAGGACTCGTCCACTTTGACGTGGGGACCCAGGTGTTGGTCTTTGGTATCCAGGTCACTTGCTAATGGCTTTGGTGGGGGAGCAGTCCTCGGGTGGGGGGCTGGAGGCACCAGGAGGTCAGGGGGGATGGCTGCGAGGGCAGAATCCATGGACTCCCCCTGTGCAGACAGGGTGCGCACACTCACGGCCTTGGCCTCCAGGCTCCGCAGCCGGACCAGCTCCACTGCTGTGCCGTCTGCTGTGGGGGCGATGACCTCAGCCACCTGCACACAGAGAAAGCCATGTCACAGGCTGTCAGCATGTGTTGACCCAGCAGTGACCTCTCCTGAAGCCAGACATCTGGCAGAAAAGAGCCAATATCTTGAGCCCAACATCTGGCTCAAGTCATTCATAGAGCTAACAAAACCAAAGAGTCTCTGGGAGTCCAGGACCCAGGTAGGTTTTGAGATCAATGAAGCATGGCTTTCTTCTTCCGTCTCTAGACCAGATGCAGGGTTCCACAGGGATCTGAAGGCGATCTTGCTTACTGACACAGCTGTAGGGAGGGGATCAGGGGGTGGCTTCCTGTACCTGTAAAGCCTACAGCCTATAAGAGGTGAATCATGGGAGAAATGACTGGGGCCCTCACACCCAAGTTAGGCAGCCCAATCTGTCACTGGGAGGAAGAGCGGGGTGGCAACAGTTGTAGGGGGTTGAATAGGAATGGGCCTCCCTAGGTGCTTATATCTGAATGCTTAGTCACCAAAGAGTGGCACTATTAGTGGGTGTGGCCTTGCTTGAGGAAGTGTGTCACTAAGCATAGGTTTTGGGGTTTTAGATGCTCAAGCCAGGGCCAATGTCTCTCTCTCTTCCTGTTTCCTTCTGGTCCCGATGTATGATGTAGAACTCTCAGTTACCTCTCCAGCACCATGCCTGTCCGTGTGCCTCCATGTGGGATAATAGACTAAACCTCTGAATGTAAGCAAGCCCAATTAAATGTTTTCCTTTATAAAAGCTGCCGTGGTCATGATGTCTCTGCACAGCAATAAAAGCCCTTTCTAAGACGGCAGTGGGCAGATAAACAGCAGCTTTGCAGAGCCTTCCTCAGGTTAGAGTTTCTGCTCCATGTGCCAGGAAAGGGGTGGCAAGCTAAGATGGTGGGTTCTCCACTTGGGGACACCGGAGACACAGCTATTTCTCAGAGTCCAGGTCTGCTCCCCTGCAAACGCAAGATTGCCTGGGTGGGTCTTAACTTGCTAACACATAGTCTCTGAAAACTGGCAAGCCTGGGAGCCTGATGCTGCTGAATTCAGTGTGGAGTGGAGCAAGGCAGAGGTGAGGGAGGCAGAGAGGACACTGGACCCAGGTGGAACCAAAACAGGATGGGACTTCCTCATTCTCAGATCTGTGGCAGACAGTCCCCAGAGTGAAGGCCCGGCTGGCAGAGACTTGGAGCTGGAAGAGCCTCAGATTCTCCCCTGAGAATCTGCCCCCTCCTCCTTCCCCAAGCCTACCCCTGCACAGTAGAGCCTCGCATCCCATGCTCACCCTCTGCCCTTTGGCATACACTCCATATCCTGTGACATTCGCTCCATTGGACAGCCCAGTGGGAGTCAGCACGGGGGGCTTCCAGGAGACCTGAACAATGGCAGCTGTGGCCCCAGCTTGGACGGTGACATCTTGGGGTGGGGCTGGGGGGCCTGGAAGGAGAGAAGGGACAGATGCTGTCAGAGCATGGTCCTTGGGCTCTGTCACACCTGGAAGAGGAGCCATCCATATGGTTGACAAGGAAGAAGAGAAAGGAACATAGAGCCAAGGATGTAAACAGTAGATTGGAGGTAGTGAAGGCGAGCACTCAGCTCGATGCCCATGGAAGCTGTGCTGCTTCCCAGCCTTGGCATCTATTCATCTGCATCTAGGGGAGGACCTCTCTGTGCCTCTGAGAAGCCTGCCCTTGTGCTCCAATTGAATGGAGCTTCCTCTGCCAAGGGGCTAGGAAGCCAAGTAGCCTGGGATGGCTCCAGAGGAAAGATACCTTTGACACACCCCTCTTCCCTTTTCTTACTCTCTTACTCCTTCTCCTCCTGACTGTTGCCACCCGCCGCCTTCATGCTAATCAAACTCTAGAGACAGCAATGTTTGACCTCAAACCACCCATCAGACTATTCTATGGAACTGGGAAAACTCACATAGAAAAAGCCCAGATACTGCAAGTCTCCAGACTGGTGGCTTCCTTGTGGACTGACATCATGTGAACCATGCTCACTGCATCTCAGAAAAAAAATATGTCCAGAGCCACTAATTCAGGTCATAGGTAAGTACTGGCCAGGTCTTCAAGCCATTTCAGTGTTTGTAAGGTAAAGTCCATCTGCCCTCAGACACCAAGGACAGAACATTTTTTACTCTAGACTTGGGGTGCAGTTTCTCACCTCTTCTTGACTGAGAGTCTGGAGAGCTTCATTTAGGAAGGAATGTACTCATAAGCTCAAGAGGAAGAAGGCCAAACATGTCACAAACCTGGCTAAGGCATCCCAGAGGAGGATAGCACTCACCGGGGAATGTCCACATGCCGGCCACCCTGTGTACTTTGTATGCTATGTATTTTTGACCCTCACCAGAGTCCTAGGACTTCTGTACATCATTTCATACTGATATTATAAATGGTGTCTCCAACATCATTTTGTAAATGAGGAAACTGAGGTTCAGAAAATCTGCTCTGCTGCCTAGGGTTAGAAGCTGGATCCTTCCCTCCATAGCATGTACCTGTGGCACAGGTCTATGTTACTCTACTGAAGCAAAGGTCTCAGAAGCGCAGCCTGGATCAGAGTCCATTTTTCCCCAGTGGCTCATGAGTGACCTTTGTCTAAGGAAGGTGCATTCAGAATGAGCTTCCAAAGCCCTTCTTTGAGTAGTACTCTGACGGTAGCAGTAGGAGTGACAGCTGACTCACCACAGAGACAATGGCAGGTCAACCAAAGGTGGAACGGCATCAAAACAAATCATCCAGAACTCAGTTTCATAAGAGGATATATTTGAACAATGAAGGCAAATAGTGTGAGTTACTTTAGATAAACAAAAGCATGAGGAATTCTAAAGGAAACTTGTCGGGGTTCAAAGGAGACAGCAGGTGGAAACTAGGGCTGCAGAAAAGAAAACCAAAGTGCATTGTAAGTGGCATTTGCATTAGGAAACAGAGAAGGCACTTTCTAAAATTCTCCCAAGAAAGCATTATCTGAACGGAGAGAAGAGAAATGTATTCGGGGCTGTGAAGCGTCATGAGCTGTTTTAGCTTAAAAAAAAAAAATGGTTCTGGAAGTGAGGTTGCCTTCCACTATCTCAGATCCAAGCATGCTTGGCTCAAAATCTCCCTAAAATTCCCCTGAGGATCAGGCTGACCTGGTTCCATAACAGGGAGAGAGAAAAATTGCTCATTGCTAAGGGATTAAAGGCACTGTGCCGTGTGAACAGGTGGAAGATAAACCATTTCCAGCAAAGCTTACTGTTTATCCTACACAATAAAACTGTCTGAGGGGAGGGACAGAGAGAGAGAGAGAGAGAGAGAGAGAGAGAGAGAGAGAGAGAAGCTGGGGGTGGGGCTCAAACACCGAGAAAACTCAACCCAGAAATCTAGCCAGCTGCCTCAGTTTCCCCTGTTGATTTCTGTTGGTTGGATGCCTGCGAGTTCTTGGTTTGACAAACTTACCTTTGTTCTTCCCTCAGTCCGGCTACTCCAGTCACCTAGGCTGGATGCCCTAAGTGTCCAGTTTGGTGATGCGTTTCTACATGTCTGCTTCTCTCTATCTGCCGCCTACATAACAAACTCATTCAAAACTGAAGGTGCTTCCCAGGTCCCCCCTCCTTCCCTTCTACCTTTTCTCTCCCCATCTCCCTTTACCCCCATCCCACCCCATCCCCAAGATCCCATTTTCTCCCCGGAAATTTGGTCTACTTCCCTTAGCCAAGAGGACAACTATATGTTTTTCCTTGGGTTCACCTTCTTACTTAGCTTCTTTAGGTTCACCTCTTGTAGACTCCGTGGTCCTTATTTATGGCTAGAAACCAATTATGAGTGAGTACATCCCATATTCATCTTTTTGGGTCTGGGACACCTCACTCGGGATAGTGTTTTCTATTTCCATCCATTTGCATGCAAAATTCGAGAAGTCATTGTTTTTTACCGCAGCGTAGTACTCTAGCGTGTATATATTCCATACTTTCTTCATCCATTCTTCCATTGAAGGGCATCTAGGTTGTTTCCAGGTTCTGGCTATTACAAATAATACTGCTATGGGAGCACGGAACCACAATTCTTAGTTAAGGGAGCCAGTTTAGGGTGGGCAAGAGACTTGACCCTAGAGGGGCTCCCTAGTGCCCAAGATGAGGTTCCCAGTTAGTTCCTTGGGCAGCTGAGGATTGGGAACCTGAAATGACCCTATCCTAGAGCAATACTGACGAATATCTTGCATATCATCTTAGAATCTTCATCTGGTGATGGATAGAGATAGAGACAGAGACCCACACAGGAGCACTGGACTGAGCTCCCAAGGTCCCAAGGAGGAGCAGAAGGAGGGAGAACATGAGCAAAGAATTCGGGACCCCGAGGCGTGCATCCACCCACTGAGACAGTGGAGCTGATCTACGGGGAGCTCACCAAGGCCAGCTGGACTGTGACCGAAAAAGCATGGGATAAAACCGGACTCTCTGAACATGGCGAACAATGAGGGCTGATGAGACACCAAGGACAATGGCAGGGGGTTTTGATCCTACTTAATGTGCTGGCTTTGTGGGAGCCTAGCCAGTTTGGATGTTCACCTTCCTAGATATGGACGGAGGGGGGAGGACCTAGGACTTACCACAGGGCAGGGAACCCGGACTGCTCTGTGGACTGGAGAGGGAGGGGGGGAGAGGAGTGGGGGGAGGGGGAGAAGGGTGGGAGGAGGGGGAGAAGGGTGGGAGGAGGGGGAGAAGGGTGGGAGGAGGGGAAGGGAAATGGGACGCTGGGAGGAGGTGGAAACTTGTTTTTTGTTTATGTTTTTTTTCTTCTTTTCGCAATAAAAAAAAACTGAAGGTGCAGCTATGGTAACCATTCTACAGCCTGTATAGAACAGGCCATTATAGCATTGCAAAAGCAGAGTCTGTAAAAGCTAAATCAAAAGGGACAAAAGGAATTACATTATCATTTAAGGCAATTTATAGTATGTTGTGTATATGTACATAAAAATCATCTTTAAAAAGTAATACTGTGTGTTATTTCCCCCAAAAAAAGTCAATTGTAAAAAGAAAATAAAGTATTAAAAAATAGTCAACCTGTGCCTGGAAAGCACTGTGGTGGGTGGGGGTGAAGTGGCTGAGGTGGATTTGATCAGAATATGCATGCATATGTTTTTTTTTAAAAAAAATAGTTAAAAGAAAGAAGGAAGAGGTCAGTAACGACAGAAAGAGCAGATAGGACGGGTGCAGAGAGCAAAAATGGAGACTTAAGTCTTATCAATGATGAAATGTAAAACACACATTCCGGGTAAAAAGCAGAGGCTATCACACTATGGCAACTCAAAGATCCCACTGCATGCTACCTATAAAAGACAGGTTTAAAGTATAAGGACTCAGAGAATTTGGAAGTAAATGTTGGGAAATAGGATGTGTAGATTCTAGCTTATGAAACCTAACAACCACATGAACATCAGACAAAACAGACTTAAAGACCACCAGGGCCAGAGAGGATTATTGGTTATGAGAACATGTCATTGAGGAGAGCTCACACTTTCAAATACATATGGAACTGGTAGAGAAAGCCCAAAATACATAAAGCAAAAACCAAAGTGAGAGACAATTATTGTCTGTAACTGATGGGTCAGACGAGCAAAGCCCAGTGAGAACACGGGGCCCTGAGGAAGCTGCTAAGTCATTTGACTGTTGTCAAGGTTCCCCAGGGCTGCTGGAACTACACCAGGAATATTCACCAGGGCAGACAATATCCATACAGCCTTCAACACCTCTGGATTCACACAGGAAACTGTACCCAACCCTGAAGCAAATTGGAAACCAGTAATAGTAGTGTGTTTTCTTTTCTTGACCATGGAATATTTTGACACTAAGCAGTCTATTCATAACCAGGGTTATGAAGATTCTACCTGGAAAATCAGAATATACTTAACAATAGCGAAAAAGAACATGCTGAGAGCTGTGGGTTTGCATGTCTAAATATTTATATTAGAAAACAACGGTTTTCAATTAGTTATCTCAATTTTACCTCAGAAGCATGAGCCAAAACATAAGAGTGAGGCAAAGCCCAAAAAGGAGGACAAAGTGATATAAAGCCACGAAAAATAGAACTCAACCAAGCCAAACACTTCAGCTTTGAATCCATTAGTGAAGTAACAAATGCAGTACAATTCTCATCACTAAAGTGAGGCAGCATAAATTTCGAACAGGGATTCAAGACAGTTAAAAGATAATTTAGCTGGGCATGGTGGCGCACACCTTTAATCCCAGCACTAGAGAAGCAGAGGCAGGTGGATCTCTGAAAGTTCCAGGTCAGCTAGCGTGATAGGGAAATTCCTTGAAATACCACACTTGGCCCATGAGGCCTCAACCCTACACAAAGAGCAACAGGTAACCAAGGAATGCCACAAGTGGGAGAAATAGTCTTCTCCAGGGAAGAGCACGCCGGTTGGTTATCCAGTACCATATAAGTAACATACAGACTGAGCAGGTTGTATTTAGGATGTGTGTGTGTAGGCATACATATATGCCTATATGTGTCTCTCTGCATGTATAACATGTAACATGTAATAGCAATTAATGGGAAATAGAGGTTATGAATTTGAAAAAAAGAGCAGGGAGAGATATATAGGATGGTGTGGAGGGAGGAAAAGAAGGGAGGGATAACATAATTGTATTATAAACTTAAAGAAAAAAATGTAGCTAACCCAAACTGACAAATGAGAAGACACAAAAGCTAAATAACCCTGTGTCTATTAACTACCTTAGGCCTGAAACTTTCAACATTTCTTCACAGAAAACCATTGGTCTGCGTGGCTTTCACTGCATCTATCAAATGTTAAAGAGAGCTAATGGTAATGCCACAAAAAAAAAAAAAAACCTGCACAAGAACCCATGGGAGACAGGATTCTCTAGTCACTGTGTGAACCCAGCAGAGGCCTGGTACCCAAACCAAAACACATTGCAAGAAGACTGTACATGAGCATCCTTCATGCACATAGATGGAAAACTCCCCAATGAGGCTGGAGAGGTGGCTCAGTGATTAAGAGCACCCGCTGCTCTTCCAGAGGACCTGAGTTCAGGTCCCAGCACCACAGCAGGTAGGTTCCAGCTTCCGTGGCTAACTGCATACACGTGGCTCACATACCCATACAAACACACACATGTGTACATGTGCATGTGCTCACACACATACTCATAACTGAAAATAAAATAAATCACTTAAAAATAAGGCTCACCCACCCACAAACACAAAATTGAACCCAAAAAGTATGAAATAACTGAATATTCAAAAGTAGCATCATCACCACATTAACTGAATAAAGAATGATCATAACATGAAAAATGGAGAGATTATCAAGATTGAAAATTTAATTCAATCTTGATAAAAACTCTGGGAACACTGGGGATAGAAAGGAAGTGTCAAACTCTGATGAAGAGCAATGTTCTACCTTTCTTTCTGTGGTTGTGATAAACACTGATGAAAAAGACCAACTTGGATAAGGAACGGGTAGGTTTATTTGGCTTATACTTCTAGGTCTCATCCCATCACTGAGGGACTTCATGGCAGGAACTCAAGCAAGAACTTGATGCAGAAGTCACAGAGCACAGAGGAACACTGATTACTGGCTGGCTCTCTGGCTCATATTCAACTAGCTCTCTTACACAGCTTATAGCTACGCCTAGGGAATGGTACCTCCTGCAGTGGGCTGGGCCATCTTATACCCATTAACAACCAAGACAATCTCCCACACACAAGCCCACAGACCAATGTGATCTAAGCATCTCCTCAAGGCCCTCCTCCCATATGAGTCTAGACTGTGTCAAGTTGACAGTTAAACCTAACTAGAGTTATGTGTAACTAGTTAGGGTTCCTGTGACCAATGGCCAACAATAAACAATTCTACAGTTTTCTTCATCAGAGTCAAAAGCCAGCAACAAGGCAATGGTGGCCAGCAGGAATCATGAGCCAGTGGCGATGCTTTTCTAGATTAGAACTCTGTTGCAATTAAAGGACCCATTGTAATTGCATGGGAAGACACTAGCAGGGACAATCACTTCTCTCACCAAGTTCTCCCTTTACTAGGAATTCATTTCACTCTCAATTCCAGAACATCCCTCCTAGGCAGGCTGCAGAAATAGTCCCACAGTAACAGGGCCAATGGTCACTTCTTTACCTCTTCCCTTAACCAGTGACCTATACATGGGTGTGACCAAGTTTTTATGACGTACTTTGGTTTCTTTCTCATCTTCTTCCTGAGGATGGTCACACTGGGTTGACAGACACCATCCAGCCTTTCTTTTATTCTTCTCTCGGACATACAAACACCCTCGAGTGTATATATGCAAGTGTGTGCCCTGCACTTGTGTGGGCTGCCTCAGCCTTAGACACCTACTAGGATGCACATAGCAGCCACCAATATCGCAAACACTCCAAGACACTGAAGTGACAACTCACTAACGTAAGAGCACAGGGTCCTATCTATACCAGAGACCTCCAGACACCTGATGTGCCCTGTCCCCAAGAGTATTGGAGAGGATGAGAGGGAGCACACATTCTCCAAGTTACAGCCAAGAAGGCAGAGGAGTCAGGTTTGCCCTGTGGTGGCTTCAGTAGACTACTTCATCTTCTGTACCGTTCATCAATATTTATTTATAACCAAAACCAAGAGAAAAGGACAGCAGTAAAAGCATGGGCTCTTCAACTCATGATCCCCCTTGTGTTATTAGAGGAGGTATGAGGGGCAGGGTGTGACTTTCCAGTCCCAGAGGTGGCCCTGTTGCCCTCGTGTCTATTACAGGACAGCCCCTGGCAGATCAAGTGCTAAGGACACATCCTCAGATGCAAAGGACACATCCCCAGATGCTAAGGACACATCCCAGATGCTAAGAACACATCCTAAGATGCTAGGGACACATCCCAGATGCTATCCAAGAGCCAACTCTAAACCCACGAGCAGGTATCCATGCTCTGAACTTCCCATGGGGATCTGAAGGTTTTCAAGGATAACACAGACTCCTAGAGTCACCTCCTCTTGCCCTTCTCTACCCATGCAGGGTGTGCACTGGCATCCTTTCATTATAGAACCCCCCTGAGGATATGGCTCACCTGCAGGCAGTGTGGAGAACTCCACACAGGCCTCCTTTTTCTCCCTCTGCTCCAGGGGCAGCTGCCAGGGCATCTGGTGGGGCTGGGCCAAGACCTTCACCTTGTAAGCCATATTAGGCCTGAGGTTGAAGAACTGGTACTTGTACCTGGTGGCCTTCACGATGTCCAGTTCCTCCTCGTTGAGGAAGATGACGTGGCTGTAGTTGCTGTTGGTAGGCAGCCAGGAGAGCTGAGCAGAGATCTGTGTGATGTTGTCCACACGTAGCTGGGATGGCGCTACGACTACATCCTTGCCCACCAGCAGCGTGCACTGTAGCTCGTCCGAGTTGCCCCGGCTTGTGACGCACTGCACGGAGATGCGGTAGGTGCAAGCGGCTGTGTTAAGTTTTTCTATCAATGCCTTGGTTCTCCTACCCAGAGCAAGGCTCATGCGTGTCTCCTTGTCTACCAGCACATTATAACTGCTCACGGTGCCCCAGCCGGGTGGTACAGCAGGGGGCTCCCAGCCCACGATGACACTTTTGGCAAGCTGTTTGATAAGGGTGATTTTCCTAGGGTAAGGCACAATGTCTTCTCCGATGTCATCGATGCTCATGTCCAGAGTCCCCCCACCATTGTCGGTGACGCCCGAGTCCACTTGAGTTGGGGAGTGAAGATGAAGGATACTCTCATGCTCAAGGCTGATGCCAGAATGATTGAGAAAGTTCTGGTCCTGCTCACTCCCCAGAGTACCAGCCAGCCGTGACTCATTGTCCTGGATAAAATCCACAAAGTTGGAGGGCACCAAGCCCCTCTGCCCATCCAGCAGCTCCCCTGTTGGATATAAGAACAGATATCACTCACCATCCCCCAGGACCCTGGGCCCCACAGCACTGGCACATAGCAAAGCATCTCAGGTAGTCACATGCTTATCCCCTCCATACCCTCTGTCTGCAATAACCCCATCCATCACCAAGTTTGATTTCCTTAGCCAGAGCTATGAGAATCTGAGTGTACATACCAAGCACACGCTGGTAGCAGGGAAGCTGTTCAATAGGGATTAAAAGCTCATGTTGACTGAATGTCCAGCACTGGGAAAACCCCAGCACACAGTTGGTGCTCAGTAAATATCAGGATAAACAAACATGTCAAATCCATGGTTTTGGGAGATGAACAAATATCTATCGTTTTTGATCATATGATCGATCATGTGAATAGGGATCTGGATAAATCACCAGAGCACCTATTATCCACCTGATGTGAGATTAAAAACACGGAATCGGTTGTCAAAGTGTCAGAGATAAGCAGGAGATGTGGGATTCCCCTCTGGATGCTGTGAATACCATTGGTTAATAAAGAAACTGGCTTGGCCTCATAGGGTAGAACAGAGCTAGGTGAGGGAAACTAAACTGAATGCTGGGAAAAAGAAAGCATGGAGCCACTGCCGGATACAGACGTGCTAAAACTTTACTGGTAGGCCACGACCTCATGGTGATGCACAGATTAATGGAGATGGGGTTAAACTAAGATGTAAAATGTAAGAGTTAGCAAATAAGAAGCTAAGCTAATGGGCCAAGCAATGATTTAAATAATATGGTTTCTATGTGATTATTTCAGGAGTCTGGACAGTTGGAAGATGAACAAGGGACCTTATTACAACAATTAGGGTTGTCATTAATTTGTGTGGCATAAGCAAATGCTATACAGGTGACTTTTTGTGGAGGGTGGCCTTTTTTATTCTGGAATTCAGTTGAATTCTGTGTGTGTATGTGTATGTGTGTGTGTGTGTGCGCGAGCGCGCTCTTGGATAAATGGGGCTCACATGGATGCCAGCAGTCAAAGGAGACTATGTAGAAGAGCTAAGGACTCCAGCACACACACACACACACACACACACACACACACACATACACACACACACACACACACACACACACACACACACAAAGACCATTTATCATAGCATACCTTCAAAGAGAGGCCAGGTTGCCTCAGGAGACTGGGGCACCATGACCATTGGATTTTCCCCTACCCAGATCTCCCTGCCTTAGAGGACCTGTGACATGCAAGTCAGCCACCTAATTAGGGTTTGTATTCTGTTCCCAACCTCTACTTAGGGTATAGTCTTGAGGCAGTCAATCCTTGGCACCAAAGACAGTCCGGTGCATGGAAGTAATGATGGTGATGATATTGGTAATAATGATGGAGGTCATAGTGTTGGTGGTGGTGAGGATGGTTGTGGTAGTGGTAATACTGATAATATGGTAGTGATGGTGATATGGTAATATTGCTGACGATGATAATGGTGGTGCTGGCAATGATGAGAATGATACTGGTGGTAATGATGATGGCGGTGATAATAATGGTCATGATGACAATGGTGATTAGGATAGTGGTGATGTTGATGGGGACCATGATGGTGGTGGTACTGGAGATGGAGGTGATAAGGGTATTTATGATGGTGGGGATGATGGGGATGATGATGACAGTATCTAACATTTACTGAGCTATAGTCATGTACAAGGCTACATTACAAGCACTTCCTAGCAGTCAATCCATCTTCCAGACAGAAAAGTGAGAGCTATCGCCGTTCTGCAATGGAAAAGATTGAGCCACAGAGAATAGAAGCAAGTCCCACTATCATACAGACTATCAAAACCTGAGTCTGGAACCCATTTGAATGAGGCCCTTGGAACCTTTTAGTGGGCACAGTGAATGATGGGAAAGTTTCAGGGACTTCAACCAGGTCATCTGGCAGTCCCACTGGGCATGCTGTTGACCCTAAGGTGAGATCTGCTGGGGCTGCACAGCTAGGGAGAGGGTTGTACACTGACTTGGCCTCAGCTTATAATGTCACAGCAGCAATGCAACCTCCTATAAGTGGGCATCCAGAAAGTGAGTCCCGGAGTTCCCATATACTCTGAGAAGCAACACAAGCTCACGCAAGAGAAGACTAGCTCAACAAAGGTCCCTTCCTTTCAGAAGACTAGGACAAGACCAGGCTTTCCCACAGAGCAGAAGGGCCAGGGGATGGACAACTTCCATCTAGAATCAGAAAGCAGGGTCTGGAGAGATGGCTCGATGCTGAAGAGCATGAGCTGCTCATTCAGAGGACCTGGGTTCGATTCCTAGCACCCACACCATGACTCAGAACCACCTGCAACTCTAGTTTCAGGGGATCTGATGTCCTCTTCAGGTCTCCACAGGCACTGAACACATGTGGTGCTCAGACATACATGTAGGCCAAACATCCATACACATAAAATAAGAACAAAATAAAACCAGAAAGCTGACTGTGGGCAGCAGCACCATTGTCAGGCTAAAAGGCAATGAAACTGAGGCCTTCTGGGTAGACAGAGTCCAGGTTATTTCTGCAGATTCTAGTGGTGAGTAGGATGGGAAGGGAGTGTCAGGGTATGAGGCTGGGCCCCTGAGCTAACAAGAGTCTTGAGGCCTCTGAGAATGGGAAAATCACACTCCATGAGGTCACGTGATGGCTGCACCATCAAGGACACAGATGGGAACTTTGGAGAACATAGTGCCCCTTAGTATTCACCAATCCCCTGTCCTCAGAATGCGGAAACTACATGATGGGGAAACCCACAGAGACAGATGACCTGAGCTCATGGGAGCTCATGGACTCTAGACCTACAGCCAGGGAGCCTGCATGAGACCGACCTAGGCCCTCTGCATGTGGATGACAGTGTGTAGTTTGGTCTGTTTGTGGGGCCCCTAGCAGTGAGACCAGAATCTGTCCCTAGTACATAAGCCAGATTTTTGGAACCTATTCCCTATGGTGGGTTGCCTTGCTCAACCTGATGCAAGAGAGAGAAGCTGGTCCTGCCTCAACTTGGTATGCCAGGCATTGTTGACTCCCATGCAAGGCCTTACGCTTTCTGAGGAGTGGATGGTGGGGGGTAGAAAGGAGGTGTATGGAGGGAGCTGGAGGAGATAAGGGAGGGGAAACTGTGGTTGGAATGTAAAACTAAAATTTAAAAAAAAAGGTTTATCTGTATAGAACATGTTCAGAGTCTACAGTCTGATTGTTGTTGGTAGGGATTTTCATTGTGTGTGTTAGAAGCCATCTAGGAAGGAGTCCCAGTGCGCAGGAGGTACCCAGGCTATGTGCAAACACCTCACGATTTTAAAAGGGCCTCAAGCATCCTTGAGGTTGAGTGTCGACCTGTTCCCCATGGATAATGAGAGGTGACAGCAAAGCATCTATCAGAGTCAGTGTCAGACCGCAGCTGCCCAGGAGCTCTGCCAAGATGAACACTCAGGGTTCCCAAGTGCCAGCCAGCTACTGCCATTAACACTTGGAAAGCCAGCTCCACTGTCCTGGCAATCATCACAGAGGGAGACTGGGACCTCTGAGGATAGGGAGCGACAGAACAGAGAGCTAGCAGCCAGGAGCATAAGGGAACCTGGCGCGTCTCCCAGGGTCCGGGCAGGCTGGTCTTCTGCCTGGAACAAGCCAGTGCCCACCCACTGAAGCACATCCACAGACCTTCATAGAATCCATCCTCATCCATGTCTCCATAGACGTAGAGGTACTTTCCCGCCGTGAGAGGCAGCTCGGCTTCCGGGTTCTCATTGGGCCCATCAAAGGGGTTGTAGCTGTGGGAAGAAGCAGTTTGCATGTTAGTGGCCTGGCCATGGTCTGCCAGTATATGGCTCCTTACACCTGTTATATGTCAAATGGCGACACAGCTCACTTAGGGAGATCCTATGTCTCCTCTTCAGCCTCCTCTGGCTGGCTCACACCAATGGTTAAAGTTGATTCTGAAGCCACTGAGAGCTCTTTGAATCTGAGGACATCTTGTCCAGACATCTTGCTCCCATGTGTCTCTTTCACCTGAACTATGCATTTCCAAATTAGTGAGCTACTACGAACAGAGCGAAGGCTGTTGCTTTTGTTTTTTTGTTATTTATTTCTTTATGTGTATGTGTCTGGGTGTGTATATGTGCACATGTGTGTTCAGTATCTGTGGGAGCCAGAAGAGGGCACTGGATCCCTTTGAACTAGAGTTCCAGGTGATTGTGAGCTGCCTTATGTGGTTACTTGGAACTGAACCTGTGTCTGCTGCAAGGGCATTCAGTGCTCTTGACAGCTGAGCAGCCATCTCTCCAGTCCAATTATGTTGTCTCTAAACAAAGATTAGCTAACTGACGTAGAACAGCATTGCACATACTCCTTACCGTTTTCTCCACCTTACTATGTAGGATACTGTATTTCTACCCCACCAAGTCTGCCATTGCCTTTTTAGTTTAAGTATAGTAGCCCACTGTTGAGGTCACCAAACTTTATGGAACTGTTTTTCTAATGTCAGATGTAGACACTGCTTCTACCTTCTGACTAACAATGCATTCAGTGTCCTAGGTAATGTCTTGATAACATATCTTTGAACACTTGTACAAGAAAAGACATTCTAAAAACTGCATTTGCTTGATCAATGGTATGCTCTAATGAAGACTTCTAAGATATGGTGCCTGGGACTTTTGTAGAGGGAAGAATCAGAGGCATCAGTGGAGGAGGTCTCCCCTGTGGCATTCTGTTTGGCACTTGTTGTGTTCCCCATAAAGATCTGCCACAGTCTCAGCTTCTGACCTCTGTGAATGTGGTCTCATTTGCCAAGAAGTTCCTACACGTGTCACCCAGGATATCACACTGACCAGGGTGGACATTGATGCCTGAGACATGGGAACACACCTAGAAGAGGAGGCCATGGGAAGGGGGAGACAGAGCCTAGAGAGATACAGCAGCAAACCAAGAGCCCTGGGGCCACCAGAACCTGAGAAAGATCCAAGACCCTCGGTCAGAGTCTGCCTGGGCCATGGCCATAGGGTACGTTAATTCAGCTGCTGACCTCTGGAGCTGCGAGGGAGCAAGCTCCTGGGAGCTCAGCCTGAGACACAAAATCACGGCAGCTCCGGAGAACAAAGTGTGGTCTCACCCTGTACACTCCCTGCCTCTCACCTGCTTCTTCTGCCCCAGCACTCGGGGTGGAGGTGTGGCGTCACATCCCTACCTGTAGCGGGCGACACACAGGTGCACCTTCCCCGAGCTGCTTTGCTTGGAGTTGTTAGAGTTCCGGTCATTGTCCATCTGTGAGGAGTGATTGTGGTTTACAGTTGGTGATAATAAAGGCTACATGTCACACACTCACTCACACACACACACACACACACACACACACACACACAGTGATACAACACCTTCCCTGGTGACACTCAGGAAATCTGCCTGCAGCCACACTGGGCTTTGCTAGGAAAGTAGCCCAGTCTGTGAAACTCTCATGTAATGGGAATCACCTCCATAGACCTTCGCTGGAATCCTAGCCTGAACATCAGCAGAGACTTGGGTGGCCCCCCACTGCTGTAGCCTAAGACACCAGAATGTCATACCAAGTAGCTTGTGGAAGACAGAGGTGACCACACCTTCTGCTTTCAGAGGGCTCTTGCTGTGGAGGACCCCATTTGTCATCTCCAGGGGCATTCGATAAACCATGGAGATCCACAAGAAAGGAAAAAGTAGGGATCCTCTGGATATGTGTTTTGAAAATCCCCAGCTGTGGGATTCTCCACTGAGGCAATAAGCCAAATCCAGCCAAATTAATGAGACTGGATTTAATCTGAGCAAAGCAAGTCCTGGGTGATTCTCAGGGTAAGAAAATAGGAGAAAAATCACATGGCAAGGCTATGAGCCAGGTCTCAAATATCCTGTCGGTGTCTAGGTTCTCTGGGACTGTGATCTGTGGGCTGGTTTTCTTTTGCTTTATGTTTAAAAACCACTTATGAGTGAGTACATGTGATAATTGTCTTTCTGGGTCTGGGTTACCCTACTCAAAATGATGTTTTCTAGCTCTATCCATTTGCCTGCAAAATTCAAAAGAGATCTAATCTACATGGGAAGGAGAAAAAGACAAGATCTCCTGAGTAAACTGAAAGCATGTGGACCTTGGGAGAGGGTTGAAGGGGAGAAGAGAGGCAGGGAGGGGAGTAGAGAAAAATGCAGAGATTGATAAACATCAATTTTTAAAAAATATCCTGCACGTGTGGTCCTCAGGGGGAGGAGCCACTGCTTGGTGGGCTTTCTCAGGGACAGGGTCTGTGAGAGAGAGAGGTGGGGCTGAAGTAGAGCCTCCACCTAAACACCTCTCATTCCCCTCTTTCACCCTGCAGTCTCAGGGTCTGCAGAACGTAAAGAGACGGCCACCAATCCCTCTACTGCAATAATCCCAGGAGCATGTAGCCTTTCCTCAGAGGCCGTGTGCCTCTGAGATAAGGACACTTGACTCAGTCTCAGATAAGAGGGAGACTGAGTCCCAGTGTCCTAGGAAAAGTTCCCCTCCCATCCCTTCTGTGTGTGGAAGGCAGAGTGGTCCTTCATGATGACGATCAAGCCATGCCGCTCCTTCCTGGGAGCCTTCCAACACCACGCTGTGTGGCTTACACAGAGATTAGTGCTGTTCAAGGGACCAAGGTTACACCTATCCCTACCCCTGCCACCTCCCAGCTCTCCTCAACCAAACACCTGGCTTCTAGGGCATGCAGTGACACCAATGGCCAGCCCTCCTGGCCTCACAGCCCCTCCTTGCCCAATCACAACTCCACACAGTCAGTTCTGCTGTCTGCAGAACCCTCACCAGGACTTGGTTGTCCAGATACTGATGGGGTGCTGTGTCCTCCCACCATATGTATTCCCCCCATAATATCCAGGACCTTGGCCTGTAGACCTACGGCTTACATGGTAGTTCACTAGGGATGGATGTAGAAAATTAATGGAAATGAAGGAGGAAGGCACGGAAGGATGGAGGGGCGGGGCATAGGCATCCTCCCAGACACACTCTGGAGCCGGCTAGGTGGGACTCACCTCGGACTCAAATCTGCATCTTGGGCTGCTGGATCGTAACAGGAAGGAGGGCTTCACACACGGAGGCTCCAGCTTGTCCCCAGACAACAGGATATAGTCCCCAATCACAGAGTAGTGTCCTGTGGGACCCTCGTGACCTGGCCAGGACCCAGGAGTGGATGGGGGAAGGAGACAGGCCATTAGCACAGCATGCTAGCTATTTGCCTTCCCTGAGCTTTCCTCTCTCTGGTGTCTGTGTGAGGGCCACCCATGTCCTAGTCCCCTCACTGCAGCTCTGGACTGGATCATCATGGGTAGCATACAGGCTGACTGTATTGAAGGCTTGGCAGACATATGTAATAGACAGCACGGGACGGCTGTACTGAGGGCTTAGTGGTGATGTGTGATAGGAGACACAGTAAGGCCCAATCGGAGAGGGTGAGTGCATCCTGAGCAGGGGGTCTTTCCCTTCTGTTGGCTTGAAATCGATAGGCTGTGAGGCCCAGTGGTCCCTGAGCCTTTCTGACTGGGATAGGAAAGAACATAGTCTGCCCATAGAGCTGGGCACTGTAATATGGAGAGGCAGAGTCTGGACTTTCTGGGATATCACCAAAGGTACCTGAGCGGAGCTGAACCTGAAGCTACACTCTAGCTCTTCCCCTCTTGGGTGACAATGACCTCCCTGTTCATACCAGTTTACGTTGAAGTCTGTTGTCACTTCGACAAAAAAAAAGAAAAGAAAAAAAGAAAAGAAAGAAAAAAGAAAAAGAAAAAAGAAAGAAAAAGAAAATTGTCCAATTACAAAGTTTCTGGCTAGAAATTGTTTGATAGGCGGCTTCTCAGTACCAAAGCAGGTGCTTAAACACTATGCTCACAGTTACTGAGTTACTGAGGCCAGGCCTGGAGCACACTGACCCAGGATGGCCTGATCTAAACTCCAAAGCCACATTCTTTTACATCAGGATCCAAACATGAAGTAGGGCAGGGCCTTTCCTGGCACCCTCTGCTGCCTTCAGGTCCACATGTCTCTTGCCTGGGGCATCCAGCCGCTTCCTAAACTGCCCCATCAAGAGGTCACCTCATTGAGGGACAGGAGACCAAGAACAAGTCAGGAAATAAAAAAGTAGCTAAAACTAATGCAATTAGCGACCTAGCAAACACCTTAAGCAAAGGGGAAAACCCTGCTGCTCCTACCAGCGTGGAAGAACCTGGAGTGCCTTATCCAAAAGAAAAAAATAATAGTCTAAATAATCAAAATAATAAAATAAACAGCAGAAGATATAGACCACACTGTCCAGTCACATGTGGACTCTGCTGATGCCAGACTCCTAGAAGCAGAGAGGAGGAGTGGTGGACAGCTGGGCAAGGGAGTGGGAAGGTGTGGAAGCAGTATCAGCGAGGTCCTAGGCCCCAAGGTGAATAGGTTTAGGCCCTGGTATTCAATGCTGTATCTAGAGTGAGTGTGTCATGCTATGTTGCTCCCATACACAATTAGGAAGCATATGCCCTGGGTCCTATCACATGAGCACATTTCTAAGGGATTATAGGGTTTGTAAGTCAACAAGTTTAAATAGAGCTATTTAGAAGAGCAAGAGACATTTACAAGCAGTTATGCCACAGAAGAAAACACAATACATAACTACCTACATAACCCTTACGGGCTGGGAGCCTCATAGGCCCCTCCCACAGCAGCCATGAAATGTCTATAATAAATCCTTGTGGGGGGGGGCAAGGTCTCATGAGCCCATTCTTGCCAGGAAGTTAATGGACCCAGTCTTGTGCAACTCTCCTGTAGATAATCATAGCTGTTGAAAGTTCACGAGGGCACCAGTCGCTTCATGCCTGAGAGAAGCAGTGCATACCTGTGGCTGGTGCCAAACTCTTGTATTCCTTCTGAGTCAGAACTGGACACAGCCATGTTAGAGGTGTGTGTGTAACCATTACCCTCCCCCAAAGAAACCTGAGCTCTGCCTCAGGTGGCCTCCTAAGATTTTACCATGCTGAAGGGGTGATTTGTATGACTCCCTTGCAGCTAGGATGAAAAATGGGAAGCTTCAGGTTCTCTGGGGAGAACAGAAACTGTCTTGTGCCCTTTACGGCTTGAATACATCTCCCATTGGCCACCCTTCTGAACCCAACCATCCCTTCTAGAACAGCCCCAACCTCTTTTTTCACCATACCATCTATCTGCGAGCATCTGTCTGGGCCAAAGGCCACCTTGAAGCTTATCTGATCTCTTGCATCAGAACAGGGCTTCCTACACGACTCTGCCATCACAGCCCTGATGTTAAGACATCACAACCTTGACACCCAGACACCTGAATGCACTCTGCTCAGTAAAAAACCAGAAGGTTGGGGGCAGTCCCACTCCCTCAGTCTCGTTTCTCATAGCCACAGCCACCAATGCGGTCTGTCAGTCCCTGTGATTCGAGAGCTAGAAGGAAAGATGCAATAGCTGAGGAGCTGGGGGGAAGAACTCCAGTGATGATGACACAGAGGGATGAGCATTGCCTCGTTTTTACAATAAAAAAAAAAATCAGGAGCATTTCTCTATTTTGATAAGAACCAGGAGAGATTGGAAACTGTCTTAATAAAGTTACAAAAGGAAGTCTGGCATTCAGATCCCTACTTGTTCCCCTAATTAAAATAAATCAGCAACTTGGGTTTTTTTTTTTTTTTTGTTTTGTTTTTTTTTTTTTTTAAGACAGGGTCTTGCACTCTAGCCAAGGCTGTTCTGGAAGTAGCTACAATTCTCTGGCATCAGTTCCTCAAATGCTGGTTTACAGGTATGAGCCTGTAATCTGGAGGGAGAGGGGCTACATGAGCAATTGAGTTCCATCCCCCAGAACCCATGCAGAAAGCTAGACGGGGCAGCACATCCATAATCCCAGCTGGGGCCATGGGGACAAGCAAAGCCCTGGATCTCACTCACCAGCCATCCTAGGTTAATCCGCACAGCCCAGGTCAATGGAAGACCCCATCTCAAAAGCAAGGTGGACGGTTCCTGAGGAACACCACCAAAGACTGACCTCCACATGCATGCACTTAGACATGCATGCGCACCTCTACCCACACAAGCATGCTCCCCCCACCACTAGCGTATCCGAGCCACTCTGTGAATGGATAAGGACACAGCAGCCTGGGCTGTCCTTAGTCCTGCTGCGGTAGTTCTTTATACCCTCCACCACAGACACTTCCCCAGCTGTTGCAAACATCTGCCACTTACCTTTGCGTATAGAAGTGGCTAATCCATTCATGTACTGTGGGAAAGGCTTGCCAGGGGCCAAGGGGACATCCAGCAAGGCCACCGAGCTGCTGCCCAGCAGGTCAAAACTCCCAGTGTGTCGCCGGAACTTCTCCAGGTCCCGGGACAAAAGGTTAAACTGCTCACTCTGCACACGGCATTTCTCTTCCAGCTCGCGGACCTTGGACTACACAGCAGAGGCGGGTCAGTGATCAAAGAGGGGTATTCAGTGGCGCAGATATGCACCGCGGCACATGTGGCTTTTGCGTGCACACGCTGTGTGCTTGTGTATGGCAGGGGCTGCTTCCACCTCCACAGAACAGCAGTGTCTGGTAGCCCAGCCTCACAGGCAGCCTGGCTGCTGGCCACCATGGGGAACAACAGGTGCCAAGAAATCTTGCCATCGCTCAGCTCCCAGCCAAGCGTGGATTGTTCCAGGTTCTGCGTGCAGCCTGGGCACTTTGTGGTTGGCACGCCTGCTTGATATTTGGAGCGTGAGGCTGAAACAGCACTGACTAGGGAACAGCCCAGCTGCCAACCCATCATGCAATGCCATTTCAACGGGTGCCCATCCCATGGGTCTGCAGACCCCCAAAGAACATGGCTTGCAGCAACAGCAGGGAAATTCTACTGGGTATTGGGTTAGAAATACCACCGTCATTGGTCAACACCACCATGACACCTAGGGAAAGATAAGGATCTCCCAGGGAAACGCATGGAAGAGAAGAGCAGCCAGCAAGCTCCCTCCTTAAGCAGGACAGGTGGGGAAGGTCGTCCTTATCTAGTAGAGCCGTGGGACTCTACTAGAATGTCAGCATCATGAGGTGAGGGTTGAATCTTTGTGCTTCCTGCTGCTCCCCAAAAACTTGGCCCTGACCTAACTAAGTACCTAGCTGGTGTTCAATAGAGTCTTGTTTTATTACAGGCATGTGGGAATGTAGAAAAAAATGGCTGTGAGTCCATCTGTTGCCCGGCTTGATCAGGGCTCAGGAGTGTGGACAGTCCTCCTCTTCCACTTTCCATCCTCTTTAACCTCCTCTGCCTCTTCTACCTCCTCCTCTGTCTCTCTCTCTCTCTCATCCTCTTCCTTTATCTCTTTTCATCCCTTCTCCCCCTCGACATCTCCTCCCTCCTCTTCCAGAGCTTTACCTCCTTTCCTTCCTCCTCCTCTTTTACCTCCTCTTCTTCCTCCTCCTCCCATCCTCCTCCACCTCTTCTACTCCTTCCTCATACTATACTTCCTTCTCTTTCCCTCCTCATTGCCCTCCCTCTCCCTTCTTCTTTCTCTCCTCTCCCACCTCCTCCCCCTTCTCTCACTCTCCCTCCTCTCCCCCTCCTCTTCTGCCTCCTCTCCCTCTTCCCTGTGCCATAAGCATTAAGTATCTCAGCTCTTTCATCCAGAACAGAGTGCTAGTTATGTCTGAGATCACGGGTTTCTAAAAATAACTGCAATGGATCCCAAGCCTATAATTAATTTCTTCAATTCATTAAAAAAAATCAGCAGGGTTCCTCTTTTTAAAAGCTGAATGAGGTTGGCTGAGACAGCCGTCACCTCAAAGGAAGGCAAGGGACCAAACCTCTGGGCTCTGCCACACAGGTGGGCTGTGGAGAACGTAGGGAGATTCATGAGACAGGACAGGTGTGACCCCAAGAGCAAAACCCATGTGTGGGATGGCGACAACAGGATCCTGGGGCCCTAGCAGCCCCGATCATACTTAAGGCATCCAAGTAGCCTCCATGATGAGTGGGGTCACCAGAGGGAGCAGCATCAAAGGCCCTGATGAGGGGAAAGCCATCAGATCACCCGAGTCATCAAACAAGGCCATAAGTACCTGCAGAGGCCAGTGAGGCCCCTGGGATGAGCAGGAAACAACATTTGAATAATCCTACCTCTGAAAAGCATCGCACACAACTACCAGACCTAACTAAGGAGAGGCAGAAGGACTCTCCATCCACACCACACAGTGTCAACAAACACTACGCATCAGGGAAGGTCAGTGCTTGTCAATGTTCAGCTTGGGGGAAGGAGTGAGTATTCAAGGGCAACATGAGGCTGTGTCCTTGGGTGGCAGAAGACTCCATAGATCTGGTTGTGGCTATGCAAGTCCAAAACTGTTACTGGGTGTTACACAGATATGACAATCTATGACCTTCTACATGTACAACTGATTCCCTAAATAAAAATGAGGGGAGATCAGTGAGCACCGACTGGGGTGCTGCAACCAAGGAGCATGACCAGCTTGGACCACCTAGCCTGGCCTGCCTCTCCAGATGCATGCCCTGCCTGGCCCCTGGAGGCCGCCAGCAGCCAGACCAGAGGTCCCAGAGTTAAGTGAACTTGTTTGTATGCCAGGGTTATAGCCATACGAACGTTTTTCTAAGTATGAGAAATAGGAAAAGATGGCATTGGTTAATGGAATTGAAAGCAGGTGAACGTGGGGCTGGAGAGATGGCTCCGCAGTTCAGAGCACTGGCCGCTCTTCCAGAGGACCCAGGCTCCATTCCCAGTACCTGCATGGAAACTCACAACTGTTTGATACTTGAGTTCCAGTCTGTCCAACACCCTCTTCTGGCCTCTGCGAGCATGGGACACACATGGTGCATAAACGGGCAAAATACTGATAGACATAAAATTAAATATTAAATTTTTGAAACATGGAGTTGGCTCACATAGCTGAGCACTGTCCCATAGGTGAAAAAAAAAGAAACAGGATGATAAAAGCTTGCTGTCCTCGAGCTGGTGGCCAAGGCTGGGATTTTTAATATTCTTGTCTAGACAATGCTCCGGGAACCCAGCCGCCTGGGGATAGGCTGGACTTGAAGCTTTCCCTCCAGTAAGCATACAGGGAGCTGATGGTGGAGACATGCATGTTTAAGAGGCCTGGGTCTTCTTGCTGGACCAACTGAGCCATGAGGCCAGTGTCCCCTGTTGGGCATGTGTCAGTCACTGTAAAGTATGTCCACTAGGGGCGCTGCAGTGGGCCTAGCTTTGGGGGTGACTCACAGTGAACTGAAAGGTAGGGGTAGAGCGTGGTCCTCAAGGTTACTACAGAGAATCTGAGTGTGGGCCCCGGGCCACCCCGTGACAAACACTGTCTTTCTTCCCAACCCCTTGGCTGGTCTCTCCTCGGACATCAGAGAAAACAGCTTTGGAAGACGGATGCCAACTCAGGCCTCAGCAGCCTCCAACAACAAGGAAGAAGAGCCCACAGAAGCCTCAAATGCCTAGGTGCCCCGTTTTCCCTTCCTCAGGAGCCCCTGTGCACATAGGTCTCAGCCTTCCCTGGCTGCAGCTGCTGCGTGTCTGGGCCACTCATAGGTTAGGCGCTCTTATAACGTGAAGTCACCCACTTCCAGGACACTTCCAGGAACAGCAGTGCCCTCTTCTGTTCCTGGCTACTGTTTTGATTCTGTGGTGTTTATTTCGGTTTATCGGGAGCACTGCGGAGTCTCCGTTGCATGGTGGGAACTTAGCCTGTGTGTATTCACTTAGGCCCGTGGGCACACCCACCCACTCTTCTCTGCTGGCTCAGCCCAAGCCTCTCAGAGAGCAAGCACCTGCAGGCGGGGGATGGAGGGGTCTGTGCTGTGACCACAACCATGGCTGTGGCAGATGGCAAAGCGTTCTATAATTGGAACAAGTGCAGCAGCTTACATAGGCAGGCGGAGCGTTCAAAAGCCAAAGGCAAATATCCCAAGACATGACTGCCGGCTTCCCTGCTGCCTCCACAGGAGTTTCTCTGACTTTCATTTTCCATGGTGTGGAGCTGCATGCTGGGCTTGTGTCCAAGCCAAGGTAGCTTTGAAGGTGAAGGACACTTCTCCAGTCTTTAGACAATGGGACACGCAGAAATCACCTGCAGAGTTACCCGCAAGCACATGGAGTTCCATGCATCCATCATGGTCGCCATAGGAACAGATCTGTGTGGAAATAGCCCTGTCCCCAAGGCCCAGAGCCCTTGCTCTTGTCCTGACATTGACTATAAAAACGGTGGTCTCCACCATACATCTTCCTGGCTGAGACTTTTCTCAGTGGCACAGAGAGGTCTACAGGCTTACTCTTGCCTTCTGTCAGGGACAAATGAGCAGACAGGCTAAGGGGCAGCATTCTCTAAAGCTTGCTTGTAGTTCAGCAAGACAGCTGGCCCCATCTCACCTGCTGTGGGAAGAGGGGTGCAACTGTGTGCTGGGGATTTTGCCTTTTGCCCTTGGGGTACCCCCTCCCCGAGAATGAACTAAAGGATGCTCACTGTGCTTCTAATCAACTCCCAAAACTGGCATCTTCTTGGGTGTCTTAGGCAGCAGCCTCTCCATTCCACATGCTGCTAATGCATCCACTGGGAACTGCAACCATCTACATAGCTGGTGGGTATGCAGAGGGCTTTGTGGCTGCACACGTCCCAACTCAGTCACCTCTAGTGACTCTACTGCTGAAGCCACAGAGATTCAGTGTTTCTGCCTAAAGACAGTCACCCAGGTGGCAGCTAGAGTACTCCATACACTCCGAAGATATCTGCCCTTTGAAGGCGAACTGACAACTAGTGTGTGGGATTTCGCCCCTCTGACTCTCTACAGTGTTAGGGTGGGGGCTGGGTTGGGCTGCAGGGAGCAGGGGTTCTCAGTTATAACATTCAAATGTGCATTGGTCAAGACTTCAAGTATCCCTCTTTCTCGTCAGGTAGCCTGATGCCTCCTCTGACACGTGACTTGGACTAGCTGAGTCCCATTCACATGGGGCCCTGAAGGGCTGGATAAGACAGAGCTCTGTGTGTTTCCTGGACCTGGGAATCAACATGACAGTCAGTCTAAGGACCCCTCTTGAGAACCGCCCCCATCTAGCAGTGAGGAAAGCCACCCCTTTCTGACTTTAGTACCAGTCCTTGGTCTGAGCCAGGGATCACACCAAGGGAAGTTGGAAAGAACGAACAGAATAACCTGCCTCTGTGGAAAGAGCTTGCTGTTGGCTCTGGATGGATGGGATAAAAAGGCAAGCATACAGGGGACACACGGTGAATTCTGGTGACCCATAATGAAACTCTAGGCATAGCGCCGGGCCCTCCCATCCACACGCCAGTCTCAAGGAACATCAGTCCCTGCCTCTTGCCCACGGGTCATCTGAATTCACAGCATTGACAAGCAACAGGAAGACGTGTGCACAGGGCCAGCTCAGCACACCAAGAAAGTACATATTTCTCCGCCCACTCCTCAGCTGGCACCAGGATGAGAAACTCTGGTCCAGATTCATACCAGGCACCTGTGAAAGTCAGACCCTCAAGGTGCTTTATAGGAGGAGGAGCAGACCTGGAGCTTAGAGCTGCCCACACAGGGAAAGCACCACAGGACACACGCGTGGGTGGAAAAGCCACACTGAATACCTGCATGCATTCCAGAGTGTTCTGGATGGAGAGCCAGACAAGACAATTACAGAAAGATGGCGTGAATGAAGTGGACAGTGCCCAGTACAGCCCATGGCAGCAGAACGGCCTTCCCCAGCTTCTAGAATGAAGGCATGAGGTGCCGTGGGTGTTAAGAGAGCTCAAAGCATGGGCTACCCAGCAATGCTGTAACAGGTTGCAGTGACAGCTCAGGAGGACATGGAAGCCACACAGGCAACCAAGTCTATAAGCTTCGGGGCAACTGAAGGGACTCGTTTCTAGCTAGGGAAGTCCAACTGAACTGTTCTCATCTGGAGGAAACATGTTCCATTTTCCCAGGATGTGTACTTTTTCTGTCATGTAACACACACACACACACACACACACACACACACACACCCCTCCTGATACTAACTAATAGGAACTTTCCAAAGATCACTGTTAATACATGGGTGAGTGGCCATGGAACCTTTCCTGTGGGAGGAATAGATTCCAGATGAAGACGCAAGAGGAGCACACACTCTGTGTTCAGTAGTAGCTACTCCCCCAGGGAAGGGGACATCTTGCAATTTCCCGGAAAGCTCCCCTTCCCTGGCAGCAGGCAGTCTGGGGAGCCACACGGTCAGTTCGGTTCACCACCATTCCACTGGCTAACTGGTCGTTATACATGAGGAATGAATGGCAAAGACTCCTAAGGCTGCCAAGAGCTCAACTGCCTTCTATGTGCCTATCATTCTCTAAGAAGACCGACCGATGTAGGACCAAAGCCACAGACCGGAAGTGGCCACTTCCAGTGTGCTGGCCCAGATGATGGGACCCCATGGCTGTTTTGCTTCCAGACCCCCAGGACCACCGAGGAAGGTCTGCACATGACTGAGATGGCCATTCCCACGGGAACAATGATTCCAGAAATAGCTGGTACGGCACTAACCACTTTGCTCCTAGACCAGTATTCCTCAACCCATGTCAGATAGCCTGCACATCAGATATTTACATTGTGATTCATGGCAGTAGCAAAATGACAGTTATAGAATAGTAATAAAATAACTTGATGGCTGGGGGGTCACCACGATGTGAGGAACTGTATTGGAGGGTCGCAGCATTGGGAAGGTTGACAACCACTGTCCCAGACCCTCCCTTCTCTGATCCTGCAAATGTCTCCCCATCAGGACCACAAAGCTTCAGCAATGTCCCCTATGCCATCCCTCAAAGGATGGAGCGCCCCGAAGAACCCAACACCAATCCTAGAAGAAAATCCTCCCCCTCCCCCTCCTCACTTCCCATTGAGAGCAGCTAGCCAAAGGGCACAGACTACTGAGACACACAGCTCTGGCCCAGGCTGTGTGATTGAGGAAAAGTTGATCCACCTCTCTGTGCTGTTTCCTCAGTGGTAAGGACAGAAACGGTAATTGTGCCCAGGGGAGAGCAGACTTGTGAGGACAATGTGAGTGAGGGGTGCCATGCCACGTCTAGTTTCTAACATCCGGTGGAAACCATTGATTTTCTGGCAATGCTGTAGTCCTCCCAACCCCACCCACCCACCCGTGCTCACCTCTAACAGCTGCACAGCACCTTCATGCTCCTTCTTAGCTTCAACCTGAGCCTGTTCGTGATGGAGAAAGGAAAAAGTGTTTAGGAAGGAGAGGAGGGACACGGATCAGAAGCTGCATGACCAGAGTATGCCCGTGGCTCCCAATTCCCCAGAGTGAGGGTAGAGTCTGCAGGTCTTCCCCTCGAGCTGCGCCAGGTGGTTCTGATGATCTCCAGGCAGTCAGGCAGAGAAGGGATGGCAGCTGGACTGAGAACTGGCCCCTCCCCTTGTTCATCTCTGCAAGGGGTGAACTAGCCAGGGCAATGATGGAGACCTCACCCTGGTGGTGGGGATAGGGGAGAGCTGCCTGGATGACCAACCCTGCCCAGAATCAGAACCCCAACATCCACCTCATCTATGATCTGCTGGAGCACATGAAGGTACCAGTCCTGAAGGATCTCCACAATACAAAACAACAACAGGATATCCAAGAGGAGTCCCAGCAAGGGCCCAGCATCAATAGTGTAGCAGAAATCAGAGGTCTTGAACCAGACCAATGACTCTTTGCAATGAACACTTGCAAGTAAAGATAAGTGCATAAAAGGGTTTACTGTGTGACTCACTATGTCATACGACAGCTTCCATGAGATTCAGTTTTCCTTCCTTTTCTTTTAAATTTTATTTTGGGGAAGCAGGTTGCACGGGCAGAGGATAGATATGAAGGGACAGGTAAATGAATGAGGTGGAGACACATGATGTGAAAGACACAAAGAATAAATAAAGAGAAAGTTTGAAGAAAGAATGGTAGTTGGAGATGGGTGTGTTAGCACGTGCCTTTAGTCCCAGCATTGGGGAGGCAGTGGCAGGTGGATCTCTATAAGTCTGAGGCCAGCCTGGTCTGCAGAGTGAGTTCCAGGACAGCCAGGACTACACAGAGATGGCTCTGAACCTGCGGCTGAGAAGGAACCATGTGGGTTTGAATCAGAGCAGTGGGGTCTCCATGTTAACCCTGAGGAACATTGTCTTCTCATTCATCCTCCTGCCTGGGAAATGTAGCACTATCCTGCTGAAGGACCAGGTCCTCCTCAAATCACCCTCACCCAAAGGAGGTGCCATGGAGTCCCACACCCCCAACCTGCGGCAGGGCCCTGCCCCCTTCCCACAGTTAAAGCCACACCACACAGAAGAAGACACATGACACATTTTACTGAAGACATTTTGCATGAGAGCGCCTGTCTGGCTAAGGGTAGTTTACACAGAAAATTTAAGTGCAACCTCTTTGTTTCCTGTCCCCACTGCTCCTGAGGTCCCAGCATAGTGACAGTTCATGTCATATTTGCCTTCATGGCCTCATCACCTGAGAAGAGAGTCTGAATTTATACGACTGAAGGAAGAGATTAAATATAATCCCAGATTCTTGCCTTCACGTCCACAGGGACTAATTCCTGCCCGGAGCCTCTGCTGGAGAATGCTGGGAGAATAGGAGGGCCCTTTTCTTTGGGATTTGAGTTGAGAAGTTGGAGCAACTGTGGCCATCTTACCATGAGGGAAAAAGGTAGAGTGCTGTGGGCCTCCACATTGAAGCCAAAGATGAAGCTTTCTCAGGGGAAGACAGAGAGAAATGAATTATGATAGCATTTGGGATTCATGTGTGCCTGAGGCAGCTGGTTAAGGCCCTGGACCTGACTACACCCGAAGTCACACTGTGGTAATATAGGCAGACAACCTTTCTGGGATAAATGCCATCGCCCACTGGTAAGAATTGATGCTCACACCAAAAGTAGATAAACTGAGGCTCAAGGGTCTGCAGTTGCATCATGGGATGGAATAAAGAGACAGCTCAGGCCCCTGCCTCGCCAGGCTGTGTGTCTAAGCTGGGCTCATCTGTGTCTCCTAGCACTTTTCAGCTTCATTTATTGTTTTATTGTGAGATGAGATTTCATGTAGCCCAAGCTGGCCTCAAACTCACCATGTAGCCAAAGACAAACTTGCGATCTTCCTCCTTCCACCTCCCACGTGCTGGGGTGACAGGCATATGTTGTCACAACAAATGTCTTCTATACTGAGGGTTGACCCCAGGGCCTTGTGCATGCTAGGCAAGGGCTGTAGCAACCGAGCTGCACCCCCAACGCCCCCGCTCTTCAGCCTGCGAATTCGCTTGTTTCTGGGCACTCCAGTCTCCTGCCTCATCACCTGCTCTAATTAAGCAGCCACGTGCCCATCTGGGCTCACACTGGGGTTTCCATTTGGGGAGAGCATCAGCCTGGACTTTGCACTTTCGTGGGTGACAAGTGAGCATCACCTCATCTCCTCCGCTGTGAGACTGCGTGTGGGCTGGGCCGAGGCAAGAACTCAGCTCTGTGGCGAGGACTCAAAGGAGAACAAGCCCAAGATTTCTGTAAAGCTCATTCAGCATGCGTCTCATTCTCGCAGATTCCCGATGAGGGTATAAGAGCCCGGAGAGCCGCTAGAACTAGGCCCGCTAATCACACGGTTATTGAATTCGGCTCACGCGTTGACACTTGAAATTGTTCCTTTCACAACAAAACAGCAACAATGACAGAAGAAATAACAAAATGGGACAGGAGGGGTGAAGGAACAGCCGGGGAACAGAGAGGTTTTATAAATATCTCTGTCATCGAGTCAAAGACAGTTTTCAACTGTCAGGGTTCAATCAACAAAGCTCTCAGGCAGGCCGGGGAGGCCGGGCCAACTTGGCAGCAGTGACTCCATCTCTGCCTCTGGAGGCTGATCAGGAGTTCATTTTCATAGGCTACTTCCAAGCTGGGCCATTTGGGCGATTGGAATAGATTGTTAAATTTAACACTCCATGTTGGCAGCTCCAGAGTCTTGGGAAAAAAAATCTCAGCAGTAACTCAAGCAAGGCTCATTTTGAGGCCACTGCCAACATGGAGGCGGGGAGGGGGGATGTGTGACCTTCGTGGAGACAGGATGCCTGCAGACAGAGAAGCACGGAGGAAGAATTATGGCTCCCATGGATGCCTACAGCGCTCTCCAGAACAGAAGGGACCTATCACCTGCAGGGGCAGTGGTCCAAGAGAGAGGGACAGGCCACGGCTGCAGTGATAGACTTGAGACAGACATGCACATAGGAGAGACATGGGACACAGGCATAGGACACTTGGCCCGGGAGCCATCCTGTGCCAGGGTGACTGCTCTGAGTGTGGAATGGAGCCAAGCAGAGTCATTTTTATTGTTGTGACTTAAATGGGTGCCTTATAACTATTGGGGCTGCAGGGACTCAGACAGGAGCCTTGAGTTGACGTTTATCAGGGCTGAGATGTTGACAAGCACATGTCCACATCCTGGGGGCATGTCTAGGACAATGGAAGACTGGTGCCCAAAGCTCCAGGCACTTCTCCGTGGCAGAACACTTGCCTAGCCTGGACAAGATCCTGGCTGCCATCCCCAGAAGCACAAATAATGGCAGGACCCATGCTGTCCTGAGTATGTATGGTGTTGGTCTGTGTGTACCCCGCTTACCATATATAACAAAGCCTCGACTTCCATGGGAAGTGCAGAAATCAACAAAAAAAAGACGCCATGCAGCACACTCTGGCTGGCTCTTCTGTACCTCGCACTTCAGAAACACACCCAGGAATGAGAACGGTCACACTGAAGCCCACGGCCTCCTATGAGCAAACCTTTGTAGGGACAGTAGATTGTTGTGTTGTGGAACAAGGGCACAGGTGGCCTGAGACTCTGACTATCTGCAGCCTCAGAAGTGGTATTCTAGGAGCTCAGAATGGCTCTGAAGAGGTCATCGTGGGATCAGGCTTACATCCCAGGACCTCCAGCCCATCTGTAACCACAAGCTCCTTGGTTGTAGCTGTAGAAGAGGAGGGCTCCATAGCCCAGGTCCCAAGAGGGCTGACTGCCATGGTCACAAGCCACTCCGCAGATGCTACCGGGATGTGAGGGGCATGTGCAAGGGCAAGAATTGGCCATCTCTATCTCACAGAGGCACTACGATGAGGGCCACATAGGAACAGCATCTTACCTGTCCTCTGTGTCAACCTGGGTCCCCAGCTCTGGAGTTCACCCAGTGATCACTGTGAGTACCCAGGTTGACCTGTCCTGAAACCCTGATGTTCCCAAACCAACAAGCAGATGCATCTCGATACCACCCATGCTGGTACCGAGAGTGTAGTTTGGTTGGGAGCGAACTCTCAGAACATGACAGTTACGCAATATGCAATAGCTTGGGACCCTGAGAGGTTTTGATTACCTTCAAGGTGTTAGCCAACATGGGGTCTGATAGTTTTGTCATATACTTCTTCGTTTACCTCCATCCCGAGATGGGAACACCTGGGGCTCCCAGGACACCATATCTCCCTTGTTGAACTGCTCAGTGTCTACCAAAAGTGCCAACACTGTGAGGAAAGTGGGGACAGCATGGGCAGACTGTGCCCAGAAAAGCCCAAATGGACCATGAACTTGGGGAAGATTTCGCTGTCTCATTCCACTTCCACCACCGTCCCTGCTACTTTTTTATTCGAGCCATTGTCTCTCAGACATTACAGAACTGGTGTTTGATTTTATCTGTCCTCACAGATGAAGAAGCATCCGTATGTCCAAAATAAAGAGCATGATGAAGGGACAAAAGGTTCAAGGGAAATTGGACGGCAGAAGAAAAGCTGAGCAGGCAGGTGGGGCTGGCTCCTTTTCTAATCAGATAGACACTCAGTCAATATGACCCCAGGCTCCCAGGGAGCCATCTGTGGAGGAGCTATATCCTGTCACCCTTATTAGATATTATTTGTATTTCTGCAGACTCTTTATCCGTCTCAGATAGACCCGGCGGGGGAATATAGCTTCCAAATTGTAATGAATAGCATCTCGCTCCTCCCAGCCCTGGGGAGGAAGAATAATATCCTGACACAATATTGTTTCTCAGTATTCTGGCCAACTTGTTATGACAGGCAGTATGGTTGTGACAGTCCCCACGAACAGCAGTTTAATGAAATCTATACCTAATACAAGGTCTCGGATATTGACTAGAAAAGGGGGCTTCAAAATTCAGCTACCTGTTGCCTCTGATTGGGAAAGGCAGACAGATTTTTATCACCGCCCAGTTGGGTCGAGCAACTGAGCTTCCCTGTAAGATCAAAGACCCATGATGATCATCAGACAGGCATGGGGCCTGACAGAAGTTACAAGAATCACCCACTACCTATCCTGGCCAGCACTGAGCCAGGGACACTCGGCTTCAAGCAAGAGAAGAGAGAGATGATAGCCAGTCAGTCTCTGGTCTCCATATTCTAACTCTTCAGTGCCCCTCCCACCCAGCCCCTATTCTTGCAATAGGAATTTTTCTACCTGGGAAAGAGACAGGCCAGTAAAGCAAGCTTGGGCTGAGGTAGGGGTGGGCTTCCTCAGCACCACCCATCACAGTGTGGTGGAAGACTTACCTGACTCTGGACCTGCCTCCTTCCTTCCTCATCAGGAAGGTTCTCTCCTGTTTTCTCTTGACTTCCTCACCGTCCCCCCTCTCTGGAATCTTGTCATAAATAAACCTAGGTTTACCATTTAATAACACATGTAATAATACCACTTAATAACAACAGCAGCAATGAACTCAAATCCTTCCATCCAGTGATATCATAACAGGCCACGACAGGAATGTGCTGAACTCACACGGACATAGCTTAGGTTCCCACACCTCCACCACATGCCATAGCATTGGCCTGGCCTGTGCCTTTCCCTGGGACAGGATTTTAATCCCAGGCCAGGGTGAAGTCAGTGAGCAACCTGCTTCCCCAAGGCTTAAGCAAGACACGCCCCTGGCAGGAACCGGAACTGTCTGCATGCTTTTCCTGCCACAGCTTGGCATCGGGTGGGACAGCTTTGCATGGTTTGTGTGTGACAAAACACAGCCTAGAATCAGCCTCAGGGAAACCAGGGCTTGGGGTGAAATGAAGGCCCCAAAAGGGCTCTGTAGCCCCCAAGACTCAGCCTGGTGCACAGTTACAAAAACCTCCCCAGGCCCAGCAGACATGTACACACACATATATAATATACATACACATGTCTTACCCTCTCAGGACCAGCTTATACACACACCCCACCCTTCCAGCCAAGCACACACACACACACACCATTCTCTCGCGCACACTCCTGGACTCACCTGCTGCAGAAGCTGGATCTCCTGCTGCTTGGCATTGAGGATGGCCAGGGCTTGCTCATGCTCCAACTCCAGCTGTTGCCGCCGTTCAGCAGCCTCTCGCATATGCTGTGGGGACAGGGAGGCCCCTGAGCACCTGCTGCCCACCACCAAGCACGTACAGCAGGCTCTCTCTGCCCCCACCCTCAGGAGCGGCACGACACACCCGCCTCCTCTCCCAGGCTTCTTCCCTGGGAGGCAGAGAGATTGGGAAACCCTGGTCCCCAGGCACCCTCCCCTGCTTTGGCTGTCTATGTTCACAGCACAGGAGATCTGGCAGAGCTGAGGCTCAGGCAGAGGGAACCTCCTCTTCCCCCAGTGTGGCGTGGGAAGGCGTTGGCTCCTCTTCCTCTGCTTCAGCTCAGGTATTTTGCAAACACCAGACAAGGCTCTTATCTGCTCCTGTATAGCCTGTATCGCTTCCAGCTTCCAGCTTCTTACCTGCATCAAATCACATGACCCTCCACGAACACTAGAGGAGAATGCTATAACTCTCCTTTCATGACCACGGGGAAACTGAGGCATGGTCTCACACAACAGGTAAAGTGCACATGTATCCAGGATCAACACCAGAGTCCATACCTTCCACAGAACCTCAGAGTCCCAATTTACCCCTACCGCTAGCTCCATCCTTCGGTATGTCCCCCAGAGACGGTCCCAATGCACGAGGTAGTTTCTCATTTGCCTGAGAACCACCCATCCATCTTCATGAGAAAGACAAGTTCAAGCCTTCAGAACTCAGGGGCTGATGCTCACCTTTGACCTCTGATCATCACCAGTCCACCCACCCCAGAATCCCAGCCATGAGGATCAATAAGAATGTCAGAGGCTGCAGAACCCAAGCACTGTCACTTTGCCCAACCTCCAGCCTGGCTGCACCAACACATGCGTGAGGATGAACCTCCTATGTGAGATGCTTCCCAGCCTGGAAGTCGCCGGCAACAAAACATTCACATTTAATTTTTACTTCCTTCTTTAGTTTTTTATATTATGAAATATGTATGGTCACCTTTTCCAAAGCTTGAATCTCATGTGTGTGTGTGTGTGTGTGTGTCTGTGTGTGTTATATGCACGCATATACACATGTGTATGCAGGTGTACGCCCCCTTGCATTTATTCAGAGAGCCGAGGATGACAGCAGGTCCTTCCCTATAGAACTCTCTACCTTGTTTTTTGAGACAGGGTCTCTCATCAGCTTGGAGCTTGCTGATTGACTGGGATATCTGGTCAGGATTCTTCTGTATCTACTCCCCACTCCCGCTCCCAGGGCTGGAATTAGAGGAGATGCCTGGCTCTTCGTAGGTACCCAGCTCAGGATCTGAACTCAAGCCCTCACCCTTGTGCTGAAGGCACTCTCTCCACTGAGTTAACCCCTTGAAGTCTGAATCTCTCACTCCAAAGCAGGAAGGCCTCAACACACACCACCTGGGTACCAGAGACTAAAGTCCAACCATGCCCTCAGAAACAGACAAGTGGTGACCTCCCACCTGCAAGAGACCCTGCAATCCTATTACCCTCTTTCTAGGCATCCTCTGAGGGTCACGAACATACTTATGTTTGTGATGAAGGGGGACCCTGGTACATGGAACAGAGAGACCTAGCATGGCTACCTGGCTCTTTTGCTTGAACTAGCTCATGATTTATTATAGTTTATTTTTAATCTAGCAACTTTATTGAGTCTTGGGTTTTTGCTGTTGTTTTGTTTTACTATAATTAGTTGGTTTTAGATTGATTGGTTGGTTGATTGACTGATTGATGACAGGATTGATAAGTAGCCAGGCTGGCCATGAAATTGTGATCCTCCTGCCTCAGCTCCCAGCATGTTGATATAAATGCGTGTGGCACCATGACGGTTTGGTATCAGGCTGGCCTGGAACTAACTTAGGTAGCTGAGGATGACGTAAATTTCTGTTCCTCCTGCTTCCACCTCCCCAGGGCTAAGATGCAGGTCTGAACCATCACATTTGATTTGTGCATTGCTTAGAGTCGAATCCATGGCCCATGCGTGATAACATGTACCCTACCAACTAAGCTACACACCCCCATCCCCTGATGTCAGCATTTTAAAGTTACATCATGAAATGAGAGGCATGTCTCTGGGGGAAGGCAAGTGACACTGTTCCCTGAGCGTCCTCACTTCACGGCACCTAAAGATCCATTCTCCTCTGAAACAGTGTGGAACCTGCTTGCCATAGTGGTGATGGAATCATATCCTTCTGCACTCTAGACCTATGCTCTCTACCACTGAGCTGCACCATCAGCCCCGCACTGGGGGATTCTAGGCAGGTGCTCTACCACTGAGCTGCACTGTCAGCCCCGCACTGGGGGATTCTAGGCAGGTATTCTACCACTGAGCCACATCCCAGCCCCTCACTGGGGATTCTAGGCAGGGGGTCTACCAGTAAGTCACACCCCAGCCCCTCACTGGGGGATTCTAGGCAGGTTCTCTACCACTGAGCCACACCCCAGCCCCTCACTGGGGGATTCTAGGCAGGTGCTCTACCACTGAGCCACACCCCAGCCCCTCACTGGGGGATTCTAGGAAGGGGCTCTACCACTGAGCCACACCCCAGCCCCTCACTGGGGGATTCTAGGCAAGGGCTCTACTACTGAGCCACACCCCAGCCCCTCAGCGGGGGATTCTAGGTGTTGTAGTTTACTTCTCTGCTGCTATTATAAAACACATAAAAAAACCTATTTTGGAAGGGAAGGGTTTGTTTGATTTATAGGTTACATACAGTCCATTAGAACTCAAGGCAGGTGAAGCAGAAACCATGAGGAGTGCTATTTTCTGAATTGCTCTCCATGGCTTCCTCAACCTCCTTTTTTTCACACAACCCAGGTTCACCTTTCCCAGTAATGACACTGTCTGTAGTGGACTGGACTCTCCCATATCAGGCATCAGTCAAGAAAATGTCCCACAGATCTGTCCATATGTGAGTCTGTTGGAAGCAGCTCCTTGATTGATAATTTGAACTCTAGTTTGTGTTAAATTAACAAAATCTAGCCAGTATATTAGACAAGTTCTCTAGCCCTAAGCCAGACCCCAGCCCCTCACTGGGGGATTCTAGGCAGGGGCTCTAGCATTGAGCTGTGCCCTCAGCTCCTCACTGGGGGATTCTAGGTATACACTCTACCACTGAACCTAGCCTTCGGCCTGGGGTGAGTCTCTGTTTTCATGGACACAGAATTTCAGCTGGTTGTTTGTTGGCCTGGAAAAGTAAAGTCTTCCCTGGGTGCAGTGTTCAGGCACCATGACCTCTGTATCTCCTTTGCTGTCTCCATAAGTCATTCCCAGGGAACTCCAGAGCTGTAATTATCCTGCACCTCCGCAGACAAAATGATGGTTTCACTGTTGCTATGGAAATGCTCGCAGGAACTCAGGATGCTGGGAAAACAGAACTCCTCAAGATACGAACGAAATCCCATAAGACAGTTACTATAACCTGTTCACATGGGCTGGGCTGGGTCATCCTATCTGGCTGAAGACAAGGCAGACAGAGGACCATCAGACAGTCATGAGAGGTACCCTAGGGATTTCCCCAGACTCTCAGGGACATCAAAACCCTAGCTCCTCAGACCCCTCGCATACCAAGGCAGTGTTGACATACACTTCCTCCACATCCTTCCCACCATCTCTAGATGACATAGAACACCAGATGCCGTGTAAATAGTCGCATCGTGTTAGGGGAACAACAAGGGGCAAGGCTGCACTCCGGCACATGTGCACGCTTTTCAGACATCTCCATCCATATCGGCTGAAGCCTCATACAGAAGATCCACAGGCAGTGTGCCATCTGGACCCTTGCTGCCTGCCCTAGAGTTGAGTCCTTCAGGTCTGACTTCCTGAGCAGGAGATGGGGAAGGGGGATAGGTGTGTTTTCATGGAGTCCTCCTGTCTGTCCGTTTTTATATGTTTGGTTGGTTCTGCCTGGCTGTGGCTGCCAATTTGGTCCTGGAGATTTCTAACCATAACTATTGCAGCCTTCACTTCCCCTCCACTTTAGTATGAAGTACAATGCATTCTTAGGACAAAAGGTATGGAGGATTCCCCCATCCCACAGCAACAGAGCCCTGGACACATCTATCAGAGTTCTCTGGGTTCCTAGGGAGTGTTGGCACTCTCCATCAGTCACCAGGTCCTAGTAGAATGCTTAAGGATGGGAAGGTTTAGCCTAGATCCTGATTTCAAAGACATCAGACTATCATGGAGGGGAAGGCAAGGTACCAGGTGAATCTATCCGTAGTGAGGGGGAGCAGAAGCAAGTGACACTGTAACCTTCAGAGGACCACCGTGGCACACCTCCACCAAGCAGCAGAACTTACCATCTCCACAACTTCCCAGAACAGTACCACCACCTGGGGCTCGATGGTTCAAGTACATGATCCTATGAAGGACATTTCACATCCAACCCACATCACCCCCAAACACTGACCAGTGAGGTGACCAGGGACTCTGTCACTAGCCCTACAAGTGACCACAGTGACCTTGGTAAGATGATGGCGGCAATTAAGACACAGGCTGGACCAACCACAGGCCAGCATTTTACCAAGTTAATGGTGAGTCCTGTGCCGCCATGGTTGTTATTCTACAACAGTCTTGGAGAAGCCAAATGTGCTGCCTAACACCACACAGTTAGAACATGGCAGAGCCTGGACACCATCCGAGAATGTCAAAGCACAAAGCCTGCGCATCTCTGACTGCCACCATGGCCATCTCCAAACTCCCAGAGGAGCAGGTGGGCCTCCTCCCCATGCTATGGACCCTGTGTAGCCGCCGCCTTGCAGCTGGGGAACGGCACTATTATCCCAGCTAATCTCTGTACTTCTGTTTATTTTGGAAGTGGGTGCTGCTAAATGCAGCCTGGGCACTCTTTATTTAGTGCTGGGAAGGAAGTGATTAGCGAGAGGAGGAGACCACACTCCTCACGAGGACACAGGAGACATATTAGCCAAACGCAGACACCACTCTAGATATGGGGCTGCAGGCAGGGGGGGTCCTCAGAGGTCACAGGGGAAAGAGACTCATACATCCTGCTGGGATGCACAAAGCTGATGCAGGCTGTAGCACCAGGTGGAGGTAAGTCACTTTCACCTCCCCTGTGTTAGCCTAAGAGCACTGCCGCAATGGTTCTGGCAGTAAAGTGCTTGCTGCGAAAGCATGAGGACATGAGTTCAAACCCCAGAACTCACATTAAAAAGCTGAGTATGGTCGAAGTCACTGCTATACTAAAGGACCTGCAGAAAGACACTTAAAGAAATGCTCAACATCCTTAGTTACAAGAGAAATGCAAATCAAAACAACTCTGAGATTCCATCTTACACCTGTAAGAATGGCCATGAATCAAAACACTGATGACAACTTATGCTGCAGAGGTTGTGGGGTAAAGGGAACACTTCTGCATTACTGGTGGGAGTGCAAACTTGTACAACCACCTTGGAAATCAGTATGGCAATTTCTCAAAAACTTAGGAAACAATCTACCTCAAGACCAGCAATACTGCTGTTGGGTATATACCCAAAAGATGCTCAAACATACCACAAGGACATGTGCTCAGCTATGTTCGTAGTAGCATTATTTGTAATAGCAATAACCTGGAAACAACCCAGATGTCCCTCAACCAAAGAATGGAAAAAGAAAATGTGGTACATTTACACAATGGAATACTACACAGCAGTAAAAAAAAAAATCTTGAATTTTGCAGACAACTGGATGGATCTAGAAAAAAAACATATTGAGAGGGGTAACACACCCAGAAAATATAATATGTATTCACTCATAAGTGCTTTTTAGACATAAAGCAAAGAAAAAGCAGCCTACAGGCCACAAATCCAGAAAAACTAGACAACAAAGAGGACCCTAAGAGAATCATACATAGATCTACATAGGAAGAAGAAAATGACAAGATCTCCTGAGTAAATTGGGAGCATGGGTGTCGGGAGAGGGTAGAAGGGAAGAGGGAAGGAAGGGGGCATGGAGAAAATGTATAGCTCAATAAAAACAATAAATAAAATAAAAATAATAAAAAACTAAGTATAGTGGTATTTGAATATAATCCCAACACTAGAGAAGTAGAGACAAGATGATGCCTAGGGCTTGCTGACCAGCCTAATCAGAGAGTTCCATGTCAGTTAGAGACTCTGTCTCAAAGAAAAAAACTGGGACAATGCTGGAGTGGGAGGGCCTTCTGTCTGTTACTTTCATTGGTCAAATAAAGAAACTGCCTTGGCCTTTTGATAGAACAGTGAGCTTAGATAGGCTGAGTAGACCGAACAGAATGCTGGGAAGAAGGTAGTGTGGCAGACGCCATGGCTCTCCAATCTGAAATGGATGCTGGTTAGATGCATCCCGGTAAGCCACAGTCAAGTGGCGATACAGATTATTAGAAATGGGTTGAATCAATATGTAAGAGCTGGCCAATAAGAGGTTAGAACTCATGGGCCAGGCAGTGTTTAAATGAACACAGTTTCTGTGTTATTATTTCTGAAACTAAGCTAGCCATGTGGGAGCCCGGTGGGACAAAAAGCAGGCCTGCTCGCCCCATTACTACACAATGCTTGTATTACTCAGGACCCTCTAGAGGAACGGAACTTACAGAATGAATCTATGTATATATAGAAAAGGGATTTGTTACAATGGCTTACAGACTGTGGTCTAGCTAGTCCAACAATGGCTGTCTACCAAAGGAAGGTCCAAGTACCCAGTAGTTGCTCAGCCCATGAGTCTGGATGTCTCAGTTGATCTTCAGTATATGCTAGAATCCCAAAGAAGCAAGCTCTAATGACAATGAAGGAATGGACTTGCCAGCGAGAGAAAGAGCAGGCAAAGAGAGCTAGTGTGGTAGCTTGAATAGGAATGGCCCCCATAGGCTTATGTGTTTGAATGCTTGGTTCATAGGGAGTTGGCACTATCAAGAGGTGTGACCTTGATGAAGTAGGTGTGGCTTTGTTGAAGGAAATGTGTCACTGTGGGGTGGGCTTTGAGGTCTCAGAAACATAAGCCTGCCTAGTGGTTCACAGTTCATGTCTGCTGCCTGTAGATCATGTAGAACTCTTAACTCCTTCTCCAGCACATCTGCCTGCATGTCACCATCTTTCCTGTTGTGATGCTAATGGACTAAACCTCTAAAACTGCAAGCCAGCCCTAATTAAATGCTTTCCTTCTTAAGAGTTGTCATGGTCCAAAGAGCACAAAATATCTCAGAGTAACTCTAACCAAACAAGTGTCTCAGATTAAAGGTGGATCTTCCCACCTCAAAAAATCCAGATTAAAAATGGGTCTTCTCACTTCGAATGATTTAATTAAGAAAAAATCCCTCACAGGTGTACCCGGCTGCTTGAGTTTTAGTTAATTCAAGAGTCAAGTTGAAAACTAAGAACAGGCATCATGGTGCCTGGAAAATGATACCCAAGGTCAAGGTTGTCCTCTGGCCTACACACACACACACACACACACACACACACACACACACACACACGAGGTAGAAAACACATTCCCAAAGGACAATAGACTGAGTATTTAAGCAGCTGAGGGAAGAGGTTGGCCGATAGCTGTTCTGGCTTCGGTGTCCCCCTCTCCAGCCAACCCATGTCCCCTCAGTACTGCCTCCGACCTGGCTCTTTGGTCACAGGACCTCCAGAAAGAATGGATTTCACTCATATACCTACTGAGAACTGGAACTCCCCATCATTTCTGTGCCTGCATCCTTCACCTGGAATCCCCCTGCCAACATCACAACAGAGGTGTCCTCATGCTGTGCCCTTCTCTATCCCCTCAGAAAGAATCCCTCAGCAGGTCTGACAAGTTCTGGGCCAGTCCTCCTAGACACAGTCCCTGAACATCTATCTGTGGGGCTCCTGTTCTTCCTGTGGGTCTATGACAATGGGAACGGCTACGGTTCTGCTTCTGTCCTTCCTGAGTGAGTTGACCTGCTTCCTCATCCTCATTGCCTCTTGTATGCTTGACTTCCAGAAGAATCTTCCCCTCTGTTTATTGCCAGAGGTTACTTCTGAGCCCCTAGGAGTCCGACAAAGCCCAGACTCGGCTCATCCCAGAGACAAGCCCTGATTTCTCTATCAGTGATGTTGGAAGACCTCTGCAGATACCAGTATCAAGCCACCCGCTTCTGTAGCTAAGAAAATGGGAGCCATTCTTCACCTTCTTCCTCTTTACCATCCAGTCTTCTCCTATACCTGCTTGCGTCTGCATCCGCCACCAGGCGAGTCCCAGCCTCTCCCTCCCAGGTAACGATCAGGTATCTCCTTGGATCAGGCCTGCCTACTCCTTCAGCAGCCCCTGAAAGGCAGTTCCCAGGCAAGCCACCTTCTTCCCCTCACCATAGAGGCTGCAGTAGCCACTACCCAGCTTGGGAAAAGTTTAGACTGGAACACAGCTGGCAGGCAACTCAGGGCTCAGCCTTGGTACTGGCCTGAGCTCCTCACTGCCCCCCTCAACACCATACTTAGCCACTCTGACCTCTACTTCTGCCAGATCTCAGCCCGCACCATGTCTGTTGTGCTACAACATTTTCTGGTGTGGCTACATGGCTGACCATCTAGTTGTGTCTATTTGATGTCACTTCCCCTTTGACCTGTGACACCCACACAACTGGACTGGAAAGTCTGGCTTGGGACTGGACCACCCCTCCAGCCCCCAGCCCTGTTTTCTCCTCTCCACATGAATGGCTTCTGCCATCACTCTTCGCTACCACACTTGCTGTGGGGGCCTCAGGGAAGTCGAAGGACCCTGGTGTCCCCAATCACTCTAGGTGCCTTCACTTGTATGTGTGCAGGCACTAAGGCATTTAACTGTGGTCACAGGAGAGGAATTCATGGCAGCCTTGACTATGATGGACCGGTGAAGACAGAGGACTCAAGACCAAAACTGCTGTGACCGGGCACATACCAGCTCTCTCAGAGGGCTCCTCCCGCACCTCCACTTGCTACACTTCTCAGGGAGAATGGCGTCCCAGAGCAGTGAGTGTCAAGTGGAGGTGTCAAATTTTGTCAAACACAAGACAAGAGTGAGGGAGGCCAGAAGACAGCCCAGTGGGTGAAGTACCTGCCATGCAAGCATGCAGAAATGAGTTCGGATCCCCAGCACCCACAGAAAGAGCAGGTTAAGTACTGGAGAAGCAGAGACAAGGGATCCCTTGAGCTCACTAGACAGCCAGCCTAATGAAATCAGTGAGTGTTGGCTTCAGCAAGAGACCTTGTCTCAAAAAAGGTCTGGTGAAGAGACGGGAAGGTTGGTTCAATAGGTCAGAACACTTGCACACCGGCCTGGTGACCTGAGTTCAATCCGTGGTTCCCACAAGGTGGCAGGACGGAACTGATTCTCAAAACATGTCCTCTGATCTCCATCCATGTACTGTGGTGCACATGTGGCTACACACACACACACACACACACACACACAGAGAGAGAGAGAGAGAGAGAGAGAGAGAAGAGAGAGAGAGAGAGAGAGAGAGAGAGAGAGAGAGAGAGAATATGATTGGTTTTGAAGCTGAAATTCCCGGAGCCAGGTGAAGAGTGGGGGCTAAGACAACAGACAGACGGTGATGGGGCGGAGAACCTCGTGCATCTGCGAGCCAGCCCTAGGACAGAGGGAATAGATGAGGCATGGACAGAGAAGGGCGCACCCACTTTCCAAACTGGCTGAGGCAGGCATGACGGATGCTGCAGCGTGCCACCTCACCCATATTGTGCTTGTCTCTGAAATGTGCAGCAAATCACACAAGCTGCAGACAAACCCTGGAAGAGATGAACTCAGGTTCCCTCCCATCCTCTCTCACATTCCATAAAACAGCTGGTGCATTCTGGGAAGGAGGGGCATGGCTAGACTCCAAACAGAGAACTCTCTGGGATGCAACCTGCTGACCTGGACAGGAACAGAGAGGAATGTACATCATCTCTAGTGGGCCCTATCTTGCCTGTCAACTGGATTTAGAATCTCCTAGGAGATAGTCTGTGGGTGTGACTTTGGGAGTATTTTCAGAAGTAATTAATTGACAAGGGAAGTCCTCGTGCTGAACCTGGGCCGTGCCATCCCACGGTCTGGGGCCTTACATTGAATGAGAATGGGAAATTGAGAAATTAAGGGTGGGGGTGCCGCATGCTTGCCTAGCATGCATGAAGTGCTGAGTTCAATTGTCTGCATTGTATAAACTGGGTATGGTGGCACACATCTGTAATCCCAACTCTCAGGAGGTAGAGGCAGGAGGATCAGAAGTTCAAGGCCATCCTCAGATACATGGTAAGTTTGAGGCCAGTCTGGGCTACATGAGACCTTGTCTCCAAAATAGAAAAAGAAAAAAAAAATAAGAGTAAAGGAGAAGCTGAACTGCATGCCAATATTCGTCAGTGTTTCCCTCTCTACTGACATGTGAGGAGGTAAGCCATTTTAGCTGCAAGCTCCTACCTCCATAGAGTTACCCACCATCATGACATCCTGTCATAATGGACTGTTGACCCTCAGACCATGAGCCAAAATGAACCCTTCCTCTCTTAAGTTGCTTCCCCCAGATTTTTTTTTTTAACAAAAGCAACACGAACAATTGAACAATTGCTAATACCGGAAGCTCATGGCCAGAGCAGGACTTTAATTCTTTCTAGTTCCCTGGGCTTATCTTCTATTCTACCCCTATAGGTCTTCCACTTTATGAGTCTCCTGTGGGTCTTACCACAGTGTGAAATGTTCCTGCAGGACCACAAACTCTTCCCCACCCTCGCTCCTGCTATCTTGGGCCGTTGAGCTTCTCCTCTTCTGGATGTAGAGTGGACAAACTAGTAGCCAAGAATCTCACCAAGGGGCTAGTTCTCAGTGTCTCATACACGGCATCCATGGTGGTTTAACTGAGGTGTCCCACATAGTCTCAAGCATTTAAATATTTGGTCCCCGGTTAGTGGCACTGTTTTGGAAGGCTTGGGGTGTGGCCTTATTCGAAGAATGATGTAACCAGACATGGGCTTTGATAATATAAAGACTCTCACCATTTGGAGTTTGATTTCTCTGCTTCATGCATGGGTTCAAGATACAGCCATCAAGAACTCTTAAACCCTTTGGAACCATAAACCCAAGTAAATGCATCCTTCTGTAAGTTGCCCTGGTCATGGCATTTTATGACAGCTATAGAGAAGTAACTAATACAGTGTCCACATGGTCACACTGCTGGCTGTCCCTGAGCACACACAGTGAAGGCCCCCTTGAAGGACAACCAAAAGCCCTGTTTCCCCCAAGGCAGTATCTACCCAGTGCCATGCCTGGTCCCTAGGGCCTTGAGCTACACAGCGAGAAAACCTTGTTTATCAAAAGCAACACCAATTACACACCATAAGGAGGAAAAAAAATCACCATTTTCCAGCCTGCCTATAGCAGGATTTATTTTTAAAGCGATGGTATTTATAGCTGGCTGTCAACACTAACTGTGGTGCTTAGGTTGCCTACAAAGGCCAAGGGCGACCTCCTGAAGAACCACGGCTGCCATAGGAGCAGACATGGAGCTAGTTGAGCTATTCCCTCCTCTCCTCCTCAGGGTCCTGTGCTGTGGGCTGCCCTGTTTGAGCAGAAGCATGAAGGAAACATGGCTTCCCTTGGCAGGTCTTCAAGGTAATGGCTTAGAAAACCACACTGGGGACTCTGTTATACTGTAGTGGTAACAGACTGGGAGCCGTGTTTTGTTTTGTTTGTACACAAGCACATACGTATACAGGTTCTGTGTCTGCATCTTCAGACATGGGAGGGAACACATCAGGCTATTTGTGTTCAGTGTGCACGACTTCCTAACCCATCTTTGCATCAGGTTTACTCACCACAGTGAGATAGTCACTAAAGTTCCAGAAATTAGAACCTATGTTCGCCAAAACTAGGCTAGTATCTCCAACTGGGCGGAAGAACTAGATAGGAGCCTGAAGAGTCTCCCTGTGTGCTGCTAGGGTGGTTCATCAGATAAGGGTATGTGCTACCAAGACTGATGACCTGGGTTCAGTCTCTGAAACCCACATGGGAGAAGGAGAGAATCAGCTCCCACTGAGTTGCCCTCTGACCTCCACAGGCTCCCGTGGCACACGAGTCCATGCACATGCAAACACACATCATACAACAAAGTACATAATAAGGTGGGGACATTAAAATAAATCTCTGCTCTTTCAGCCACCCTTTTGCCCGGCATTTCTCTATTCCATCGATTTCCCCAACGGACCCTGAGAACCCAGGATAGCAGAACCATCACTCACAAGTATGGAAAAGCTCCTCCCAACACAATTCACATCCCACATCAGTGGTCCCCAAGCCCCGGCCCCAGGGATAGAGACCAGGAATTGGGGAGGGGAGACAAAGTGAACCAGACTGCCTTCAAATGCCACTTGGGGTACGCTAGCCAGCTGTATGCTCCAGCACAAGGAACACGCATCGCTGGGCCTTAGTTTATTTCTTGTTCACTTCACCAATCAATCAGGAGCCAGCAGGGAAGCAGCATCTAGTGTCTTCAGCGACATTAAATGATCACGGTTAACAGAAAAGCCAGGGTGTGAACGTGGTCATTGGAACAATTAGTCACAGACTGCTGTGAAATGATAGAACATAAGGCAGGTGTCCTTCACTTGCTGAACATCAGGTCCACACCATCACACTGTAAGGTCATAGGATTCAGACAACCATGACCACCAGACACCTGACGGAGGAGTCATATTGACAGAGACAAAGGCCCAGCCCTGCCTGCTGTAAGCTTCCCAGCATCAGGCTGAATGGGTCAGTTCCTCCGTATGCTCCACTCAGCAGTAAGTAGAGACATCTCCCAGTGGTTGATCCCAGCGTGAGCCTGGAGTCCTCTGCACTGAGGAGACCGTGGTCACCATGAACTGTTTCTAACATAAAGTGGCTGCTGAGTCCAGCTGTCCATCCCTAGGAGTCTTGTCATAGAGCATGGTCCCTAAGTTCAGCAAAGACTCATGCCCAAGCCCCATAACATTCTAACTCCAGCCTGACTCTTCCTGCCCCTCCACCTCGAGCTCAGATTCTGCATATCACCTCCACTCCTGATGGGCACTGCTGCCATCTCCTGACTGGACTGCCCGTCATTCCTGATCCTTGTCTTCTTGTGAACTGTAACTTTAACTGGGCAAAGGTGTGTTACATTTGTTTAGACTGCAGAATAGTGCGTTAACTGTGGGAAGGATGCGACATTTGTTTCTGCTACCTTAGCTTAACTGTGTAAAGGTGTGTTACATTTGATTAGACTGCAGAATAGTGCGTTAACTGTGGGAAGGATGCGACATTTGTTTCTGCTACCTTAGTTTAACTGTGTAAAGGTGTGTTACTCTAGTTTCTGCTGCACTTGTCTAACTGTGGAAAGATGTGTTGCTGTAGCCCCTTGCCTGCCTAAGGCACCTGATTAGACTAATAAAAAGCTGAATGGCCAATAGCCAGGCAGGAGAGGGATGGGTGGGGCTGCAGGGCAGAGAGAATAAGTAGGAGGAGAAAGCTAGGCTCCAGAGAAAAGAAGAGAGGAGAGAACAAGGGAGATGCCCATGGCCGGTCAGGCATCTGCCGGACAGACAGACACAGAGTAGGACACATAGAAAGGTAAAAGCCCTAGGCAAAAGGTATGTAAAGAGAAACAGGTTAATTTAAGTTAAAAAGGGCTAGCCAGAAACGAGCCTAAGCTAGGCCAAGCATTCATAACTAATAATTCTTTGTATCATGATTAGGGAGCTGGTTGACGATCCAAAGAAAAAGCCTGGTATACTGCTTCCTTTGCCAACCAACAACAACTAGTGTTTGGATCCATTCATTCAGCCCTCAGGAGAATCGATGGCAAACAATGTTGAAGATGCCCAGATCCCACTGGGCCTAGGCACCTACTGATGGGATGCTCTCTCCATCCTTTGAGACCTTACCAGCCTGGAACCTGCTTTGGCCTCCAGAATATGGTGCCAGAGGCAGGCTTGTGCCAGATTCAAACTTGTCCCTGTGGGGACGTGACTGTTCTTGCTCTCCTTAGTCCTCCATGCCACTGGTCAGACCTCATACATTGCTGGGGGACAGAGGACCAGGAGCTAAATAGGAGTTGAATGGCCATCAAAGCAGAGTAGTCTGGCCCAGATGACTCCAGACATGAGCAGTAACCTTGGCTGGACAGTGAAGTCCTCCAGCCAAGCCCGGCCATGCAGAAAAGCAATTTCACCCACCTGAATGGAAGAGCAACAATGAATAGCTAAACAATTCTTTGAAGCCACCAAGCCTGGAGACAGTCCATCACGTGGTGACACTATAATAGTAAGAAGTAGATTTGGCATCCCAAGACTCTGAGGACAAATCTAACTTCTTAGGCTCCCCACACTTCGACATGGGGGTGCTATCCTGTTGATACTGACAAGACCCTCCCTCACGTCACTTGGAAACATCTCCCTCTGCGTGTGAAGGTTTCAAACACATTCCTAAGATGCATCCCATCACCTTACCTACCCGTGAGTTTTTCTTCAGAGCACCATCCCCGTACACCACTGAGGGAGACTATGTGCCCCACCAGCTTGCTATTACAGTGCATGAGTGATGGTCACTACCTGGTGGCATCTGGGAGTGGACACACAGTACCCTCATAAACCACGCAGGGTACCACTGAGAAATCTTGCTGTGTAGATCCCATGCAGAAACACTGCATTGGTCCTATCCCTTTGACAAGGACACTAGGAACCCAGCATTCTCCGACAGAAATGGTAGGTAAACACACAGTATCTTCAAACAAGCTACTATCCCCAAAGGAAAAATGGACAGCATCTTATGGGCTTTTAAGCAGCATGGACTTGGGGGATGAGAACATCACAGGCTACCTTCTCCAGTCTCCACTGTTAAGATGCTTTTGGATTCTCCCTGTGTGGTGGCAACCTGACCTGACCCACTCCCCCCGAGTTTTTCTGCTCATGGTTAGAAAGGGAAGCCTCAAGAACCACATGCTGCCTTGGACTGTGTCCTTCCCCTAACATAATTCCCTGCCCTGGTGAGTTCTGGGGGTTTTGTTTTAGATGTTCAAGGCAAGGTTTCTCTGTGTAGCTCTGGTTGTCCTGGAACTCACTTTGTAGACCAGACTGGGATTGAGTTTATTAGAGATCGGCCTGCCTTTACCTACCCGAGTGCTGGGATTAAAGGCATGTGCCACCACTGCCTGGCTCTGGTGAGTTTTTATTGTCAAGTTAACCACGGGTCAAGATCTAAGCAGGAGTCTCAACTGAGGGATGGCCCATCTCAGGCCCTACGTGATGAGAATTGCCTTAATTGTTGATCGATATGGGAGGACCCAGCATACTGTGGGCAATGCCACCCCTAGGCAGGTAGTCCTGGTTTGAATAAGGAAGCTAGCTGAGTACAATCCAAAAGAGCAAGCCGGTTAGCAGCATTCCTCCATGGTTCCTGCCCAGAGTTCCTGCCCAGATTTCCCCAAAAGAGACTGTGACCTGGAAGCATAAAATGAAATAAATCCTTTCCCCTCAAGTTTCTTTTGGTCATGGTGTTTATCACAGCTACAGAAACCAAAGTAGCATGCATGTGTGCATGTGTGCACGTGCACAACACACACACAAACACAAACACACACAAAGAAGGGACAGTGATGCCAAGGAGTGCCCCATGGTGCTCAACCCACAATTCAGGTGGAAAATCTACTCCTGGCTCTAGGGTTTGCCATTCTTAATAAACTACAGCTCCTCTCTCCAAAATGGTGGAATGTATGGAATGGTTCACATCCCTGTTTATATCCAGTCTCCCTGGGTACTTGGAGACAAGTTAGACTCTGGGAGAAGCCGTGTCTTCCTCAGTGATTCTCTGCCATTTCATATACGTTTGCTTATATTATTGCTGTTGTTACTCTCATTAGTATTCGTGTGTGTGCAGGTGTATGGGTGTATTCATTCAGGTGTATGGGTGAGGGTACATGCTTTTGTGGACGTGAGAGGGCAATCTTTGAGGGTCCTCTTCTTTCACCACGTGGGTTACAAGAATCAAGCTCAAAAGCAATCTACAGATTCAATGCAATGCCCACCAAAATCCCAGCAAAATTCTTCACAGACCTCAAAAGAACAGTATTCAACTTTATATGGAAAAGCAAAAAACCCAGGATAGCCAAAACAATCCTGTACAATAAAAGAACTCCTGGAGGCATCACAATCCCTGACTTTAAACTCTACTACAGAGCTACAGTACTGAAAACAATCTGGTATTGGCATAAGAACAGACAGGAGGAACCAATGGAATCAAATAAAAGACCCGGATATCAATCCACACATCTTTGGACACCTGATTTTTGACAAAGAAGCAAAAAATATCAAATGGGAAAAAGAGAGCATATTTAACAAGTGGTGTTGGCATAACTGGATATCAACATGTAGAAGAATGAAAATAGTCCTATATCTATCACCATGCACAAAACTCAAGTCCAAATGAATCAAAGACCTCAACATAAAGCCAGCCACACTGAGCCTTATAGAAGAGAAAGTGGGAAATACACTTGAACACATTGGCACAGAAGACCACTTCCTATATATAATCCCAGCAGCACAGACACGGAAAGAAACAATTAATAAATGGGACCTCCTGAAACTGAAAAGCTTCTGTAAAGCAAAGGACACGGTCAACAAAACAAAACAGCAGCCTACAGAATGGGAAAAGATCATCACTAACCCCACATCAGACAGAGGTCTGATCTCCAAAATATACAAAGAACTCAAGAAATTGGTCACCAAAAGAACACATAATTTAATTTTTAAAAAAAATGGAGTACAAACCTAAACAGAGAACTCTCAACAGAGGAATCTAAAATGGCTGAAAGACACTTAAGGAAATATTCAACATCCTTAGTCATCAGAGAAATGCAAACAACTCTGAGATTCCATCTGACACCTGTAAAACTGGCCTGTCTCAGTACCGCCAGCATTTGGTGTGAAATAATTCCTTGCTATTGGGTCCTGGCCTGTATGACAGGAGGTTTAGCATACCACTAGTGGGTCCCTTTCCTATACCAATCAATGTGCCTCTGGCATCACCAAGTGACTCCCAGGTCTTCCAAGAATGACCAATTTAAACTGTCCCTCCTGGTCACTTTCATGCGTGAGCTCCAGATAGCCAGGATTCAAGGTTTATCCTCCATCAGCTCTACCAGACACTTTCTTTGTTACAAAAAAGAGGTGAGCCAGAGGTTGGGCAGCTTATGTCCTGAAGAGTGCCTGATAAGTAGAGATAGCAGCTTAATGATTGACGTGGTACTCTCTCTCATCAGAGCCTTCTGAATGGAAGCCCACAGAGAAGCCAGCTGCACAGAGGTGCCTGGGTATGTCTCCATCAAAGTGCTGTGTGGACATACATTTCTTGTGAGTCTCCAAGTGAATTAGCATTGGTTTCAAAGTGCTGCTCAATCTGAAGTGTGGCTGTGAGGGCCACACCAGAAAAAAAAGCAAATGACCAAAGGCCAGTAGGGTTGGAGATGATCCACCCTATGTTTCTGACTTAGGGTCTCTATTGCTGCGTCAAAACACCGCGACCAAAAAGTAAGTTGGGGAGGAAAGGGTTTATTCAGCTTATACTTCCATATTGCTGTTCATTATCAAGTCAGGACAGGAACTTAAACAGGGCAGGAACCTAGAGGCAGGAGCTGATGCAGAGGCCATGAAGGGTGCTGCTTACTGGCTTGCTCCTCATGGCTTGCTCAGCCTGCTTTCTTATAGACCCCAGGACCACCAGCCCAGGGATAGCATCACCCATAATGGGTTAGGCCCTCCCCCATCAATCCCTACTTAAGAAAATGCCTACATCTGGATCTTACGGAGGCATTTTCTCAATTGAGGTTCTCTTTCAGGTGACTCTATATTGACAAAACTAGCCAGCACAGTATCCTTCTAACATCTAGTGGTTAATATGTTTTGAAGCCGGGCGGTGGTGGCGCACGCCTTTAATCCCAGCACTTGGGAGGCAGAGGCAGGTGGATCTCTGTGAGATCGAGGCCAGCCTGGTCTACAAAGGGAGTTCCAGGACAGGCTCCAAAGCTACAGAGAAACCCTGTCTCGGAAAAAAAAAAAAAAAAAAAAACAAACAAAAAAAAAAATATGTTTTGAACATCACAAGAGCAACAAAAACAAAAACAAACCAAAAAAACTAAAAAATGCATTCATTGTCATTCTGCAACAACAGCATAGCCATCCGTCCATTACTTTCAGAGGGGGCTCTGCCCACATCAGGCATTTGTAGGCAGCACTCGGTTGGTCTGATCCACATCAATAGAAGGGATGGTGCTGTTCTAACCATGGCAACCTCTGAGAACAATAGGAACCTCATGGAGATTAGGAAGCTGGGCTTAGCTAAAGCAGTCCCATTCCCACCTCCATGGTGCTAAGTTGTGTTTAGCAACCTCAGAGATGGAACACACAGTCGGGATGGCTTCCAGAAAACATGGTCTTCCACCAGTGACAGAGTCAATGTGGCCCCAAGAGTCCTCAGTTTTGGAGAGATTTTCTGAGCCTCTAGGAGAGTAGTCACCTTCCCCATCCCACCCCACCCCATCGCTGCCTTCCTACCTTCAGGACCTGTTCCAAGTTCTCCAGTTTGACTTGGAGCTGGCGTTTCTCCTGCACAGTGAATTGAGCTCTCCTCTCAGGTCACCAGGGAGAGCCAGGCATGTTCAGCCTTCACCTGTGAGCAGAAGAACAGGAGACATGGAGGCCATTAGGATCAGCCCAGAATGGGAGGGGTACCATGGCTGGTCCCCTCCAGCCTGTACAGGCTCCTCTGGAGTGGTAAAGAGCCTTTGTTTTTTTTCTGGACAGACTGCCTGGGGCTGTTCATACAAGTCAGGGCCATCAGGAATCCAGAGGTGACATCCCTTCTGCCCCCTCACACCTTCACCACATCCAGAGTGATTGGTTCCAACTTGGAATAAGACCCACTCCTGGTACATGGGCAATATTCTATTCCCTAGATATAGTCACTGGCTGGGGAAGTCTTGTGACCCTTGTGTAAGACCCTGATAAAAAGGAAAAAAATCTCCTCTTAGGGGCCCTTGGAAATTGAGAAGAAGGGCTAGAACTACTATGTCATTTGCCACCATAAAGGAATAACTGGTCTTGGATGAAGTCAATGAGGACACAGGGCCAAGACACGCAGAGGGAAAAGGCTTGAGCACCTAGATCCAGCTGTACCTGAAGCTATTTATCCTTCTATCAAAGTTACTGAGGTCAATTGGAATCATTTTCTGCCCCTGATATCATGAGAATCCTAATAGATAAGAATGTGCTAATTCTGCAAGTACTAATTCTGTCTAAAACCTTTACCCAGTCAATGATGAAATGGATGGAAATGGCATGTGTACACACACACACACACACACACACACACACACACACACCCTTTTCTGTCTCTCTTATTGTTTCTACAAAGTAGGTCAGGGCATGCTACTGATGAGAAAGCTCCCTGAACTGAGCTTCTATTAACTCTTAGAGGAAACAACATATTCCAACCCAAAGGCAGACTTCTAGCTTCCTTCCCTCCTTCCCGAACGTTGGAACAGACTGTTGCAAAGCTCTGTTTCCCACCTCCAAAGTCCCTGTCATCTCAGAGATCTCGTGAACTATGAGGCTTTTCTCTGCTAGACAATTCCCCTGACTCCAGGAGAAAGGGGGCAGGCCTGTGACACTCCTGGTGGCTACGGGGGCTGCTACTGGGGTTCATGGAGATGTCTGGTATGCAGGAGCTCATGTGAGTCATCTTGTCACCACCGGAGGCCTCTGGCAACAGTCTCGGAAGAAGATGTCGTCATCTATTTCAGTTAAATGCTCCTCACTCTTGAACCTCAACCCCAGGGCACAGGTTGGCTGGAAACTGCCATGTCTTATGTTCCCACTTGTCAAGAGAGTAAAAGGGGGTTGGGTGAGTGAGGGGGCTCTGAGCACTCAGAAGTTGGTCTCATTTGGAGCCCAGTACAGCTTCATGAAATGTTTTCAAGCCCAGCCTCTCCCTGCTAGAAACTTCTTGGGGTTGCTATATAAATCAAAATAAAATCCAAACTCCTCAAGAGTTGGAGCTTCTACAAGATCTCCCTCTCTTCTGCTGGTTCTGGCCTAGGCTGTCACATGCTGAGGACACCCTGGTCCTGCTTCCTAAACAAATCAAGTACTTTCCCACCCCTGGTCCTTGGCACTTAGGGACTCCATTGCCTGTCAAGATGTACCCACCCATCCTGCACCATCCCCATCCGGGTCCAGCCCCGTTATGGAGCAGAACACCTTGGGCAGACTTCCCTGCCCACAGAAGGTAACGGAAGCCTCATCTGACCACCTGCCTCCACCCACTCCCAATTTGCCACACTCCTTTTCTCCAGGCCTTTGCAGTGTGGGTGACAATCCTGCACGGAAGCTGGCTCCTGTTGAATGTCATTGGAACTGTCCCCAGAAAGCACCCTGTGCTGCTTCAGCCTGTTCCCAGACAGCATCCTCTGTCAGACCTTGTGGGGTCAGTTATCCAAAGTCTTATACTGATGGAGACACAGCCTACTGCCCAGGTGGGGTCCAGCCCTCAGGTGGGGTACTACCCAGCCTTATCCCTCTTGCTCTGTGTCTGAAGGCTGTAACCCCAACTTCCAGCATACTCCCACCCCATAGCTATTGACCCTGTCTTGTAAGCCCCCATTCTTCATAGTGACCCTGACTCAGTCTCCCCCATTGGTTTATCAAGGGATGGCACTCGGCTTCAACCAACAGCTAGGACTCAGAAATCCATGTGACACGAGCCCCAGTAACACTGCAGCCCAGTGACAATGACTATTTGAACCTAAAACCATGTAAGAAAGGTTCTGACAGGTCTTCTTCCAGCCACACTGAGGATACAGTGCTCAGAGTGGGGAGAACACCCTGCGACTGTCACAGAAGCCATTACAGGGCAGAGCAAATCAGGACTTGTATTCAGGTCCCTTCCTCATTAGTAGCCCCACCCAGGATGCTCCTCTCAAACATCCATGAACACTGCCTTAGTCAGAGACCTGACTCCAATTTCTGCTGGGTAAAGAGGGGGAGGGGCACTGAAGCTGACAGGCCAGAGAAGGGCCCTGTCGGTGGCCACTGGTTTCATTAAAGGGACATAGACCCATTACCTCTACGTGCAAGCCTTCTTAACCCTGCTGCCACCTCAGGGCCCAGTGAGTAGAAGAGGCCCAACTGGCAAGAAGAGTCCAGGGCACACCAGGAACCTAGTAATTTAGCACACAGGTCCCAGCAGAGCCCAGCACATGTGGGGAGGTGAGGAGGGAGGGAAAAACAGATGTGTGTCTAAACAGAGGTGTGGGGCTCACAGTCTGCATTCCTAGGACCATACAGCACCTCTTAAAACACTCCACGTAGCCGTCGGAGATGTACTTGGCCTAGAATGTTCTCCTGGGAACTGAGCCAAGGTGCATCCTGCAAGAGAGGAGTACTCAAAGCAACAAGGAATCCCAGGACAAACAGTACAGGATCCAAATGGCCAAAGAACGAGGCCATGCTGCTCTCCTTTATCCCAAGCATAAAGATGACTTGAGGACCCTGTATGCATGCAAGTATCTCCGAAATAAAATGGGAAATAAAAGCAGGGGCGGGTCATGTGCTTTCCTTTGCCTAGCCTATCAAATCCTAAACCTATGTGTCGTCCCCACAAACCTCCACAACATTCTCAATTAAACTAATGCCAATATTTTTTATACTGGCATTCTGTAGTTGGATGTGGACTCTGCCAACAGGGTCACCGGATTTACAGATGGCGTCTCAGATGTCCTTGGGCTATAGATTAACTGATACAACCCCCGGCTTGGGGACTTGGCACCTCCAGGCTTGCGTGCTGCCCCATCAGGCAGACAAAGCTCACTCGGCAACACTAGCCGCCAGGTATCTGCTCGAACATTTCCAGTTCACAGCTGATTCGAGAGGGAGCCACAAGGTGCCTGGCAGGGAGGATCTCACAACACTTAGCCATAGCTCCCAGAAGCAAACAAAGTCTCCAACCTCAACCTGCTACAGGACAGCTGTCCTGCCTGGGGGCAGCTCCCAGCTCTGTCTAGCTCAGCCAAGGAATTAGTTTGTGAGATCAGTACACAGGTGACTTTGCAAAGCCTCGGGGTATCGGGGACATTTTCTGTACTGCGTCCCAGATTTCCGGGCTCGATGCTCCTCCACAAGGCTGTCCACCAGAGGGACTTTGGTGCAGTATTTAATAGTCTGGACCACATCTGGATCTCAGAATCTATCAGCTCTGCTCAAGCTTAGGAAGGATGAGGCCACACTTCTCCTTCCTTCCATAATTAATGCTGCTCTCTTCATGGGGGCTACGAAAAAAACAGATTGCAACTCCATGCAAGAATGGAAAAAGGAAAGAGCGGACCCTGAAGGCTGCCCCGAGCCGGGTTTGTATTGACAAACCCCTGCCTACTGTGAATCAGATGTAGCATTCACTGTTGTCGTGGGACTTCCCAGCTACTCAAGGACACAAGATGCTGAGCCCACAGGCAAGCTGGTGAGCTGCTGTCTTCCGTGGAAGGCTCTAAGCCTGCAAGCTAGCTCGCTCAGAACTGGGAAGAGAACAGAGCCCAGGCAGGCTGGCAAGGGGGTGGGACAGAGCTGGGAACATCTCTGCCAGCCTGTTGTTCCTGTCTGGGCCCCGTGAGTCAGCAGGCTCCTCTGACATCCCTACAAAGCAGGAGGGAAACAGTCTCTTTCGGCACCTAGAAGCCTACTCAAAGGTTTATTTTTTACACATATAATTTTAATTATGTGTATATGTGTCTGTCTGTGTGTGAGGATATATACATGAATGCAGGTCCCCCAGATCTCAGAGGTATCAGATGTCCCTTGGAAACTGGAGGGGCAGGTGTTTTTATGGATGCTGGGAACGGAACTCAGGTCCTCTACAAGAGCATTAAATACTTTTAACTTCTGAGCCATCTTCGCAGGTCCCTAACAGCCTGTTTCAAAGGGAATGCTGGGAAAGGGGCCCATAAGTGACCAGCCTTAAGGAAAACACAAAGCTGAATGAAGTCCTATTCTTCAGAAATAAGGTTGTCAAGGGCATCCCAGAGGCTGGGCAAAGAGGCTGCTTCGGAGCCAAGACTGTACCTGCTTCTGCGGGAGTGCTGTCTTGACCAGAAACCCACAGAACCATCCCACCAAGGGAGGTGACTTGAAAAGGAGGAATAAAGCTAGCCCATGGGCCAGCTCCCCACCGGTTCCCCACCAGCCCTATCATTCTGTATATAGAGCTTAAAACAAATGTCATCATCAATTGATGTCATTCTTGGGCTGAGAAGGTCACTGAGGCTTCTCCTGTGTGTATCCTTGGTGCGTGTGTATATATGTGTGTGTGCCTCAAGTTCTTAGTCTTCCCCCAGAGTTGCTTTGAAAGAGGAGAAGCTGATGGGAGCAGGGGAGAGGGCACTAACGGGAAAACACATTCATTTGTAAAATGAGATTAAAATATCCACGATATCGCCTCAACTGTTTTCAAGTCCAGTGACACTAAATAAGCCTGCTCCCTGCCCCCATGACTGCCACCTGTGTCTAGAACTCTGTCCCCTTGAACAACGACTCCCAACCTCTGCTCCCTTGGCCCCAGGCACCCACCACTCCAATTTCGGTCTCACGTTTGGCTATTTCAGGGACCTCGTTTAAGTACAATCAAAATCAGGCCTATAGTCGCAGCTATTCAAGAAACTTAGTCGGGGGTTGATAGTTCAAAGCCTGCCTGGTGACTGAGCAAGGACAAAGCCACCTTGGACGACTTGAGAATCTGTCTCAAGATGAAAAGCAAAAAGAGGGCAGGTGGTGTGGTTCCGTAGTAGAAGCTTGTCTGGCATGCACAAGGTCCTGTTCCCCTCCGCAACCCTGCCCAACTTCAAATAAACAAACAAACAAAAAGTTCAGTTGTTCAGTATCCATCATTTTGTTGCTGGCTTCCCCTGATGTCCCCCAGGTCCACCCTTGCCCTAGCTCATATTAGAATGGCTTCTCATTATAGAGAGCCCAGCCAGGCTGGTGTGGGGGTGGGAAAGGCCTGGGCACACCCCTGCCAGTGTGCTGTTACCGTCTGTACCCTGTGAGTCACCAGGCTTCTCTGACACCCCTACAAAGCGGGGGAGGGGAGGTACACTCACTCAGAACCTCAAAGCCTGTTTAAAAGAGCAGGAAGAGCAGGCAGCAGAAGCAGACATTTCTGGTCTTTAGGAAGAGTCAAGCAGGGATACCTGTGGGCTCCTTTGTGTGTCTGTTAATCATCAGGGAATACATGGGTGTCTTCCAGCTTTGGGTCACTGTAAGTTCATACTATGGACACACAAACACAGTTCCGGTGCCCCGCTTTTGATGTCTTTGACCACACACCCTGTGACAGCGTGAACTGTCAGCTTGACAGAATCTAGGCTCACCTGAGAGACTGGTGAGCGTGCCTATGGGGGAGGAGGGTGAATCTGATTTAGTTAACTGATGTAGGAAAACTCATCTCGATTGTAGCTGGGACTATATTCTCTAGATAGATCCTGGTCTGTGTAAGATGGAGAGAGTGAGCTGGACCCCGGCATGCCGTCATCCCCTGCTCTCTGCTTCCTGACTGTGGATGCGATGTGACAGCTGCCTCAGACTCCTGCCCCTGTGCCTCCTCTGCAATGGTGGACCGTAAAATAAAGTTGATTTCGTCAGAGTATTTTACCACCGCATCAATTAGAGGAACTAGTACGGACCCCAAGTGGAGCTGCTGGATCGCACATAGTCCTAGCTAAATGCTGGAGGGACGTCCAGCCTACCTTCCCCACTGGCTGCCTATCACCTACCAGCAATGTACAGGGGTCTCTACTCTCATTGACACTGCAATTTCTTGACAGAGAAAAAGACCCTCCCATTTTTAAGATTTTATTTTTAATTATGTGTTTACAAGTTACAGGGAGGCTGAGCACGTGAATGCAATGTCCATCATGGCCAGAAGGGGGCGATAGGAGCTCTGGAACTGGAGTAACAGGCTGTGAGCCACACAACAGCGGTGCTGGGAACCAAACTCAGGTCCTCACTCAGTTCATACTCTTAGTCACTGAGCCATCTCTCTGCTCCCAGGGTTGTTTTTTTTTTTTCTTTTGAGAGTCTTTTATATACAAGTGCTCTACCGTAGAGCTATATTCAAAAAACACATTTTCAAAAGATGCTAAGTAGAAAAGCTGGTGCACAGGTGTCAAACAGTTAGGGTTTAGCTATGCCTTGTCATACAGCTGGGTGAAACTGTGATGTCCGCAGCTCAAACCGTCCACTCAGAGCTGGGGGTGTGGCTCCTGGGGGTGTGGCTCCGTGGTAGAGCCCTTGCCTAGCACGCACAAGGCTCAGTTCCCCAAACTGAAAAGAAAAAGAATTTTTCCACTGGGACGGGCTTGTCACTCTGGATCTCAAAAGGCTAAAGCAGGGGGACAAAAAGTTCTAGAACCATCTGATATACATAATGAAACGTGCACTCTAAAAAGTCAAAGCCCAAAAGTGCTCATCCACTACTCAGCTAATACTGAAGGGATCTCTGCATTCCACAGGCTGGAGGCTCAGCAGCGGAAGTGACAGCAAGGACCAGACCAGTGGGGACAGACAGACAGACAGACACAGCAGAGAAGACAGACCAGACTGAGAAAGAACTGACAGACTAAACGACATAGAAACCAGGTCCCATACAAGGAGAGGTGAGGTGAGGAGAGCCTTCAGACTGGTGTGGACAGGAAGCTTCACAGGAAGGCTTTGGGGCTTCAGTGCCTGGAACTTTGGGAAGAGAAGGAGGCAGGGCATTCAGAAACTATTTGGAGCTGAGACCAGATTGAGGTTCCGAGTTGCAAAAAAGTTGGGGTGGCTGAAGCTTGTTGAGTGAGGTGGGAGTGGCAGATACCAAGGTCACACAAGGTCACCAGAACTCCAGTATTTATGGGAGACACGGGAGTGTGTGCATTGAAGAAGCCAAAATCACTCCATCTGCTATGGGGAATGCGACAGGATGGCAAGCAGGGAGGCAGAGAGCCTAAATAAGAAACCATTTTTGTCTCTGGGTAAGCAAAAAAGAGTAATCTGGCATGGATGCCAGCAGCTATGGAAGCCGGGTGGAGTGCTAGGACCTGGCCAGCATCCCCACAGCATAGTGGACCAGGAAGGATTCAGGATGGATCGTCACCCTCCAGTTTGGGCCCCTGACTCTGTAGCTGGTAGATGTCTAGGTAGAGGCTCATGCTTGAGAGATGCTGTTGGGTGATTCAGCAGGCTTGGGCCAGTTCGGCTGGGTAGAGTCTGTGCATTCATCCCACATGTCCTCCCTTCCCTGTGGCTCCTCCTGGATCCTCTTGAGGTATCCCAAAGTGGGTTAATAGAGGCATTGTTACCTACCTGGTCATGGTGCTGGGCCCTCGAGGGAAGGCCTTTCCAGGGGCCTCAGATGATGCTCCCTCTGCACATCAGCCTTGAGTTCAGCATTCTGGAAAAGAAGGAAAGGGCATGGTGAGCTAAAGACGGGCCTGGGGACATGAAGTTCTGGTTTAGAGACTAGATCTAGGCTTGGTGCTGACTCTGAAGCCTCAGCCAGGTGGGACCCCATCTTTCTTTGTCTAAGCCATGCATATGCCAAGTACAGAATGGGACTGGTGACCTGTACTGTGATGTCACGTGACTATTGAGCTGCTTTTGGCACTGAGGAGGTAAGGCTCGGTCATCCAGTCTTCTAGTAGCTGCAGAAGGGCCCAACTTATTCACCCTATGATATTGCATTCTACTGGGTTCAGTGGCTGCAGTTGGTATTGCTAGAGGGGAAAACAACAGGCTGTCTAATTCGAGGCAGGAGACATGACGCCAAGACAGCACCAGGCAAAGAGAAAGACATGCCACCTCCTTTTCCTACTATTGTGGTGTTTACAAATCAATCCAGTCATGAAGCACTCAGGAGCCACTTACAACCTCAGTCCCCATGGCAAGGAGTCAGCCACAGAAAGAGGTCATGGGAAATAACCCATAGACCAGCCAAGAAAGAGCTGAGTCCTGGGCGGGGATGTCGAACCTGATCAGTGACAGATAGGAAGGAATGAGGGAGGAAGCCAGGTTAAACCTGAGCGGGCTCCGTGGCTGAGTGTGCCCCTATAAGCACATGGCCCACCCTCAAAGAAGCCAGAGTTGACATGGGAAGGGGTGCTGTGGCTATGATCTCAAGGCGCCTGCTTAAGTCGCATAGGCTCTGGTGTCCCCTGTGGGAGCAGAGCACACATGCAGTTCTGATGCGTGGCCATTGAAACACCTGGGGACAACTTAGCAAGTGCTCAGTGCTCACCTCATCCTATCGAACCCTTAGACTGCAAGATGTACCCTAAAAGGTTTCATAGGCAACACCATAGGCATCAGGGCTGTCAGCTTAGGGAAATCGTTATCACTCTAGTTACACTGAGCCCCTCTGAAGTTTAAGCTGCTCTAATTAACAAGCCCTGTTTAAGAAATGCCAAATAAAGACCATTCTGTGCAATATATATGTGTATATATATACATACATATATATGTATATATATATATGAGCATAAGGCTTCTATAATGTGTGGGCTTTCAGCCGCAACACGACAAATCTATCTGGGTGACAACCAAGCTGAGGATCCACAGAAGGACACGGCAGGGAGGACTGGGGATATGACGCACTCTGATACAGGGTTTCCACAGGCTGAAGTCCTGGACACCCCTGTCACTTAAGCGCATGCGGCTCTCCTCTGTGTCAGAATGGGACCCCTGAGGAGGTGGATCCCACTGGCTGCTGACCACATTGGAGGGCTCAGCAATTAAGTTCAGCGACACACACCCACAGCCTCGAGATGAGGAGAGTATGACTCACTTATTGTCACGACTATGTTGAGGAGTGATTCGGGGAACAGGGTCCCTCCTTCCCAGTCTCTTCTGGCCTGGAATAGCATTGCAAAAACAGGCAATCTGGCTTACGCAGACTTCCTTGCTGCCTCAGAGAGCTAAATCTGTACATGTGTGTTTACACATATGTGTACTTGTAGGGAGAAGCCGGAGGATGACTGCGGCTGTCACACATCAGACATCATCAGCTTGCTTTTTCTGAGGCACCATCTCTCACTAAACTGGAGTTTGTTAGCGGTCTGGGATGGCCAGCAAAACTAAAGGGCCCTCCTGTCTCTCCCTCTCTAGAGTACGTAGCTGGCTTTTTAAAATGCAGGTTCTGGGAATCGAACTCGGATCCTCACCCTTGCACAGCAAACACTCTACCCATTGAGCCATCTGCCTAACCCTCAGACCACTAACTCTTAAAGCGATGCATGTAGTTGCAGCCAAAGTCCAGCAAAGGGACCACCAGAGTGAGGACGCATAAGAGGGAGTACAGTCACGTGAGACAGTGTGTATGTGAAATCCTAGGGTCAACACTGCACACAGGAAAGCACCATCTCCTTACACCCTGAAGATGGACACACAGCTATGGGTAGCTCCAGGCAAGCGGCCAGATGGTCCCAGGACCAGACTTGAGATCTCCTGGGAATGCAATCCTGAAATCTTGGGCCAAAGCAGAAAGTCTAGTAAATAGGTCTTTCTCAAACATTCAATATTCACTGAAACAATAACTTGGAAAAACCTGAATTGATTTTCTGGGGTGTCAAGCAGAATTATGGACAAAAAAGAAAGAAATTCCAATGAGGGTCAGGGAGTGAGGTAAGACCTACTCCAGAGTTCGAATCTCAGCCACCTTCAAGGGACAGAGAAGCACAACACACAGACAACTGGACAAAAACGCAAGAATATTCTACATGGACGGTAAATGGGATGTGCCCACTTCAGTCAGCTGCAGCACAGACCCAAGTGTAGAAGCCACACAGGAAGAGGCGTGCCTGGAGTCACTGGGGCTGCTGTTCCTTCAACAGCTGTCACCATGACTTCCTCTCTCGATTACTCCTGTTTTGATATATGGCCCAGTGACTCAAAACAAGCATAGTGGATTTATTCCCAAAATAGACGCATCTACAGGTTGGATCAGGCTTGAAAGTGGGGGTCTCTGTTAGAGAAGTCAGGCAGAGGTAGAATCCAAACACTGGTGAGCAAGTGAGGGCATGGAGATCTACTGGGCAGGAGTTCCCTTTATACAGGGAGGAAGAAGGCGATGCAGGGTGCTGGGGCAGTGCTATTCATCCGAGCCTGATAAGGCCATATGCACTACTGTGGGCTGAACTATTCTCTCCAAAGGTATATCTTGGAGCCTCAGCGTAGCAATATTTTAGACAGAGCTGTTGAGAGATTCGTAAGGTTCAATGATGCTATAAGGGTAATACCCCCTTCCCCCTTTTCTTCTATCCCTCCCATACACACACACATGTAAAGACAAAGCCTCCTGCGAGCATAAAGGGAACTGAGATACTATGGAACTAACCAGATCCTTGACCTTGGAGCTCGGCCTCTGGAGTGTCTGCCGTTCTGTGCACCCAGCCTAGGGTTCCCAGACTGGTCTATCACCTCGCCACAGCACTGAGAGGTAAGCTGAGTTTTCCTAGTTCCCCTCATGGGTGCCCCTCAACACATATGTATTCTAGAAATAGTCCCCATCCCCGGCCTCATGAGAAAGGGAGACAAGATAGGACACATAAAAGATTGACAGCTACAGAAACGCAGGGAGTCCAGCTTTGTATGCAGGTTCCGGGGGATCAAATTCACCTCCTCATGCTTGCATGGCAAGTGCTTCACCAGCTGAGCCATCTGCCCCGCCCTGACTGTAATCTCTTCATCTCCAAAGGGAAACTTGATTCAAGGATCTTAATGTCATACCAAAGGAGCCTGGGTTTGTATTCTGAACTTGGTTAGTGCTGTCCATTTGTTTATGAGTCATCCACTTTGGTTTTGTCATCTGGGAAAAGTAAGACAAAAGGCTCACTCTCAAGTCTGGACATGTGTAATGACTTATAAATGATAAAGAGCAACCTCACTGGATTCAGATATAGACTGTGTCATTACAACACGAAGTCTAGTCTAATATTACCATACAAGAATGGCACCATCAATGACGCAGTAAGCCAACACTGGGTGCTTGTTGTCTCATTCTTTCTAGGAAGAATTTGAAAGAGATGCCAGCCTGGTGTCATTGGCAGGGAAGATGGAGTTGCTAGGGGATGAAGGGGTCTTGAAGATAGATTAGGAGTAGAGAGATCTGCAGTGCACAAAGGAATGAGCCATGGAGAGACCAGTATCATTCCCAACTGCATTCTTCACGCCTGTCCTTGGATACACAGATCAGTGTAGCTCTCGTCCCTCATCATGAAGCCTCTTTTTGAAGCAGGTGGGAGGCCATCACAGAAATCCACAGCTGGTCAAAATGCAGAGAACAAATGAGCTGGCCTCATCCTCAGTTGCTGCCTCTCCAACACAACCCTTCCAATCTAAGGCTCAGGAAACAAAGAGGAAGATGGGGCAGAAAGATCCCAAGAGCCAGGGGACCAGGACAAGATGTCTACTGTGCGACTGTGTCTTTTATAGGTGACATGAAATCTCAATAGTACAGTCGCCTAAACAAGACCTGCACAATGACACCAACTGACTTGCCAGTGCAGGTGGGGGAATCTCCAAAGGCCCCACCCTTAGATGAAGAGCTACAGGCAATCAATGGCTGGAGAGAAAGAGAGAGAGAGAGAGAGAGAGAGAGAGAGAGAGAGAGAATCAGTCTTCCCCTGATAGATTATCCAGTCCCAAGTAATGAACACATGTACTTATGAGCAACTCTAAGTGGACTCAGCAGGTTGTATTTATGTAACATACATACATAACAATAATAATTAAAGAAAAGGAGCTTATAAATTTGAGAGGGTGTGGGGAATATGAGAGGAGCAGGAGGGGTGGAAAGTGTGATGTAAATACAATAGGACACACAAAATTCTCCAAAAACCAAGCAGAAAGAAATGTTTGCTCTGTCCAGGGTCCTGATCGTCTCCAGCCACATGCACCCAGTGGTGTTGACACCATGAGAGCTACCTAATATGCGACCTGCAGGATAGTCTGGATAATCATGCCTCAAAGAGCCTGGCCTGGAGTTTCTAGTCCCAACCACTCCAAGTTTGATTGGGAGGAAATCATTTAACCCTTCAGTTCTTGGTGATTTTCATGAGACCATTTGACTATGAAATACCATTATGCAACTAAGGGGGCTGTGACCCAAACAACAGTCTGCCTTCCCAGAATGACGGGGAGGGGAGGCAGTTCTAAGTCTCAGTTTCCTTCTGTTCTGAGAAAGTCTTCAATAATGTACTGCAAGGTAAAGAAATCTGGACCCCAAAAGCCATGCATTGTTTAATTCCACTCATATTAACAATTCACAACAGACATAGAGTTCCCATAGAGACAGACTGCAGATAGATGCCAAGAATTCCTCTGAGACTCATGGTGCTTAGCCCCTCTGAGACCCTTGTGCCTGAGAGACCTTCTGGGTAATTTTTCACTCCTTGTGACCTCAGCATGACCTGTGGACTTAAGAGCTGCCTCTCTGCGGGAGATGTGAGCCCATAGGTTGTCAGCCTGAACTGCACACAAGAACACATAAACTACTCCTAGCTCCTAAAAAGGATCAAAGGGTACCTGTAATAAAATAGCCATGCAATAAGACTGCTCAGAACAATAAACTAAGAGAAAAAAAGGGGGCAATAGGTAGAAAATTGTACAGTTAGAATCCCATGCCCAAGACACTGGCCCGTTGCTGTGTGGTATGGCTAAGCTCGGCGTTCACTAGCCACTAATACGGGAAGGCAGGAGCATCCATTATGTCTGGGTTACTGTAAAAGATGAGCCTCCGTGGATCTCTCCACAGATAACAAGGCCATGAAAACATTAAGTGACTTTTTTAAAAGGTGCTGCTTCTCCCAGAGAGGATTGATTAATGGTTGGAAACAACGACCCTCTCCATTAAGACTCCACTGGCCTTCTTTCCCCCTTCTCTCCTTCCAGCCCTGAGCCTCCAGTATTGCCTTGGAAACTCCCAGAGATGGTTGCTTCAGGCACACCAGCGGATGAAGATGCTGTGTGGCCAACTGTCCCTGAGGAGATGATGGGGTGTCATGTCCCACGTCTGGGCAACAACTACCGGGTTCCGCCTGGCTTATTCATCCATGCTTGGAGCGAAACGTGAAGATTAAAAAGAAACAGGCAAGAGACAATTGGTAGTCTGGAGAACATCTAGTAAGTATTGAGATTCGCCTCGTACTTATTTCAAACAGCCTTTATACACCCCAACCCAAAGAGGAGGGGAAGGCAAGAGACTTCTTTACCATGGTACAAGGAACAAAGTAATCACCTTCTCAATACCCAAAACATCAAGTAACCACACCCTAGGTCAAAACATCTTGTTAGTAGCCACACATTGGCTCAAACCTCCTGTCACATAACCTCGAAGGAGCAAGAATAGGTCAGAACTCTCTGACCTTTAGTTAAAGTGGAACAAATCCATGTCTGTGGGCTCCCACAATGCCATATATGACACACGTATGGCGTAGTCATCCTCACTACTAGAGAGAAACTTCATCGGCACTTAGAAGGACCCCTTCCCTTCCCCAAGACTAGTTCCTAAGACTGATGACTGACTGGCTTTCCTTATGTTTTCTTAGGGCAATCCAACCAAAAATCAATCAATCAATTGTTTAAATCATTGTTTAAAAATGATGTTATAGACAGGTGTGGCAGTCCACCCATGTAATCCCAGCACTTGGGAGACTGAAGCAGAAGGATTGCCATGAATATGAGGCCATCCTTGGTTACATAATAAGTACCAGGTCTGCTAGGGATGCCTAATAAAACCTTGGGAGACTGATGTGACCACTGTGTGTTAGGTGACACTGTGTATGGGCCTAGAGAAAAACAGTGCCTTGGTCTCCCTGATGCAGCTTCCTCCACAAGCCATTCGCAGGATATCTGTCACATCACAAGGAAGGCCTCTTCCTACTAAAGCCACAAGTTCCAGTGCTCAGAGCGGTGCCTCCCAATGCCCAAAATGAGAAGAGGTGACCTGGCCTATCTGGACAAGATACAGAAGAGCCGTCCGACTTAGGTACAGGCCTGGGTCAGTTTTGAAACTGCCCCTTTTGCGAGCAGGACTTGGGTGGAGAAAAAGGCAATATTAAGCATGCAAGCTCTGTTCCAGCTAGCTGGAAGCATTGCAAACAAACATGCAGTTCTTTCTTCCTGCGGGGTCACTGGGCTCACTCTGAAAGCTGACATAAGCAACCCACAGAGAGTGAAGGCCTCCGGCGTGGCAGCAGATGACGGCTTATGATCCAAATCCTTTAAGTGTTTTCAAGGTTTAGAGACTGCGACCAACATTTAAAAAAATAAAAAATGTAATGGGAAAATAAGGATTGATATTTTCTGGCAAAGAAAAATAAATAAATACCAGCAGAAAAGCTGGCAATACAGTCTGTGTTTCCAGACAATTAGCAGTAAACATCCATGTGTTTGCCATTGGACCTAATTGTCTATTACAGGCTTCCTCCTGAGACTGTAGCTCAGAGAGGTTATAAGACATACGGAGGATCACACAGCAAATCTATTTCAGAGCCCAAATCAGTCGATACATTGTCTTCCTCTAGTTTGTTGCTATAACAGAAACACTTGATGCTGGGTACTGTAGGGAAAAAAAAATAAAGGTTTGCCAGGGCATAGTTTAAGAGGCTTAACATCTTAGATCAGGCAGGACCCATATCCAGGCTCCAGTCGGTTCCTGAGGCTGCACCCTGACAGATTGTGTTCAGGTGATAGTAAGCTCTACAGACGTCCCCCAAGTGCCTGGCATTGGTGCTCTGCCCTCTCTCCAGCCTGGGTCTACGCATTTTGAGAGGCTTGTCCCCCTCATTTCCTGCAAGGTACTCAGAGGCAACTCATGCAAGATACATCCTTCACCTGTGAACCTGACTGCAGCCACATTCAAACCCAAGACACCACCTTCCTTCTTCTGCTTCAATGTGGATTTGCTCAAAGAAAGAGTTCTCAACCCCCACAAGACCTTCAGAATCCCTTCTGGTCTGTGGCTTCTTCACAAGAGAAGTTGGACTGGTTTCCTTTGAAGCATCCACAGATCACGAGGTTAGGGCAGCAACTAGCTGGGGACTCAGATCACATCACACCTGCGAGGACCACACTGTGCCTCAGACCCATCTTTAGGTTGCTGTGTATGTTGTCAGTCTAACAAATGCTTAGATGCTTACAAGATGCCTAACTTGAGATGCTTTGTGCAAACTGATTGTCTTATGGGTGAAGTTGTGACTCTGGCCAGGGGATTATACCAACCTGCTCAGAAATCCCAAATACAGTACTGGGGCATCCCAAGGAACCCTAAGACAAACCCTGCTCTTGTAGGTTGCATCCTAATTGGGGAGATGTACAAAGGACCACACCTTGCCAGATGGATTAGGTTCTAGGAAAAGACAAGTCAAAAAAGTAAAAGAGAGAAAGAGAGAGCAGGATTGTCTGGGGATGATATGAACTAAACCTAGCCAGCGAAAAGAGTTCATGGCTGTATCAAGAGCAGGGACCCTAAGGAGATGAGACCAAGGGTTCTGGAAGAATTGGAGGCAGGTAGGGCTTCGGCAGGTGCTCAAAAATGCAGCGCAGAACATCCAGGATGCCACTAGTCACAGATGAGAACCAGGATGAAGCAGCAGGCAAAATACATGGCTTCACGGGGAGCCACAGCATCGCCTAGCCAGAGACAGTGCCACGTGTGAGCTGCCACCTTGGGAGCTGCAATCCCTCCATGCACCCAGCTGGAATCTTTCTCTCTTGTACTGTAGCTTTGCTGGAACCCAGAACCCTGAGTTTTCCCCCAGCTACAGTCTCTTTCCTGAAAAACCGAGCTCTGAGAAAGACATCACCTCGAGTCTGAGAGCCTCAGCTCGGCTTCACACGGAGGCCATCTCAGAATCTCATCTCGGAAGCCCATGTGGGTCTCCATCACTGTGGATCTGTTTAATCCCCATGCTTTAGAAACACCTAATCCTCTTCAGGAAAGAAAATAGAAAATGGATTTAAGAAAAGAGAATGGTGGGCAAGAAAGAGTCCTTGGGCCCCACAGTTTCAAGTAATCACTAAAAGAATAAGCCTTTCTTTATCAAAAAAAGGATTCATTTTCCCTGTGTGACAATGGTGTTCTCAGCTTTACAGCCGGGCAAAGAAAGGCCAGATGCTGCAGCCCCATGCATTCAGCAGCCTCCCCCGCTAGTGACCATGTCTGACTGGCCCAGGGCTGTCACCCCAGGCTCATCCATCAGGCTCCCATGGCAGACAAGGATCAACAACCTGCATAAGAAGGTGAGGATGCAGAACCCTAGGTGGCCGGCTCTTGTTCTCCATCAACCCCTTAAGGCAGCATCATGTGGGTCTGAGAAGATGCTTAGGGGACCCTGATACGGGGCTGACATGTGAGGTGATGTCGGACCAGCAGGTGTAAAGGGTGCAGAAAGCGTGGGTGGGGTTTGGAGTGAAGTTTGGTTTGTAGAGAAGAAAGGAGTCATGACACTAGCAAGGAAACAGATGGAATTGGAGGATTCGGATTCAAGGGAAACAAACCAGATTCGGAATGGCAAGGAAGCGAGTGTTTGTGATAAAAGCAGAAAGAAGACGATGAAAAGAAAGAAAAATCTTAAGGGAACTCTTTTCTGTTTTTGTTTTGTTTTGTTTTGTTTTGTTGTTTCTTTCGAGACAGGGTTTCTGACTGTCCTGAAACTCACTTTGTGGACCAGGCTGGCCTTAAACTCAGAGATCCGCCTGCCTCTACATCCTGAATGCTGGGATTAAAAAAGGCATGCACCACCACCCATGAAAGGTAAAAAGAAACATGTCAGTGGTTAGGAGCATGTACTGCTCTTCCAGAGACCAGGGTTCAGTTCTCAGCACCTACATGAGGCAGATCTCACAACTGCCTTTAGCGGCAGCTACGAGGAATCTGACGCCCTCTGCTGGCCTCATGCATAACTGCACTCATGCATGGGCACGTGTGCTGGGAAAGAAACTGGGGTCCTCTGCAAGAGCACTGTGTGCTCCTAACCACTGAGCCCTCTTGCCAGCCTTCATTAAATAAAACCAATCTTTTAAAAAGAAATGGAAAAAAGGGAGGCACAAAAACAGAAGGCAGACTGTTTGGAAGGAGGAAGGGAGGGAGACAGCACCGGGAGGGCAGAAGGGATGGCAAAGGTGACAAACAAAAGCAAAATACAAAGGAAAAATGTCATGATGGATTCTACTACTTAAGAATTTAAATAAAAGATAAATTCTAAGAACTTAGCCATATGTTCAATGAAGCCCTGACAGTTTGGTCTATGTGTCCTCGGGGTTCTCCCTACTGTTTCCCACCACTGAGACTGTTCTTCCGTGCTTTGTTCTGTGGGAGGTGCAAGGCTATTTGCAGTTCCGGCAGGATGGCTCCACCTCCTCTCTCTCTCAGAAGCACCACATTTTCCCACGCCTTTGCCAACACACAGCCCTATTATTTTCGAAAGTATTACATTGTATACACCTAAAGCATTATCTTATTAAATTAATTTCTAGTATATATATTCATTTCTATTTGGGGGAAACCATCCTATGTTATGAGAAAATGCACCTTTCAAAGGTTTACGTTATTCATTTTCAGAAAGGAAATGGGGATGCCATTCCAGATCAGAAACCACACAATCCTATAGCCACCACATTGCTGAGAAATAAAACTAGGAAGCAAAGACACCAACATTAATGTGAAGAGACCAGGAGCTTGCAGAGAAAAAGGCCTATCCCACACTGACCAAAGAGGAATTTATATTTTTTTAAATAAGGACCTCCCCATTTCCAAGGTCTGGGTAGCCCCATGGAGACAGCATAGCAGAGACATACAAGTCTTGTCAAAATGTGAAAACTGAGATAAGCAAGTCATACATTCATTCTCAAGAGTTCCTGACACTGGGGCCCCTTGCAAGGATTAGGGACTGTAGTGATGTCTCAGTGCTTAAGAGTGCAAAATGGTCTTGCTGATAACCTGAGTTCAATTCCTACCCCCCCCCCCCCACACACACACACATTGGAGGGCTCACAACCACTTGTAACTCCAGCTCTGGCACCCTCTTCTGGCCTCTACGGGTACCTGCAACCAACATGCACATACCCACCCACAGACACCCATACACACAATTAAAAATAAAATAAATCCGTAATAAAAGAGTGTGGCTTGTCATCTTTATTGCCAATGTGACCACAAGACAAACAGCTTCGTGGTCCTCAGAGTCTAGAAACTGTCACTGCTCAACAGTCAGTGTTTCTTTCTAGAATGTTTCTCAAGACAGAGGAACCTGCCAAAGCTGTCATTGACAGAAGGTGACCTGGAGTTTGCTCTGCTGTCAAACCTCCTGCTGATCCACCATTCATCTCGAATTCCCAGAGGACGCCAGGAAAGCATGCCCTGCTGGTTCTATCCATTTAGGCAGCTTGGTTTACTCCCTTGCCCTCCCATCCTGATTTCTCCCTCTTTCATCCCAACCCCTTCACTTCCTGACTACCTTACCCCAGCCTCTCAAAGTCCCTGTAGAGAGGAGGTGCCCTGTGGGCTCTCTGGGACTTTGCTCTTCACAATTCTGTCACCTTGGGGTGTCCAGCTTCATGGTCAATGCCAGGCTCACAGTAGTGTCCTTGCGGCTTCCCTGAATGGCACTGAGAAGCCGCATGAAGGCTGCCTTGGGGCTCCTCTCTCCCTCCCCCCTCTTTTCTCAGCCTCTTAGCATGCTGCTCACTCCTGAGAGTCTCAGACCAAAGCAGGTAGTGTTCCAGTCTGAAGATTTCAATTCAGGTATAAACAGAGTCCTTTGTTCTGGCAACCCACTGAGTGGGCTGTTTTGCCTGCTGGGTACTTGAGCTTAGCATCGACAGGCAGAGAGCTGGCAGGGAGAGATGGTCTGACCCAGTGAGTCCTTGGATCCCTAAGTCACAGGGTCATGCAGTGTCCAGTCTTAGCAGCATGTCATATCTTGCTCCTGGATGTGTTATTTCTCTTGAGAACACATTTTGGAGAAGCATGCTCCTGGGACAAGGTTCAAGCACTTTCCATTCCTTGAGCAAATATTGCTTGGTGCTGTGGCTGTAGTTGAGCCTGTCTCTGAACCAAACTGCATCTAACAGCTTTATTTTCTAACAGTTTAATCTGGAGGGGGTGTGTGTGTGTGTGTGTGTGTGTGTGTGTGTGTGTCTGCATGCACACACACGGAGGCTAGAGATCAACCTCAGGTATTCATGTGTCATTTCTCCCATATGTTCACCTCTTTTGAGGAAGGGTTTCTCATTGACATCAAACTTACCAAGTAGGCTGTGTTGGGTGACCAGCGAGCCTCAGGGAATCCCCAGCATTGGCATCACGAGAGCAGGCCATAAGGTTAGCATCTTATATGGGTGCTGGGACTTGAACTCAGATCTTTACATGAACATGGCCTAAAAAGATATGATAAGTCTGGGCACAAACCCCCATATCATAACTGGACATGGCAACCCAGTAGGAGGGTCCCAAGCACAGGCAGAAGAATCAGAGACACACCCACTCCCATTGTTGGGAACCCCATGAGCAGCCATGATTTCATTAGTCTTCAATTTCAAATTTTTCTTTGCTTGTTTTTAGTTTTTAAATTACTTATTTGATGTCTCTATGATGGATGGACATGTGTGTGTGTGTGTGTGCAGCACATTTGTCTATGTGAATACACATGCCATGGCCCTTCTATGGAAATCAGAGGACAAGCTTAGGTGGCATTTCTCCCCTCCCATTTTGGGTGTGGCAGCATCTCTCTTCTTCATGGCTGTGTGTACCAGGCTAACCCAGTGATTTATCTGGTCCCATTTCCTCTCTCACCTTAGCTACACTGGGACTACAGATGCAGACTACTGTGTTCAACTTTATATTCGAACTCAGGTCCTCATACTTGTGTGGTAAGCACTTTGCCTACCGAGCCATCTCTTAGGTCCAGGAACCTTTTTCAGAAACAATACAACAAGGTGATCAAAGGCAGAGCCTGTTGTTCTGGCTCCCTGACATCCACAGCCCAGGGAGTAGAGAAGAAATGTTAAGAAGTCAAGTCAGGCATGAGCCGCAGCCAATGCAGGAGTCCCTTGGCAGTAAGTCACAGTGGCCCAGGTCATGATTCAAGGACAGGACACACCTGGTTCTCCAGACTTGGTACCGAAAGAGGGGCAACATGAAGTGCTCAAAACTCACACTGGTTTTGTACTAGCCTGGTCATATTGAAATTAGCATCTACTAATATTAATACATTGGCTTTTTCCTTTCTTCCTGTGACTTGGCTACTAGAAAATTCCAACACTTTTTTTTTTTTTGGTCCAGCTGTGGTTCTGTGCAGGAGATCTGGGAAGAGTGATGGAGGGACAAAACTGACTCAAAATGATTTGGACATCACATCCGAAGAAGAAAGAGGGAGAAGAGGAAGGGGGAGGGAGAAGAAGAAGAAGAGGAGGAGGAGGAGGAGGAGGAGGAGGAGGAGACATGTCACCACTGGCAGGTCCCCTGAAGTGACTTCTTTACAGCTAACAAGCCCTGTCTGCAGGTCAGCAGTCCATCTCACCTGTCATGACATGGTACTAGAAAGCATGGCTGCTCTTGGTTTTTATGCAGACATTAGGGGTGTCATACTCTGCAGCTTTGTGTCTCTTACTTGCTTCATGCTATCAGGAGAAACAGAAAGCTACATTTGGGGTTTATCCAAAAGAATTAGTGGCTCAGCAGGTAAAGGTGTCTGCCACCAAGCCCAACAGCCTTCTGAGTTCAATCCCCAGAACCCACAAGGTGGAAGGATAGAACCAACTCACACAAGCTGTCCTCTGACCTCCACACATAACCTATGACATACATCTACACATGGCTGCACAAACATAATAATGGATGGATGGATGGATGGATGGATGAATAAGTATGTATAGGAGCTTAAAATGCAATAGAGTAATTTTAAAAGAAAAAACTAAACAAAGTTTATATAAAGAATTGATTCCAACACGGGTATTGAGCACCTATAATCCCAGCACTCCTGAAGAGGAAGGTCATAAACACAAGGCAGCCTGGGATACACGGAGAAACACTACCTCAAAAGCTAAAAGGGAGAAGAGAGGAGGAGAGCAGGAGAGGGCAGGAAGAGAAAAGGGGGGAGGGGAGGGGAGGGGAGAAGAGGGTGAGGGGAGGTACCCACACCAAATATCTTCCTCGTGGGCTAGGGCTGCGTCCTTCAGCGACACCATTCACCACCCACGGAGTCACAGCTTGTTTCTTCCCGCCAACGTTCTAGTTTACATTTTTGTTGTTGTTTTTGTTTTTAATTTGGGGTTTTTTCGGGGGTGCAGTGTCTCATTATATAGCCCTAGCTGACCTGGAACTCCCTATGTAGATCAGGCTGGCTTTGAACTCACAGAGTTTTAACATGCCTCTGCCTCCAGAGAGAGGGAATTAAAAGCATGTCTCAGCAGGCTTGGCTTTTATCTTTTTTATTCTGCTCCAGAGGCAGTCTTCACAACACGGCAAAATTGTTCATGTGCAGCCATAGCTATACTTGAGCACAGCCATTCATACACACGCATGTGCGTGCGCACACACACACTTATGCAGACATGCACACACACACACACATGCATGCACGCACACACATAATGGCTGTGTAAGAGATTCCTTTGGCATGTAATTTATTAGCCCAAACTTCAAAACCAAGATACTTCATATACATAACATGGACCCTCTGGGGAAACCGAAAGTGCCAGCCACCCCGATGTTCCCCAGTCCTGCCACCTCTGCTGAAAAAGAGGGAGCCCTGGAGTCCCACACTGCTTCTATTCCAGGGGTTCTCAACCTGTGGGTCATGGCCCCTTTGGGGTCACATATCACATATTTATGTTATTGTTCACAACCATAACAGTAGCAAAATTACAGTTATGGGGTAGCAATGAAATAATTTTATGGTTGGGGGTCACCACAACATGGGGAACTGTTTTGAAGGGGTCACAGCACCAGGAAGGCTGAGAACCTCTGTCTATTCCCTGTTGTCCTGTGGTACTGGGGAGTGATTTGCTGTGAGAGTCCCATGTGCAGAAGGAACATTTCCTTACACCTGCTCTTGCAGAGAGTGACCTGGAGTGTAGGCTGTAAAAGCTCCACATTTTCTCCAAGTCTTCCCTGCTAAAGCCTTTGAGGGAACAGGCTCTGCTTTCTCTCCTCATAGGCAGCATAGCTCCGAGCAGCCAGGCTCTGTGTAAAGATGGCAAGCTACATTTTCAAGCAAGTGTGTGTATGCCCATGTATGCCCCTGCAACATCCTCCAAGCCCTGAATTCCTTTAGTGTTCCTTAACGATGTTGATTTTCTAGCCAAATAATGACATTGGGCTATGGGGTGGGTGGGGATCTTGGGCGTGGCTATATGAACTGTTTGGGAAGACAAATCTTGATTTATGTCCAAGGCTTTCATCTTACACCAACACTTCCTGAGGGAACTACTTAGGCTTCTGGTGAAGGCCTCAAGATACAATAAAGCCCACAGAAGCCTCCTGGCCAGGTAGCGAGGCTGGAGGATTACAGCTTCTGCTCTGGAGGGGGTGGGGGGAGGGAGGTTACTAACTGAGGATGCCACAGTATCCTGAAATGAAGTCCTCAAGACATGATCCTCAAGACCCATCTTTTTAGATATTAAACTAACGCTAGGAATTTATAGTGGTGTGGGAGAAATTTCAGAAAGGCTGCCCCAGCCTGGCTTCTACCCAACCATCCCTGGTTCTCTTTCTCAAGGCCCAATGGCCCATTTGATTAGAACCCATGCCCCGGGCATTAAATTGGGAAGTATTGCTTATAATGGAACGGATATCATTGTTGCCTGTGTTGGGTCAAAAGACTCAAAAAGCCCACATTCTCAGGATCTGTTTAGTTAAATGGGGTAAATGTAAGTGAACTTTTAAAAAAATGATTTATATACTATTATTTTTATTTTTCTGCACATTGGTGTTTTTCCTGCATGAATGTCTGTGTGAGGGTGTTGGATCCTCTGGAGCTGGAATTACATGCAGTAATGAGCTGCCGTGTGAGTGCTGGGAATTGAACCTGGGTCCTCTGAAAGAATAGCCAGTGCTCTTAACTGCTCAGCCATCTCTCCAGCCCTGCCAGTGGAGGACATTTGAGTCCACCAAAAAGCAGTCAAACGTTCCCAGCACAAATTCCTAGTTATCTTCGGCACATGTCACCTTGTCTTTCTAAAGTAACTATATTTATAAAGGAAAACTCCTTTTCAAGACAGTGATAAAATCACTCTCAGAAAAAGGCTTGTCTAAGATATAGGGGAAGGCTTCCCACAATAATTGTGGTGTCGATAGCTTAGAGCTGGGAACGAGAGTCATGTGTCCACGGTGGCTCATGCGCAGTACTGGCTCTAAGGATCCATACAACGAGGTCACAGATGGAGCAGTCCCCCCTGGTGGTGCAGACCGCAGGGTGCAGACCGAGCAGTACAAACTCAGGAGATAAACACACAGGCAAGTTTTATGTGAGTCTTCTGCACTGACCCTTAACAGTGGTCAGCGGATCTACGAGCACCCAGAGAAGTGGTTCTCAACCTGTGGGTCACAACCCCTTTGGGAATCAACTGACCCTTTCACAGGGGTCACGTATGAAGTATTCTGCATCACAGATATTTACATTATGATGCATAAGAATAGCATAATTACAGTTATGTAGTAGCAATGAAAATAATGCTATGGTTGTGGGGGCAGGGGGATCACCACAAGATGAGGAACTGTATTAAAGGGAAGGTTGAGAACCACTGGCCTAGACTGACTGAGCAGTGGGCATTATTCAAGTTGTGACTGGAAGACAGCCCCCCAAGAGCTCTGACACCAGTCCTGTTGTGACCTTCAGCTCCCACGGGTCTAATTCACCCCACAGAGCTTTTCTGGAGACAAAGTGGTATGATCTCCATTGGCTGAGTTCATAGCAAGTGCCTAGAAAAATGCCAAACGTTACAGTACTTGGCCGAGGCCAGCAGAATAGGTAGGCAAATGATGGGAGCTGTGTGGGACATCTCATGTTCATGAGTAAACCACACAGCCCTGCTAGGATGCCCCGTGCAACTGTCACATACATCATACATGCATGCCCAACAACAGGTACTCGGTCAAAAGGACATAAAGGCCAGAACCAAGGACTGGTAGATGGAGTTTGTAAGCTGCTTGCCTTGTAGGCAGGATGACCTGAATTCAATCCCCAGCATCCATGAATAAAAGTCAGCAGGGTGGTACATGCTTAAAATCCCACAGCCAGGAAGACAGAAAAAGGGGATCCCTGAGGCTCTCTAACCAGCCATTCTCGCCTGCTTGGTGAGTCCCAGGACAGTGAAACCTCTATCTCAAGATATAAAGTGGATGAAAAGCAGGTGACACCTATAAAATAACACTAAGATTGGCCTCTGACTTCCACATACCTGCACACACATGTATACTCCACACACAGGTGCATCTATACCTGCATACATACGTACACACGTGTACACTCCCCCCCCCCACACACACACCAAATGAGCCAGATACAAAAGAAGCTGACTATGAAGGCATTCTTGAGCAAAAACACTAAATATGTGTTGGGGGGTGTGTGCACACACATGCACATGCATACACGTGTGCAAGCCTGTGCACACTGCACATCATGGTGCATGTGTGGACGTCACAAGGCAACTTGCAGGAGTTGATTCTCTCCTTCCACCTTGTGGATCCCAAGGATTGAACTTAGATGATCAGGTTTAGCAGCAGACACCTTTGCCCACGGAGCCATTCTGCTGGCCCTAGGCTTTTCTTCAACTTGGACTCATTCATTCAAAGTCTACAATGACTCTGTGGGCCCAGTGTTCCCGTCACACCCATCTGACCGAGAGAAAGCTACTGCGGAACAGTTCGCTAACTTGCTGGGGTCACACAGGAAGGTGACGGTGGAGCTGGGATTTAAAAAGGGGTTCTGATCCCAGAGCTTGCTCATGCAACCATTTACCCAGTGCTACAGATGCCCTTGGAGACCTCTTCCTCTGTTAAGACAGAAAGTACATCCCACTGAACACTAAGAATTCAGCATGAAAGCCCTGAGAGGAAAAAGCATTTCCACAGCACCCATCACATCTTGAGTAGCTGCAGTGACTGAGACGTGGCAATCAGACTGCACGACGCCTGCCGCTTGCTGTCCTGAACACGGTGACCTTACCTCGTCTTTGGGCCTCTGAAGCTAACAGCACTTTCTGTGCTGAAGAGCTGTACACAGCTCCTGTGCATAGGTCTGAACACAGCTCCTGTGCATAGGTCTGCTGCATTTCGTCTGCAGGCAGAGTCATACCTCCAACACTTCTCAGAAATGACACAAAGGTTTCCAAAATCTAAAATTAAGCTCTACCCGTAGGGGATTGTGGTTCCCCAAGTTGGCCTCTGATTTGCAGTAGGAATTTAATGTTTTTTTTTTTATGGCCCTAACCTTGGAAAGATGGCTGCATGAAACAGCTCATGCCAACTAAAGCCAGTCACTAGGGCCATGAGAGAGACTTTGTCAGAGACCCCGGAAATAGCACACTTTGCATCTGGTAGAACTTCACCGGCGTCTGCTTGCATTCTGAACAGCAACCACAAAAGGCAACAGGCGAGGCCTGCTTCTATAAATACGGTGGTGGTGGCGAGCCAGGCTAAGCAGTGCCCAAAAGGAAACTCTGTGGTTGTCACGACAACCACTTGGCGAGGCAGGTGCATCTATCGGTCCTGTACTTTGGGCAAGAAAGGAATCCGAGGTGGTGATGTGGAGTTAGATTCCCACCCAGGCTATGCTGACGTACGGGGGGTTCTTAGCTTTTTGAACAGCTCTATTTTTAACGCCAAGACTTCTTTCCTTTCGAATCATGCCATGGGCAGACCTCTCCTGGGGACACGGGATATGTGCTCTGTGTAGCCAGACCTTCATTAACACCCACAACACAAGGAACAAGCTCAGAATAGCTCCATATCCAGTGACTCAGGTGGTATCCAAGAACCCTGAGACCCAGGAGCTACTCTGTTTGTGAAACATCCCTCTTGCCATTTGTCTCCCACGAACAACAGGAATTCAGGAAGCAGCCTCTGAAGATGCCGTCTGGGGACAGATGGCACTTGCAGCTGGGATTCCAGACAGTTAATGAAGGAGCTATTCTGAAGGGCGTGGGCAGAGCTCAGGGCCCAGCAGGGATGCTCAGGTACCAGAGATAACTGGCTGAGCAACTATGGAAAGCGATTACAGCCCTGAGCACACTGGGGCTGGGGAGGAGTGGGGTGACAGATGATTCAGAAGAAGGGAGGAGCCCAGTGTGGGGAACTGAAAAGAGGGAGAAGCTGAGGTGAAGGAGTAGCTGGGGTTAGAGAGGATCAAAGACAAGAAGAGCTGGTGTGAAGAAGGGCTGGGAGGGAGGGAAAGGCTGGGGTGAGGGAAGAAAGGAGAGAGGAGCTGGGATGAGGGATGAGCCGGGAGGGAGAATTTGGGAGGACCCAGGGAAGGAAGATAGAGAGGAGAGAGGAGTTAGGGAGAGCAAGGAGCTTGGAGGATGGCGAATCTTAGGAAATCGGGGAAGCTGAGTCGGATGGCTCTACACTACAGGGCCTGGCAAGGTGCATCTTCCCAACAGCTCTCTCCTGTCCCAGCTCTAGGATGCTACTCACTCACTACCCCGGAAGGCAGACAGCTGCAGCACGCAGTGGTGGCATCCACAGGGTTGGCTGAGTCTTGGGCAAGGTTGGATCAGCACCGTTCAGGACAGAGTGGAGATGAAAACATAGGGTCAGTGCTTGAGCTACCCATAGGATTGACCACAGGCCAGGAGATGTCTGTCAAATATGTCAGGCTCTGTGACCTCACCCACACATGACCTGCTGTGTGGTGAGCTGTGTTCCCTGCCACCAGAGTCCCGCATTGACCTGCTGACCCCACCTCCCAGAGGGCAGCCTTATTTGGAAGTCGCCCTGCAGGATAGGGGCCCCTCCTCTCACATAACCAGTCTCCCTTAGACATAAACATACGCCAGGAAGGCTCTACGAAGACCAGCGAGAAAACAGGCAATGTGTCCATAAATCAGAAACCCCTGGAAGTCCCATGAGGGGCTGGAACACTCAGAGCCACACCTCAGCCTTGTGTGTCCAGCCGCCAGGGATGCCACAGCCATGTGAGTGGAAGGCGAGTCACTTCTGGGTGAGCTTGAGAACAGAACCCCCACCCCAGGTCAATGCCAACTCCAGGTGACACCTTGCCTATGAGCCTATGTCAGACCCCAGAGTAGGCCCTGTTCAAGGTGTCACTACTCCTGACCCACAGGGACAAAGCCATGGGAGCCCTCTGAAGACACAAGCCTGGGGTGACTTACGACATGGCAATAGCAGCAGATGCTGCTGTCTTTAAAGAATACTAGCCACTCATAAGCCCCTCCCCTTTCCCAAGACTTGTCCACAGACAATACTGTCACCTTTGCCATCTTGAAAGGATGATACAAAAGGGACAAGACCGTAGGCTAAGCCAAACTGCCTCCCTCCAGTTCCTGTACTCCACAGCCGGTTGTAAGTAAGCTGTACAAGGCCTCAAGACGCCTCGGCAGGTAAAGATGCTTGCTGGCAAGGCTGACAACTTGAGAGTCAACCCTGAAACCCTTGTGGTAGAAGGAGAGAACCAACTCCCACCTCCACATCTATGGCAGACACACACACACACACACACACACACATACACACACACTTTTTTATTTAATGAAAGAGTAAAACCTAAGCTTCTGTTCAAGCTCCTGTGGCTCAGTTTCTCCGTTTGTAAAGTGAGCCTGACAGAGCTCCAGCCTCATGGTGTGGTATACGTGTGTCGTATGCACGCATCGTCATTGCCCTGCGCAGGGCGCCTGGAGAGAACACGTCTGTCCACCTTGAACATGACGACAGTGGAGATCGCCTGGGGATGAGGCTCAGCAGCAATAGCCAGACACCAGCCCAGGCTTCCTGCAGCTGCACGTAAACACTTGTCACCCAAAGGAGTCGGTCCACCACCGAGCCGTCCCTCACTGTCTCCCCGAGGACAGCTCCTAACAGGGTGATAACACACACACCAGACGAAAGTGGAAACAGACGTGATTGGTGGGACATATGGGATCATAATATTTTATGATCCCCAACAGGCGCACCTCCCCACGTGAACAAACACAGCTGCTGGAAGCTGGCTTTCTTCCGCCGGGGACAGGCTCATATCAACTGCTGGCACCCTCTAGGTGAGCCAGATCTGGGGCATGTGAGCGCTGACAACAGCTGACACCATCCTTGGAACCCCCAAGGTGAAGGACATTTGTTAGCCCAGCTGGGGCGGGGGGGCTCCTAGAGGGGAAGGAAGAAGGCAAAGGTGTGGTCAGTCAGGATTTACCTGGATGGGCTGTCTTGAAGTGAAGGGCAGGTGACCCTTTTTAAGAGGTTACCAGAGGCAACACTCCCGAGGCTTAGATAGATGACAAAATGGGAAGGAAGATACTGATCTCTGAAACCCAGGGACATCCTGGGTTTGTTTGGTTTTTTTAACCCAGCAGTGCTGAGGACTGAACCTATGACCTTAAACATGCCAGGCAAGTAAGTGCCCTACCACTGAGCTATAGCCCTAGCCTTTGACCTTGGATTCCTAAGGAGCCCCCAAGACACACATTCCTTCCTGAAACCGTCACTTTATATGTTGCTGCAAACAAAATCTGTCACTCAAATGACTTGCCAGCTTGGCCATGAAATTGAAGCAGCCACTCAGGCCCGAGGCCGGCTTCCTTTGAGGTAGGTTGAGACTGCACAGGGCGCCAGCTCCTGTGCTGTTTCGCGTGTGTTCTTCCCATCTCTTACTGTGTGAGGCTGCAGCCTGGCTGCTGAGGATGCTAGCTATGGGTCGCTTCACCCTGGAGACCGCGAGTCAAAGTCCGACCCCAACACTGTGCAGCCCATCTGGGGCCCAGCTCTCTCCTCTTCCATGGTTCGGACTTTTCCAGGCCAGTGAGCGATACTGCGTCCCTCCCAAGTTGTTAATGGATCTCTTAGCAGGAAGCCTTAATGATCACAGGTCTCCCGCCCCCACCCCCAGTTACGATACCAAAAAAATGGATTTATTGAGAGGCAGTATTTGCTCACAGCAAACAGGAAGTCACTCCCTCCCTGGGACCAAGATGATAAGGTACCAATGCCAGGGTTTCACCTCGTGGGAAAGGCAAGTATGACAGCTACCACAAAGATGATAGCCATCCCAGAGCCAGGCTTCGCGGCGGGTGGATTTCTGCTTTCCTTGCTCTTTCCAGTATGTTTCAGATTCAGGGCCATGACTCCTATCAAACCCCGTCTTTAATCTTGTCTGGTCTGCCTCCATCTTTGGTAAAGACCTAGTTGGATGGGGTATCCAGAGTTCTGCAAGGCTAACCCACTTGGCCTTCTCTCTGGATGACTCTTAGATGTGGAGCAGAGTCCCTAGCTACATCCAGCCATGACAACCAGGCCCTTCACCAGGCACGGCCTCGTGTCCTCTGGGACCTTCTGAGAACCCAATCTCACTTGGAATAACCTTATCTGGAGCCCCCCACACACACACCTGGATGGCAACAGGATTTTTCTCCTTGGTACCCGTTCCTTCCCATGACCCACAACTCAAGCCATGAGAGTTCCTCCCATCATACACAACTATATCAAATGGAGACCGGCTTCTGCAAGGGTAGGAATTCCACTGGTAGGGATCAACCCTTAGGACCTAAAACATCTTACCCCATCCAGCAGCCAAGAACCCAATAAAAATTCCTCATAACTGTATGCATATGTGGGGGGTGAATTGGGCCAAACCACCAGTTTCCTACGTCAAGATTCCAGAGTCTCATTATGTTGCTCTCTTTGAAGACAGGCTCATGGGCCAGTCTAAGTTAGAATGAGGTCGCATGGGGCCAGGGGGCAGAGAGCCTGCAGCCATATACCTGCTGACCTTCTTCAAGAGGACAATTTGAAGGCACAGAAGGATAAGGGCAGAGGAGTCTAGGGGGACTGAGGCAGAGGCTGGGGCGGGACTCTGCAGGCAAGGACCACTCGAGATTGTTAGCTGCCACCAGTACCAGGAGGGAGGCTCGGGGCTGATGCTCTCCCAGTTGGTATTAGCAGTTACTATTGCATCTATGACAAAAATTCCTGACACCAGCAACTTAAGGGAGGGAGACTTCATTCTGGCTCACAGGTTCAAAGGGTTCAGTCCATCCTAGTGATGAAGACATAAGAGTATCCACGGGAGAGGAGTATGAAGGAGCTTTTATTCACATAACCTTAGACAGGAAGCAGAGAGCACGAGACTGGAAGTCAAGATGGGCTACACCTTCCAGTGCTCCTGAAGGCTAATAGCCATCCAGGTCCTGCCTTCTAAAGGCTAGATATCCATTTCAAGCAAGGCTCCTTTCCTACCAGTAGAGTCATAGAGTTCTACTGACTCTATGGGAGCAAGGTTCATGCTGACTAGCATCATTAGACACAGGCAGCAAAAATGCCACTTTGTGAACCCTCTTAGATCTTAAAACAGGTGCCTGTTGATCTTGCAGTCTTTTTTGAGGACTCAGCAAGTGAAATGGGTGTCTAACCTGAAAACAGAGTCCATGAAATTACTTCAAAGCTACCCACCAAGGAACTTGGGGTGCTTATGTGTTGACTAAGTCCTTGAGAGACTTCAGAATGGTTCATAAGAAACAACAACAACAACCCAATGTATATCAGGAGACTTGGGAGCACACACAGAGCTGTAAGCCCCCAAAGCGGACCAGCCTCAGAAATAGCGAGTGACCAGCCTCTACTTGTCCCCATGTGTGAGACAGACGGACACCTGGGCTGCAGTTAAATGGATCTAGCAAAGCTAGGAATATTTGCATGGAAGTACATGAAATTGGGGAGCATAGGGGTGCTGGAAGGTCCTTGAGAAGAAAGGGGAAACCTTTGTTGAAGAACCTTCAGGCTCCTCTTGTCCCCATTCTCGATATACATGGAGACCCGGAAAAGGGACGGATGTCTGAAAAGGCACAGAACTCTGCTAGACAGGAGCAGGGAAGGCAATGGCCACAGTAAACATGAATCTTCTCTCCAGGGAGCTGTCTGCAAGTGATGGCTTGTCACAATTCTTTGGCCACTTCCGAAAAGAAGGGAAATGTGGAAGACAGGAGTATTGTGTAGCGTGCATAGACTCCCTGTGCCCTGCACGTAATCCAAGCAGAAGTCTGTGACAGCTGGGTCAGCATGACTGATGTGGGCACAGACCCATGTCCTGTCCACTCCACTCCCTGTTTCTTTCATTTAAAGGCAAAATCAGAAGCTGGCAGTCCTGGGTGCCATGTGGAATTTAACAGGGAAACATCAATGTCCAGAGTTTGGCCTATGTCTAAGAGCTTTGCAAAATTCATTCGTGAGTTATCTGTACACATGGCGCAGGAGCCCACCCTGCCTCTCTCATGATGTCAGCACCCTTTTAAGCAGTCTGTGGCGCTCTCCCATGAATAAGTGACCTAGTAGGTCATAGCACACACTTCTCCATACCCAGCTTTTCCTCAGCAAAACCGTCAGCTAGACAGTCCAGGCTGGGTTCATCTGAACAGGATGCTGAACCAGCTCAAACACTGTGAAAGACAAGGGTACCTCATTGACAGTGGCCTGAATACCAGAGAGGAGGTCAATGGGAGGCTGGAGAAAAGTTCCACAGTAAAGAGAATTGGGTTCAATTCCCAGCCGCTACATGGTGGCCCACAACCATCTCTAGCTCCAAGTCTAAGGGATTTGATACCCTTGCCTTGCCTCTGCAGGCACCACCAGACACTGTACACAGTACAAAGACATATATTCAAACAAAACAGCCATACATGTAAATAAATTTTTAAAATAAAACAATAAAGGTCAATAGGGTAAGGTTCAATCTCCCCAGTTCTTTTTTTTTTTTTTAAGATTTATTTTTAACTATGTGTATGCAGTGCCCACAGCATCCAGAAGAGAGCGCCAGATTCCCTAGAGGCCATTGTGTGCCTACCAACATTAGTGCCTGGAACTGAACTCACATTGACTACAAAAACAGCACAGTAGAATCAAAAACCCATTGCCATTGTTCTTGAGTTCTCAGTAGTCCTCATTTTCCGCTATGTTCAACAAGTCCGGTTTTATCCCATGCTTTTTCAGACCCAGGCCAGCTGGCCTTGGTGGGTTCCCGATAGAACATCCCCATTGTCTCAGTGTGTGGGAATAAATAAATAAATATTTAAAAAAAAATAAGATGGTAAGAAATAAAAAAAAAAAAACCAGCACAGGCTCTTAACTACTAAGCCATCTCTTCAGCCCTTCCCTCCAGCTCTGAATGAAGCCTTTCAAAGACATAAAGAGGCAAAGTATATGACACTATGAAAGTGTCGACCTGTGATGGAGGCTGTGTTAAAACTTGAGTTCAGTACCATAACAATAGCATTGGAAAGTTTAAACAAACACCTGCTGTAACAGGTCCCAGAAGAATCACCGTGTCCATAATATTTACTTATACCTATGCTACAGCCCACCTCTGCCACATGCACACTGGCTCAGTATTGGGTACGGGGTCTCCTGAGTTGTCCCCGCCACCCTCTCAGCAGACTGACCGTCCTTTTAAATGGCAAGTAGCCTTGTGTCACCCTCCCAGGTGTATGATGGATGGAGAGCCAATTCAGGGAGAGAATGGCCTTCCAAGCTCATTAGTCATTTTTTGGGTGGTACCAGTAATGGGAATTGAACGCAGGGTCTCATGCATTCTAGGCAAGTAGTTGACAACTGAGCCACATCTCAGATTCTCTATTTTTTTTATCTTGAGACAGACTTGAAAGGTTGCCCAAGCTGCCCTTGCACTTAGCCTGAACCCCAGACTAGCCTCCTGGCTCAGCCTTCTAGCCCAGCTGCACAGTGATTTTTCTCATATCCTAAGTTAACTCATCCTAAGTGGAGAAGCATCGCCCATGGTGCCAAAATCAAGACAAAGGTGGAAGAATGCCTGACTCATTGGTGAAACCCCAGGCTAGAGAGACCAAGACTAAGAGATAAAGAAACTCCTGGAGAAGTGGTTACTACAATTGATGTTTTTGTTTTATATCAAGGAACACTGTGGGTGGGTGGCCTCCAGACCAAGTATTGTTCCTCTGAGACTGTACCTCTCTGAGGGCAGCCCCCGAACATCTTGGGGCCCCAGGCACCAGCAGCAGACCTCTGAGGGCTTCAGAAGTAAACTCAGCTACAACAAGCAGGACTGTGGTGCTGGGCTCATGGGAAGACCCTGGGGCCTCTGCTGCTGGATGTGGAACAGGGTGCCTGATGACTCCAGCAGCTCCATCTGCACCCTTACCCTCACCCTCAGCTCAGCTCCTTTCCCAAGCGCTGCGACGGTTACCCTGGTGCAAAGCTTCCATTGGGTCTTTCCGCCAGGGACACCTTCACAGGATGGACCATATGGTCTCTTCTCAGCCCAGTGTAGCTGAGGGGTTGAGCACCCGAGACTGGAGGGCAGATCACCTCTCTCCCCCTCGTGGAAAGCACCAGATGAGCCTAGGTCCCTGTGGGACAGCAGCAGAGCAGAGGTTCCAGCCGATCAGAACGGACAGGTGGTAGGTGGTGGGTGGTAGGAGCGAGAAGCGAGCTTCCCCAGGCTGTGAAAACTGCAGAGGCAGGGGGTCACTTATCACCGCAGCATGCCCTACGCTCTGCAGACAGATCCAAGAATCAACAGCCCTACGAGCAACAGAAGAGACAGAGTCCCAGCCTAGTGATGAGCGCACCCTCGTCCCAGTCTGCTGCCGCCGTCACAGACACTGCTGCCCCGGACACCTCTGTATGCGACTATCACTAGTGCCTGGAATTCCCCGGATACCCGCGACTGCCAGGCCTGTTCCAGGCACTGAGCACCACACTAGAGAAAAAGTGCCACTCTCCTCGTGTGAGAAAAAAACAACTGTCGTGGGTACCACATACAGGCCAGGGAGCATACTGCAAAATCTGAACAGGGAAGAGCGATGGGAAGAATGGGTATCAGCTCATAGCAGCCCCTGAGGGCGGTCATGAGAATCTCTGTCTGGCCCAGGTCCACGAGAGTCTAGTGGTTGAAAATAACCCTCCTGTGTCTTCCTCCCCCAGATGGCAGCTTACCAGGACACCAAGCCAGGGAAGATGGAAGCCAAGCGAGATAAGGAAGGCGCTGACGTGGCTCTTCAGGGAAAAGTGCTACAAATAGAAGCCAGGCTGGTGAAGACATGGAGTGGGGACAGACTGGAAGACAGTGAGCCTCTGGTGTGACTAGGCTGGACAGCCTACGGGTGGATCGTGGGGGAGAGGGAGGAGCTGCTGGTGGGCGTGTCTTGTGGCTGTGCTAAGAACCTTGGATCTTATTTTGAGCATGAAAATATATCTCTTGGAGTTTTCTGGGTCTTTTAATACAGACTCGAATACCACAGGGCCAAAGCAAAGTATGATAAGAAAGAAGAGGGAGGGGAGTGGAAAAGGGAGAGAAGGAGGAAGGAGGGAGCAGGGAGGCTGGGCCAGCAGGCAAAAGAAGGGCCTGACTTAGTGCCCGGGGGACAAAACCATTGTACGTACCCACAAATGAAATGGTTCCCATACTATCAGGGGCCCACTATAAACTGTGACTTCCATACCCCACAAATCTGAGGTCTCAGTATATTGTTCCCCCCAAGTCCCAAGAGCAGCTCAGGTGCTAGGATATGCTGGCCGGAGCCCTGCAGTGATGGCAAAGTGGAGGTGTTTACCTCCTCCAGTAGAAGCAGATGGTGCCTGGGGGTGCGTGTACATGTGCTTGCTCATACTCAGACCGAAGCAATCGCCCAAAAAAGGAGAATCAAGCCAGACAGTACTGCTCCCGCTAGCCAAGTGTCCTGCTGGGCCTGAAAAGCTGCAGAGAGGAGGATTAAGACAAGGCGAGGCGAGGCACTGGCAGGATGAGAGGGGGGCCGCAAGCTCTTTAACACAAGCTGCTGGGAGCAGCAGTCGGAGCTGCCTAGGCATATGCAGGCACCACATGGCATAAACGAAGTCCCAAATCCTAAACGCATCACACCAGGGGAGAAATTGCAAGACGATGGGCTTCCATCGCAGCCCCGCAGGCTCGGGGCCAGGATGCAGAGACCTTCCCAGGGAAAAGAGCTGACACCACAGCCAGGAGGAAAGAATAAGCACTTTGTGCTCCATCGGGGCCAAAGACTGAAGAATGAGCCAGCTATGGATTAAAGAAGGAGCCAGGTAGGCTGACCCATGCTTGAAATCCCCGTCCTTTGGAGGCTGAGGCAGGAGGATAGCCATGAGTTCCAAACCAACCTTGAGTGCACAGTGAGTTAACAATAGGCCTGAGCTAAAGGGAGACTCAAATCAAGAAAGCAGGAGGGGAAGAGATTTTTTTAAGTGTCTAATAGAGGCTCAGAGAGTTTAGCTTAGTGGTTAAGAGCACTTCTTGCTCTTACAAAGGACCTGGGTTCTATTCCCAGGATGTACATGGAGGCTCACCACTTCCTTAAGCACGAGGTACGCATGTGGTACACCAGAAATACATGCAGGCAAAACACTCATATATGCAAAATAAAATAAGTCTAAGAAGGAAAAAAGGTGACTGATGGACCTCTCCTGGTGGCTGGGAAGGAAGGAAAGAGAGAGGTTCACTCTGCCAGGCATGGAGGCCAGGATGAGCCTCAGTATACTGCAGTCTTCCGCACTGTCCTGAGCACCGGGCACAGCAGGCTGCTCTGCACACTGGTCTCTAACACACCGCTCCAACTCTGTGTTTTCTCACCTGTAAAATGGGGGCAGCAACACACCTGACTCTGGAGACAGAGGTAGCAACGGGTTTGAATGGATTCGCATTCTAAACACAAAGGCCAGGAAGTGGGGCTTCAGGCTGGCTGCGGCCACAGCTGCCACAATGGTCTCAATCCCACTGTCGCCATAGTTGGAAACAATCCAGACACTGCCAGGGACCATGAATTGGGAGCCACATCCCTCTTGAACTTCTCCCAGTGGGAAAGCTGACTTCAGACACTTTCCTTAAAGAAATGGTGTGACAAGGGTGGCGGCTCCTATAATCCCAGCACGTGGGAGGCTGAGGCAGGGGGCTAGCCACATGCCCCCAGACAGCCTGAGCTACATGGTGAAGTTCAAGCCAGACTACGCTACAATGAGATCCTTTATCAAAAAGAAATAAAAAGAAGAGAATAAGGGAGGCAGAGAAGGAGAAAGAAGACAGGGAGAGAGGAAGATGGGAAGGAGGAATGATGGTATAGGGGAACAAAGATGATAATGACGTCACCTTGTACCGTAGAAGCCTAGTGCTAGCCAACTGGATGGTGGCAACAGGTCACACAGCACAGGGAATCACCTGTGCCACCCACACAAAGCCACTGTCCCCCTGGAGCACCCCTCCCAACTCATTGTCCATGTATCCATTGCAGAACAGAAAGAATGGTCAGTAAGGGGGCTCAGCATTAGGGTCCTCTCTTTTGGATTGTTGGTAGGGTTCAATAAGTTAATGACAGAATATTGCCCAGAAAGTCCCTAGCACCTATCAGGCACTTTTAAAATATTGGTTGCACCATCACCCACACCATCATCATCACCATCATCACCATCTTCACCATCATCATCATGACATCATCACCATCTTCACCATCATCATCATGACATCATCACCATCATCACTATCTTCACCATCACCATCATCACCATCTTCACCATCACCATCTTCACCATCAACTCCATCCCTGCGAAGTAGTGCCTTGTGCCTTGTTAAAACCTGTTTAAAATGTTGGGAACGGGAGAGACTTATCTTTCCTATTTAAGTAGCTGGATGCAAGATGAATGACTAGAGGCCACACCTCCATCTAAAACACAATAACAAACTCACAGCACTAGCTCACATTTTGATTTAGAAGCTGTTTTTTTTTCAATCTTTTTAATTAGTTGTTTAATTAGAAGTAGAAAATTCTATCCAAGTCTTACTTCCTGCTTTCTGTTTAAAACCAAATAGTTAGCAAGCTAACACATTCTTCTGGTGCTAGGTCAAGATCAGAAGTGTCCCCTTCAAGGTGGTCAGCTAAGGTAGCTTGGCCCCAGACACATACACCAGTTCTCTTTCATTTGCTAGTCTGTATGTCTCCCTCTTGGCTCCCCCTCCACCACAGGATTTGAGCATGTGCTCTGAGATTCTAAGAACAAAGTGCCCAGAAAAGACCACAGTAATGTATGAGTGGCTTCTTGGACTGACTGCCCCAGCAACCAATCAGGAAACACTCAATGGGTGGGTCTCCTATAAGCTCCCTGAGTTTCCTGGCTGTCTAGCCCCAGGGAAATTTGCAGGCTACAATGAAAACTCAGAGGAGGGTTTTTCTCCCCTTCTGGTCTGTCGCCGGAGCTGGGTGGCAGCTCCCAAGTCATGCTTCTCAGAAGTCTGGAGGACCTATTGACTCTATACCCTCCTTCCCTCCTCACCATGCACCCCTCCAGGTCCACTACTCCTCCACCAACCTTACAGGTGCCTCAGCCCTTAGAACATCTGCTGCCATTTGCATTCTTGACCTTGGCTCCTGGCATTACACCCTTTCCTCCCAGGCCATCATCCAACTTCTCTTCAACCTTCAAAACCCAGCTGGGGTCCTGCCCCCTGGGGAAGTCTTTCTTCCTGGTCCTCCCTCCAGCTCTTCCAAAGCCTTTTTTTTCTCAACCCACACACGAGCAGTTTCCTCTTCCTCCAGTGCCAATTCCACACCCTGATTATTCTGTTCATGGAGGAATATTTTTAATAAAGATCAATTCATGTTCTTCTAATATTTTATCAAATAATCTCACCTTCAAAGACACTAAATTATACCACAGTGAGGCAGAGCACTAATATCATCCCCCTCTAAAGATAAACAAAAACACAAACAGGACAGACCACGTTCTGCTGGACACTGTGTGTCACTAGTGCTTGTTATATAGGTTATCAGAACTGGGGTGTGATGGGAAGGGGGGCTCTGACAGGAGGCCACAGAGATACTGTAAACAACCTGGGGGCCCTTCCATCCTAAGGACAGAAGTCTTGGGAGAGTGGAAGTTGGTACCTTGGGATTTGATGTCTTGTAACATACTGGGACATGTTCCTATACATCAAATTCTTGCTTGTCCCCAGGACATATTATACTGTTGAGGTCAGAGCCTTTTAAGAAACGGGCATTTCTTGATTTCTCCCCAAATGAGAGTCAGTTTGCAGCTTCCCTAGGGGTCTGTGGAGGTGCCTCATGATCAACACTGCTCACAGAAGATATTCATTCCATGGGCACTTTATTAAACTGCCATGATTGAAATTCTTCCCTGCAACCGGGGGTCCTCTAGGGGGGGATTTGCAATGATAGAATCAGGATTCCCTCCTGAAATTAATCTCTCTAGGACTCAAATGCCGCTTGGCTTGGTGCCGTGAGATTGTCTTCTGCCCTGGCCTCTGAGGAAGCTGGTGGCTCCATGCTGGTCACACATGCCACCCAGTGACCAGAAGATCAAGACTCTAAACCTCCCGGGACACACCTTAGTATTCCAGTTGCGTCCAGTACAGCGGCACAGCCCACCGATTCCTATCCAGGAGACTGTGGCTGAATAAGAGGTTCTCACGTGGGTGTGGGGTAGGGCGATCGCTCAGTCAGTGAGACAACCTGAGCTCGATCCCCAGAATGCACAGGAAGAGCCAGGCACAGTGGCACGCAGGCGTGAATCTAATTGTTGGGAGAGGGAGACATGGAAGAACCCCGGAGATGGCTGGCTAGCTAGTCTAGTTTGCTTGGCAAGTTATAGCCCAGTAAGAGACTGTCTCGAAATGCAAAACAAGTTAGGTGGCACCTAAGGAATGACACCCAAGGTTGTCCTTTGGACTCCATACTCACAGGTACACATGTGTACCTGCACACATGAACACACAGGGACACAAAGTGTCACTTCTCCTACAAGGCTTCTTTGAAATCTCAGCTGCAAGATGGGTCAGCTACAGGACAGTACACCAGTTGTGACGTATGGCTCCCAGCACATGGACCAGAGATTGAGACGTGTACCAGCTGTGAGGCTTCCCCCCAGATACCCCACTTTCTGCCCAGTGCTTCCTCCTGCCTGCCAGGTTTCCTGAGAACTGAAGGGGACCCCAGGACACAGGAACTGTCATCTCTAAAGCTGGTAAAGCCACAGCGGTCTGAGGAAAGCCAGCCCCACTGGGAACGCCCTGGTGCTGGCACAATTGCTTCCTCCTGCATCAGCTTCTTGGCTCTCCCCACTAAGCCAGTCTCACCAACAGCCATCATGGAGAGACTTCAGTCCTCAGTGGCTGTCTCTGGGCTCTTCTGCAGGCTGCACCCGCTCTGCTGCCTGAGTTGAATGACGCCTCCTAGGAACCACAACTATTGCTCCAGAGAACCTGGGGTCTCCCCCAGTCATCCCCCCACATGGTAAATGTCCATCAAAGTAAAAGCCCTGAGGCCACCCAGCTCCTCTCCTCCCTGTGGCACCCACCCAGTAAATCATTCACTATATTTATGGGCTTAGCATTTTACCCGGCTCCTTCCGACCTTTAGTCCATCTGGAATTTATTTCAGTGTAAGATCCGGAGCTGGGATCCAACTGCAAATTATTTTTCAAGTTAGCATGACAGGTGCTTGAGCCCGGTTCTGTTTATATAACGATCCTGGGATTTGAAGCGAAAAAGAACTCCAGATAGCAAACCTCTATGCGCAGCACCAGTAACCAACATGTGCTCCGCATGCTTGGGCACTCCAGGTTATTCCATGACCCTTGGTGTGGGGTCAGCCCTACCAATAGCCCCGGTAGCCTACTCCTTCAGCATGGAGGCTAAAGCAGAGGTTGAGCCAGCAGCAGGAGGAGAGAGACTTAGAGCCTGTTGAAGACTCAGACCCCCATCATCCCACAATCCTGCCAAAGACTTAAGTCGGAGGACCCTTGAGCTAGCAACAAAGCAAATGCTTTAAATGCACACAGTTTGTTTCTTAACAAATATTTTCTACTGAGAACCAGAACATCATCTCACTTGAAGAAAAGAAATTTTTTTGAGATAGAATCATACTGTGTAGCCCAGGCTGGCATCTAACTTTTGGAAACCTTCTTATCCCAGCTTCCCAGGCATTGGGGTAGCAGCTATGAACAGCACACCTGCTTTGGGGAAAGGCATTCAAAGGAGTGTTTGTAATGGCCAATCAGCTAAACTACATCTGTAAGCAACTAAAACCCAGAAATCTGGACACCCCTGTGAGGGATTTTCTTGACTGAATCATTTCAAGTGGGAACACCCACCCTATATCGGGACCGTACCTTCTGGTGGCTGACCACGTAAAAGGACTTGGAAGAATGAAGCCTTGGAAGAAGGAAGCTTTTGCTTTTTGCCTGCTTGCCCTCACCCTTGCTGGCAAGTTTACCCAACTTGATGCTGAGGCAGGCATTCCTTCACTGGAACCAGAACCTACTTCTTTGGACTCCAATGTAGAAGGCAGACTGGCTGAGCCACCCAGCCTCAGAGACGGAGCAACTACGGAATTCTTGGTCTGTCAGTCAGGAAACAACCATTGGTGGAATAGCTGGGCCACAGCCTGCAAGCTACTCTACTGGATTCCCTTTTTAGTCTTGATAGATTCATTCTATCAAGTTCTGTTTCTCTTGAGAACCCTGATGAATGCAGTGTTTTTTCATTCAAATCATAGGGGGCTAATTTGAAAGAAAAAAAACCACCAATATGAAAAGCAGTATTTGTAGAAGACTCTAAGATGGACACTTATGACATCAGTTACCTGTGTGGCCAGACCTGGCTCCCTCTCTAAGCCCTGAGCCCTGCCCACATCTCTACAAATGGAACATCCCCACCAAAATCACACCTGAGGGTTCTGCCCTTTTCCTGCCAGGACCACAGACAGAGACCTCTTCCTCAGAACCACACTAAATCACAATGGGAAAGGTCATGAGGGGTTAGACTCTCAATGTCTAGGTAAATTCCCTGCAATTCAGCAAATGTGACTGGCGCCACCATCAAGATCACTAGCAAGGCTAAGTCAGTCCAAGCCACCAGGGGTCCTGTCTGCAGAAATTAGACAAACTTCATTAGCTGGCTGCCAGCCTCCAGGTTAGGCCATCTCCGGATGGCCCAGACAGGGCCCTAGCAAAGGTCAGCTTGCTCGCTGGCCAGTATGTCTGTCTCCTTTATTTCTTGCTGGACCGGCAGCCGTTAGGACACGAGATGTCCATTGTGCTTGAAAGCGAGCTATGGCCACAGATTAAAAATTAATCTACTGCCTAGCCTGACTTCCAACGTGAGGCCTTAATTGAGTTTGCTGCGAGGGGGTAGTACGGAGCTACTATGGTTCGGCCCGGGGCCGGGGCCGGGGCCTCAATGTTGGGCGAGAGGTTTGTGAGCTCTGTAATGCAATTAGCTCCCAGCACACAGGCTGCTTATCTCTAGAGCCGCTCCGAATCCACCCTGGCTCTCTGTGCACACGTCATGGAAACAGAGTTATTGATCTATGCACATCCTCAAAGGCTCGCTCCAGCAAGTCAAGGCTCAGAGAGAAAGATGGGAAAGATGGGGGAGCTGAGTCCACGGCTGGGAGAAAGGCTCTTCAGAAATGCATATTCATTAATTAAATTAAACATCTAATTCAGCAGCGCCTGTGCATTTAGAATGCAAACGACCGTGGCCCGATTCCCTGGAGACGCTTATGGCTCTCCTCTTAAGTAAATGGTGTATAACTTGAGAGGGGTTAAAGAGAGTGCTGTCTATTATACCCCGTTCCCTCTGGCCACAGAAGGTTTCCAGAGATTTCTTTATTTAATGAACATTTTACGTAGTGCCAATTTATAACAGGCACATGGCAGGCATTAACCCCTACGCTCACGAAGCATGCCGGATCAGGTATTCACTATAGTTCCTCTGCGGATGAGGAAACAGGGACCCTCTTTCCCTCATGAAAACCTCGTCAGCCTTTGTCCTTTCAGCTCTGAAGCTCCACAGGACATTTCAGGGGACTAACAGGACTGGTGGTGTATTGGACCCACCCTTGGGAACCAGCTTGAAAGGTCTTAGGACAGGAGAAATGGCTGAGCAGTTAAAAGCATGTAGCAATCTTGCAGAGGACTGAGTTCAGTTCCAAGCGCTCATGTCCGCACGGCACCTGTAACTCGACTTTCGGGGGGGATCCGACACCCTCTTCTGGACTCCATGGGCGATTACACTCATGTGTTCATACCCACATAATTTAAAATCAAACAAATCTTTAAGCAAGCAAGCATGCATGCATGCATGCCTACATGATGTCTCAGTACCTGGAAGCCCGTCACAGGGCGAACCTACTACCCTGTATCTCTCAAGGGCAGTTTTAAAAAAACTGTTATACCCCAGCTCACTCTGACTGCTAGTGTTTTTCAGTGCATGTGGCCCTAGGGCAAAGACAGGGGACTGTCTGCTCTGAGAATACCCTGTTGCATCTGGGACTAGAAGCTACAGGCAGGCCTCTGCCACCTGCAGTGTCTGGCACTGAAGACCCAAAACCCTCCCTTCAAGGAAGGCAGCTGCCCTGCTCCAAGGAGGCTTGGAGAGGGGGTGCAGTTTGCAAGACCCATGAGCGGCTTCATGTCCCGGTCTAGAACCACCTGGCAGAGCCTCGGACCCTCCAAGGCAAATGGCCCTGCACCACTTTGGACAAACAGTTTTAAGAAAATGTGGTGTTGGGCTGGAGAGATGGCTCAGTGGTTAAGAGCATTGCCTGCTCTTCCAAAGGTCCTGAGTTCATTTCTCAGCAACCACATGGTGGCTCACAACCATCTGTAAAGAGGTCTGGTGCCCTCTTCTGGCCTTCAGGCATACCGACAGAATATTGTATACATAATAAATAAATAAATAAATATTTAAAAAAAAAAGAAAAAAAGAAAATGTGGTGTTGAAGTCAAGCTGTTGTTCAGGCTGCAGTACTGGCAGCAACCCTTCCCTTCTCACAGGCACCCACTGAGAAATTGTCGGTGTATCTTTAGCGATCACACTCCCCAGATCCAGGGTCTCTCACGTGGGAAAGTGAGTTTATATCAAAGTAGGTATGGCGGTCACACAACCTGCTCCCCACCCCTTCCCAGGCTCCGGCGTGGGAATCAGAGCACCTCACTGCACATTCTATGAAACCCTTACCCTCAGAAAGGTAGAAAAGACTCCCACTTCATCACCAGAGCCCCGATCTCTCTCCTCAGAGCCCCCACACCATGCTGCTATTTGTCCATCCAGAGTGCTGATAATTTTTCCAAGCAACTGCTTACCCCCCAATACTCTGACTCACTGTGCCTCTTGAACCTGTGTATTGGTGACCTTTCAAACGGGCGTAGCTTAGCTGTCTGCGTTGCCTGGAGACATGGCCAGCTGTTAGGAAGCCCTGCCAGGACAGATGGGTGGAGCTGCAGGTTTTCTGGTCACTTTAGAACTCTGAGGCAGGTACGCGGCGTGACTCTCCTAGGAGGCTCCCTGGTCCCTAGAGCAGTTTTGAAACTGCTGAAGTAACGGTATCCACCCCAGGCTGTCTGTCCATGTCTAAGAAGCCCCTGTCTCTGCCCCCTGCAGCCCTCAGGGAGCCCCACTACACTCCCTCCGCTTGAATGCCACCAACACAAAGTCTTTAGAGACAGTGGGCTAAAATGCCACACGCGGTGTTAATTACCCTTTTTAAATGATGCATAAAGACAGCGGTATCCAGAAGCTCAGGTCTACAGGCCTCTGAGAGAGAAGTTGATCAGGCCACGCAGCCTCCCATTTCTCAAAGCTACAGTTGAGGAAATGGCAAGCTTCCTACGGAGATCTGCCCGTGATTCCACTAACAGAGTCCCCAAGTCCACAGATGCCGGAAGGATGACAGCTGCCACTCTCACTTCTACGAGGAGGCCACAGCTCAGCTAAAATGTGCCCCCCTCCTCCTCATTTCCCACACAGCCTCTGAATTGCACACTTCTGCCCCAGAATGCAGGACCCTCTCCCCGTGTCACCCTGGAACCAGGCCCCGCCTGGCTACAGGCCTATGATGCTGGCTACTCAGTAACCATGAATTCCCCTCCCCCCCCAATCCATATGAAGGGACTTGTAGGCCACAGCTGTCCTTAGAGCACCACCAGGCTGCTTTCTGTATGTGTGTATGTATGTATGTGAGTATGTATGTGTGTATGTGTGCATGTATGTATGTGTATGTATGTATGTGTGTGTATATGTGTATGTATGAGCAAGCCATGGGGAGCAAGCCAGTAAGCAGCATCCTCCATGGCTGTGCATCAGCTCCTGCCTCCAGGTTCCTGTCCTGCTTGAGTTCCTGCCCTCACTGCTTTCGATGATGAACTGTTACATGGAGTCGTGAGCAGACTAAACCCTTTCCTCCCCATGTTGCTCTGGTACTTTATCACAGCAGCTGTAACCCTAACTAAGACAGCCTCCTACAAGAACACACAGCTCCCGAATCCAAGAGACAGTGCCAGAGGCATGCTCACTCCTTTGCCTTGGGGATGGTTCGGTGAGAGTGCAGCTGGGTCCCCTCCCCAGCCCACGGAGGATGCCTGAGGTGATTCACACCCCTTTGAACTTAATCCTTGAGCAGCAGAACCCAAAGACAGAAAGTGGTAAGGGGGCCATCCTGCAGGACCACCCCAGAAGGTCCCTTGCTGACAGGGCTCTCTGGATTCTTAAGGCTTCTCTGGTACTTGCTCTTCTGAATTCTTCAATGAGTTCCCTTCATAAGACAGATAGCTAGGGGCTGGCAAGATGCTCATCAGCAAAGAGAACTTGCTGCCCAGCGTAACCACTTGAGATTGATCCCTGAGGTCTATATTATGAATGGAAAGAACAAACTCCCACAAGCTGTCCTCTGACCTCCACACAAAGCCATAGTATGTACACACACACACACACACACACACACACAAATGCAGTATTTTATAAAGAATTGAGAATACCCTTTAGAGAAGAAGCAAAGAAGGAACTCCCCATCCCCCGAGGCACCCTGAGAAGAATGGCCTCCCTAGTTTGAAGGATGGTCTCAATGCTCTCACATCCTGGCTCCCCTGAGCTTCTGCATGGACCCGGGGGACAGGTTCTTTGACAGATGCCCATGAAGACTGGGGACACTACCCCCTGAGGGACAAGTGTGGAGACCACAAAATGATGGCACCATTCCCCTGCCTGCCAACAGAAGATGACAGTGTGCCAGGCCTGTGTGCAAAGTACTCATTAAGGGGCTCTTAAAGCAAAGCCAGCCTGAAAGAGGACGGAGCTTGCTTCTCCCAGACAGTCTTTGGGCTCCTGGCTCAAGCCGTTCCAGAACCAGAGAACACCCACTTCAGTTAAAGAGGTCAATTAACTCCCAGGCCTATGGTCCTTACCTGTGGGACTTCTGAGCTGGTTTTCCACCAGCAGTCAGCTAAAGTCCTGAACATTAGCGATGTCACTGGGTGTCGTGACTCCAGAAACCTAAATATGCAGCCACATCTGCAACCTCATTCCTTTCTAGTCTACAGAACAAAGAAAAACGAGCCGGTCGTCCATGGTCCAGGATCTGCTTTGTCAAGAGCGTGTGGGGAGCTAGCTGCAGCAAGATCTTTGAGGGCTGAGGTGTGGCTCGGTTGATAGAGTACTTGCCTAGCACTAGATACTCAAAGGCCTGGATTCAATCCAGCACCACATAAAAGCAGAGATGGTGGCATACATCTGTAGTCCACGCACTTGGTGGTAGAGGCAGGAGAATCAGGTGTTCAAGGCCAGCCTAGGTTACCTGAGACCTCTCTCTGAGGCACTAAAAAACCTCCTGCCATGGGATTCTGCCAACTTCAGAGTCCTCACCACCCATTCCTGCCAAACACATATTCTTCTTTTCTCAGGATGTGTCCTGGCTAGTTTTATGTCAGTTTAACACAAGTTAGAGTTATCTGAAAGGAGGGAACCTCAATTAAGAAAATGTCTCCATAAGATCTGGCTGTGGGGCATTTTCTTAACTAGTGATTTTGATGGGGAAGGACCCAGCCCAAAGTGAGTGGTACCATCCCTGGTTCTATAAGAAAACAGGCTGAATTATTCATAATAACCAGCACCTGGAAAGAACCTAGATGCCCTTCAACAGAAGAATGGATAAAGACAATGTGGTACATTTACACAATGAAGTACTACTCAGCAGTAAAAAAATGACATCTTGAAATTTGCAGGCAAATGGATGAATCTAGAAATAACCATATTGAGTGAGGTAATCCAGACCCAGAAAAACAAATATGATATGTACTCACTCATAAGTGACTTTTAGACATAAAGAAAGAAAAAAAAAAAAAAAAAAAACCAGCCTACAGTCTACAACCCTGGACAACAAAGAGGACCCTAAGAGAGACATACATGGATCTACATAGGAAGGAGAAAAAGACAAGATCTCCTGAGTAAATTGGGAGTGTGGGGGTCATAGGAGAGGGAAGAAAGGGAGAGGGAAGAAAGGGAGGTAAATGGAGAAAAATGTATAGCTCAAGAAAAACAATTAAAAAAAGAAAGAAAGGGACTGGAGCGATGGCTCAGTGGTTAAGAGCATTGCCTGCTCTTCCAAAGGTTCTGAGTAATGAGGTCTGGTGCCCTCTCTGGCCTGCAGGCATACACACAGACAGAACACTGTATACATAATAAATAAATAAATAAATAAATATTTAAAAAAAGAAAGAAAGAAAACAGGCTGAGCAAGCCATGAGGAGCAAGCCAGTATAGCCTCCTCCATGGCCTCTGTATCAATTCCTGCCTCCAGGTTCCTGCCTGTCTGACTTCCTGTCCTGACTTCCTTCAGTGATGACCAGAAATATGGAAATGTAAGCCAAATGAACTCCTTCCTCCCCAACTTGCTTTTTGGTCATGGTGTTTTATCACAGCAATAGAAACACTAACTACAACAGTATGTCTCCCTTCTTTCTTCCCTCTCCCTTTTACTCTTCACTGCCCTTGAGGCAAACCTGGAGCCATGAGCACCCCAGGCCTGCAGGCCAGACAACCTCACGCACTCCCTAACAGGAAGTCATGAGCAACCCATCTACCTGTGGCAGACACCGTCTCTGACATCAACACATCTATGCTGTCTTGTCTACTTAAGGAAAAGGAGTAAACAGAATCAGATTTGAAAAGGATAATTGCTTTATCCAGGAAGAATAATGACATAAAAAGCCACTTAAACTAGATGTTTCTGCCTAAATGACATTATGATCAGACCAGAAGGTCTGGGGTTCTCACCAAACCACCCACCAAGAACTCAGCCTAGATCGGTGGTCCTAGGCCTCAGGAAGCGGCCACTGTGTAGCAAGCAACCCAAGGCATCACAGGGTCCATCTCAAGGACAGGGGAGACAGGGTCCCCGCTTCTTGGACATAGCTCCCTGAGCCTCCCCACCGTTAAATGCCATTTTGTTTAATGAGATAATTCATAGATGCAAATATATGGAAAGAAGAAACTTTGAATGAAAACACTGAATAGGTTACTAGTCAGCAGACGCTCCACCTCCTCACCTCTAACCCCAACATACACACACACACTTTGAAACAGTGTGTTGCATAGCCCAGGCTGGCCTTGAACTTACCATATAGCAGAGAATGACCCTGAACTCTCCATCCTCTTCCTCCACCTCCCAAAGAAGTAGGAATTTTTCTAATAATTCTACAGTCATGCCCCCTCAACCCAACCCACCCCAGCCACAGTTATTCATACCCACCACAATTTGAAAATATTAAACAGAAAATTCTTGAAATAATAAGTTTTAAATAACATTCACTGTGGGATATTGCTATGGCTGCTCCATTTTGTCATCGGCTGCTATTCTGCCAGGTGCTTTATTGGTTAATATGTTTTGGAGCTGGGGATCAAATGCAGGGCCACTGAGCTGCATCCGGGCTCCTGTTGCTCGTTTGTAAATGAAGTTTGGTCACGAGCAGACGCAAAACAAACAGAGTAAGTGTAGGGTTCAGAATTCCATGACACCCTGGAGGGGGTCTCTGAACACATCCCCGTGAGTGAAGGGTTATATTTTTCCCCATTAATACAATAGGAAGTTTGTTAATCACTGTTGTTTCTTTTTGTTGCCTGCAGACTATTCCAGAAAATGTCAGGTTGTGGGGATGACTTCACCAAACAGAAAATCCCTCAGATTCTGTAGAGACAGAAGAAATGATCTCTTGATCTCTCTCCACCTCCCCTCCCCCCCACACACACACACACAACTCAATGCGTGGATCTAACCTCTGCTTGCAGAGATCATAACATCCAGCAGGTAGTGGTTGTCCACCAAGCCAGGAGACTGGCACTGGACGGCTTATCAGAAGGGTAAATGACAGATGGTGTACTTCAAGGCTCTCAAGCACAGGGTGTGGGGGGAGCATTTCCTGCTGCAGTCAGAGATCCCTATCTCAACAAATGTTTGCCCAACTCCTGTAGCAAACGCCAGCAGGTAATGTTAGACTGTGTACACCACACATCCAAGCACGAACCGGAAAGATTAACCCTCGCCCATTTTATGATCTAACACCAACCACGCCACTTGCATATTTGTGTCTTTGGGGCTACAACTTCAGCAAAGAAATACCAAAGTCTGGTTGTGGTTGTGGTAGTGAGTGGGATGAGCAACAGGGAAGCTATCCAGGGGCGTTTTAACATTTCCATTCTTATGCCTCTCTGCAAAACGTGATTTCTTTTTCCTGGCACTTCTGTTGCCTTTGAAATAAGACAGGGTAAATTATTTAAAGCTGCAGACCTACAACACACATCACGCTTCTGTGAAAGAGATGTGGATGCCACAGCTTTTCCAGCTCAGGCAGGCGAATAAACGTTTAAATATTTTTTCCAACCCACCAGGGGAGCCCTGATCTCTGCTTGCAGGCATGTTTGCAACAGTGTTGACAATCATGTTCCTTACAGACTATAAAACTCTGCCCTGGAGACCCTAATGCCTAGTGATCGAGAAGGCATGCTTAAGGGGATGGTCTACGACAGCCCTCAGGACTGAGGCACGCTTCAGTCAACTGAGCAGCCCCTCTCTAAGTCTCTGGGTCAATGGGTAAGACCTCTTGTTTCTAAAAGCTACGGAATCTAGCTTCTCACTTTCCCTTAGTGGTTAAGTGATTCAGATGTTCTATACCCTTCCAAAGTGAGAGCAAAGCTATGTGAAGATGTGGTTCTCAGTCATGTGTGTTCAGTTCAAGTAGGTGACACTCTGGAACCCCCCCCCAAAAAAAATTTATGCACGCTATCAGTCCAGTCCATCCTATAGCTCTCGGCTCCAGAACAACCAAAATTTGAAAACATTCCAAAGTAATGAGACTTCAAAACACTCTTCTGTGATGCCTGAGATAACACAACAGGGTAACTATCACGTATCTTGTCTTGGAGCTGATAAATAATGGGCACACTTGGAAAAAAACCTGAAGAAATTATGACTCACTCCTTGAGCCAAGTCAGGCCCCCATGCATAGCATTCTTCAATGACTCCTTCAGGCTTTTTAGAACAAACAACGGCTCGCTGTAAATGATGTCTACCGTGGAATTAATTTGATGCCATTATAGAGTCAATGATAAAAATTTAAAGTTACATAGTGTTTTCCAGGCAGTTCCCTCCTTTGAGGATATCTCCTTCCCTTGTACAGTGAGATTTGTGGCTTTCTCATCATAGGAGCTAAACGGTTACCAAGCACACGTCCTGCAGCTGAGAGCCACATAACAGACCATTTCTGCCTCCTCACAGGCCAAAAGAAATCAGAGGATTAGGTGTGAATTCAAGTGCAGGAAGCACACAGTGTCTGGGTCCCTTCCTCAGCAGCACTGTCCTCACCATTACTGTCATTTCCATCAGTATTGTCACTGTCCTCACCATCATCACCATCTGTGTCATTGTCACCATCACTATATATTGCTATCACCCTATCGTCACCATCAGCATCATCACCATCACCACTGTTAACATCATCACCATCATTATCACCATCACTATCATCAACATCATCACCACCATCATATTGCCACTAATGAGCACCACTACTACCAATCATCATCAGTATCATCACCATCTCCACCATGGCCATCACCTGCTCCTCTGCAGCTGCTGTGTCTACCATGAGACATCATCCCCCTCCTGCCATCCTGCTGCCTGGAGTCTGAGGCTCACCACCATTTGATTCTGCCAGAGCTTCACCTCACTTCATACACAGGCAAGTTCCTGGCCCGTTTCCTGCTTCACAACCCAAATGCAAATGGGGCGATTATAGCCGCCATCAGGGACTGCTCCACCACGTTCGTTCGGCGTGAAAGCCTGCTTGTGGCAGCAGAAACAACTGATGTTTTACCTCTTAACCCCGTCTCTTGGTCACAGTGTGAACTTCCCTGTGTTTAGGCCACACCTCTCTCTCTGCACGGGAAGCCTCAAACCAAATGCTACCCCAACGAAATCGCTTTTCTTCTGAACTACTCCATGTGCTTCAGTGACTCCTGAGTAATGAATGAGCATCTGGGCAGACTTGAACGTGAATTTACCAAGTCTTCTCACTCATTCTGAGGAACACCACCCCCCTAACACACTCCAGTGCCAAACACCTGGAGGTCACGCTTGTCTGAATGTTCCTTGCTCCACAGTGTTCTTCACTCGACCTTCCCAAACCAGAGACGTAACTGACACTCGATAAATCTGTCTTAACTAAACTGCCGAACCACGAGGACCAGACACAGCCCTTATACGACACAGGGAGGCCAGAGTTTCCAAAAGGCCAGAGGACCACTTACCACCAAGCACTACCGCTGGGTTCCCTGTGCCTGGACACGCGGGATTCTTCCCAGTGTTGGGTAGTCAAATGGTCATTTCTAAAGAGCAGGAGAACGCACACATGAGCTTCTGCAGGCAGAAGTGTCTCCTAGTTGGCTTTCAGTCTCTTCCACACTCCCCCATACCTGAGAGGCAGGGGAGTCATGGGTGACGCTACCCTTCCAGTGCCAATAGCAGCTGAGAGAGTGAGTGACTAGACTCTTAGCCCCCTCCCAGTCTGGAACTTTCTTTTTCATCACTCAGATTTCCTGATTGGCAGCTATGAAAAACCATATAACTCCTGTATAGCCCTTCCAAGGAAGGTCTCTTGTAGATCATGGTGATTTGAATTCACTCTGCATCCAAGGATAACCTTGAACTTCTGGTCTTCCTACCTCCAGTTCCCAAGTACTATGATTGGAGGCAGGTGCCTCCAAGCTCAGTATTTGTGGTACCAGTGACTGAGCCAGGTTTCCTGCATGTTACACAAGTGGTATACCAACTAAGCCACACCCTTAGCCTCTCCGTGGGCCCTGAGTTATCAATCTTCCAGGTTCTAGACTCTGCAAGATAAATGTATTTAGGGATAGCTTCTCCTTAGCTGTGATTTAAAAAGAAGGAGGAGGAGGAAAGAAAGGAAGGAAGGAAGGAAGAAAGGAGGGAGGGAGGGAGGGAGGGAGGGAGGAAGGAAGGAAGGAAGGAATAACTGAATTAAGGCAACTATGGAAAAGAGTCATCTGGCTCACACTTCGAAGCCACAGTCCAACTACAGTGATTTCATGAGAATGCCCCCCCGCCCCAAAGGCTCTTCTGATTAAATGCTTAGTCCCCAGTTGGTGGAACCATTGGGAAAGGTTAGGAGGTGTGGAGATGGAAGACGAGTGTCACTAGGGGGTGGGTTTTGAGGTCTTAAAAGCCCATGCCATTCCCAGTGTGCTCCTTCCACCTCCTCCTTGCAGACCAGATGTAAGCTCTCCGCTACTGCTCCAGTACCATACCCGCCCGCCTGCTGCCATGTCCTCCTCCATGGTGGTCATGGGACTCTCACCCTCTCAAACTGGAAGCCCCAAGTAAAGTTTCTCTTCTATAAGTTGCCTTGGCCATGGTATCTTCTCACAACAGTAGAAAGGTCACTAAGATGTCAACACTGAAGGAAATCCCAGCAGGAACTGAACTGAAGCCGTGGAGGACCACTGCTCAGTGGCTCCTCGCAAGCTTGTGCTCAGCTAGTTTTCTTATATAGCCTGGGCCCGTTTGCCCAGGGATAGTGCCGCCCTCGGTGGACCCACCCACAGCCTTCGTCAATCAAAATAATCTCTCGTACACATGCCTGCAGATCAGTCTGGTCAAACCACCAGGCATGTCCTCTTCCTAGGTGACTCTAGACGATGTCAAGCTGGCAGTTAAAAACTAACCAGCCCTAGGCTCATTACCCAGATGACAACGGGGTTGGGGAGGGGTGAGTGGAGTACAAGTCAACATGGGGCTTGTTCTACTCTTGGCCCTTATTATCAAAACAGGACTGATCATCCTGAAAGTATTTCCATAAGACAAATAAATAAAAAAATCGATAAAAAACAAAAAAACGTGAGGAGATGCCCATTTAGCCATCAGGCATCACAGAACAGAAATATCTGCATGTCACCCGGGACCAGAAGGCCAGTTTGCACCGTCCTTCTGCAAGCCCAGTTCACTGGTTAGAGGCCCTATAATTGAGGAGAGGTTGGGATGTCGCAGGTCCAGAGTCCAGTTATAATTTACCTTGGGCCACCTTTAGTCCCCTTATAAATAGACATTTATAACCTACCCCTGTACATGAGCTAACAGCATGGCAATCAATAGCGAATCCTTCTGAATGTATAAACGTATTGGAAACCCCTCCTTTCTATCAACCAAAAGGCTAAGAGAGACATCCGTCTGGTAGCTCGTGAGGCCTGCAGCAGAGGTTTTCCGTCTTTGCTACAAGCCGTCTACCTGATGCTTCCCCCAATGAGTCTGAAAAGCAACTTGCCTTATTTGGGACTTTGTTACTACAAAACTTCATGAAACAAATCGTTGGAACTCACGGTAACCTGAATCTTTGTTCCCAGGCCATGGTCACTCATATTTGGCTGATTAGAGCTGTGTTTCTGTGTTTGAACTCCAGACCCTTTAATTGAGATAAACAAGCATCGGACATTGTTCCTTTTCCCCTTTTATTTGGCTAAAACAAGATTTTTTCAACTGTCTGGAGTCAAGGGGATAAGATGACAACTTGAATGGCCCTGGGTTTCATCAGCAGGCTCGTAAGTGACCTGGGCAGGAATTAAAACAGTGTGAGTGACAGGAAGAACAAAGACAGCCAGACTTTATCTCAGACTTCAGAACTGAAAACCCGTCTGCGTGACTGAGATTCAATTTCTGTCAGTTAGGCAAGCGCTTGCTGTACACCTCTGTCCCCAGACCAACGGTGAATGAGATCCAGTCCTTCCAGGACTCGGGGCTGGAGAAGGGCAGAACATTCATGTATCATTTCAACTGAAGCTGGGGTTTAATAAGATTAGGAGGATGTGTGAGGAGGACGTGCAGGAAGGGCCGTCTAGACAGGAGACAAGGCTTGCTTTCTGGGGCTATTTAATGAAAGTACTCCGGATGAAGGAGGAGGCAGACGGAGCCCACAAGAGGTCACCATATTAGAAACAGAGAACTGAATCTCTCTGTGGGCGTTCCTCCTGACTCTGAAGGTGTCCTGTGTTCGAACATCACCCCACCCCAGCCTCACTTAGGTACGAGAACAGAAATAACAAGTTGATAGAAGGCTAATCTAGAGCAAAGGCCTCCCTCCCTACTGTAGCCCCAGAAGCCTCCACAGTTTCCTTCCAGCCATCTAGACTGAGCCCACCTCTGACACCTACTAAGATTTTTAGACTTCTCTCCAGGATCAAGCAGCCCCCCCTCCCCAATCCAAGAATGACTCTTCGTTCAAACCAAACCTCCTGTCTAGATGTCTAAAACCAATTGAAAAGCTTAAAACTCAAGATTTGGTGATGAGACTCAGTGGGTGAGAGATACTTCCATTCCTGGGACCCCACATGGTGGAAGGAGAGAACCGACCCCGAAAGCGGTCCCCTGACCTCCGTGAGCTATCCAAAGCAGAAGTGTGTGTGCATACAAAACAAAACAAAAACCCTTGAAATTGCAAAGAAGTGTGTGCTGGGGTGAGGTTGGGAATTCAACTGGGCCTGCTCGCAAAAGATCATCCCAACTGGGCTCATTGACTTTTGATGTTCCCTTGAAAGGGGGGTCCTGAGACCCTCGCCTGAATATCTAGCCACTTATCACAGCCAATTGTACGCAGTTGTGCCCTGATTGTATGTGGCTTTGGGGAGGGGCTAGAGGATCTAAGGAAGGTCTGAGGCAGGAATGCTGCACCGCCAGGCTCGGTGTAAGGAATAAGTATTAATATCTGGATTGAAGATGGCATAATTAAAAAGAGAGGGAATGAATAACTCAAGGAAAATTTAAAAGCTGTGCAGTGAAGAAGAGCTGCAATCCCTGCTGCTGGCTGGGTCTGTAGCTAATACGTTGCATGACAATAACGTCAATGCTAACTGTTGACTTGACCGTGTGTGTAGGTCGTGTGGGTGATGGTTAACTCCTCATCTCTTAAAGGGCTTCCCAACCTCATCCTATCTACATTCTAGGCAGGTAATTCCCAGAGTGGACGATTGAGTAGTAACCCTAAATCCAGATGCGACCAGCTCTCCCTTTCACAAAACAGAGTTTTCCCTGAAAGACAAAACTGTCCTTGCCAGAGAACCAATCAGCTGTCATTGTACAAAGTGCTATTGTTTATTTATGAAATTTGATGAGTCAAAAAATAGCAATATAGGGCTGGAGCGATGACTCTGCAGTTAAGAGCACGTGTTGCTCTTTCAAAAGACTGGGGTTTGGTTCCCAGAACACACAATTTAAAAAAAATAAAATAAAATAATAAAATAGAAAAGGAGGCATAGCAGTGCATACTTGTCTGGAGAGACAGAGATAAGCAGCAAAGTTTAAGGATTCTCAGGATCAACTAGGTTTCCCTCTGGCCTCCACACACACACACACACACACACACACACACACACACACATACACATACACACTCACATGTATAAGCAATCAATAATAATAATACATTTTTTTAAGTACAGCGTGGAGGAGATTGCTCACAAAAATGTGAGGACCAGAGCCCAGATACCCAAAACCCACATCCATACCCACAGCCCACCTGTAATGCCAGCAACCCAGATCGAGGAATCCCTGGAGCTAGCTAGCTCCGGGTTCAAGTGAGACACCCTTCCTCAAAACCTAAGGTGGAACACTATCAAGGGAGACAACCAACAGCAATGTCTGGTCTCAACCCTGGAGCCACAGATGCAGTACACACACCACACATGCTCACAAACAACACACGCACCACACACACACTCACAGAGAGAGAGAGAGAGAGAGAGAGAGAGAGAGAGAGAGAGAGAAAGAGAGAGAAAGTACACCAAAGTGTAGCCCTCCAGTGTGACCCTCTGCCTGGCAGAGATGTGTCAGGATTGTCACCTGACTTCCTCCTTAGAATACCAAGCACCCGCCGGGCGGTGGTAGCACGCGCCTTTGATCCCAGCACCCAGGAGGCAGAGGCAGGCGGATCTCTGGGAGTTCGAGACCAGCCTGGTCTACAAGAGCTAGTTCTGGGACAGGCACCAAAGCTACAGAGAAACCCTGTCTCGAAAAACCAAAAAAAAAAAAAAAAGAATACCAAGAACTCTACTCCTCCCTCTGCCACGCGTGCCTCTCGGAGGCATCATGCTCACAAGAAAACTGTTAAGAAGAGTAAAAGCAAGATGACAGAAATCATTCTAACCTGCAAGTTACAGGAACCTTCCCCAAGCCTATGGCTTTTTTTTCTTTATCCATTTTCAGGTGCGTGTGTGCCTGTATGTGTATGCATGCTTTGCAGATATGTGTGCACGCGTGCATGTGGAAGTCCAAGGCTGATGTCAGGAATCGTCCTCATTTGCTCTTCCACCTCATTCATTGAGGCAGCATCTGTTAATCAAACCCATAGCTCACCAATACTGCTCATCTTGCTAGCTGACTTGTGCTGGAGTTTCCTGGCTCAGCCTTCTGAGACTGGGATTACAGGGTGGGGGGGCTGCTGTGTGCACCCAGCATTTCTGTGCATTCTGGAGACCCAAACTCTGCTCTTCATGTTTCCTTGGCAAGCTGTTAACCACTAAGCCATTTCCTCAGCCTCTAAGCCTATGTGTTATTAGAACAGTAATTCCTAGGTCCATGATACATTGCATGAACTTGGGGGGAGGGTCTCTGTATAGAATCAGTTAACTGGCTTCTCTACCACCATTCTGGCTCTTGTGCGAGGTCTAATGTCCCACCTGGCTGGCCGAATAGTCTGCTCACGGCTGCAAAGCGTGGGAAACTGCTCTCTGAGTCTTCCCAGGAGCTAGGATTATTAATTCAAAAGTGGTCCGGCTGGATAACAGCTTTGAGAGGAACGTGCGTGGAAGAATTGAGTGCAGAGCTAGGCTATCACTTCGTGCCGAGCTTTAATTAACTGAGCTGTGTAGGAAGATGGGAACAAAAGCCATGATTAATTGATGTACCTTTTACCGCGGCCATCAAATGCCGAGCCACATACACAAACACAGGCCACCTGCTCTACTGTAAACAGGACCATTGAGGAGCAGAGGATCTGTTCCTTCCACCCACAAGGTTGGGTCTGTTTCCTTGGATTCACCCTACATTGACAAAATAAACTACCTTGAGCTACCTTTGGCTTCCCACCAACCCTGGACTGATAAGATACAATGCGAGAAGGCTGAGATCTTCCTGACCGTTTTCTGACTCTACTCAACCCCTAAACTCTTCATGGTCTCATCAGTCAGCCTCAAAAACTTGAAAATCATTGTTCTCAAATGGGATAGGAAGCTGAGAAAAAGCTCTGCCCAAGGCATCTTCGGGGTTAATAGACACTGTTCGGCTGTGATGTTTAAACAAGCAAGGGCTAAGCCAGCCTCAGGGGAACGCGGCAGCAGGCAGCCTGCCACAGCTGTCTACCTGTGAGGCCCTTACTGCCCTGAGTGATGCGGGATGGCAAACACCTTTCTCGCAATCTAGCCCATGAGCTAACCTCCAGGCCAAAGATCTCTCTCCTGGCTGACATTGGCCTGTGGACTTGTCTACAGCTAAGTCCACAGATGACAACCAAAATGCAAACCATAGTTAGAGCCTGGAAAGTTTGGAAGTGTGAGTTACACATGCAGGCTGGAAAATCTGCCCCTGTCCCACCCCGCCCCGGGGGTCCAGCAATTCTTTCTGCCAGCTACAGCCCATAAGGATGCTAGGCTTTCTGTGCATCCAACTAAGTGGACGCTCAGTCACTCACCTGGCTCTCCCCATCCCACACAGAAGGTACTTACGGGATATGGGGTCAGCGGCTCCCGCAGGCTGGCCAAGCCTCCCCTCCAGCACCAGTGCTCACCAGCCTCTCTCAGCTCCAACCCTGGCTGCTCTGCTCTGCACGGGGCTGGAAGACTGTTTACTTATTCATGGACAGCCTTGGGCTCGGGAGCGGCTTTGTGTCAGTCAATAGAGAGGAAATTCAATCTGTAAATGGGGGCTGCTAGCACAGGGCATATCTGTCACGGTGAGTCACACGGACGGAGCCACAGTGGGATCTCGTGTTTCAACAGTAAGCAGGGCCCAGAAGACACTACCTTTCCTACTCTGTCTCTCCCTTCCCTTGTGAGTCCCATACCCCATAGAGCACACAGTTCTGGGAACCTATGGACATGTGAACATAGCGAAGCCCCAATATTGGGTCTCACTTGTATCAAAATGTGCCTTACTCACAAGATGGGGGGAATAAAAGGTGGGGAGTGGGACCCCAAGTTCCGTATCAGTTTACTTTAAACCTAAATTGCATGTTTAAGTCTAATTTTTTAAATGGCCGAAAATATCACATACACACACACCCCTTAGCAGCTACTGTTTTGCATCTAGCAAGTACCTACACCATCCTAGGAAGGGGTTCTTCTCATCTCCCTCCAGCTCATGCATGTGAGACTCATTCACTGGGTCCATGTCACACTTCCCACAGGGCCAGAGCCAGGACACTGTGTTTAAAGTTGTCTTCATCCCCGGAAGGCACCTTGCTCCTCAGAAGTGCCAGAAAGCCCGTTGTTGAATTAAAGACTTTCTGTCTTGCATCCCACTTGGCCGTGAATGACAGAGCATTAGTGAGTGGAAATTGAAAGCAAGATAAAACCTTCCCCCAGGAAAAGAGTCAGACTGCTCTGAGCCCTAGAGAGACATCAATAAAGGAATTCCAGAGATCTAAAGACACTTGTGGGCTGGCGAGGTGGCCCAGCGGGTAAAGTGCTCACTAAACAACCCTGACGACCTGAGTTCAAGTCCCAGAACCTGCACGAATCAACGCCACGAAACTTGTCCTCTAAACTCCACATGCGCATCATGGCACACATGCATCATGTGTGCACCCACACATATACATACACATCATGTGTGTACTCACACATATACATACACATCATGTGTGCACTCAGACACACACGCATCATGTGTGCACTCACACACACTAATCATAATAACTAATTTAAGAAAATCACTTACACACTTCCTCATATGTCAGAAACCCTCAGCCCTCCAGTGCGGCTTTCCATTTAAGGCTGGCATGTTTCACCTCCACATCCGATACCCAGGATTTGTCACCTATATGCTCTGGGTGGTGAACAGCACCGGGACCTTTCTGGGGCTGTCTGTCATGATATTTAAGCCACCAAGGAAGACGGTGGGAGGACCCACCACCAGAATTGCCGCTGTCACTCAAAGACAGAGCCTGCAGAGCAGAGAGCGGGACACCTGGGATGCTGCCTGCCTGAGTGCGGCTCCCCAGCAGCCAAGCCTGGAGTTTAATTAAACGCCTTCCCACCCAGGAGCCACCCCATCAGGTTAATCATTCTCCAGAAACCTTCATTTCACCGCTCCTAAAAGCCTCTGACAACCACATGGCTCGGCCGCAGACCAAGCTCAGTTATTTGTCTCGGAACTGAAATTCAGCGTGTGGTATTTATTTTCTAAAATAAAATAATTTGGGAGCTTTGATCTTCAGCTTTAATGCTAATTACTAACGTTCCTGGGGCGATAGCAGGCAGCCGGCACTGTGAGCACTTACTGAACATTAAACCCTACAGTCTAAGCACTTTACCTAAAGTATCACATGGACCCCTCAGAGACCCATGAGGGCACTGAGACTGTGTCTGTGTTACAGATGGAGAAACTGAGGCACAGCTCAAAAGGAGAGGTATTGGAATTTTAACTTGACCGATCTAGACCTATGTGGCCATGGGGCTTCCCTCTCATCCCATAAGATGTAGGTGGTTGGTACAAATCACAGAGAAACGGGTCATCGGTCTGAGCTGTTTCCAAGGGAACACTGTGTGTGTGTGTGTGTGTGTGTGTGTGTGTGTGTGTGTGTTGTGTGTTTACACATATGTGAGTGCATTTGTGTGAGTGTATATAGAGGTCAGAAGTTGATATCTGGTTTCTTCTTCATTGTTCTTCCCCTCATATGTAGAGGTGGGGCACTCGGGGAACACAGAGCTCACTGTCTGACCTAGAGTGACTGGTCACCCTTCTCCAGGGAGCCCTTGTCTCTGCCTCTCATACACTCACAGGGGTGCTGGGGATTCAAACTCAGGTCCTACACTTACGTAGCAAATGCTTTACCCACTGAGCCATCTTCCCAGTTCCCGTTTTTGTTAATAAAATGAAATAAATCAATATCATAAAATGCTGAGAATGTTACAAAGTGAAGATTGAGCAGCCATACCCACAAATAAAGTCAACAAGGCCCTCCTGGTGCCCCGAGAGAAGGACAAGAAGGGAATCATTTCATTCTCTTAACCCACCCTGTCTCTTGTCAGCTGATATCAGGCTGCTTCAGAGCCACTCAGAGACAGGACACGATAACCTGCAGGTAACAGGAAGTCAGACGTTCCTAACACTCTCCTGCTGAGTACCACTCCAAAGAGAAGGCTCCGAAATGAGGCCCTTGATGCCACCTGACCCTCACATCAAAGACAGGCCCCTGGGGTCAGAGGAAGAGTCCCTGTGAGAGACACAACAGATATCAAGCCAGATCCCACCCACAGCGTGCTTTGGCAATAAGCCTGGCACTGCTCCCTGCTGTGAAGTGCCGCTCTGGGTTGTCACCTACAGCAGAAGTCCCTACCCTAACCTCGGTGCCTTTGAGGACCAGAACGAACTTCTGTGGTGCTGATTTTGAGTCTTGGGACCCCAGAGGTAGCATGGCCCTATGGAGTGAGTGCTGGGAGGTGAAGCACAGGACGGGAATGTTCAAGTGGGGTCATACGGCAGGGTCTCTGCACTGTTTCAGCTCTGTTACAGAAGATCCCAGGACTAGGAGAGAGGGGGCTCAAGCATGGCTGAAGCAGGTGCAAAGGCCCTGACGTAGGAGGCCAAAGAACGACCCTCCCAAAGCCACTCCCAGGCAACTCCAGCGGACACTAGCACTTCTCTGCCTCCCAGACCCTGAGTTAGTGCGATCTATGGTACACACTGCAGGATAAGGGAAGGAAATGGGGAAGCAAGATTTCCTGAAACTGCACAAAGGTCTGAAGCCAGAATGGAAGATGAGGGAGGCAAATGAGGTCAGACCTACTTCCTGGGCTGTGATTTTAATGAGAGCCTAGCTGCTTTTAATTTATTAGAGCAGTGTGTGTGTGTGTGTGTGTGTGTGTGTGTGTGTGTGTGCGCGCGCGCGCGCGCGCGCACGCACACATACAACCCAGGTTGCATGCTGCTTCAAAATATAACTGCACATGGATCCTGATCCTGCCAAACCCTGATTCGTTAGCCACTTAAGAAAACTAACATTACAACAAGTCTCCATAGATCAGAGGAGAGGTTTAAAACTATCAGTATCTTGAAGGGTCTGAAGAACAAGTCCAAATTAATTTGCTTGAGTTACCGTGCTTGTGTGTGAACTTAGAAGCTAAGTATGATGTGTTGGGGACACAATGTGTCGAGTTCAAGGCTAAGGTCTCATCATAGTCACTCTGGGGAGTCAGCACAGTCGGCAATGACGTCAGGAAATCCTAGGCTAACCCTGCTTCTGGGGATAGCCGAGCCAGGGCATCAGGACCGAAAGTCCTTCTTCCTGTGTGCTGTGTGTCCATCCTTTCTTCAGTCTGAGCCCCACATCTCTGTTCTCAGTGCTGGCTGCCCTGGAGGCTGTTTTCACCATATAGAAGTTCTCCTGGGGTCCAAGCAGGGCCAGTGTGGATTTTTGGATTAGGGCATATTATATCCTTCTGACCAAAATTAAGAGACCAAGCCCTTCCATGTTTGCCTGGCACCAATCTGGGGGTTGCAAAGGTCTCAGTTGGGTGATGGAAATGAGCTCAGAGACAATGGACTATTTCAGCATTGACTAGTCGGGTAGAGACCCCGCAATAATTAGGAAACCCTCCTGTAAAACATGCTGTGCAAAGCTAGAGATGGTGAACGCTTTCGAAGTTACCTTCTGGGAAATAAGGGGACACGGTCTCATAAGTGAAGAGGCTGTTGAAGGCCACACAATTCATTGTCACAGAATCGGGCTCTGAACCCAGAGCAGGGGCAGAGGTGATGGGCACCCAGAGGAGCAGCCGTGGGTTGGTCCCCAGCTTACTACACCACAACATGAGCCTATAGGATCCCATGGAACACATACAGACTCTGTACACAAGTGCATGCATGCGCGCGAGCACACACACACACACACACACACACACACACACATCATTGTATGGGAAATAGAAGCAGTGATTGTCAAGGAGTAGACATGGCCCTAGTTGATATTTATTTCTGTCTTCTGTGTCAGGGTGTTTTGCCTGTATGTATCTATGCACGGTACAGCAATGTCTGGTGCCTGAGGAGGACCGAAGAGGGCACTAGATCTCCTGGAACTGGAGTCATAGATTGTAAGCTGCCACATGGGTGCAGAGAACCAAACGTGGTTCCTCGGCAAGAGCACCAACTGTTCTTAACCTCTGAGCCATCTCTTTAGCCCAATGTCTATATTTCTTTGAATAGTCTATTTTCAAAGTATCTGAATATTTTATAATAAATTACAGATGGAAAAAAAAAACGCTCCCAGGGCTGTCAGGAAAGGAAGAGCCTTGTGGGCTGGAGACAGGAAGAAAGGCACGCCCACACTAAGAGGCCTTTGGCTGCTTACCAAATGCCTTCGAAACATTCTTTGAATTCAAAATTCGGTTCGCATTAATTTGTTTGAAGGAAAATAATGGATGTAATTAAACCACCCCTTTAAACTATGCACAGAATGTATCATTTAAACACAGAATATTAATAATCATGAAGATTTAAATAAAACTATTCCAACAATATCCCAAAATACACTCAGCCACATCCTCTACACAGCCCAACAAAGGAAGACCCCAGCTACAAACATGCATTAGCATAGCATTTTGGATGGACAGACATATGGGTGATGCAAATGTTTTCTAAACTCTTATTCTTTCAAAGAATCCCTAATCGAGTTAAAACTATTGACATTATCATATTTTTTAAATGGTGCTGAGGAGACAGCTCAATGAAGAATTTGCTTCACAACTATGAGAACCTGAGTTTAGACACCTCCCCCCCAGAACCCACATTAAAAAGCCAGATGCCAGAAGGCTGGAGAAGTAGCTCCGTGGTTAAGAGCATTTGATGCTTTTGTAGAGAATCTGGGTTTAGTTCCCAGCATCCACGTGGCCACTCACAATCACCTGTTAACTCCAGTCCTGGGGATCTGATGCCCTCTTCTGGCCTCTACAGGGATTGCATACATACAGTGCACATACACAGGCAAAACACACCTATGTATAAAATTGCATCTTTTTAAAAACAATTTTTACCAGACACAGTAGCACACCTCTGTAACCCCAGTACTAACTAGTAGCAGAAACAAGAAGACTCCTGGAGCTTGGTGGCAATTAGTTATTCTTATGTGCAAGTTCTAGGGTCTCCAGAGTCAGGGAGAAATCCTGTCTCAAAAAATAAGATAGTGATTGAGCAAGATCCCAGATGTTGACCTCTAGCTTCCCACGCACACATGTGCAGGCATATCTACACATACATATGCAGATATGCACATACAAACATGACAAAACATACAGGGATTATCAGTCCCAAGCATCATAAGCTAAATATCGTGGGATCCTAGATGCTGTATTTAACTCTGGTCCCATGACAATATGTGGATATCAGGATTCTCTGTGAACCCATAACTTAAAGCCCAAGGAGCAGGACCCTAGTCTCTGGCAGACCCTTTGCAGCAGCTCGCAGATTCAGTCGAGTGTCTGGAGTGAGAGAGGAGAGGCTGCTGGAGAAGGGTGTGACTGAAGGGGTCAGAGCCATGCATATTAGTGTTAGCCACCTCTGCTCCAAGTAAGATGCTGGTATTTCAGGTCCTCTGCAACACTCCTTTATGCCTCCCTGGGAGATGAGGGTGGTAAGGGTGTTCTCACCTGGCTTGAGTCAGATGCAACCCTCTATCACATGCCTGTGGGCCTTGCCCTCAGCACCCAGCTGCAGGCACGCTGGGAAGAGGCTGTGCCTTGTACACACGTACATACCCATGCACACATGCATGCACACACATGTGCATACTTGCGACATCCCATTCTTATTGGTTAGAATCAGTCACATGTCCCACCTAGCCCCAAGGACTTCTGGGAATGAGGTCCGCCTCTGAGAAACAAACAGCTCCCTATCACAACTCCAGGCCAGGAGTAAGGGTGAGTTCCAATGCCGACAGAGCATGTGCCCTGGAGGAGACACTGACAAGTATCCCTTACCAGAACCCTTAGCCGTTGTGCCTGATTTTCTCAGTTTGGGCTCTGAACAAGGCCGCTACCTGCCTCTGCCTCCCAAATGCTAGGTCTCAAGGCATGCTCCACCATGCCCAGCTCTTGAATTTTCAAAATTCGTGCATGAAAAAAATAATATGGTCCGTGTCTGTCTACACCTGGCTTGTTTCACTTAACAGAATATCCTCCGGTTCCTTTCACTAAAAATGCTGCTACAGCAGACGGCCAGGTGGCAGGGAGGCCACTGCATCCTCCATCTATGGGCTCGGGAGATCATACAGCTAGAACTCAAATAGGGAAAGCACTACAGACGTCAGAGAGGACAGAGGTTGCATAGAGTACATCATGGAAGCTCAGATACCAAACACACCAGCACCAAGGGATAAACCAACCCTGCACCGTGGCAAGAGAAAGCCAATCATCTGCACCGCCAGCACCAGAACCAAAGGCAAGGCGTTCAGAGGGCAATTTCTGCCCCCTGGAGGCGGTGCTTTCTGGGGACCAAGCTCATCCCATCCCCCCCGACAGCCAGTTGCCAATGCCATTCTTAAAAGCCCTTCAGGGTACATTTGAGCATCCTCAGCTTTTGTGCCATCCGCTCCTCCGCTCTGTGGCCCTAAATAGAACTCCCTTTAACAGCACATCTGTGTCTGCTGCTACTGGAGGCAGCCCTGCGCCAGGCACCGCAGCCTTAGAAAGAATCATCTCATAGCATATCAGAGGAGGCTTTCCCATGCCTCGCAGCCCAAGGGGAGGGGGGAGGTGGAGTCTCCTTACAGCCCCTGGTGCGGGGAGGTAGAGTCTCTTTACAGCCCATGGTCAGGGGAAGTAGTGTCTTCCATTCCCTGCAGGAGCAAAAGCTTGTTTACCCAAAGAGCATCCTCCTGTCTCAGCCTTAGACATGCTGTTGGAAGCATCTAGAAAGCCCTTCAAGAAACGAATGCGGCCCACAATGGAGCACTGGACTGAGCTCCCAAGGTCCCAATGAGGAGCAGAAGGAGGGAGAACATGAGCAAGGAAGTCGGGACCACGAGGGGTGCACCCACACACTAAGAAAGTGGGGCTGATCTATTGGGAGCTCACCAAGGCAAGCTGGACTGTGACTGAAAAAGCATGGGATAAAACCGGACTCTCTGAACATGGCGAACAATGAGGGCTGATGAGAAGCCAAGGACAATGGCATGGGGTTTTGATCCTACTTTATGTGCTGGCTTTGTGGGAGCCTAGCCAGTTTGGATGTTCACCTTCCTAGATATGGACGGAGGGGGGAGGACCTTGGACTTTCCACAGGGCAGGGAACCCTGACTGCTCTTTGGACTGGAGAGGGAGGGGGAGAAGAGTAGGGGGAGGGGGAAAAGGGTGGGAGGAGGGGGAGAAAGGTGGGAGGAGGGGGAGGGAAATGGGAGGCTGGGAGGAGGCGGAAACTTGTTTTTTTTTCCTTTTCTCAATAAAAATAGAAAGAAAGAAAAAGAAAGAATGCGGTTCTCCAAACCCTGCCCACAAAGTGCCTGTTGACTTAGGGCTAGAAAGACCCTCTGCCACTTGAGTTTCCTGCAAAAGGCTTGTGTCTCCATGCCTAGTTTATTTAGTGCAATGGATTAATTCCACCAACTGAGCCACACCCCCAGCCCCTCGAGTGACATTTGTGAATAATCATTGTTTTCCAGGGGGCAAAGGGGAGTGACAGGGAGGAGGCGTTCCTCCCAACAAGTGTGACTTCTTTAGTTTAAAGCACACCATACCCTAAAACTGCCGGTCATAACATTCAAGCGGCTGACCTCAGACGAAAATGTCAAAGAGATTGCAGGCAGCGTTTTCATGAACGGAAATTTATGCAGCAGGAGTTGTTATTTTTTTAAAAAAATAGTTGCTTTGTAAATGTCATGGCAAGGATGCTAAGCAGGGATGGAGAGAGCCTGGGACTGCTTATTTCTATAAAGGGAAAAGAGCTAGGGCGGAGTCTCCCCACACCCCCTGCTCCTTGGGAGTCTTCTGCCTCCTGAAGGCTCTTCACTGAGGCTCTCCAGAGGATTGTTGTCCCAAAAAACTCAGCTCATTTATTTTGCTCTACAGCAGTGGTTCTCAACCTTCCTAATGCTTTGACCCTTTAATACACTTCCTCATGCTGTGGTGACCCCCCAATGCTGTGAATTTATTTCCGTTGCTACTTCATAACTGTAATTTGCTAACCTTATGAGTCATAATGCAAATATCTGTGTTTTCCGATGGTCTTTTGGGGGCCATGACCCACAGGTTGAGAACCACTGCTCTCTACATGGACCCAAGTTTGTGTGTGGCTTTGCAGGTTCTCACCCTACTGATGGGACAGACAAACAGATGCAGGCACGCACAGATGCCACAGGAAGCAGGAGGTATAAAAGAACAGTAAGTCACATGGTTACTGAGGGAAGTTGCAGGCTCTGAAAGACACAGCTAAAAAAAAAGGAGCTGTTAGGGTAAAATGTGAAGACCGTAACGAGAATGAAGGCGTCGTGATGGCAGAGAGGTGTCGGTCTCATCCATTGAGTTCTTCCACATGCTTGGCAGAGTTCCGAGCACACTGTGTCGGAAGCCACCGCATCCTTCCCACTGGGTAACTGATACTCTCAGCCTGACTTTACAGATGAGAACACCAACCCCGAGGCAAGCCACTTAGCTATGGACTCATGGTGTCATGGGTAAGACTGTCCATCTGACAAGATCTGGAATCACCTAGGAGACACCCTCGGGGCGTGTCTGTGAGGGAGTCTCTAGACTGTGTTAGTTGAGGCAGGAAGATGCGCCCAACTGGGAGCAGCATTCAGTGAGCCGGAATCCCGGGCATTCATCTCGGTTTCCCAATTGTGGATGTATCACGGCCTCCTGCCTTCCCCACCATTACGGGTGGCGCCCTCCCAACATGAGTCAACACACACCTTTCCTTCCTTGAATGCCTTTGCATCAGGTATTTTGCCATAGGAGTGAACCATAACAAATACGCATGGGCAGAAAGTGGGAGACTGAGGACACATACAGCCTTCAGGCCCTGGAGCTGTCCGTGGTACTGTCCCATCCCAGCACAGGTGAAGTCCCCACGTTGGTGTAAAGGTGCAAAGGCAGACAGGCTCACGCAGCTTGGCAGCCACGCTCAGGAAGACTCTAGGAAGCAATAGCATTTGATCTGATCTTTTTCTTTTAGTTTTTCCAGAGCCCTGTCTCCCACCCCTGTCTTGGGTAAAGGATTCCTAAGGGCTTGAGCTGATCAGTGGAACTCTGAATCTGGAGATGCACACTCACGGACCTTTTAAGGAACTATGGAAGCACCAGTCTTACCCTTTGCTGGGAGAATAGACGACTGAAGTCTTCTAGAAAGAGTTGCAATGGAAACTGCCTATCTAGGACTTAAAAACATTTGCTTGGGGGGGGGGGTGGTGTGGAAAGATGGATCTAGGTAAAGAGTGTGTACTGCTATTACAGAGGACCTGAGTTCAGTTCCAAGCACCCATATGGGGGGGATTCACAACCCTCTGTGCCTCCAGATCCAGGGGATCTGACTCCCCCTTCCAGCTTCTGATGGCACTGCACTCATGTGCATAACCACAAAAATGAAAATTTAAAAAAATAAATCTTTTCAAAATTTAGAGATATAACTTCTGCTTCTACTGCTTGTCACTAACTCATCATTTTCTGGTCTTCCCTTTGTTTGCCCTTTTGTTCCTCTTCTACTTTATTTTCTTCATCTGGCTTCCAGTGTTGAATACTTAGGCTGACTTTTAATATTCTTTTTGAAAGAAGCAATTCTAAAGCTGTATGTTTTCTTGAATGTGGTTGTGTCACAGTCTTAACTAGCAGTATGGGAAACTACAGCCTGCAAGACAAACCCACCCCAACAACCTCCTTCTAAGTGGAGATTGCACCCATTTATGGTAAGAGCAGGTCCTGCAAGAATCATGAAGGGTCCTGTGAGGAGATGCGTCCCCTCCCACTAGAAGTGAGTAGAAAACCATGGATGGCAGAGGTTAGAATTCTACCTGTCCCTGACAAGGCCAGCTCTTGACAGTGTGAGGCAAACAGGACTGTCCCTTTCATGTCTTCTCTCACACAGAGCCAGTGGCTTGTCCCTGGGGCCGAATAGAAAAGTATTACAGTCTGGGAGCTCAATGAAAAAGGTGTTCTGTCTCTTGGTTTGAAAAGCTGGAGGCCCAAGGTCAAGGGGCTGGTATCACTGGTTTCTTTTCAGGGCCAACTGGGAGAACATGCTTTAAGCCTGTCCCCAGGCCTCTCTCAGCCTGTGGCATTCCTCAGTTTGGGATTGTAAGAGCCAGCCATGATAAGCTAAATATGAACATATCACCCAAAGGAAGTTCTTTACTTCCAACCATTATCACCTGCCATAAGTTTAATGGAAGCCTGAGTCTCAGTAGTTTATCCTGAAGCAATACCTGGTTGCAGGAAGGACCATAAACTAAGATTACCTGAGTACCACCCAAGAACAGACCATCCAAAGGAAATGCCTAAGGTTCCAACTGCTGTAGATAGGGCCACCTGCCAGCATGCTCACCAGGACATCCCTAGACAAATGCCAGCCAATTAGGGGTCCTGAACCCCAGAAACCCCTCACCCCCACTTCTACTACTATAAAAACCCAACTCTATCTGAGCTCAGGGTTCTCCGTTTATTTCAATACATTGGACATACAGAGAGACCAAGTTTGCAAAATTGCATAAAATAAAGGCTCTCTGCTTTTACATACAGGACTCGGTCTCCTTGTTGGCTTTTGGGGGATTTTGTGGATTCAGGCCTAACAGGATAATTCTCTGGTGTCTTCATATCACTCTCCTCTATGCATGTGAGGATACTCCGTAAGGACACATGTCACATTGGGTTTGGGCCACTGAATAACCTTAACTAACCTTGCATCTGTGACAACAGATCCTGCTTTCAAACAAGGTCATGTTCACAGGCACCAAGGGAAAGAACTTCATAAGCTCTGGGGAGACCTGTCAACCCATCACAGCCAGAAAGCTAAACAGAGATGAGTGTCCATGACACACTGAAGACACCTGGCCCAAACAGGCCCTGGCTGGGAGACAGAGAAGTACAAGTGAAGACAAGGCTGGCAGTGAGCAGATATCCCCTTGCTAAACTGGCAGTGCTTAGGGATAAATAACAGAATGTTTACCACCTGGGGCTGGCAAGCTGGCTCGGTGGGTAGAAGTGCTTGTCGCCAAACCAGACAATCTGAGTTCCCCAGAACTGACATGGGAGAAAGAGAAAACCAACTCCCACGAGTTGTTCTCTGACCCCACAAGTGCACTGTGGCACATGCATGCACACACACCACTTAGGAGACACACACACCTACACACACAAACACACACACAAATAAGAGTGTATTAGGTTTTTTTTCTGTTGTTGTGATTTAAAAAAAATGACCAAAAGCAACCTAAGTTTACCATTCCAGGGGACCAGAATCCACACTGGTAGGGAAGATATGCTAATAGGAGCAAGAGACTGAGAGATCACATCTTAGCTATATAGACAAAGTAGGTGGGAGGGGAGGAAGAGGGGGAGGGAGGAGAGAAGAGAGGAAGATGAAAGGGGAAAAGGGAGCAGGTAGAGAGGGAGAGGGAGAGAAGAAGGGGAAGGAAGAAGGAGGGGGAAGGAGGAGAAAGGGGGAAGGAGAGTGATGGGGAAAGGAGGGAGAATAGGAGGAGAGAGAGAGAGAGAGAGAGAGAGAGAGAGAGAAGAGAGAGAAATGGAATGAGACCATAAACCCATCTCCTAAAGGTTACATCACCTCCCCAAGCAGCACCACCTATTGGGGACCAAGTGTTTAAACACCTGGATCTATGAGGGACATTTCTCATTCAAACCTCCAGAAATGGTTTAAAAGTTAAACATTACTGTTGAAACAAAGCAAACCGCATCTACCTGCAATATTGACCCAAGGCAGAAGAGACAATCTGGCTGGCCAAGATGGTATTTTAGAGGCAGGGAAAGTCAATTATTAAGTTTTATTTTATAAATATTGATGGATTCATCCTAATAGCTCTAACTGAGCTTCATAGAATCTGTGTTTTCAACCCTTGGTGTTACTCAGAAGCACCTCCCGTGGCTGTTCTTTAATCCTTCCTTTGTTGGAAGCTTGTCTTGCTGAGGAGCTGGTTAGCTGTCATTGTCATCTAGGATTGTCTAGGAAGAGAGTGTTGATGAGGGGTTGGGTTGTCCTGTGGGCCTGTCTGGGGTATATGAAAGCTGTGTAAGTAGGGAGTGTCAGGGATGTGACACAGAGCCAGAGTGAACTCCTCTCATCCTTGAGTCTCAACGGGGTCTTATATAGATCAGGTTGGCCCATGGACATGCCTGTGGGGAACTATGTTGGTTGGTTGTCTTAATGGGCAACACCATTCCCTAGGCAGGGAACTGTGTGAGTAAAGAAACCAAGCTGAGAACAAGCAAGCAGGTGAGTGTACATTTACTTCTCTCTGCCCTTGACTGCACATGTCATGTGACTAGCTACTTAAAACTCCTGCCTTGATTTCCCCACAGTGATGGACTGTAATCTGGAATGGTGGGCTGAAGCAAGCCCCTTTCTCTGTTAGTTCACAGTTGTCGGGCTATTTTATCACAGTACCAGACATGAAAAAAACATCTGGACACGCACCAGGCCACAGCTCACTGGGGAGTGTTTTCAACAGTAAGATGGCAAGTCTCCAGGTGCCAGCCTTTCCCCCACATCTTCTTCTCCACGATTCTACTGGCTGACCTTCCAGAGGCTTTGAGAGGATCCCAGGAGCTGACAGCAGACAACCCGAATACCAGAGAGCACACAGGAAGGAGTTGTGGCAGGCTGGAGCCTGAGGGCCTTCTGAGGTCAGGCTTGGCAGCCTAGGGAGAAGCAGTGAGAGCCGGGAATGAGGCTTTTAAGGGACCCAGCCCTAGGAAATTAAGGCCAGCACCAGGAGCTGTCCATCCGCCCTAGTGCTGAAACAGCTCAGGCGGGAGGAGCCGAAAACCCACAAGGCCTGATTCTGTGGGCAAGAAAAAAGAATTTTATTATCTGCATTTATATATTTGCAATCAATGCAGGCATACCTGCCCGCTCTGAATTCTGCATCTGGAGGCGCAGCCACCCTTTGGACTAGGGGAAAAGGAGCCACAGAGGACTTCTGAAAACAGGAACCAGCAGAATCGTATTTCACTGTGTAAATTGACAAAGGGTCAAAAAGCTTGCCCTTGGCCTCTGACGCACTCCACTCCGCTCTGAGAGCCAAACTGCCATTTAAATATTTATAGGCCAAGGCAGAGAGCTGCAGTCTGTGGCCTCTCACTCTGGAGCCTCTGCTGGAGGCAGAGGCCGTGGTAAAAGAGATTCATGTTTCCTTCCCAGCAGGCTGTGGTTTGGGAGAGGGCATTGGGTAATATGGGGGCTCAGCTCCTGGGAACATCCAATGGCCCTTGTTCACTGCAGTGGAGGCCTGAATCCTGACAGGGCAAGAGAGCTGGTCCTGTCTTTGGGGTTCACAGAGGTGGCAAACACAGGAGTGAGGCAGCAGTTCCTCTTCAGTTCCATTGCAGCCATCCTCACTAATATCGGCCTTCAAACCCCAGCTATAGCAAGGCCCCAAAGCCATGTCTGCTCCCTCCCTTTGTCAAGACTGGGGATGAAGCTCAGTGGTGAGCCTTTCTCTGCCTTCTTCTCCTCCTTTCTCCGTCTCTTAATTTTTGTGAGGAGGAGGGGAGGTTAGACACAGTCTAACTCTGTAGCCCAGGCTGGCCTTGAATTGGCAGTTCTCTGGCTTCTGATTTCCAAGTGCCAGTAACTACAGTCTGAGTTACCACGCCCGGCTTAATGCATTTGCTAAATGCACAGTGGGTGTCTCTCATCTTCCAGCTCTCAGCTCCGCCTGCCTATTGTGCTGCCTTAAGTGACCATCAAGCACCAAAACGAGGCTAGTCCAAACAGAAAGGCATGATTATAAGATGGCTACTGGGCTTTGAAGATGACGAGGGAAAGAAAGTTAACAGCATCTGTGACTTCCACATCACTGAAGGTGTTGGAATGATATTTTGGATACACTGAGTTAAGTCAAACATTCTAACTAACACCGATTTTTAACTGCTACTTTAACCTTTTGTATCCACAGTCAGGAAGCAGGGAAGTGAATACCAGTGCTCAGCTCCCTGTCTCTTTATAACCCAGGCTCCCAGCCCGTGGGCTGGTGCTGTCCACATTCAGGGTAGTAGGTCTTTGCTCCTTAATTAACCCCATCTAGAATCTCTCTCGAACACGCCCAGAAATGTGTGTCCTAGGTGACTCTAGAGCCTGTGGACAATCAATGCAAGACCATTACAAATTCATCCTTTGTCAACTTGACATCTCAGAGTATCACACAACAGGATCAAACTGAGGACAAGGTCACACAATCCCACATGGAGACCCCGTAAGGGTGAAGGTTTCTGAGTGGGTCCACCCAGTGACCAACAGCTAGTTTTCCTTGCTATACATGCACGGCTGGGTTGGGGGTTTTGGCCAGTGGTACCTGGGCAAGTCATTCTTAGTAGGATAACTTCCATATGTGACTGAGTAAGGGAAACTAGATAAGGACCGTAGCCTCTGGAGAGATAGCTCAGTGGTTAAGAGCACTGACTGCTCTTCCAGAGGTCCTGAGTTCAATTCCCAGCAACCACATTGCAGTTCACAATTATCTATAATGGGATCTGATGCCCTCTTCTGGCATACAAGCAGACAGAATACTCATATATAAAATACATAAGTAAATTTTAAAAATTTAAATGATTTTTAAAAAAGCACAGCTCCACACCTGTCACAGAAAAAAATCTTTGTAGACATCCATATCAGTCCCTTGTCACTAACATAGAAGGCTCTAGAACTCCTAAAGCCTGAGCTTGTGTCCTCTCTGCTCCACACTTAGAGTAGACATCATGTAGGTGACACCCTTCCCTTCAGCATTCAGCGTCTCACTGATGACACAAGAGCTGGGCACAGGAGTCATCCCCACCCCCTCTAGGCTATATCCTCTAGGCTCTTACAGCCTCCAGTCACAAAACAGTACCAATGCCTTCTGTCCTGCACAGGCCTTCACCACACAAAGATTCTGTCCTTGGTCCTGAGCTCCACCCTCTGAATCAGCCAGCAGGTGCCCCAGGGAGCCCTAGGGATGATCATTCTGGCACAATCCTGCCCCATACTGGGTATACAATTCAAGTCCTCCCCCTTCCTTTTTGGCTTAATTCCACTTATGTGTTCCTTGAACCAGAGAATTTCAATATGGTACTAAGAATTAGGATCACCTGAGGGTGCTCAGAACTCTGGACAGGCCAACTCTTCTCTAGACTAATTAACCAAAATCTCCTGGTGGGGAGGAACCACACCTAGCTCTTTTGAACCATCCCCAGTGGCTCGAACATTGGGCCACATTGGGAACAATCAGCTTAAACAGCAGGTGCTGGGGGCAAGAAGGAACTGGTGGGCTATTTTCAGCAGTTGTCAAGATGATGACAGCGAGGATGGAGGACAGGCTGGAGTGACTGATGGACCAGAAGTCAGCATGTCTCCCCATCTGCTCCACTCCTCTCAGAAGACACAGCAGCCATGCGATGAATAGAGAAAAGAGACACCCTGCCAAAGGGACAAGGCAGCCTAGGCAGCAGCGAGGAACCTGCTGGCAGGACTCTCTGGCCTTCAGTGGCTCTGAATCCATCACCCTGGCAACACAGACAAGGTCTCTAGTCTCCATTCCTAATATCATCTTTCCATTTGAAAGAGCCAGGACAGCAGCTAAGAAAGAGAAGGCTCTAGAACAAAGAGAAGAACAAGTGGAGATACGGGGGGAGGGGGGGGCAAACTGGGGTCATTAAGGGATCACACATACAGACACAATGATAGCATCCTCAAAACGTGAAAAGATATGGTCTGGGGAGATGACTCGGTTGGTCAAGTGCTTGTTACACAAGCGTGAAGACCAGAGTTCAATCCTGCAAACCCACAAAAAAAAAAAATCAGGATAATGGTGCATGCTTATACTCCCAGTGCAGGAAGCAAAGACAAAAAGATGGATCCCTGGAGCTTGCTGGTCAGCAAGCCTAGGACAAAATGGATGAGTTCCACATCAGTGAGAGACCCTGCGACCAAAAGATGAAGTGGACCGGGGCTGGAGAGATGGCTCAGCAGCTAAGAACACTGACTGCTCTTGCAGAGGACCTGGGTTCATTTTTCAGTACCCACAGAGTAGCTCACAACTGGCTCTAGCTCCAGCTCCAAGGGATTCTGTACCCTCTTCTGGCCTCCATGTGGTGCACAGACATACATGTAGGCAAAACACAATTATGCATAAAATACATTGTAGATTTAAAAATGGATAAAGTAAACGGAGTCCTGAGGATCAGCACCTGACGCTGATATCTGCCTTTGCAGCATACATTGTATTGCTAAGTTGCCATGTCTTGTTTAAGCTTGTTGAAAATGGGCTTTGGACTCCAGTGGGTCCTCACTTACCTGGACTCAAACGTTTATTTTTATTTCAAATGTCCTCTAAAGTTCCTTTTGCTAAGTGGCCTGGACCTTAACTCTGGGACAGGGAGAAAACGAGAGCAAAACAGTCCAAGAGCACATTACAGCCTTGAGATGAGCTAAAAGAAGAACCTTTCCCAGCAGAGACCACTGATGCTTACCCCATGGTGTAAAAATGCCTGAAGTGGGACTGGAAGCTCAAAGCTCATCAATGGAAAAAGACTCTCAATAGGAACCCCAGCACGGCAGCTGCTTCTCCAGTTGGTCTCTGTTGGATGTTGTAAGTCCCTGATTAGATGATGTTGCTTTGTTTGCTCTGTCAATCAGGCTACTCCAATCTTCTCCGCTGGATGTTTTAAACTCCTGACTGGATGATGCTTTACTGCCCCCCTCTCCTCTCCTCTCCTCTCCTCTCCTCTCCTCTCCTCTCCTCTCCTCTTCCTCTCTCTCTCTCTCTCTCTCTCTCTCTCTCTCTCTTTCTCTGCTATTTGCTAATTGTTTTCTTTCACTTTGTTGTTATATGCTTATGAACTCACTCATTTAAGACCAAAAGTATGGCTATCAGATCATTCTCCAGTACAGAACAGGCCTCCAACATATACATGTGTATATGTGCATGCATATCTTTACACACACATACGGGTATATACAGGTGTATACATACATACACACACACACATGCACATTTACGCGTGCAAGACATTCAACTTCACCTGTTATTAGACAAATGCATATTAAAGCCGCATTTAGATTCTTTCAGATTGGCAAAAATTACCATGTACAGCAGCAAACTCTGTGAGAAAGGTACCCCAGATGTCCCTGAGAATGGCATTCTGTAGGTGTCTTCCAAAAAAATGCTTATGTGTCTGCTTCTTGACACAGCAACCCTGCTCCTGGAATTTATACTCAAGGCAGTAAAAATTATCTGTAATGATTTAAAAATACACATGCGTTGGATTATTGAACTGGCCTTGTTACTAACTGCTAAGTGTGGGGTGGAAGAGATGGGTCAGAAGGTAAGAGCACTTCTTGCTCTTACAGAGGGCCTAAGCTCAATTCCCAGCACTGACATGGGGCCGTTTGCAGTCACCTGTAACTCTAGCTCCTGGGGACCCACTGCCTCTCTCTGTCTTCCTTGGGTACCTGAACACACACACATACATTTAAAAATAAAATATTTTTAAATCATGGCAAATAATCAGAAACAGCCATAGAGGTTCATATCTAGCAAAGTGGTGGGAGAGAGCATGGAGGCTTCCCACAGCCAAGGGCTGGAGGGCACAACAGAAGGAAAGAAACTCCTCATGGAGTGGTGTGTGCAATCTTCAGGATAAGGTGCAGGTTGGCAGAGGATGGTAGTTAATATTTTGCAGGGGGAGTTTGAAACAGGGTCTCTCTAGGGTCTCACTACTAGACCAGACTGGCCTTGAACTCACTAGATTGCCGATTTTGAATCACCTAGGAGACACACCTCTGGGTGTGTCTATGAGGGAGTTTCCAGAAAGGTTTACCTGAGGACAGAAGACCCACCCTGATGTGGGTGACGGGACCTAGAGACACCTGATATGCTTTGGTTTAATGCTGATGGAGGCAGCCTTTCCAATGCCTCTGGTTGGAAAGCCGGATTTTCTGTGTAAAACCTGCTTCTCCTCGGTGGAATGCCCCAGATGAGCTATTCCCTAACACCATGAGAAAGATATCTGTGCACTGAGCACCTGCTATCATTGCTCTCTGCTTCCTGAGGGCAGAAGCCACATGGCTGGCCACTCCCTCTCCTGCCACCGTGTCTACTGTCATATGATGGACTCTATTTCCTTGGACCATGATGCTCTTTCTCCTTAAACTTTTCTCTAAGTACTTGTTACAGCAATGAGAAAAGCAATCAAAAGGGGGAACAGTTGTAATGTATTCATCTACAAAGGCGGATACATTTACTGGGGAAAGGATGTTATCCTGAAATGTGCATACAGTGTGGAGGGGCTAATGAGCTCATCAGCGTATCATTCTGTATCACTTTTATGGAGAGAACACTGGCTATCTCCACTACTAGTTATCAAGAGCATAGCCAGGCTGTTAGCTGTGGTCATAAGGTCACACAGTAAGTCCCCTGAACGTACCCCTCCTGTACAAATGAATTAGATACACTGTTAAATGAGGGCATGGTGTAAGGGGCTAAGGAAAAGAGAGAGGGCAGCCAAATGGCTTAGCAGGTAAAGGTGGTTGTTGCCAAGACTGATGACCTGAGTTCAGTTCCCAGGACTGGAAGGAGAGAACTGACTCCTGTAAGTTGTCCTTTGTCTTCCAAACCCAGACTCTGATGCACGGGCGCACACACACACACACACACACACACACACACACACACACACACACAAAGATGAATAAGCAAAATAGAATTGATTTTAGAGGAAAGAATGTGTACGTGTGTGCTCATCTGTGCCAAAAGAAGCGCAAGAGGGTAAACCAGAAATGGATGAGTTGATTGTATAGGTGGAAGTAAGTGGGGCTGGAGGAGCAGCTGGTAGGAATGGGGTAGAGACTGGGAGGGAAGATCAGCTAGGTGAGGATAGGGGTGGAATGGGGATGGGGGTGGGATGGGGTGGGATAGAGGTGGGGTGGGATGGGGATGGAATGGAGTGGGATGGGGGTGGGATGGGGTGGGATGAGGGTGAGATGGGGGTGGGATGGGGGTGAGAGGGGGATGAGGATGGGATGGGGGTGGAATGGGCTGGGATGTGGGTGGGATGAAGATGAGATGGGGTGGGATAGAGGTGGGGTGGGGATGGGGCTGGAAACAAAGAGAAGTAGACAGAGATGGTGATGTGCTGTGGGACAATGGTTTTGTACCCTGTAAAGCTTTGTCACTTGTATTGGTTTAGTAAAACACCGATTGGCCAGTAGCCAGGCAGGAAGTATAGGTGAGTGACCAGAGTAGGGGAATTTTGGGAAGAGGAAAGGTTTTTGTGTGCTACTTTGGGACTGAACAGCTGAGGCAGGACAGAAGCCTCTATCAACAGTGATGGTGATGGTGATAGTGGTAATGATGATGGTGGTAAAGGGCTTAGCTAGCATGCATGAGGCCCAAGATTCACTACCTAGCACCACATAAAAACCAACATAGTGGTATAAGCCAGTAATCCCAGCACGTGCTTGGTGAAGGCAGGAGGATCAGAAGTTCAAGGTTGTACTTAACTACTATAAGGTTGGAAGTCAGCCTGAAAAATAAAAAACCTTGTCAAAAAAAAAAAAAGCCTGAAATTCCAAGTGTGCAGCCCTCCTGTGCCTTCAGCAGCTTCCACAAGCAGAGACCTCAGTTGCAACGAACACAGCTATAACCATGGAGTATGCACCTTGGGTAGAAGCAGGGGCTCTAGAGAGGTGGCAGACAAGTGTGAGGAGCTCCTGAATCCCCTGATGACAGGAGACGAAGAGACTCAAAGAGGAAGCCATGTGTCAAAACGTAAAAGGAGAACCGGATGTGGCTGTGCATCCTAGCGCTCATAAAGCTGAGGCAGGAGGATTGTGAGCTCCAGCCCAGCCCAAGCTACAAAAGAAGGCCCATCTAAACAAACCCACAAGAGCCAGCCTGAAGAGTCCCAAGACAACCCCCTTTCAATTTAAGCATTAAAATAAACATAAATATCAATGAATTTGCCCAATGAATAAAATTATATATAAATGGGATGGAGAAGAGAAGGATTTCCCTTGCATAGGAAAAGCTTTGGCGGGGGGGGGGGGGGGGGGAGTCTAAGAAACTGTGAAACTGCTCAAACTGATTGGAATGCCAACCATAAGAAGCGCTTAGACGAGTTAGAGAAGGAGCGGGCACCCACAGGGTCTCGCGCACCTTACTAATGTTGTCATACCAAAGAGGTACTGCGGACCCGCCCTCAGCATGTGATCCCTGAAGTCAACCAGCTTCCAGATAAGACGTACCAAACAGAGCAGCATCATGTCTCCTATGTTCCCACACCAGCTTTGAGTCCACTGCCCAGCACCATCCAGCGGCCCCAGGTACCAACATCCAACTTCCTGACTCTGATGGTTTGTCTGGGGGTTTCTGGGAGCCTGGCTTTGTTCCGAGAGCTATCACTCAGTCTCAAACTAAACTTGTGCTTCCCTCCCTTCTTTGTGAACTCTCTGTTGTGGGATTTTATTTTAAGGGGTGTTAACATTTGTTGATGCAGTGGGACATTTGTTTAGTGATGCAAAGATGTGTTGCGTTCCCTTTTGTTGCATTTGTTTAACTCTGTGAAGCTGTGTTATTTGCCTGTCTGAAACATCTACTAAAGGGCTAAATGGCCAATGGCGAGGCAGGAGAGAGAAATAGGCGGGGCTGGCAGGCAGAGAGGATAAGTAGAGGTCTGGGAAGGAGCGAGAGAAGAAGGGTGGCCAGCTATCCAGCCACACAGCCAGTCAGGGAGCAGCTGTCAAAGTAAAATAGACAGAACCGAGAAAAGAAAAAAGCCCAAAGGCAAACAGTAGATGGGATAACTTAAGGAAAGCTGGCTAGAAATAAACCAAGCTAAGGTTGGGCATTTCTAAGAAAGAGTAAGCCTCTGTGTGTGATTTATTTGGAAGCTGGGTGGCGGGCCTCCCAAAGATTAAGAACAAAGAGTAAAAACAACCAACAACACTATCTGAAAAGTCGCAGAAAAAAGAGGGGAATGCAGAAAGGAAACACAACCCCAAACAATGGGAAGGGTGGATAGAACCACAGAGCCTCTCCTTCCAACTTCCGTGGCAAGCTTGAAATTCATTCTAATGAAAAGCTGCTGTGTTTGCGAGTCCGGCTCTAACACATGGACACGGAGGCACAACAGCCACTTTGTTGTCTAACCAGAACTCCTGCAGGGTGGGAAAATCAGCACTGTTTGCAAGGCTTGATTTTGCTTGGCTTGGTGCAATCGGGAAGCCCTCAAGGGCATGCAGCCACCAACCAGGTGTTATGAGTAAGCCACACATCAGTATGGGCAGAAGCCCACATCTTAACATCTGAACAGACACATTTCTCAAGGCAAAGAAACATTTTTTTTAAAGTTTTGGTCCAGCGTACCCTAATTTCCATCACACCCAGGCACCCCAACTCTCACTGCTGCCTGTTGTCGTCCAGTCTTTCCACGGCATCTGCACACAGGGCCTAGGAATCTCACCTAGGAATCTAACCTATGCTCACTGTGCTCACTCAGCGATGTGGGGGGGAGGGGGGCGGGGACGGACAACAGACTGTATTCCATTTTGTCTGGAAACAGATCGCTTCCCAGACCTGGGTGGTTCCAAGACAGGCAAACATCACTTACAGGGCTGTGAGCAGGCTATGGCATCAAAAGGCATGAAAACTAAGTGGAGGTGTCTGTGAGTTTAAGGCCAGTCTGTTCTACGTAGTGAGTTCTAGTCCAGCTAGGGCTATATAGTGACACCGTGCCTTATTAAAAAGACATGAAGCTGGGGCTGGAGAGATGATGGCTCAACAGTTACGAGCACCATCTGCTCTCCCAGAAGACCCAGTTCAATTCCAAACACCCATACGGCAGCTAACAACCTTCTACAACTCTAGCCTCAGAGGCTATGACGCCCTCTTCTGGCCTCCACCAGCACTGCATGCATGCTGGACACAAATAATACACACAGGCAAAACACCCATACACATAAAACAAAAGAAATAAATCTCTTAAAAGAAAAAGGAAGGGCTGGCGAGATGGCTTAGTGGCTAAAGGCACTCACTGCTGAGCCTGACATCCTGAGCTTCATCCCTGGGTCCTACCTGGTAGAAAAGAGAACTGACTTCTGCAAGTCATCGTGTGTGTGTGTGTGTGTGTGTGTGTGTGTGTGTGTGTGTGTGCGCGCGCGCGCATGCACACACAAGAGTAAAATACAATAAAATAATTTTAAAATTTATTTATTTATTTTTATTTAATGTGCATTGGTGTTTTGCCATGGGTATCAGGTCCTATGGAAATGAAGCTACAGACAGCTGTGAGGTGTCATGTGGATGCTGGGAATTGAACCCTGGTCCTCTGGAAGAGCAATCAGTGCTCTTAACCACTGACATCTTTCTGGCCCACTAAAATAATTTTAAAAGAAATGAAGCTCCCATGGGCCATCACCAAGGTAAATCCTCATGTCATAGCAAGGTATCCCACAGCCCCAACAGCGGGTCAGCGGCTGCAAAGATGGACAAATAGATGCGGAGAGCCTGAGGAAAAGGGAGAAGCACCCAGAAGAGAGGAACGAACATCCCACCTCTCTCCTAGGCTGGAGCTGGGACTCTAGCTCAGACCATCACAGATAGGGCAAGACCTCCAATAGGACTCTATGCAGGAAAGAGCATCCATGCTGGTGACAAACTGGTGGCCTGTCTTGCTGTCACAAAAGCTTCAAGTTTGAGACCCTCACCAGATGAGACTTTTCACCTGTCCTGATATGTGTCTTTCATGATAAGTCTGCTGTAAACACAGCACCTTCCTGAGCTGAGCCATCTATCCCATGTGTGAATCCTCGGGGCTATGCAGGAAGGAGAGGCCCCCAGGTCTGCAGACAATGAGCAAGCCAGAAGTTTGGATGGTCTGGCAACCTTGGGCTTGAGCTGGTGTCTGCAGAGAGGAAAAAACAGGAAACTGTTCCTAGCCCATGAGATTTACCCAGCTGTGATCACTAAAACCTCTGCAGACATGTCTAGTGTCCCTGAACATAGAGCTGTTTTTTGTCATCTCAACACCAACCTAGAGTTCTCTGAAAAGAGAAACCTCAATGGAGAAAATGCCTTCATCAGATTGTCTTTATTCAAGTCTATAGGGTGTTTTCTTGATTAACGATTGATGTGGGAGGGCCCAGCCTACTGTGGGCAGGTGGTCCTGAGTGTGTTAAGAAAACAGGCTGAGCAAGCCATGAGGTGCAAGCCAGTAAGCAGCGTCCCTCCATGGGCTCTGCTTCAGTTCCTGTCTCATGTCCCTGCCCTGGCTTCCATTCATGATGAGCTATGATGTGAAGCCTGTAAGCTGAAACAAACATTGTCCTTCCCATGTTGCTCCTGTTCAGGTGTTTATCACAGCAGTAGACATCCCAAGAAAGCATGTTTCATGAAGGCAGGGGTATATGGCTGAAAGGCTCTGCCAAGTGCTCACGAGAGTGCCAAAGCCTGCTGGGACATCTGCTATCAAATTGCCATGTAAAGAAAAATCACTGGTGGAATGAGTCACATGACAACCCAGTCACTGTGCTGATGTCTTCTCTGATTGGTTCTAGTGTTCACTGAAAACAACCCTTGTAAATCCAGGGTGGCGCAATTCTTTCCAGAAGCAAACACTTACAGCACCCCCAGATCACCATGCCTGGTGACACACTCTTGTCATTACAGCTAGTTAGGAGGCTGAGGCAGGAAGATTGCAAGTTCAAGGCCAGCCTGTGCTACAGGGTGTATTCAAGGCCAGTCTTAGTAAGATCTTGTCTCAAAAATAATAAAAAGAGGACTCAGAGCGTGATTCAGCAACAGAGAGCTTGTTTAGCACATGTGAGACCATGAATTCAATCCCTAGGACAAAAGGAAACACCATGGTCTGAGTTGGTTGGTCACCTTAGAATGGGCCGTCTAGTGTCAATCAACTCCAAGCTCCAGCACTGACCATGACATCAGCCCCCAGATCCCTGGTTCCAAGAAAACGTCCACAGTCAGAGAAAGGAATGAACAGGAAATATATGTGTACTCTCAGCCAGGTCTGATTCTCACAATCTGATTCATTAAATTAATTAAATCACTTATCTGGCAGATTATTTATGGAAATAAGCAATTGGTTCCCACCAGCAGAGATGATGGCAAACACCGGCTTGTGGAGACTGGAGCTCACACACCATGTTACACAAACCAAACTCCAATTTCCTAAGGCTTCCTGGTTCTCCAGACCCCCCCCTTTTTTTCAAATCAAATGAGGTCACTGTACCCTGAGATTGTCCTACAGTGCCTTCTGAAGGTGGGACAGAAGAGCGGGAGGGGGGGGTTCACTGGCTACCCAGGCTGCCACCTGGGGCAAACCTCGGGTGTTCTAACAGAAGGATGGGAACCCCTGCGATGGGGAAGCAAAGATGCTGAGCTGGGCAGGGGCTGTGGAAGAATAAAGATTGCAACCTCCAGGAAGTAAAGTTGAGGAGCCTCGTGGTACAAGCCTGTCTGTCATCTCAGCTACTTGGAAGATCAAGGTGGAGGGTGGAAACCCTGGGCTACAGGGTAAGATCCGGCCTGGGCAACAGAGTAAGACCCTGTCTCGAAACAAAAAGAGAAGTCTGGCCAGACGGTGGTGACGCATGCCTTTAATCCCAGTACTCGGGAGGCAGAGGCAGGCAGATCTCTGAGTTCAAGGCCAGCCTGGTCTACAGAGTGAGTTCCAGGACAGGCTCCAAAGCTACGGAGAAACCCTGTCTCGAAAAACCAAAAATAAACAAACAAATAAATAAATGCCAATCTCTGTAAGTTTACCTTCCTCTGCCCAGGTACCCTCACTATGAGGCTGTTTGTTTCCATAGCCTCCTCTGTTGGTAACTAGAGATTGGTGCTGCTGTCAGCCCGCTCGTCACCCCCTCCCCACCCCCAATCCCCCATCCCCTGCATCTCACCTACCTCTCACTGATAGAGGAATCTGACTCGTGCTGAACCCCTCAGCATCCCCAAAGCAGTTCCTTGTCTAGCCTCCCAATAGAATAGAGGTATTGCCAGAGCAGAGTGGGTGGGTCCCCACCTGACCACCCACTAAAGGGCCTGGTCCTTCTGTCTCTCTTCATGGGTCTAGCACTGACAGTCAAAGTTCTCCAGACACAGCCACATGGGTTGCATGGTGAGTTTGAGGCTAAGTTAGTATATGTAACTCCATATGGAGGGAAAAAATGGAGGACAGACTTACAAAGTCCTACTCCTAATAAGACACTGGCAATTGATGACTGTGGGTGGGAGTATCATTTTTCTTCAGGAATATGTGCCATAAAAGGTTACCCCATGCCCCAGTAGATGGCCCTGTACCCATGCACATACAGGCTACACCAAGCAGACTCAGTGGATTTAAAAAAGGGAAAAAGTGTATGAAGTTGGGAGGAAAAAGGGAGAGGATTGGATGGCTGAGAATGGGGGATGGGCTGGATCCAAATACATTATACACATATATAAATATCAAATGAAGTATTTAATAAATTGGCCAATGCTCCAAATCTCAACTTCCAGCTGGAGTTGATATGTTTGGTATGTACGCAGCTTCTTTTGAAAGAGGACAAAACCTTGGAAGGAGGCTGTGAGTATTTTTACACTGTGAATGTATTAAGCCTACTGGCTCTGGGGCCTTGAAACGGTGCACCATAAAGAAAATATAGCCTGCCCCATTCCCAACAAGAGCAGCTGATAGAATACAGGCCACACAGTGATGAATCAACCAGAGTGGGAAGGGCATCTGGCCAACTGGTACCTTGCACACCATCGGGAGCGAGTCCTTTTGTCTCCAGGCAGGCTAAAGCCAGCATGACTGATTCCTGGTGAGCTCAGGGCAGAACCCAGAGGTGACAAGGGGTTGCTGCTCCAGGACCTAGTGTCTGATAAACCATTTGTCCAGAGGACAGAACAGATCCACGTTCATCAATCCCTGAGAAAGGACCTCAAGGAAGACACTCATCTCAAAGCCTCTTTTAAAATCTGTATTTTCTTTGGAGACCCAGTGATGATGTTAGAGGTCGGGGTGGCAGTGCCTTCTTAGGGAGAGACTTCCAGCGTTCTGATAGGACAGTGCTGGTGCCAATGTCGCCCCTCCTCACATAACTTCCTCACACAGAAATGTTGTGAGTGACCCCCTTTTCAAAAGAGAGAGAGGGAGAGAGATGCCCTACTTCAAAATACTGCACATAGAAATACTTAACTTTCCACCCAGATCCACCCAGATTTGTGCATGGTTTTAAACATGAGAAAGACAGGTAGGACTTCTCTATGGACAAAAGAGGCCCAAGTGAGAAAACGAATGTCCTTGGCCATAAGCTGCACCCTGAGCAACCTGTGGAAAGTCGAGAGTGGAGAGTACCCAGAGATGGCCTAACTTAGAAAAACCAGGGAGGCAAGGAGGCCTGGCCTGGCTTTCCCCCCTTCCCCCCCCCCCACAGCCTCCAGATTTTTGGGACCCCTGCTGACCTCAGAGACACTATACAGCCCAAGCTAGCCTTAACCTTGCAGGAATCCTCCAACCTCAGCCTCCCAAGTGCTGAGATTACAGGCGTGAGCCACCACCCGGTTTATTTTGCTCAAGACACTGTCTCACACTCAAGCTGAGTCTGGCCTAGAATTCACAACATAGCCCAGGGTAACTTCAAACTTATGGAAATCCTCCTGTCCTGGTTCTGCCTCTTTTAAGAATAGATGTTTCCTCTTCTGGGATCCATCCTGCTAGGATCCTCATGGCCGTGAGGTCTCACCTACAGTGACTTCACAGACGAGATGGCCAAGTTTGGAAGGAGCCTGCACCCCTCTCCAAGGACCACTTCACCACTGTACCACTTCAGCAAGGAGTGAGGACAATCCACACACCTGAATCATGTCTGAGATGCATGTCAAGGAGGAGCAAGGAGTAGAAGGACAGACAGAGAGCCAGGCACTAGACTTCTGGCCACGCAGGAGTCTCACTCAGCCAACACACACTCATGACTATCTGCTTCAAAGGCAGGGGTCCTCAGGAGGCATCTGGTCCAGGTCTGCCGCTCCCTTGTGGGGAAGTCACACAATGTGTCTGGTAAAATGTTTCAGTGGTATGGCTGTGGCGTGCGGAGGCTGTCCCTCGCATTCTGTGTGAGTTTAGCAGATGAAGTCAGGTTACTAAAGAGCAAGCAAGAGAAACTTCAGAAGGAACAAGCTCTCGGAGTGAAATCAATGCATCTCTCAACCTACGGTTTGAATGAGAATGGCTCCATAGGCTCAGCTGTCTGAATGCTTGGTCCCCAGTTAATAGGATTGTTTGGGAAGGATTGGGAGGTGTGGCCTTGTTGAAAGAGGACTGTCACTGGGTATGGGCTTAAGATTTCAAAAGCCCACACCAGGCCCCCCTCTGTCTCTCCCACTCCCCCCTGCCCCTCCCTCTGACCAGGATGTAAAGCTCTCAGCTACTGCCCCAGCACCATACCTGCCTGCCACCACATTCCCTACCATAATAATAATGGACTCACCTCCTGAAACTGTAAGCAAGCCCCCTAGTTAAATGCTCTCTTTTATAGGAATTGCCTTGGTTGTTGGGTCTTTTCACAGTGATAGAACTGTAACTACGACACAAATCTCATCTTAAAGGCTTCTATTTGCAATTATTGGTGAACAACACAGACATCCACAAGTGGTCAAAGCACAGACTATAAGGGGCTTCAGAATGCTCAGTTCTAAAGGGAATGCATACACCACTCTCCTGCTCCCAAGGCTCAGAGATCACTGCAGAGAGGGTGCAGAGAGAGCACAGGAGCCAGAGGAGGTGGAGAGCTACAAGGAAATCTCTCCTTGACACAGCAGTGAAGCTGCACATAGGGACTCATAGCAATCACAACAGCACGCACAAAGCCTGTGCAAGCCCAAGCCGGAAAAAATCCCGACATGGAGAGGAGAGCTGGGCACACAACCCCAACCCCATTCATGGAACAAATGATAACTGTTTGCTGCTGGGAGAGATACTTTGCTCTAACAGTATCGTCCTCAGTAAGCTGACCATTCTCCAGTGGAAGACCACATGGCCAAGATTATCTGGGCAATGCAAGTTGGTATTAAAAAAAAAAATTAAAAGAAAAAAACCCCACAAAGGTGGATGGGTAGTGAAGTGGGGGTGGGGAGGAGATCTGAACTCTCAAAGAACTAATTTTAAAAAGAAATAAATGAATAAATAAAACATCTGTCCTTCCGCAAAGATGATTTTCAGTAAAACACATGCCAGCCTTGTATATTAATAATTCAGCAACACTGGGGACCCAGGGTTGTTCAGCCATCACCTCCATTGGCCCCAGAAGTTCTCATCCCCCACTGTGTTCTGAGCCTATGTCCTGAGCTGATGCTTACATCAGCTCCTTGGCCCCCGGCTCCTGGAAGGGACCCGCCATCCACCCTCAGCCTCTGTCAATGTGCTGCTGAAGTTTCCTTAAGTGGAGCTAACGAGCCGAGTTTAAGTGATGCTTTCAGATGAATTGAAGGTCATAGGTGTTAATTACAAGCATTTGTAATTAAGAAATGTTGATTCTTTCCCCATTCCTTCCCCCATATGACAGCCCCAGACCATACTTCTTACAGATACACATGTGGCCAGGACAGGTCTCAGTGTCCCTACAAATGTGGAGCCTTGGAAGCACTCAGCCAGCATTCCTGTGCCAACAGGAAAGGTGCCACAACAAAGGAGGATCAGAGAGAAGCCTTCTTCCCACTGCCAGCTCACTGTGGAGATGCGGGATCCTATTACATGGTGAAACCATAGGCAGAGACACATGGTCCCGAATGGCTACCAGAACTTCACACCTGTCGCTCCTGCACCTCCACATGATGCGGTAAACCCTCCGGCCTGAGCCATTCAAGTTCTGGCCGTTCCCAGCTGCAAGCATTAGCCTACCCCACAGCAGGACACCAACGTGAGCAACTAAAATCCCCACAATGCATTGCTCATTGGGGACAGTTCATAGAAGCTACTGACAGCTAAAATAGTGTCTCTAAAGTTGCAATATGCTAAGAAAATGTGGCCCTTTAGATTGCGTCAAAAATGGTGGATGGTACCGTGCACACTTGGCATTTGATCGTGGATCCAGCAGAGGCACGGAATGGAGATGGAAAGGCCTGGCTGGATTTACCCCTGCCATGGAAAGCATTGTCTAATCCCTGCTTAGGCCTTACCATGCTGTGGAGGATCACACAGTAACAAGAGGCCCTCTCACTGTGGCTGGGCCGTAGGGCTGGACAGATGGCTCTCACAGAGGCCCTGAGTTCAGTTTCCAATGCCCATGTCAGGCAACTCACGACTGCCTAAAACTCCAGTTCCACGGGATCCAACACCCTCTCTGGATTCGTCAGGCACCCAAACAAAACATGACCATTCGTTCACATAGACCATACAACATACACATAAGTAAAAACTAAAAAACAAATCTTTTTTTTTTTTTTCGCTTTTTCGAGACAGGATTTCTCTGTGGCTTTGGAGCCTGTCCTGGAACTAGCTCTGTAGACCAGGCTGGTCTCGAACTCACAGAGATCCACTTGCCTCTGCCTCCCGAGTGCTGGGATTAAAGGTGTGCGCCACCATCGGCCGGCTTAAAAAACAAATCTTGAAAGACCCATTTCCACAGGATTCTGGTGTTACAGATGTGACTGTCCGTCTTTTAGCTACAAACTGCCCTAATATAACAAAAATATTTGTCCCAAAAGATTTGTAAATAAATTATATCTTATTTTTTAAGAAATGAGGAGTCCTATCGATTTGCTAATTACTTTAGGGCCATGAGAGGCTTAGGTAATTCATGGTTTTGAGGTTTTTAGAGGGGTGGAGGGTTGTTTTATTTATTTTATCTTATTTTATTTTTGAGACAGGGTTTCTCTGTAGCTTTGGAGTCTGTCCTGGAACTAGCTCTGTAGACCAGGCTGGCCTCGCCTCGAACTCATAAGATCCACCTGCCTCTGCCTCCCAAGTGCTGGCAGGTAATTCATGTTTAATGTGAGATTACTGGCCAGGTGTTGTTGACACATGATTGTAATTCCATCACTGGAGGCTTGGGGAATCACGGTTTTCTTGGCCACCTTGGGCTATATAGTGAGCTTCTTTGACTATGGTGGGTGGAACAGTGCCTTCATCATCGAGTGGCTTCACTTGGCAACAGGCCCCTTGCAGATTTAATTCAAGTAGACGTGAAGATCGGGTTACCACTCCAGCTAGTCAACATGTCCCTAGAAGAGCCTAGATGCGTGGAAAGAAGGGTGACAGCACAGGGAGTGCAGAGTACTGATGACCACTGGAAGCTGTGATAGGGGCAGAAGGACCCCCATCTTCCCTACCCATCCACCAAGGAGCATGACTTGCCAATCCCCTCACTTTGAATTTAAGCATGAGAAGAAAATTTCTGCTCTGGAAGCTTGAGGCGGCGACACAGTGGTAAGACTCATCTATCTCACTACATCCCTGTCTCCCATGGACTCCGCCAGCCTGATCCAGGTACCAGGGCCTGACTTCCCTTTGCATCAGCAAATCCGGCCTCTCTGCCAGGAGGACCCTTCTGTATGAGGCTCAGGAGAAAGGGGAGGCTCTTGACAGAGCCGTATTCTACTCCAGGTGGTTGTTCCCAAGACGGAGCCATGGACAGAACTTACAGTTCCCCAGGATAGGCATCCCAAGGAAGCAGACTTGGGTCTGCGGCTCACCTGGCTACACATCCCAGCTACTTCCCATACCATTGTTTCAAGCTCATTGTCCTTCTCCCCAGAGAGAAAACACATCAGGCCTGGCTCTGGAGGTCCCTGCAGCTGTCCTGGGTGTAGAACCCTCCAGACCACAATTCACCCACCTCCTCTAGTGTCCTTCTAAATGAAGTCTCATTTGGGGTCATGTGATATCCATCACAGATCTTTCTCATCATCATACTGAGAGCTGTGACAGATATCCTCTGCTTCCAGGGGCTGCTTGAGCCATGGGGTGTCACAAACAGGAAGTGCCAGGACGCTGAAGTGTGATGTGCACATGGAAACCATGAGGCTACTGTCACCTTCCCAACGTCCCGCACGAGACAGACACTCAGACAAGGGGCCTGGTGTTGGGTTCATGTCACTCTGCTGGTCCCAACAGCAGGGCCTCATGGGCCAGTGCCAAGCATAAATTCAAGAATCTGCTGAGATTAGAAGTCATCACTGTGCAGGAGGACCAGAGTCTGCCAAGACCAAACTCAACACAAGGCAGACAATAACCCAGTGCTGGCTCAGGGCCCGGCACACACAGCTAGGACAGTTATCACTTGGCTGGGTCCACAAGGGCGAGGCCATGTGTTCCAATACCAACAAGTGGGTATCTCCCGCCAGCTGGCTGGATGCCACTGGAGGGGCTCCTCAGTCCAGCTGGGATCCAGAAGGATGAGGAGGAGGAAGGGGTGAAGTGAAAAGGGCGCCAAAGAGAGGAGCAGAGAGGGAGGACCCAGAGCGAGCCAGAACACAAGGGGGTGGGGAGTTGGGTAGTGCAGATTCCCAGCAAGCAGTGAAGGTTTAAGTCACTAATAAGATTAAAGAGCACCCTCCAGAAGAAGTTCCTGTAAAGAAGGACTGTCCTCTTTCTAACAGCCTGGTTATTTCACTCACTCGCTCTGAGTGTGTGTATGTGTATATGTGTGTGTGTATATGTAGGTATATGTGTGTATGAGTGTGTACATGTGTGTGTGTATATGTATGTGGGAATCCACCTATCTCCACCTTCTCAGCTCTGAAATTACAAGCATGCCACGAGCCACCCGATTCTTTGTACATGAGTTCTGAGCGGTGAACTTGGGTGGTCTTGCTCGCACAGCTGGCGCCTAACCTGCTAAGCCATCTTCCCAGCTCTGCCGTACCATTTTCAAAATGGAAATAGCACAAGAGGTTTTCCTTGCTGTTCTGAGAGGGTTGTAGACCCTACACACATATGCATGTGGTTCCTTTCCTAAGCCAAAGGAAAACGGAACAAAGCAGGCATGAGAGGGAACAGAGCGCACCTCCCTCCCTCCCCCCGCATTCAGTAAACATCACTCCTTGTCCTAAGTTCCCAGGTGCCCTCACTTTGTAGTGATGAGCTGCGGCCAGGCCTGCTTTTCATCCCACCTGGCTCCCACACGGTTAGCTTTACACCCGAAATAACAACACACAAACTGTATTCATTTAAACACTGCCTGGCCCATTAGTTCCAGACTCTTATTGGCTAATTCTCACATCTTAATTAACCCATTTCTAATAATCTGTGTAGCACCACAAAGTGATGGCTTACAGGGAAAGATTCAGCATGTCTGACCTGGCCGCTGGTTCCATGGCGTCTGAGTCACTTCCCTTCTTCCCAGCACTCTGTTCTCTCTCACCCACCTAAGGGCTGGCCTATCAAATGCCCAAGGCAGTTTCTTTATTAACCAATGAAATCAACACAAAACAGAAGACCCTCCCACGTCATCACTTGCTCTCTGTCACTGCAGTAAGACACTCACCAAAAGCAACATGGGAAGGAAAGGCTTCATTTGGCTTATATGCTAAGAGTCCTTCATCAAGGGAAGCCAAGCTAGGAATTCAAGGCAGGAACAGAAGCAGAGGCCATGGAAGAACATGCTCCTGCTGCCAAGCTCAGTTTGCTTTCCTACACCTGCTCAGGGGTGACGCCCTCTACCCACTCACAGATGTGCGTACTTCAATCATCAATCAAGAAATGCCCCAGGTGTGTGCTCTCAAGCCAATCAATGAAGATGATTTCTCAGTTGAGGGTCCCCTCTTTCCAGGTGTGTCAAATTGACAGAAAACTACAAGAAGCATACCAGGTGACTAGAAACTGAACAAAGTACACCAATAAAAGTTACATTTTGGCCAGGTGGTGGTGGCGCATGCCTTTAAGACCAGCACACGGGAGGCAGAGGCAGGCAGATCTTTGAGTCCAAGGCCAGCCTGGTCTACAGAGTGAGTTCCAGGACAGGCTCCAAAACTACACAGAGAAACCCGGTCTGGAAAAGACAAAAGCAAAATTACATTTTGTAGGGTGGGCATGGGGGTGTACGACTTCAATCCTAGCACTGGGGGAGGCAGAGGCAGGTGGATCTCTAAGTTCAAGGACAGCCTGGTTTATGTAATGAAACCTTATCTTGAAACAAAAGTTAGACTTTTGAGATGGAAAACTCTTTAGACAACAGGGAAGAGTCAGAAGGAAAACACTTAAAAAAAAAAAGAGTCTCTGTTTACCTGGAGTACAAAGGTATCCACGTTTCTCTACCAGGAAAGACTTTTCCTAAGAAAGTATAATAATTGCTTGTTTTGTTTTCGAGCTGTGAGTTGGAGTGTTTTCTGAAAGCGAAGCCTGCTCCAGGCATGAGCCCCTGGGCAAGAGCCTCCACAGCAAAAGCGTAGGTGAATGCGAGGTCCTTAAAAAGTGAGGCCTCAGCATCACAATCCCTGACTTCAAACTCTACTACAGAGCTGCAGTACTGAAAACAGCCTGGCATTGGTGTAAAAACAGACCAGAGGACCAATGAAACCAAATTGAGTACCCAGATATTAATGCACACACTTTCAAACACCTGATTTTTGACAAAGAAGCAAAAAATATTAAATGGAAAAAAGAAAGCATATTTAACAAATTGTGCTGGCATAACTGAATGTCAACATGTAGAAGAATGAAAATAGACCTATATCTATCACCATGCACAAAACTCAAGTCCAAATGGACCAAAGACCTCAACATAAAGCCAGTCACACTGGGTGAATCTGGGACCTCCAAGAGATTAGGCAGAAACCAGAGATCTCTGCTGGGCCAAAGAACTAGAGGGCAGGAAATAATCAAATTGAGAACTGAAATCAACAAAATAGAAACAAAGAATCAATGAGACAAAGAGTTGGTTCCTCGAGAAAATCAACAAATGGACAAACCTTTATCCAAACTAACCAAAAGGCAGAGAGAGAATATCCAAATTAACAAAATCAGAAATGAAAAGGGGGACATAACAGCAGATACAGAGGAAATACAGAGGATCATCAGGTCATATTTTGAAAACCTGTACTACACAAAATTGGAAAACTTAAAGGAAATGAACAACTCTGGATAAATATCACTTACCAAAATTAAATCAAGACCAGATAAGCAAAGTAAACAGACCTATAACTTCTGAAGAAATAGAAACAGTCATCAAAAGTCTCCCAACCAAAAAAGAGCCCAGGACAGATGGTTTCAGTTCAGAAATCTACAATACTTTCAAAGAAGAACTAATACCAATACTCCTCAAACTATTCCACACAATAGAAACCGAAGGAACAATGCCAAACTCTTTTTATGAGGCTACAATTATCCTGATACCTAAACCACATAAAGACATTACTAAGAAGGAGAATTATAGACCAATCTCACTCATGAACATTGATGCAAAAATACTAAATAAAATACTGGCAAATTGAATCCAAGAGCACATCAGAACCATCATCCACCATGATCAAGTCAGCTTCATCCCAGAGATTCAGGGATACATACAAAAATCTGTGAACATAATCCACCATATAAACAAACTGAAAAATAAAAACCACATGATCATTTCATTAGATGCCAAAAAAGCTTTCAACAAAATCCAACATCCTTTCATGATAAAGATCTTGGAGAGAGCAGGGATACAAGGAACATACCTAAACATAATAAAGGCAATATACTGCAAGTCAACAGCCAAAATCAAACTAAATGGAGAGAAATGCCCACTGAAATCAGGAACAAGACAAGGTTGTCTACTCTCTCCATATCTATTCAATATAATTCTTGAGATCCTACTTAGAACAATAAGACACCAAAAGGAGATACAAATTGGAAAAGAAGAAGTCAAACTTTTACTGTTTGCTGATGATATGATAGTTTATAGAAGCAATCCCAAAAATTCTACCAAGGAACTTTTACAACTCATAAATACTTTCAATAATGTAGCAAGATACAAGATTAACTCAAAAAAATCAGTAGCCCTCCTGTACACAGATGATAAAAGGGCTGGGAAAGAAATCAGAGAAACAACATCCTTCACAATAGCCACAAATAGCATAAAATATCTCGGAGTAACTCTAACCAAAGAAGTGGAAGACTTGTATGACAAGAACTTTAAATCTTTGAAGAAAGAAATTGAAGAAGACACCAGAAAGTGGAAAGATCTCCTATGCTCTTGAGTAGGCAAAATTAACATAGTAAAAATGGCAATCTTACAAAAAGCCATCTACAGATTCAACGGAATACCCATCAAAATCCCAGCAAAATTCTTCACAGACCTCGAAAGAACGGTACTCAATTTCATATGGAAAAGCAAAAAACCCAGATAGCCAAAACAACCCTGTACAATAAAAGAACTTCTGGAGGCATCACAATCCCTGACATCAAACTCTACTACAGAGCTACAGTACTGAAAACAGCCTGGTATTGGCATAAGAACAGACAGGAGGATCAATGGAATCAAACAGAAGACCCGGATATTAATCCACACACTTTCAAACACCTGATTTTTGACAAAGAAGCAAAAAACATCAAATAGGAAAAAGAAAGCATATTTAACAAGTGCTTCTGGAATAACTGGATATCAACATGTAGAAGAATGAAAATAGACCCATATCTATCACTATGCACAAAACTCAAGTCCAAATGGATCAAAGACCTCAACATAAAGCAAGCCACACTGAACCTTACAGAAGAGAAAGTGGGAAGTACACTTGAACGCATTGGCACAGGAGAACATTTCCTAAATATAACACCATCAGCACAGACTCTGAGAGAAACAATTAATAAATGGGACCTCCTGAAACTGAAAAGCTTCTGTGAAGCCAAGGACATGGTCAACAAGACAAAACGACAACCTACAGAATGGGAAAAGATCTTCACTAACCCCACATCAGACAGAGGTCTGATCTCCAAAATATACAAAGAACTCGAGAAATTGGACACCAAAAGAATACATAATCTAATAAAAAAAATGGAGTACAGACCTAAACAGAGAACTCTCAACAGAAGAATCTAAAATGACTGAAAGACACTTAGGGAAATGCTCAACATCCTTATTCATCAGAGAAATGAACATCAAAACAACTCTGAGATTCCATCTTATACCTGTAAGAATGGCCAAGATCAAAAACACTGAAGACAACTTATGCTGGAGAGGTTGTGGGGTAAAGGGAACACTCCTGCGTTGCTGGTGGGAATGCAAGCTGGTACAGCCCCTTTGAATGTCAGTGTGGAGATTTCTCAGAAAATTAGGAAACAACCTTCCTTAAGACCCAGCAATACTACATTTGGGTATATATCCAAAGGATGCTCAATCATGCCACAAGGACATGTGCTCAACTATGTTCATAGCAGCTTTGTTTGTCATAGCCAGAACCTGGAAACAATCTAAATGTCCCTTGGCCAAAGAATGGATAAGGAAAATGCAGTACATTTATACAATGGAGTACTACACAGCAGAAAAAAATAATGACATCTTGAAATTTGCAAGCAAATGAGAAAACATCATATTGAGTGAGGTAACCTAGACCCAGAAGGACAATTATCACATGTACTCACTCATAAGTGGTTTTGAAACATAAAGCAAAGAAAACCAGCCTACAAATCACAATCCCAGAGAACCTAGACAACAATGAGGACTCTAAAAGAGACATACACGGATCTAATCTACATGGGAAGTAGAAAAAGACAAGATCTCCCGAGTAAATTGGGAGCATGGGGACCTTGGAGGAGGGTTGAAGGGAAGGGGAGAGGCATGGAAAGGAGCAGAGAAAAATGTAGAGCTCAATAAACATCAATATAAAAAAAAAGTGAGGCCTCCGGAAAGGAGGGGCTGTCTGGACTCCTGTCCTGGAAGGTTCCATATGTTCTCAGGATCAAAGTATCAATTTCTTCTTCTCACAAAGGGAAGCTTCCAACCTCAACCCAGGGGCACGGAGCCTGAGTTCTCCATGATGGGGCTGAATGTGGGCCTGGGGCTGAATGTGAACCTGGGCCTAGACTGCCATTGGCTGGGCCTGGATCTGCCAAAGATTCCCCCAACTTCCCAACCCCCACCACCACCACCACCATGCTCCATCTTTGTTTCCCCACCAACTTCTTTCTTCCCTCTGATTATCACAAGCCCTGTGACTGCCTGATTCTGAGCAGCGGATGACAAACGGTGGCCTGACAGGTCCATTATTCTCTTTTAATTTATTACATTTTAATTAATAAAGGCACCCGCGCTGGTTTGCAGAAATAAATCTCCTGACAGGCCAGGCCTTTCTCTAGCTCAGCATCTTCATTTTCTCTCTGCTCTCACCCCACCCCCACCCCAACCCAGTACCACCCTCCCTGGTCAATAGCAGGGCACACCCCTGGATTGAGACGTAGTTCCTAGGAAGGCTGCTGAGCACAGCTGGTGTGATGGGTGGGAGTGGAGGGGCCCTCCCCCTCCCCCAGCTAGCATACATCACCACGTCATCAATAGACATAACCAGCGCAGGTGGCCCCAGGAGCAGCGATCAGTGACACAGCCCTGAGACGCGACAATTAGGAAAAATTAAGGCTACAGGAAAAGGGAAAGAAGCCCCTCCCCGCTGGGGTCTAATTTGCATATCCCAGGGGAGAGTCAGAAAAGTCAACAGAACTGATAGAAATCGAAACCGCCCACAGAGATTATCCGTGTGTTCCCAAAGGCGTCTCAAACAAAGACGCTAAAAATAAGAAACAAACAGCACTCAGGGAGGAAGGTTCGTGACCTGGGCTTTAACTTAATCAGTGTTCACCTCTAAACTGGGATTTGTCCCCTGATTTATAGCGTCAAGGATCCCACTTTACCAGAGTGCTGGGGAGGAGGCAGGGAGGAAAGTCCTCAGGCTTCCCACTGTAGTGCTGGCAGGCCTCCAATGCACAATCTCAGTAAAATGACCAACGCACATTATCAGTAAAAGGTTGAGGATGGCGATGCCCCCATAAATACCTTTCCCCGTATCTCCCTTTGCTAAGGACAGACCCTTTGCCCTGTGAGGTGAATATGCCACCCCCATTCTGCTCTTAGAGGGGGTTGGAACACCAGAAAATAGAGACGGCAGGCCGAAGACCTCCCTCCTCAGCCACACAGCATGGAAGAGTCCTGGCACTTCCCAGAGTTGCCAGTTTATACTACAAGGGGCAGAGAAAGCTAGACCTCTCAGCAGCTGAAACTGTGCGGTGCTTCTAGGAAAATTCCAAAACTGTCCACAGCACAGTCAACAAAGAAATAACCACACATTTCATCAAGGAGCTGGGAGACTGGGGGTTAGGTCGGCAGGTCTGTGTGTGTGCACGGTGGGTGGATTATCTGGAGGAAGTGTGTGGCTTTGTGGAGACGGAAGGCTAAAATCAGCATCTAGACCGGAGTCTTGGTTCCCCCACCCCCAGACCCAGATACAAAGTCTGTGACTCTGGACGAGTGGCCTGTGTGTGTCTTTGCCCATACATAAAGCTGGGTAGCAACCACGTAGCAACCTCATGAAATAAATGCTCGCCAGTGCGGGCCAAGGCGTCTGCTTCCCCATCAAGGGCCCAGAGAAGATGACTAATGCCAGCAATGTGTTCTTTGTCATGAAACACTGCTGTTCCAAGGTCCACAGTCAGGAGAAGTCGGTTTCCCACCAAGGCCTGGAAGCCAGAAGTAACCCCGGCTGCCAGTGGTCCCTCCGAGAACCTTGAACAATTAGCTAACCAACAGAGAAAGGCTTGCTTCTTGTTCCACTGGCCTCCTGTAGGCCTCCATCCAAGTGGGTCCACTCCACCCATCCAGTCCCAGGTCACCTCACTGTCTTCCCAAGAGTCCCTAATTCACTACTAAGAAAACTGTTGGTGTTTGATAACCACCTTGTTCTAGAATTTGAGTGGAAAGAGTGTTTTTAAATGGCCATTGGGGAATAGGCGGTGGTGGCGTGTGCCTTTAATCCCAGCAGTCGGGAGGCAGGAGCAGGCGGATCTCTGAGTTCGAGGCCAGCCTGGTCTACATACAGAGTGAGTTCCAGGTTGGCCAGAGCTACACAGAGAAACTCTGTCTTGGGGGCGGCAGTGGGGGGGGGGGGGGGATGACCATCAATGATCACAAGCTTTTAAAGGGCATGTCACTCTCAAGTTCTCAGTTCTGCCCATTCCCTACCTCCTGCTGCCTCCCTGGGCTGGGATGGCCAGGCTGGGTGACTGCTGTCCCTGTTCAGCCCTGGCAGGCCTGGCTGGGCCTTTAATCGGATCCACAGAAGTCTGAGGCCCCCGCATGACTTGCCACCACAAGCCCTGATTAGCGTTCCACACACGCTGTCAAGGCCTCCTCTGGGGTCTGGTGGCTTTCTACATTTCTGAGTCAGAATCAATAGCTTTAATGTACAGTGTACACGAGGCTTGCTTTTAAGTGGAGTTTGTCGGGGGAGAAGAAAGTAAAATAGGATTATAGTTGCAGACAGAGCTTAGGAGCTGCAGGGAGAAAAGAGACTTCTGGAAGCAAAGAGAAATCTAGAGGCAGAGTTTAAATCCTCGGCAATACAGAGGCCTCCTGAATGTGGCAGAAGTAGGGGATGGGTCCCCAGAGCGGGCTAGTAAGAAGAACCCCACCAACTCACATAGGGTCTTGTATAAAGTCCCCTTAAACCTCACCCTTTCTGTGCCCAGGAGCTGCCTGGAAAAGCTTCCTTCTGAGTAAAAACATCAAGCGCCTGCACCACCCCCAAAGTCACAGAGACGTCACCCCCAAAGTCACAGAGACGTCACCCCCCCTTCCGGCTGTGCTTTCCCAAGCCAGCTCCCAACTTGGCTGGTTTGTCTGCTTTGTTTTTAATATTTAACTACATCAAATAATTTACTTATTGTGTGTGTGTGCGCACACACATGCCACAGAATGCATGTGGAGATCAGGGGACAATTTTGCGGAGTCAGTTTTCTCCTTCTGAAGTACAAGTCCTGGGGATCGAACTCAGACTGTCAGTCTTGGTGGCAAACACCTTCAACTGTTGAGCCATTTTGTTAACTCCCAACTTCTGGATTAAAAAATTAAGTATGGAAATATTGCTTAGTTGGTAGAGTGCTTGCTTAGCATGTTTGAGGCTTTGGGTTCCATCTCCAGCACTACATAAAACTCCATTGATAAGTTTCTGTACCCTGATAAGCCTCTCCGCCGATGCAACAATCCAAATCAGACCAAATCAAACCAAATTAGAAAAAGCCTAGGTTTAATGAATACATGTTCCCGGATGATTTTCCAGCCCCCCGGAGAAGAGACAGGAAAGGAAGACTGGAAAACCACATGTCTGTTTTCTGGGGGGCAGTTTAAATACCCTGTGGTCTTAAGCATCTTTGCAAGAGGGGTCATCATTTGGTGTTTCTGAGATGCAGTAGGGTTTGGAGAGAGGGATGAGGGAGGAGATTTGGGATGGAGCTTCCGTCTGAACTTCCAGACTCTTTGGATATATGGATGCCAGGGGCTCAGGTGAAGCTTCCACCCGAACAGTCATGGTGACCCACACCTGCAATCCCAGCATCCCAGAAATAAAGGCAGAATCATCTCCAGCCTGGAATACATAGGGTCTTGACTCAAAATAAGTAATTGCAGGGACTGGGGAGATGGCACAGCAGTTAAGAACACTGTTATTCTTCCAGAGTACCTGAGTTTGATTCCCAGCACCCATATGGTGGCTCATAACCAGCTGTAATTCCAGTTTCAGGTGATCTGACATCCTCTTCTGGCCTCCTCTGGCACCAGCAAACACACACACACGTACACACACACACGAGATGTACATGCAGGCAAACACTCATACACATAAAAATAAACCTTTAGAAAAACAATAATTAACTTTTTAAGTAAATAAAAGCAAATGTTCTCTAAAAGGGAGTTTTTAAATTTTTAAGTCTAGAAGCCATCCTGTGTCATAGAACACCCTGAAGAGTCCCCCGCCTCCTCCCACCCCAACCCTGGCAATTGTGTTGACCATGGTGAAGAGCCTGGGTTCAAATCCCTGTTTTACTGCCTTCTGACTGTGGAGTCTCAGCTAGGGATTCACCTCTCCATGCCTCAGTATCTCCATCCACACAGTGTGGATGAGAATAAAGCCTGGGCTTCCAAAATAAGTTGGAACAACACTGGGCCAAGGCTTCTCACTGTTGAAACCATAGATGCCAACACTCAAGATATAACAGTGCTTACAGTGCCCACCGGCTTTGGGGACCACCTCTGGTGGCTGCCTGCCTCCAATGTCTTCAGGTAGCCACAGCACCTCACCCCTGCCCCCGTGGTCTACAGCTCTCTGGGGGTGATTTCCTCTGTCTCAGACCCCACCCCCAAACTCTTAATTAATACATCCTGCTCCCTAAGAGGCAAAATAAAGCCACACAAACACACACACCCACACACAAGATCTGACCACCCCATTCAACCCATGCATTTGCTTTACAAGGATGCTCTGAAGGTCTGGGGAGTGTGGCGCTGTCAGCTGCTCCCAGGCTGACCTTGCAATAAACATCAGAGTAGACATCTGGGCACAGGCCTGCAGTCAGGATAAAGACTTGGAAGGCTGGGCACCCCCTCACCCATCACAGCTGTGCCATATATACATTAACTTTATTTAGGGGTGATGTGCAGCTCTCAAGTAGAGCCCTCGTCTGCAATTATATTAAATTATGCATGTCTTTAAAAAGCACACTTACTGAAAACAGATAAAGTCAGTAAAACACAGGCAGGCTTTCACATGGGCATAGGAGGAGAGCCGAAGGTAGAGAAAGCGGTGTTACTGGGGTCTGCACTGCTAGCCAGAGACACTGGAGCTTGGGGAAACTTCTGGGATACCCATGTCTCCAGGGTGGAAGCTGAAGGATCTGACCCCAATGGGAATAAGCAATAGTCTCATGACCCTTAGCCAGAGAATGCAGGTCAGAGACAGGGTTTGGGTCAGTGGCTTGTGCCAACCGTGTGTTCCCATGTCCCCCTGATAGTGAGCCATAGAGCCATGCTGAGGTGGGGACACAGCTATCCCTGGAACAATCAGCTAGAAGAGCCAGGCTACCGCAGTGGTCTCGCTGCCTCTTGTCAAACCCAAGATCATGTTAAAGTCCGTGGAAAGCCATGGGTCGGGAGCCCGGAAGATAGAGGGAGAGACAATGAGGCCTGCTGGCAGCATCCTGTTGTTCCATTCCCTGGCTGCCTCATGCTGCTCCCCACACCCGCTTTCCATACATGGAGCCTCAAGCCTGAAGCAGAGAAGAAGCCCCCATACAGCAAAAATACCTAGGGCAAGGCCAGGGTCCTGGCTGATGATGCCAGTGAAGAATCTCAGGCTGAGACAAAGGTTCAGGCTACCTCTCCCCAACCCATCCCTCATGGGGACACAGGGATACAGGCAGTAAGTCACACGGGTAAAGGTCTCTCCCTCCCACTCTGGCCACTGGCTTTGCATGCGCTCTTGGCAGTGCAGCTTGTAAGAAAGGAAAAGTCACACACATTGCAGAAGGGGCTGTAGAAATTCTGGGCTGTGCCTCACAGGGGACAAAGGTCCATACACTCTTGGGGGCTGTTAGCATAACTCCCTCTACCAGAGCTCCCAGCCTAGCCTGGATTGGAGCATCCTGGGCTCACCAGGTCTGGGGTAGCACAGGGGAATGAACCAGCCATCAAGGGGCCCCTTCTGTGAATCATGTCCCAGTGATGTCCCAGGAACAGGGCGAGTCTATCCAGCTGCTCCAGTCACTGAGATCAAGGAAAAGGAGGAGAGGTGGCAACTCATATGCCATTTGAGCCAGGGTAAGAAGGGCTGGGCTGCCCCTACCATCAAAGAGCAAAGTTCAACATAAGAGGAATTTGACATGTGTCTATCTGCTGGGAACAAGTAGGAATTGTGGTGGTTTGAATGAAAAGGGCCCCTATAAGGCTGGCTCATAGGGAGTGGCGCTATTGGGAGGTGTGGCCTTGTTAGAGTAGGTGTGGCCTTGTTGGAGGAAGTGTGTCACTGAGGGTGGGTTTTGGACTTTCAGAAGCTCAAGCCAAGCTCAGTACCACTCTCTCTTCCAGCTGCCTGACAATCCAGATATAGAACTCTCTGTTCCTCCTCCAGTACCAGGTCTGTCTGCACACCTTCATGCTTCGCTCTGAACTTGTAAGCCCACCTCAACTAAATGTTTTCCTTTATAACAGTTGCGGTGACCATGGTGTCTCTTCACAGCACTAGAAACCCTACCTAACACTGGATCAAATCTCCTTGGGCAGGCCCATGCAGCAGCCATGAAACCACAGATAGTTCCCAATAACCCCACTCCAATCTTGATGGGACCTCCCCATCTGACTCTCTCAATAACAGCAGTGGCCTGTCCTGACAACTTTTCACAGTCAATTGTCTTAGTTTTCCAACCAGAGGTGCTAAAAATTCCCTTGCCCAACCCCTTAGGCAAGTTCAACCGAGTGCCGTGGCCATAGTGAGCATCACTAACCCGGCATCAGGCAAGGCGGGCCTGTGAGGGCTCCATGGAGTCAGCGGAAGCAGCTCCATGCCTGAGACCCACAGAAGTGACCTTTCCCAGGTGAGTCTGGTAGCAAAACAGGGTCTTTAGGTACGGACCACAGGCACCTCTTTCAGAACGCTCTGCTTTGGTTTCTCCACTATAAAGACACAGTGTAGCATCCTCATAGTGTTTTCAAGGAACGAGAGTGCTCTAGAAAGATACTGAATATAAGCAAGCACTCAGTACATAGTAGCTATTGCCTTTGCAGTCCTAGATCAACTGGAACAAAGCCTCTAGGACAGGTCTGGCTTCCAGAGGGTGCCCTGCTGTGACTGTCACTGGTTCCAAGCTGCCTCTCAAGGATGGCAGTGGAATTCACAGGAGAACCTCAGGGGTCCAAAGGCCAGCAGGAACTTCTCTCATCTCTCCTGCCGCTGGGAATACAAGTGTACACTGAGCTCTGTTTGTGCTCTGACATCCCGGAAACCCATGAGGATTGAGTAAACTGAAAATGCCGAAGATTTGAGTTTATACTTAGGGGCCTGGATCAACTTCTCTGTCTTAGAGCCGAGCTTGGCTTGATCCACACAGAGCTGTGGACAGTTAGTGGCCTCAGGGTGACGCTGACCTGCAAGGGAGCTGCAATGGGCCAGCAGTTTGGAAGTCACCTCAGCCACAAGTCTAGTTCCCTGCAGGAATGCCGTGGGGCACCAGGGAACAAGGAGACCCTGCACCAGACATCTGTGCCCTGTGCTCGGTGCTCATACAGAAAGAGGCCACCAGGAGGCAGCAGAGAGCAAAGAGACCAGCCCTGCCCATGGAGAGTGGGAGAGAAGAGATGTCAGGTTGGGCATCCTGCAGGTCAGGCAGGAAGGGACTTTCAGAGGAAATGACTTCTGAGCAGAGCCCTGGACAAGTGGGCAGCTTTGGGTAGAGGCTTCTGAGCTAAGGTGTAAGGGAGAAAGAATGAACATAGCCATATCACCAATGCCCAGGGACCTCTAGGGACCCCACAGTGGCTCTGACAGACACTAGATAGGACAGGGTTCCCATGACACAGCAGGCTAGACCTGCTTTCACAGGACTCTGTCATGCTGAGTGGCCTGAAGATCAAAATGGATGCAGGAGGCCACGGACATGAGTCACAGCCCATGAGAGGAGATCTCAGGCCAAGGCCATAACAACAGAGATCAAACTTCAATGCAAAGGGAAAGAAGACAGTGGTGAGCAAAACTGGGTGGAGCTGGGGGGCTCTAAATAAATATTTATATAGTAATTATATATTGGTAATATTATATGTTAACATATATTAATAATACATTAATAAATATTCCTTTTAGACGGAAGGAATGTGCAGTCAAGACAGGAAAGCAGAAGGGGGCGTGGTCTGTACACACACACACCTCTGCTTTTGCAGTAGCTCTGACCAGGCCAGCATTGTATCTCAGGAGTAGAGTACTTGCCTAGAAGCCCCCAGTGAGGGACTTGGGTGTGGCTAGAGCAAACTGCCTAGAGTCCCCCAGAGGGAGGAACTGGGATAGAGCACTTGCCTACATTGTGCAAGGCCCTGGGTTCCATCCCTAATACTCTCTCTCTCTCTCTCTCTCTCTCTCTCTCTCTCTCTCTCTCTCTCTCCCTCTCTCTCCCTCATGCCACTGAGATGGCTCAGTGAGTAAAGACACTTCCTGCCAAGCCTGACAATTCAATCCTCACAATTCATAGGGTGGAAGGAGAGAACTGATTCCCACAAGTCGGCCTCTGACCTGCACACACATGCCATGGCATGCACACACACTCACGCATGTACACATGCACACGAATGAATAAATGAATGACTTTTTTTTTTAATGCTATCCTTTTGCACCTACTCTAGGCACCAGGAGCCATGCCGTGAACGCGAGTGCTCTCCAAAGTTCCAGGGATGGAGTAGGGCATGTACTGGGTCCAGGGTCAGTTTTCACCGCGTGCCACTGTCACACCAAGGGCACGGTGGGGCTGGAGTACAACAGGCTTTGGAGTCAGGGGACCTAGATGTGGAACACGGGCTGGTCTCTCATAGTCAAACGATCTGGGACAAACTGCTTCGTCTCTACTTGTAAAGTGGGGAAGCAGAGCCTGTGAGCTCCACACGCAAATAACGCTCATTGACACGGGCCAGCGTCAACCAGGGCCACTCTGCGTCCACAGTGACAATCACCCATCATCGTGTCCAGGAAGCCATTGTCTCTGTCCCCACCCCGCCCCCCAGTAACAGCAGCCAGCTGCCGTATCAGTACCAGCTCAGCATCTATGACTGAGTCCTGTCCCTACCACACAGAGCAGGGGGTGGGGTCCCTTCCCTCTGTCCCTTTGTCTCAGCTTGGGACTGTACCAGAGGAGCAGGTATCACAAGGCGGAGGGGGAGCCGCTACAGTGACTGAAGAACGGTTACAGCGCCATGTGTCACAAGACCAGGAAGCCATTCCTTAGAGCACGTGGGATGTATACGCTCACACTGACCACTCTGAGATACAGACCGGGGCAGTGCTCACAGCCACAAGAACCCTAGTGTGTGCCAGGGTTCTGGAGACGTCTCAGCACCCTTTCTGGGGGAAAGGGGCCTAAAGCATGAGTGACAGACAGACCCCAAACCAAGGTCACATATCAAACAGGAGCAAGGGTTTGACTGACATGGAGACGGCTTTTCTTTTTTTTAAAGTGTGGAGTTGGGTAAAAGATGAGGGAGACGGAGGCAGGGTGAGAAAGACAGGAGATGCGGAAAGAGAGAGGTGCTGGTCCCACCCTTTCGTGGACAGCATGTCAGCAAGAATGGCAGGTGCTCCCCAAGGCTGACTGGCCTCTCCCACATCACAAGGAAGCGGCACCATTCTCCACACAGGTGGGGGCAAACGAGAAGGCGGGGAGCTCAGCGGAAGGCTGTCCCTGTTTTCAGGATGGGTCTGAGGGAGGTGGCGGAGCACCTCCTCAAACCTCCCCACAGACCAGAAGCTCCCCAGTCAAACTGCCCATGCACTTGAACCCCGACTCGCTGTGGCGCCACTGGGAGCTGCCTGGGCACGAAGGAGATTTAAGGCCACTTTCCTCTAAGCCTCTGTGCCCTCCATGGTATTCACGTGCCTTGTCACAGTGCTCTATCTGTGCCCCCACCAAAGACTAAGAGAGCATGGAGAATGTTCACCAGAGTTGCTTAGTAAGCTGGAGGGCTTGTCCTTTGATCCAGGGGTCTTCACATGGGGTCCCCAAGCAACAGCAGCCACCTTTGGGAACTTTTAGGGAGGTAGATGCTCTGCCCCTCCCCTGAATCATGCCCCTGATGCACTGAGTGGTAGTCTCTACAAGACAGCTGCCTGGAAGTCTGATATGTCTTTGCAGATAGGCGTGTGAGCCCAGCATGGCCACTGTACCCCGGGGGGGGGGGCACTGTGGGGTTCTCACGTCTCCCCATCTTTCCTCACGCTGACAGTGAGAGTGAAGGGAAATGGCCAGCGGCTTCTTCTACCCCGGACTTCTAGAAAAGCTGAGCTCTGTGCCCTGGGTCCTGAGCCATTGGCAGTCATTTGGCCCTATGCTCCCTGTCTCTGTCATGCAAGCCCCTGTAGAACCACTCTGTATGGAGCTCAGAACCACAAATGTTGGGGGTTAGCAGCTGTTAAGATGAAAAGGAAGCAAGTTTGGAGTGGGGGGGACTCTAATAAGGCTGGGAGAAATGGGGGCATGGGGCAGGTTTCCGAGGTCCCATGCTCGTTCCATATCGGGACTCATTTGAGATGTTCCCAGCTCTCGGCTCCCAACTCAGAACTGGATAGAGAAGAAATGGTTCCACCACCTGCCACAGAGGCCCAGGGCCTTGGGCACCACCTCCTCCACCACACTCTTCCACATCCATAACCACCTCCTCTTCCTCCTAGGCAGCTCCATCTGTGACAGTACCCTCTCCCACCCACCTCTCCTTCAGGGTCCTTCCAAAGGATCTGTACTGAGGCTACCAACACCCTGAGGATCTACAACACAGAGAGACTTTCAGGGGAGTCTAGGGAGCCCCAAGTCCAGTCCCCACAACCCACGGTGGACCTGCCTCCCTCCACTCGGGCTGGGAATGTGCTTGCTCCCTCCCTGCCTCTCTCCCTCCCTCTCTCCTTCCTTCCCTCCCTCCTTTCTTCCTTCTTTTCTTCCTCCACACTTTCCTTTCTCTTCTAGTGTGTTCCTCTTTGATTTTCTCCCCTCTTCCTTTCCTCTCTCCCTTTCTTCACACCCTCTTGTTTCTTTCCCTCCTTTCCTCTTTCTCTCTTCTCTTCCTGATCTGATCACCCAGCCATCAACTCTCGGTCAGCTCAAGGGGCAGTGAGTATGCTCTCCCTGGGGACAGAACCAAACTGCTCCCACAGAGGTCCCAGCCAGCCATCGCCTCCCTCAGGCTCTGTCCACACCAGTGTCCTGGCAGGTCACTGTAAACCTGCACACTCTGCCTTTCTAGGTGGAGGGTAAAATCTCAACTAGCCAAAGGCCTCTGTGTATACACACACACACACACACACACACACACACACACACACACCACACTGTGCCGAGAACATCTGTCTCCACAAACAAACCATTGCAGCCACTCTCTGGGACACTATTTGACAAATTCACATCGCACATTTCTGTCCGCGTGGGCAGTGGATGCTGGAGCGACTGGGATGCTTTGAGTCCTCCCCCTCCCCCCTGCACTGTCCCCCAGGAAGTCGGTCCCAGGCCCCAGTCGTTCGGTCTGAAACCAAGACCAAGTTCCTGCCCTCTGAAAGGGCTCTGCGCCGGCAGCCGGCAGCCGTGGTGTCAAACTTTGCCCAGAGGGGCTTTTCTTAAAGGCTGGGGGCCCCAGAAGACCGGGAGAGCCACAGCGCCACCGTCAACGCCATCGCCAACACAGTACAGATGAGAGAAGCCAGTCAGCCCTTCCCTTCACTCTGACAAGGATCCATTGGTGGCAAGCCACAAGATGACAGGAGCATAGTGGCTTCCCACACCAAGCGTCACTCGCTGCAGCCTCTGTCCTCGGCAGCCACCCCTGCCCACCCAGTGCCGAAGGGCATCCTCCCAATGCTGGAAAATAAACTTCACCAGGGCAAAGAGTTCCCCCCGCTAAGCCCCTGTCACCCAGGCCACTGCGGCTCTTAAGAAGAAAGGTGAATGGAACAGAAGCTATTTTTAGGAGAGAGAAAAAAAATTAAATCTCAAATCGCAGCCTACCTTGGATGTTTTCGGTGCCCAGCCTCCCGGGCTCCCAGAGAGAGACAGAGACTGAGCCTCTGCAGTCACTGTGTCAAATTACAAACTGGGGCCAGAGGGAGGGAGGAGAGAGGAGAGGGAGGAGAGCGAGAGGAGAGAGAGGGAGAGAGAGATCCAGAGAGGGATCCAATCAACACTGAGGGCACGGGTGTGTGGGCACCGCTTGGAATTAGCTAAGAAATTATTCATTTAATGTTTGCAGGGAGAGGAGAGAGAGAAGGAGAGAGAGAGAGAGAGAGAGAGAGAGAGAGAGAGAGAGAGAGAACGCAAAGAGCCACCAGCCAGAGAACAGTAGCCAGAGCTTGGAAAAGGCAGTGTTTTAACACACACACGTGTGCACACACAAACGCGCATGCACACATGCATCCCAAGATGGCTCTGTCCCTTCCCTGCCGGCAGCGTCTCTCACGAAGGAAGCCCTGGTCAAAAGCAGGGCAGAAATGGAGGCGGAGCTGGGGACCTTGATGCAGGGCTCAGGGCTGAAGAGCTCCCCTGGTGGCCCGGGGCTGGGTCTGCCCCTGCAGGTGGTCCAGGGCCTTGCAGCCAGGTGGAGGCCGACTGGATTGCCTTCCCTGGCAGGCTAAGAATGGAGAGTGAGGCAGCTCTGCAGAGCTCTGAGCTGCCTGGGTCCTTCAGCCCTGTCCAGTCTCCCTCCCTATCCAGCTGCCCATCACCCCCATGTGCCCTTCCTATCCTCAACTTGGCAATTGCCAGATGTACCAGCTACCTAGCAACAGAGGCACAAGAGAGAATAATAACAGGAAATGGACACAGTTGGACACACACACACACACACACACACACACACACACACACACTCCCCTGGGGTCAGAATCTCACTGTTAACTCTATAAAGATGCTAAATAGCTCTGCTCCTCTGAAGGGATACCTTAGCCCAGCCCAGCAGCATCCTGACTGGGGCTGTGTGGGGGCCACGTGGCCTGTGTAAGGAAAAGCTTGAGGAAAACTACAAACAAAACTGGCACATATCACCTACCAAATGAAGGACTTCTGGGAGCTGTCTGTGGCCTCTCTGATGAAGGGACCCACTCCCTGGGGGTTCACTTGTGGAGCCTGAATGAACCACAACAACTAAAACTAAGGGGCCAAGGGACTGATGTCATTTCCCCAACCCACCCCCTGCCCCCAAGATGATGCTCCCTACCACAAAAATGTGTTCAGCAAAATTTTCAGAGCCCACTTGGGGTGGCAGCTCACAACTAACTGTAACACTGACTCCAGGGGAGTCAATGGGTGCCCGTATGTGCACGCGCGCGCGCACACACACACACACACAAATTAAATTAAATAAATAAATCCTTTTAAAAAGTTTTCCTAATCAGGACTCTTTTGAATCCTAATTATGACTCTGAACTTGCCCTTGAGAAGGGAGTTCTCACTCAGGCATCTCCCTGTGCCCTAGACATAGGCTCACACCGAAGTCTGGAGGCAGGGAGTGAAATGCCTGCCATACCCTACACTCCAGAACCATTAGGTTCTGGCAACTGCCGACACCCTGAGACCATGGAAAGAACCAGAACCTACTCAAGGACCCGTATGCTCTTCCTCACAGCAGTAATGTCATAGTAGCCCCTGAGGAAAACAGCTCAAAGTCCAGGGACCAATGACTGACCCACAGAATGGAGTATGTCCATATGACAGAATAGTATTCAGCCATAAAAAAGCACGAAGGACTGATTTCTACTATGCAGTGTAAATACTTAACACCTCGCTGGGTGTTTTCTATGACATGCCCAGGATAGATGATTTCGTAGAAATAAACAGCAGGTTGGTAATGATAAGGATTGAAAAGCATCGTTTAATGGGCACAGGGTTTATTCTGGGGCATAGCATGAAACACAGAGGGGCAGCGGCTGCACACACTGTGGATACTTCACATGCCATTGGACTACACACTCTACATCAGCCAAAGTGTGTCATTTAATCTGGGGTCACACTGGCACAGTGCTGATGCCGGCTTTGCACGTGACCTTGAGCAGGTCAGTCGGCCCCTCACCTGCAGAACTGCCATCTGTCTGAAGTATCACGCCAACTTCGTGGGGCTTTTGTGTGAGACAAAATACCTGATAGAAGAAAAATAAACCCATGACTGCTCTAAAAGACTCCTTCTGAGCCAGAATGAAGTGCATACCTGGAATCCCAGCACTCTGGAAAGCTGAGGCAGGAGGATTGCTATAAGTTATATGCCAGCCGGGGCTACAGAGGCCCTGTGTCTAAAAGTCAGTCACTGATACAACAGTTATATTGGGCTGGGCTGGAGCTGAGTAGTAGGGAATCCAGTGCTCCATCCCCCCACTATAGAAAACAAAAATTTGGGGCTGGAGAGGTGACTTGATGGTTAAAAACACTGGCTGCTTTTCCAAAGGACCCAAGTTCAATACCCACGGGGCTTACAACCATCTGTAACTCCAGTTCCAGGGGATCCAGTGCCCTCTTCTGGGGGCAATGCATACACATGGTACACAGATACACGAAGGCACAACACTCATAAATCAAATCAAATTACTAAATAATAAACCCTTTTAAAGTACCAAAAGTATTAAAATTGGATGGCTTTCAAGCCCTATTTTCTTAGCATTTTTCAAAGCATTCCTACACATTTAGTAGGCCCCAAGTTCAAGGCTCACTGGCTCTGTCCCTCCTTGCTGGTGTCTCAGAGTGGTCAAAAAGCATGACAGGGGTGGAGGCGGGGCTGCAGCCCTTGTTGCCATCCTGAGAAACCCAGCAGGATGGTGAGAATTCTTAGACAGGGCGGTGCGCAGCTCTGAGCACACTGTTCCTTGGTGTCATTTTCTAATTCCACAAAAAAGAAAGAAAGAAAAAGGGTCTGTTGGTGCATGAGATACTGGAAATGGTGTTAGACTCTCACCTTCATGGGCTCATCTCTTTAGACAAGGTGACAGGTGAAGCTACTCTGTTCCAGGATGGAAGAAGACAGGTCCAGCCCAGAAGCAGGGACTGCCAAGTCTGAAAGATAAAACTAAAGCAACCCATTCACTCCTGAGCAGATGACAGACCACGGGGCTCCCCGGGTCACCAGGCTGCCACAGGCTATGACCAGTAACATATCACCAAGAGTTTATCTCATACTGGATAAAGCCCATGCAGAGGATGTCACAAAAGGGTCAGAAACTCAGCTGTGTGATGAACGCCCCTTCTGTGCCCCAGCCCTTGCCTGGCAAAGGCACACAGCCACCCCCATGGGGTTCTGTTGCCAGCAGAAGCACCAGGCATTCTGGTGACAGTGGCGTTCTGAGGGCTCAGCATTAAACAGGATCTATGTACATTGTTTGAAATGTGCCTAATAATAGGTCTCTCTGCTAATGCTGAACGTCAGTGCCCCAGCAGGCTGTCACAGAACACAGCCAGCTTCGTATCCAGCCGGCTCCAAAGTGGGCAGAAGTGAGGCTAAGTCCTTGACGCAGGATTTTGAAGTCAGGTGTTGACATAAGCCCAGCACTGTGCTAGGCATTTCTTCATAGAAAAACCTACACAATTCCCTGTGGCTCAAGAAGGAAAGTCTAGAAAGCAGAAAGGTCTAGAAGATGTGCTGAGACAGTGATCTCCCAGAAACCCTGGGAGCAGCATGCAAACAAATGGGCACTATTAAGAACTGGACAGGAAGGATGGATGGAGCAAAGAAAGAGATGGGGATAGAATGGGCATGGGTTGAGATGGGATGGGATGGGATGGGATGGGATGGGATGAGATGGGATGGGATGGGTGAGAATGGGGATGGAGACAGGAAGGGATAGAATGGGGATGGAATGGGCATGGGTTGGGATGGCATGGGATGAGATGAATGGATGGTGGTGTGGAATAGATGGGATGCATAGGGTAGAATGATACGGGTGAGGTGGAATAGGATGGATGGAATGGGATGGTGTGAGATGGATGAGAGGATGGGGCGGAGGGTGGGATTAGATGGTCTGGGATAGGATGGACAGTGTAGATGGGTGAGATGATGAGATTGGGAATGGGATGGATGGTGGGATGGGATGGATGGGGAAGAAGGAGGTGGATGGGATGGGATGGACGAGATGGGAGATCGAATGGGGGATGGGATGGGAAGAATGAATAGAAGATCCCACATATATCCTGCTAGAGAAGAATAATAATTATTTTTGGTAACAAAAATCATGCATATAATAAATATCTGCAAATTAATGCAAGAGAGATATGCAAAGCTCAGCAACATTGCTATGTGGGAACAATAACCCACAAGGAAAGCGAGGGAAAGGATGATCCCACTCAGAGTAGCACTCTCCACCCCACCCCACATCCCCACCCCACCCCCCCAAAAAAACTTGGGTATGCATGACTCACACCAGAAAGATTGAGGAACGAAAAGGGGATGTTGAATTCAAAAGGGTGGCAGGATTGGGAGTATGACAACTAATCTCATTGTTAACATACCTAAGAAGAAAACAGCTTAGCCAAGGAACTGCCTCCATTCAATTGACCTGTGGCAAGTCTGAGGGTTGTTTTATTCAATGGTGATCAGTGTAGGAGGGTCCAGCCCACTGTAGGTGGTACTACCCTTAGGAAGGTCATCCTGCATCACAGAGGAAAGCAGGCTAAGAGCCAGTAAAAGCAAGCCAGGAAGCAGCGTTCCTCCCTGGCCTCTGCTTCAGTTCCTGCCTCCAGGTTCCTACATGAGTTCCTGCAATGGCTTCCCTCCATGGTGAGCTATAACCTGTAAGCCAAATAAGCGCTTCCCTCCAAGTGTCTTTGGTCAGTGTGTTATCACAGCGACAGAGAGGTAAAATAGGAAGCGACACAGGACAGGGAAAATACTTAGATTTCATAAAATTCTCCCTAAATCAACTGTCTCATTGGTTGTGTCTTACTTTTTCTGCTGCGGTGATAAAACACCATGACAAAGGCAAGCTAGAGAAGAAGGAGTGATGGAGTTTGTTAGGGTTCCAGGGGGATAAGGGTCCATCGTGGCAGGGAAGGAAGGCAGCAACCAATAAGCACAGGAAGTTGAGTGTTTACATCTTCAAATGCAAATACAAGGTAGAGAGAAAGAGAGAACAGGATGTGGGGTGGAGCTGTAAACCCTCAAGGCTCTCCCTCAAGTGACATTCTTCCTCTGCCTCCAAAAAGTTTTCAATTATTCCCAAACAGAGCCACCTACTGGGGAACAAGTGTTCAACTACCTGAGCCTGTGAGGGACATTCTTATTCAAACCACCACAAATTCAGTACAACAATGCAACGTTGAGAGGTTTTAGACCTCTGAATTCTGAACCTGAACTTCCTATAAAAATTAGGCCTCAAAGATCAACCTGAAATGCCTCTTCTTCGGACAACAAGAGTCAAGAGAAGGCAGCAGCTTGAGAAGACACTGAAACACAGCATGAAGAAATGAGGAGTCTATAAGGGAGACCACTGGGCAGGTAAAAGCGCTTGTGTGCAAGGATGAGAGTCTGAATTCAAATCCAAAGAATACATATAAAGATCCAGGCATGATCTTCTGTAACCCCAGTGCTCCAGTAGGTGGTGCTGTTTGGGAATATTTTGAAACCTTCAACAAACACCCAGATTGGGGGAGATGGGACTAAAGAGATGGCTCAGTGGTTAAGAGCACTGGCTGCTTTTTCAGAGGTCCTGAGTTCAACTCCCATCAACCACATGTTGGTTCACAGCATCTATAGTGGGATCTGATGCCCTCTTCTGCCGTGCAGGCATCCATGCAAATACAGCACTCATATACATACATAAATAAATCTTTAAAAAGCACCCAGATGGAAACCACATAGGATTGAACTAGGCCCCCTGAATATAGGTGACAGTGGTGTGGCTTGGGAAGCATATGGAGCCACTGGCACTGGGACCAGGATTTAACTCTACGTAGAGATACCTGCTCAGCCTAGGCACAGGGTGGCGGTGACAGGGAGGACCCTGGTCCTGCCTCAGTGAGGGGATGGGACAGTCATAGTTGACTTCCCAGAGGAGGCCTTAACCTCTCTGAGGAGCAGATGGAAAGTGGGGTGGGGAGGAGGGGTGGAGTGGAAGAAGAGGAGGGAGGGGAAACTGGGACTGGTATGTAATAATTAATTAATTAAAAAGACAAAAAATACACAGATGGGTTATTATTTTCCATTATGTGTAAGCACTTTATTTACATAGACTTCATTTGATGTATAAGATTTTTATCTTACTGGGGTTATCTGGCTACCAGTCTAGCTCCAGCTTCAATGAAAGTCTCATCAAATTAATTAACAATCAATGAAGACAAAGAGACACTCTAGCAGGAGAGATGGGCTGGGGTGGAGCTCCAGTGATACAACATTTGCCTAACATGTATGAGATCCCGGGCTCCATCTTAGTACTGAAAAAAAAAAAAAGATGTTTAACTCAACAAATGTTCAGGAAACTGGGTAATTAAGAAATACAACCTAGCCAGGCCATGGTGACACACACCTTTAACCCCAGCACAGGAGGCAGAGACAAGTAAGTTCAAGGCCAGCCTTGTCTACAAGAGCTAGTTCCAGGACAGGCTTGAAAGCTACAGAGAAACCCTGTCTCGAAAAACAAACGAGCAAAAAGATGTATTTATTTATTATGTATACAGTGTTCTGCCTGCGTGTATACCTGCAAGCCAGAAGAGGGCACCAGATCTCATTACATTGCAGAATGCTGTGAGCCACCATGCAGTTGCTGGAAATTGAACTCAGGACCTTTGGAAGAACAGTCAGTGCTCTTAACCACTAAGCCATCTCTCCAGCCCAAGGAGGACCAAAATCTTACACATAAATTCTGGCCCAGGTAAATCAAGTGCTTACACAGAAAGTGAAATAACAACCCAACTGGGCATTTATTGAATTATATCATTATGTTATTGTATTCGCTTTTAGCCTGTTTGTATCTAGAAAAATCTACCAGTGGGTTTTGGGAAAAGGTTCAATGCTTATTGAACTTCATAGATTGCTCAAAAATTATCCTAATTAGAGAGTCCATAGGCATCTTGATTTAGATGCTGGAGATGGGAAATTCACAAAATATCATGAGCCCCAGGGCAGAAGAGATGCCTCAACAGTTAAGAGCACTCCCTGCTCTTGGAGAAAACCTAGGTTCAGTTCCCAGCATCTGCATGGCAGGTCACAACCATCCATAACTCCAGCTCCGGGGGATCTGATGTCCTTTTCTGGTCTCTAAGAGCACCAGGCATGCATATGGTACACAGATATACATGCATGCCAAACACTCATACACAAAAAAATAAAATAAGTCCTTTAAAAAATATATATTTAAGTATTCATTTTGAAAAAATTCATGCCACTGAGCTTTCTATCCCTAAAACACCAAGGTCTTGATGGAAGTAGATGGCAGAGTTCAGTGTTTTGGGTGACATCATATGCTTGAGTTCATTGGACTGCTGTCATCAATTCTTGATTTTCTAAAAGATATCAGAAATATGGGACTACAGCAATGACTCAGTGGTTAAGAGTGTGCATTGTTCTTGCAGAAGACCCGGGTTCAGACACCCACAATGGGTGGCTCACAACTGTCTCTAACTCCAACTCTTGAGAATCCAGTGCCCTCTTCTGGCATCTTCAGGCACTGTACTCACAACCCTCATACACACGCACACACACACACACACAATTAAAAACAGTTGAGAGCTAGTGAGATGGCTCAGCAGTTAAGAACACTTGCTGCTCTTACAACAGTCCCAAGTTCAGTTCCCAGCACCCATGTCTGATGATTCACACTGCCTGTAATTCCAGCTCCAAGGTATCCAATACCTAATTTGAACCTACATACACACACACACACACACACACACACACACACACACACACTTCCCCTTCCCATTTAATTATACTGGAACAAAACTGAAACTACGAGGAACCATCTACAGCCCTTGGGAACTGGGTGCACTCAGAACAAGGTCCGTGTGTCAGCTCACTCCAGGAGAAAAAAGTCACAGCACGTGAGATTTAAAGCATGGAAACATGATGGTTCCATGGCTGGAGCTGGCCTCACCTGGCTGATGGTAGCCTGGGGGTCCTTACCCACAGATGTGTCCTCGTCACCACCTGTGTCAAAGATGTAGTCACACTGCAGGGATCTGTTTCAACATAAGCATTTCTTCGACGATCCAGCAGCCACATGCCCTGTGTTCTCCAGCACTATTGGCTCAAGCTTCCATTTGCAGGTTTGAAGGACATGCCTCAGCCCACACTGTAAGGCGCTCCCACAAGTGGCCCTGTTAGGAAGCCCCTGTCATACCCGAGATCCAGAGGAAGGCAGGTATACCAGGGCGAGAGGGCAGACTGCAGATGAGCTGGGAGCTGTCCATGGGTGATGGACTCTCTTCAGCCATCCTGTAGGTGGGTCCCAGTATAGCTTAAAGAGATAAAGGTGACCAACAGAAGGTTAACCAAGCCAAGAACATAGAGCCTTAGCGGCATAAAACAGTGGTTCTCAACCTGTGGGTTTGCATATCAGATAACTACACTATAGTTCATAACTAGCAAAATTACAGTTACGAAGTAGTAACAAAATAATTTTATGATTGGGGGTCACCACAACATAAGGAACTGTATTAAAGGGCTGTAGCATTAGGAAGGTGGAGAACTATCAACATAAACCCAATGGACACCAGGTAAAGCAGAAACAGAAGGCATCATTAGAGAAAGTGGGTAACCAACTGTACCCCTCAAAGACTCTGGCCAGTGTGGACCCTAACTACTTTCAGCCAAACCTTTAGAGAAGGTGACAATATTTAAAAGGTAGCTAAATAACTGAGCACAGGAACTGCAATCCCAACCCTTGGGAGACTGAAGCAGAAGGGACAATCACTAGTTCAAGTGCAGCCGAGTCTAAAGACTAAGAGCCAGTTTCAAAACACCAAAGGGAAACAAGACAGAGACAGAGATAACTGCTTCAATTCTTCTGCTTTTGTCTTCTTACTGTGTGTGTACAGTGTTTGGCTACATGTGTGTAGGTCTCAACCTTCTTTGGAAAGGAAGAAAGGTCACACATGGGCAATCATCTAGAGGTTGATCTCTGCCCCCCACCCTGCCTGCATGCTGTTCCTTCCCATTCCCAGGTTCCCTATCACCTCCCAAGAGAGGTACCCGGCCACCACATGTGGAAGTCAGGGCCACTCTTGACCGACGCCACCTGAAGCTGTCCCAGGGACTGATGGTTGTCTCAGGAAGTCCTGCAGCAAAGTCCTCTACAGCGGTCCCTCTGAATCAATAAAACAATAGATTGTCCCAGTCAATGCTGTGCCCACCCTTCCAGATGGAGCCAGCATGCCCTCCCCTTGTTGACATCAGGGACTTACCCTTAGAAGCATGGGACTAGACAGCTGGGATGTCTGGGACATGCCATGCCTGGGCTCCAGATGCCATGTCTGCTCCAGTTTGTCCCTCTGACCCAAGTCATAGTGCCCACCCTACAGATCCAGAGAACTAAAGGGCTGAGTTGTAGCCATGCCAACCACAAGCTGTGGTCCCACAGACACATTAGGCTTGTTTGGGGGTGGGCTAATCTGAGCACTAAAGTCTAGGGTTTTCCTCCCTCCACGGCTCTGCCACCTCCCTTTCTCCCTGTGGACATGCAGATGCAAAGGGGACGGTTAAGAGACGGCTGGACAGCTAACAGATTCATAGAGACAGAAACACAGACAGCTAGATGACAGATAATTGATAGGTAGATAGATGATAAACTCATGTGTAGATGATGAGAGACAGGTGATAGATGACTGATAGAAGCAGATGATAAATGGCTGATAGAACATTAGATAGAAAACATACAGTTGGTGGGTGATAGACAAAGATGACGGATCAAAGATACATAATAGATGACAGATAATAAATGATAAATAGATAGGTACATAGATGGTATTTAGATACATAGACGATGGATAGATTAGATCGATAGATGATTGATAGATGATACAGAGAGTGGAATAGATAGATAGATAGATAGATAGATAGATAGATAGATAGATATGGACAGATGATTGATAAGTTGATAAATATATACATAGGAAGGTGACAGGTGGACATTTTTGTTTGTTTTTCAAGACAAGGTTTCTCTGTGTAGCCCTGGCCATCCTGAAACCCACTTTGTAGTCTAGGCTGGCCCTGAACTCAGAGATCCACCTGCATCTTCCTCCCAAATGCTGGGATTAAAGGTTTAGGGTTAGAATTAGGGTTAGGTGAGGGACTAAAGCAACCACTGCCTGGCTATGGGAGGTGAACATTTTTATATAAAACGGGGGAAATATAAAGAATTGGGATGAGATGTGAGCAGTGTGTCTGGTATAGGACTTAAGGACACATTAATTAATTCCATTATAATTAAATTATAATTTTGACAATTACATCAAAAACTGAAAGACCTTTCAATTCTGTGGGAAATCCTTAAGCCATTGTAAAGACTTCTGTCTGTCATCACTGGGAGGGCACACACTCTTCTGGCTCAGGGCACTTACCCCAAGACCCCAGGCTAGACACCAGGCCTCCCTCCCCTCAATAGTCCCATTTTCAGATGGCCTGGTGTCCAGGGTGCCCACTGGGGTCGGGGCAGGACTTCCCTGTGAGGCCCCTGGTCTCTTCTCCACTGCCATGGAGGTATCATCCTCTTCACTGAGGAGGAAACATTGCTTCCAAACACTGAGGGAATCTGATAGGCTACTCCCCAGTACCAGCCACCTCTTTCTCCTGCAAGCAGAATACGGGTTAACCCAGGATAGCAATGAGCTCAGGTTGCAGTGGGAGACAAGACAGTCATCACTATTGGTCTGTGAGGAGAGGAACTGGAAGCTGGGTTTCGCTTTTCTTTCTGAAGAGGAGCTGGTAGAGCAAGCCCTATCCTTCCTTCTCCCTTCTAGCTCCCGCCAGATGTGAGAGCCAGAGCTGCGGCAGCAGCCAGAGCTGCGGCAGCCGGCAGCCAAAGTGTGACTAAGAGGCTTAAAAAGTCATGAGCACGGCAGCCCCAATGTAGACCAGCCACCAGCCCATAGGCAGCAGCGGCCTGCGTTCAAACCTCTTCTAACAGGAGAAAAGGAAAGCTCGGTTTGAGTAGCTGTTGACTGTGTGTTGTCCTGCTTCTGTGAGGCTCACCTTAAACACACACGGCAGGTTTTTTTCTTCTTTTCTCTCTTAGACTGCAGAGAACAGCTGGGGTTAAACTGATGGCTTAGGGCTTCTTCCTACCATGCTTCCTGCTCTAATGTTGGGGTGAACCGGGCAGGAATGAAGGTGCAGATTTGCTGTGCCTTCCGTTTGACTCAGACAGTGAAACACTTGACCCCAGGAATAGGAATTTGCCCAGAAGTCTCATGGTGGATCCATGGTGGTGACAGGGGAGTACAGACCCCAGATGGCAGCACTAAGATTAACATACGGGGGAGCTGGAGAGATGGCTCAAGTGTTCGGAACACCGGCTGCTCTTGCAGAGGACCAGGTTTGCTTCCCAGCACCCACACAGTGACTCACAACCATCTGTAACTCTAGTTCCGACACTCTCTTCAGACCTCCTCGGGCACTGCATGCAGAATGTCCCTACTTACACTTGAGCACTTGCACATACATAGAAAATAAAATGAATAAACCTAGCAGGCAGTGGTAGTACACTGCCTTTAATCCCAGCACTTGGGAGTCAGAAGCAGATGAATCTCTGAGTTTGAGGCCAGCCTGGTCTACAGAGCCAGTTCCAGAACAGCCAGGGCTACACAGAGAAATCTTGTCTCAAAAAAACAAAATAAGTAAATAAATCTAAAAAATAATGTTTTAGAGACTAACAAATAAACCAGTTAGCAGAGAAATAGTGGAAACCCTTCACTACCTCCATTTACTCTAAGCAGAAAAAACAAACAAACAAACCTTGAAACACAATATGGCAGGATCAATACTCTGTAAATGTCTTATAAAGCACTACATGATCCGAGGCCTGGCACTTTGGGGTCATTTCCTTCCATCCCTAGAACATACTATTCTCCAGAATGGTTTCTCTTTGTTAATAAAATGTGGTAGTATCAATGTAATTGGCCCTCTCGATCTCACAGGGAGTGACACTATTAGGAGGTGTAGCTCTACTGGAGTGGATATGGCCATGTTGGAGGAAGTGTGTCACTGTGGGGGCCGGCTTTGAGGTTCTCTATGCCCAGGATACCACCCAGTCTGTCAGTTGACTTCCCATTGCCTGCAATATGTAGGACTCTCAGCTACTCCAGTACCACATCCGCCTGCATGCCGCCATCCTTCCCAGCTCTGATAATGGACTCAACCTCTGACACTATACGCAAGCCACCCCAGTTAAATGTTTTCATTATAAGAGTTGCCATGGTCATGGTGTATAGTAGGTGGTTTTTTACTCTTTACTCTTTTACTCTTTACTCCTAAATAAATACAAAGACTTACTCTTACTTAAGAATGTCTGGCCCTAGTTTGTCTTGTTTCTGGCCAGCTTTTCTTTTCTTCTGTTTTTGATTCTTTGAGACAGGATTTCTCTGTAGTTTTGGAACCTGTCCTAGAACTAGCTCTTGTAGACCAGGCTGGTCTCGAACTCACAGAGATCCGCCTGCCTCTGCCTCCCGAGTGCTGGGATTAAAGGCATGCACCACCACCACCCGGTTTCTAGCCAGCTTTTTTAAACTAATTATCCCATCTACCTTTTGCCTCTGGGATTTCACTTTTCTCTATTCTATATGCTTCTCCTTCCTCCTTCCTCTATGGCTGGCTGTATGGCTGAGTGGGTGGCCCCCAGAGTCCTCCTCTCCTTTTCCTTCTCTCGCTCCTCCTCTTCTTCTATTTATACTTTCTGTCTAGCAGCCCGGCCTATCCCTCTCCTGCCTAGCTATTGGCCATTCAGCGCTTTTTTTTTTAGACCAATCAGGTGTTTGAGGCAAGCAAAGTAACACAGCGTTACAGAGTTAAACAAATGCAACATAAAAGAATACAACGTATCTTTGCATCATTAAACAAACATTCCACAGCATAAACTAACGGAGCATATCTTCAACTAATATTCCACAACAATGGTGTCTCTTCACAGCAATAAAAACCCTAACTAAGATAGTATCTTTATTTCTATTTCTAAGCCTGAGTCCCTGGTTCAACTCTTTACTTTGGGACACACAAGCCTGGATTTTTTTCAACAGATATCCCAGGACCAAGTTTATCTTGTTCTGGCTGCCAGGGCACAGGCTTCGACCCTAATTGCTCTAATAACAAAACAGACTGAAACTCAACTGTGATCCAGGCAGAACCAGGGAGTGCTTGCTGCTGTGCACAAGATCCTGTATTCCTTCAGCAAACTGAGCAACTGCCTCTTCTTTCCATGACTGATATACTTCGGTTGTATAGTGTTCCCACTACGTTAGAGAAGACTGCACTGCACCCACTCCCTGTCCCCGGTGTGCTCAGCGGCTCCCACCAACCCACTTGCTGATGGCTCTTTCCATCCTGTCATATCGGAGATGGGGGAGCACGGGAGCTCAAAACATTGCCTGGGGGGTCCTTTGTCCACACAGACCTGAAACTGGTTTTCTCCAGCCTCAGTGAGAGGAAGGAAAGGCTCAAAGTCAGCCTCCTAGGGCTTAGCCTGGCACCCAGAGAAGGAGCAGCCATGTGTGACCTGGTGATGACTCTTTAGGGAGTCCGTTGTCTTGGCTCTGGTTGCTCTTTCAGACTGAAGGTGCAGCGACAACCCTGCCAGTGAAGTGTCAGTATCTCACAGGGCAGTCCCTTGTTCCTTAGTGGGCCCCGCCAGGCTGGCTCAGCAAGAAAGATCCATTGCTCTCTGCTGCCACCTAGAGGTTCCTTCTCTGGACCCAAAATAAGAAAAAGAATGGGGACTTGACTATGTCAGTCAGGTCTGTTTGTTTGTTTGTTTGAGACAGGGTTTCTCTGTGTAGCCCTAGCTGTCCTGGAACTAGCTCTTGTAGACCAGGCTGGCCTTAAATTCACAGCGATCTGCCTGCCTCTGCCTCCTGAGTGCTGGGATTGGGATTAAAGGTGTGCACCACCACAGCCTGGCACTTTTTAATTACGTTATTTTATTGTTGAAGGGGTGTGTGTGTGTGTGTGTGTGCGTGTGTGTGTGTGTGTGTGTATGTGTGTGTTATGTCCAAATCTGCGAAGTGCCCCAAAAGCCAACAAGGAGACCGAATACCGTATGTAAAAGCAAAGAGCCTTTATTTTATGCAAGTTTGCAAACTCGGTCTCTCTGTATGTCCAACATATTGGAATAAATGGAGAGCCCCAAGCTCAGTTAGAGTTGGGTTTTTAAAGTAGTAGAGGTGGGAATGAGGGCTTTGTGAGGTCCAGGGCCCTTGATTGGCTGACATTTGTCTGGGGGTATCCTGGTGTCTGTGCTGGCAGGTGGTCCTATCTACAGAGGTTGGAATGTTAGGCATTTCCTTTGGATGGTCTGTTCTTGGGTGGTGCTCTGGTAATCTTAGTTTATGATCCTTTCTACAACCAGGTATTGATTGCTTCAGGGTAAACTACTGAGACTCAGGCCTCCATTAAACTTATGGATGGCTGAGTCTTACTCTGGCAGGTGATAATGGTTGGAAGTAAAGAACTTCCTTTGGCTGATCTGTTCATATTTAGCTGACCATGGCTGGCTCCTACATGTGCATGCACACACATGCACCACATTTGAATAGAGAGCAAATAAATAAATAAATAAAATTTTAAGGGGGGGGGGCTTTGCCCATTGAGCCATCTCACCTGCCCTGGGTGATCTCTTCCACATTCATGGTAGCCATGGAGGGTGGCCACTCCGACTCCTGAGGCACAAAGAATGCCCCGTCATTGCACCCCTACCTGAGTGGGCTGGGGTTTCGGCCCCTCTGTTTATTTGTGCAGTCTGTACAAGATCACTTTCATTGCGTTTTCTGCACCCAGGGAAAAGTCACTGTTACTGTCTCTTGTTTTTCTAAGCTCTGTCTTGTCACTGATGTGTTCTGCTGAATAAACACTCTCCTGTAATATCAACTCTTCTTGTAAGTAGTGACATTTGAACGCTCATAACATTCTACAACCTATGTGCCTTTCATCTTCTGCTGTGCGGCACCTTACATGGGTCTTCCATGGTTATCCCTGGATGTAGCTTGTACCCAGAGGCAGAGGTGCAGAGCCAGCAACCCACCTTGCAGACTGCCTTCCCGGTGTGTCTGTCCCTCCACGAGAAGTGGCTGATCCTGCCAGCTCCGGATGTGTGGGAAACACTGCCTGCTTGGCATGTTAGAAATGCTTCTCTAGACCTGGGCTGGGTTTAATCCCCAGCACTGAATAAACCAGGCGTGGTACAGCTCACCTGTCATCCCAGCACTGGGGAGGTAGGCAGGCAGGAAGATCCGAAGTTCAAGGTCATCCTGGTCCACTCTGGACTACCTGAGACCATGAATCAGAAACGAACTATTTTTTAGAGAAAAGAGACAGTACTTCTGGCACATAGTCCTGTTGGAGGCCCAGATGGAAGGGCCTGCCGCCCGCCACTGCACACACCCTCTCATGACCATAAGCTAGCAGGGATGAGGACAGTCACCTCGACCTACAGCATCTGCTTTTCTCAGTACACGGGGTGTGACAGTGCCGATGCTTGGAGCGAGTTAGAGCACAGAGAGGGCTAAGGTAGGTGATACACACAAGCAGCATGGCACCGACCCTACTGTTTCTGTGTCCCTTGGTAACCCACTGAACATGCTCTTCTGCCATGTACTCTAGCGGACAACGCTAGTGTTACAGCTCTGGAGGAAAAGGTATCAGGTCTGCCGGAAGTCAGGCTATACCTGCTGTTGTTCTTTTGGTCCCTGCCCTAGCCACGCCCACTCCTTTTAACTCCTGACCTCCGCCTTGGCCTTGCCCGCGCTCTTCCTGCTTTTCCTCTCACACGGGGCTTTTGCCTCTCTCTCTCTCTTCTCCTCTCTCTCTCCCTCTCTCCTTCTCTCCCTCTCTCTTCCTCTCTCTCTCTCTCTCTCTCTCTCTCTCTCTCTCTTCCCCTTTTTAATAAACATTTATGGCTATTTCCTGTGTTTATATGTCTGACCCGCCGCCACCGCCGCCGACTGTAGTCGCTTGCTCACCCGCCGGAGTTTGCTGCGGGGCAGGGGGACCCCAAGGGATATTTTTTAAAGAATAAGACCTGCAGCTGTGTTCCCGTGGGGGATGGCTTCCCTGCAGGATGCAGCAATCCTGCTCCTCTCTGAGAGCCATTACAGCGCAGCTCTTCTCCACTCTGCCGAGAGTTTCCCAGCAGAGATGCCCATTGCTTCTCTGCTCCACTCCAGCAAAAGAAGGTCTTCACCAAAGCTCATTCAAGAGATTTATTGAGGGAGAGGAGTCCAGGAGTGGCTGAAGTCTCCAGGAGTCCAGGAGTCTGAATAGGCACAGGGTTTATAGAGAGCTTCTTAGGGGCAGAGTTTTTCCAAGAAGGAAATTTTCAGGGTGGGAATTGGTCAGATGTCCATCCCTGACCTTGGAAAAGCTCAGAGATTGGCTGGATTTCATGCTCAGGGATTGGTTGGTTTTCCTGCTCAGGTGATTGGTTGGTTTTATGTTTAGGGGCACAATGTGTTTCTTTGGCTCTGGTTTCAGGGCAAAACTGTGTTTCTTTTATGGGCTCTAGTTTCAGGGTCAGGGTGTATTTCTTTGGCTGGCCCTTTTACCCTAGAGACAGGCATACTGGAGTTCCTGAGTTGACGGTGTTTATCTAGGAGCTCTATTGCATCCCACGGCAGCACCGTGATGAAGATTTGGTGGAAAAGATGTCAGGAGGCTGGCATGAGCTGGCAACACTCACCGAACAGCTTTTAGGATTAAAACAAATGAAACAGAAGGGGAGGAGAGGGAGGAAGTAAAGAAGGAAGGTGGCACAAGGAGGGATGGGTGAACGTAGGGTCCTAGAGTGCCAGTCACTGTGCAACTTCTCCTTCTTTGCAGTTGAAATTACCATGAAAATCACCAGCAGGGTCATGGCTGGGGGAAGTTATGTTACGTGACATCAGCTCTATACAGAAAGACTAGTGTCACACATTTGCATATAGCTGATAAAATATGTCAAAAAAAAAAGAGTACAATAGGGCCTCTGTGGTAGGGAGTTGGGGAGAGATATGGACATGGTGTCCCACATGATCAGAAAGGTGAGGAAACACAGAGGCCACTTCATAGCAGCTAGCTATGATTCAGAAATGATCTAGAAGAGGTTCTCAGAGTCCCCAACACAAAGCAGTGACCAATGTTAAGGAGGTGGACGTGTTCATTATTTTCACGGGGCCATTTCATACCGAGGACATGCTAGACCCCAAAATGCAATTATGGTGTGTCAATTTCAAGTATTATAAATAAATAATTTAAATTTAAAAATACCATTGGTCAGATGTGGGAGCTGAGGCAGAAAATTGCTGAGAATTCAAGGCCAGCCTGAGCTACATAGTAGCAAGATCTTTTCTCAAAAGCGAAAACAACATAATTGTTGAGTAAACTTCTTTCAACCACGGTTTCATTTCCCACATGACCACACCCATATTTGTTTGTTTTCCCTTGAGATCTGTCACCCTTGACAGACTTTCAATTGGTATGGCATGGTGACCATGGCTGCTCTGGGGGCTTCATCCCACTCTGTCCTGGCCAGGTGGCAGGTACCACACATACATGGAGCAGAGCGTTCCCCACAGCCTGTCAGCACCTCAGGGTTAGCAGCTCCAAAGCCAATGGCATCACTCACCTCATCAAACACAAGTTCCGGGCCTGGGGAGACGGTTCCTGGTTAAGAGCATATTATAGGATCAGAGTTTGGTTTCCAGCACCCATGTCAGATGACAACAATCACCTGCCACTCCAGCTCCAGGGGATCTGATACCCTCTTCTAGCCTCCCTCATCACCTACACACACACACACACACACACACACACACACACACAATTTTAAAAATTTAAAACCTAAGTCCTTCCAAGCAACCCAAGGCCAGCATTACCCGGCCCTCTGCACACAGAACTAGGACCACAGCCTCCTGGCTCCCCTTCTCTGCCTAACAGGAGGTGAAAATGGCTGCTCTTACCTCTAGTTACACCACCATGACTCGGCCTGAAGCCACCTCCAGAAGCCCCCAGCCTGTCTGAATCTCGTCAGTGCTGTTACCGACCCTGCTGAGTGCCAAGCCTGTGCCACAAGCACCTGCAATCCGGGTGGCTTGCACCAGTTTCCTCTTAGGAATCCAAATGTCTCAGGGTGGCTCAGGCCTGACATTCTCATCACTCAGAGGCTGAGGCTGGAGGGAGGATTGCAAACTGGTGGCCAGCCTAGACTACATCACAGACCCAGCCTCGAAATGCAAAACAGAATAGAAAAAGCATTGAAATTAAAATCATTCCGGCCTTGGGCTGGTAAGGTGGTTCAGCAGGCAAAGGTGCTCGCTGCCAAGCCTGATGCCCTGGGCGGAAGGAGAAAACTGATTCCTGCAAGTTGTCCTCTGACCTCTACACCCATGTAATGGCATGCACAAATGTGCATGTGCCAGCACACAATAAAAAATAAAGCCTCTAAAAACCCAGCAAGCGGGACTTTCCAAAACAAACTAAACTCTCCACCCAGAGCCAAGGTGGCTCAGAGCTCACAGTGCTGCTGCGCCGGCTCCTCAAGGTCACCAATATATTCACTCTTTGGGTGCACTCAGAGCTGCTAAGCATTGTGGGAGACTCTCCTGCTCTATTATTAAAGTTCAGGCCGGTGCTTCATTCCAGCTATTGATCAGACAGAACCCCTTCCCCCCAGAGGTCCCTTGTGGGTTCCCATAGCCTGAGCCTGCCACCCTGAGGTCTCTTCAGAGCAGGGGGTCTTGAGCAAACCATGTCTCCCAGGTAGTCATTGTGTGTGGACCATTCATGTTCTGCTGGCTCTGAGGCCTCCAGTTGAAAGAGAGTTGTCTTCAAAAGCAACAATACACAGCTCTTAATGGGTCATACAGGTCAGGGGGAAAAGGGGATTTGATTGACACCGATTTTATTGCCAAGGAGTAAAAAGAAACCACTTTCCACGCTGGGCCAAGGTCTGGACTGGAGTACTGTGAGCAAGCGCCCTCTGCTGCCAAAGGTATGCCCTGCAGGCTGTAAGGGCAAATGATAACAGGGACCACACAATCCCACCTCTTGCACCGAGAAAGCCAAGCGCAAGGCTGGAAACAGCTTCCATGGCAGAAACAGAATCACTCACCCTGTTGGCTAGTCTTTGTTTCGTCAGCTTGACACACCTTGGAAGAGGGGACCTCAACTGAGGAACTGCTTCCATCAAATTGGCCTGTGGTCCTGTCTGTGGGACATTTTCTTGACTACTAATTGATGAAGGAGGACCCCGTCCACTGTGGGCGGCATCATCCCCAGGAGGGTGGGTCTGGATTGTGTAAGAAAGGGAGCTGACAGCCTGTGAGCAAGGCAGAAAGCAGAGAACCCATGGTTTTAGCTTCAAGCTCCTGCCTTGAGCTCCTGCCTCGGCTTCCCTAGGTGATGACTGTAACCCGTATCCCCACACCCCGTTGCTTTTTGTCAGTGTTTGGACACAGCAACAGAAAGCAAACAAGGTCATTCACCATCCATTATATGTTTTATACATATTGAAGAGTCCAAAGGCTCTCCACACCGTGATAAGATGAAAACTGAAAATAGACCTACTGTGTGTCCGAGGCACACCAAACTCCCAGATAGTTTTCCCAAAGGACTCTAAGTCAGTACATCACAGAGACACCTGCGTGCCCAGTTCACTGCAGCACCGTACACAGTGGCTGAGCTATGAGGCCCACCAGGGTGTCTATCAACAGAGGACTGCAAGAGGAAGATGTGAGATGGATATCACATATATACCTCAGGGTCAGATGGTGGAAACCCACGAGGGACCTCAAGGAGGAAAGGGTTCTGTCTGATCAATAGTCGGAGTGAAACAATGGTCTTGGCCTTAATAATAGAGCAGGATCTCCCCCGATGCTTAGTAGCTCTGTATGAGCCTGAGGAGCAGCAAATATATACAGATATATGCATATATGTGTTTGTGTGTATATATATATGCATATATATGTGTGTATGTATGTATATATATATATAGATAGATAGAGAGAGAGAGAGAGAGAGAGAGGGGATTTTTTTTAGCCATAAAGTCTAGTTGTATCATTTGTAGGAAAATGGCTACAGCTGGTGATAATCATATTAAATAAATTGAGTCAGACTCAGAAAGACAAATACTGGAACTGGGGAGGTGGCTCAGTGGTTAGGAGCACCAGCTACTTCTGCAGAGGACCCAGGTTTGACTCCCAGCACCCATGTGATAGTTCACCACTATCTCTAACTCCAGTTCCAGGGGATCCAACACCCTCTCCTGGTCTCTGTAGGCACTGTATACAAGTAGTGTACATGCACATAAAAAATAATTTTTTAAAGAGAGACAAATATCACTGGGCGGTAGTGGCACACACCTTTAATCCCAGCACTTAGGAGGCAGAGTCAGGCAGATCTCTCTGAGTTCAAGGCCAGTCTGGTCTACAAGAGCTAGTTCCAGGACAGGCTCCAAAGCTACAGAGAAACCCTGTCTAAAAAAATAAAAAATAAAAAAATTTAAAAAGTATTTTTTAAAAGAAATGTCAAACATCTTGATCCAATCATTGCTTGCTGTACTGCATGTAATAAAATATTTCAAGGTATCCCATAAACATACAATACAGTTAATACACACTGATTGAACACTTTAAAAATGCTTAACAGAAGATGCTAACGACTCTGATTTGATCATATCACACTGTATACATAAATGACTATGATTTGGACTCAAATATGTACAGAAAGAGACTGAAGAGATGGCTCGATGGTTAAGAGTACTGGCTACTCTTCCAGAGGACCCCACTTTGATTCCCAGCACCATATGGTGGTCACAATCTCCTGTAACTCTCATCCCAGAGGATCCAACACCATCTTTTGTTTTCCATGGGCACAAGGCACACACACGGCGCACAAACATACATGTAAGCAAAACACTCATAAAAAATAAACTCTACTCAGCAAGCATCTTCATAATTTAAGAATTCTGAGGCGCGACCTTAGGGAATAGCAAGCCTGCTGCAGAACGGACCATCCCAGGGCAGCCATTGCTTTACTGTAGGTCCCTCTCAGCCATCTCCAGAACCCGAATGACATCCTGGTCCTCCTGGCCCAGCCTCCAGCAAATTCCAACCTGCTTCCTGCCTCACCTGTCAGGGCTTCCAAGTGGACAGCAGCATGCTGTCGTTTGTGTCTGGCTTCTGTCACTGGAGGTCCACTGCTACCCCATGCTGCTGAGGGGCACTCCCTGTGGGGCTAGTCATATCCTGTCACCGGTGAGGGCCGTCGGAGTTGTTCTCCATTACTTGAGGAATGCTTCTGGAGTCACTGTATGAATGAATGATTTTGTGCTCTTGGGCAAACACCTAAGTGTGAAATTTCTGGGTCAGAAGACAACTTGACTTCTTTTTTAAAAGATTTTATTTTTTATTTAATGTGTAGAAGTTTATCTGCATGTATGTATGTCACATGTATGCCTGATGTCCAGGAAGGCCAAAAGGAAGAATTGGATTCCCTTGAACTGGAGTTACCAACGGACCTCTGGAAGAGCAGCCAGTGCTCTTAACCATTGAGCCATCTCTCTCCTAGCACTTCTAAAGAAATCACCAAGCTCTTTTATGCAACTCCTGCCCTGCAAACCGTTCCACTGTTGGAGCGCAGGCTTCCTCTGTCTTCCCCCACTTACCTGCATGGCCAGGGAATTCTTGCCTTTTACCTTGCTGTGGTCCTGTTAGGATGCAACCCCCAAAAGGCTCATGTTCAGTCTCAATCGAGAGTGATCAGAGTGCTAGCTTTATCAGTGGGCTCCTGGGAGGAAGGGGGCCTGTCTCAGTTACTTTTCTATTGCTGTTAGGAACACTATGGCCACAAGCAACGTGGGGGAGAAAGGACTCGTTTCAGCTTAGAGCTCACAGTTCATCTCTGAGCGAAGCCAGGGTAGGAACCCCGGGAAGGAACCCGGAGGGACGAACTGAAGCAGAGAGGTGCTGCTTACTGGCTTTCTCCCAATGGCTCATTCACCAAGGACTACCAGACCAGAGGTGGCACCAGCCCAGGGGTGGTACCACCCACGGTGAACTGGATCCTCCTACATCAATCATCAGTTAAAGAAATGATCCACAGGCTAATCTTACTGAGGTATTTTCTCAATTAAGATTCCTTCCTCTCAGATGATCCTAGCGTGTGTCAAATGGACAAAACAGATAAACAAAAAACAACTATCACAAGGTCTCGGAGGGATGTGTCTCTGGAAGGTCTATTTTGTCCCTGGTCCTTGCTTCTGTGTCTCTTGCTTCCTGCCTGTCATAAAGTAAACAGCCTCTGCCACACTCCCTGTCCTTACCTCTCTGCCAAAGCAATGGAACCATTTACCGCAGTCAAAACCTCAGAAACTGGGAGCCAAAATAGGCCCTTCCTTAGCTGTTTCCCCGAACAGCTAAGTGGGGGGGAGAACCCCTTTAAAACACACCTCTTCTGGACAGAACTAATTTCACTGCCCTTTCCCCATTCTGGATTCCAAAGTCCCAGTTAAAGGGCACCTCCATACTTGCCCACACTTGAACAAAGGAGTCGAGTCAGTATGTTAAATCAGCTGTAGCATTTAAATGCAGGGACATGGGCCAGCACTGCAGATGGTGACTCCTGTTCTGAGTCTTCATTATTGTATATGCATGTATTATTTTACACGTACATACGTATATGTATATCTAGCTTTTATATGTATGTATCACTCAGACAACTGTCCTAGAACAGAGCGCACAATGAGCAACGCTGCCACCTGCTGGTCGGAGCATGTGTGAGGCAGGAAGAACTGAGGGATAGTCCTACGAAGAAATGGAGAATGGGGGTTTTTGAGGGGAAACAACAATGCTAGGCCCCTCTGAGTAGGTGACCTTAAAAGCCAAAGTCCCAGCACAGTAGGGAGAGTGGGCTATATGGACACCTTGGGGAGATGTCTCTTTTCAGAGCTCAATCTGCTAAAAGACACCCAAAGCAAACGGTCCCACCAGCACAGACCACAGTCTCCAGAAAACCAGGGTGTGACAGCTACTAATCCCGGTAGATGAGACCAAGGCTTCACCCATGTCACATATAGCCTTCAAAAATAGCATATGGCTGGGCATGGTGGTGCATGCCTTCAATCCCAGCACACAGGAAGCAGAGACAGACAGATTTGTGAGTTCAAGGCTAGCCTAGTCTACAAATTGAGTCCCAGGCTGTTACACAGGGAAGCCCTGTCTCGAAAAACAAAACAAAAATGTCTGGAGAGAGCCATCCCTCAGCAGTATAAGACCACTGGCTGCTGTTCTCGAGGACCCAGATTCCATTTCTAGCACCCATCTAGTGGCTGGATATGATGCTCTCCTGCCTTCATCAAGCACTGCATACACGTGTGACACAGACATATGTGTGGGTAAAACCTTCATACAGAAGAAGAAGAGGAAGAGGAAGGAAAATCTTTTTAAAAGCATGTCCTGAAAGACCCAGCAGAACCCTAGTTGGGGGCTCAAGTGACTTTTCAGTGGGGAACGGTGGCACTGATGGAGGTGGCCTGGGGACCGGGAGACCCGTTTCTGTCTGGTTTAGTATCCTGGCCTCATCCTGACCTCTAGTGGCTACCTTGCTCTTTGCTTTGTTTTGTTTTTGTTTTTGTTTTTTTTCGTGACAGCGTTTCTGTGTAGCCCTGGCTGACCATGGCCTCACTCTGTAGACCAGGCTGGCCTTGAACTCAGAGAGATCCGCCTGCCTCTGCCTTCCAAGTGCTGAGATTAAAGGCCACCAGCGTCCAGCACTCTCTGCTTTTATGTGATTCTGCCTTTGGCTTTAGTTGTATAGTTTTATTCCGGTCTTGAGACAGAAACGTGTTACTTGAACAGAGAAGTCAATGCAGCCAGCTGTGAGCAGTCACTGGGGAACTGCACTTCCGTGCACAGCAGGCACATCTGGGTAGAAGAGACTCAGAAGTGGATCTCCAGCACTCTGCCCCAACCTCAGAGGACGCTCCACTGGTCTGTCCCACTGGCTGGAAGGCTGGTGGCTAGGAAGGTGTTGGGACTGTGTGACTGTAAAGCCAGCATGGGGGGGGGGGGGCACTCAAGTGCAGCAGGAAGAGAAAGCTGCAGAAGGGAGAAGAGTGGGAAGACAGGATGGTGCAGGAGGGAAAGTAGAGCAGGGCAGGAAGCAAAGTGAGTTGCAAGTGCCCAAGAAATAAGAAGCAAAGCAGGAACCGGAAGTGGGACAGGACACAAGGCACGAGGGAAAGCAAAGCAGGCCAGGAAGTGAGGCAGGAACAGGAAGCAAGGCAGGTCAGGAAGGAAGACAGGAAGTGAAAGAGGAACAGGAAGCAAGGTAGGCCAGGAGAACAGGAAGTGGAGCAAGAACAGGAACCAAAGCAGGTCAGGAAGAAAGACAGGAAGTGAAACAGGAACAGGAAGCAAGGTAGGCCAGGAAGTGAGACAGGAAGTAAGGCAAGAACCTGAAGTGAAGCAGAAACAGGAAGCAAGGAAGGCCAAGAAGTGAGGCAAGATTGGCAAGCAAAGCAGGACAGGAAGCTGTCCTCAGGCCTGTCACATGTAAAGTTGGTAAGACTAAGTGAGTGAACCAACTGTCAGTCAGAGGTTCCCGGGCCCAACAGGTTCCCTCACCCACCACACACATTCAGGGTCTCTCTCCTGACTGCTGCTGCCCAGTACTCACACAGCCTTCTCCTTGAGAGATATAGTCCACCAGGTATGTCCCCACCCACCCAGAACCGTTCCACATGCAGTCTTAGCTGCAGCACCATGTTCTCACACATTCCTTTCTTTACACAAATGTTTTTCATGAGATTTTTCCCTTAAGAGTCCAAACCTAGCATACAGCCGCCACTGAGATGTGTGGTTCCTGCCCTTCTCCTCTGGACCTCAGACCCCATGGGCCCAGACCTTACTTCCTTTGGCACTTTTCTCCTGCTCCCAACAGGGTAGGCTCACCAGGTTCACAGATGGGATATCCAGGAATTTATGGTGCGAGAGCTTTTTCCATGGAAAGAAGGGAGATGCCCTTTATGGAAGGGCAGTGTGTGTGTGTGTGTGTGTGTGTGTGTGTGTGTGTATGTGCGCGCACCTGCACACTGAAGCCAGTGAAGCCTTATTGAGAAGTGTGCGACACCTGTTCATGTAGAAAGGGATGGAAAACTCTGGTCTAAGAAATGAAGTGATGAGATGAGGTTGCTCCCTTTCTGCACCTTGACCAAGAGCGGTCATGCCCCTGCAGAGGACCTGGGGCCAAGATACGGAGCCCCAGGTAACAAGAAGCCCTATGGGGCTGTTTTATAAAGCATTAGAAAGACAAGGTGGTGTTAGGTCACTGTAGCCTAGCTTAACTCCAGCTGCTGGTACAGCACAGGCCCCCAACACACGTAGGGACCTATGCTTTACTGTGTCCATATCTGGGCCCTAGTCCCACGTGGAACTTCTCCAGGGACTGGACTGAGGGTGAGACTCCACAGGATGTCAGGTTCCCTCCTCTCCCATGTCCTCACACTCCCTCTAGTCAGGGTGAACACTGGGAAGACATAAAGAATGTCCGCTGACCTCAGATAGAGGAGACACCAAGAGACCCAAGGAAGGATTCCATCCAAGTCCCATTTGGTGAACCAATGAATTCACTGTGGTCACCTACAAGAGTCTTCGTCACTATTGGGCAGCCTGCTGCATTAAGACTGGGTAAAAGCTGTACCATGGGACAGTCCCTGGACACTGTATGGGCAGTTACACTACCACAGAGCCCCAAGGCCCAGTCAGCCTGTGCGTAGCCCTCCAAAGCAATGGGCCTGACCAGCAGAAGTCTCCTGCGATCACCTCAGCGGCTCTGCTCCAGATGACGGCTGCCATGTCCTGCGTGGGAGACACAGCTACACGGCAGTTGTGTTTAGACTTACTTTGGTCTGTGGTTGGTTCGTCTGAAGTGAGCAGCCACCTGTTTGGGTCTCCTCAGAAAGCAGCACACCATGGGGCCTTCTCTAATGGAGAGCTCCCCAAAAGTCCTTCTAGAATGATGAGGCAGAAATATCTCGTTTGCTTCTCTGACTTTTTAATGTAAACATAAAATTTTTGAAGAAATTGTTGGAAAAAGTAACGAGACAATCTGTAAATATATTTTTAAACAGGCTATGAAGTCAGCATAGAAATATATCCTGAGGGCTGACTCACTCACCCACACACCCCTGCTTCACTAAGAAAGCCAGAATCAGGCGCCCGCTTGGCCAGGAGGCCACCTGAGCACATCGTGAGGAGCACACTGCAGGCCAAGGACTTGGGCTAAACCTGAAGGAAACCTGCCACGAGGGCTGGGAACCTCGGTGGCACGTGGTGCCACCAAATCCAATGGCACTGGAGCAGAGAGGGCAGGAGCTCCACAGACACAGCTCCATCTTCAGAGCTTTCGGGGAACTTCCAGGCAGGAGTGTCTCCACTGCAGGCCAGCCTCCTGCAGTAGCTCTCGGCACTGAGGAGGCAAATGAGTGACACTCGCCACTGTAAGGGTGGTAGTTTCTAAAGAGCTCAGTACATCCCACGACTGCTGTCAGAACCAGCATGGCTACATCAGATCCAGACAAACGAGCCTGGGCAGAGTGAGCATCCACACACACAGTCGGCAGTCGGCGGAGTTCGCTGCGCTTGGCGCCCTTCACATCCTAAGTCAGCTGTCAGCACAAGATACGCAGTCACTGGGCCACCTGCTCACAAGTAGAAAGCAGCCCACATCTTCATCCCATCTCTCGCAGTTTCCTAGGAACTCTGGGCATCAGTGGGGGTGCAGCTGAGAACCTGGTCCTTCAGGTGCTGTCCAAGAATGGCTTCGCAACTGGGACTACTCCTGTGAGGTCAGTGAGCACCAAGTCCTGCTTCCACCATCGTCTTGCCTTGAGACTCCACCAGCACCAGTGAACGGGGAAAGGGTGACGTGAGCACAGCGCATGGCTGTGTCCCCTCCATAATGAAGCAGGCAGAAGTGAGCTAAAGGCAATCAAGACTTTTCCAACCCTTACACTTCCTAGGTCAGGGTCACCAGAAAGCACTGAGGGCTGCAAGGCCAGGTTTCAGTGACAGTCCTGTGCCTAGGGCCTGCCTGTTATCCTTCTCAGGCAGTGTCTAGCTTAGAAAAGGGGGGGTTCGATGTTAATATATTAAGGAATTTAATTTATAGCTATTTAAAATTACAGATACCTTACAAAACAGTTCTGTGATGATTCTGCAAGCAAGACATGAACAGAAATCAGGCCCGGTGCAGTCTCTTCATTATCTGTCAGCTGAGAGAGCACAGAGCACGCCCTAATTAAACTGCACACATATTTTTAACACTGACATATTTTTTTTAAGTTGGATTTTTCAACCATTCCTATTTTAAGGCTACTGAGAGAAGGCCACCATTGTGAAATCTCTGTGGAGCCCTTCAGAGACCAAGGCTATCTGGGCTGGCACGTGGCATCCACTCAGCTCGTGGCATTTTCGTGGCCTGAAACCTCTGTGGTGCTTTATTCTTCGCCTCCAATAAAAACCTCAGCACGCGCCACTAGCCCTGGGTCTGAGAGCCACAGGTGGACGGACAGGACACTGACTCTGCTGCAGGTGTGGTTGGAGTCTCTGAGGATAAAGAGCTCTTGGGGTGTGGTTGCTATGACAATGCTGTTGCTAGGATAATTCCAAGGATCACAAGCAAAGTGACTACACAAATGAGGATGAACATCACCTTCTGCAAGAAAAGAGACAGGAATCTACAGTGCAGAGAAAATAGCCTGCAGCCTAAAACAATTATCTATCATTGGGAAACACGCTCTAGGTGAGAGAGGAGGGAACCTTTCTAGACAGGGCCCAGCTGTCTGGTGTCGATTTATAAATGAATGAATGAGCATGCATGTGTGTTTTATCTGCAGGCATGACAGCAATGTGCAGCTAGCCCAGGCAGAGGATCACACCTGATTTCCAGGGTACCCACAGAAAGCAAGCACCTCCCTGACTGTGCTGAGAGCCACCGTCGGACCTTTGTGAACATATCCGACTGACTCATTGTGCTACAGGGGGAAAGTGCATGCTTCTACAAAGTCTGATGAAAATACTAAAAATACTCAGTTTTTTAGCATAGAAAAAACAATGTCATCTTTTTCAGTAGACTAAGAAGATGGTATCAGGAAAGATATATAACCCTCCTTTCCAACAGACATGGGGCTGCAAGTCCTTCTCATCCCAGGAAGGATGCTCTCTGTGCAACCTCATGGTCTGCACTGACCACAAGGGCACTGCTCCTCCCAATGGCAGCCAAACCCGACAGGTGCTCAAATCACGAGAAAAACATCATGGGGAAAAAGCCGTGAGGAACTGGAGTGTGGGAGAGCCTTTCTGCCACTGTGAAAAATTACTCTTAAGCACCACCCCTGAGTGCCCAGAGTTCACAAGGGTGACTCTGCAGTGGGGGATCCCCAGGATGCAGGGCAGGTAAGGCCCATGAGTGATAAAACTGTCCACAGTGACTATACGACACTTGTGGTAATTAAATATCAGGGTTTTCATTTTAGTAGGGGTCTGCTGCCAAGTAGGGACCTGAGAGGAGTTTGGTCTGGGCTGTTGTCCATAGCTTAAGCTCCATTCTCAGTTCCATGGTGAACAGAGCAGTGAAGGGCATTTTACAGTCATTTTCATTGTTGCTGCTGTTCTAAAAGTTACACCAAAACTACACCGCAGCATCTGCATTGGTTTTCACTGGGGACAGGCTCTGGGGGCAGTGGCCTCCCAGCCTGTGTCTGCTCAGCAAACAGAGGCCACTAAGACCTGAACCGAGCACTCAGCGAACAAGCCCCGTGACTTTTAAGTATATTAACACTAGGCAAACACACCACTGGCTGATTGAAAAGGTTAATAAGTAAATTAGTTGATTAGTCACTTACTGCCACCCTGAGGGAGAGGCAAGCACCCAGCGCCATCTACGCAATCATTTGCCAACCGACAAGCCAATGATTAGAGCCAGGACAGCAATGACAGCCACCACCACAGCAGCAATTATCCACTTTTTCTGTCAAAGAAAAGCAGGCTGATTATACCACAATGATTGTGCACTGCCAGTCAGGGGCATCCTTCGCTGGGAGTAAGACAATTGCCAGCACTCATTTTGAACTCTAACTTACAGGCCCTCTCCTGACGCCTACAGCAGTCAGTCTTCCCAGGGTGGCCTGATCCATGAGCTCAGGCCTCCAGAGTCAGGCAGTCCTCTGTAACCTGGTAACACTAGCTTTCTCCTGAGCACATGACAGGCTCATACTGGATTCCACTGGACTGAAACATGGAACACTTTCCCAGGAGTCCCGAAAGTCAGAGTTCTGACAGGGGAACCCAGCCCGCTTCTGCCTCCCACCTGTAGTAGGCACTGATGCCCTCTGCGGGCCCTCGGCTGTCCTGGAAGAGCTCGCATGCCCATGTGGTGCGCTGACGTGTTGCCAAGCAGACATCATCTTCGGCACCTCTGCAGGCAGCAACACGGAACCTCATGGAACCCCCTCAAGCTAGCAGAGTACATCCAGACTCTGCACCAGTTACATTCCCTTGGGACAGTATGGGTACAAGACAGAAGCCTAAGCAAAGGGACATCTGCCTCCCAGGGCTCCTACGCAAGACATCAGGTCCACCCATAGGTTCAGACAGCCAGTCACCTTATGGAGTGAACAGCTGTCACATACAATGTGTCACCAATTTAAGTGAAACCCAAATCCCACCACCTTGTCATCCCCCGCCCAGATGATGGCAAAAGGGAACAGAATTCAAAAGAGGCAAGTCAGTCCTGACTTGAGGTGCTAAAGGGTTTAAATTACTTACAACACTAAATAGTTATATATATATATATATATATATATATATATATATATATATATAAATCAACTTAGGAATTTTTAGCGAAAAGAATTATTTTGATTTTTAAAATAAAACATGTATTTAAGGCATTTTACTTCTTCCATGGCTAGAGACCAAGAGAAGAGAAAGCAAAGGAGGGCTCGGTCCTCAGAGCACAACTCACCCGCCTGGCTTTGCTCTGATATTTGATGGCTTTCTTGGTTTCTTCCTTGGCGTGTTCGACGTAGTCGGCAGCATTCATCACATTTCTCTCGATGTTGTTGACCATTTCACCCTGCAAAAAAGTGTCAAGCTCAGCAAACGTCAAGTCGCTCACTCTCTCATGTCTCCCGAGACAGCTCCCATGTAAGCCCAGCACGAGAGGGATGGAGACAGGATCCCTCACAGTTACAAAGTGGTGCAGACACACCAGCAAACGCAACCCAATTCCTGTTTCAGGAGCAGCTGAAAGGGGCGGTGGCAGCAAGGACAGGTGAATGATGACCTGACATGTCTTCACAGATGACAGGTGAAGACCATCCACAGATGAGCAATGACCTGACATGTCTTCACAGACGCACAGTGAAGGGAGGGCTGCAAGCTCAGGTTAGTCTCATGTTTTACCCTCAGTAAAACATTCCACACACAAAGGATGATGTCTTTTCTAACAGGCAGAAACCCACCACTGCTTATCTTTACAATATCAGCAAACTAAGTACAGCCTCCGGGTGACAATGAACTGATGATCAAAGATGACAATGGGAGGAGAGTCTACAGCACGTTGTGGGGAGGTGCATTACCTGGGTCCTGTCCGGGAGGAGACAGAGTCTGCAGCAGCCAATAGCAAAGCATTGAAGAAGGATGGACAGGTGACTATCATTCACAAGCAAATGCACTAGCAAGTCCTGATTCTGTGTTTCTGTGTTACCAACCTAACACAACGACAGACGTCTAAAAGGTAACAGGAAGTGAGGCCACCTATGGTGGCTTGTCCTAATGAAGCTTCCCACCACACATTAGGTATGGAGTGATTATAACTAAAGCCTGAGCCGTACAAAGCTTTGGGATTTCAAAATCGATCTACCATCACACAACTACTTCCCTCTGAGCCCGAAAGTCACCAGATGCCCCACTCCGCAGTTCTTAGACTAAGTGGCAACTGGTCCATCCCAGGTCAAAGAAAACCACACGTGTCCATTCCTGACCATCAATGCTAATCCCTGCCCACAGATACCCACCCCAACCCACAGTGCCTACCCTTGCCTCTCCATAACTGTTGGCATCCTCCACAGGTATCTGGTACGTGAGCTTTTTCACAGGTTTTTACAATAAAGTTTATCAAAATAAACACCATTCAAGGCATGTGGGGATGACCCTAAACCCTTGACATATCTAGGCATCAGAGAACATCACTAGCTATCAGCCAAGGAACCTGACAGCTACCTCAGAAAGGCGGTGAGGAACAAAAGCTTGTCTCGCTGGAGGCCAGATGCACCCTAGCCTGCCCCAGATGATCCTGAGGGATCTGAAAACCCTGGAACACTGGTTCAGTCTCTGTAGGTTCCCAGTGCAACTGAGTCAGTATGGACACATCACCCAAGCACACACAACTTGATGTTATACTTGCACACACTCTGGTCATCCCTGCCTGAGCTGCAGAGCAGGCAAGAACACCATAGAGTGAGGTGGGCTCTGGTCAGTCTCAGTGATTTTACCCTCAAGGTTAGTCTTTAAGCACTATCCTGATCCTTGTTTTGGTTTTTCGAGACAGGTTTCTCTGTAGCTTTGGAGCCTGTCCTGGAACTCACTATGTAGACCAGGCTGGCCTCGAAATCAAAGACATGCGCCTGCCTCTGCCTCTCGAGTGCTGGGATTAAAGGTGTGTGTCACCAGAGCCTGGTGCTCAGTCATCCTTGTAGTCAACAGCCCCAAGAGGGGAAAACCAACGTCCCCACAGTCCTGCCAATTTCAGGGTGGTTGGCTTGGCCACCTCCTTCCTCTGTGAGCACTGTTATATGTAACTGAGGTCACATGATGTGTGTTCACATTTATTTACATGTATTCATATCCATGGCTGTAGTAAGGTTTCTGTATATCCTTTAATTTTAACCTAAAACTCACCACAGACATTTGAAGGTCTCATTATTCTCCAGCACCTGGTGCTGCCTGTGGCTCTCTACCTAAGCAGCTGGCCAGCGAGCATGGCTCCTGAAATGACTAGTGGCCTACGGAGGAAGTGTACACTCAGGTTTCAGTTCAGCATTCACCACACACAACTCCTGACTTGAGACTGGATACCTAGCCCTGGCTTCCCTGGCCAGAGCATGGGGAAGATGCCTCATTACCTGGGTCTCCACAAACATGGCCATATCCATGAACATCTCGTGCAGCTCTCGGATGCTAGTCTCCAGCTTCATGATGTCTTTATGACGTGACTCGATCTCGTTGAGAGCTTGCCTAGTAATTTGTGAATCCGATATAATCTTCGGAAGGCAAAAGGAAAAGTATTACTAACTCCAGACTGGCTGATAAGTTAAAGGCAAAAGTGCCCGTCTACATTAAGTGTGTTGATGTACGGCTGTGGCACTCACATCCGAGATGAAGATGGACGGCTTCCCGCTCTCCAGCATCTCCTCCAGCTCGTCGTCTGTGGTGGTCCTCCCAGCTGAGGGGCAATGGGAACTGCACTGAGGACGCAGCGTGGGATGCAGCCAGGGATAGTCAACTAAGGGATCACTAAGCTCTGACTGAGCCATTAGCCTCGTCCACAGAGTTTCCCTGCCCTTTCTAAGATCCCTTCCTGGGCAGGCTAATGTGGCGGAAATGTGACTGCGATGTGTCACAAACCCGCCCTGGTATTACAGAGGAGCAGCCGTGCCTCTCCTACAGGTTCACCACGGGCTTCGGGCCAGAAGCAGCTAGCCTGAAGGTGGCATGTGACAACGGGATGAACAAACACATGGGAGGTCATCTCCTAGCCAGGCAGGAGGGGCTGCAGTACACAGAAGCGCCTCAAGCTTTGCAGATGTGACTGACGTACAAGCGCCAGCAGCTACGAGCAACTCAGCACAGGCTTCCCACTCCCAACTCTGAACACATCTAGCTGACACTAGGCCTAGGCATTAGAAAAGGGTTTCCGGTTTATGGTGAAGCTGAAGGTGTGAAGAATCCTTGAAGAGTGTCTGCCACACTCTCCCTACTCACTGATCTCTAGCTGGCGCTGGATGCGGCCTTTGCTTCGCTCCCGAAAGAGGATCTGCGCTTCGTTGTATTCTGTCATGACGTCCACAAATTTCCGTGACAGCACCGAGTGCTAGAACATGGAAAACACGGTGTTAGGGTATGAGAGCCATTCCTTCCTTTGCAAGAGGTAAAACCTATGACTGGAAAGCTCAGACCGTTACTCTCTTTCAGTAGAAAGTAAGAGCAAAAGCAGCAATGGAAGCTGTATGACCTGAGGTCACCAGGCCATAGTAACACACACCTATAATCCCAGCACTCAGGAGGGAGAGGCAGGCAGATCTCTGCGTTTAAGGTCAGCCTGGTCTACACAGTGAGCTCCAGGCCAACTAGGACTACATAGTGAGACTATGTCTCAAAAAAAAAAAAAAAAAAAACAAAATGCCACCAACAACACCAACAAATAATCTGGGGCCTACAGCAGTCAGCTGACCTCTGGAGGTGAGCATTATGGGAAGCTGAATCCAGCTGGCAGGCACATGGACTGCCTTGAGCTGGCAGGCTTGTTCACACAACACTGAACTTCCCAGGTCTCAACGATAAACCCCAAACAGTTAAGACCAAACCACTAACATCCAGATGATTCAGCTGGTCCCCTGCTCTGCAGCATAGACCATGTGGGTTTCTGAGGTGTCACTTCACAGTGAAGAGATGCAACCATGTGCAGACAGTGAGGGAGGGCAGACGTGACAAAAAGATGCAACAGCTGGGCTCAGATGTGGCTCAGTGACAGAGCTCTTGCTGAGCACATGCAGGGCACCAGATTCAAATCCCAGCACAATAAACAAATGGAATTGCTTTGGATTTGGACAAAGGGAGATGCTGTTCTTCCACATCGCCTCAGTCTAACTGAGGCTGGAAGGCTGACCTGAGTCCTTCGTATCCGCAGGTCCACTGACGTTCGGTTCCCACTCTCGTCCTGATCACAACTCTGCTCGATAGCTAGAAGGAAGCAGGGCAGAGTCACCCAGGTATGACAGCAGTCTCAGGATGGCCTCAATTTTCCCCACAAAACTAAAGAACAGGTGATATCTTAAAATAATCCTCTAAAGCAGTGGTTCTCAACCTTCCTAATGCTGAGACCCTTTAATACAGTTCCTCATGTTGTACTGACTCCCAACCATAACATCATTTTTGTATTGCTTCATAACTACAATTTTGCTACTGTTGTGAGTTGTAATGTAAATACCTGATATGCAGGCTATCTGTGACCCCTATGAAAGGGTTATCTGACCCCCAAAGAGGTCAAGACCCACAGGTTGAGAACCACTGTTCTAGTTACCAAAAGAAATGTTTATAACACTGCACATATATGTATTCAATGACAGACATGTAGACAGGCATGCACAAACTTGTGTCTACACACATTAACACCCATGTAAACACATATATACAAATACCAACATACAAGTATGCACATACTTGCATACATAAATGTATGCATACATACCAAAATCATAAATACATGTATATAGAAAAATGCATAAAAAACCAAAGACATACACAAATATGCACACAGGTGTGTGATTGTGCATGGGCCTTGTGTGTTTGTATTTATACATTTGTATGTTTGTGTTCGTATGTATGCGTTTGTATATCCATGTTTGTCTCTGCTGCTCTGGCTGTTTGCATGTATGTGCATCTGTGTTTGTAAGTATTTGGTGTGTGTATTTGGGGCGCGCCAGGTATCTTTAAACACCCAGTCACTGTAATGAGTCTGAATTAGATACTGAGTGGTTGTATTCTTGGGAACAACACTGTTTTTAAGATGCACACTCTCAGGGTCCGCCTTGAGATCAGTGGGGAGTACACTAGGACCTGGGCAACATGTCTGCCACCATGAAGTTGCTGTCCCTGAGAAGAGGGTGTGACATGCAGAGATGAGATTTGCTCCTCTTGATGTGTCTCTGTGAGTTAAACACGTCCTCCTCACAGATCAAGGAAGATCAAGGAAGGCAAGTTCTATTTAAGTACTGTGCAGAAAGCCACAACCCTCACCCAAGCCAGGTGTCATGCTTAACACAGAGCCCCAGGTCTCAGCTGGGCTCCTGGCAGCTGGGAAGCTTATTTCAGCCAAGAGACCCATTTGAGAGCTTTGGGACTCAATATAAATGCTATTCCCCCTTTCTCTGTCACCACCAGAGCCACAATAAGATACAGCATGAAAACCAGAGACCTGGATACACATATCCAATCTACTTAGATGTAATCTTAACTTTCATGTTAGTAAATGCAAGGTACCAACATCCACACCCCACCAGCACCCAAGAAGGCAAACTTACACTTCAGCTTGCCTCGGATCCAGTTAGCGGTTTTCTTGATCTCTTTGTTCAGATCTTCAAGATCTTCTTTTATTTCTTTAAAAAGTTCAAATAAAGCATCTGAGCTGGAACACTCAACTCCTGCACATCCACTCATGCAGGCCAAGCACAGACGCATCCAGCCTTCTTCTCAAGTGTGCTACCCCCAGCTACCACTGCCATGCCCAGACCAGCTCCTGGCATACCCTGAACTGTGCCATCAGATGCAGTTGGTGGGAGCCACAATTGCAGGCTCACCAGGACAAGGGGTGCACACAGCACAGCCTGGAAGAGATCTGCCCAGGCACCAGAGGTCTCTCCTGCTATCACCATCTTCCCAGTCCTTGTTGCTCCATCAGACACCCCACACACGCCACTCTCCAGCCGACCTGGCTCTAGACCTGGAGAGCCAACCCTGGTACCCCAGCTAGTCTCAGGGTGAAAGATCACCTGCTGCAGCGACCTGACAATGGCAGTCCCACAGCAATGTCTGAACCCCTAAAGCATCAAAGGAGGCTCTGGGGGCCCTCCCAGCATCTTTCTTGCAATCTGAGGTGAAGTCAGAAAAACACCCAAGGAGTTGAAGCACACTGAGGCCTGGCAGATGTGCGGGAGACCCTGCAAATCCCCAGTGTGACCAGAAACCAGAGACATTCTGAGGCTCCCCAGAAGGAAGACAGGCAGATTGGCTCCTTTGGGGCAGCAGAGTGACCAAAGGTCAGTGAACTATTCTAAAAGCAAGTGTGTAGAAGCGACCAGACACTGCGGAAGGCTCCACAGGTCACACCTCATTTTCTGGCTTTTTCTATAAGTGGCAGCCAACACTGAAAGTTTCAAAACAAAGGCATTCAACGTTTCTAAGAGCTAGGATTTAGAAAAATATTCCGACACCCTAAGGCACAGGAAAGTGGAAATGCGTCCGAGCACAGACCCCGCTCTGTGAGCCCATGACACACAGTGACCTCCAGACTTACAGTCCCCTCTCAGTTTTCATTACTAACCCAGCTCTGGCAAGCAACCACTGCCTACCAAATCAGCCTGTTGTTAATGTCCCCAAACACAAGAACCATCATCCCTCAACTGTGCACTCAGTGCAGACAACAAGCCAGTGTTCCTGCTGGAGTCCCACCGGGCACACTCACATATCCTTTGGTCCTCGCCCGGCTGAACACTGACATTATTTCAGGAGTTTCCAAACCCCATAAAGGTGACCTAGAATGCCAGGGGGTCTGCGCGTGCTCATATGCATGGGCATGCTGCTCCATCTAAGGGGAAGCTGGAGGACAGACAGGTGATGGACTCACTTCCTTCTGGGTTTGGGGCAGAAAGGATGATGCTGTGGTTCTTCTTTACGTCTTCCACGTGTTGAGCAATCCTGGCTATGCTGCTTCGAATCTCCTCCACCTAGGAGAGAGACACTACGGTAAGGTCAGAGTTCCACTGTTGTCCATCAGAGGGATGCTGGAGAGGAAGTGCCATTTCTGTTGTCACTGTGATTATTACGTGTGTGTGTGTGTGTGTGTGTGTGTGTGTGTGTGTGCGATTATTACTTTAAAGGGGGGGGGGGCTCAGTAGGTGAAGGTGCTCACCACCAAACCTGACAGCCTGAGTTTGATCCCCGAGACCCATGGGGAAAAGAGAGAGCCAACTCCCAAAAGTTATCCTGCCTGTTATAGCACACACATGAGTGGGTGTACATATACATATATACATACATACATACATACACACACACACACACACACACACACACACACACACAATTAAAATGTAGTAAGAACAGCAGTCTACCAATTCCTACTATTAGGACTAAAGCAACATTTGCCAGCAAAACTATATGCTGTAAAATCCCTACACTTGAGCCCACACACCACCACCCACAGTGCTAAGTAGAGGCATATGACTCCAGATAGCAGAGCAGTCAACAGCGAGCACCCCACGCCCATGGATGGGAAAAGGCAAGGGTGCATCCTTCCATGAGGAAGCTTCGCCATGCAATGGCCTGCCCTTCCATCATCCTCCTGAATGCGTGTGTGGTGTAAACAACTCACTGCAAGATCCTTTGGATGGACTTACATCTTCAAAAGTCTGTGGTCACTCAGCAATGGGGCCCTGAAGATATCCTGGTCCCTATAATTGTCATATTATATAGCCAAGGAGCCTATATAGATTCAACCAGGACTCTGGGATGAGGAGGCTGGTGGGGATATCCAGGTCGGACCCAGATAGAACCTGGCTACAGAGGAAGCCACATGACACCGAGGCAGGAGGGGCACTGCCAGTCCCTCCTCCTTCCTTCACTTAGCCATCATATGCTGTGATCCATGGCCACACCCTGACATCGCCTTCCATGGCAAAGGACTTCACAGGTCTAAGACTTGAGCTGGGAAGCCATCCTGGGTGTGATGGTTTGAATAAAAATGGTCCCCATGCAGCGGCATTGTTTGAAAGGATTAAGACTTGTGGCCTAGTTGGAGGAAGTGTGTCTGTTACTAGGGTAAGCTTTGAGGTTTCAGAAGCTCAAGCCTGGTAGGTAGCTCATTCTCTCTTCCTGTTCTCCACAATCTACTCCCAGCTACCTCTCCAGCACCACGAGTGCCTCATGCCGCCATGCTTCCCGCCATGATGACAATGGACTAAACCCCTAATCCTGTAAACCAGCTGTTAGTTTTCAGGCATCTGTACTGGCCTGCCCTTGGGGTTGTGAGAGGTTGTGTCTTCAGTTGTAGCCACTAAGAACACCTCCTGTGCACATTCGCTATGTTCCCTTTTTAAAAGGCCCTGTCCACCTCTCTTCTCTGTGTCTCTGTCCATCTCTCTCTCTCCTCTTTTTTCTTCTCTTCTGCTGCTCCTGTTCCCAGAGGCTGGTCTCTCTGCTCCCCTTCCCTCTTTTTATGTTCCCTTTCCCCTAATAAAAACCCCTCCCCCAAGTTTTGTTGCATGACATCTTGCTCTTATGCAACACTTTTTTCTATTACAACACCAGCGGGGCGGTGGTGGCACACACCTTTAATCCCAGCTGTGAGAAACCATCTGGAAAAAATTATAACACCAGCCCCAGTTAAATGTAAGGGTTGCTGTGGTCGTGGCGTCTCTTCACAGCTCCTAACCAAGCTCCTAGGTGATCTAGCTGTGCCTGCACAGCGCAGACTGAGGAAATAATGTCAGGAAGGGAAGATGTGATGATGAGAGCCGAGCACTGTGCTCTCAGAAGGGAGGGGCTGCAAACCAAGAAAGCAGTCTCCAGGGCCAGAGTGCAGTCCTCATTCCTCTGCAGCATGATCATGGCTTGATCTGAGTTTCTAATGCTCCCTAAAGACAGATAGCTCCGGAGCTACGAGATAGGATGTGCTGCTTACGGTCCCCAGTCTTCTGGTCACTTGTCACAGCAAAATAAGAAACACACATTTACATGCTTTTATGAAAAAGTACTTCCCTTTGGGGCTGGAGAGATGTCTCAGTGGTTAACAGCACTGGTTGCTGCTCCAGAGGACCTGGGTTCAATTCCCAGCACCCACATGGCAGCTCATAACCATTTGTAACTATAATTCTAGGGGACCCAGCACCTCTTCTGACCTCCATGGGCACTGCATGCATGTTATGCACAGACATATATGCAAACAAACCACCGATAAACATGCATTTTTAAAAATTTAATAAAAACAGATTATTTTAATGTTTTGGTTATCTTGCTATAGAGGCTGAAATCAAGGAATAGCGCTGGTTCCAGTTTAGAGATGACATTTCAATTTGCATTTGAAAGTGCCACTTTCAAGGTAACACTGATGGCCCATATGTCAGAAAGTAAAGGGGACAGCCCAGGTAAGAGAGTCCTTGCCTTCCCCTGACTTCACAGCAGCTGATGCCAGACTGGCTCTACCAGAAAAAGGCAGCCGTGGGCCCCAGTGCCCGTGGAGGAAGCTCCCCAGGAGGAGGGTACATGGTGGTAGAGGTGCTGGTCCAGTCTGAGACTGCAAGCTGCCCCCCACAGGGCCTCTTCCACCCATTATAACCATCTTCTCTGGAAAGTTCTCCACTTGTCGCCTTGCTTTACTAGTCTTTAACCACACCCTCCCGGGTGAGGAACAAATTCTGTCTTCTGTATCATTCTGTGTGATGTGTACTTCCCTTAAGGCTTCTTCTACCAGAGGCCTTATGATAACAAGCCTGATTGTTTCTCTGTCTAAGGTGTCACTTCATTCACAGAAACAACTATAGAATAAAGTCTGTAACAAATGGGAGAAGCCAGATCAATACACTCACAGTAACTGCTGGGGAATATTACTGTAAGATGTGTTACATTGTTTATGCTGTGGAACATTTGTTTTAAACGTACAAAGATGTGTTGCATTTGTTTAGTTCTATGAAGCTGTGTTGTTTTGCCTGTCTAAAACATCTGATTGGTATAATAAGGAGATGAATGGTCAATAGCTTGCAGGAAAGGATGGGGGAGCTGGCAGGCAGAGAGAATAAATGGGAGGAGAAACTGGGAAGAAAGGATCAAGGAGAATGAGCAAGAACAAGGAGAGGAGGATGCTAGGAGCTAGCCATGGAGTAAGAGTGAAAGTAAGATATACAGAAGGAAGAAAAGGAAAAAAGCTAGCCAGGCAGTGGTGGTACAAGCCTTTAATCTCAGAAGCAAGCACATCTCTGTGAATTCAAGGCCAGCCTGTGCTGTGGGATAATGTCCCTGTACCCTGTAAAGATTGCTACTAGTAGCCAGGCAGTGGTGGCACACGCAAAGCTTTAATCCCAGCACTCAGGAGGCAGAGGCAGGTGGATCTTTGTGAGTTCGAGGCCAGCCTGGTCTACAAGAGCTAGTTCCAATGGGCTGGAGAAATGGCTCAGTGGTTAAGAGCACTACCTGCTCTTCCAAAAGTCCTGAGTTCAATTTCCAGCAACCACATGGTGGCTCACAACCATCTGTAGTGAGATCTGGTGCCCTCTTTTGGACTGTAGGCATACATGCAGACAGAATACTGAGAATACTGTATACATAATAAATAAATTTAAAAAAAAAAGAGCTAGTTCCAAGACAGGCTCCAAAGCTACAGAGAAACCCTGTCTCAGAAAAAAGAGAAAAAAATAAAAGATTGCTACTAATATTGGTTTAATAAAAAATACTGACTGGCCAGTAGCCAGGCAGGAAATATAGGCGGGGCAACCAGACTAGAATTCTAGGAAAAGGAAAGGCTCAGTCTGCAGTCACCACACAGACACAGAAAAAGCAAGATGAAAATCCTACACTGAGAAAAGGTACTAAGCCACGAGGCTAAATACAGACAAGAATTATGGGTTAATTTAAGCTATAAGAGCTAGTTAATAATAAACCTGAACTAGTAGGCCAAACAGTTTGTAATTAATATAAGCCTCTGTGTGTTCTGTTGGGACTGAATAGCTGCAGAACTAGGCAGGACAGAAACTTCCATATACAAGCCTGGTCTACAGAGGGAGTTCCAGGACAGCCAAGACTGTTACACAGAGAAACCCTGTCTCAGAGGGAAAAAAAAAAAAAAAGAAGAAAAGTAGATGGGATAATTTAAGTTAAGAAAAGCTGGCTAGAAACAAGCCAAGCTAAGACTGGGCATTCATAAAAAAACAGTAAGACTCTATGTGATTCATTTGGGAGCTGAGTGGTGGGCCCCAAAAAGAACAAAGAATAAAAAAAAATGGTCCCAGAGTACAAGTACCCTGCTCCACTTGCGGTCAACTACAACAACAGAAGTCACCCCAGACATTGAGTTCAAAAAGCCAGAATTCTTGCTTCCAAGGAACCAAAGAGCCTGAGTTCCTAAGAAGTCACAAGTCTTGTGGTGAGACCCTTTAAAAAGCCACTCCAGAGATGTGGTTGGCTTCCCAAAGGAGGAAGTACTGCTTGGGACATTGCAGCTCCAAGTCACAGAAAGAGAGCAACAGAAAGAGAGCCCTGATCCACCCACCCAGGTACACTGGTCCTATGTCCCACAGTGCCTCCAACCCTTGTGTCTATCCAGCCTTCCCTTCCAGGTTGTCTGCATGCATAGTCACTTGAATCTGTCTTGATATTGGCTGTCAATGATGCTGAAAGTCCCAAAGAACTTACACATTTCAAACAACTTTAGCCAGGCAGTGGTGGTGCACACCTTTAATCCCAGCACTCGGGAGGCAGAGGGAAGTGCATCTCTGTGAGTTCCAGGCCAGCCTGATCTACAAAGTGAGTTCCAAGGCAGGTCCCAAAGCTACAGAGAAACTTTATCTCAAAAAAAAAAAATTCAAATTACTATAAAAAACAGCCATGTTCAGGAGGCTGAGGCAGGAGGACAGCAGGGTCAAATGTTAAATAACCTGGGCCACACAGGGAGACATTACTCAAAACTTCAAAAGTCACATAGGTCATGATTAGGACATACTGAGGACCATGTGGCTAGCTGACCTCTCTGTGGGGGTGGCATGGAATGCAGATGGCACCAGTGGCACAACCTCTTGGTACCAGCCAGGTATAAGGCCTGCCGTTAGCCACACGCAGTTCCAGGGTACATGGGCGTCCTGTTTTGCATATGACAACAAAAACTACTATAGTAAGGTAAAGTCTGAGGCTGCACTTCATTAAATGCTTACCTGATGGAAGAAATCATCCATGAAATGGTCCTTTTCAACAACGACGACAGTAGTGTCTCCATCGTCGTTTTTCCTACACTGGAATAGAAAACATTTTCAAAGTGTCAGAGGCTGAACAGCAACTCAGGACCCAAAGCACCTCAGCTGTGCACTGGGTGCCAAGAGCAGCAGAGCAGCCGCACGCCACAGCCTGCAGCCATCTAATTCTGCAGCTCCTTCATTGTGACAGGTGACACCAATGGGGGAAGAAAACAAAGGCCAGATATCTGTGCAGGCACGTTCACGTTCATCTGAACCTCAATCAGGGCCACTCACAACAGGTTCGTCCCCAAGAGCCAACATACTGTACACACACATCACACACATACACAGAGTCATCCGGGTGATTGATTCTGGGCTCTGAGCTCGCTAACCAAGTACTCAACACTGGACCACATCACCATCCCTGTAATATGTTCATGGTCTGTAAAGATGAAAAATGCTACTGGGGGTGGAAGCTGGAGAGATGGCTCAGTGGTTAAGAGCACTGGCTGATCTTCCAGAGGACCTGGGTTCGATTCCCAGCAACCACATGGTGACTCACAACTGTCTATAACTGTTGTCCCAATGGATCTGATGTATTCTTCTGGTGTGCAGTCAACATGCAAACAAAAAACCCATATACATAAAATACATAGACAAATAAATCTTTTTTTAAGCCAGGTGATGATGGCACACACCTTTAATCATCCTAGAACTCAGGAGGCAGAGGAAGGCAGGCTAGCCTGATCTACAGAGCAAGTTCCAGGACAGCCAGGGCTACACAGAAAAACCCTGTCTCCAAAAACAAAAAACAAAACAAAAAAACACCATTTAAAAATGGCTTTGGTTGTGCACTCCTATAATCCCAGCACTTGAGAGGTGGAAGCAGAATGATCAGAAGTTCGGGGCCAACTTCCAGATCAGAAGGTCCAGGTCGACCTCTACTATATACTGAGTTCAAGGCCAGCCTGGAAAATGGGAGACCTTATCTGAAAACAAACCAAACTGCTGACAGCACTAGCTGACTTTTGTAGAGTGCACAGTAACTTCCGAGGTATGTCAGCTGACATCCTTACTTTCTAAGAGGAGAATGACCACTATATACTGTGTTTAATAACAAACACTCTGACAAGGAAAGAGGAGTTGGGGAAGACGAGGGTCAAATAACACTGGAGAAGATGACAGTGACATTACAGACACAGTTAGCAACAGCCTAACACAGGATCAAAGATACAGAACCAGGCACTTCCTATGCCGGCTGGACACATGGCCTTGGATCCTGAGAATGCTGGATGATGACGTACTATAGCCCAGCTGCTGCTGCCTTTGAGGCCTGGGGGCTTGTGTCTGCACAGGATGCTAGAGAGATGCTGGGACTGCCTGCGCAGTAACCCACCTGGAAGCCTCCCTTCTAAACAGTCAAAGCCTCTAGCAGCACAGAAAACTCTAAATTAGCTGGAAGCAGCTTTTGTCAACAGCTCTAAATGTCCCCTCCCCACCCCATCCCTAGAAGCTGGTCTCTAAATCCCCCAGCTGAGCCCAGCCAGCCAGCACAGGGGAGGGACTTGCCGAGCTCTCTCCCCCAGAGCAGCCCTGTGAGTCAGCACAGGCCTGTGAGTCCAGCCTCCCAGCCTCCCTCCCTGCAGTCAAGGCTGCCAAGGCACCCTAGGAACCTACCTTCACTGCCTTTACCCCGCAGGACTGACACACAGCAGTACCCCCCCTTACCACCCAGGTAAACTTGCAAACAAAATCCTACTACAATTCTCATCTAAGAAAAATCTGTGAATTTAAGAAATGTGTTAAAGGGCTAGATGCTCTTCCAGAGGTCCAGAGTTCAATTCCCAGCAATCACATGGTGGCTCACAACCATCTGTAATGAGATCTGGCGCCCTCCACTGGCGTGTGGGCATACATGGAGGCAGAATGTAGTATACATAATAAATATTTTTTTTAAAAAAAAAAGAAAGAAATGTGTTAAAGCCAAACAGTGTGGTGCACGCCTTTAATCCCAGCACTCCGGAGGCAGAGGCAAGAATCTCTGAGTTCTAGGCCAACCTGGTCTACACGGTGAGTTCCAGGCTGGTCAGGGTTACATAGAGAAATGCTATCCACACCCCCTCCAAAAAAAATGAAAGAAAAGAGAAATGTTATGAAAGCACAAGAATTCTGCCTCTCTCCGTACCACCCGTGACTCCCTAAGGCCTGATCAGCTCTTCCCACACCGTATGCACCCTCTCTACTGCTGTCCGCGTGGATAAGATGGCTGCTTAGTTAAGGCTAGGAGTGTGGCTCTAAGATAGAGACAGGAGTATGAGAGGAACCTTTGTCACCAGGGAGATGAAACCACATAGCCAGGACCAGCTTAATAAAAAAGGGGGCATCACCTAAGAGGATGCCTTACATATCCATGAAACCTAGCACAGCTCCCTTTGGCTTCTCAGGGCCACACACCTGCTCCTTCTGTGTGATTTCTCCCAGAGCCCAAGGCACACTGTCGGTCAACACACTGTTCTCTCAGATGTCTGGAAAGAAGGACAGTGCTGAAGTATGATGTCCCAACAGCCCTAAGCAAGGGAACCACATTTGGGACAGGGGCGCTGACATGCCCAGTTAGGATGGCTCACTCTAGAGGAGGGTGGGCTGCAATCGCTGAGATAATCACAGAGCAAGGAAAACAAGAGCAAAGCACAGGTTGGCACAGGGGATCTGCATGCTTGGGAATGGAGTGTCGAAGACCAGTGTCTTAGAATCTACAAGATGCAAAGAAAAATGTCAGCCATGGCTTTTGGAGGTGCTGACACCCTGATTTTACACCTGAAGCCTCAAATGCCTTTGAGAACTGGGGCAGGAGGATCTCAAATTTGATGCCAGGAAGTCTGGCAATAATGCCACATGCCTTTAATCCCAGCACTTGGGGGGCAGAGGAAGGTAGATTTTTGTGAGTTCAAGGCCAGTCTGGTCTACATAGCAAGTTCTAAGACAAACAGGGCTACACAGAGGTCCTGTCTCAAATAAAAAACAACTTGAAGCCACCCTGTACAACCAACTCAGTGAGAACCTGCTTGAAAAAGAAAAAGAAAAACAAAAAACTGGAGTTGGTGGGACATGCCTATAATTCCAGCACTCAGGAAGCAGCGGTAGGAAGATCCTGAGTCTGGGGCCCGACTGGGCTTCATGGTTAACTCTAAGCCAACCTGGGATACACAGTAAGACAAAGATAATGGAAGAATGGAAGGAAGGAAGGAAGGAAGGGAGGGAGGGAGGGAGGGACGGAGGGGGGGAGAGGGGGGAGGGAGGGAGGGACGGACATACGGACAAAGGAAGAAAGGAAGGAAAGAAGGCAGGCAGGCAGGCAGGTAACAGGAGGCAGAGAGGGAGGGGAGGGAAAAGGCTCTCTGAAGGTACCACATGCTGCCCTGGGGCCATGAGCACCTCAACTACCCTATACTGACAATCCTCTCTGAGAATGAGCTGTGACCTGAAAATGTACCCAGGTCTCAGAAGCACATACACTGGTGGCAGCAGTTAAAGAAAGGGTGATTAGGGAATCAGGGGCACATGGAGAGACACCATTCTGCACCTCTGTGCAGGCTGCTAGGACAGAAGGTAACCATTGCCAGGGACAGGGAGGAAAACCAGACAGGAACTTCCTGGTGGTGAAGGTGTGAGCAAGGCCAAGAGGGAGGCATGCAGGGCCAGGGAGGATAAGGAAACTGTCAGGAAGTGGGCTTATCCTGCAACCAAGAGGCCAAGAGGAAGTCTAGCCATGGCAGATGCTCTCAGGCCACCCTGGTTCAAGCAAAAACAGGAAATAATTGGTCCACGGGAAAACCCAGAATCTCCTATACATGACCTAATGCATTCTGATTTATTAACACCCTCACTCTTCCTCCCTCAACCACAGGAATCCACGGCATACAGCCAGTTCACTTTAGTCTGTCTCTAGTGTCTCATCTAGCTCAGACCGGGCATTCTCTCTGTGCTCGTACGTTCTGCCAGAGACAGGCACTCTGGACGCAGAGTCTAAGCAATCCCAGGCAAGTTTCTTGAGGTTTTGTGTTAAATGAACAGTGGATCAAAGCAGGAAGCTTCTCTCGGACCATACAAGATCTGTGGATGCAAACTGTTTACCACGATTAATCTTCTTCTGCAATAAGGACTTACCACATCACCCAAGCTAACCTGGAACTCAGGACCTTCCGGCCTCAACCTCTCACTGCTACTCAAATGAGGTAGCATTTTATTTTTTGTTTTTGTTTGTTTGTTTGTTTGTTTGGAGACGGGGTTTCTCCGTGTAACTTTGAAGCCTGTCCTGGAACTAGCTCTTGTAGACCAGGGTGTCCTCGAACTAACAGAGATCTGCCTGCCTCTGCCTTCCGAGTGCTGAGATTAAAGGCATGAGCCATCACCGCCTGGCCAAACGAGGCAATTTTTGAATCTTTCACAGGTGATCACCACGAACACCTTTTCCTCAGGCGGATGTATAAACAGCTAATGAGGAACCTTTCTGCGAAACCACAAACTCTGGGTCACTGTGGTCATTGCAGTTTAGCCATTTTAACCACAAAATTAAACACTAGATCTTATTTGTGAAAAAGCCGTATTTGGATATATGACGTGAAGAGGCAGGCAACCCATTCCAAACTACTTGAAAATTTCAAGAATGTATTTTTAACTAAACAACAATTAAACTTATCTGGTAAGTAGCCCTTTTTGTTTGTCTTTTGAAACAGGGGATCATGTAGCCCAGGCCGGAAGCTGTGAACTCAGGATGCCTTAAATTTCTGACCCTTCTGCTTCCACCTCCCAAACATTCCAATTACAGCTGCCCGATTCGGATGCTCTTGCCTGTGGCAGGAGACTGAGGCAGGAGGCTTGCTAGGAGGTCAAGGTTGGTCGAGGCTACACACTAAGTCCAAGCTGGCCTGGGCTGCAGTGTGAGACCATTCCCCAAACCTCCTCAACCAAAAGGAAAACAAACACGTTACTTTAAACATGCCAAATTCAAGTCAGATAATTTTAAACTAGAGATATTAAAGAGAAAGTGGCTTTTTCTAACTTCCCGAAAATGAAGAATCTAGTAGGTTATCAACAGTGTAAGCCCTGGCACTTGCTTCCCCGTTCCAGAGGTTCCTGTGTTAGATACACACCTCTCTCTGAGAGGCAGAAAGAGAGCTGTCGCACAAGAAAACCAAAGTATAGAGAGGTCTGGATATAAATTACTTGGGGAGAGGATGGGGCTCAGTGGAAGACACTGGCTGCACGGCCATAAAGCCCTGACTTCTGTCCTCAGCACAGGAGGAAACAACTGAGGTTCACCAGTCATTGGCCAGAGCTCCATGGTGGAAGCTTCCACTCTGCTGCTAACTGCTCGGTCCTTGTATGGAAATGGCAGGGAACTGGACCTGATAAGGTCACTTCTAGGTCCGAAATCCTACAAGAAAACCAAGTAACATACTCATTGTGTATAACACACACAGGCAATGTGTACACAGAAGCATACACCCTAAAGTATGTATATAGGAAAGCCGGGCAACATCCTTAGCTGTCATTCCTCAGACACTGTCCTCCTTGACTTTTAAGACAGGGTTTCTCACTACCCTCAACTCCAGTGAGCCCTGGGAAGCTATTTCCACCTCCCCAGAGTTAGAATTAAAGTATGTACCAAGGTGCCTTTTTTTTTTTTTTTTTTTGCTTTTTCGAGACAGGGTTTCTCTGTGGCTTTGGAGCCTGTTCTGGAACTAGCTCTGTAGACCAGGCTGGTCTCGAACTCACAGAGATCCACCTGCCTCTGCCTCCCGAGTGCTGGGATTAAAGGCGTGCGCCACCATTGCCCGGCACCAAGGTGCCTTTTAAAATGTGGGTCTGGAGCTGGAGAGATGGCTCAGCAGTTAAGAGCACTGACTATTCTAGAGGAGCTGAGTTCAATTCCCAGCCACCGCATGGTGGTTCACAACTGTCTGTAATGAAATCTGGTGCCCTCTTCTGGTCTACAGGCATACATGCAGAGAGCACAAGGTATACATAATATATAATCTTTAAGAAAAAATAAAATGTAGATCTGAGAATTGACCCCATTGTCCTCACGCTTGCAAGGCAAGCAGCTGAACAACTAACCCATCTCCCCAGCCCACTGATTCACATATCCTCCCTATTTCTGAAAATCCTGGACTAAAGAAGGACTTACTGGGGCCAGTGAGATGGCTCAGTGAGTCAGTGTGCCTACCACCGAGCCTGACAACCTCAGTGTGGCTAAAGACTCAAATGGTGGAGACAGAAACAACTCCAAGTATGCACTCAAATAAATATATCACATCATGTTTATGTATTTGTTTTTAAATTGACTTAAGTTTCATTTAGAAAAAAAAAATCAATGAATTAGGTTTGGGATTAGGACAGAACTCCCACCGTCTTCTGAGATGGCCCTCAGCATACTTTGCCACTTTTTACTACGCATTTATTTATACGGAGGGGCTTTGGGGCACTGACAATTATAAAATCAAAATAGCAACACTGTGCTCTAAACCCTGTAGTATCAAATATTGAGCCAAGATTTACTTCTTTACATAAAACAAACACATCCATCTCATCTGCTGTCATCCTTGACAAATGAGAAGTGATAAACCCTGAGCGATTGTTTAAAATTAACATCTATGATTTATCATCACCAGTTAGGCTCCATTTGTACAACTATTTTACAGACGTCGATACGCAGGATCATGTAAAAATTTCTCAAGTGAAAAGGGGTCACTAATGGAAGTGTTTAAGAAACCAGGTCTTTGGGCAGTGGGCCTCAGACCCTGCTCCAAAGGCTGCAACCATTTGAAGAGCAGAAGCTGTGTTTCTGCTGCAAAGCCAAGCCAGCCACGACCAGCAGAAATCATTCTTTTACTTTCAAGAAAGAAGTCCAGCTGATTCTGGTGACCTCGACAGTCTCAACGCTTGCCCACTGTATTATCACCACCTCCACTTTCACAGTGACCCCCACATTTATAGTGGTAGCATCTTTACACAATGGAAAGCATGAAGTCAAGTCACTTTGAATATAATCCAGCCCTAAAAAGACTGATTGACACTTCATGTGCAGCAGTATAGATAGAACTAGAAGCTGGTTACAGTGAATGACGTTAGACAAAGGGGACTACTCCTTGGGGACCGGGAAAATAATACACACAGCTCAAGCACTGTTAAGTTAGCATTAGAGACAATGACAGGCTCTTAAGGTTTTATCATAAGCATTCTTTCTAATGTTCATCTTCCTGTTAGCAAGCAAAGACACTGGCAGATGAGGCAATTGACTCTCTTGATGCCCCAGCTGCTGTAAGCAAAAGGCCTGACTGTCAGTCAAACAGCCATCTGGGCTACCCCTAGGGCAGCACCAGCCAAGTTGAACATTGCGTGCTTTGAGGAACCTACACAATGCCTACGGCTGACTGCTCCAGCTCCTAGGGGCACTGCCTCTGTCAGGGTTTTCAGTGTGCACTGGACTTCTTGCTATCACAAGCCTTTGTGAACTCTGGATGACCCTGTAGCCATTCGCCCCTAAATCAGAGGGCAGTTGCCAAAGAGGTAATGCTGGAATTGGTGCAAATCCAAACCTTCATTTGCAAAGGAGGTCTGTAATTGGTACACACTTTTGCCGTCTTTACAACCAGGTTGTCCAGCTCATTCAGTGTTCATTGGGTGAGTGGGCTGTGCTGGCCCTGACCCATGCAAGCTTCTTTGGGGTGGTCTTGCTCCACCTGCTTCTACTGGGGCAGGAGGGACTGGGAGCATGTAAAGGGGCTGAGGCAGCAGCTCTGGACAGTGGAGCCGATAGCCTGAAGCACACTGAGTCAGAGCAGCTGTATGGGAGGAAAGGCAAGACCAGGGTCAACAGGGGCAGAAGCAGAAGCAGCAAAAGTAGCTGTGACTGCACACTGGGAAGCAGCTCAGCAGTTCTAGGGCGTGACAGGAAGGAGCAGTGAAGAGGCAGAGCTGAGGCCAGAGGCATGCAGAAGCCTTTGAGGGCCAGGGAAGAGTTCCAGAGGGCTGTCAGGTCTTTAGGGCCAAGGGTCTCAGGCCTCAGTGGAGACAGTTCTAACAGTTGTTAAGGTCTCGGGAATCTCCACCGGGCAAGCACACTTGCTCAGGGTCCATCCCTGGCATGTCCCCCACCCCCCTGGCCGTCCAGTGCCTAGAGCTGTGACACTAGAGGGCACCACCTGCTGCTGCTCCTCAGAGCTGTCAACAAAATCTGCCAGAGTCCAGCACTGGAAGCAATTTCTCTCCCTTTCCAGGTTTCTACCTGGATCCAGCAAAGACGCCCCCTGGGGTGAGGGTCACAAAGCCAATCAGCACAGAAACACAAGCGCTGGCGTGTGCAGATGTTCAAAAAGCTGCTCTCCAGGAGTAGAAAACAGAATGGTTCCTGGGTCTGGGAAGGGTACCAGGGAACAGTGTAGACAGGGGGCTCTGGGGTCAAGCTGGAGAGCGAAAATGCCTTCCAACACTCTGCACTGCAGTGGGTGACTACGGTCAATGCCTGCAAGTAGCTACTGAGGAGGGTCTTGAGGTCCTCAGCCCAAAGAAATGATAAGCACCTGAGATGATATGGTCAGTCACCCTGACTGGGCCCGCACTGCATACATGTCTTGAATGTCCCATTATACCCCAAAAGAGGGTACAACGACTGTGTGCATTGCAGATGTAGACATATATACTATAAGCCCCCGCCCCCTTTTCCCCTTTAAAAGCTCAGCCTTCCTCTTGCTGCGATGCTCACTAGTGACTAAAGACCTGGGTTAAAACGTAAACACATTTCTGGTCCCCAGTGCACTGGGGAAATACCTAACACAGCTGTGGGTGGTGTTGACCGCACCAGGCGCTTAGCCCTGAGCTCCAAGTTTGTGTGGAGTGACTGGACCCTTGGTACAGCCTTCTGTATCAGTCCGCGAAACAAGGCCGTGGGAAAAGGGACCCCTACAGGGTGGGGCAGACAGTTGGAGACGTTGCGATAAGAGCCTTGCAAAAAGACCAGGCAGGCAGTGCCATGGTGAGTCCCAAGAAGGCATCAAACATCAGTCCAGGGCAGGAGGTCCAAGCACAGCCCTTGCTCCTGAACCACACTCTCACCCATTGAAATCAGTCATCAGCGGCCAAAAGGATCCTGACCCAAACATCAGTCCACATCAGCCAGGGGTATAGTGTCAAGGAAGGCAGAAAAAGGCACCCCTGGACACCTACCGGAACCTGTGTCCCAGACTAGAGTGCAGCCAGCACAGGCTTTGGACCTCTCCCATTGCCCACGCCCGGAGTCCCAACAACCTGAGTCCCTTGGTACCCAGGGAACCCCAAGAGTCTTGCCCCAGGAACCCATGGAGATGTCATCCCAGGAACCCTCCTGATACCCTATCCTAACACCCTTGAAGACCCAGGAACCCTAGAGCCCTTCCAGAGAACCTGCTCAGAAACACTGCTTAGGTCTACGAGTGTATCCTGTGACTCTTGGATACCCTGGAGCCCAATCCCCGGAACCCTGCTCCAAGGCCGCCTGGGTCCTTCCCGAAGACTACTCCCTGCCACCCCTGGAGACCCGGGTGTCTCTGGAGGCCACACGACACCTGGAACCCTCTTATTAGACCCCTCCGAGAGACACTGACCAGTTCCCTCCCGGGGTGTTCTTCCTCAGAGCTCTCTTCCCTGGTCCCCTTCTCCAGGCCCCCCTCCTGGGTTCCCCTCCCGACCCCCCCCCCCCCCACACACACACACTCAGGCTCCTCCTAGGGTCCTGTTCCTAGACTCCTCTTCGTGAGTTCCGCCCCCATCATCCCTCTCCCCGGATCCCTCCTGGGGTCTTTGCCCCGAACCCTCAGCACCCCGCCCGCCGGCCCAGACCGCTATCCGGTGCGCCGCTCACCGCCGTGAGGTCGGGCAGCCGGTCCCGCATCCCCACCGGCCAGCAGGGCGAGGCGCCCGACTCTCAGCTGCCCGGCCGCACACTCTCGGGTGACCGCGTCGCCGCCTCTGCCCGCCGGGGTCCTGGCCCCGCGCCGCCGCCCTCCCTCTGGCAGGCGCTACCACGGCAACCGCGCCCGCGCTCTCTGCGCTTGCGCCTGCCCCACCCCCTCCCGCGGGACCCCGGGCGCCTGGGCGAGTTGTCGCGGGGGGGGGGGGGGGGGCGGAGGAGTGGGCGTGACCCCCATTCGGGGGCGGGGCCTGGCCTAAGTCCTGGGCTGAGTGGTTAGACTGTTTAACACGCTGTCTGCCCTCGTTGTTTCCTGAACTTTCGCTCGTTTTGTTTATTAAAAAACTCAAGGGCTGGAGCTGTAGAACAGTGGCTAGCCCTTGCCTACTATGCCCTAGATTTATACCGAACAGCGAAAAAACAAAATTCTAAATTCACCATTACAGCACACAAATTGATAGCAACCACCTGTCACCCACTCTGACCCTGAGAGCGCCACACCTGGGTCACCGGCAAAAAGAAAAAAAAAAAAAAAGCCGGGCGGTGGTGGCGCACGCCTTTAATCCCAGCACTCGGGAGGCAGAGGCAGGCGGATCTCTGGGAGTTCGAGACCAGCCTGTTCTACAAGAGCTAGTTAGTCCAGGACAGGCTCCAAAACCACAGAGAAACCCTGTCTCGAAAAAAAAAAAAAAAAAAAAAAAAAAAAAAAAAAAAAAGAACACTGGCAGGTTCCCCCCTTGATGCAGTTCTGGTGGGAGAATCAAGCAAAGCAGCTACTTTTCTGGTCGCTGTAGCAGTGTACCCATCAAATGCCACGTAAGGGAGAAAGGATTTGGGATTTGTTTTGGCTCTTGATTTGAGGGGCTAAAGTCCATTATGCCAGGAAAGTCATGACCGCAGACAGCCCGTGTTGGTGGGGGTATTAACCCAGTCCCCTCATAGTTTGGAGGCATAGAGGACAAAGACAGGAATGACAGGAACTGGTCCGGACGGTAGCCCTCAAGGCTGGCTCATCAGCCACTCACTTTCTCCAGCTAAGCCACACCTCCTAAAAGTTCCACAACTTCCCAAAAGAGTGCCAGCCGGCTGAGAGTGTTCAAACAAGTATTCAAATGCACTAGCCTGTGGAAGACATTTCACATTCAAACGACACAGTAGGGGGCGGGAGGTCAACAGCCGCAAAGAGCTGAGCATAGGGTGGAGTGCAGGGGCGACCACAGAGCAAGCTTCCCGTGTCCCTCCTGTGGCGCCAACACTCCAGAGATGGCAGGGTATTGATTGTCAATCCAACAGGATCTACAATCTGCCAAGGAGACAAGTCTCTGGTCTCTCTTAGGAGGGATTATCTAGATTAGGGTAATTGACAAGGAAAGACCCTTTATGTTGTTGTTTGTTTGTTTTTGTTTTTTGAGACAGGGTTTCTCTGTGTAACTTTGGTGCCTGTCCTGGAACTTGCTTTTTAGACCAGGCTGGCCTCGAACTCACAGAGATCAGCCTGCTTCTGCCTCCCGAGTGCTGGGATTAAGCGCCTGTGCCACCACTGCCTGACGAAAAGACCCTTCTTAACTGTTTGCAGCACCGTCCTATATTCTGGGGTTCTGAACCCAATAAAAAGGAGAAGGGGACTTGACCACTGCCATTTATCTCTCTCTGCTTCCTGACTATGGGTGCCTTGTGACCAGCTGCCTCAACCTGTTGTCATTACTTCCCTCCATGATGGATTGTAGTCTTGAACTGTGAGCCAAAGTGAACCCTAGCTCCCTGGATGAGTCTCATAATGGCTATGCACAGAAGCTTGCCTTGTTTTGTTTTTTAAAACATGTATGTATGGTGGACGGTAGCAGACATGTAGAGGTGAGGCTGGGCGGTGGTGGTGACACCTTTAATCCCAGCACTCAGGAGGCAAAGGCAGGTGGATCTCTGTGAGTTTGCGGCGAGCCCCGTCTACAAGAGCTAGTTTCCAGGACAGGTTCCAAAGCTACAGAGAAATCCTGTCTCGGAAAAAAAAAAAAAAAAAAAAAAAAAACCACGTAGAGGTGAGAGAACAACTTTTGGGTTTGGTTCTCTTTTACCATGTGGGTTCCTGAGACAGAATTCACTCTGTCAGGCTTGATGGGAACTGCCTCTAACTGCTGAGCCATCTCACCAGCTAGTAGCTTTCATTCTTAAGTATACTGGCATGTGAGCTAAGGCTCTGCAGGAAGGGGTGCACTTACCAGAGATATGCCACAAATCTGTGGGAGCCTATCCCTAAGTGTGTAGCATTAGGCTGTGCTGGAGTGGAGCACGCCTTTAATCACAGCACTCGAGGCAGAGGAGGAGGATCTCTGAGTTCCAGGACACCCAGGGCTACACAGAGAGACCCTGTCCCCCAAAAAACAAAACAACAGCGGGGTGGTGGTGGTACACACCTTTAATCCCAGCACTCGGTAGGCAGAGATAGGCTGATCTCTGTGAGTTCAAGGCCAGCCTGGTCTACAGAGCTAGTTCCAGGACAGGCTCCAAGGCTACACAGAGAAATCCCATCTCAAAAAACCAAAAAGAAGAAGAAGGAGAAGGAGGAGAAGAAGGTGAAGAAGGAGGAGGAGGAAGAGGAGGAGAGGAGGAGGAGGAGGAGGAGGGAGAGAGAAAACACTGGCTGCTCTTACAGAGGTCCTAAATTTAATTCCCAATACCCATCCAGTGGCTCACAACCATCTGTAGTGAGATCTGGTGCCCTCTTCTGGCATAGAGGTGTAAATGCAGAAGGAGCATTATATACATAATAAATAAATCTTAAAAAAATTTAAACTCTAAAAATAGAAGCAATTGGGTTGTGGGGCAGTCTTTTATTTTGCTTCATTTTTTTTTGAGCCCAGGCTAGCCTCAAACTCCCTGTGAGCATGAACAGGGTTTCCTTGGCTGTCCTGGAAATCACTTGGTAGGCCAGGCTAGTTTCGAGCTCTTAGAGATCCACCTGTTTCTGCATCCCAAGTGCTGGGATTAAAGGTGCATACCACCATGCCTGGGCTTCGACAGTGAACTTCTGATCCTCCTAAATGTTGGGATCACAGGTATATGATATGACACTATGACTGAACAAAAACAGTTTAAGGACACATTTGTATTATCAGTGGTGGCTCAGAACCTGGAGGCTGAAGCAGGACTAATACAAGTTTGAGCCAGCATGGGCTACAGTGTAAGGCTTCAAGAACAACAACAACAAAAATCAATTTCTTCACAATTAATAAATGGGACCTCCTGAAACTGAAAAGCTTCTGTAAAGCAAAGGACACGGTCAACAAGACAAAATGACGACCTACAGAAAACCTGGGGAAAGATCTTCACTAACCCCATATCAGACAGAGGTCTGATCTCCAAAATGTACAAAAAACTCAAGAAATTGGTCATCAAAAGAACAAATAATCCAATAAAAAACAAATGGAGTATAGACCTAAACAGAGAACTCTCAACAGAGGTATCTAAAATGGCTGAAAGACACTTAAGGAAATGTTTAACATCCTTAGTCATCAGAGAAATGCAAATCAAAACAACTCTGAGATTTCATCTTACACTTGTAAGAATAGCCAAGGTCAAAAACACTGATGACAACTTATGCTGGAGAGGTTGTGGGGGAAAGGGAACACTTCTGCGTTGCTGGTGGGAATGCAAGCTGGTGCAATCAGTATGGTGATTTCTCAGAAAATTAGGAAACAACCTTCCTAAAGACCCAGCAATACCACTTTTGGGTATATATCCAAAGGATGCTCAATTGTGCCACAAGGACATGTGCTCAACCATGTTCATAGCAGCTTTGTTTGTCATAGCCAGAACCTGGAAACAACCTTAATGCCCCTTGACTGAAGAATGGATAAGGAAAATGTGGTACATTTATACAATGGAGTACTACAGCAGAAAAAAATGACATCTTGAATTTCGCAGAAAAATGAATGGATCTAGAAAACATTATTTTGAGTGAGGAAACTCAGACACAGAAAGACAATTACCACATGTACTCACTCATAGGTGGTTTTTAAACATAAAGCAAAGAAAACCAGCCTACATACCACAAGCCCAGAGAACTTAGCCAACAATGAGGACACTAAGAGAGACAGACTTACATAGATCTAATCTACATGGGAAGTAGAAAGTAGAAAAAGACAAGATCTCCTGAGTAAATTGGGAGCATGGGGACCTTGGGGGAGTGTTGAAGTGGGGGAGGGGAGAGGCAAGGAGGGGAGCAGAGAAAAATGTAGAGCTCAATAAAAATTTTTAAAAAAAAGAAAGAAAAAATCAATTTCTTCAGTGTTTCAGTGAGAAATATATTAATAGTGTCCAGGTAGTATAATGGTCTGTCCTGTCCCTCATACCTTTAATCCCAGTGCTCAGGAGGCAGAGGCAGACGGCTGTGAGTTCAAGGCCAACCTGGTCTCCAAAGTGAATTCCAGGACAGTCTAAGGCTGTTACACAAAGAAAGCCTGTCTTGAAAAAAAAAAACAAAAAGCCCAAAACCAAAAACCAAACAAGAAAACCAGAGATGTTTGGTTCTAAACCACTCTCCCTATGAATGGGACCTTAGAAGAAAGGGCCTTTTACAATTCAACTTAACAAGAGATGAAGTCATGACTCAGGCAGGGCTCAACCTCAGAGACAGACAGACATGCAGAGAGAAGATGATACAACCAGGAGGAGATAACGAAGTCACTGCAGCTGTATGCCACAAAGCAAGAGGTGGTCACAAATGCCAGCAACTCCAAGGCTCAAGAGGCAACATGGTACAGACTCCCTGGGACAGACGCCTTCAGGGATAGCATGGCCTGCCCACTTCTTGTTTCAGACTTCCAGAAACATCCCTGGCAGAGCTTGATGGTACAGGTGTGTTACCCCAGGTTCTCAGGAGGACAAGGCAGTAGGACCCCGAGTTCAAGTCCAACTTGGACTGCAAAGTAGACTGAAGGATAGTCCAGGCAATTTAGTGAGACATTTGTCTCCAAGTAAAAAGTAAAAAGATGGCTGAAGAATGTAACTCAGTAGAGGTGTTTGCCTGGCAACCCTGAGGCCTTGGGTTTAATACCAGGGCCAGGTAGGGGATCCATTTCTGTCCTGTTAAGGGACTCAGTTTGTGGTATTTTGTTAAGCCAATGTCACCTTGTAATTATCTTATAAATAGGACAGTTATGCAGTACACATTGGCTGTTGACACAGCTTATAAGAAGCCACTTTTAAAACCAAGCATTTAAAATGTGTCACACATTTTGAAACTAAAAAAAGCCAATGTTTGAAATAAATACGCAGTTGAGCGCACGCTAGAAAGCCATATAATGGGATGTTATATTTACACAAACACATCCCACATCCTTACATCTCTGTGAGCATCCCAGGTCTGTTGCAACCTGTGAAAAGTCCTAAAAACAGTTTTAGGGTTTCTTCTGGTATTTTCTCTCTTTTCTTTTTTTTTAAATATTTTTATTTATTTATCTATTTATTATGTATACAATATTCTTTCTGCATGTATGCCTGAAGGCCAGAAGGGGGCACCAGATCTCATTACAGATGGTTGTGAGCCACCATGTGGTTGCTGGGAACTGAACTCAGGACCTTTGGAAGAGCAGGCAATGCTCTTAACCGCTGAGCCATCTCTCCAGCCCCCTTTCTCTCTTTTCTTAAGACTAGATTCTTCTAAAGTGAGATGGGACACAGTGTCAAAGTATCACAGAAACTGGATGATTGTGGGCGATCAGTAGGCTGCTCTTCAAATTCTCTCTGTCTAGAGGGATAGCCATCACTCCTGACCTGGGAAGGCAACTTGGTCTGACTGACATCCCCACAGTCCATGGGCAGCAAGTCTGAGACAAAGGGCCTCTAGTGCTGGGATCTGGGAAAGCCACTTCCCTCTCCTGGGTCCTGGGATGGGGGGAAGGAGCAAAGGATCTCCCTGGGGGACACCCTCAGGAAGTTCAGGGACTCACTATGTGGCTGAGGCTGGCCTTAATCATCCTGCTTCAGCCCTGAAGGTGCTGGATTATACCACTATATCAAGCTTTGGAGGACACTTTTTTCTTTTTTGAGACAGTCTCTGACCCAGGTTGGCCTCAAACTCCCTGTGTAGTCAAAGATGACTTTGAACTTCTTATCCAGTGCTAGGAATCAAACCCAGGGCCTCTTGCATGCTACATAAGCACTCTACCAACTGACCTATACCCCCAACCACGGGGAACACTTTGATAAGGACACCAGTCCCATTTCCCCATTTGTGAGGTTCCACATGGGACCTCATCACTTTTCAAAGGCCCTACATCTTGACAATAGTCACTTTTGGGGAAAGACTGGTAAAATGGGAATGGGGTGGGGGATAAACAATACACACTACAGTGGGGTGGTGGTGGTGCACACCTTTAAGCCCAGGACTCAGGAGGCAGAGGCAGGCAGATCTCTGTGAGTTAGAGGCCAGCCTGGTCTACAAGAGCTAGTTCCAGGACAGGCTCCAAAGCTACAGAGAAACCCTGTCTCAAAAAAACTACAAAAAAGAAGAAGAAGCAGAAGAGAAAGAAGGAGAAGGAGGAGGAGGAGGAGGAGGAGGAGGAGGAGGAGGAGGAAGAGGAGAAGAGGAGGAAGAAGAGGAGGAGGAGGAGGAGGAGGAGGAGAAGGAGAAGGAGAAGGAGAAGAAGAAGAAGAGAAGAAGAAGAAGAAGAAGAAGAAGAAGAAGAAGAAGAAGAAGAAGAAGAAGATACTGTAATTATTAATCACTGGGATCTCAAATTTTTTCCAGACATAATTTTCTGCCTTTCAGGCATCTTGCGAAGTCCAAGCTGCCAGCCAGCCAGTTCCTCAGAGCCCAGAAAATACAACAGTAATCAGCCACCCCAGGACGTGGTCAAGCATCTCAACTCCTCGATGCCCACAAAGTCAGTGTGAAGCAGTCGCGAGAGACCTTACAACGCTCCATTCCCATCCATTAAGATCCCTCAACCCCCCCCCAATAATAAACAAAAGAGTGGAATGTAATTATTCAGCCACAGATAAGGCTGCACTTCCGGATTCTAAAGGCAGGCACATGCGGACGGACCCTTGGACCCCGCATAATCCACGTGCGTGCATGCATGCGTGGTTACCTCCACGTGTGACTCAACTAAAACCCTTGCACACATGCGTGAGTTGCCCATCTGCGTAATCAGTGTATAACATAGTCACGCCAACCCCCTGTGCACATGTGCTAGGAAGCTTTTAAAAACTGGATGTGCCATTTCTCTCTCTCTCTCTCTCTCTCTGCACACCAATTCCCAGGCCTGTACGCACTCCCTCTAATAAACTCCTAAGCGGGTTTGTTTGTGTTCCGTGTTTCCTTCTCACTCACGCCAGGTAATTTTACATACTACAGTCATCTATAGACACAGAAAAGTTAAAACATGAGTCAACTTGGCTTGCTTGAGGTTCTGTGTTTAATCCCAAAAACGAACAAAGAGCTTATGTCTATTAGCCTCTCTGGCCCACCTCTTCATCCATCCCCCTAGCTCCTCGGCTCAGGTGCAAGTGGCCTTCATATGCCATGCCCTCTCCCTGGAATCTTTTCCTTCACAGGTCTCCTTGGCACCCTCCCTCCCCTTTTGGGGTCCTGTTAGTCCCTTGCTATCTCAGGGATAGTCTGGAGTCATCGCCCTGCCCAGCTACCTCCTTCCTCCTTTCCAATTGAGCAGTCATCATCCTTTGGACAACTATCTGTACTCATGGGATTGGGTCCTGGAAGCACCTGCAATCCTGCCAGTATCCAGATCAGATCAGCAGATGGTCAAGTCTCTTAAATAAAAACGAAGTCACATTTGCATAAAACCTATGCATATCCTGAGTACTTTAAACCCTCAGGTTACTTATTATACCTCACACAATCTACACAGTATGTGAGTAGTTGCATAGTAGCTGTATTGTTTAGGGCATAGAAACAAGAGACACCCGCCCTCAGCATGCTCATTCAGTAAGGATTCAATGTCCCCTAATACTTTCAACATGCCATTGGATGAACCCACATAAGTAAAACCGTCTTGGACGAAGACAGCCACCCGTGCTTACTCACTTACCTAGTTCGCTTCTAGTCTGGTTTTTGTTTGCTTGCTTTGAGGCAGCCCCACTAAAGAGCATCCTCTCAGCCAGCAAGCTTTTAGTGTGTGCCTGCCCTCAGAGAGGGCCGGTTTGGAGTTCACTCAACAAAGATTATCAAAAGAATTTTTGAAGACAACACTAGGGGCTAGCTCAGGTCTGAGGTGTGCTGGGATCCAGTACAGGTGAAGCCAGGAAGCACACAGGTTGGAAACAGTTTGGTTAGTCCGCATCCAGTCAGGAGGCAGAGAGAGATGGATGATGGTGCTCAACTCCCTTTCTCCTTTTCATTCAATTGAGGGTACAGCCTATGTTCAGTTAAACCTCTCTGTAAGTACAAGAGACACCCCTAGAGGTGTGTCAGATAGGCAACCTAAGTACTGTAGACTGACCATCACATGCTACAATCCTTTATACAAACACAGCTTTTCCCCAAGGCTGTACAAATTATCACGACTATAGTTGCACCCCACCCCAACCCCAGTTCTCACACATGTTAAACAACTATCAAGTTTTAAAGTACAGGCTAAGTCTGGGTTTGCAGTTCACGTTGGATGGTCGAGACAGGTGTCTCTGGAACCAGGGAGTAGTGGGCAGGCAGGGAAGCATCCGCTATATGCGCTCAGGTGTATTTTCTTGCTTTCTTCTGCTTTCTCCGAGAAGGCTCTTTAAATTCTAAGTTTGGGTCAGGTAGAAACACAGTCCAGCCCGCTTGATGATGCCATTCAGGAGGCTGGATGCTAGGAAACTTCCCGGTGAGTTCTCCAGGCGGGGGTGAGGGGGTGGGGGGCTGTCACTGGTGATCTCATTACCCTGCACACGCTGCTGCTTTTATCAACTTTAAAGCAAGAACTGCAACTAGGTAGGTTGATAGTTTCTTCCTCAACTCTCAATTTGATCACATTCCTTTCTTCCTTTTTTGGGGGGAGGGCGGGGTTTGAGACAGGGTTTCTCTGTGCCTTGGCTGTCCTAGAACTCGCTGTGTAGACCAAGCCTGCCTCTGCCTCCAGATGCTGTGATTAAAGGCGTGAGCCATCACTGCCCTGTTCATCACATCCTTTTCTACCTTCTATTCAAACAGCTAATGACATAGCCCCGTGTAGCCAATTTAAGATTCACAAACCCAAGAATATAGTAATCTTGTATTTATATAAATATGTAACTAACATCCCATTACATACACACCATGTTAAGCTTATGTAATTTTTTTTTTTTTTGTACTACACACAACCACTTTCCCTTCTTCTATCCCAAACAGGGTTCTACCTAACCATAATGAAACGGGTGAGATCTACATATTTTACCCTTTCACCTGCATTTTCCTAAGGCCTGTGCTGGCTCCTTTTAAACTGCAAAGTAGAAAATAACTGCAGGGCCACAGCTAAGGTCATCAGAGATACACTTTCCGTTTTCCCAGCAGCATCTGTACTTGCTGCTGTTTTGGGGAGTGGAACTTGGGTCCCAGCAGGCCCAATCTAACTGTTGTTTTCCCAGGCTTATGACGATTCCTCCTCCCGGTCACTTGGTGCTTATATGAGAAATGCATTATCCACTTCGGCCATGTAATAGAGGAGGGGTCCCAGGGTGCAGTACGTATGGACGCCCCCAACTGCATCCCGCCCCATCCTCAGAGTCTGTGCCACAGCTAGGGCCTACAAGACCCCACGCGTGTACAGCCAGGCCGCGTCCAGCCCTCGCACGCGTGGCCGCCTCAGCAAGCTGACGCAAGCCGGGTCGCGGGCACGCGCGCCCTCATTCATTCACTCCTTCATTCATTCTGCGGAGGCCGGCCGCTAGCCCCCAGCGATCCTCCGCCCGCGAGGTCCAGCGTGTCTGTGGAGACAGGACGCGGGGACGAAGGTCGGGCGGTGCCCGCTGACCAGCCGCAAGCGTCCCGGAGGCCGCACCCGCCTTTCCCGCCCACGAGGCCAGGGCTAGGCCGCCGCCCACGTGACGCACGGCCTCCCGCAGTGAGCGCATGCGCGCGGGAGCCCGCGCTCCGAGCCGGCTCAGGAGGACCTCCCGCTCGTCGTGCGTGCGCGTTCCTGTCCGCCCGCACCACGTGACCCGCCTCGCCTCTCCCGCCTTCTGCGCTCAGACCGACCAGACGAGTAGGACGGGCCGTGCCGGCGTGCGCGTGCACGTGAGCCGCGTGGTTGGGCGCGGCACCGTTGCTCCGCCCCTTTAGGCTCCGCCCCCTCTGCGCGCCGGCGTCCGCTGCGTCTCCGGCATTTGAATCGCGCTTCCGCCATCTTTCCAGCTTCAGTCGGACAAGCGCGGAGAATCTTTCGGAAGGTAGCGGTGGGGCCGGGAGGATTGGGCCCGGCGAGGGCGGCGGCGGGGGTGGGGGGTCCCTTCGGGTGGGCGAGGGGCGGCGGCGGCGAGGAGAGTGAACGGGCAGCGCCCCGGTTTTTCCGCCAGCTTCCCTTCCCTCCCCCCCCCCCACCGTCTCACGCCGCGTCCCCGCCTTCCCGCGCGCTCTTCCCGGCCGCGGCCTTTGTGGGGCGCACGTGCCGTAGCCGCTCTCTCCCGCAGGATCGCCGCGATGGCCGCCCAGGGAGAGCCGCAGGTCCAGTTCAAGGTGCGTGCGCGGGCGACCGGGGCCGTCGGGCGGGCGGGCGGGCGAGAGGGGAGGTCGGGAGGACGGCATGGCGAGAGGGAAGCGGGCCGCTCACGCTGCCTCCTCCTTAGCTCGTCCTGGTGGGCGACGGCGGCACCGGGAAGACGACGTTCGTGAAGCGCCACTTGACGGGCGAGTTCGAGAAGAAGTATGTAGGTAGGTGCGGCGGGGCCGCGCGGCTGCGGGCGGGGAAGTCGGCGGCCGTGCGTGGCTGACCCTGCCGTCCCGTTCCCGCAGCCACCCTGGGCGTGGAGGTGCACCCGCTCGTCTTCCATACCAACAGAGGACCCATCAAGTTCAACGTGTGGGACACAGCCGGCCAGGAGAAGTTCGGGGGCCTGCGCGATGGCTACTACATCCAAGGTGAGGGCCTGCGGAAGTGGGCCTGGCCCTCGGACATGTGCCTGGGGTGAGCCCGGGAGCCAGCCGTTGCCCGGTGACTAAGGAGGGAGGGAGATGGCGAGACGGAGGCGACCTCGTTTGCGTGGCTAGGAGAGGGTTTTTAGACGAGCCGTCCGTGGTGTCATTCGATCACATGCTGTGTCATGCTAGGCATGCTTTAGAGCAGACTGTGTGTCCTTACCGTTGAATAGGAGGCGGGGAAGCTGTGGGATCACTTGCTGGTTTCGAAACGCGTTTTAGGGTATATGTTCAGTGGTTACCCTTGAGTATTCCCGCCCGGAATACTAGCACTTGGGCTAGTTAGTAAAACCCAACCTCCAGCCCCAGGAGCCAGGCCCTCTCTAACACGTGAGCGACAAGCTACATCGTGTAAATTGTGCTTTTACTTTTCTCCTTGAAAGTGATTGGAAAATTTTAAGGAAAGGGAGGGTGTCAGGTGGTTAAAGAGAAATGAATGAAAGAAGTATTCTTGTGGACTTAATAGCCCGTTGGGAAAAAAAATTTGGAAGTTCTTTGGTTTCTTGCTGTGTTTTAGCATGTAAAGATACAAGGGTGTTTATCCTTGAATTGAAACTTTTATTCTTTTGAGTTCAAACTTTTTCTAGCCAAAAAACTGGACCATGCTTTTGCTGCCTCTTTCTTTAGTTTCTTGTGACAGGATTTCTCTCTGTAGCTTTGGAGTCTGTGCTGGAACTCACTCTGTAGATCAGTCTGGACTCAGACTCACAGAGCTCCACCTGTCTGCTGGAATTAAAGGCCTATACCACTGCTACCTGGCTTTTTTGCTGCTTCTTTAACTGTATCCTCAGCATCCCTGTAGGTCAGGCAATAGAGAGCTCTGGCCTCAGATTTTCTTAAAGGCATAAATCACTTCACCGTTTAAAGATTCCATTTCTAGGTGGCAGAGTGTTTTGCTCGCTATAAAGGAGGTATGTCTTCTAGAATGATGATGTACTATTTTACTTTAGACAAACTTGGAGGGCGGGGGTGATGATTAGGTGTCCAGAGGGAGAGAAAGGAGAAGGTAGTTGGAGTAGTAGGTCTTGACATTTGAACTTTCATATGAAGAGAAATTGGAATCGGTGCCTTGGATTGCATCTAACTTTTTTTAGTATTGAGGGGGAGACCTTCCGAAAGAGTGGTTTGATTGTGAGAGTCAGGGCTAAGATGATGAACCCCAGTAGACTAAAACATTTCAATCCCTTGAATGTCTTTCAGCCCAGTGTGCCATTATAATGTTCGATGTAACATCAAGAGTTACTTACAAGAATGTACCTAACTGGCATAGAGATCTGGTACGTGTGTGTGAAAACATCCCCATTGTATTGTGTGGCAACAAAGTGGATATTAAGGACAGAAAAGTGAAGGCTAAATCTATTGTCTTCCACCGAAAGAAGAACCTTCAGGTATGTTCATAATTTATTGAATCTTTTTTCTTTTTTGTTTTTCGAGACAGGGTTTCTCTGTAGCTTTGGAGCCTGTTCTGGAACTCGCTCAGTAACTAGGCTAGCCTCAAACTCAGAGATCTGCCTACCTCTGCCTCCTGAGTACTGGGATTTAAAGGCATGCACCACCATGCCTTTGATTCAGGGATATTGAATCATTCTTAGAGAATATATATATGTAAGGCACACGTGTGTCACGTAGGACCAGTGTGTGTTTTATGTGAATTACAAAATGTCTTTGAGTTTAAAGTGTCTTGGAATGGTGATCACTAACAGAAGTTTTTAAACATAAATTTCCTTTTGTTATAAACAGTACTATGACATTTCTGCCAAAAGTAACTACAACTTTGAAAAGCCTTTCCTCTGGCTTGCCAGAAAGCTCATTGGAGACCCTAATTTGGAGTTTGTTGCCATGCCTGCGCTTGCCCCACCTGAGGTGGTCATGGACCCAGCTTTGGCAGCACAGTACGAGCATGATTTAGAGGTATTTGTCCTTATTAATTTTCTTTCTGGTGTGTATGGGTATGTGTTTGTGCTTTGCCTGATGCCTGCAGAGGTCAGAAGCTGACATTGGATCCTCCCAGCCATGTAGATACTTGGAATCAAGAGCTGGCGGTGCTCTTGACTGTGGAGCCATCTTCCGGCCCCATTTGTCCTTAGTGCTTATGTTTGACTTGGTCATGGCAGTTTTGATCTTACGTGTTTCCTTTTTGTTTCTTGTTCCAGGTTGCTCAAACGACTGCCCTCCCGGATGAAGATGATGACCTGTGAGAAAGTGAAGCTGGAGCCCTGTGTCAGAAGTCTAGTTTTATAGGCAACTGTCCTGTGATGTCAGCGGTGCAGCGTGTGTGCCACCTTATTTAGCTAAGCAGATCGTGTACTTCATTGGATGCTGAAGGAGATGAATGGGCTTCGGAGTGAATGTGGCAGTTAAAACATACTTTTTTTTTTAACATACCTTCATTTTTTTTGGACTTGCATATTTAGCTGTTTGGAACACAGTTGTTTCCTAAATTTCAAAAATAAGACTGCTACAGTCACATCGCACTATTAAGTCAGTGGTAAAATCTTGTTCCTGTCATTCCCATTCTTTTTGTTTAGAATCAGAATAAAGTTGTATTTCAAATAATCTAAACAAGTGAATCATCCCTTGTTTATAAGCATTTTAAAGCTAACGTAAGGAAGCTTGTGCCATACTACAGTTAAAAATGCCTTTGCTTAGTACTTCTGAGGTTCATTCAGATATGTTTTCCTGTGCCTACCTTCACAGACATTTGGATCAAGTCGTGACCTGACGCTTGTCTTACAGGTGTAAATACTGCGGTTCAGCTAGGATATCTGCCCTACCTGCATTTTGCTAGGTAGTTTCACCTAAAAGAATAACTTGTTTAAAGTTGTATGTGTGAATCAGATGTTTTAGTGTAAGGGCTATAGTCGAAGTGTCTGTAACCTAGACCTTCAGAAGTTAGAACTGCCTTTGATGGAAGGAAGCTTGAGGATTTTCTGACATGTATGTTTCTTGGTTTCCCTGTCTAATGTTGGTTCTCTAAAATGTTCTCGGCTTTTGAGTGGTGGTCTCAGCCAGCATTCAGGAGGCAGAGGCAGGAGGATCTGAGTTCAAGGCCAACCTAGTCTACCAAGCAAGTTCCAGAACTGCATAGAGAGACCTGTCTCAAAAGAAGTGTTCATGGTAGGTAGGCTGTGGCCCAGCATCTGATTCCCAGAGATTGTTTATAGGCAGCACAGGAAAGGAAAAGCTAGATTACTGCTGTAGATTTGCCTGGGCATCTGATGTGAAAATGTCATTTGAGCCTGTTTGTTAGGTGTGATCCTGTCAGAACTATGGTGTGGTAACATGTATTTAAAGGAATCCTTGTGTGGGCTCTTGCTAGTTCAATCTACCAAAGTTATTTTGATTTCCCCCCACCCCCCAAGGTTTCTCTGAACATTCTGGACTGTCCTGTAACTAACTCACTTTGTAGACTAGGTTGACCTTGAACTCAGAGAGATCAGCCTGCCTCTGCCTCCGAAGTGCTGGGATTAAAGGCCACCACTGCCCAGCTCTACTACCAAAGTTCTTAAAAGTGTGGACTACTTTATCTCCAAAGAAGGTTGAGTAATGAGGCTGAAAGGAAGTTGTGCTGTGCACCAGCTTTTACTAATTTTAAGATGCTATGTATATGCTATGCTAAAATCAGGTGAAGACCCTCTCCCCTGACTGGGATAAAACTTCATTTAGATCTCTTAAATTAATATGCTGTATGTAAACCTGATGTAGAATGCAAATACCTTATGACTCTGATTTTTGTAACAGTTAAACTTGAGAACTACTTCATGTGTGTTTAACCAGAGTGTAGAAGATTTACATCATTTATTGAAAGAACTTGAAAATATATATTGCTTCTGCTTTGCCTAGTTTTCTGAGTCATCTCGTATTTGCTGTAGGAGTAAGTAGTGAACGGCTTTTTCCTTTTTTTTTTTTTTAGGATTTGAGGTTTGATCTGCCAAATAGCAGAGATCTCCTTATTTTATCCAGTTCTTTTTTGTTTTTTTTTTTTTGCTTTTCTCTGTAGTCCTGACTGTCCTGGAACTCCAGGCTGGCTTCAACAAGTCTGCCTGTGAGTTCTGACTTTAAAGGCATATGCTATTCAGTTTTTATGTGTGGAGATAGTGCTCTCCCATTTTGTAAAAGCATCCCTGAATAGATGGCTTTATATTAATCAGTTAGTGTACAGCCGATAGAGGTGGCTGAATCAAAGTCGCTGAGGAGAAGTTGAAAAGTTGGGTATTTAAGAAACGGGGTTTCTTTGTTTTGTTTTTTTAAGATTTATTTATTACATGTACAGTGTTCTGTCTGTATGTATCCTGCAGGCTAGAAGAGGGTACCAGATCTTACACATGGCTGTGAGGCACTGTGTGGTTGCTGGGAATTGAACTGAGGACCTCTGGAGGAACAGGCCGTACTCTTAACCGCCGAGCCATCTCTCCAGCTTCTAAACAATTTTATAGACTTCAGGGGGTTTTGTTTTTTGTTTTTTCGAGACAGGGTTTCTCTGTAGCTTTGGAGCCAATAAAACTCAGTGGTTCACTAAGTCTGACTTTTGGTAGTATTCATAAAATTTGGTCTGTTGTGGGTTCTGTATCTGGGGTGAATAGATGTGTGTGTTATGTCTTCCCAGAAGTTTTGTAACATAGGAGGTTGTACCAAGTAAGGGTATGTGGAGATGACCAGGTCCTGATGGCAGTCCTCCAGGTGCAGAAAATGGGCCTTCAGATTTCTAGGAAAGGGTGCTAGTAGCAGAATCCTAGAGGCAGCCTAGGCCAGTAAACCAGTAGCCAGTTTGTGGGTAACACTTTGCTTTTTTCCCAACCCTGGCATGTCTCAGTCCCTTCCCCATGCTTTCTGACCAGTGAAGAATAACTCACTGATATTTTGCTGTTACCTTTCAAATGTTTTCTCAAAAGACAAGGGACCAGCAAGAGGCTTGGCAGGTAGAAGTCTTAGCAACCAAGCCTGAGGACCTGAGTCCGATCTTCAGGACTCAGGAGTGGAAAGAGAACCAACTCCTGAAAGTGGTTCTCAGACCTCTGCAAGCATACAGTAGCATACAACACACATATTTAAATAAATGTAATAATAAACCTGCTTTCAAAAGAGATGAAATTAGCTGGTCAGTGGTGGGAAATTAGCTCCCAGCTCTTGGGAGGCAGAAGCAGATGGATCTCTGAGTTCGAGGCCAGCCTGGTCTACAGAGTGAGTTTGAGGGCAGCTAACACTGCACAGAGAAACCCTGTCTTGGAGGTAAAAGATGAAATTGTACTTTAATTCTGCTTCATTCATTTTTTTCTTTTATATAGCCGTTAACTAGTGACCCACAGCATGGATGAACACAGATCAGTTTGACCAGTTCTGCATGTCTGGCCTAGGTGCACCGTGTACGTGCTCTGCTTTGTCTTGGGCATCTTTCACAATGGTGCTCCTCTTCTGCTAAAGCTACAGGCTTGGTTGGGCTAGGCCAGTGTTTCTCAGCCTATGGGTCACGACCCTTCCACAGCAGCTATTTACATTACAGTTCCTAACAGTAGCAAAATTGCAGTTAGGAAGTAGCAACAAAAGTAATTTTGTCTTTGGGGGGAATCACTGTAACATGAAGAACTGTATTAAAGGTCCAAACATTAGGAAGGTTGAGAACCACTGAAATAGGCTAATACTCTATCACAGGACTCCAATCCAGTGCTGAGTGGACTGGCTGTGATCTCTAAGTGTTTTACAGTTTCTGTGTTTTACATTTGTGAGACACTAACTGTCAATGGTCTTACTTTCTAAAAAGTACACATTGCCTAATGAAAGAGAAATGTTGAAATTACTATTTTGAGGCAAGATTTCTCATAGCCCTCTCTAGCCTCCAATTTGCTGTATAGTCAGGGATTACTTTGAACTAACCTTCCTGCCTCTACTTCCCAAGTGCTGGGGTTACAGATGTGCACTGCTACATCCAGTCTTGGGGATTTAAAGCAAGTGAGGCAGGGGCTGGAGAGATGGCTCAGAGGTTAAGAGCAATGGCTGCTCTTCCAGAGTTCCTGAGTTCCTTTCCCAGCAGCTATGTGGTGGCTCACAGACACCTGTAATGAGATCTGGTGCCCTCTTCTGGCGTGCAGGGATACATGCAGACAGAACGCTGTGTACATAATAAATAAATCTTAAAAAAAAAAAAACATAGGAGGCAAGTGTCCCACCCACCACTGAGCTATATATAGTCCCAGCTGAACTACCTTTTAATTGTTTTTTGTTTGTCTAAATTTTGGTTGTTTTTAGGTGGGGGTGCCAATATCAGTGTGCGTGTAGAGGTTAAATGAAGGCTTATGAGAGCAGGCTCCTTTCACTATGTGTGTTTCAGGGACCAGGCTGTGACTTGTATGTCAAGTGCCTTTCTCAGATGAGTCATCTCAATGGCCCATCCTTCCCTCTCCCCCTTTGAGACAGTCTCATCATGTATCCCAAGCTGGCCTCAAACTCATGATCCTCCTATATCCTGGCTGCTGTAATTACAGATGTGCACCACCATTCCCAAAAGACTGTGTGTAATGTCACTATGTCACCAGCAGCTTTCGGTGTCCATCTCTGGACAGACTGAGTCAAACACACAGAGTCCTACCCTCCCTTGGACATGTAACTACAATTCCTGTGTGTGTCCTCAGACTTGCACAAGACAAGGTGTGTGTGTATGTGCTCTTAGTCCCTACCACTGCATGTTCGTTTGGAGCTCAGAAAACTGTGGCTGGTGGCAACGATGGTGGAGTGTAGGCATGGATTTTTGTTTTGTTTCGAGACAGGGTTGCTCTGTGTAGTCCTAGTTGTCCCAGAACTCACTCTGTAGACCAGACTGGCCTCAAACTCAGAGATCCACCTGCTTCTGCCTCTCAAGTGCTGGGATTAAAGATGTACACCACCACCACACAGCGTGCTTTGCCTTCTATTCTGGCAGTAGTTGGCAGATATTTGGTAACTGATAGTTGGGCTGAGACTACCAGATATTTGGTAACCGACTGAGACTACCAAACTTTCCTAAAATGACTTGACCATTCCTACAAACAGCCTTATTGCCAAATCATAATTTTGAGTCCCTGTAGTTACAGAACTGGATCAACTTTGCCAGAACATAGATTGTTAATAAATTGATCCCTTAATAATTTAGTCACCTTCCTCCATGCACATGGGGCTGCTATACTATTCTCTGTCACTGGTGTCCCCAGTCCCCCCCACACCGGAAGCTCTAATATCATCCGTTAATGACTAAAAACATCAGCGCAGCCCTTACTTAACCTAGGAGGGAGTGATGTGACCTCATGCCTGAACGCACCACTGCCCTACACACAGTTGGAGATCTGATGGAGGCAGGGAATGGCTGTGGGGTGGTCATTTTCTGTCACATATTGTATAAGAATTAGTGAATTTTCAAACAGTTCTAATTCATATTTTTATATAATTTCAATGAGCATTTTTGTATACACAGCTTGAATGTTTCCTCCTTTTTGGTAGCGATGGCATCCAGAGTCTCTGCTTTCAGCTGCACACAGGCCTGTTTGGTTAGCCTTTGCCAGTAGCAGTGAGACTGGTTGGCCAGAACTTAGGAAAAATCACTGTTTGAAAAGACATTGTCCCATGGTGTTGGTGGCACTCACTTTTAATCCCAGCACTCGGGAGGCAGAGGCGGGCGGATCTCTGAGTTTGAGGCTAGCCTGGTCTACAGAGTGAATTCTAGGACAGCCAGTGCTATGCAGAGAAACCCTGTCTCCAAAAATCAAACCCAAAACCTCAAAGCCCACTCCCAGTGAAACACCTCCAACAAAACCACACCCATTCCACCAAAGCTGCACTTTCTAATTCTTAGAAATAGTTTATTAACTGGGGACTAAGCTCATTTCTTTATATAAGCCTCTGGGGGCTATTTTCATTCAAACCACCACAATGGCCCCAGACTTGCCTCTCCTATTTATCTCCCACCTGATAAGGTCTCCTCCCTCTGTGCACGTCTGTCTCTGCTCTTCCAGCAAGGACAGGTGTCACATCAACTGTCCCACTATGACTTCAACAAATACACCTGCTTGGAGCCCATTTCTAAATAAGTCAGACATTCTGAGATAAAATGGGCTAGGACCAAGCATGTCTTGTGGGAGACAAGTCAGTTCACAGCAATCCCTGCCAGTAGCCAGAAGGTCTCCACAAGGGCCTCACTATCAACATTGTCCTTCATGCCCTTGGGCCCTCCTCCCTCTTGGATAGAAACACACTCGCCCACAGAGGTGAATGGCTAGATAAAGGATATTTGTTGAACTTCATGAGATGGTGTCAGAGTCTTCCCAAAGACATAGATTTGTGTCTCCCAACCCTTGGTTGTGTCTGATTTTTGTTTATTCATTTGTTTGTTTTTAAGATTTACTATACTTGGGCTGGAGAGATGGCTCAGTGGTTAAGAGCACTGCCTGCCCTTCCAAAGGTCCTGAGTTTGGTTCCCAGAAACCACATGGTGGCTCACAACCATCTGTAATGAGATCTGGTGCCCTCTTCTGGCCTGCAGGCATATATGCAGACAGAATACCGAGAATACTGCATACATAATAAATAAATAGATTTAAAAAAAAAAAAGATTTACTAGCTGGGCGGTGGTGGCGCACACCTTTAATCCCAGCACTCGGGAGGCAGAGGCAGGTGGATCTCTGTGAGTTCGAGACCAGCCTGGTCTACAAGAGCTAGTTCCAGGACAGGCTCCAAAACCACAGGGAAACCCTGTCTCGAAAAACAAAAACAAAAAAAAAAAGATTTACTATACTTGTGTGCATGCATGCACACATGCATGTAAATGCGATGTCCACAGAAGTCGGAAGAGGGTATTGGATATCCTGGAGCTGAAGTTACCATGTGCTTGTGAGCCAACATATGGGTACTGGGAGCCCAACCCAGGTCCTCTGCAAGAGCAGCAAGCACTAGTAAGCGCTGAGCCATCTCTCCAGCCCCTGTTTAAATTAAAAAATAAATGAACAGATCAGGTAATTAAACTGTTGGAAATTTTCTTCAGGGGCCTCTTGCTAACTTGGGGGCAGGTTCAGACATCTTTGCGCTTTGCTTACGTTCAGGCCAAAGGGTGTTCCACTCCTGGGACCACTCTTCACCAGGGACTCTTAGGGGCCTGGAGGAGTGACTCAGTGGTAAGAATCCCTGCTGCTCTTGTAGAGGACCCAGGTTTGCTTGCAGGCACTCATGATGGCTCACGAGCATTTGTAACTCCAGTTTCAAAGGATTCCATGCCCCCTCTTCTGGCCTCTCTAGGCACTGCACTCGTGTGGCATACACACAGTCACACATACACGTAAGTAAAGTGAAGATTAGAAAGAGAGCTTACCGGAGTGGCGTGAACCCAGAACACTGACAACATCTAATGGCTAAGAGGATGCAGGTAATGGAAACTCTCTTTACAACTTGGAGAACTGAGGGGTTTCTCAGAAAGCTAGGCATAGTCTTTCTGCCTGATTTAGTGGTCATGTTCCTTTGTAGTTACACCCAGTGAGCTACAACCACTTCTAAGCAAAATCTGCCATGTGGATATTTATAGAAACTTTTTTTTTATAACTGTTCAATGCAGCAGCAACCAAGCTGTCCTTCGGTAGATGAAAGGATAAGCCATGGTGTATCTAGGAACAGAATATTATTAAGCAAAGAAAAGAACCAAGCAGCTGGACTGGGAGATAGCTCAGGGGGAAGAGTGTTCGCTATGCAAGCGTGAAGGCATGAGTTCCAATCCCTGGCACCTACAGAAAAAGCTGTGCGTGGTTGCACACGCTTGTATACTCAGTGCTGGCAGCAGTGGGGCAGAGATAGGTTGCTGAGGCTCACGTGTCTCCAGTGGAAAAATGAAGGACTTCAGGCTCAGTAAGCCTGTCTCTAGAACAGGTAGGGAGTGATACAGTAGGCTGCTGGATGTCCTCTTCTGACCTCTGGATGTTCTTATGGGCACATGCACACCACACACACACATATCACCACCACCACCACCAACAACAACAAAAACCACTCAACAAAGCCGGGCAATGGTGGCGCACGCCTTTAATCCCAGCACTCGGGAGGCAGAGGCAGGCGGATCTCTGTGAGTTCGAGACCAGCCTGGTCTACAGAACTAGTTCCAGGACAGGCTCTAAAGCCACAGAGAAACCAAAAAAAAAAAAAAAAACACTCAACAATCAAGCCAAGAAAAACAGGAAGGAACCTTGAGTGGACATCAAAGTCGAGGGGGAATGGGAGGAGTAGAGGGAAGGGAGGCTGTGGTCTGGATATATTGTTTAAGAGAAGAAAGAAAGCCGGGCGATGGAGGCGTACGCCTTTAATCCCAGCACTCGGGAGGCAGAGGCAGGCGGATCTCTGTGAGTTCGAGACCAGCCTGATCTACAGAGCTAGTTCCAGGACAGGCTCCAAAGCCACAGAGAAACCCTATCTCGAAAAACCAAAAAAAAAAAAAAAAGAAAGAAAAACACTAAAAACAAACAACACTTGGGAGGCATGGGAGGCAGAGGCAGGTGGATCTCTTTGAGTTCGAGGCCAGCCTGGTCTGCGTATCGAGTTCCAGGATAGCTAGGGCTACACAGAAACCCTGTCTCAAAAATCAAAACAAAACAAACAAAAAAAGAAGGCGATATAAAAAAGCTGTGATTCTAACTCACAATGAGGTTCTGAGAAGGCAGATCTGTAGGGATACCGTTTATGTGAGCAGCCGCCAGAGAGGTCAGGAGTGAACAAGTGAAGAACAGAGGACCCTAGGAGCAGGGCAACTCACACTTCAAAAAGCTGCAGTGTAGCCGGGCTGTGGTGGCGCATGCCTTTAATCCCAGCACTTGGGAGGCATAGGCAGGCAGATCTCTGTGAGTTCGAGACCAGCCTGGACTACAAGAGCTAGTTCCAGGACAGGCTCCAAAACCACAGAGAAACCCTGTCTCGAAAAACCAAAAAAAAAAAAAAAAAAAAAAAAAAAAAAAAAAGCTGCAGTGTTGGACAACATCCCCTCACAGCACAGAATGCACAGAGCCAGGATGAATCCCCCGATGTCACCCATGGGTGCCCAGGAAGATAATGTTCATGGAGGTTCATCCAATGTACTGATGGATGGACACATGGTAGCGGGGAGCCAGGGAACCCAGGAGGGCTCTACTCTGCATGCAATTTTTCTATGACCCCAAAACTGCTTTAACAATTAGTTCTGTTTCAGATAATAAATAAGTTTTAGCTGCATCTAAACCTATTAGGGAGACAGCTGTCAACGGGAAAAAGATGAGTGTCTTTTGTTGGACAATTTGTTAGTAAAACTGACTTGCAAAATTTCTTCTTTGAATCTTGCTCAAGCCATCTCAGAAGCAAGTACCCGAGTTGCTAGCATGAACAGTTAAAGCCATCTGAGTCCAGATGAAGGAGCCAGAAGCCTCGGCATGTCTGCCCAGAGCTAAGAATATGAGGGAGTTTGGGAAATACAGTCTCACTATGCAGTGCCTGCTGGCACTAGACTCACGATCCTCCTGCCTCAGTCTCCCTAGTGTTGGGATTATCACCAAGTGCCACCACACAGAGGAGAGTTCACTATTTTAAACACTTGAGAGTCTTGGATTGTCTACCACTAATTAGGGCACTTTGAAAATGCTCCTGGTTGGGGTTGGGGCAGTGGCTCAGTGGCTAAGAGCACTGACTGCTCTTCCAGAGGACCTGGGTTCAATCCCCAGCACCTATATGGAAGCTCACAACTGTGTGATACTCCAGGGGATCTGACGCCTCATACAGGCATAAGTGAAAAAAAAATCATTAAAGAAAGAACATTTCTAATGTTGGGCAGTGATGGCACACATCTTTAATCCCAGCACTTGGGAGACAGAGATGGATCTCAAAAAAAAAAAAATACTGCTCTAAATTATTTGTGGTGTGAATCTATTTACAGAAGCCTGACGGGGAGATGTGTTTGGCAGATGAGTTGACAGGGGAGGATGTATCTGAGCCATTAAGAGAGAGCTGAACTGTCCTGGCTGGGGAGTTGGTTCCATCTGCAAAGAGCTCGCCACACAAGCGTGAGGTCCTGAGTTTGATCCCAGAACACACATATAACAGCTAGGAGCAGTGTACACATTTGTAATTAATCCTGGTTCTGAGAAGGCAGATACAAGAGGATCTCCGAGGCTCGCATGCCAACCAGATTGAAGACTCCTTGGTGGGCTAATGAGAGACTTTGTCTCAAAAGAAGAAGAAGAAGAAGAAGAAGAAGAAGAAGAAGAAGAAGAAGAAGAAGAAGAAGAAGAAGCAGCAGCAGCAGCAGCAGCAGCAGCAGCATGTGTGTGGGGTCCTGTGGATACAGCTCAGTCAGCAAGAGTGCTTGAAAGCATACACAAGGCCCTAGGTTTGATCCCTAGTGCTGCATAAACCAGATGTGCAGGTGCAAATGTGCAATCCCAATACTTAGGGGATAGAAGTTCAGGAGTTCTAAAGCAGCCTGGACTACATGAGACTCAATAATAACAATAATGATAATAATAGATAAAACAGCAGCAACAATAACAACAATAATAATGGGGCTGGAAAGATGTCTCAGCATCTAAGAGCACTTTCTGCGCTTCAAAAGGGCGGGAGCTCTTCTGCACTCACATTAGGGTCTCGTATCTGTCTTCAACTCCAGCTCCAGGGACCGGGACTCCCTCTTCTGGCCTCTACAGGTACTGCACTCACGTGGTATGCACTTACACAGACACATACATGTAAATAAAAATAAAAAATCTTTTGTTTGTTTGTTTGTTTTCGAGACAGGGTTTCTTTGTGTAACAGTTCTGGGTGTCTTGGAACTTGGTCTATAGACCAGGCTGACCTTGAACTCCCAGAGATTCGCCTGCCTCTGCTTCCCAATTGCTGGGATTAAAGGTGGGTTTCTCAACCCTCTGGCCTAAAAATAAAATCCACAAAAACAAAGTGGGCCCAAAGAGATGGCGTAGAAGATAAAAGTGACTGCTTCAGAGGCTGACAGTCTGAGTGGGATCCCTGCACCCCACGCGGTGGGAAAAGAGAAGTGGATTTGGGCCGTTGTCCTCTGACCACGTGTACATCATGACACAGTGCCCGCCCCCCATAAATAAATGCAATTAGAATAGACAAGGTGGACCGCTCCCGAAGACCGATGCCTGAGGCTGTCTTCTAGCCTACACGCACGCATGTGCGCACACACACTCACTCAGAAAAAACAGAGAGACTCACAGTATATTTCCGGCAAATACCTAAGAACTAGGCAGTGCTGTTTCCTAGTGTCTCTCTCTAGCAGCCTGGTGTCTGTCACGCAGGCTTGGGTCAATAAAATTCACAGCCTATTTTTTTGAAACGAGCCAATATAGAGAGTACATTTTAAAGCGGCGTGTGGTAGACTCACAGTGTGCAAGCACAGCCGTCAGTCCCTGACACATCCACCCAAAGGATGCTTCATAAATCAGTCCGTGTGTCCCGTGTCCCCCTCCCCCCCAGTTTCTTATCTCTGCTTCTGGGTCCCTCCGGGTCTAGATGTTTTGTCACCATAGGGCAACCCAGTGGATGTCCTTGAGTCTGCTGCCCCCCCCCCCCCCCAGTCACACGTCCAAGGCTTGTATTGTTTGTTTTGTTTTTTCTTCCTTTCCTTTTACGGCTGAATACTGTTCTGTTGTGTGGCTAGACCCTTCCCTGTCGTCAACTCCTCACCTGGTGGACGTTTGGACTGTGTCCACCTTTGGGCTCTTCGAATTAGGGGATCTGCAAACACTCATAGGAGTGTTTTTTTTTAATATTTATTTATTCATTATGTATACAATATTCTGTCTGTGTATGTCTGCAGGCCAGAAGAGGGCACCAGACCCTGTTACAGATGGTTGTGAGCCACCATGTGGTTGCTGGGAATTGAATCAGGACCTTTGGAAGAGCAGGCAATGCTCTTAACCTCTGAGCCATCTCTCCAGCCCAGGAGTGTTTTTTAAAACTTGTTTTAAATTCTTTAAGATCTTGGATAGGAATAAAATGGTTCATTCTTATGGGAATTCCAGCCTCAACTTACTATTTATGTATTGTGTGTGTGCGTGTGTGTGTGTGCATGTGTGTATGTGTGCATGTGTGTGTGTGTGAATGCATACATGTGGAGGTCAGAGGCCAAACTGCAGGAACCAGCTCCCTTCTTCCACCATGTGTGTTCTAGGGATCAAACTGAGGTTAGGCTTGGAGGCAAGCTCCTCAGCTTGGTGACCCATCTTGCTGGCCCTTTCCTTTTCTCATTTATTATTATTAAAGGTTTGTTTTTATTTTCTGCATATGGATGTTTTATCTTCACATCTGCCTGTGTACCATGTGTATGCCTGGTGTCAGGGGAGATCAGAAGAGGGTGTAGGATTTCTGAGAACCAGAGTTACAAATAGTTGCTGGGAATCGAACCTGGGTCTTCTGGAAGAGCAGCGGGTGCTCCTAACTGCTCAGCCATTTCTCCAGTCCCATGAAGAAAAGGTACATTTTTGCCTCATGCTTTAAGGATATAGTCCATCATGGCGGGGAAGGGATGGCAGCAGGAGCGTGAGGCAGCTGGTCACGTGACACCCACAGTCAGGAGGTAGAGAGATGGTTGCTGGGGGCTCAGCTCACTTTCTCCTTTGTCTTCAATTGGAGATGCCAGTATGGGAAGGACACTGCTGCCCACATTCCTGGTGTGGCTTCCTTCCTCAGCGAATCCTCTCTGCCTCCCTTGCAGGCATGCCATGCCCAGAGATGTCTCCTAGGTGCTTCCAAATCCCAACAAGAGAACAGGGAAGGTGAACCATCATGGAGAGTTATTTGAAGTAGAAGCTGTTCAATTGGAGCCTCCAGTGCGGTCTGGTTCGGGAAACCCCATCTCTCTCTCTCTCTCTCTCTCTCTCTCTCTCTCTCTCTCTCTCTCTCCAAACCCCATCCACTCAGAGACTCTTCAAACAAAGGGAAGGGGTCTAAAAGCCTAGTTCTGCATTCTTGGCGGCTACTGCAGCTTCCTCCCCCGAAGTTGCCAGCAGCCCAAGTCCCCACCTAAGCGCTCAGCTTTTGATCGTATTTGGGTGCAAACCCAGCTTGTGCCAGACAAATCATCACCCCTTGCTTATGGTTTATACAACTTTCCTGCCCTGGCTGTCTGCGAGACTTCTCCGGCCTCGATTTCTGGGACCAGAAAACCTGCCAGGCTGCTTTGCTTAATATACCTGTTTCTATACTTTTTCAATTCATTTTGATCTGACTTACTGCATCGGGAGAAACTTAATATGGGAGGGGGCCAGAAAACCCTAGAAGCTATTTTAATTTAAAGTTTTCAAGTCCACTTAACTTTTTGTCAGTGTTCAAGCCTTCCACTGTTTTTTTTTCTTTTCTTTCTTCTTCTTCTTTTTTTTTTTTTTAGTTGTTGTAGAGGATTTTGGACTTTATACAGCCCCTCTGTGATATAATTTATATCAAGTTTATACAGGGTCAAGTGGAAGACTCTTTTTTTGTGTGTAGATAGCCCGCCGATCAATTTGTTGAAAATAAGTTCTTTTGTGCACTGTATTACCTTGACATCTTGCCAAAAATCCACTGACAAAACGCATGCAGGTCACCGTCGGACTCATCAATTCTGGGTTGACGTTCTTCAGGTGACCTGACACTGTCACCCCAGCGTCTCTGATTTGTGTGGCTTATTTCTTGGTGTTTGAGAAGCTAAACAGTCAAGTTTTTCTTCTGTGAATTTACTGATTCAGGTCCTTGTGACCACCTTTTTTTTTTTTTTTTTAAATATTTATTTATTATGTATACAATATTCTGTCTGTGTGTATGCCTGAAGGCCAGAAGAGGGCGCCAGACCTCTTTACAGATGGTTGTGAGCCACCATGTGGTTGCCGGGAATTGAACTCAGGACCTTTGGAAGAGCAGGCAATGCTCTTAACCACTGAGCCATCTCTCCAGCCCATGACCACCTTTATTTAACTCCAGTGACCCTCTTGCTCCAAGCATGCCGTGTGCTGGGACTTTGGCATAAGGAGGTGTGTGTGTGGGGGGGGGGGCAGAGACATTCGGTCTTCCAGGGCTTGTTGGTCCCAGCATCCCAGTTCCTTTCCTGCCTTCTTGACCTCTCCCGACAACATTCTTCGAGGCAACACCTGGTGTTCAGCAGTTCTTCTGACACTGGCCAGAAAGTGGAATCAGATTCTAAACAATCCCTGCGTTTAACTCCCACTTCACAGACAGTATGAAGTCAGAGGTCTCAGCTGAATTGCGTCAGCCGAGTCCAGAATCCAGGAAGCATAACAGAACAGCCTAAAACCAAACAAGGACACTTTAGAGCTCACACACTTGGAAGCCCTGCAGAGCATCCTAGTCCTAGCAAACTAAGGGAAATATTTGCTGCATAGTTTTTTTTTTTTTAAATTTCATTTCTCAGGATTTACACTCTTCTGTGTGACAGATTTTTGCGTCCACTTTTCTTAAGTATGAACACTGAAGTAAGCAATGTGTTTATTCCCTCATCCATCTTCCCTGACAGCTTTCATGGCCATAGATGATTGATAGATGTATAGCTGTAGTACCTCGGTCCCACGGCACAGTGGTAATTTCTTGATTCTATGGTTCTTGAGCTTGTTAACGGTGATTCTTCTAAAGAACAGCATTTCCACATTAACCACTTGGTAACTCTGATGCAAACCCATACAGGGCAGGCATAGTTAATACCAGTACTTTTTTTTTTTGTGATTTCTTTTTTTTATTATTTATTTATTTATTTTTAATTTATTTATTTATTAAGGATTTCTGCCTCCTCCCCGCAACCACTTCCCATTTCCCTCCCCCTCCCCCGATCAAGTCCCCCTCCCTCATCTGCTAGAAGAGCAATCAGGGTTCCCTGACCTGTGGGAAGCCCAAGGACCGCCCACCTCTATCCAGGTCTCGTAAGGTGAGCATCCAAACTGCCTAGGCTCCCACAAAGCCAGTATGTGCAGTAGGATCAAAAACCCACTGCGATTGTTCTTGAGTTCTCAGTATTCCTCATTGTCCGCTATGTTCAGCTAGTCCGGATTTATCCCATGCTTTTTCAGACCTAGGCCAGCTGGCCTTGGTGAGTTCCCGATAGAACATCCCCATTGTCTCAGTGTGTGGGTGCACCCCTCGTGGTCCTGAGTTCCTTGCTCGTGCTCCGTCTCCTTCTGCTCCTGATTTGGACCTTGAGATTTCTGTCCGGTGCTCCCATGTGGGTCTCTGTCTCTGTCTCCTTTCATCGCCTGATGAAGGTTAATATTCAGGAGGATGCCTCGGTACTTTCTTACTAATAGTGATGGATAGATAATCTTCACTGTCGGCTTGACTGGATTTGGAGTCCCCTGGGAGACACACCTCTGTGTGTGTCTGTGAGGTGTCTCTAGAGAGGTTTAACGGGGCTGGAGAGATGGCTCAGAGGTTAAGAGCATTGCCTGCTCTTCCAAACGTCCTGAGTTCAATTCCCAGCAACCACATGGTGGCTCACAACCATCTGTAAAGGGGTCTGGCGCCCTCTTCTGGCCTTCAGGCATACAGACAGACTATTGTATACATAATAAATAAATAAATTTAAAAAAAATAGAGAGGTTTAACGGAGGAGGGGGCATCATCCCATAGATTGGACTGAATGAAAAGGTGAGAATGAACTGAGCATCAGCACCCATCTCTCTGCTTCCTGATTGTGTATGTCATGTGACCAGTCACCTCATGTTTCCACCACTATGCCTTCCCCACCATGATGAACTCTCAGACCATGACTCAAATAAACCCTACCTTACTTAAGTTGCCTTAAGCATTTTGTCAGCACAATGAGAACTCACTAAAAATCAACTTTGAGAAGAATAACTCGATGTGCAGTTTCCAGGATGACCAGCGAGTGTTTTCCATTGTGGCATCATTAGAGGCGCATAGATTCTTACATCTTGGTTGTGTTTTGATATAGCGAAGCCATTATTTTCTTCTTTATGGTTGAATGCTCTCTCTTGGGCCATTGGGGACCCATCAAATTGGTTTCTATGCCATTTTGCTCTGGCTTTTCCCCCCTTTAATGTATTTTTTGCTTCCAGGCATGACAGAGCATCATCTTGATCTCTGGCTCCAGACCTCGTTAGAGACTTCTGCAGTTGGTGTCAGCTTAGAAGGGGGAGGAAGCCTGTGGTGCCAGGGCTGCTCGCTCTTGGTCTGTCATTGCCACTAGACTGCTTGATTGACAGGCATAAGAAGTAGGTATTATTCTCCGAAAGGGAAAATTAATCCTCAATTTCCAAATAAAAATTAAGAACGCACAGATTTCACTTAATGTTTCCGAGGCTATATTTACATCTTCACATGTTTCACATGTATTTGTTACTTGTTACTTTGTGTGTATGTGATGTGTGTGTGTAGGGGGGTGCAGATGTGAAGAGGACAGCTGTGGGAGCCAGAAAGAAGGGAGAAGGGGGAAGAGGGAAATGCAAACACATATTTGTGCAGATCTGTGTAGAGAATACATGCATATCTCGTATTTCCTCTTTCTTTCCTTTTTGATTTTTTTTTTTTCCTTTTTGATTTTTTGAGACAGGGTTTCTCTGTGTAGCCCTGGTTGTTCTGGAGCTCCCTCTGTAGACCACAGAGACCCACCTGTCTCTGACTCCTGAGTGCTGGGGTTAAAGGCAAGTGCCACTACTGCCTGGCTATGTCTCCCATTTTTTATAAGATAGGCATCACCCTGAACATTTCTTGAGCTATTCCGTCTTTGACACACCACAGCCATCTGAAGACCTTTGAACTCATTTGCATAGCCTCCTAGGGGAACATTTTATAAGTGACACTGCAGGGCCTAGGTGAATGGGGGCTGTTTCCAGGATTCGGTGAGGGTCTAGTGGGTGTGGAGGTTTCTATCTATTGATCTAATCTCTCTTTGTTTAAAATCTCTAAGTTTATGGGTGTCTGCTGGGGGCAAGAGTTCAAAGGGCTAAGGCCTACGGCTATGTTACCCTGAATGTACCCAATCTCGGCAAAGGCAAAGGCCTACTTAGGTTTGGAAATGACTTCCTGATTCTTCATTTAGGATCCTGTCCACTTCCATTCTCACCAGCAATGCTTTCTGCAAGTTCAAAAAACTGCATACAATTCTGGTCAGTCCTGATGGCTCACGGCTTTAGTCTCAGTGGCTGAGAAGCCTAGACAGAAGGACTGCTGTGAGTTTGAGGTAGACATAGGCTAAATAGCAAAGTTCCAGGTCAGCCCAGGGTACAAAATGAGATCTGCCTCAGCAAGACAAAAAAACCACACACACACACACACACACACACACACACACACACACACACACACTTTAAACATTTCCCACAACAATGTACACTTTCTTGAAGAATGAGAAGCTATGACAATACACGCCCCTCCCCAGTAACCCCCCACCCTTCCACCACACCCCCCTGTAATCCTCCTACCCCCACACCCAACCCCCCACCCCCTTAACTGGAACAGTTGTCTGGGCTGTTTTACTTCTGCCTCTGGGACAAGGTAGGTGTTGCTCATGTGCTCTGGGCCAGGCCTTGACTCATCACAGGCCCCGGATTCTAGAACCTGCCTGAAGTCACACATTGTACTTTCAGACATGCGCTGTTAGTGAACGAGACAGAACAGGCCTCCGCTCTGAGTGTGTTTGTGTTTCGGGGAAGGTGAGTGTGTGTTCGACTATGGGGTGTGAATCCCTCCGAGTGTCGGCCCGTGTGCAAATGTGCATGTATGCCAAGGGCTCAGTATGACTTACAAAGTCCTTCCATAATGCAGAAACCCACCTCTGTTTCGTGTGTTTCATGTTCCAGGACTTTTATATTTATTACTGCTTTTAAGATATTTATTTTATGTGCATGTGTGTACACCCGGGTGTTTGTATGTCCACCATGTGCACTTGTGGTGAGCCCACAAGTATTAAAACAGCAAATGGACAGCTGACAGGGCTATTGGACTATCCACGGGAAGTATATATGTATATATGTACATATGTACACTCCACCCAGAAAACCTCTTTGTGCAGAGCTGCGGGAACATCTGTCCTTTGGATAAGTCACCGTCGATTCTGTAAAACTCTTGTGAAATCATGGCATTTCTCCCTTCTATGGTATCCCAGCAGAGTTATCAGTAGTGTATAAACCTGACTTTTCCTGTAGGACAACTGCGTACCTCCCCCCACACCACGGAGCCACGGTGTGAAAAGGATTCAGTTAAGTCCTTGTTCTCGGTAGCCAAAATCTACATAAAAATGCTCCCCACAAACTTCCTTTATTGACAGTAGTCACTGAAAGAAAGGAGCCTCACACCGGAGGCAGTCTGCCTGCTCTAACAGCAGACTCAGGAAGCTGTAATCTGCTGGTCTGCTCTAAACTACTTACTAGTGTTCTGTGTTTACCCTTCATCTTGGTTTCAACTAACATAGGATCCTAGACCAGGAGATTAGCTGTTTAGACAGGGAAAAGGCCCAGTTGCTAAAACCAGCTTCAGAGAGAAAAATTCTCACCCGGGCACCTTACTGGAGTCAAAAGCAGGGTCCCCAGAAGAGATTTGTTTTAACCCAAGCAGCTAGATGCTAATGCAGGTCAGGCCCACAGGTTAGCACAGCTACCAAGGTTGTGTTTCCAGCCGCAGGGAAACTTCACAGCCATACCCCCTCTGAGACCGGAAGGTGCCTCCTTACCAGATCCACCGGCTTTTGTGACTCTGAAAATGCACACTTGATACTATTGTTACAGCCTAAGGGACTGCTACTTTGTCTGTGTGCCAGCGAAAGCGTACCCTTATCCTTATGCCCTTACACCCTTTTTACACCCTTACACCTGATGCCTTTATCCTTACACTTTGCTCTTATGTCTGACACTCTGTCTTTATACCTTATGCCCCTATGCTGCTTCTTCTTTTTCCTTCTTTCATATTCCCTCAAGAAATAAAGACACATGCAGGAAAAACATGCCTAAGTCAGTCAGTTTGTTCTACCCCTCAGATCCTGCTCCCAAGCCAGTCTTCAATTGTCGTAGAAGTCCTATTCTGAGCCCTGAGAGAGTGCTGAGAGGGACTGAGTAACCCTCAATATGCATGCAGTACCCACAGAGTCCAGAAGAGGGTGTCAGCTTTTTTTCTTTTTCCTTTCCTTTCCTTTCCTTCCCTTCCCTTCCCTTCCCTTTCCTTCTTCCTTCCTTCCTTCCTTTCTTCCTTCTTTTCTTTTTTTTTGAGACATGGTCATACTTTGTAACCCTGGCTGGCCTGAGGTTTGCTGTGTAGGCCAGGGTGGCCTCTCTCCTGAATGCCACCATTCCAGGCTAGCTGGTATTCTCGACCACTGAGCCATCTCTCTTTTCTTTCGCTTGTTTCATCAGTGCAGTGATGGGGCAGCTCTGTCTCAAGAAGGTCTTAATCGGGCTGGAGAGATGGCTCAGAGGTTAAGAGCATTGCCTGCTCTTCCAAAGGTCCTGAGTTCAATTCCCAGCAACCACATGGTGGCTCACAACCATCTGTAATGGGGTCTGGTGCCCTCTTCTGGCCTGCAGGCATACACACAGACAGAATATTGTATACATAATAAATAAATATTAAAAAAAAAAAGGTCTTAATCTTAACCTCGTTCAGGGACTACCGGAGAGAGAGGGTGTCTTTTTAGATTGTGTGTTTACATCTACCTGGGCACACTGTGTCTTTTCCTGGTGAGGGCCGACTTAGTAGGAGGCCCCAGCGGTAATAGCAGCCCTACTGTGTTGTGAGAGATACACATTTTTTCTGCTCCTCGTCCTTTTAACAGGAAATCAGCCAATATTTGGCAATAGTCAAGGCTAACAAAATTCCAGTGTGAGAAGCTCTTCAGTATGCTACAGGAGTGCCTCTTTAAGTGAGGATTATTGGGATTAGGCGTAGCCATTTGGATCTACTTAAACAAGGACTGGCGTTTTGGAGTGGAGATGTGACATGTTTTGTACTAAATGCCATCGAGCTGCTAACTGAAATGATGTGTAGATTCCTGGAACCGACCCAAAAGCGAATTGCATGAATCTGGAAGGCTCGTCCCTCGCTCTGAAGAACTACAGCTTATTCTTCAACACGCACTTGATTCTAACAGCACAATCACCAGAAGAGATCAGAGCAGAAATATTTGTAAGCCTCATCAGTCTCCCGGAGGGCCCTTCCAGCGTCTCAAGTGCTCACATTAGTCTCTGCTCACCAGTTAGGAGTGATGGTGTCCATTTCCGCTTGCCGCTGCTCTCGTTCTGCGGACCTCGACTTCTTGATGACACTGTGGGTCATCAAGGATAGTTCTATGGCATGGCTGTCCACCCCAGTTATCAGACACTGCTGCTTTTCTGTGCTTTGCTATGTCCTTGCTCTTTATGGTTCCGTCAGAGAGGCCAGGAGGAGTAAGCCCTGAGATGCCCAACTGTGGTTTGGGTGGGACAGGGGTAAGGAGCAAGAGGGATTTGGAGGGATGTCACAGCCTCTTCACTGACTTGTGGTGATTTTTGCCTCCTGTTGTAGCCTCAGTAAGGAATGTTCACCGCCCCTGTCCCCGCCCAGTTGTGGTTGGGGATTAAAATGTAGAGCCTTGTGCATCCTAGGTAATAAACACAAGACCATTGCAGTCCACTCCCAGGCTTTTGTTCTTGCTTTTGGTTCTTGGTCTGGGGATGTAGGTGACTCCTAGGGCACTTGTCTGCCTGTGAGATTCTCAGTTTCTATCCCTAGAACCATGGCAAGGTAGGGAGGGGGAGGAGAAAGAAAGAAGAGAAAAAGGATGAGGAGGGGGAACTTGGTGTGGTGGCACATGCCTTTAATTCCAGCATTCAGGAGGCAGAGACAGATAGATCCTCGTGAGTATAGGTTTGAGACCAGCCTAGTCTCCCTAGCAAGTTCCAGGACAGCTAGAACGACACAGCAAGACCCTATTTTAAAAAAAGAAAAAGAAAAGCCTTAGAGCATACTAATGTGATTCAGCCATAGCCTCTTGGCCAGGACACCCTGGGCCATCATTTGTCCCCCGAGTTTCTCTTGCAGTGAGATCCAGCACTGAGCTGTGAAAGACTGGAGTTCAGATCTGCTGGCAATGCTAAGAGACACACATACAAATAGTCTCCAATGGGAGTGGAGAGGTGGCTCAGTGGTTATGAGCCCTGGCTACTCTTCCAGAGGACCCAGGTTCAATTCTCAGTACCCACATGGCCATTCACAGCTCCTTTTCCAAAAGACCCAACAGCCTCACACAGAGGTACATGTAGGCAAAACACCAATGCACATAAAATAAAAACAAAAGACAAAGAAACAAAAACAAACAAAAAGGACTCTCCAACATGAGGCTAGTGGCATCGCACAATGAATAGAAATACTTGCCATATGGCATTAGGATTCAAGTTTGAATATCTAGAACCCATACAAAACGTTGGGTATGGCCATCCATCTGTGACCCCGACATTGTACAGAGCAGATTCTCCAGGTTCACTGAGAGACCCTGTTGCAGGAGAATAAGGTGGGGAGTGATAGAGCAGGACACTCAGGGTCCTTTGGCACACAGGCATGTGCATACACACACACACACATCTACCTACAGGTACATACATACATGTGTGTACAACACACACATATGCAATTACACCCAAGTACACACATACACCCATGCACGTATGTCATAATGTGCTATAGCATACACACATACACATGCATATATGCATATTTAATATACATGCGTGTATGACACATGTGCATATAGAATACACAAACATACAGTCTCCAGTGTGTGGTCTATTTCAAAGGGCTCTCATTTTTCCCACTTGTTTTTATTAGCATATTTAATTGAGTGTTTTGTTTGTTTTTCCGAGACAAGGTTTCTCTATGTATTCTTGGCTCTATAGACCATGCTGGTCTTGAACTTAGAGATCCGCCTGCCTCTGCCTCCCATATGCTGGGATTAAAGACGTGCACCATCACTGGCCAGCAGTATATTTAATTTAATTACATGGAAGGCACGCATTATTGATATGTATTGGTGGGTATGGAGGTTTGGAAAAAAAAGTCCCCAAAGGAAGTGGCATTATCAGGAGGTGTGGCCTTGTTGAAGTAGGTGTGGTCTTGTTGAAGGAAGTGTGCCACTGTGGAGGTGGGCTTTGAGGGCTCATATATGCTCAAGTCATGTCCAGTGAGCCAGAAACTTCCTGTTGCTGATGAGTCAAGATGTAGGACTCTCGGCTACTTCCCAGCACCATGTTTGCCTGCAGGCCACCGTGTTACACCATGATGAATGATGATAATGGACTAAACCTCTGAAAATGCAAGCCACCCCAATGGAATATTTTTCCTTTATGAAAGTTGCTATGATTATGGTGTTTCTTCAGAGCAAAAAAAAAAAAAAGATAGTGGGGAAGCTAATAAAACAATATACATATGATTAAAAACAACTAATTTTGAGCTGGGTGGTGGTGGTGCACACCTTTAATCCCAGCACTCAGGAGGCAGAGGCAGGCAGATCTCTGTGAGTTCGAGGCCAGCCTGGTCTACAAGAGCTAGTTCCAGGACAGGCTCCAAAGCTACAGAGAAATCCTGTCTTGAAACCCCCCCCCAAAAAAAAAACCCCAAAACTAATTTCAGCTGGACTTGGGGGTGTGTATCTGTAGTCCCAGCATTTGGGAGGTAGAAACAGGAAGATAAGGACTTAAAGTCCAGTAGCTGTAATATACTGGGTCTGAGACAATGCCTGAACTTTGCAAGACCCTGTCTCAAAAACCCCCAAACTGATCAACTAATCAAATTAGTTTCTATAGCATAAGTACCAGCCACAATGTCAAATACTTTTGCCATTATCTCATTTAGCCCCAGATAAAACTAATATGCATATTATCATATATATATATATATATATATATATATATATATATATATATCCCCCAGTTTTAGAGCTTTAGCTGGTAGATTCTGAGTTCTTTGCCCAGAGTCTATGTAGTCAGCAGTGCCAGGGCAGTAAATATTAATTGAGGTGTCTGCTGGCTTTTACTCCACAATCATCGTCTTGACTTCCCCAGAAGCTCTGCCCAGTTTATACTAAATGGTTCTGTACAAAGGTGATTTAAGGATTCAGAATCATGACAGTACTTTGCATACAGCAAGGCAGATTGAAAACCACGTGAAATCCCTCAGCCCGAATCTGCCCATCTGTGAGCATCGATCTGTTCCTTCAGTAGTTGCCAAGCATCCTGTTGCTAAGGTTACCTTAAGGCAGCCCTCTGGGATAGGATACAGAGCAGCGCTGTATCTCAGCACCCCCTCCTGTTGGAATGGGGAGCCCTGGGCACAGTGATACTGATTCTTTGAATTTCTTGAAGGACTATCAGAGCTCATCTTAAGGGAAACAGCTGAGGTGCTAGAAGAATGTTCCCAGTTCCCAAATCAAACAGAAAAAGTTTCTCTCCTGGGTCATTTTTTTGACTAATGCTATTTTTCTTTCATTCTTTCTTTTTTTCTTTTTTTTAATATTTATTTATTTATTATGTATACAATATTCTGTCTGTGTGTATGCCTGCTGGCCAGAAGAGGGCACCAGACCTCATTACAGATGGTTGTGAGCCACCATGTGGTTGCTGGGAATTGAACTCAGGACCTTTGGAAGAGCAGGCACTGCTCTTAACCTCTGAGCCATCTCTCCAGCCCTTTTTTTTTGTTTTTTTAAGACAGGGTTTCTCTGTAGCTTTGGAGCCTGTCCTGGAACTAGCTCTTGTAGACCAGGCTGGTCTTGAGCTCACAGAGATCCGCCTGCCTCTGCCTCCCGAGTGCCGGGATTAAAGGCGCGAGCCACCATTGCCTGGCTTTAATGCTTTTTTTTTAAAAACAAAAGATTTATTTATTTATTTTATGTGTGAGAGCTCTATCTGCATGTGCAGCTTTATGCCAGAAGAGGGCATCAGATCTCACTATAGGTGGTTGTGAGCCACCATGTGGTTGCTGGGAAGAACAGCCAGTGCTCTTAACCATTGAGCCACCTCTCCAGTCCCCCCAATTTTAAGGCTTTTTTAAAACACAGAACAGAGAGAGAGAAAGAGAGAGAGAGAGAGAGAGAGAGAGAACCATATCCATCAGAGTCATTTTGTGTTCTCAGCTGTGAATGTACTGAGAAGCTCTTATTTTTACCAAGGGTTGTCTGCTAGGAGGACTCTTGTCATCTAAAAACAGTGCATAAGCCTTGAAACTGTACCCCGGAAATAACGAGCATGCTTTTTCTTCCCTGGAGAGTTAGAAAATTTGGGGTTGAGTTTTTCATTTGTTTGTTTTCAAATTTTAATTTGTTTTTTTTAAATTTTTTAATTTTTTTTAAAGATTTATTTATTGAGTATGTATTGTGTTCTGCCTGCATGTGTCCCTGCAGTCCAGAAGAGGGTACCAGATCTCATTCTAGATGGTTGTGAGCCACCATGTGTTTGCTGGGAATTGAACTCAGGACCTCTGGAAGAAGTAGTCAAGAGTTCTTAACCTCTGAGCCATCTCTCTAGTCCCCCCAATTTTTATTTTTTTTGAGATAGAGTTTCTCTTTTTAGCCCTGGCTGTCCTGGAACTCGCTCTGTACACCAGGCTGGCCTTAAACTCACAGAGATTCATCTGCCTCTGTCTCCCTAGTGCTGGGATTAAAAGCATGCAGCAACACCTCCTGGCAAATTGTTATTACATTTTGCTTGTTTATTTTGTGTGCACTGTGTGGGAACATGTGCCGCTTGACATGGGTGGAGGTCAGAGGACAACTTATGGGAGTTGGTTCTCTGCTTTCACCAATCTAGGTCCAGAGACAGAACTCGGGTCATCAAGCTTGGCAGCAGGCCCCTTTTCCCCTGGGCTGTGTTGTTGGCCCATGCCTAATCTTCCCCTCCCCTCCCCTCCCCTCCCCTCCCCTCCCTCCCTTCTTTCCTTCCTTCTTCCCTTCCTTCTTTCCTTAAGGCATGAGCCTCCACCACCTACTGGCTTTCTTTCTTTCTTTCTTTCTTTCTTTCTTTCTTTCTTTCTTTCTTCCTTTCTTTCTTTTTGAGACAGGGTCCCTCTATGTAGTCCTAGCTGTTCTGGAGCTCACTATGTAGACCAGGCTGGCCTCAAACTCACAGAGATCTACCATCCTCTGCCTCTCAAGAACTGAGATTAAAGGCCTAGCCTGTGTTTGGTTTCCTAACATTAAGTCTCACTGTGTTGCTAAACCTGTCCCATAATTTGAGATTTTCCTGCTTCTACCCCAGAGTGCTGGAATTACAGGTATGCATTGCCATACCTGGCTCTATAATGTTCTCCCCCCCGCCCCTAAGATGGGGTTTATGTGTAACCCTGGCTGTCCTGAAACTTGCTTTGTAGACCAGGGTGGCCTCAAACTCACAGAGATCCACTTGCCTCTGCCACCCGAGTGCTGAGATTAAATGCACGTACCACCACCACCTGGCTTAAAATGTTCTTAAAAAAGTAAAATAAACAAATAAATGAAAATACAGGCTAAGATAAACATGCAGTTGAATTCTGGATCCCCTGCTCCTACGTAAGTAAAACATTAAGATGTTTTCTTTTTCTTTTTTTTTTAAATATTTATTTATTTATTATGTATACAATATTCTGTCTGTGTGTATGCCTGCTGGCCAGAAGAGGGCACCAGACCCCATTACAGATGGTTGTGAGCCACCATGTGGTTGCTGGGAATTGAACTCAGGACCTTTGGACGAGCAGGCAATGCTTTTAACCTCTGAGCCATCTCTCCAGCCTTAAGATGTTTTCAATACGGAAAAAAAAAACCCTCTTTCTAACGGATGGTAACCATTCTTCTCTGACTTTTGTTCTCCCTCTACTAAAAGAAGGTTAAATGTTTTCCTTCTATACTGTAAAAATCTGCTCATTTGGATTTTTTTAAATGACACTTTTATTTATTGGGATTTTTTTTTTTTTTGAATTTTCAAGACAGGGTTTCTCCGTAGCTTTTTTTGGTTCCTCTCCTGGAACTAGCTCTTGTAGACCAGGCTGGCCTCGAACTCACAGAGATCCGCCTGCCTCTGCCTCCCGAGTGCTGGGATTAAAGGCGTGTGCCACCACTGCCCGGCTATTGGGATTTTTATATTATGTTTATTTATATTATTGGCTCTCTCTATCCACCATGTTGGTCTCAGGGATGGAAGACAAGTTGTCAGCCTGGATGCTAAGTCTCATTACCTACCAAGCTGTCTCTCTGGCCCTTTACTGGAACAAGTTAAAAAATAAATAAAAATGACTGGTTTTAGTTAGACAGGAGTCGATGGTAATTATCCACACTGTAGATGCGGTATGCTAATGTGCCCTGGGGCAGAACCTCACACATAGTGGTTGCTCCTTAGAGGGAATGTAATTCTCAAGCAGTTTTTGAAAGTACATTCTCCCATCCCAAACCTCTGCCCATCTATGTAACCATTGGCAACAGCCTGCTGGGTTATCCTTCTATAGTGTGGTCCTTTGTCATGCTGTGTGCGCCTGAATTTAGTGAGGTTTTAATACTCTGAATTATTTGAACAAGGGATGCTTAGACATTCAAATGGGCCAAAGCTGGAGAGCTGGAGGCACCTGGCTGGGCAGCATCTCTCTCACCACTGCAGCTCTGGGCCTGTGTTTATTTCTCATGTGTCCTGCCATGATTTGAGTACGCAGAAGAAGCAATTAGGATATAGGCCCTTGTTTTCTCTCTACTCAAAGGCACTATTGGTGTCTGGCTTTTCTCCTCGCACAGTATGGTCTCTGGGAGAATGTTCCATATTATGTATATTGAGCTGGCTCTCTCCCTGGGTTGCTGATAATGTTTTGTTATTAAGAACACAGCTGCAAACAGAACCCGTGCGTTCCTGTCATCCACCATGTGTGTGCAGACTTCTCAGCACCACAGACGTTCCCAGGAGGAGCCTTGCTGGGTCCCTGCTCTGCTCTGTTTAGCTCTTGTTACCTAATTGCCTTTCCAAACCTTGGACCATCCCCCAAGTCCTGGAAGAGCTGAGGTTTCCGAATCTTGTTATGATTGTCTGACCAGTGTCTTGGTAACTCAGCATGGTTTGAAACTTTGTATCTCTCTTCCATGTGAGTTGATGCCTCTTCATCCATTCTTGGGTGCTGAGCCTTTCTTTGTGGCTTCCTGCTTCTGTCTCCAACAGCTTTCCCGGAAAGTTTCATTTCATTTTTCATTCATTCTGGTTTTTTTTTTTTTTTGAGACAGGGTTTCTCTGTAGCTTTGGAGCCTATCCTGGACCTAGCTCTTGTAGACCATGCTGACCTTGAACCCACAGAGATCTGCCTGCCTCTGCCTCCTGAGTGCTGGGATTAAAGGCATGTTGCCACCACTATCTGGAGTTTTCATTCATTTTTAGGAGCCCTTTATTGTGGAAAAATACTGTTGATAGAGCTTTGATATTTTCTTCCCATTCTCACTATGTAGTCCTAGCTGACCTGGAACTCTAAGTAGACCAGGCTAGCCTAGAGGGTTAGAGATATTTCTGCCTCCACTTTGTAGCCCTGGCTAGCCTGGAACTAGCTCTGTAGATCAGGCTAGTCTTGAACTCTGTGACTCTGCCTGCCAAGCGCTGGGATAAAAGGTATGAGCTACTACATCTAGCTTAATTTTTGCATTCTAAAATATAGCCCAATTTATCAATTTTTACTTTTTTTTAACAAATTAAAGTATGATTTATTTATTTTATGAGTGTTTGCATGTATGTGTGAGTATCATATTAGCACAGTGCCCTCAGAGGCCAGAAGAGGGAATTGTGTTTGTGTAGCTTAGCAGCCCCCATAATTAAATGTCTTTTTGTAGTTAGCTCATTAGCAGTTAAAAAAATTAAAGAAAACACAGTAATATGCATAATTTAGACTCTGTGTATGTTTTATCTTTATGTGGCTTATTTTTTTCTACTCTATTTTTTTAAATTTTATTTTTCAAATTTTTGGTTTTTTGAGACAGGGTTTCTCTCCAGTATGTATTTTTTTTAAATGCATTTGAAGATTACTTTGACATTTAAAGGTTTTACCACACTGATTACATTCATAGGATTTCTCTCCAGTGTGAGTTCTTTTATGCCTTTGAAGACTACTTTGACATGCAAAGGCCTTTTTTTTATTTAGATAAAAAGGAAAAATGATGTGAGATTCCCCTCTGTATGCTGTGAATATGTTTTATTACCATTAGTTAATAAAGAAGCTACTTTGGCCTATGACAGGGCAGAATATAGCAAGGAGGGAATTCCAAGTAGAGATAGAGGAATAAAGAAGATGCCATGTAGCTGCCAAAGAATAAAAGACACCAGAGCTTTACCAGTAAGTCACAGCCTCATGGTGATACATAGATTAATAGAAATGCGTTAACTTAAGATGTAAGAGTTAGTTAATAAAAAATCTGAGCTAATAAACCAAAGAGTATGTAATTAATATTAAGCCTCAGAGTGGTTATTTCATAAGTGGTTATTTCATAAGTGGTTATTTCACAGTGAGTGGGACCAGGTGGGTGGAGAGAATATTTGTAGTTACAGAACTGATTTTCTTGAAACTGAGATATTAGGTGTTTGTGAGCAGCCATGTGTGTGCTGGAAACTGAACTCAGGTCCTCTACAGGAGCAGTGGCACTTTTAACCATGGAGCTGTCTCTTTAGCTCCTGAATTTATCAATTAAAAAATGGTTTCTGGATTTTGAGCCAGAAATCGTAGGGTAATTTTCTCCTCACGGTGATAATGACATTTGTTGACTCACTTGGCAATTGCAGGTTTTACGACTTAAGTTTTCTGTCATTGAGACTGAGCCTCATGCAAGTATTGGAGACGTTGTTTTGTGTGATTTTATTACCCTTGTTATGCATAAATCATCACACAGTCACTGAAGATGCTCTATATTCTGAGATGCTCCCTTGCCTCTTGTCTTAGTTATATTTTTCTGTTGCTGCAGTTAACACCCTGAAAAACAACCTAAGAGTTTATTTTGGCTCACGGTTTGAGAGTGCACAGTCCATCAGAGCAGAAGGCATAGCAGCGGACATGAGGCAGCTGGTCATGTAGCGTCCACAGTCAGGAAGCAGAGAGAGATGGATGCTGGTGCTCAGCTCACTTTCTCCCTTTTATTCAGTCCAGGATCCCAGCCTAGGGAACGGTGTTGCCCACTTACAGGGTCTGTCCCCCACCCCCCAATGAACCTAGTCAAGGCAATCCCTCATAGCTGCACCTGGGAGCCTGTCTCCTAGGTGACTCTGTTGAGTTTTCAATTGATGTTAACCACCACGGCTCAGTTACAGCTGAACATCTGGGCTCAGTCTGTACTTGTTCTGTACCACAATGGCCACTTATGTACCAGTGCCATGAGGATTTAATGGCTGTGCCTTTAGAACTCCTCTCTCTGACTCTGTCTATATTTCTTCGTCTGTGTAAATCTTCTTTTATGGCTTCCAATAAGATACCATTAAACTTTGTTGTATACTTTTATTTAAATACCATTTGGCTCACTTTTGACAAATGGGATAGTTTCTTTACTTTTTATTAGCTATTTAGGGCTAATACACAGAAAATAACTTAGAAGTTTTTATCATCAATCTGTCTTTATACACTGTTTTATTTACTAGTACTATTAATTTATTTTACTGGTCTTTATTTTTGGAGGGTATGCAGTCATATTCAGAAAAAGAAGTCACACTATCCCATCCCAGATGTTTATACTGATGCTTGTGTTTATAAATCTGCAGAGACTGCTAATCCACACTGAGCAATAATGCTACTATGGATGCCAATGTCTCCTCCCTGGTTTTAATGGAAAAAGCATTTGTTGCCTTGAGGATCTTTATTCTTCCTGTCTGTTAAATGATTTTAAATTCCATTTATTTAGAGGGATAGGATTAGAATGGTCACCAATGTTTTCAATTATCTCTCCAGTATATTTATGTAATCATTAGTTTAGTTCTTTTAGCTGATTGACACACACATACACACATATACGACCAGGTTTCACTATGTATCCCTGGCTGTTCTGGAACTCACAGAGATCTGTCTGCCTCTGTCTCCAGAGTGCTGGCATTTAAGATATGCACCAGCCACCATTTCTGGCTTGAGATGCTTTTTAAAAACATCAGATGTTCTAGATCTTTTGCAGTGAATCCTGCTTGGGTTAATTCCTGTTGCAGTTCTTGTATGATCTGTTTCCGGACCCTCTGTGTTTGTTAGTTTTTGTGCCTATGTTTCAGTGAATGTCGTGGACAGCTGTCTGGTTTCAGATCCCCCCCCCCCCCCCCCCCCCCCCCGCTTTCTGTCAAGAACAGACCGGGCAGCACTAACCAGAGCCCAGACAGGAGCCACTTTTGGTTGGGAGGACCCATCCCCTGCTCTCCAAAGGCCTTGCTCCTATTGATGGTGTCTCCTTTCTTTCTTCCACTTCCCTGTCTGTAGAATGAGGCTGTGGTCAGAGGAGCTTCCCCAGCATGGGAGACTCAAAGAATTGCAGTTCTCACACAGCAGAACAGAGCTTTAAAGGGAAGGGAGAGGGGCCCGGAGAGATGGCCCAGTGGTGAGGAACACTGACTGCTCTTGCCGAGAGCCTGAGTTCAATTCCTAGCATCCACATGGGTGCTCACAGTCTTCTGTAATTCTAGTTCATGAAGATCTGCTTCCCTCCTCTAGCTTCCTCCAGTGCCAGGCATGGACACTGTTCACGTATATACATGCAGGCAAAGTACACAAACAAAAAAAATCTTAAAAAAATGAAGGAAGAGGAGGGTGTTTCTTTCCTCTTCTCCTGTTAGCCTCTCCTTCCCCCTTCTCCTCACCCCTTCCTGAGATCACTGGACGCCAGCCCTCATCCATGCTGTGCGCATACTCTATCCCTCAGCCCACTCTACATTTTACGTCTGGAGTTATGGACCATTTTATGTCCTGACTTCAATCTGGACCCAAGCGCTTGCTCTGAGTGATCTTGAAATCCTGGGGACACCAAAGTGGGAAGCAAAGATCTGAACCGAAAGTGTTTTTAGAGAAGGAAACGGGCTGGCTGCCTTGTGACCTTTGCAAAGAGGCACGGAAAGCCCCCTGGCTCTGAAGTTCAGATGCCACACTGTGTCTTCCAGAGAGCAGCGACAGAAAGAGCATGTGGCTCCCCGCGCTCCTTGACGCTGTGTCTTTTTCCCCTCTGGAGGAGCTCTGAGTCTCGAGATACACTGAATGCGCTCCGGGCTTCTCAGGGTTTGAAGCGCCAAGTTGGACTTTTCCTTAGCAGACCTCTAAGTGACAATAGACGCCAGACACGTTAAGTGTGGTTTTTCCCTTTTCAAACTCTGAGGGCTCTCCAATGGAGGAGTAGGCTTGTGCTTCTATAGCGAAGACTCATAGGGCGGCAGCCTCAACAGAAAGGTCACGTGTAATTGGGGGCCTGCAAGCAGAGAGTGAAGTTTCCTGAGTGACTATGAAGAGCTGGCCAAGCAGGTGACAGCGCCAGACTTTATAGCAGGCTGAGCCACCTGACTGATCACTCCCCACGGCCGCCGCGGCCTCCCGGGACAACATCTTAGCGCCACATTTCCAGGTATTATCTTGTGCGACTCTGAACTGCTCGAGCCTTTCCCTCTCTGCTGAGTGCTTGGATGGTCCACACTCACATCCTTCATGGGAGGAAAGGGTGCCATTTCCTCCAGGTTTTGGTAACTTCCAGATCTCTTGCCAACATGCCCTCTTCAGCCTCGCCACCACCTCCTCCCCAAGAGTTCTTCTGCCTGGCAATGGCTTTTCCCCAATGGGGAGGGAACACATAACTCACAGGATAGTCAAGTCTGTATCAGTCGGTCTGCCATGGCCAGGGAGCTTCTGGGATAGGGCAGCCAGCTCACTGTAAAACGCCGAGAACAGGGGCTGAAGGCACGGCTCAGTGGTGAAGTATACACTGCTGTTACATACTGTTCTTACAGAGGATTGGGGGTGGGTTCCCAGCACCCACACCGGACAACTCATAACTGCCTGAAACTACAGTGTCAAGGAATCTGACCCCCAATCCTGGGCTCTGCTGGTATCTGCATTTATGTACGTGAACACAGACACATGTATCTAATTAAAAACACTTTTAGAAATGTCTGGAACAGTATGTCATCAAAGTCATCTGTAATTTTCAGTATTGGGATGTGCCGCCACATAAAGTGGCATTTCTTAGTCCTTTTGGGCTTGCAAAACAAATTTCCATGACCTGGGCGGTGTATTAATGGAAAAGATATATTTTCCAAGCTCTAGAGGTTGAAAAGTCCATGATCAAGAACCCAATAGAGCCGATGTCTGGGGAAGGCCTCCTCCAGGTTCTTCAATGGCAGGACTCGGTGAGGGAGCACTCCAAAGTCCCTGTCAGAAGGCCTAGGACCAGCCACAGAGGTGCCATCACGATTAGTGTCCTCCCAAAGACCTCACTTTCTGATCCCACCCCACCAGGGATTGCTATTTCGTTGTGAGAGGGGTCGGGTACAGACCTTCAGGTCACAGCATGGAGGTTTCTTATGGTTTGATAAATGCTCATGGCTTGTTGGTTTTGGTACTGACCAAGATGCCAGTTCTCTTCAAACTGATCTACAAATGCAATGAACCCAGAAAAAAGTCCCAACAGATTGTGAAGAAATGAATAAGATATTATAAAAAAAATTAATCTAGAAACACAAAAGACCTAGAAGAGACAAGTTTGAGGAAGATCACCAGAGACGAGAAAGGCCATAAAAAAGATGACTACAGATTTAAACCCTAGGGATCCAGTCTGGACCAGCATAAGCCTGTCCTGTAGCATTTGAGGAAGGGTCCCCATGGTGTCTCTCTGCCTTGACTGTCTTGCTGTCGTTTACACAGCAATCTCTAGGGCTGGGAGAAGCTGGTGTCTGATGGGCAAGATCATGACCATGGAGGTGCCTGGAATGTTTGGAGCATATTGAATGTTTTTCACACAGGCCCCAAACTTCAGATGAATCAGCAGGTTTCCTAGAGGCCCGCCCCCTCTCGCCCCAAATCAGACACTGTTGTCCCTTTAATGGTCAAGGACCATAACCATAAAATTCCCATCCTCATCACATGCAGCATGAAATTAGGTGGGATTAGAACATTCACCATGGGGCTGGAGAGATGGCTCAGCAGTTAAGAGCATTGCCTGCTCTTCTGAAGGTCCTGAGTTCGATTCCCAGCAACCACATGGTGGCTCACAACCATCTGTAATGAGGTCTGGTGCCCTCTTCTGGCCTGCAGGCATACACACAGACAAAATATTGTATACATAATAAATAAATAAATATTAAAAAAAGAACATTCACCATGTAGGGTAACCATCATCATCATCATCACCATCATCATCATCATCACCACCACCATCACCACCACCATCATCACCATCATCATCATCATCATCATCTACTTCCTCAACCTCATCACCCTGTGCTGGCTGCTCCATTACTGGAACAAACTCCAGAGGGAAGAAGCTTAACAAGAGGAAAAGTTTACTTTGGCTTATGATTTTAGTTCACGGTCGCTTAGTTCTCTTTTTCAGGCCTGTGACCAGCAGAGTATCTTAAGAGGGAGTGGGTGGTAACGGCAGTGTCCGTGCACATGAGAACAGAGGCCACAAGAGGCCAGAAGAGGGCACTGTATTCCCTGGCACTGGAGTTCCAGGCGGTTGTGAGTCTCCTCGTGGCATCCGGGAAACAGAGAGACAGGAAGCAGCAGTATCTCTGTCAAGGGCACACTTCCGATGGCCTGGCTTCTTCCTACCACACTTCACTCCAGAGTTTCCACTCTCTCCTTGTAGCACCCCAGGTGCTGCGGGGCCTTTAACACATGCAACCCTCAGTGGAGTCTTTGTCCCCCTGGTAGCAACTGCTCCCACTCTGCCTCCCCAGCTGTGCCAACTTGGCACTAACCTCGCCACCTGGAAAGAAGAAACCTCAACAAGAGAATTGCCTTCATCAGATTGATCTGTGGGCATGTCCATGGGGCATTTTCTTGATATGCTCAGCCCACTGTGGGCGGCACCATCCCTAGGTGAATCTGGGTTGTATAAGAGAGCCTGCAGAATAAGCCAGAGAGAACAAACCAGTAAGCATCCCCCCCCCCACAACAGTTTCTGCCTTGGCTCCTGTTTAAGTTCCTGCCCTGACTTCCTTTCATATGTGAGCTGGATGCATAAGTCAAATACACCCCTTCCTCCACCAGTTGTTTTTAGGCATGCTGCTTATCCTAGAAACTGAAAAGCAAGCCAGAACGCCAGCCTCCGCAACCACGGATCCGTTTTCTGTTTGCATGGATTCTCCTCTTCTGGACAGCTCCCTTAAACGCGGGCTTCTGCCTAACTTCCCACTCGGATCATGTTTTAAGACTGACCCACCTTGTAGCATGGGGCAGAACCTCGTTTCTCTCTGTGGCTGAGCTCTGGAGCTGCGTGCATGGACCGCATTTGCATAGCCACTTATTGCTGGCAAGCGTTTGGTATCTCCTCTCTGGCTATTGTCTGCAGCCTTTGTCTGCGGCGTACTTAGAACACCTGTTTTTCCTTCCTTTCTATACACAGCCAGGAGTGTGGGTTTACGGGTCAAGTGGTGGCTCTGGATCGCCATGGTCCCCACAGCAGCTGGGCTATTCATGGTCAGCTCCAGTCTCTATTTTCCTTCACACACTGGCTTTGTTCTGAAAAAAAGCTACTGTTATTGAGTCTTAAGTCTTCTTCTCGGCCTTTCTAACCAGGGTAGAGCTGGATACCTGGGGCCGCTGTCTGATCTAAATCGCCAGAACACGGAGACTCATGGGCCCTGCCTAAGGGGTCCCCCTCTCTACGGGGTTCCTCAGGGATGTGTCAGGGTGTCTGTTCTGTGCAGCCACAGAACAGTCCACTGTGAATCCAGGTGTGAAACCCACAGATGTGTGTCTTTCCCCTCTTAATGTGGCAACATGGCGGCAGCAGGCACCATCCCCAGAGGACTCACTACCGGTGCCATGCGGAGCGTGGCTTCCTCATCTTCTTTCGTCATCTCCAATGCTGCCAGGCATAGAAAATACAGATTGGCAGAGGATTGTTGGTGGAGGTTTCCGTCCTTCCTGGTCCCACAGCCTGCAGAGGGGAATGCCACATCAGAGGACCATTTAAGAGCCCTAACTATCCCTAAAAGGACACCACTTAAAGATCTCTGAGGATGGTACCCACCCCCCATAGCCAAAAAAGCCAGACATCCCTGTGGGCCTCCCTGCCCTGCCCTGCTCTGGGGGGGGGGGTGCCAGCCTCCTGAGTTCATGTACTTCCTCCTCCTATCTCATCCCTTCTTCCCCAATTACTCCTTATCTCCTCTATTTCCTATGACTTAAATTTATTCCCTTATAGTTCTAGAAGCCAGAATGGAAAAGTCAGGGTGTTTTCAGGGCTTCCTTCCAGAGGCTTCTGGGAGAATTCTCCTTGTCTTTCTCTCAGCTGTGGGAGGCACTATGATCCTGCCTAAGGTGAGGCTGTCTTGCATCAGTCTGTCCCCCTCTCTGTGCCTCCCCCATTTCCCTCCCCAAACCTTAGGTGCCTTGTTCTATATCTGACGATGCCAATACCTCCCTAGTAATCAGGGGTCCTCCCATTTCGGGCTCCTTAGCCATACCACCTGCAGAATCCCTCACCCCCTGTGCAGTGACTCATTGGGCTGTTTCTCAACTGTCACGGCCTGGCATTCCACAGACTCGCTTTGTGCGGCCAGCACTGATGACAGAGCACCTCTGGCTGGTGAGAGCCCCCACTCCCATCTTTGGGCTTGGCTGTTGTTCACCATTCCTTGATTCAGGCATCCTCTGAGAGATACAGAGGCAGACAGAGCGATAGAGACAGAGATGGAGAGAAACAGCAAAGGAGACAGATTGGATGGAGGAGGAGACACAGTGATTCTCTGCACGCTCTCAGAAATCTTTCAGACGGTTTCGAGTCCTCATCATCAGTTTGCTATTGTTCATCTATCCGCCTGACCCATCACTCAGGTGGCTGCCAGGCTCTTAGTGCTGACCAGCTAACAGACAGAGGCCTGCCTGGACCCGGACTGCGAGAGTGAGCTATGTTCTCTGCCAACTGCAGACACGCCCCACCTTGCTAGAATGCATGCTCCCCAGCGAAGGGGTCCCTTTGTCATTTTCATCTCACCTAGAAGTCCTTAGTGTCTTCTGGACTGCTGGACTCGGGATGCCAACACCCCTGAACATTTCCTCTTTTTGCCACTTGGGGGCGCTCATGCTCCATACTGCGGCAATAAACCTACAAGGGGATTTGTTCAAAAGGCCCATGTGTTGCCTACATTCATTTCATATATATTATACATTTGTATATATTATACATAATACAAATACATGTGTATAAAATTTGCTGAACCCCTAACCCTCAAGGCTGGAAGGCAGCTGCAATGACAGTCCCTTACAACACACAGGTTTGCTAGAAGTCGTGAAGGAAAGCCGCTACTCCATAGGTCTTAGCTTGGACAGAGGCTTATGAGGGGCTGGAGACACGTTCCTTCCATTCCAGGTCTTAGGGTTACTTCCCTTAAGACCCTCACATTTTTGGAGCATTTTTACCTTGAGAGAAGGGATCTGAGGTGTCTCTGCGTACCCATGACAGGATGGAAAATTCGGGACACATTTCCCAAAAGATAGGTATCCAAAGTCCTAGATATGTAGGTTTCAACCATTGAGGAAGAACCTAAAATGACATCATGGGGCCTGGGCAGGGGTGGGTCACATTTTCCTCTTAGAATAAACCAAGCTGCTCAGTTACCATCCATGTTGTTAAGAATGACAGTATATCTGTTCAAAACTCTGTCCTGAAATGATATTCTTTTTTTAAAAAAATATTTATTTATTTATTTACTTATTATGTATACAATATTCTGTCTACATGCATGCCTGCAGGCCAGAAGAGGGTACCAGACCTCATTACAGATGGTTGTGAGCCACCATGTGGTTGCTGGGAATTGAACTCAGGACCTTTGGAAGAACAGGCAATGCTCTTAACCTCTGAGCCGTCTCTCCAGCCCGAAATGAAATTCTAAGCTTCAGGGAATGAATTCTGCAGAGGCTCCATTAGGAGACGTGCAAAATGAAGTTCAAATGAAAGCGGTAGGCCTTTCAGTGGTACCCAAGTCCCACATCCTCTGCAGCATCTCGGTTGATGCCGAGCAGCAGACATATCGGGAAAGCTGGGATATCGTCTAGGGTCAAAGGTGGCTTCTGAAGTCAGGGTCTGGCTAAATGAGGCTGCTGTAGTGGGTCCTAAGATCCCAGGGATGCTTGTCAGGTCTTTGGGTGGGGGGCAAGAGGGTGTCACAGAACCAGGGCACAGCTGTGGATGCTGCTTGCTTGGTTTACTCAGGGTATTCACGGGGGAACTGCAGCTGCCTCCAAATGCTGATGCGTGTGCATTAGAGTCCCCAAGATCTTATCACAGTTTAGATGTGACTTGGTGGATCTGTTGAGCCTGAGTGTATTACCAGCACACAGCTGATACTGGTGCCTTAAACACTCAGTGTAATATGCGTCCCAAACGGAGGCTTCTGAGGGGGCAGTAAACCCTGTCCTACCCTTGGGTTTTTCTCTCCGTCATTGGTTCAGGAAATCAAGCGCCCACAGCATGGTAGCCTGCCTGCATATTCCTCTAAGCCATGCACGAAGTCACCCGCGAAGTGACCTCTGCTATTGACGGAGCGTGAGTGATGAAGAAAAGAGCTCGACCCCGTGTTGTCACAGTCTGTCACTGTAGTTTGTGAGCTAATCACACAGTTTGCTAGTGTGATGCTAAATGCCGAGTGGACACGAATATGGGCCTAGGACTGGGTGCCAGTTGGCTCTGGAAGGTAGGATTGAAATCGTGCACGGAGGAGTCTTGCAGACGTATGGGGTCAGCCGGTGGGAAGGAAACTTCAAAGACGGGGATCTTTGGCAGAGAAGTACTGAGGGACTGGGTCACTAAGGAGGACGAAAAATAAGGAGCTACGTCGAGGGTGGTGGTGAAGTGATGGTTACCGCTAAAGGGTTGTCAGTGTGACGCTACAAAGATCGTCCACCAGGGGGCAGCAGAGCAGAGGGAGCAGAGGTTTCGCCATAGAATTTTAGAACTGAGGGGTCCTGCGGATTTTATTCTAGACACCCGGATAGAGGTCGGGGACCTAGCAGGCCGTCCACACTCTCCTGTTTATCTCAAATGTCCTCTGATACTCCTTTATGATGGCAAGTTCCCAGGATACTGTGGTCCTGAGAGAGATGCTCACTTCTTACTCATCCTTAGGACTTCTGCATAGCAGTTCCAGGGAGTCATTCCCCTCATGCTGTTGCAAGGCCACGGCAGACGCACGAGGAGGTTTTCCAGATGGCATAAGTGATTAAACCCTGAATTAGCTGTGAGGAGGGGTGGTGGAGTGGTCTGGAGGACAGATGGACAAATGTATTCAGTGTGCTCTGCGGGGGAGGTGCCCTACCTCGTGGGCGTTACCTCATGGGTATTATCAGTGTACAAGTTCTGTGGATCTCCCGCCCTCTTGGCGTTCAAAGAAGAAGGCGATGGCAGAGAGGGCAGGAGGCCATTCTCAGGTGTGGGGAGACCACACCGGCGGTCGGGTTTGCAATCACGGACTGTGAATTAGAACACAGCAACAGCTCTTTCCTTCCTTCATCCACCCGCGCCCCTGTTCGCTTAGATGGAAAGATGGGAGGAAAAAGGAGCCGAAACCCCAGCATCCTGTAAATGCACTGAGGACCCGCCGAGGTCCACAGACGTCCCGGGACTCCGCATGCACACTGTCACACTAAGATCTCTGCTCCATAAGATCTTGGCCCCTGAAAACAAATCTTATCTGCCCCTGTGTAGCAACTGCGGTGACCAATGGAGGTCATTCTTTTCTCTCCTGTCACGGACTTGAGCTCCCAGGAGCAGCCCAGGAACCAGAAATGCCAGCCTATCAGATTGCTGAACCCATTCAACAGGCGCATGATTGATGTTCTTGCTGGAGAGGCCGTTTGTGGGTGTCTGTGCCCTCCCGGCTCCGAGGCCTATGTGTGAGACTCTTGGTGGCTGACAGACAGCAGTTTTGTTCTGATTTTCTTTTCATTTTGAGCACAGGCGTAACCACGTTGCCCGTGATCCAGTGTCCCAGTGGTGTGATGCGGTGAATGGGAGGTGACTAGAAGAGGTATTGGGTGCTGGGCCTTTAATCCCAGCACTCGGCAGGCAGAGACAGGAGGATCTCTGTGAGTTTGAGCCCAGACCGATCTACAGAGCGAGTTCCAAAACAGGTTCCAAAGCTGGAGAAACCCTCTCTTGAAAAACCAAAAAGGAGGAGGAGGAGGAGGTGGAGGAGGAGGAGGAAGAGGAGGAGGAGGAGGAAGAGGAAAAGGAGGAGGAGGAAGAGGAGGAGGAGAAGGAGAAGGAGAAGAAAGAGGAGGAGGAGGAGTGGTGTAGTATTGGGGACATATGTTCTGACCTGTAAATACTTCCCTCACATGTCTGGTTACCCACTCTCGCCTTGCCGTGTGTGTGTGTGTGTGTGTGTATGTAGGCCAGAGGTCAAGGCTGGGTATCTTCCTTTATTGATTTCCACATCATCATCATCATTATATTTATTATTAATACTATTATTTTTTAAGGAATTTAACCTTTTATTATTTTTAATTATGGGTATGCATGCGGTCTATGTACTTCCATGTGTGCAGGTGCCTGCAGAGTCCAGAGGGGTAGAGAGTCCCTGTATCTTGAGCTACAGGCAGTTGTGTGGTTGCTAACATGGTTGCTGGGACTCAACCTCAGGACCTCTGGCAGAGCAGTGTGTGCTCTTAACCACGGGGCCATCTCTCCAGTCCACCCACTTTACTTCTTGAGATAGGTTCTCTGGCTGAACCTAGAACTTGCAGATTGGTAGGACCTGCTGATCAGGAACCTTCATGGGTTTCTGCTACCTCTACCTCCCCAGCGCTGGAATGACAGGCGTGTGTTGTCATGCTCAGCCTTGTACATGGGGGCTGGGGATCCGAACTCAGGTCCTCAGGCTTGTGCAGCAAGTCCTCTTCCAACAGAGCCATCTTCACCATGCTTTCTCCTTTCTCCTGGCTTGGTACAGGGTATCGAGGTGATAGGGTAAGACTTAGCTGGAGGAACTTGTTCTGAAGGCATGCGTGAGGGGTGTCGTGGCTACTTGGGGACCCTTGAGTCCCTGCGTATGACAGATGAGCCTTGATTTCCCCTCATCGGTCAGGTTTCACAGCAGGTGGCCCTGACCTCCCTGCATCACACAGCTAGATTCCTTGGAATCCATAGACACAGCAGCCTAAGGATGGAAGGTATCCCAAACGCTGTTTATTTTGGCATTGGTGGCATCACACCAGAGCTGAGCGGTAACAGAACCTTTAGTCTTTGCTGAAAGCCACCCACCCAGATTCTGGGAAGAGTCAGGTTTTTAATCACATAGCTTGGGGACCTGAGATGGTTCTTGGAGTCTGGCTCAACCCTCAGGATCTAGAGGATGGACAGGGACTGGTGGTTTTAACATTGTAAGTTCATGAGACGTGTCCTTGGAGCTGGAGCCAAGGGTGTGGCTGCCTGGCCGTTGCATCCGATCTGGCTGGGGAGGTGGGGGTGGCCGGCTTGGCTGAGAATACCCAAGCATGTGTAAACATTTTTTTGCCCTGATATCAGCTGTATTACTCAGGGTTCTAAGCTGCAAGTGCCTGGCTCGCTCAGGCCCAAAGGGAGTCTCCGGAGAGATGCTGGGGTCTGGAGGATCGTGAGGGCCAGAGGGTCATGCGTGGGTAACAGAGCCAACTGAGGAGCCGGGACAGGCCAGACCATGGAGGCTCTGCTCTGATTCTGTGCGAAGACAGACTGTCTGCTTCTCATTTGGGACCCAGTCCCAGGCAAGAGGGCAGAAGCTAAAGAGGCTGTGTCAAGGGTTCATCCTTGACATTCTGGGTGGGAAGCCTCATTTGACTTCGAATGATCTATTGTCTCTCACCACGTCTGACACAAGGCATTAAGAAGCCAGGGGTGATGGGGAACTATGCTAATTGTACAACTTTATGCCCCTTAAACTAAGGTGGTCCCCGAGAGTGGATAATCTTCTATGTCTGATCATTTGGGGACTCAGGATGGTGTAACCATTGACTCCGAGTGCCTGTGCCTTTAGGCAGAGGGGGAAGGAACGAAATGACCTCAAGGGCTGTAAAATTCCTGGCCCCAACTACTTTGGATGGGTGGGGTGGGTGATCCACATCACGTTTGCTCACATTCCCAGAAATACCGTGTCACCACGAGGGATGCTGGGAGGTACGAAAAAGGGGGGGGGGACTGGTAAGTGCGGGGCGCTTTGGCTATAGGAGGCTCATGGGGAGAGAGGGAGGGAGGGAAGGAAGGAGGGAGAGAGGAAGGGAGGGAGGGAGAAAGGAAAGGAGGGAGGAAAGGAGGGAAGGAGGAAAGAAGGGAGGAAGGGAGGAAAGGAGGGAGGGAGGAAAGAAGGGAGGGAGGGAAAAAGCATATTTGATGACAATGATATGGTGAGAATGGCCTGCCATGGGGCAGGTAAAAATTCTTCAGTATCTACTCTGAGGGCTGACGTGGAGGGGTGGGAACCCAAGAGTGTGGTCCTCTCCTAAGTGTGGAGGAGAGGAGGACCAGCAGATGTCCCGTGTCAGCCCCTTTACAAAAGCATCTCAAGGGAACCACAACACCGTCCTGATTAGTAAGTGTACTCTTTCCATTCCCCTGATGGCCAAGCTCAGTCAACAGCCTTCTGAAGGCTGCTTGCCCATCTCTCTCTCCCCTCCGCTCCCTTCCTTTACCTTTCCCCTCTCTTCCCCTTCCTTTCCTCACAGGGCCAGGTTGGAGCCCAGGGCCTCCTCACACACCCTAGAAAGCTTTCCTACTGAGCCGTGCCCTGGTTCATCAATCTTGTCTGTCCCAAAGCACATTCCACACCCCATTTACCAGCCAGGATAAGGACCGGTGGGTTCTGGCCTGGAATGGAAAGAGACTGATGTGCCTGGGCCAGGGTGGGTGGAGTAAAATCTATACCATTTGCTGGTGGTGACCCACGGGCTCTGGGAGTGAGCCACATGTTTCTGTGGAGAGCGGATTGGGGGTAAAAAGCTGCATGAGTGGGAGGAGCTGGGAGGGAGGAAGGAGGGAAAGGGAGTTTATCTGACTCAAGTGAGGGATGTTATTATCATCAAATATTTTCTCTAATTGCAAAAAAATTAAGGGGCTGAGGGATGCCAAGAAAATAAAGTACATATGCACTAGGCGTTGGCTTTTTTGGCAAAGGAAATTTGTCTGTAATCACTTTTACAAAGATATAAAAGAAATTGCCTCCCCAAATGTGATCACTTCGGCCCGGCTTTTTATCTGTTTCTTCAGAAACATCACATTTCGAAGGGAGTTGTATTAGCTTGAAGATGGTGAATTTGTCTGGTAATTGCTTCCTATTATAAATCTAAGCAACATTTAACACTACCCAGGAATGCAAAATTATCAGAAATGCTAAATGGAGCAAGGTTCTTTTGCTAACTTTTGTTTTCCTTGTTGAAAACAAGTGGTTTATGTGTGTGTGTGTGTGTGTGTGTGTGTGTGTGTGTGTAGGGGGGTCTAGAACACCATTTTGTATCACCAAACAAGATTATGGGATGTGGACGACACAGTCCCCAGGTCCCTATGGGGTGGTGGGTCTTGCGTTAGCCACTAGGGATATCCAGTTGCATTCACTGTAGACAAGAATATCTACCAGGGAGAGAAAGGGGTGAGGTTGCCCTGTTTCCAGCTCTTTGCTGTATGTATTTAAACATTGGTGCAGATCTTTGCTGTGGTCTGAATGTATTTCCCCTTAGTTTAGGTTGAAATCCTTGCTCCTGGGTCAATACTATCAGGAGGTATTTAGGTCACGAGGGTAGAGCCCTTGTGACTGGGATTACAAAGAGCAGCCTGCATTCCCCACAAAAGGACCATCAAGAGCCCATCTAGGAACTGGTGTGTTAGTGACTTCCCTTACTGGCAAAATCCCTGACAGAAGCCACTCAAGGGAGGCACTGCTTATGTTGGTTCACAGTTTTGTGGGTTCAGTCCATTATGGTGGAGCAAGCATGGCGGTTGGAGCTTGTGGTCAAGCTTGCTCAGATCTCGGTAGATTGAGAAGCAGGGCTGGGTTCGAACCCTCCAGGGCACCCAGTAGTCAGCCAAGGAGGCCCCAAGTCCCAAACTTTCCACAGCCCTGCAAAGCAATGTCTTCAGTGGGGGAGACAAGTGCGCAAACCCATGAGCCCATGAGGGATAGTTCTCAAGCAAATCATAACAGTTGGGAAAAAAATGCCAGGTTGCCAGAGCTTTGCTCTTGAACTTTTGGCCCCAGGACCATGAGCAGCGACTGACTAGAGTTCAAAATCTAGCCAGGGCATGCTGGTGTGTTATCAGATCCCAAATGGACTAAGGCAATTTTTAACCAAACCCACTTGTTATTGTGTTTTCAAATCCTTTGATACCAACATATTTACAGGAATTAGAAACTGGACCCTGGGGCCTTATTTTTTTTCCTGCTTACATATTTGCTGCACATTTGAATTTGCAATGTTGTAAAAACCAAACATTTTACACAAGATTAGAATCTCATAGCATCTGCACAAAACTCAGAAATCTTGTGAAATAGACTCCCCCATTCTCCTGGGCAGAAGGCTGGATGAGAGGGATAGGAAGTGAGGGAAAAAGGAGGGAGGGAAAGCCAGAGACAGAGAGAGGGAGGGAAGGCCAGAGACAGAGAGGGAGAGAGATTCAGAGACAGAGAGAGGGAGGGAAGGCCAGAGACAGAGAGGGAGGGAGGAAAGGCCAGAGACAGAGAGGGAGGGAGATTCAGAGACAGAGAGAGGGAGGGAAGGCCAGAACAGAGAGGGAGGGAGATTCAGAGACAGAGAGGGAGGGAGGGTCAGAGACAGAGAGAAGGAGGGAAGGCCAGAGACAGAGAGGGAGGGAGATTCAGAGACAGAGAGGGAGGGAGGGTCAGAGACAGAGAAAGAGGGCGGGAAGGCCAAAGACAGAGAGAGAAGGAGGGAAGGCCAGAGACAGAGAGAGAGGGAGGGAAGGCCAGAGACAGAGAGAGAGGGAGGGAAGGCCAGAGACAGAGAGAGAAGAAGGGAAGGCCAGAGACAGAGAGAGAGGGAGGGAAGGCCAGAGACAGAGAGAGAGAGGGAGGGAAGGCCAGAGACAGAGAGAGAGGGAGGGAAGGCCAGAGACAGAGAGGGAGGGAGATTCAGAGACAGAGAGAGAGAGGGAAGGAAGGCCAGAGACAGAGAGGGAGGGAGATTCAGAGACAGAGAGAGAGAGGGAGGGAAGGCCAGAGACAGAGAGGGAGGGAGATTCAGAGACAGAGAGAGGGAGGGAAGGCCAGAGACAGAGAGGGAGGGAGGAAAGGCCAGAGACAGAGAGGGAGGGAGATTCAGAGACAGAGAGAGAGAGGGAGGGAAGGCCAGAGACAGAGAGGGAGGGAGATTCAGAGACAGAGAGGGAGGGAGGGTCAGAGACAGAGAGAGGGAGGGAAGGCCAGAGACAGAGAGGGAGGGAGATTCAGAGACAGAGAGGGAGGGAGGGTCAGAGACAGAGAAAGAGGGCGGGAAGGCCAAAGACAGAGAGAGAAGGAGGGAAGGCCAGAGACAGAGAGAGAAGGAGGGAAGGTCAGAGACAGAGAGAGAGGGAGGGAAGGTCAGAGACAGAGAGAGAGAGGGAGGGTCAGAGACAGAGAGAGAAGGAGGGAAGGCCAGAGACAGAGAGAGAGGGCTGGAGGGTCAGAGACAGAAGCAGAGAGAGAGGGAGGGAGAGAAAGGGAAGAGGAGGGAGGCAGGAAAAGAAAGGGGAAGGAGAGAGGAACAGAGAATACATATGACATTCCCACAGGAATGTCCAGTGTCCCACACAAGAGTTCAGTGTCCCCTCTGCCATTGCTTGGTTCTTCCGCCTGTAGCTGACTGACTTACAGAGCTGGGCTGAGCACAGGCCCCTGCTGGGGTCCCAGGCTGTGGCTCACATGCCCCTTTGTGTCTTTTCCTCACTTCCTATCCATCATTTCATGTTTCTTGAAAGGCTATGAAGTCTCTGGGCATAAGGTCATTATGTCCCTTGCGGTATCACACAGAACCTCCATCATCTGATTCTTGCTGATCAGTGGCTGATTCTAATTTGCATGACCTATGGGGCTCTCTTCCTTCCTTCCTTCCTTCCTTCCTTCCTTCCTTCCTTCCTTCTTTCCTCCCTTTCCTCCCCTCCTCCCTTCCTCCCTTCTTCCTTCCCTCCCTCCCTTCCTCCCTTCCTTATGAGTTTATTTATTTTTATGTGCATAATTACTTTGCTTGCATGTATGTCTGTACGTGCATGCAGTACCTATGGAAGCCAGAAGGGGACATTTGACCCTGTGGAACTGGAGTTATGAATCTCCATGCCTGTCCTAGGAATCAAATCCAGGTCCTCTGGAATAGTAGTCTGTGTTCTTAACCATTGAGCCATCTCTCCGGCCCCACTAATTTCTTCTTCAGCGGGGTGGTAGATGCTTCTGGAGGGCTGTTTTCCTCACAGCCGGGAGACAGTGACAGATGCCAGAGAAGACCTCAGATCAAACACGGGAGAATAGAGCTCCACTGGGGAGAGCTCAGGGCTCCCTAACTGCTGTCTTCGCATCTCTAAACTGGTCAGGGAGAACCTTATTTTCTATTCTGTCTGTGTCTAAGAGCTATTGGCGTGTTATGGTTAGACAGCACCCCTGTCCTTGACACACATACACACACACACACACACACACACACACACACAGCTGTTGCTCAGATTCTGAAGTACTAGGTTTGAAAACCAAATGATGGGTGGAGATCATCCAGTAAAGACAAACAAACAAACAAGCATCCTGGAAGCCGCAAGTCTTCATGTGCCTCAGGGCTGTGCAAGCGACCTTTGCAACTCAAGCGTTGCGGACTCCTGTAGGCCACAGCTACACACGGGGCTGGAGGGCACAGATGCCATCCCTCTCTCAGTTCTCTAGAGCAGCGTTTCCTTGGTATTCATCTGCTTGTATCTCCTCTGTACCCTCCACACAGGTAAAACACACGGAGAAGAGAGTGTGTGTGCTTTGCCTAAACAGCTCTCCACAGTGGTGGTGGCTCTCTTTCTCAGGCTCTTGCCTATGAGATCTTTCCACTAGTACCTACAGTACCTTGAGTTTCTTTGGCCTCCTAAATTCCCCGTGGTCCTGAAACCTGCTTCCTGCCCCTCTGTGACAAGCCAAGGGTCCCTTCCAGGAGAATGATGATCTCTGCCTTGCATGGCTGGCTCTTCTGCATATTCATTTGCCTGAACCCATCGATCTATCGCATTCCTCGATAAGAAAAGTGAAAAAGATCGCAATTTTTCTGGAGTGTTATCAGAAGACTGTCCTAATAATATCATCAAGTCAGAGAAGAAGGCGGGACCTGGGGCTTCAGACACCTTGGTCCTCAACAAGGCTGAGCTGAGCAGCAGAATAGCGGTCAAGTCCCTGGATCCAGTCAAAGCTACAGTGGGTTATTAGTGGTCTTTCCTCTCAGGGACCTATCCATCTCCCTCTCCCCTTACATCAGAGGTTCTCAACCTTCCTAATGCTGCTACCCTTTAATACAGTTCCTCATGCTGTGGTGACTCCCAACCATAACATTATTTCATTGCTACTTCATAATTGTCATTTTAATACTGTTATGAATCGTAATGTGAATATCTGATCTGCAGGATGGTCTTAGGTGACACCTGTGAAAGGGTCAAGGGTCATTCAACCCTGAAAGAGGTCACGACCCACAGGTGGAGAGCCGCTGTCCTACAAGGTCACAGCCACAGGGCGTCAGTGTCGGCTGCTGCCATCTTTCTTTCCTGCTTCAGCATCTTCTCTTTCTGCCTCACGACCCAACTCTTCTCCACTATTTATGCCAGCCTTGCAAAGTGCCCAGACCAGTCACGCTCCACCCGCGCGGTTTAAACCGTTCAGTGTTTACAACATGGTCACTTACCTGCACACATGTATCAGTCCGCATCTGGCTTTGTCACATGCAGGACAACATCCCCCCCTCTTTTCTGTGTAGCCCTGGCATAACCTACTTGGCCACATACTCCACAGCCATTTTAGCTCCAATGTACTGGAAAAGTGACATACGGGAGATGTTTGGCCGCCTCTTCCATGCATCTATGTTTCCTGGTCTGCGTTCATCGCCCTTGAATTCCCGCCAAGGAGCTCGCGGCTTGCTGCCCTACCCTCATCATATTCTCCCCTCAGAGAGAGAAGCGACCAAGCATCCTGCAAACCCCTCAGCTGCCCACCGCGCATTGATCCTGCTGCTTCATTCCTTCCAGATGGTCGTTTTGAAATTCTTTGTAAAGCACCTGAGAATTTTATCAGTGCGGCAAACGGGAGCCTCTTTCTTTCTCGATTAATGAGCACACCACTGGGTGCATTGACCACAGATTTCCATGCCTGGCGCTCATGGCCAGGGAGCAGGGATATTGTAGAGGGGGCCTAGGCAGGGCAGAATATGAGGGTTTCTTTTGTGGGGTTAAATAACCAATCCTTCTCTTGATAGGAGGATGCTATGAGCCTGGGAAGGTTTCCAAGGTCTTTGAATTGTTGCACATGAAAACACGTCACAAAATTTCACAAAAATAATCCATGAGAATGTAAGTGAAGTGTGTCTCTCTGAGACATATCTGTGGGAACGGAGCGGAAGGAGGGCCCAGGCTGTGTGTAGCTTTGTGTATTTGGAGGGGTACCAGTGTCTTCCTCCTCGGTGCAGACTCCGCTCGACTGTGCAGTGTTTATCTACTCACAACTCCACAGTTGAACCATCCCAGAGATGCCTGAAGGCAGGCTAGCCATTCAGACGCCCAAAAGGTTCACAGTTTTGAGTCTACGGCCTTATTTTCCAGAATGAGCTAGAACATCATCACTCCCATGCCTCCTGCTGGCACGCAGCTTGGCAGTCACATGACTTTAAGGCTATTTTCCCAATGAAGGAAAAACAAGATTGGTTATGGGCACAGTAATAATTTTGGAGTAAGGGCCAAAAGCAAGGCAATTTCTTTCATTTATCCATTGGCTGTTTCTGCAGGTCTGAATGAGATGTGTGTCCCTCAGTACAGTACCTGCCAATTTACTTTGCTGGCTTGTAATCAATAGTTCATCGCTCTCATCTCAGTCTCTCTCCTCCCTCCTCTGCATGTACACACACACACATACACACACACACACACACAGAGGCCACATCCCACATACAGACATGCACATCCCCCAGGCACAGACAACATGCACACATGTACATAGACATAGGTGCTATGTACACATACCACACACCACATGTACATAGATATAAATACACCCTTCTGTGCACAATCACACACCCACACACTGCATCACAAGCACACAGACAAACCCCGATAAACAGTCACACTCATGAACACACAACACACATGAACCCACCAACACAGACACACACCACACACACACACACACACACACACACACACACACACCATCCATCCCAATGCTATCTCCTCCTCTGAATCATTGTTATTCTGTTCTTACAGATGACTTAGAAAGATCTGGAATTGTTAGAACATAGATCCAAATCCCACATCCTTTGGCTGGTCTGCCCCACTCCATCCGTACATGAGATACAATTTAGAGCAGAAACCAAACACTCTCTGAAGGCTATGCTGTTCCACAGTTTAATACACAAACCGAGATCGACTGTAGACTCCTGATTTCTACATTGATAATTTTCACTTGGCACTCTCCTAGCCCAACAATAATCTCTGAGCATGTGTACAAGGAAAATAAAGGATCTTTGCTACATGGCAGGACTAATCCAGCAGAGGGATGCCCAGATGCCGCCTATTAACGTTATTGACAGCGATTAACTAGCTCGTTCCAGGTTCTAAGCTCAGGAAGTATGGTCTCCATCACTGCAGAAATAGTATCTTTTTCTTGGGAGATGTGGATCCCTCTGGAATTACCGCTCAGGCCCGAGGATAAGTTCATGGTACACAGCATCTTTTCTTTTTTTTTTTTGGTTTTTCGAGACAGGGTTTCTCTGTGGCTTTGGAGCCTGTCCTGGAACTAGCTCTTGTAGACCAGGCTGGTCTCGAACTCACAGAGATCCGCCTGCCTCTGCCTCCCGAGTGCTGGGATTAAAGGCGGGCGCCACCACCGCCCAGCTTGGTACACAGCATCTTAAATGTTTCCAATGAAGTGTGGCTCCAAGTTATCCAAATGTCAGGGTCAGAGCAACACATAGCATGGACCACCCATGCAATCTTCTGGGAAGATACTGAAAACCCCATCCTTATTGCCCCTCCCTCCACATGCTCCTTGTTCCTATGCTTCCCTCCAGACACCGGGCCGGGTTTCCAAAGCGGCAATGAGCATTGCTCTTGCTTCCAGGTGCCACGACATCTCCTCCTCCCCCAAATATATAGGTACTCTATGTGGGATGTTGATCCTCAAACCACACCCTGAGACAAACCCTAGTAGGATGTTTCTAAATGAGCTCCAGACCCGTTAAGTGGGCCGTACCTCTGCCACTCTATCCTAGACAAGCCTAGTATGAGGGGGCTGGGGGTTTTAGGGGACTGGCTCCCCTGGGGGTTTTAGTGGGATGTCAGGCTTTATAGGGGGCAGAGCCACCTGGCAAGGACACTTAGAGGCTGGCAGGTTTGTAATGCTCTCTTCCCGAGTGATTAGAGCACAAGGCAGGGGATCTCTTGACAGCATTATTAGTCAGACTTCCAGGAAAATCAGCTCTTTTCCTTTTGCAAAGAATGCCCCGGTGGTCATCTTTGGAGCAAGCGAGCCATTGAGAGCACAGTCTGACGAGGTGCCCATCTCCAGGACAGGAGGACTTCTGGGATTTCAGTTTCTTTTCTTCCTTGTCTCTTCCACTAGAAAAATAGCACCCCACTGGTTGGTGGCAGATGACCTTGCTAAGGACTGGGAGGTTAACAGTGGCTTGGAGGATTCAAAGGTAAGAAGGTGCCTTGTATCTGGACATACCACTGAGCAGTGACTATAGAGGAAGGAGGGACATTGGAAAGGAGCTCCTTGCTGGGCGATGGTGGCGCACGCCTTTAATCCCAGCACTCGGGAGGCAGAGGCAGGTGGATCTCTGTGAGTTCGAGACCAGCCTGGTCTACAAGAGCTAAGGAAAGGAGCTCCTTTTTGAAAAAAAAAGTGTGTGTGTGTGTGTGTGTGTGTTTGAATAAGGTCTTCCTAGGCAGCCCAGGCTGGCCTTGAACTTGTCACTTTCCTCATTCAGCCTACTGTACCACCACACCCTTCTCGTTTGCTCAAAGTGACTCTTCAGAGACTGACCTGCCATGAGCCACCTCCAGCCCACCTCTTGTCCAGCTCCATTGACAGAAGGGGACACTTAGGAAATACCACCCCTGAAACTAAATAGAGGGCCTCCAAGTGACGATAGATGCTCGGGGGGACAGTCAGGAGAGTGTGAAAGTTCTGGGGTATGCACTGGCTGTTTGCTGTGGGCCAGAGAAGGCGGGCAGGTGAAGAGTGTTCACACTCCAGACAGTAAGATGCGCAGGCATCCTACACCTTACGTGTTACAAGGCTTCAGGAAGACGTTGTTTTCCCTCTGTAGAGGTTTCTGAAGGGGCTTTGCTGAGCCACCTGCGCATTCTCAGGAGCCATGGGACAGACAGGGAGACACAAAACGGACTGGACTGTAAGCGACATCAGTGCCTACCTTAGAACCATCAGAGTAAAGCGATGCCCGGGAGACACGGTGTGTTGGTGTTAGGTACCAGCATGTAGGTAGAAAGGAGGCATTTCAGCCTAAGGTTGGCTATAGTCTGACTTGAACAGGAAGCTGAGCCAGGCATGGCGGCATTTGCCTGCCACCTGAGCACTGGGGAGGCAGAAGCAGGAAGATCAGCTGTCCAAAACCAGCCTCTAATTCATAGTGACTTCCAGGCTACCCTGGGCTAGGAGACAGTATCTCAACCTGTCCCTCCCATTCGAAAAGAGGAAGCTGATTAGGAAACCCCCAACTAGAACCTCATGAACATGGTGCTCACATGTGAGGGGCAGGTGTGTGCGTGGTGGGTGGAGGCTGGGGCAACTCCTGTTTGGATGAGAAATATGAAGGTGGTGATATTTGGAAGTGATTGGCCCGTAACAGGAAAAATCAATAACCATCTTATCTGTGAGCAATTACCTGTTTCTGGAGATCTCTAAGCATGGAAACTGTAGCGAGGCACGAATTTATGCAGCACCTCTGGCCTGAGATATAGCTACGTAATAAGCATATTCTTTTTTTTTCTTTCTAGTTTTTCATAGAAGTCTAGGTGACTGATTTAGGAGGTCTCTTCTTTTCTGGCAAAAGCATTCAATGCTATATATTTTCCTCCGCTCACGGCCTTGGCTTCTCTCCACACAGTATGATGCAATAGATCACCATTTTTACCCAGTTCAGAATATTTTCTGGATGGGCGGTGGTGGTGGTGCACACCTTTAATCCCAGCACTTGGGATGCAGAGGCAGGTGGATCACTGTGAGTTCGAGGCCAGCCTGATCTACAGAGTGAGTTCTGGGATAGCTGGGTCTACACAGAGAAACTTTCTCTCAAAAACAACAACAAGAACAACAACAAAAATCTGATTTTTCTCTGGGGTTACTTCTGAGCTCACAGTTCACGTAAGAATATGTTTTTTTTTTTTTATTGTCCAGGGATTAGGGACTTACCTGTTATTTTTCCTGTTTTGATTTATGGCTCAAGTTCAGTGTCCAGAGGGCATATCTGATATGGTTTCACTTCTTTAATATCGATTAGATTTTATTTTATGGTGTGAGATAACATTCTGTCTTGGTGGTTGTCTCCTCCGCATTTGAGAAGAACATGGATCATGATGTTGTTGGGTGGGGCGCTCCATAAATGTCAATTAGATCCAGATGGCTGCTTGCGTTGGTGCATTCTGCTAAGTCCCTGGTTAATTTTCTGACTCCTGGTCCTATCTGAGGCTCTATTAGTCAGCATTCTGGAGAGAACAGAGCTAGTGGAATACCCACCTCCTATTGATCAACTGTTTGTTTGCTTTCTCCCTTCCTTTGGAGAATGACATAAGAAGAGGTTCCCTGGCCTGAGCCTGAGTTGTCATCTGCTGGGCTGACCTCACTCCCTACAAGCTGGGGACCTGGGATTGCAGTTGAGGGTCAACCCCAGAGTGATGGCCAAGAGCCAACAGCTCTGATGTTCAAGGGCAGAAAAAGACGGGGATCTCAGTGCAGGGAGAGGGGGCAGGAAACAGGGAGAAAGGGAAGGAGAAGGAGAGAAAGGGGTAGGGAGGAGGGAAGAAGAAAGGGGAAGGGAAAAGGTGGCAGGAGGGATAGGGAGAGAGGGATAAAGAATGGGAGGAAGGTGGGGAAGGAAGGAAGAAGGGAGCAAGAAGAGGGTATGGAAGTAGAGGGAGAGGGAGGGGAAAAGAGAGGGAGAGGGAGAGGGAAGGGAGAGAATAAAGAGAGAAACAACAGGTAACAGCAGAGAAATTGCTGAATATGATGGCGCACGCCTTTAGTCCCAGCACTCGGGAGACAGAGGCAGGAGAATCTCTAATTTCGAGGACAGCCTGGTCTACAGAGTGAGTTCCAGGACAGCCAGGGTTACAGAGAAACCCTGCCTCAAAAAACAAAACAAAACAAAACAAACAAAACAAAAGCCGGAAGAAATAAAGCCCGTCCCTGCCTTCCTTGACTGATTGGCTGACGGGCTTGCCTAGGAGGGCAGATCTTGGCTGAGTCCACAGATTCAAATACTGATTACCTCTGGCACGTGTAAACGTGACAGCCATCTTTTCTTCAAGGATGTTGTTTTGTGCATCACTTTCCCCTGTTCCTGGACAGTGATGACGCCATCCTTACACTCTCGCCCCTCAGGTCTGAGAAACTCTTCCCCTGTTTCAATTAGTTCTCTCTGCTGTTCAGATTGCTCCACCCCTGCCCGCGTCTCCTCAGACTCCACAGGCAATCTCCAGAGTTTCACTCAAGCCGGCTTCAGTTCTGGCTACTTCTCCATTAGACGCTCGGCTCTTTTTCTTGTCACCTTCCCATGCAGACTGTGGGAAATGTTTGTACAGTTTCGGGGGATTCTGCCATGGACACATAGGGGACCAAGCAGACTGGACCCTAATCCCAGAGGCCTTTGCTTTTTCCTGTGCTCTCAGAGATCCTTCTGCGTCCTCCACGTTTGTCCTCAGCCCTCTGGGAGACCCTTGTTGCTCACCTGAGCACCCTCATTGTGGCTGCTCTGAGGGCAGCCAGTTCATCAGTACTGTCTTCTGTTTTGTTAACTCTGGCTGTCCTGGAACTTGCTTTGTAGACCAGGCTGGCCGCAAACTCAGAGATCTGCCTGCCTCTGCCTCCCGAGTGCTGGGATTAAAGGAGTGTGCCACCACCACCTGGCTGGTTTTCTGTTCTTAATGAGTGTTCTTAGCCGGGGACTGTTCCATCTGCGGAAGCAGCGCTGGGACCAGAGCCCAGAGGAGAGGGATAGTGGAACGGAGCACAGGGTCTTTGGAGCCAGACAAGTGGCTCTGTCAGGCTGGGCTGCTGTGACCTGAACACTCAGACAGTAGACATGTGTTTCTCACAGTTCCAGGGGCCCAGGAGCCTGAGGTTGCGGTACTGATGGCTGCTGCCAGGGAAGGGGTTGTCACTTGTCCTGGTGGACAGATGATAATTGCCACGTCTCAGTGCTTCCTATAATAAGAGAGGAGTCATCTACCTCCTGCTTCTTCTCAAGAGGACACGAGCGCCCTTTACAAGGGTTTCATTCTTAAGACAGCCCTGTTCACAAAGGTCACCACACTAAGGACTAGGACTTTCGCCTAGGAATCAGCAGGGTGGGCCAGGCAAACGTTAAGTCCATAGCCTTGAATTGGAGGTAGGAAGATGAGGACTGCTTGGGTCATAGGAAGGGGACAGACAGCTCTGAAAACTTGACAAAAACCATGGTATCAAAAAAAATTGACGAGATATGACTTCAGTTCTGGCTTGTGTCAGGAGGGTGGGCATTGGGGGCTGGAGAGAGGACTGAGGGGCTGTCCAGTGGAAGTGCTGAGCAATTTGCTAGTAGGTGTTGGCATGTGGACATTGGTGGCGATGGAAACAGGCAATTATTAATGCGAAAGGTCTAATTTGTAGTTATATTTACACATTCTGCCCGGAGCACCACTATATAAGGCAAGCTTCAGTGGACAGTGCTTTTCTCTGCAGAGGGGAGCAGGCTGAGCCGTCAGAGGTAGAGCACTGGAAGCTACTCTGGCGAGGGCAGAGACCTCTCCTTAAGGTCTCAGCACGGGGGATGACAGAGAGCCCAGGGTTGGAAGGGTGAACGCTGGCAGCAGGGAGAATGTGAACGGTGTGTGGAGGAAAGCTGGGCCATTGTGTGTTCGGAGGAGGGACTGAGAGCAAAAGCAAGGAGGTATAGGGCCTGCTCGTCCTGGTTCACTCAAAGCATCTTCCTTGAAGGTCGAATAACTAATTCCAAAGCAATTCATTTCAAATGGACTTGGACAGAAAAAAGAAACTTATTGATTGGTGTAGAAATTTCAGTGTGACTGGACCCAGGGATGTGAGCAGGGTCATCAGGAATCATCTTGTTCTCTCAATGCTGTTTTTCTCAGGTTTGGTTTAGAATCAGGTTCTTTTTATCAGAGGCTCAGGGGACAACAACCATGTGAGTATTGCAGCCTTCTAGGTTAGCGAGATGAGCAGGACAAGAGACTATCCCCTTCTCTCCCCCTCCCCCGAGACAGGGTTTCTCTGTAGCTTTGGAGCCTGTCCTGGAACTCACTCTGTAAACCAGGCTGGTCTCGAACTCACACAGATCTGCCTGCCTCTGCCTCCCGAGTGCTGCAATTAAAGGCGCGAGCCATCACCACCCGCCCAGTGAGACTATCCCCTCTTAATGCAAGGTGTCTGAGGAAGATGCCAGCACTCCCCCTGGGTCCTCATGTACCATGTGACTTGAGGAGACTAGGAGGCATGGCCTCATCTGGGCCTGTGACATGCTTTTCGAGTGCCAGCTCTCTCCCTTTCTCCAGTGCATGCTACCTTTTGCTTCTTGGGCCGCACTGTTTGGTTTCCATGGTCAATGATGCATTACTTGTTGACTTGTTTAATTTCCTTGTTAACTCTTAATAATTATGAACTCAAGTTTCTCAAGACAGAAGTCATTTTCTAGTTATAAACATGGACAGGTGAGACAGAGGTCGTTGTCTGCTACATGGGAGGCACTCAATAAGGATTTTTTGAGAGGTTAAGAGTAATAGAGGGCTAGGAATCCTTTAAAATGAGGCTCTATTTACAGTAGAAAGGAAAATGAATGTTTAGCAGACCTCGGGTTCATTAGCATCCTGAACTCCATCATGACTATTATCACCCTCAGTGTCATCACCATACTCAGTATCTCTGTCATCAACATCACTAATGTCATCATTGCCATCATCATCACTGTCATTATCATTAACAGCAGCATCATTGTCATCTTCATCACCATCATCATCGTCGTCGTCATCATCACCATCACTGTCATTATTATCAGCATCACCATCATCACTGTGATCATTAGCATCACTTCCATCATCATCATCACCATCATCATTGTATTGTCATCATTATCATTGTCACCACCATCACAATTGTCATATCATCATCTTCATCCCCATTATCATTGCCATCATTATTGCCATTGATTTCATCGCAATCATGATAATCACCACCATCATCATCACTAACTTTTTAAAAATTCTTTTTATTTTATGTCTATGAATGTTTTACTTGCAAGTATGTTTAAGCATCATGCGAGGGCCTAGTGCCCAAGGAACCTAGAAGAGGGCATTGGATCCCCTAGGACTGGACTTATATATGGTTATTAGCTATCATGTGGGTGCTGAGAATTGAATCTGGGTCCTCTGGAAAAGCATCCAGTGTTCTTAATCTCTGAGCCATCTCTTCAGTGCCCACATTATCATCTACCATCATCACTGCTATCATGGTCTTTATCACCATCATTATCACCACTTTCATCATGATGATTGCTACTGAAGTCATCGAGCACTTACTGTGAGCTAGGCATGGTTGATATAGACTTGACACAGTATTAACATTTATTCCAGCTGTATGAAATAGGTGCAAATATCACCCTTGTGTTGTGGGTGGATACGCTGAGTCCTGGGGAGTTAAGCTCTTACCAAAGGCCTGAAGCAGCTATAGATGTAGAATACTTTTTTGTCTGCAAAAACAGCATGTAGAAGGGGTAGCACGATGGTGTCTGCACCGTGGAGGATGTGAGTGGGAGGAAAGGGACAGGGAAGGATGAAAAAGTGCTTGACCCTGCTGGAGGTTCTCTGGGGAGGGTCAGTCTGTATAAATGATTCCAGTGTCTCGAGCCCAGAGGCCAGAAGAACAGATGTGTGGCCAGCTAAGCTGAGACGCACAGGCCAACATCTCAGCTTAGCATCTCAGAGTGGAGCCTGGCTGGTCCCTATATCCTGTGAGCCCAGGCTTTTGATTTCTGTCCTAATTCATAAGCCGACCTAGATAGCCCAGCCCCTACTCTTAGTGGTTATTACATGTCATCATCTTTGCTTTGGTTCTCGTTTCGATCATTACTCGGTGTTCAGAAGAGTCTGGCTCCTTGTAGCCACTCTGATGAAGGTGTAACCATCTCAGTTCTTCATGGACAGAGGTGCTAAAAAGTGACATGGGGTTTGTAGACTGAATCTTCAATATGTTCCTCTGCGTGGAAGTAACCACTTGCATTTCACTAGCCAAAGCCAGGCGCTTGGTGCTGCAAAGTCCAGAAGCGTGAGACACAAGAGCCTAACTAGAAACACTGGGATATCACCAGTGATGGCCCTAGCTTCTTTCGACCCCTAAAGGCTACCTGTGGCTCTAGCCTAGGACCCAGGTCTTGACTACAGAGTCCCATTCAGTACTTGTATCAATTAGCTCACCACACCCTCCAACCACAGAGGTTGGTGCAGAGATGGACACGACCCAGTGAGAGGCGGCGGACACTTGCTGCTGATGTAAGGACATAGAAAGGCGCTTCTGCAGCCATCTTATGACAGCGAGGCACCAACTCCATAGAGAATGGAGCAACAGGTAGAAAGGAGATAAAGAAAGACGTAGAAAAGAAATTCCCGACACCACTGACTGAGCCCTGAGTGGGGTCATTTTGTCCTTGAGACTTTGTAGTACTGGAATAAACATATATTTTGGGCCTCTTTTGAAGAAACTGGATGGCTTCAGAGCTCTTTCCAATCTTCAGTTGTTTTAAAAATTACATTTACTTATTTAATGTGTGTGTGTGTGTGTACTGTGATGCCCATGCTGAAGTCAGAGGACAACTCGTGTGGGTGGTCACTTCCCCTCATCTCGAGTGTGGGTCTTATGCATCAATTGCTGGCTACCAAGGTTGGCATCAGGCAGCCTTAACTGCTGAGCCATCTCCCAGGCTCCTGGCTGCCACTCTTGAAGGAGGAGGGGGGTGGAAGAAAACTGTAAAAAGATTCTTTTGTTGTCACCGTTTTAAGTGATGACAGCTCATGCATCACAGAATCGTGAGATTGATTTTCAAAGTTGATATCTTTCTTTCATTTCAGGCCGCGGGCTTCATGAGGTTCCGTGTTAGAGCGCATGCTGGTGTAAGCTCTGTTGAGTAAACCCCCCGGTGTGCCATTCTGTCTTTGAAGGTTTGCACCTAGCCCGGCCTTGTCAGTCAGAGATGCCTCCGAGGTGTTAATTAATCATTGCTCTCTGTTCAGCCATGGTTTTTCCAAAGGCTCAAGATAATTGATTATCATTCCCCTTCCTCCAAATGCCATGCACGCGGCGGCTCCTGACGGATGTGTGACTCAGGTGCTGAGTCCTTAGTACTGCAGGGTCCCTCCTTTAGCATCTAGAGTTTTTAGTTCACAATCACAAGTAGGTGAGAATGAAGACGGATCCACAGGGAGAAGCCTCAGCACCGTGTAAACTATGACTCAGAAGCCCCATTTCTGCGGAGGGAGAAGCAGGTGAGATGAAGATGCATGATCTAGGAGAGGCTGGCTCAAATTCTCCTGCCCAGCTGGAGATAATTTCCATCTAACAGAGCCACACTGTAGGCTTTGCCACACAGAGGGACAGACAGACAGTCCAGGATCACCGAGCACCCACACCCCCTTCACCTTTGGCTGTGCTATTCTTAGCTTATGGGGTTTTTGTTTTACATGGGTTTATTTAGGAATAATAATAATAATAAAAAAAAATCACCCTTGCGGGTTGGAGAGATGGCTCAGTGGTTAAGAGCACTGCCTGCTCTTCCAAAGGTCCTGAGTTCAATTCCCAGCAACCACGTGGTGGCTCACAACCGTCTATAATGAGGTCTGGTGCCCTCTTCTGGCCTGCAGGCATACATTCAGACAGAATACTGAGAATATTGAATACATGATAAATAAATAAAATCTTAAAAAAAAATCACCCTTGCTCATGGGTAATGGTACGCACCTGTCTGTGATCCCAGCTCCTCAGGAGGTGATGGGAAAGAATTTCAAGAGCGAACCTAGCCTGGGTTATATAATGAGTTTGAGGTTAATCTAGGCTATGTAATAAGACCCTGCTTCAATAAGACAAAACAAAAACAAAAGCAATAATAAACAAACAAATAAGTAAATGTCCCTCTTCCCCAGAAGGCACCTATGAGACTTTCCTATGGTGTCACCAATATAACAAGATACAAAATAGACTCCACACCCCCAAAATATTCCTGAATAGGGGCTGGAGAGATGGCTCAGTGATTAAGAGCACTGCTGCTGTTGCAGAGGACTGGGCTTCCATTCCCAGCACCCACGTGGTGGCTCACAACTATCTGTAACTCCAGTTCCAGGAGATCTGATGCCTTCTTCTGGCCTCCATGGGCACCAGGTATGATACACACACACACACACACACACACACACACACACACACACAGGTAAAACACTCATGCCTATAAAATAAAATAAGTATATTTCTTTGCTTCTCTTGTAAATGGTATTTTTAAAAATATTTGTATTGGAGGGTTAGCTCAGCTACTAGAGTGCTTGCCTAGCAAAGGAAAGTCCCTGGGTTCCAGCCTCAGCATCACAGAAACCGAGCATGATGGCACATGCCTGCCAGTGTGGTGCTTAGGAGGTGGAAGCAGGAGAATCAAAAGTTCAAGATCATCCTTGGCTACCTTGTGATTCTAAACCAGCCCAAGTTACATGAGACCTTGTCTCAATAAATGAATAAGTTTTAATTCTGATCCTGAATTTTGAGCATATTAAAACAGATTTGGCTTTTCCTGTTGACCCTTTTCTTGTGACCTTGGGGAGCTCACCTGTCCATTCTACAACTTATATATTGTCATCACTGTGTGTTTATTGTTACGGTTCTGTGACCTCCATGCCTATCTATTTACCTACCTACTACCTACCTACCTACCTACCTATCTCTATCTGTCTATCTATCTATCTATCTATCTATCTATCTATCTATCTATCTATCTATCTATGATGGGACTGTATATGTGAGTGAACCCCTATAGCTGTAGTTACAGGCAACTCTCTGCATATGTACTGGCTGTTTTTGTGTGTCCACCTGACACAAGCTAGAGACATCAGAGAGGAAGGAGCTTCAGTTGAGGAATTTTTCTCAAGTAGTGGTCAATGGTCCTGTGAAATGTGTTTGCCATCCAATTTTTGTTATTGTCATTGAATCAGATGTCTCTCTTTATCCAAGGACAAATTCATGCTAAAAGTTACTCCTGGTTTTATTGTCGGCTTTGGAAACAAAGGGCTGTACTCAGCAATGTGTTTAATTCTTAGGTTCAGATGGGGCTGAGGCCCTTCCCTCCACTCTCCCTCTGGGGGAGGGGCTCGAAGACCCTGCAAGTTTCCTGTTTGAGTTCCTGTCCTGACTTCCTTTGGCGATGAACAACAGTGTGGAAGGTAGGCAGAATAAATCCTTTCCTTCCCCACTTTCTTTTCGTTTAGAAACCTGAACTAATACAACAGATCTCCTGATATGGGTGCCGGGAATCAAAGTCTGGTCCTCTACTGGTGCGGTGCGTGTTCTTTTGTTTTGCTTTGTTCTTTCACGACAGGGTTTCTCTGCATAACCCTGGCTGTCTTGGAACTTGCTCTGTAGACCAGGCTGGCCTCAAACTCATAGATCTGCCTGCCTCTCTCTTGTAAATGCTGGGGTTAAAGGTGTGTGCCACCACCGTCCAGGAGCAGTAGGGGTTCTTAAACTCTTGAGCCTTCTCTCTGGGGAACTCAGAACAGCAGAACACACACACACACACACACACACACACACACACACACACGCGCGCGCGTGTGCGCGCGCCGCCCAGTTTCTTCTGTTTCGTGTTTGTTTCACCCTCTTCCTGTAACCTCCCTCTGTGTTTACACTTACACGCTTCTCACGTGCCGGCAGTCAGCGCTTCCGTTCTTCGTCTGTCCTTTATTCTCACTCCTGGGAGAAAAACCTGCCCTTCGCCAGTTATCTTCCGTCCCATCTGTCTGTTCTCTCCTCCCTCAGCCTTTTCTCCATCTGCTCCTGGATTAATTCAGAATTTGTGACTTGCTGTTATTGACTTATCTCTAACTTTATGTCTCTCCAGTGGCTGTCCTCAGATCTGTCGCTGGCTTCTCTCAGCAGTGGCCACCGAAGGCATCTTTTAATGGCTCTCAAGTCACTTTCCAAAGACAGGACATAGAGATGAACCCCTCAGTACTGTCTTACATTAGACTGTGTTTCCTGCCTCTTACTTCGTGCACAAAGCCCACAGCAATCTACCTCTACCACCTCTTCTTCACATAGTCACCTTCTTTCTGTATCAACCAAACAAGGGAGCATAGCTCAGTTGGGAGAGCGCTTGCCTAGAATGCGCAGAGCCCTGAGTTCAATCCCTAGCATGGGATAACCTGGGAGTGGTGGCACAGGCTTGTAATCCCAGCACTCAGAGGGTGGAGGCAGGAGGATGAGAAAGTCAAGGTCATTCTTGGCTACATAGAGAGTTGTCAGCCTCAGTCTGGGCTTCGTGAGACTCTATCTGAAGAAAATCAATAAAAAACAGCAGCAACAACATCAAAAATTCCACTTAAATATTAAAAAAAGGTGGGGGAGCTTTCCCACTTAACTTGAGTTAAACTCTTTTCTTTCTTGGCATGGGTGGAGTTTCTGTCGGGAATGCAGTGGTTCCGATAGAGAACGGGTTACATTTCTTCCTGTCCTGGTCTCCTGCTACTGAATTCTTTCCATTTCTGTTTGAGGTGTTTATTTCTCTTTCTGCTTTATGGAGGCATAATTCACATACAATAAAACCCACTATTTTGAGGGGTAAAACCCAGTGCTTGCAGGCTAGCCGCAGTATTAAGCTGCCACCAGCATCCTCCTCTGCCTTCAGAACAATTAATCATCCAAAGAAATCCGGCCCATGTCTCGGGCTCACCTTCTCCCCCACCCATGGCCCCATTCTCACGCTCTTCCTTTCGAAACACACATCTGTTTTCCTTCCTGTCCCCTTCCCTTCCCCTTTCCTCTTCCTTTTTTCCCTCCCCCTTCCTCTCCTCTCCCCTCCTCTTCTTTTCATTTTCTTTGATCTGGGACCGGAATCTAAGGAGCTGGACATCCTAGGCAAGAGCTCTCCCATTGTGCTGTGCTCTCAGCCCTCAGTATCTAGTTATTCCCCCACATCGTCCTTGGCTGGTATAATTGTAATTTTTGGTAACGTTCCTCTGAGTCCTTCCTTAGTGTGTGTGCTTTCCTTCTTGCTCCTCCTTGATCTCCCCCCTTTCTCTCTCATTTACCTTGTCTGCAATTTCTGAGCCTGACTGACTGTCTTTCATTTGCCTCCTTTAGTCTCTCTCCTCCTGTCTCCCAGCTTCCTTTGGTCTCTTTTTCTCAGTCCTAGAATTCCAATTCCGCCCCCGTCAGAGAAGATTTGACTTGCGCTTCTGTTCTTTCATGCTGTTTTAAGAGGTACTCTTTCATTTTGTGCTCCGGTTTGACTGATTTGAACAGACCTCTGTCAAGGTCGCGGCCCTTCCTTTGCCTTAGCTAAGTCTGTCATATGAGCTCTGCGTGTCATCCAATTTGGGGGCCAGCACTCCACGTGACTCTTGGCATCACCTCCATGTCTGCAGAAGTCCTGCTAGGTGGCGAATGTTGTCAGTGTTTAGCGAATCCATTCCCTTCCCTCGGCATTTTCCAACTCTTGGTTTTGACCGTCTTGTTTCTTGACAGCAGGCATTTTTTCTTTTCATTTTTTTTTCTTGCCTTTGTGGATGTCATCATATTAGAATGGGCAGTTTGGGAAGACTTCAGAGACTGATAAGCTGTATTTGTCCCAGATGTAGCCCGAGTTCCTGCTGAACCATTAGAGTGTGCATATGTGTGTCTCTGTGTGCCCAGGCATACACTCTTACGTGCATTAAGTCCATCTAGACAAATGGGTGTTGCCCTGAGTCTGGCTCCATTACTATGGAGACCCCTAAGGCTGCAGGCCCTACACTCCTCATGCTCCATATTCCTCTGGCCTAGGGTAGGGCCTCTCGCTGTCTCCCTGCACTTCCAATGTCCAGACCTCCTATGCACCTCCCCAAATTCTTCTTGCTCTATCCCCAAAATGCTGCCTCCCATGGGCCTGGTGTTGAGGCAGTGTGAGATCTGCCTTGGTGGCCCTGTGCCCCTGTGTCATTGCTGGGTTTTCTCAAGTACCTATCTTGGGCAGAACGAGAGCCCAAATACTCTGAGCCCCATTTCCTGTCATTCTTGATCTCCTACAGGTTTCTCCTCTCACATGGTGTAGGGTGGCTGTCCAACTCCCAGGAAGGTAAGAGCTTTGGTCCAAGGAAGGATGGTCTGGGCAGGACTGGCAGGCTCTTTTCCACGGTGATGCTGACCTTCTGGGTGTGTGCTGTGACTTGTTCTGTCACCTGCCCACTGTCAGCCTGTCTTGTGGGCACCTGCTGGAGTCCTTGGAGAAGAGTGGAAGTGGGGCAAACGGTTCATGTATAGCTTTTGAGGGCAACCTGCATTCCTTGTGTAACTCTCGGGAGTCTCTGCTGGGTTCTCTGTTCATCCCGTGCTCAGGTTTGTCCGAGCCACTGCTCAAGCCCCACCCCTCCTGGGGTCTGACTGAGTGACTTTTGATGACAGGTTTGATATTTCCTTCCCCACCCCCTTTAGTGGGTCAAGGGGAATCAAGAGGATTTTGGACATGGACCAAGCTTCTCTTGCCAGTATCTTCACGGTTTCCTCCATCTTAGAAGGGGGAGCTTTCGCCATCATCAAACCAGCAGAACACCGTTCTTCATCCACTGCTCCCGGCCGCCACCTTTGAGCCGGGAAAGAGCCTGTCCAGAGGCTCTGAAGGAGTAAGGAAGGTGTATACCATTGGAGTCCTTTCCTCAGAGACTTCTGTCCGTGTCTTATTGTCCACAGGCCAGGGGCCACTATTCGCTACAAGGAGAGTGTATTAATCACCGCTGTGATAAAATGCTCGACACAAGCAGCTTAAGGAACGAAAGGTCTGTTTGGGCTCAGAGCGTGAGGGGAAAGAGTTCAGCATGGCCGTGAAGGCATGGGGTCAAGCTGTGACAGCAGGGATGTGAAGCAGACAAACACACCGCAGCTGTAGTCAGGAGGCAGAGAACAATGACTGCTGGTACCCAGCTGGCTCCTTCAGTCCGGAACCCCAACCTATGGGACAGGGTTGCCCACATATGGAACCCCAACCCACGGAATAGGGCTGAGTCTTCGCAGCTACTCCTCTCGGAATGGCCCCATAGTCACACCCCAAGTGCATCTCCTAGGTGACCCCAAATCCAATCAAGTGGACAGTGAAGGCTAATCATTACAGTCAGTGACTTTTATTCTCTTTCGGGAAGTTGTTGGGGATGAAGCCAAGGGTTCCGCACATATAAGAGAAGCGCTCCACAGATGCATTACACACATACCCCAGCCCCAGCAGCCCACACACAAGTTTGTGTCTCAGGAATGTCTGTCTGTCTGTCTTGAGTTTCGTATTTTCCATAGGTTGTTTTGTTTATTAACTCGTTTGTTTTTCATAGACTATTCTTCCCTCCATCAGCCACCCAGAGCTAACGCTTCCACGTCATTTCCCTTACGACTCCACCCCTCAGTCTGTCTAGGTCTGCCTGTTCTGTTCCTGCCTGTGCATGGCATGTATGCTTTGTGTAGCAGAAGCCGCTGTTCTGTCTGCCCATCTGTAGGGAGTGTGTGTACTGAATCACGCAAGCCAGCTGCCCCACACGGCTGAGATGGCTGGTGGAAGGCCCGTGACAGGGCATGGGAGGTGCACTTGAGGGTATAAAACTCACCAAAGAAACTCATCCACTGAGTTCCTCGGCCGTTCCAGACTGACCCCTGCAGGACCTCTGTCCTGCCCAGGCTGGCCCTTGTGTAATTCGCTCAGGCCCTGTCACCAACGAGCTCCCCCCCACAACTTGCAGCAACCCCATAAACATTTATTGAGTAGAGCCTCATCAAAGCTTAAGGCTCATCTTTTTTTAATATTTAATTAGCATCCACTCAATAAAATCTGATGGAGTTTTACCGAGCCACAACATTTCCCCACATGGATTCGTTTAAGTTAAGTGGGCATGCATCCATTTAAAAGGTACTGTTGGAATATTGGATGCCACACATTGCCCTGTCTCAGAGCGCGCACGGGGCTCTACTGCATGCCCATTTCAGCAGGAAGAGCGTGGCAGCGGCAGCGACTGTAACGGATGCTGGAGATACAATGTGTGTCAGGTGGTGATTTATGTCCATGAAAGAAAAACAATGGGGAAGGGCTGAGAGCCACCTGTCGGGGTGATGCTTGGGTGCCACCCGAGGGAGTGATGGAACGTGGCTCACAAAAGGACTTGGTTATTGGATGGCAAGCCCACATGCCACCTCAGATCTGTGTCCAAAATTCTGCTAAGGGTATAAAGCAACTCACAGACAAACATGGCGTGATTGCTTGGATATGGAGTCTCAGGAAGTCGATTTCATAGGAACGACACAGCCAGTGGAGGCTAGAAGCGGCGAGTCAGAGGAGGGACGTGTTTTGGTCCTGGGTACAAGGACTCAGGAGGCTGGAGGAGGATGCTTTGGTTAGCTATGCACTGACCATGGTAAATAACGCACTGGACTGCAAGATGGCTTAGTGGGTGAAGGTGCTTGCCACTCAGCCTGACAGCCAGAGTTACCTCTCTGGGAGCCACATGGTAGAAGGGGAGAACCGATTCTTTTTTTTTTTTTTCTCAGAATAGGAAAATTTATTACTGTGCTTCCACTGTCAAAATTTAGGATCTTGGTCTTTCCTTCTTGCCTTTGTACAGGGCCAAAAGGGACACGTTGGCTACTTTAACAACCTTAAAGCGGACTCCAGGAATATCACCTACAGCATGACCCTTTCGACCAAATCCAGCAACCAGAACTTCATCGGGGAGAACCGATTCTTACAAGCTGACCTCTGACCTCCACATCAGGCAACACCACACCTTTTGTTTGCCAAGTTAGCTTTGAGAATTTCTCTGCAGTTGAGATTTCAAAGCCAGTTTTGAGAAAACATGGCACAAAAGGGAGGTGTAGGTGTAGGGGAGTCTCTATCCCAGCCTGAGAGCATGCGGAAGTCTAGGGACAGGTGAGTACCCCGTGGGTTGGAGCCTGGCAGCTAGGCTCTGGCAACTGGCAGATGGTCCTGCGGAATGTGTTTTCCATTCGATTTTTGATATTGTCATTGAATCAGGTGTCTCCCTTTATCCAAGGACAAATTCACGCTAAAAGTTACTCTTGGTTTTATTGTCGGCTTTGAAAACAAAGGGCTGTACTCAGCAATGTGTTTAATTCTTAGGTTCAGATGGGGCTGAGGCCCCTCCCTCCACTCTCCCTCTGGAGGAGGGGCTAGAAGATCAAAATGAGAAGTAATTTATAAATCCCCTTTTCCCTACACCACAGGCACCTAGGCACCAAGCTAAAGGTCATTATTACAAACAGCCTGGAGGTCAGAGTCCAATTTCTCTGGCTCTGGGAGGAGGGCTATCTGCAGAGCCATCTGGAACCTTCCCTAGTGAGGTGACCCGATAGTAAGGGAGGTTGTCAGCACAGGCGGGAGTTAGTGCAATCACCTTGCATTTTGACATCCCTTCTCCCTGCCCCCAGGGGCTGGAAACCCTCTTTCTGTCCTCTTTAGGAAGCTTGCTGGACTCAGGACTCTTAATTCCCATTTAAAGTCAGGGCAATTGAGATGATAATGATAGCTCGATTTTATTGGGTGTTATGTTCCACTTTATCGTAGTAATCGGAACATTTATTGAGTGTGTTACCTCTCTCCCAAGCTCTGTGGTAAGGGCTTAAGGTCCTTATATGTTAGTCTCTGTCTCCTGGACACTCAGTGCTGTCTCCAGTCTGCAGAGGAGGAATTCAGGAGGGAGACAGCTCTGCCCAAGAGCACACAAATGGGGAGAGCTGGGAGGAGGCAGCTGTGTGCCTTGTGGCCATGCTACTGGTCGGACTCTGCAGGGATAGCTATTGTGTGTGTATGTGAGAAACGTGTATGCGTGTGTGTGAGTGTGTCTGCACATTTGGAGCAAGGTGAGCCAAGTCTTGACCTCGGCTAAACTGGAGCACGGTTAACAGAAGTCTGACGCTGATGCAGTTGGGCGCTGAGGTGTGCTAAGGTAGGATTGTATGGTAAAGGAAGGTGTCACACATCAGGGGTGTCCTGAATTCCATAAAGGTGAGCTGAAGGGAAAGCTTGGCTGGCTCTGGATGGGGCATGGGTAGATGTTACCTTTCTTGTGTGGCATAATCACTGTTTTCCCATGCTCGAGCAAGACCCGGATTGTAGTGGCGTTCCCAGTTCGAGCCACACCCGTACATACTAATACTGATAGAGATTTTTGAGGGTGCCAATGAGAATGAGCCTGCAATGTACGCATATTCACCGTGGTACCGAGACTCACCCAGTCACACACACCCATCCACAGCTACACTTTTTTATCTTTATTTTTTTAAGTATATTTTTGGTTTTTCGAGACAAGGTTTCTCTGTGTAACCATCCTAGCAGTCCTGGAACCAGATTTTGTAGACCAGGCAGGCTTCGAGCTTACAGAGATCCACCTGCCTCTGCTTTCCGAGTGCTGGGATTAAAGGCGTGTGCCACCACCGCCCGGCTTACACTTGTCTCTTAAAGGTTTATAATTTTTATTTCTGTGTTATGTGTGTGAGGCTACATGAGTTTATGGGTATCTTTTGGGTATAGTAGGCCAGAGAGGTTGTTAGATCTCCTAGAACTGGAGTTACAGACGGTTGTGAGTCACCTGATGTCCTCTGCGATAGCAGTAAGTGCTTTTCAATCACGGAGACAACTCTCTTGCTCCATATTCTTCTCAACGCTAGCGAGGCTTTGAGGGTGCGGCTGAGACTATGCCCTGATGATGTACACCCTCACACCAGCACACACATACTGAGTTACACTCACACCCACATACACTCCCTCACATCCGTCCACACCCACACCCACGCATACCTTGCATGCCCACACGGCCACACTCATACACCTCCGCAGAATACACACACATCACATGCATACATTCTCACCCCTCCCGCATCTCCACACTCATACACACACACACACACACACACACACACACACACACACACTTGTACACACCCACACTTGAAAGCACACGGTGACTAGGAAAGTCTTGAGCCATTGGTATCTTATCATGCATAGGCTTGCCCTCACCCATACCCCACACATATTTCTGCCACCTGTATCTCCCTACGTTCACACCCACACACACTTGCTCGCACCTACCTACGCGCAGTCACACTCCTCCACTTTTACCCCTCTCTTCATTCTTCACTTACGCCTATTCTTACTTCCCCTACCCATATACACTAGCCCTCAATACCCACTTTCTTGCACCCCCAATACTCTGACACATACGTTTACACGCACGTACCTACACACACACTTTCTCACCCCGAATACTGACACTTTCAACACCACCCTCACACACATTCTCACTCTCACAACCTCCCCAACACTCGCACCCCCATTCACACTCTCATCACCCCCCCCCCCCCCCATGTACAGCCCAGGCTTGCCGTCCCGGGAAGGGCTTAGCAGTTCCTAGCAGACTGGTGTTAGGACCCAGGAAAAGCCAGAGTGGGACGGATATAAATAGAGGAGAACAAAGTTTGAGGCCCACTGACATCACTCTGGCTCTCCACCCAAAGCCACGGGCTGGACTCTGGGCCAACGAGGTGTGGCGGAGCTCAGCTGCAGAGGGAGGCAGCGCAGACATCGCTGAGCTCCAAGCTGCGAGCTGAGCTCTGAGCTCTGGATTGAGACAGGAGGCAAGTGCCGGCCAGTCTCCGGCCCAGGACACAGACTCCTGAGCCCTGGCCTGTCCAGCAACAGCAGCAGCAGCAGCAGCAGCAGCAGCAGCAGCAGCAGCAGCAGCAGCAGCAGCAGCAGCAGCCAGGACCTTGGGGATGCTGGTAGAACCAAGGAGGAGTGCATACTCAACCCGGAGCTGCATCCAGACTCTGGGTCCCTGAAGACTCCAGTTTGGAGAGGAGAATCTTCCCAACTGAGCTCAGGCATAAACTTTAGGGGACAGACTTTGTGGCTAGAGACCTGTGATGAAGATGCCCTTGTCCTCAGGAAGTTGGAGGTAGAGAGGTTCCCGGCAGGCTGTGGGAGACCCACTGCCTGGTTCCCACTATGAGGGACCTGCCAGCACTGTCTTGCCGCTGGGCCTGGCTACTCTGGTCCTTCAGCAGCTTTCAGGTAATGCCCCCTCTGCCCAGGCAGCTGGGATGCGTCTGTGAAGGCTGTTCCCGCACTTACCCTGTGACCTTTCCTTACAGATGTGCGGAACCCAGCCCAGATCCCAGGAGCACCCAGGTAAGATCCCTTCCTGCTCCGATGATTGTATGCTTTGCTCCTTGCCTTTGGGGTATGCCACAAACCATTAGTCGAAGCCCCAGAAAATACATTCTGCCCTTTGAGACAACAACTCTGGTGTGACCAGCGCCTTCAGGCTTCTGGTGAGGAAGCTGGCCTCTGTCCCAGCTGCCTCTTGATCCAGGTTAGGTGTTGTCTTCTAATTAAGGAGACATATTAGGCAGACTCTTAATTAAAAGAGCCTTTTGCTCTTTCTTGTGCCTACGTAGATCACTACCATGGGAACTCTCCCTGGTGCCTCCAACCTCATGGTGCTGTGGACTGTCCCTTCCAAGGGTCCTGGCCACCACGATGTGGTGCCTTCCATTTGTGCTGGACATGCACAGCGAGGGTGTGTGTGTGGGGACCAGAACACTTACCTTCGGCTATTGTAACTCCCCCTTTTAGACGTACAAGGTGACACTTGTTTAGAAGTCCAAATCACAGCCCTGTTACAGATAGGAGGCTTGCCACATCTGCAGTGGGGGCGAATAGGAAGAGGCTTCCAGCCTGCTTGCGGTAGGTCCTCTGGGACTGGGGTTCTCGTTGAAGGTTAGAGCCAAAGAACAAGCATGTCTGACCCATTGCTGGGAAAGCCTGGTGGGTCACGGCGAAGAAGCCTGTGACTCAGCTCAGAGACACTGGGGTTCCCAGCAGAACTGATCAACCGAATCAGCCTGTCTCTTAACAGGGGCCCTGCCCAGCCAGTGCTCACAAGCCAACACGGTAGCCATGGTGAAGTGCAGCAGAGAGGATGAGGCTCTGGAGAACATACTGAAACTGTTTTAGGGAAAGATCTCCCTTCCTTCTGATATGGGGGTGCTGCTTATACCAAAAGGCATCTTCAGTCAGTCAGACCCAGAACTGTGCGGATTGCTGGTCTGAGGAGAGAAAACATCAAGGGCCATTTGCGGAATTTGTCCTTTGGCTGAGTTTCTGCCCACATGTCTGTACACACGCATACATGTCTGCACATATTTACATGTCCACTCCACACATGAACTAGCATCCTGGACCCTGAACTTCAGTGATGCCAATTCAGCTTTGTTCTGTGTAGATGCCTCGCACCTGACCTGATGTTGGGGAGAACAAAGTTTCTCCTGGTAGAGCACCCTCAATAACGGCCGAGGGTTCCCGGAGCCTAGGCCAGGGATCCTAGGTGCCTCTCAAAGTCCCAGACTAAGCTGAGAGGGATTCCTTCTTGTTTCCACTCCCATCCTTAGTAGCTCCTTTGTCCTTCTTCCTTCTGCTTCCACTGACCACAGGGCACAGCCAAGAGATGGTCTTCCCCCTCTCCCCTCCTTTCTTTCTGCCTCCCCGCTCATCTTTTCTCTTTTCCAGTTTTCCTCCTTCCTTTCCTCTCCTCTGTTTCTGTTCCTTGTTTCTTTCATCCTCTCCACTCTACTTCCTCACCCCACCCCCCAACTTATTTACATCTTTTCTTACATTTTGGACTTAGTCTATTATTTTTTTTAAAAATAATATCCAGACTTCTCTGCAAGACCTCTTTGGATTTCCCCTCCTATCTCCAAAGCCCAAGAAGCCCCAAAGGAGACTTTAGGAAAACCTGACCCTTGACAGGCTCCCCGACCATGAGAGCCCCAGATGGGCACAGGGTTGACGCATAAGCCAAGGGACTGCCCAGACACAAAGAGTGAGAGTCAGGGTTGGATGTCACTTGCCAAGGATGGGAGTGTCCTTGGGATTGCCCAAAGCAGCTTAAGAAGCACACAGAGCTGGCTCCCACCTGGGCACATGCACCTGCACAGCTGCCAGTCAATGGCAAGCCTGTAGCTGGAGTGGTTAGTTCAAGCTCACAGGAATGAGAGGACGCCATCTGGAGGGAGTTAGGGGAACTTACACCTAGTGGGGGGTCACCTAGGAGTGACACAGAAAACTCGCGATAAGCTGTTATCCTTCATTGCTTCCTTCCGGCTCCATCCCTGTCCATATGCACAAGGCAGGACTCAGAAAACAGCCACCAACCATCTTCCGTGCCTTGTCTGTGTAAAGACAGTGCTGATATCCTGTAAACAGGGTCCCAGCTGAGGCCACCTGCATTTTCAGCTCCCCGTGTTTAGGTGTCTACCCTGACCCAGGTCACCAGGTATCTACCATGTGAGTGATCGCTTAGTTTTAGAAATCTCAAAGATGGTACGAGATCCTTTGGGGTGCCACCACCTTCCGAGTCTCCCTGTGACTGTGACCGTGAGCTGTTATTGACGCCGAATTCTAAGAGCTGTAGTTAGAGCCCATGTAGCTCCAAGTTCCCACTTGAGAGGGAAGCCAGAAGTGGAAGGGGGACTCCGGAGAGGGGACTCACCCCCACACTCATCTGAGACACTCTCACATACACCCCAGGTCCTGGTTCATAACCCTCTGTTCCCCAGGGTGACCTAGGAAGCGCTGAGATTGGTCGATCCAAACCCATAAATGGCATTCATCAAGATTGCCGGCCACTTTGTCAAAGTTTATAAACATGTCCTTTTATAGATGGTGTTTGCAACGAGGGACTGGAAACTTGAGAAAAATAGCAAGCTGCGTCGTTACCTAGTTTCCTTCCTGGCCGTGGGGACTGCCGATTCCAGGACAGCCCCAGACTTCACAGCTCTGCTTGGCATACAAAACAGACAACGACAGCTGTTATTTATGAAGTAGCTTACGAAGGACTTCTGTAACCACCGGGTCACAGCAGAAATATCATTCTCCATCTTTGCTGGGCCAGCCAAAAAATAATATATAAGCCAGGTGGTGGTGGTGCACTTCTTTAATCCCAGCACGCAGGGAGGCAGAGGCAGGTGCATCTCAATGTGAGTTCGAGGCCAGACTGGTCTACAGAGTGAGTTCCAGGACAGGCAGCAACACACAGAGAAAATGCTGTCTTGAAATGAAACAAAAATATATAAATAAGTATATGTATTCACAATGGAGTTGTTAAAAGAGAATTTTATGTGCATGCATGCTTTACCTACATGTATGTCTGTGCACCATATGGATGTCCTATGCGCGTGAAAGTTAGAAAAGGACATCAGCTCCCCTGAGACTGGAGTTATACATGGTTGTGAACTGCCATGTGGGTGCGGAGAATCAAACCCATGTCCTTTTGCAAGAGCAGGCAGAGCTTTAACCACTGAGCCATCTCTCCTGCCCCATAATAAAATTTTTAAAAACAATGTTTATTCCATATCAAAAACATGGAAACATAGCAAGTAGAGATTTTTCTAGAAGATGCTAAATTTATAAATATATTTTATGCATATAATTATATTCTGTGGTCATTCTATGTTTATGTTTAATTATATCTGTCAAGTTGTTTTTATACCCTATCATTCATTCTACCTATATAGTTATGTTTTTAATTACTAACATTTAAAACGGGAGGCTGCAAATGCAGAAACCTGAATTTCACACACACATGCACGCATACACACAGAAAGGCTGTAATTTGATGCAGCAGACACATGATACAGAAGAGATGGACCCCCCTCCCTCTACCACCTTCAAAGATCAAGATGATGAGGCAGACAAAAGACCATAACTAAAACATGGTCGTGGGGCATCACGCTGAGAAAACAGAGCAAGATGCGCTGGAATCAGGAAGTTTTGCAAGAGGGAATGGAGACCCAGATTAGAAAGAGGTAGCTATGAAAAACACGGGGAACAGCATTGCAGACCGTCGAGATAGCAGGCAACCTTCTTCAGTAAAAAGAGCTTTGGTGTCTAAGGCCATCTACAGAGAGAGACCAACTTTTCCACCGCAGAGAGGCTTCTGTAGTGTTTTGGTAGCAGAGCCCAAAGGAACATTCCCAAAGGGAGCCAGCCAGATAAGACGTGGAGGATTTGAGTGTTGACACTCAGTTCTCTCTCTTTCTCTCTCTCTCCCTCCCTCCCAACTCCTCAAAGCAAACTGATATTAGATCAGTGGAACATTAGATATGCGTGAAAAATGAATTCTGAAGAACTGGCTTATGGTTATGCTGTAGACTAAAACCTCTCTCCCACTTCTTCCTTCTTTCTGTTCTCTCACCCCCTCCTTACTCCCGTCTCCAACTTTTTTCTCGGTCATCTTCCCCCGTCTTTTGTCTTTGTTTCTCTTTCGTTCTCTTCTCCCTTCCTCCTTCCCCGTCCTTCTCATTTCTCTGCCTTTCCCACGCCATTATTTTCAGCCCTCGAGGCTGTTTGCTCCCTGAGACCGGCCTGCCATCCCTGTGGGAGTCTGAGGCGGCCATGTGACTAACTGTGACAGGCTTTTCACCTTCGCGGTTTGAAAACAGCCATATATTATCCTTTTCCATAAAAGATCGAGGTTGTCTTGCTCTTACGAAACTTCGAGGACTGTGTGGGTGATCTGACCCTGTTGGGAGTTCAAGGAGCCTATGGGTTGGGTCTAGCCCATCTTATTAACACCAAACGATTTTAATTAAAAAAAAAACTGGCGATATTAGCATCGGCAAAAAATTTCAAAATCCAATTTAAAACATCTGTATTTCTGACATCTTTTAAAAGCAGGCACCTTGAGTCAGCACAATTAGTAAACGCCTATCATGCCAGCACTCAGAGGCAGAAAGATTCTGAGTTCACAGTCAGCCTGGTCCACAAAGGACCTTGCCTTAAAAAAATAAACAAAAACGAGCTGGGCGGTGGTGGCGCATGTCTTTAATCCCAGTGCTCGGGAGGCAGAGGCAGGCGGATCTCTGTGAGTTCGAGGCCAGCCTGGTCTACAGAGCGAGTTCAAAGACTGTCTTCATAACTAACTGAGAAACCCTGTCTCGAAAAACCAAAATTAAATAAATATAAATGAAAAATAAGCAAAAATAGATGAGGTAGTTCATGGCTGGGAAGAAATAATTATCATACTGTCAGCATTTCTTAGCTGCCTGCAGTTTGCCATTTAGGGTTGGGGCCCTGTGATAGCCCCCTTTCACACTGGCATAACTATTGTTGGCTCTGTTCGGGTCTTGTTTATGCAGCCATACTGTTGAAGAATCATGGTGAAGGCTGCCTCGTTATTTCTAGGGCATATAGTTTCACAGCAGATTTTCTGGTCCTCTGGCCCTTGGAAACCCCTACCCTTGCCTTCTGAGATGCTCCCTGATGTTCCTTGCCGGAGTTGTATCGTAGATACACCAACTGGGCCTGGGTACCCGTGATCGCTTGCTCTATGTTCTATGGATTTTGACTAATTGGGGGTGATCTGTAATGGTCTCAAAGAGAAGTTTCTTTAAAGAGTGCTGAGATTTACACTTTATCGAATACAAAGTGGGAGACCTGGTAATCCCAGGTGAACCTTCCCACAGTGTGACATCGGTCTAGTCTAGGACCTGAGAGGCTGGCTGCCCTCCCCTGCTTTTGCTTTCCTGCTCCAAGGTGGGCCACGGCTCCGTGTAGGCTGCTCTAGCTCCTGTGTCCAGTCATCCCGCTCGTTAACCACCTAGAATGCCGTTTTTCTGGGGCTCACCTGCCCCCACCCTCCTTCCTTTTAAGCAGCCTTGTCCCCTGACTTTGTACGTGTAGGAGATTCATGCTGTAGTCAGAGGACAAGGGGAGCGGCGTGGGTGCTTTGTCCTGCCTTGGGGTTCATGCCAACGCAATGGTGACAAACGTGCTCATCTCAAATCTCCCATCCCATCTCCTTTGCATGGGCTTGTTTTGGGGTAACTCCACACCTTCACTGGTCAGTCTTTCTGCCCAGAACCGGCTGTAGCCTTGTTCACTAGAGATGGCAGGAAGGACACTGTGTCTGCGTGGCTTAGTGGCAGAGGTGGATTCTGAAGACCAATAGATGTTCTTTCTGTTTCTGATTTTTTTTCCCACATGAATTGAATAACAAGCCCTGGAGGGTTTTTAAAACCAAATATCTTCAGCTTCTGGGGTTAAAAAAAAAAATCGACGTTGAAAACGAAAGCTTTGGATTTTTAAGCCTTTCTGAGTCCAGCCTTTCCCAGCTGGAGACTGCCCGGCACTGTTTCCTGGCTGCCTGCAGGATTAGGCCTTGATTAATTTCCTAAGGCCCCAGTGGAGGACTTTTTCTGTTTTTGGCTTGCATTTGGGAGTTGTGTGGGAACACAAAAGGGACAGGGGAAAACCGTGAAGGTTAATGTTTCCAATTCAACAGTATTCAGAACCATCCAGGAGGCAAATCTCTGGGCATGCGTGTGGAGAATTCTTTAGATTGAATTGATTGAGGTAGGAAAACTCACTGTTGTAGTTTGATTGCCCTGGCTGTGATGAAACACTTTCACCGAAAGCAACGGTGAGGGGAGAAGGGGTTTATCTGGCGTAACCAAATAAACTGTGTCTCTAATTATATATTCATCTATAGAAGATTATAAACACAGATAAAATCATTTAACTGTGACTCCCAGGTCGCAGTCCCTCACTGAGGGAAGTCAGGGCAGGGACTGAAGGAGAAATCGTGGAGGACCCCGGTTTGTTCTTTGCCTCAGGCTCAGTTATCTTTCTTAGACAACCTAGTGAATGCTGCTACCCACAGTGAGCTGGGCCCTCCTATATAAATTAGCCATTAAGATATGTCCCCGCCCCCCGGACCTGCCCAATCTGATCTAAACAATTCATCCGTTGAGGCTTTTCTCTCAGAGGACTCCAGGCTGTGTCAAGTTGATAGAGCTAACTGGAACACCACCTATAAATGTAGACAGTGCCATCCTATGGCTAGGGATCCTACACGACCCGGAAGGAGAAAGCGAGCTGAGAGCCAGCGTCCGTTCACTTCTCGCGGCTTTCTGACTGTGGCCGAGCTGCTCCTGCTCCGCCATGATGAACTGTGAGCCTGCAGAAAATCCTTCCTGGAGTTGCTTCCCACCGGACATTTTATCACAGCAGCGTGTAAAGTAGTGAAGACCCAAACTGGCACACAGAGCCAGCAATGTGAGGTTCAAGAGATGAGGTGTGAAATGTACTTTAGCTGTCATCTAGGATTATCATGTCAACGCTGCCCCAAGACGACGCCCACCCCCACCCCGCACCCCCAATTTTGAAGGTGGGACTTAGCAGTGTTTTGCCAAGGAAAGCAGGTCAGAGGCTTGGAAAGCAGGACTACTAGCAATGTGACTCTTCCTTCTCTTTTCTTCTTCTTCTTCTTTCTTTCTTTCTTTCTTTCTTTCTTTCTTTCGTTCTTTCTTTTTCTCTTTCTTTCTCCCTTCCTTCCTTTCTTTCTTTCTTTCTTTCTTTCTCCCTTCCTTCCTTTCTTTCTTTCTTTCTTTTTTTTTTGTGTGTGTGGGACAACGTCTCTTTACATAGCCCCGTCTGTCCTGGAACTCACTATATAGACCAAGCTGGCCTCAAACTCACAGAGATCCACCTACCTCTGCCTCTCGAGTGCTGGAATTGAAGGTTGTGTGCCACAATGCCTGGTTATCACTTTGATATATATATTTAAAATTTATTCATTTTAGTTTTTTTTTGAGACATTCTTACTCCGTAGACTAGGCTGACCTTGAATTTATTGTCTCCTCAACTCACCTTCCCTAGCGCCGGAATTGAAGATTTGAAGATCTGTATTACTGTATTTGGTTAAATTATTTTTATTACTTATTATTTTAATCAGCTTTTCTTTTACACCTATCTATTATATGTGTGTGTGCGCGCATGTCACAGTGTGTGTGCTTGTCACAGTGTGTGTGCTTGTCACAGTGTGTGTTTGTGTGTGTGTGTGCACATCATAGTGTGTGCATGAGGTCAGAGGACAACTTGAAGCAGTTGGTTCTCTCCTTCCACCTTGTGGATCCAGCAGGCGAACTCAGGGTGGCAGACTTGGTGGCACACTTTCTGAGTCCACTCACTGACCCGCCTTATTTTGAACTGGTTCCTAAGAACACAGAACCTGTGTTAAAGTACATACGTCTTCTCTTGGTATGGGCACCCACTGTGAGATCGGAGTAGACTTCCATCTCCACAGACATTTATCACCCTTCACGGTAAAGACGTTCAAACTCCCTTCTTTCAGCTTTTTTTTATTTGTGCTGTTTTTCTGAGACAAGGTTTCAATGCAGCCCATGCTGGCCTCAAACCTGTGAACCTCCTGCCTCAGCTTCCTGAGAATTAGACTGAATTCTGCTAGCCTTTGAGATTCATGGGACATGGCTGCTCTCCGTAGTCAATCTCCCCTGTGCAACAGAGTATCAGAGCTTCCTACCCCTGTCTAGCTACAATGTGTAAGAAATTGTTAAGAGTGTGCATGTGTGTGTGTGTGTGTGTGTGTGTGTGTGTGTGTGTGTTGGAGGAGTCAATTTTCTCCTTTCACCATGGGATCGGGAATTGAGCTTAGATTAACTGGCTTGTCTAGAAAATACTTTTACCCACTGATCTGTCTTGCCAACCTGCCGGGTTTTTTTTGTTTGTCTGGTTTGGTTTAGTTTTTGTTGTTGATTTTGCTTCTCCCTAACAATACCAATTAAAGAACACTGTAAGCCCACTATGGTCTCACACATGGATAATTCGAGTACTTGGGAGGTAGAGGCAGGAGGATGTCAGGTTTGAGGCCAGCTTGGGCTAACAAGTGAGCCCACCCATTGTCAACAAACAAGCAAAACCACAAAACATTACAGGAACCAAGTGTGTGTGTATGTGTGTGTGTGTGTATTTTGCTGGGTCTAGAGCCTAAGGGTTTTCACATGCTAGACAAGTGAGCACACCCATTGTCAACAAACAAACAAAACCATTACAGGAACCAAGTGTGTGTGTGTGTGCGTGTATTTTGCTGGGTCTAGAGCCCAAGGGTTTTCGCACGCTAGACAAGCATTCTACCAGCAAGCTATAGAGCCAGCTCTTCTGAGCACCACTCTGATGTCAACCCATGCATGCCATTCTTCACCGTTTCTTCGGCTGCACACCAGCTCACTGCACATACGCTCTGATTATTGAGTCAGCTCTCCACGGTTGAGCATCCAGGCTGCTCTCTGGTTTTCGACCCTGTGGGAACATTCCACAGAGAATACTTTGTGTACAGGTCTTTGATTGTACATTTGAGAGCCTCCGGAGTTAAATTCCTGGGAGTAGAGTTACACCAGAGAAAAAGTGCCCTTAACCTCTGCATCAACTTAGCCAGATTGTCCTCCGGAAAGGCCAACCTGACACTGACTCCCTCTGAATCTCTGTCAGAACCTATCGGCTTCACACATCTGGCATCTTGGTTGCCATTCCAACAGAAGAAGTCCGGCTGGGAGGGTGAGCTGCTTTATAATGTTTTCCTTTCTTCTTCCTCCAACTGTCTTACTGCTCCTAAGCTTTCTGTTGAGTTCCTCTTCATTGATAGATTTTCTTTCTCTTTCTCCTTCCTTCCTTCCTTCCTCCCTCCCTCTCTCCCTCCCTCCCTCCTTTCCTCCCCCCTCCCTCTTCCTCCCTTCTTCCCCCCTTCTTTCTTTTCTGTCTGAGGATTGAATCCAGGCCTTCACACATATTAGTAGAACATTCTACCACTGAACCATATTCCTAGCCCACAGGAATTTTATTAATATGTTAAATTGAATACATCTAAAAAAAAGAAATTGAGTTTCTGTCATATATACTTCATGAATGTTGCCTTGCGGTTTGATTCGGTTTATTTCCTGCATAGAAATTTTCAAAATCAGCTAAATGTAAAACCTCAGAAAATTTCTATTTATTTATGTATTTATTTGAATCAGGGTCTCATGCAGCAGGTTGACCTAGAACTCACTATATCATGGAGGTTGGCTCTGAACTTCTAATCCTTCTACCTCACAAGAGGGAGGGACGGATACGTTGGAGCTGGGATCATGGAGATGAGGGAGCACTTGTGGGATGATGGAGATGAGGGAGTACTTGCATTGTGATGGAGATGAAGAAGCACTTGTGGGTTGATGGAGATGAGGGAGCACTGGTGGGCTGATGGAGATGAGGGAGCACTGGTGGGCTGATGGAGATGAGGGAGCACTAGTGGGATGATGGAATGAGGGAGCCCTTGTGGGGTGTTGGAGATTAGGGAGCACTGGTGGGGTGATGGAGATGAGGGAGCACTTGTGGGGTGATGGGGATGAGGGAGCACTGGTGGGGTGATGGGGATGAGGGAGCACTGGTGGGGTGATGGGGATGAGGGAGCACTGGTGGGGTGATGGGGATGAGGGAGCACTGGTGGGGTGATGGGGATGAGGGAGCATTGCTGGGGTGATGGAGATAAAGGAGCGCTGGGTAGTTCACTAATGACTACTTCAAAATGTTATTTTTGACGAGCAGAGCGAGTTCCCTAAACCTTAATAGCATATGGGCACAAGGCACAGGTCACTGTGCCTGGCTCACCTGTTTCTTTTTAGACAGGGTCTCCACTATGTAGCCCAGGCTGGCCTTGAACACAGAGGTCCCCTTACCTCTACCTCCCAAACTGAGATTAAAGCCACACTCCATCCCACCCAGCCTCCAGCTCAGCTTTTGTGTTACACTCACACTTGGAACCATCTGAAGTATGAGCTGAGATCTTATGTTTTTCCCAGATGCCTAACTGACTTCAGCACCTGTGGTGAACAAGTCATTGATGCTACTTTTATCACTAGCCAACTGTCTATATGTAGTGGAGCCACTGAACATCTGCCTACACATGTGGTACCCAATGTCCCCTTATTGCAACTTCCAAGCTTTTCCCCAGCTCTGCTCACGACCTCTGCTGTCCCCAGCATCCTCCAGTACTCACCCCACCTGTACCAGGTCTCTTATTTATTCTTGGCTATAGCTATTCTTGTTTACTTTTTTTTTATTTTTATGTTTTGGTGTGAGTGTGTATGTGTGCATGCTCATGTGCATGCAGGCATGCAGGGTCTCAAAGCCTCTCATTGAGCCTGAAGCTCATGTTTTTGCTAACCTGGCAGGTCTATGAGCTCCCAGGATCCCCTAGACTCTGCCTCACCAGCACTGGGATCATACGCATTTACTACCACACCTGGTTTCATGTGAGTCTGGGGACAGAACGCAGGTACTCATGCCTGTGTGGTAAGCAGCTTGTCCTGGAGCTGTCTCCCCGGTCCTCCAGCAGGAATTCTGCTTCTCTTTACAAACAGGGGAAGAATGTGCTATCTTGCAGGTTACTGCTAAAAGACACAGGGGAGTGTTTGTTAAGGGCCTCTGTGATGCCTGACACGACATTGGGGTTATCATCTTCCCCCTGCAAAGTCATTTTAAACCTTGTTTCAGTCTGTGGTCCAATTATTTCAGACGTTGCCTCTAAAGCCACTCCAGGTAATAGTACGATAATGGGCATTTCTACCTTTCCTGACACTAATGGGCAGCTCCTAGCCCTGGACCCACACACGGACGGGGCTTTTGTTTTCTTGAGTTAGGAGGTGTTGTCCCTCCCTATTTGTCCTGCTCTGTCCAATTAGGAAACTAGCCATCGATTTCTAATTTGAAGTGGTGGTTTTTGTTTAACCAGGAATGTGTATTGAATTTCTCTTAATGCCTTTCCAGCTAGATCTGTGGCCATCATGACAATTTCACTCTTTCTCAATCTCCGAGAGCTTGGGTCATACACAGCTCTTATCTTCAGTTCCTTCCTCCCGAATTGTGATTTAAAGTTTTTGGTCCTTTCTCTGCAGGGTTTGCGATCTTGGCTTCTGCTTCTCATTACTGGCCTTTGGAAAATGTGGATGGGATCCTTGAGCTTCAGGACACAACTGGAGGTAGACAAGGGTGGTGAGCATGCCTGCAGTGTGGGATAGCGCCCCCCAGGGGTGTAGGGAGGTGAGAATGCCTGCAGTGTGGGATAGCGCCCCCCAGGGGTGTAGGGAGGTGAGAATGCCTGCAGTGTGGGATAGCGCCCCCCAGGGGTGTAGGGAGGTGAGCATGCCTGCAGTGTGGGATAGCGCCCCCCAGGGGTGTAGGGAGGTGAGAATGCCTGCAGTGTGGGATAGCGCCCCCCAGGGGTGTAGGGAGGTGAGAATGCCTGCAGTGTGGGATAGCGCCCCCCAGGGGTGTAGGGAGGTGAGAATGCCTGCAGTGTGGGATAGCGCCCCCCAGGGGTGTAGGGAGGTGAGAATGCCTGCAGTGTGGGATAGCGCCCCCCAGGGGTGTAGGGAGGTGAGAATGCCTGCAGTGTGGGATAGCGCCCCCCAGGGGTGTAGGGAGGTGAGAATGCCTGCAGTGTGGGATAGCGCCCCCCAGGGGTGTAGGGAGGTGAGAATGCCTGCAGTGTGGGATAGCGCCCCCCAGGGGTGTAGGGAGGTGAGCATGCCTGCAGTGTGGGATAGCGCCCCCCAGGGGTGTAGGGAGGTGAGCATGCCTGCAGTGTGGGATAGCGCCCCCCAGGGGTGTAGGGAGGTGAGCATGCCTGCAGTGTGGGATAGCGCCCCCCAGGGGTGTAGGGAGGTGAGCATGCCTGCAGTGTGGGATAGCGCCCCCCAGGGGTGTAGGGAGGTGAGCATGCCTGCAGTGTGGGATAGCGCCCCCCAGGGGTGTAGGGAGGTGAGCATGCCTGCAGTGTGGGATAGCGCCCCCCAGGGGTGTAGGGAGGTGAGCATGCCTGCAGTGTGGGATAGCGCCCCCCAGGGGTGTAGGGAGGTGAGCATGCCTGCAGTGTGGGATAGCGCCCCCCAGGGGTGTAGGGAGGTGAGCATGCCTGCAGTGTGGGATAGCGCCCCCCAGGGGTGTAGGGAGGTGAGCATGCCTGCAGTGTGGGATAGCGCCCCCCAGGGGTGTAGGGAGGTGAGAATGCCTGCAGTGTGGGATAGCGCCCCCCAGGGGTGTAGGGAGGTGAGCATGCCTGCAGTGTGGGATAGCGCCCCCCAGGGGTGTAGGGAGGTGAGAATGCCTGCAGTGTGGGATAGCGCCCCCCAGGGGTGTAGGGAGGTGAGAATGCCTGCAGTGTGGGGATAGCGCCCTCAGGGGTATAGGGAGGTGAGAATGCCTGCAGTGTGGGATAGCGCCCCCCAGGGACATAGGGAGGTGAGAATGCCTGCAGTATGGGGATAGCGCCCCCCATTGGCACAGGGAGGTGAGAATGCCTGAGTATGGGGATGGGGGGAGGTGGGCATGCCTGCAGTGTGGGGATAGTGCCTCCCAGGAGCTAGAACATCTGGAGAGAGAGAAAGAGTCTCTAGATGCCCCAGGACGCTGTAGGGATGGAGATGAGCAAGCAACTCACGGGCACTGCAAAGTGTTTAATGAGAACATTTATACATTATGATGATAGTAGGGCAGGGCTTCCCAAACCTTCTGCTGTGGAGTGATTCTGGGTAACTTATGGGAGGACAGAGCTGACTTGCCACAGCAAGCCCATGTAGGGATCTTGATGAACAGTCACAGACTCCGTTGTTTTAAGGTCACCGTTTCACAAAGCAAGGTGTCCCCTGTCTACCAAGCAGCTGTCCACACACTGGCCAACATCCCCTAAGATGCTCTTCCTGGTGCTGACTCCGCAGGAGGTGTCAGGGTCTCTGTCTCACTGAGCTCGGACAATGATATTGGAGAAACCCAGGACAGTTGTGAGCATGTCCATTCTAACAAGAACCCCCTTCTTGGAAAGCACTGATTCAGAATAAGTTCTGGAGGTCTTTTACTTTATGTTTATAAACCCATTGCTCCAAGGATGTCAAGTGAGGACACACACACACACACACACACACACACACACACGCACACGCACACGCACACGCTGTTGTTCAGGATAGACACAGGTTCTTGTGCAGTGCATCCAGAGCACTGTTGGTGGGCATGTTGTCCACCTCAGATCCCTGGCGTCTTCCCCATCGATGTGACGCCAGTACAGTGGGAAGCTGTCACAGAAGGTTTTAAAATGTCTCCCTAAAACGCTGGAGTCCAGGGGCGGGCTGAGATAGTTTAGTGAATAAAGACACTTGCTGCCAAGCCTCATGACTTGAGTTCGATTCTCGAGACCTACATGGTAGAAGAATTGAATCCTGAAGATTATCTTCTGATCTCTACTTATGCCTCCTGGCATACATAAGCCCCATTTTCTTAAGTAAAAAAAAAAAGAGTTGACAACATGGGTTAGTGGATAGAGGTGCTTACTCTCAAGACTCAGCCTGAGTTCAGTCTCCAGGACCCATATGATGGAGGGGAGAATACACTTTCCTCAAGTTGTCTTCTGACATCTACAAATATACTGTGTCATATAAGCAGGTGTATGTGTATGGGCACATACAACAGATCAATGTATATTTTAAAAACCAAAATGAAATAAGTGATGTTTAAAATTAAAAAAGTACACATGCATATAGAAAAGATAAATGTATATTTTGAAAACCAAAATAAAATAAATAATATTTTGTTTTAAATTAAAAGTAAACGAAAACAAAAAACCTTTCAAGTCTAGAAGCACCAGCTGGGGTCTTAGAGCTGGTGGCGGGTGTGGCCTCTGCAAAGGACTCGGTCTGACCACGCTGCTCCTCCATCCTTTGTGGGCCCTCCCAGGTGGTAGGGTGCTGGTGGCCCCTGCAGACTGTATGGCAGCCAAAAAAATTTTTCCACTGTGCTGTAGTAAGGGCAACAGCGCCCTGTGCTAGCTGGTGTGTTGGATCAGGGGAAACAGACCATCGGCCTTTGTCATAATTTCAATGTCTTCTCTGGAAGTCTTTATTTTGAAACCCCCGAGAGGCAATCACCTGACCAAGTGGAAGAGCATTGTTGGGGCCCCTAGGGTCCTCATCCCTGGCATTTTCACCCCATCTCCCCATCTTGGCTCACAGCCGCTGATTAAGTCGGTAGCCTACGGTTTTCTGAAGTCCCATAATCACTCAGGCACACCGCAGGAACTGAGTATTTTGACTTCTGGTGAAATTCTCAATGCTTCCATGTCTGTCCCCACACTGTGCGATGTGGCACTGGTATTGCGGCCTCATGTTGGAGTCCCCTCGGCAGTCTGTGCTGCTGAGCAGGTCCCCAGGGTGAGGAGACAAGCTGGGACCTACCAGCACCTCTCAAGGCTGGGGACAGCTGAAAGGCTCTTGGATACCACTTCCTGGATGTGCAACCCTTCTGCCTGCGGCCAAACCCTCTGTTGTCTTGTCTGTTGCCATCTCACGCAGATGTTTGTCTCTAATTTTTCCCCCATATCACAACCATTTCTCCTTCTGTTACCACTGCTTCACAAATGGCTGACTTCAACTCAACATCTCTCAACGACGCATCTGTGTGGGACTGGGGGCCAGCAGATTGAGGCATTTATCTCCTTGATTGTGCCCAAGGCCAGCAGTGGCCCGACTCAGGGGCACATTGGAACTGGTTATGGAGTTTGCTGAAGAAACCTGTGGGCCGAGGAGGAGGAGGAGGAGGAGGGAAGGAGGAACCCTTTCCCTGTGTGTCGGGGTGAGAGATGCGCTGTTTCCATTTGTGTCTCATGTCACTCATGTGTTGTCTTCTCTTTTGTCATTTCACCCAGCGTTGCGAACCCACAACCTCACTGTGCCTCCCTCCCACAATGCTACCTTTGTCTTTACCAATGACTCTGCCTACTCCAACTTCTCTGCGACCGTAGGTGAGCACCGGTGCTGGGTCCTGTCTAATGTGGAGCCCACTGGAGTCAAGGACCGGTTTGATCTGGTTCTGTAGGACTCATTCGGCTGGTAAAGGAGTGGTGGCCAGGTGCAAGTGATGGGCAGCCAGAGAAATGCTGGGAGAAGCCACACCGGCTTCTGGCTTAGGACGTGATGGCCGTGTCTGGAAGGGGTGGAGGTTCTTCCACGCTGCCAGGCTCTTTTGAATCAGTCCCTTGATCTCAGAAGCAAAACCAAACATGGCCCAGATTTTTCTTCAGCAAGGACAGCAGATTCATGCCCCCACCCTTTTTGGAGACAAGGTATATGTAGCCCAGACTGGCCTCAACTTCTCTGTGTAACCAAGGATGAACTTAAAACTCCTGCTTCTCCCCAGGGCTAGGATTCTAGCTGTATCCCATCATGCTTGGAAGAAACTGGAGTTTGGAATATATGGTGTTCTTTGTGGGGTGGGGCTGGGGGAGTCTCACTCTGCCCAGTTCATGGAAAATGCAAGCTGATTTTTAAAAACTCATCTAAAACCTCGTCTCGCAAACATCCCATCAGCATTTCTGCAGCTGTATTCTGAAAACTCTTTAGGAGCCGTTTTTTTTTTTTTAGAAGACACGCCCACTTGAGTCAGCCGATTGTCAGTTAACCCAGAGCCTGTGATTCCCTTGAGCTCAGAGCTGACAGACAGCAGTGACGGTGGCGAGTGTCTGACGGGCACAGAAAGCCTGTTTGGACTGTGTACGCCTCTCTGTCTTTTCTTAGCACATATTCCGATTTCTCGCTCCATTGTGGGCTGTTTGCCATCTCTAAATGATTTTACTAAGCAAGCAGTCTGGTTCTTGGGCCCGTGAAGTCTGGCTCAGCTGTCTGGTGGGTAGTTATCCATTTAGTGAAGTAAGATATAGCCCTCCCATGCCAACCAACAGGATAAGTAGAACCAGAGTTTAAACAACGAGGCCCTTGCGTGGAGGTCCACGTGACAGGGAGGGTTGCATCTAGCCAGTGGTCTGTGTGAGCAGAGTTCCCAGATCCCGAGTGCACACTTGGCCAGTAGCCAGAAGGGTATACCCTCTCACTTTCCTGTTCGTACACAGGTTGGACAGTCTCTGTGCATGCTCATTCTGTTGCATAGGGAGAGCCCATCACCAATAGTTTCTACAGTCTTTGCTTATCTAGCGATAAAGCAGCCATCTTCCTTTTCCTGTGGGACACACCAGCCATGGCACATGCCAAAATAAGGTAGCTGAGTGAGCTGTGTTGGAGACAGGGATTTGTGGCTCTCCGGGATTGGCAGACCCTTCAGCGAACTTCCGAATAGGGCTGTGGTTTCTCCTGGGTCTGGACCTGGCTCTAAAGCTGAGGGATGCCTATACGGAGGACCGGGATGCTTCAGTGAGTACCCACTCCGACCAGAATGCAGCTGTGGCCTCACACTTAAGTAATGAGAGTGCTCCATTCGGAAAGCTCAGCGCGAGGCAGAGTGGGAGGGACTCTGATAGCGGGAGTGTGAGTGGCATTTAGGGTTCGACTGTTGGCAAATATGCCAGTTACAATATTTCTATATTTAAGATATAGGTTATGCTGACCTGACATTAATAGAAGGGTAGTAATTTATTCCCTAACACTGAAACCTATGAATCATTCACACTGTCTCCATCAATAATTAAATATTAGTGAATGTGATTGCTATGCGGGAATACTGGGTGACATTATAAATGCATTATGGAGGAGGATGACACTGGGAACTCATTTGTAAGGTGCTTGTATGTCTGAGAGGTGTGTTTAGTCTTCTGGCGGCGATAGGGTAACTGGCAATGTCCGTTTCCTTTCTTAGATATCATGGAAGGGAAGGTCAACAAAGGTATTTACCTCAAGGAGGAGAAGGGGCTGACATTCCTATACTACGGCAGCTATAAGTCATCCTGTATCAGCAACCCGGCCCAGTGTGGACCTGAGGGTGAGTTGGGGCTGGGGTGTATGCTACCCTGCTAACGGCACATGTGAACAGTGTGTGTGTGTGCGTATGTGCATGTGTCTGCATGTATGTGTGCGTCTTCACTCAGTAAATATACCCATGCTCCAAAGAAGGACACAGGCGTCCTGTTCTATCACTCTCTGCCTTTTCCACTGAGATGGAGTCTCTCATTGACCCTGGAGCTAGGCTGATGTCCCTAACAATCCTCTTGAAATCCCCACCATAGCATTGGGGTTATAGGTAAGCATTGCCATACTTTGCTTTCCTTTTTTATTTTTTTTTATTTTTCGAGACAGGGTTTCTCTGTAGCTTTTTGGTTCCTGTCCTGGAACTAGCTCTTGTAGACCAGGCTGGCCTCGAACTCACAGAGATCCACCTGCCTCTGCCTCCCAAGTGCTGGGATTAAAGGCGTGCACCACCACCGCCCGGCTTTGGCTTTTCTTTTTGTCTGTGGGTTCTAGACATCTGAACTCGGGTCCTTATGCTTGTGCAGTGAGCATCATTCCCTCCTGAATCACACCTCCAGCCTAAGAGAACAGGCTTCTTATCAACCGCAATGTGTGCAAAATGTCAGATGCAATGTGGAGAGAGGGAGGGGGAAGGGATGCAGCCACTCGAATTCGGTCTCCGGTCCTGGAGACTGAAATTTAGGATGTCGCCCTCCTGAGCCAGGAGGTCAAAATACTGAACCTTGCAGAGGACTGGGGAACATCTTGCTTTAGAACACGGCCGCAGAGATGGATGTCACTCCAGCTGGGATGGGGCCCGGCACTTGTGGGAAGGAAATTGATGGCTCTCACAGTGTTATTTCTGGATCTGGGATGTTGATGACAGGTTAGGCCTGGCAGAGCAGGGTGTGCCTGTTAACCCCCAAACTGGGCTCACTTCTTATATGTTCACTGAGGGTGGTTGGATGGTGGCTGGGCCTCTTCCAACCCATGACCTCTGGCTGGAACTCATGACAGGTGTGTCAAAGAGAAGGCAGATCCCACTTGTTCCCCTTGGAGTCTGGGCCATGTTTGAATCCTTTGGGGACATCACCCTCTGCCATCCAAGACAACTTCATGTCCTTTTCCTCCTGTTCTTCTCACAACCTATTCATCCAGTTAGTGCTGCCTACAAGGGCATGGGTGTGGAGCCGTCCACCAGAGGATGGGGAACCTGCCAGCGGCCACAGTTCTGAAGAAAACCGATTCCTCCACCAGCAGTCACCAACTGTCAATCGTGCCTGAGAGTGGGACCTCATGAGCCTGTCCCCAGTTCATGTCGGAATGTTGACTGACTTGACATTGACAGTGACCACAGCTGGTGTGAGCTTGTGACAGCGACAGCCACGTCGTGTCCGGAAGACAGCCTTTCACAGCACCTCTCCCCGGCCTCCAGCTCTTACATTCTCTCTGTTCTGTGATGGTCCCCATGCCTTGGAAGCGTTGACACAGACGTTCCGTTTAGGAATGATCACTCAGTAATCACATATTCTCAACGCTCTGAACAGTTACGAATCTCGACATGAGCCTCTGCCCTCTGTGAAAGGAAGCTTCTCTGACCAAGGTTGACAGATGCACTGATCCATGGGTCTAAAGAGAAATATTTAGAAGGTGGCCACATGTCCATTTATCAAAGCAGCAATAGTAGATTTCCCACGAAAGTCTATGGCCTCTTCAACTACATACTGTTGACCAAGTTTACAGTACCAGGCATGGCCTTCTTCCCGGGAACAGGTCTCCAATCCCATTAGAAGGTGGTTGGTTACTTCATGACAGTCACGCCAATAGTATGACAGTGGGCATATCTTGCCCGGCAGGTCGGTATTTTATCACGCAGGATTCAGCCATGCATGAAATCAAGGATGACTTTGCTTTCCCAGTGGGCTGCGCAATGCTTTCCGGCGCTGTGAAAGCTAACCAGGAAATAAGCGCGTGGGTCAGTCCTAGCTTGATTTCCCTCCATCCCGCCACCAGAGCCTGTGGTGTCTTCGGCTCTGTGGTAGGGAACCATGAACAATGGCAGGAGCCTGTGTTGTTACAGGAGTCTCTGGACTTCAGGAATCTCTCTGACCAAGAAATAACTGTAGGGAGGTGTCCCTGCCTGGGACTGAGATTTTCATTTCAGAACCTGTACCTTCTGAGAGCCTCATTGTTGAGCTATGCAGGGCACTTGAGTTTGAATTCCTTTTTAAAAATAATTTCTATCTTAAATAGCTAACAAAGTAGTGATTTTCCACAAGTGTTTTTCACATCTCTTTGGTCTTGGTTAATTCACCCCCAGTTTCATTCTCTCTCATCCTGTGCCCCCATTCCCTCTTAACCCTTTAACCCCCAGGAGTTCCCACCTGTTTGTAGCCCAGCTGTTCAATGTCCTCTCACACCTTCAGGCATCTCCCCCTCCCCTTCTCGTGGGTCCTTTCTGGCTTCTCTATGGGCATTCAAAATTAAAGCCACAAATCTAGAAATTCAAAGCTAGGATCTGCGTAGGAGAAAGGACACACGAGACATTATGTCTTTCTATACTGGGGTGACCTCACTTACTATATTTTCTGGTTCCGCCCATTCTCATGCAAATTTCGTGATTTCATTCTTTTCTTTTTCTCAACAGCTGAATAAAATTCAGTTGTGTAAAGGTACCGCCCTCTCATTATCCATCCAGCGGTTGATGGACGTCCAGGATGGTTCCATTTCCTAGCTATTGTGTACAGAGGAACCATGTCTCTACGGTAGGGTCTAGAGTCCTATGAGTAGATGCCCAGAGGTGGTATAATTAGGTCACTGGGTAGTCCTAGTTTTAGCTTTATGAGAAACGGTGAAACAATTTTAAGGTCAAAGTGTCAGAGTCTTGTTGCTTGCTATCCTACAGTTGAGCTGGTCCCCTGTTCAAACATCCATTAAAACGTACAAGGCTATTTTCTCTCTCTTTCTTTTCACTTCGCTTTCTTTCAAGACAAGAATTATAGGAATGAGCTTCTCACATGGTTTTATGCAGTGCTGAAGCTCAAACTCAGGGCTTCATGCATGAGTTTGCTGGCCTTCATGCTAGGCCAGCGTTCTACTAACTGAGACACACATGGTACCCAGAGCATCAGCCTCAGGTAGCAGTCTGTCTGTGCTCCTTCAGTTCACGGAGCACCCATGAGGGGAAGCTGAGAGTCGGAAGGGCCTCTCTGCGGACCTAGGGATCTGCCTGCAGACTGGGGGCTCTGCTCCACACTGCCTTTGCTTGGCAAGAGCCTCGGCCTCAGACTTCCTGCCCCTGTGTGGCAACTCCTCCATAGGACGTAACGATTGATGGTGGAATACCGTCACATCTCCTTTCTGGTCTCTGGCACGGTGTGTGTGGAAGATTCCGCCTGGATCGCCACTGGTTCTCCGAGTTCAGCACAAGGCCGTAGGCATGGTGCATTTACTGAGCAGGCACAGCCGGGCTGGACGCCTCATTGGTGTTTCTGTCTAACTCGGTACATCCCTGACAAGGGGCCGTGTAGAGATTAGGATTTACTCATCCTAACCAGAGCAAACTATGGAACCAATGTACTGATGTGCTGTGCTTATTTTTTTCCCCTTCAGACTTCCTTCTCTGTGTTGATGATCCGCGCCTTTGACAGGTGCTCTTGTGGGCACATTGCGAATCTTTCCAGTCCGTGGAGACGCAGACTGATATTTCAATGAGGGCTTCCACAGACAAGAGTCATTACTTTGCAGGTTGGCTGAGCTAAAATGAGCGGCTTCGCTGGCAGAGTTCACGACCCACTTTCCCCTTGTCCCCGTCCAACACTACGCTGAATTTTTAATTTTTATTCTTATTACCTAACACCGTATTGAATTTTTTATTTTTATTTCTCTTCCCGGGGAAGAGGCACATTTGGCAGAGGCGGCATCATTTTGTGTTTTGAGATGAGTGAAAGGAATTTTTTTTTTAAAGCAGCAGCATTTTGGGGGTGGGTGGGGAGAAATGACTTGCACAGTGCTGCACGAGATACGTTTCACGACGGAAATTCCACAATGCGTCTTGTTCATTTCCACGTGTAACTGGATGTTTCTGAGTACGGCAGAGGTGGGTGGGGGAGGAGGAGCCTGGTGGAGGAAGGACAGGAGGGAGTCATCTAAGTCCCCTCCTCCACATCCAGGGTGGTGGACCTGTACCCCCAGCTTCTGCACTGCTTCTCACCAGCATCCTATCCTGGTGTTGGAGATCTCCCAGGACGACTTTCCTCAGCAGCCCAGGGATGCCCCTTAGACCTGGATTCTACCCAGAGCTCCCAGAACCCCAGAGAGGACTGGGAACTTCCTAGTGTTTGGAGGTTCTTAAAAAACAACAAAATATGGTTTTGAGCCAGGCATGGTGACATATACCTTTAATTCCAGTATTCGGGAGGCAGAGGCAGGTGGATTTCTGTGAGTCTATGAGCCTGAGGACAGCCTTGCCTACATAGTGAGTTCCAGGACAGCCAGAGCTACAAAAAGAAGCCAAAAATCCTTTATCTATCTATGTGTCTGTCTGCCTATCACCTATCTGTCTATGCACATATCTATATATGATATATATTATACATAGATATGAATGCACATAATTCCATGGCTGGCACATTAGGCAAGGGCTCTATTATTGATCTACACCTTCCACTATTTTTTTTTTATTGGAAGACAGGATCTCACTAAGTTGCCTAGTGGGATTGTCTTGAACTCACTATGTAGCCCAGGCTAGCCTTGAGCTTATTTATGATCCTCTTGCTTCAGCCTTCCCAGTACCTGAGAAACAGACCTGTACCGCCATGCTTGACTGGCTTTTATTTTGTCATTTTTCATGTGTATGTGTGTATGCATGTTTACATGTATGTATGCGTGTTTACGTGTATGTGTGCGGGCATGTGGAGGCCCAAGGTTGGTGTCAGGAATCTTCTTCAATTGCTCTTCCACATTATTTACTGAGGCAAGGTCGCTTAATCAAACCGAGAGCTTATGGATATGGTTTGTCTTGTTAGTCACCTTGCTCTGGGGACTCTGTTTCAGCCTTCTGAGGCCTCTAGGCAGGCTGCCACAGCCTTGCCTTTATGTGGGTTTATAGAGATCCGTTTTCCAGAAGTCACACTTGCCTGGCAGATGCCTTCACCGCTGAGCCATATCCCGAGTCTTGCTTTTTCATTTTTGATCCACACAGATGATTATGCATTCTGTGGGTACTGTGTGTCTCACCAACACCCATATGGTGAAGACTAACCTGAGCAGGGTGATTCAAAGTCTGTTCATCCCCAGTGTTTGTCGCTTGTTCATCTTTTTGGGGGGCATATTCAAAATCTGTAAATTACTCTTGACTAAAAAAAACCAAAATGGAAAAATTCCAAGCCAGCACTATTGTCATATGTCCTTCAAAAGACTCTGACAGACCAACCCATAAGCCCTTGCAGCAAAGATGGCTGGGAATGAGACACCAAGCTACACACAAGAGATAGGTGTCTTGGACACCTCTGTGTGTGACCTCAGTTTGTTGATAACAGCTAAGGTGCTTTGGTGCCATCTCTATTAATAAGGCCAGGACAAAGGTCCCCACACTTCTTTCCCTCTTCCCGATTTGTACCCTGATCCATAGCGTATTATGATTAGTCCTGTGGGGAGATCAGCTAGAGTCACTGACACCTCTCACATCCCTGGCCAGGTGGGAGGAGCCAGCTGTTTTATTTCTATCACCCACACACAGAGTCCAACAGGTGGCCAGCTTAGCACCCACACGCATGTGCAAGCACATACATACAGTGTACATGTCTGGTAAGGGGAGTGGGCACAGGTTACGGGAAACAGGGCAGCTATAGCATAACCCAGGGACATCTGTAACCCATGGGGGAGGTCCCGCCATGTCTGTGCCTCGATGGGTCTGAGTGAAGGTGGGCCCAGACTTGCCTGTGTGCATGCCAGACACTCTTGGCCATCCACAGCCTGGCTGGTTAGGTACATTCTCTCTGTATCTGGAGACAAAGAGGCCACATCCACTGTGACCTGGCTCATTCACAGTGATGTTTGTAGCAAAGATCACATAATCCATGTGGGGTACCACCTTTACCCTATAGTCCACATGGGGTGCCACCCTCACCCCATAGTCCATGTGGGGTGCCACCCTCACCCCGCGTGGAATCTGGGCTCCGAACTTCCTAGGATAAAGTACTCTGACAAAATACAACTTAGGAGAGAAAGTTCCTTTTCTTTTAGTTCGAAAATTCCAAGTTATAATTCATCACTGTAGGGAAGTCAAAGCAGAAGCAACTTATAAAGCATCACATCCCACTCATGGTCAAGAACAGAGAGAGAATGAATATACGCATCTGTTGTTCTCAGCTAGCTTTCTCTACTCTTACACAGCCCAGGACCCAAACCTAGGGAATGGTGTTGCCCACAGTGGGCTGGATCTTCTCACACCAATTAGAGCAATCAAAATAATCCCTCCCTGGCATGTCCACAGACCAACCTGAAGGAGACAGTTCTCTACTTGAGACTCTTTCTATAGGAGATTTTAGGTTGTGTCAAAATGATGATTAAAACTAGCCATCACACATACCCACACTGGGGAGTTCCAAAACATGGTAGCTGCTCTTACCTCTGCCTGCCTCACACCTACACCCCCAGGCAGTCAGCACACAAGGCATTGTGAACCTGGAAAACTTAGCTTCCCTCTTCACAAGAACACCCCCCCCCCCGGGAACATGTTCTGAAATATGTATAATTTGAGATATGTTAAAAAAATTAGCTTCAAGTTCTGTTTGGAATGTTCCTTCAAAACTTTGAAGGAAACCATGTGACTCAGAAACAGGGGCTTGTTTAGGATGTGACGCCAGGCAGACATAAAAACGACAGTGTAAAAGTGTATTTAGGGATGTGGGAGGACGTTCCGGAGGCAGTAAATCTTTAAAAAGATGCCATGTGTAACCAGAATGAACGAAACAGTTTCCTTCCTCTGTAAAATCGTTGTCAGGATCTGGGGAAGTAGGTGGGGTGGAGACTGGGGTGAAGGATGGGGTGCGCACATTTGCACACCCAGAGTCAGGCAGCACAGGCCTGTATCCGACCTCCATCAGTCACTAACCCACCCGCCTCAGTTTCCTCTTCCATGCCCTGGGAATGGGAGCAAGGCTTCCCGGTGTTTGAAAGGGGATGACTGCTCAGGTCACACCCTTGGGAAGGTACCTGGCCGTGACCAGATATTGCTGTGACATTTGATGCTGTTATAGCACCAGCTGATGAATGCCTGCTTCTCTCTTCAGGAGTCACGTTTTCGTTTTTCTGGAAGACTCAAGGAGAGCAGCCTCGACCAGCTGCCTATGCTTATGGGGGACAGGTCGTCTCTGATGGCTTCAAAATCTGCTCTAGCGGAGGAAAAGGCTCTGTGGAGCTGTACACGCGTGATAATTCCATGACATGGAAGGCCACCTTCAACCCTCCAGGTGAGTGGAGCACCAACTGGAGCCTCTGTGCCCTTCAGTGATGGTGGAACACTGAAGGAGTCTTTGCAGAACGTGGGTCCTTCCTGCCAACAGCTTGGGAAGGTCCCAGGAGAACAAGGAGGGCACTCATCACAAGGTGACCTCATGCCAAGGTCAAAGCCCAGATGGTAACCTGACTGTGAGTTCTCTGTGTAATTGCTGCTGCCCAGTGCCCGTGTGAGGCTGGCTTTCTGCATATAATGGAAGTGACATGGCCTGTACCCAGTCATTGGCTGGGAAAAAGCTGTGAGGTGAAGACAGATCGTGGATAAATCCTTCTGTCCCCATGCCATTCAGTGATTGTGGCCTTGAAGATGCTCACAGAAGTATAAAAGGTTCTGGGGAAGACAGTCTGCCAATCAGGGAGCAGCAGGCAGTAAGGCAGGAAGAGAAGCTGAGGATCTGGGTGGTCTTGGTTGAGGATGTGCCTTTAGAGCCAGTGGGAGGGGACTAGAGTGCCAAGGACCCGAGTTTCAGAAGATGGAGAAGCTCGGATGGTCTGCGCTGCGGAGCTCATGAGCTGTGCTGGACGCTGGACACCTGAAACCAGGGCCACTGAGGATAATGTAAGATACTGGAGGAGGAAGGTGACCAGCAGTTTCATGCGGGGTGCGGGGAGGACCTGGACAGAAACCAGCCAGGTTGGAGGCGGGAGGTGGGGAAGGGGGTGTCGCTTCATATGAAGCCTCTAGAACAGCAGTTCTCAGTCCTTTGGGGGTTCATGACAAATATGACTTTACGATTCATAACAGTAGCAAAATTACAGTTATGGAGTAGCAATGAAAGTAATTTTATGGTTAGGGGGTCACCGTAACATGAGGAGCTGTATCAAAGGCTTGTAGCATTAGGGGGTCACTGTAACATGAGGAAGCTGTATCAAAGGCTTGCAGCATTAGGAAGGTTGAGAAGCACTGCCTTAGAAGCAAGCGGAGCCTTTGATGTAGCTCAGCGTCCACTTCTGGCCCATTTGGACGAGGTAGCTCAGCTTAACTGTTAAGCAGTCGGGCCAGGTCCTAAATCTGCCGTACAGTTTTATGGACCTGGTATCATAGTCCATCACTTGATGTTTCAGTTTCTTCATTTGTAACATTCGAAGAGCGGCAGTTATTATTTCCCAGGGAGACAGACAATTGATGGATCGGAGGAGCCTTGAACAATGGGCTGCTGAATCCTGGGAGACTTGGTTTGCCTTGTGGGTGCTGGACATGCTTAAGCTGAATTCATAACTCCTTCGTAAGGTGGCTAAAAGCAGCAGCCAGGGAAGGTATTGAATTTCTGGATGCTCTCCCACTCTCGAGGCCTGAAACACCTTTGCCTTCCTGCTTCACGAGGCTTCTTCTGAACCTCTGAGATGGCTCTCAGTGAGGACCTCTTGTGGTCAAGGTTTCCTAGGTAACAGCTCATTCCCTCCTCCCCACCCATGGGCCTTAGGCCTGTGGCACGGCATCAGGCATCTAGCAGGTTCTTTGAAACTGAACACGTGCTGTTTTCCCACCAAGGGACGCCGAGAGACTTGTAAACACCCTCTCGTCATCTGCTCCTCATTTCTTCACTGGAGGGCTTTGTTATTCTCACTTTCAAAGTCAAGTGCAAGAATGCTTTGGCCCTGCTTAGGATCCAAGTGTTCTTCAGAGCATCAAAATTACTAAAGTGTTACACAATCCCCAATAGGAAGCCCTGACGGAATCACTGGCCGTCCACGGTGACCAACGGGCAGGGGCACTGTGTGTCCTTTAGCGGGGCTGCCCTGTTCCTTCTTTGTCAACCCAGGAGGATGTCTTACAGCAAGGCTTGCAAAACAGACCAGGCCTTTTGTGGACTGGTCTTCCCATTGACGAGAGGAGGGACCAAGAGGCTTCCTAATGAGGTTGATGACAGAGCCAGGAGGCTGGCCATAGGTATTGTGTCACCCCATTTTGGTTAATGTCATATATTCTATGTCAGGTCAGGCCTTTGGATGGTTTGGGGGCCCCTGCCCTGTGACTGCTTAGATTTTCAATGACGTTTTGAATGAGCTCTGACCAACAGTTATGATTTCATGTCCGGATTCAGATCTTCCAACTTCCCCCGGAAATAAAAGACAATGGAGACTTCAATTTTTTTATTGACAGGAGGGATGAGGGTTCCTCCCAGGAGCCACCTCCCTATACATCCAGTCAGCACACAGGCCTGTCCTCAGTGGAACTAGGTCTCTACTCCTACCTCTTCCCTAGTTCTGCAGATCAGGTGTGTGGACACTCATCTGGCGTGACCGTACTATTGTTCTCAAAACAATTTCCCCGGCATTTAAAAAAAATTAAACCGAAGTTGAGAATGAGGAACAAAGGGCTCCCAGGGGCTCCCCACCTCTGCACATGACCAACGTTTCCCCAGTAGCACCCCATCCCAGCACTGCCCTCCAGTGATGAACCACACCAGTGTGTGTTTAGTTTTAGGGCGGTCAGGGTCCCACCCTGGCGTCATGGATTCTGAATGTTGGGGAAGAATCTGTCCCGAGCTCTGACCTTTTACCTCTTTAAGTGGGCTATTCACTTGCTTGCTATGAGTTTTGAGGACTCTGCGCGTTTTGTCTGACAGTGTCCGTTGCAGACACTTCCCCCAGTAGTGGCTGGCTTTTCCACTTGCTCTGCTGACAAAATCTTCTATGGTGCAGAAGTTTTCAGTTTAATGGAGACCAGCTTTTCAGGTTTTCTCTCCGGATCTTGCTTTTGATGATAAAAAGCAGCATCAAGGGGCTGGGAGTACTTGCCGCTCTTCCAGAGGACCTGGGTTGGATTCCTCGCACCCACATGATAGCTCAAGACTGCCTCTAAGTTCAGTTCTATGGCCTTTGACACCCTCTCTGACTCCCATGGGCACTGCATGCATGTGGTGCATGACATACGTGCAGGCAAGGCAAAAGTACTAGCTTGTTTTATGTCAACTTGATAGAATCATCAGAGAGGAGGGAACCTCAATTGAGAAAATGCTTTCATGAGATCTGGCTCTACGCAAGCCTGTAGGGCATTTTTTAAATTAGTGATTGATATGGGAGAGCCCAATCTATTGTGGGTGATGTTATCCCTGGGGTGGTGGTCCTGGGCTCTATAAGAAGGCAGTCTGAGTAAGCCATGAGGAGCAAGGCGACAAGCAGAGTCTTCCATGGCCTCTGCCTCCGTGGTTCCTGCCTCCAGAATCCTGCCTTGATTTTCTTTGATGATGCACTGTGATGTGAAAGCATAAACCCTTTCCTCCCAAACTTGCTTTGACCGTGGTGTTTTATCACGGCAACGGTACCATAAGTAAAACAACGCTCATATGCGTAAAGTAAAACAAACAAACTTTTAAAAACAAAATCAAGCCCAGGGTCATTATAGATCCCCTTTGTATATTTTGGAAGCTGTGCAGATCTGTGTTTGGTATTTTTATCTACCACCCAATTTGAATTAGTTTGGGGCATAGGGACGAGGCCCTTATTCATTTACTGTTAATTTTGCATATGGCCCTCTGGTTTCCCCAGAATCCTTGGTTGCAGAGACTATCTTTGTTCCACTGTGGCTTTGTCTGCTCCAGTTGGCTTTGTCCCTATCAGGTATCAGCAGATGGTGTCTGTATTGCTCTATACTTGGGTTGTCTGTTCTGTCCCTCTGATCTATCCATTTGTTTCCCTAACACCACATGACTTCACTTACCGATCCAAGCATGTCCGACCTCTGGGCACTGTAAAACAACATTACGATCTGCAAAGTTCATGCTTGAGACCTGTGCTATTGAATTGCAGAAGAGAATCTTGTGATGTTTTAACTATCTTTATTCTGTTCTTCCCAACCCATGTGCCTCTTTCCCTGCTTACTGTAATATTAGGGACTGCCAGGAGTTTTGACAGGAGCATGTCCTTGTCTTGTTTCTGACCATATTGAGATTTTCAACTAGGATTATGTTCCGATTAGTTGGTGCTTAAATCTCGCCTTTAAAACGATTTTTTTATTACCCTTGGTTGAAGGAGTTTAACTCTGTGACTCTGGTGTTAACATAATAAAGGGTGACCAAGCATCGTATGAAAGAGGGATGTGCTTAGGAACGTAAGCTTACGTAGAACTCATCCCTTATGCTCAGGCTTCATCTTTACTCTCTTCCAGGTCCTTACTGGACTCATGTCCTGTTCACGTGGAAGCCCAAGGAGGGCCTAAAAGTCTATGTCAATGGGACTCTGAGCACCTCAGACCCGAGCGGCAAAGTATCTCACACCTATGGGGATCCCCATGTCAACCTGGTCATAGGGTCTGAGCAGGACCAGACCAAGCGTTACGAGAACGGAGCTTTCGATGAGTTCATCATCTGGGAACGTGCACTGACTCCCGATGAGGTCAACATGTACTTCACAGCTGCCGTCGGTCAGTGCGCGAGAAGGCTGGGGATAGATCTGGGGTCTGTCAGCATCCTCACCATCCTCCAGCTCTCAAGTTCTCGCCATGGCAGATGTGAGAGGTGTCTTAATGAACCTTATAAGTAGAGTCGTGTTTCTGAACACCTGTTCCCCAGGATAAACGAGCAAACAGTTCACAGGAGACACGCCGAGATGAATATTTCTCGGATCCTCACAGGCTCCGTGGGGGCATACAAAGGCTGATTACAAAGGTTTGGGTGGAAAATATTCAGGCCCTTCACACATGCCTCCCATGTGCACATCCTCTGCGGGGTCCTTAAGGCTCCGGGATATCTTCTCCTTGCTCATCTACAGGTGATTGCTCCAAGCAGGGGCCTGCTGGCAGGTGGACACGGTTCATTTCTTCACTTTGCCGTGGGACTTTGAAAAAGCTTTGATAAATTGCATGTGACATCTGTGTAACCATTTAAAGTGAGCAGTTTAAAAGAAAACAGGACAAGAGTGATAGCTCAGTCAGTAAAGTGCTTGCCTCTCAAGCACGAGAACCTAAATCCCAGGACCCGTATTTAAAAAAGCAGGGTGTGGTGGTGTCTGCTTCAAATCCCAGCACAGGGGAGGCAGAGGTAGGAGGGTCTCTTAGACTCACTCTCCCACCAGCCTAGAAATACCAGTGAGCCCCAGATCCTAGTTTTTTTTTAAAAAAAATATTTATTTATTTATTTATTTATTTATTTATTTATTTATTATGTATACAATGTTCTGTCTGTGTGTATGCCTACAGGCCAGAAAAGAGCACCAGATCTCATTACAGATGGTTGTGAGCCACCATGTGGTTGCTGGGAATTGAACGCAGGACCTTTGGAAGAGCAGGCAATGCTCTTAACCGCTGAGCCATTTATCCAGCCAGGTCCTAGTTTTAAAAAAAGATACAGACAGATCCTTAGGGATGATACTGAGGCTGACTTCTGCTTCTGTGTGCACACACACAAATAAAGAAGTAATGGCAACAGAGTAAAGAGTTTGGTGGTGTTTAGCAAATTCACAGGGTGCAAACACAGTCTCTGTATCATCTTCAGATATTTCACTGTCCTTCAGGGACATTCATGTCTGTTAAGTTATCACTGCCCTCTGCAGCCACGGATCTATGTCATCTTTCTGAGGTTCAGCTGTTCTAGATATTCCATAAAACCTCATCACTTACAGACTCGTAGAAAGACGGAGTGTTGGCATCTGTCTTCCCAGCAAGTTTCCCAGACTCTGCTGCTCCAGTGGGGAGCAGCTCCCATGCAGAGTCAGAGAGGGTCAAGTGCAGATCGTGAGATCTCAGCGCACGCATCTGTGAAATCTCGGCATGCATCTTGCCAGACGACCGACCTCCTGGCAGGAGTCACACCGGGACTGAGCCAGACCCTGGGGATGATGGAGCCAGGTTTATCATCTCAATCTCACATGGCCACTCCCACAGTGTGCAGGGAAGCCTCCTTTTCCATCGCCTTGATCTCTTGGCTGCACACGAGTCAACAAGAGTTGACGATGGCCTGTCATGAACACATGGCATGGCTGCCCCGTCACTTCTTGGCGCCCGAGCAATGAGTGTCACTCTATCTTGGAGAACAAAGTGCTTTTGGGGTCCAGTTCTACATCATCAGCCACCTCGCCCTACCCAGTCCCAAGGGGCCCATCCCTCTCAAGCCAGCCAGGGTGATGATGTCATTTCCTCAGGTCACCCAAAGCAACCTCGAGACAGTTCCCGAAAACGAGGTCGAGTATCAAGCGAAGTGTGTGTCCTCATCAGGAAACAATAGAGTCAGAAATAGTCTGTGAAGTATAGGCCGAAAAACACAAGTGGGGGGGGGGCTTCGTTTTTGACCTTGGACATCTCATCATGGGGAATGACTCATCTGTAGACTAGGCTACTTACCGCAAAAGTTCTGTCTCCTCCACCACTTTTGGGGTGATATCTTAGCCTAATGTATCAGTTTCTTTTATGTACCTGAACAAAAGTACTTACTTAAGTAGCATTGATTTGTATTAGCTCATGATGTTGGAGGGTTCAGCTGGTGGCCACTGGGCTCTGTACATTTGAGTGGGACATCATAGCAGAGGAGGACATTGACTCACATGACAGTGTGGCAGGAAGCAGAGAGAAAGCCACAGAAGTGGGCAGGGATAAATACTCCCTCAGAGACCTGTCCCTAGAGGCCCCCGTTTCTCCAGTTAGGTTCTGGCTCCCCAGAGTGTCAAGAGCCTTCCAAAAAGAGTGCTACCAGCTGGGTACCAAATGTTTGAGCGTGGGAGATGCTTCTGATTCAAACCGTAGCTAACCCAGTGATTAAGAACCCCGTGTTTTATCTATAATGAGTCCGCGTGCCCCTGAAGCCTATTCCTCATTCTGCCTTTGTCTGAAATTTGTGAGACCTTGCATAAAACCATCCTTTTACGTGATGGCTTGCATGAACGGTGTTCAGAAGCAATTTACAATATAAGTGGAAAAATAATTTCTGCTGAGAAAATCCATATAATCTACCTTTTAGGCTGATTTATGAGCCCTTTATCTTCCCAGCAACATCCATACTCAAAACATCCCAGGCCTTTGTAGGACACCTCAAGCTGGTAAATTCTGGGTAAGGACAGGCCTCCCTGGGGATGACAAAGGATAATTTAGCCCCCACCGAAGCATTGTGTGTGTGTGTTTTTTTCTTTCAGGTAAACACGCTCTATTGTCTTCAACACCACTGGCGATGCCCACGGCACACTCTGTGGTGAGCAGGGGCCTTTTCCTGTGTGGGAGTCACATTTCATAGCTGGGACAAAACATCTGAGAAGACAACCCAAGGGAGAAGGGTTTTCAGTTCATGGTGTGCTAGGTGCATTGCTGAGGGTCAGAGACAGGGCAGAAACAGGGTAGAAAGCCAAGTGGGGGATAGGTGGCTTCCTCCGTGTTCTAGAGCAGCCAGAAAGCAGGGGTGGGGTGGGAGAGGGAAGAGAGGTGGGGTGGGAAGAGAACGAGAGTCTGAGGATAATGTATATCCCCCTTTCTCCATCCAGGCCCCACCTCTACAGCCCATTCTTCAACACACAAACTCACTCGTGGGTTTAATCCGTGGATGAAGTTAGCAACCCTGCCACGACCCAATCACCTTTTAATAGTGTCACCGACCAGAGACCAAAGCTTTAGCATAGAAGGCTCTTTGAATGGCACCTCACTTTCAAATGATAGCCCTACCCTTGATGTTTGTTGACTTGAGCTGTGCTCCAGCAAGGCCAGAGTCATGCCTAGAATGAAATAATAGAGGGAAGGAGGCCAGCTTCGGGGTAATGCTTGGTGCCCAGAGTGATTGGAAAAATGATCCCCTTGATTCCTGTTCCCTGGAATGCTAGGAAGAAAGGAAATTCTGGGGAGATAGTGTCCCCTGAAATGGTTGCCTGGGCAGTTGAGACCTATTTCTTCTCGCCTTTTCTGATATCAGAGGAATGGGTTGATTCGTATAAAATGTGGCCACTTCAAAATAGTTTTTGTGTCTAAAGAATGCCCCTTGCTCAGGCACTTTGAGGACCAGGCTAGTCCACTTGGGTTCAGCTCCTTGTTTACCATTCATTGACTCTGAATTCCCCTCTGTGGCTAATTTCATCTTTCAGTTTTACCTTGTTTTATAAGGTATCTGTGAAGGTGGGATACTGTTCTATGCATCTGTGTGTGGTACAGGCTTGGTGCTGTCCTGATGGTACCAGAGCCAGAGGTCACCTTGAGCATCTATAAAACCAGTTCCTGGCAGAAAGAAGTCATGTGGCCACTGTTTTTCAGATGCCCACAGATGCCTACCACCCAATCATCACCAACCTGACGGAGGAGAGGAAATGCTTCCAGACACCTGGATCGGTGCTGCGGTACCTTCAGAACGTGTCTCTCAGCTTGCCCAATAAATCCCTCTCGGAAGAAACCGCGCTGAATCTCACACAGGTCAGGCTCCTGGTGCCTTTGACTGGTGGGTTGGGGCTGATACACGGCTGGAACATGGATGAGAGTGTTAGAAAGATCTAGAGCCATGTTTAGATGACTCAGCAGTTAAGAACACTTGCTGGTCTTACAGAGGACCGCAATTCAGTTCCTAGCACCCATGTTGCGTGAATCACGGTCATCCATAATTCCAAATCCAGGGAATCTAACACACGTTTCTTTCCAGGCTTTCATTGGCACTTATATGCATCTGGCATAATTTGTGTGTGTGTATGTGTGTATGTGTGCGTGTGTGTGTACATGCACACACACACACACACACACACACACACTCACACAAGCGCCTTTGCCTGATAGAGTTTAGCTTTCTTGTAAACAGGCAGGTTGCTCTGGCCAGCTCTGTGCTGCTCAGTGAAGCCTTCTTGAGCTGGGAATTGGACCTTCATTCCGCTTCCCCGGCATCTTATCTCCCTGGTCCATCCACATACCTACCAAATCTCCAGAGACAATTGGGCTTGCAGCTCACGGTCTCAAGTCAGACGTCTTCATGGCAATGAGGAAGATGGGGATGTTAGCAGATGTGGTTAGAGGCCACAGAGCATCATGTTCAGTGTGACTTCCTAAAGTCACACTCTGTGAGTGTGGTACTTAGGACATCAAAGGTAAGATGTTCCCTTTCTTCATTGCTTCTAACAGTGCCCAGGTAGAGACTCTGTTCCCATCAGGTATCTTGAGGTATCTCATGGCTTTATGATCTTCTTGAGCCAGGTTCTTGTCTGATATGGAGAAAGAAGTGGTGTTTGAAGTGGGCTGTTCTTGAGAATACATCCCAAGACTGTAAGCAAGCAGTGTGGAGTCTGGCTGCTAGGACCACATTTGTCCTTGTTAGGGAATGAATGTTGCTGGCTTCCTCACTATTCTGAGACTTGGAGCTGATAGTCACTGTGACCATATCTCAGGGGAAAAAGGGGGTCTCTGTATACCTTACTGTCTGGTATAGGGTCATTTCTTCCCAAGGGTTCTAGTTTCTTGGGGGTTCTAGTGCTGAAAGAAAACATGTCAGACCTGGGATATAGTGGTCAGAGGCTTCCCAGAGTGGCTGGCGATATTCAGTAGCTTTCTTGATTAGGATAGGAGAAGCAAGTAGGGCGCCTGAGATTTCATCATCTCAGAACACATAGGTTCTAGAATTCTGCATCACCTGGAACTACATGGCTCTCAAGAGGTTGAGGGACTGAGATAGATTCAGGTTCTGGAAAGCTCTATGGAAGGATGGGCTTGGGTAGCTTGGCTTAGGTTCCAGGCCCTGGAGTGGGACAAGGTGGAGAGGATCCCAGCCCTGTCATCTTCATAGTTTGGTAGGTGCATAGTCCAATCCTGCAGGGCCTCACTTTCCCTGGAGGTGTAGAGGAGTCGTGCTGCCTGGGTGCTTAGCTGGTACCTGCAGGGCAATAATAAGATTTTAGCCTAGAGCAGGTGTGGACTGTGGTGTTTGAGTCCTTGGCACTGACAGTGGCTAGTGGATCTGCTGTGTGACCCTCCTTTATGCACGCTGGCCACAGATCTATTAGTGTTGAGGTCGCTGTGTTCTGGGACTAGTGTCCAATGGACCCAGTCCCTGCGTCCATACAACTACACCTAGTCCTTTTCCTTTGTATCTGGATGTGCCGGGGATGGGGTGGATAGGTCGCTCATATTTATAGGAAAGAAGCCTTTCTGTGACACCCTGGAAGTAGCCACCCAACCTTGCTGATCATAGCTGGGCCCATTGACCTCACCTATACCAATCACCAGCCTAGGGGAGCAGATTTAGCATGGCAGGCTAGCCAATCATGAAAGAGATCTTCGCTGGACAGGAGTGCCTGGGTGGCACACTTCCCATTTCCACAGGAAGAGGGGCTGGATTGGGTGGAAAATCCCTAAATTTGGGCAATCCTATAGGCCCCCAGTGGGGATGGTATGCGATGCACTGGAACAGGGCTTGGCCTACAGTAAGCATGTAATCAAATCTCCCTTTTGTTCCTGTGACAGCTAGTCTCAGAGGCTGTTTATAGAGTGTAGGAATCTTTCAAAAGTCTGCGTTCCTCAGGCCCTCAGTACGCTCGGGGCCGAGCCCCATGATCCTTTATCTCCTGTTGGAATGTGCTGGGAGATGAGGGAGGGGCTGTGAAAGACATGAGCCATTGCTTCCTTGAGTGTGCATACTGAGAAGGGACTGTGACTGAGAGCCACAGAAAGAGATTCCATCATCTTTCAGGAGGGACACGGAGCTGAGCACAAAGGGACTTGGGTCAGGGGAGACAGACTGTCCTGCTAAACCCAGTGTGGAGCTATGTGATGGCTGGTGGGGATGGAGTGAGGCAGGGACATATGGCCAAGGTGGTTCCACGTTCTTCATAAGATGGTGTATTGGAAGACATACTTCAATGTAGGCCACGTGGGAAATATTTCCTGAGCTTGGTGGCTTTGCTCTTTGCCTGTTACTTCTGCTTTACCTCTCTGCTGAACATCACAGAGTCAGAGATTGCAAATCCAGAAGGCTGTGGGGGTCAACAATCCAAGTCATAGATGCAGCGGGCAGGACCCACGGAGAGCAGCAGCCAACTGCTTAAATCCTCTTGATTTCAATCTTCAGCCCCATCCATCTCGTCTGATTTGGCAAGGGAAGCCCTAAGTCTTGAAACATGGCTGGGATTTTAAAAGGAAGTGTGTAGAGATCCAATGAGAGCCCCTTAAGACTAGCTGAGGCCAACGATCAACAGTCTGAGGCTTTTCCATGGCCCTGGGGACAAATCATACAGAATGAGTTTGTCCAGAACGTCTCAACTCCGATTCAAGAGGAAACAAAAATTTTTAGGAAGTCATTGTACAGCTTTCCATAATGTCCTGGCTCTTAACCATTGATGATGGCCTAGTACAGTGGCCAGAGGCCATTTCCTAGGCTGGGCTGCCACTCATGTGTGCTCTCAGGTGTGAGGTCTGTGGTTCGTGTACAGGAAGTAGTAACCCGTGTAGAAGATGCCCGCTGGAGTCCTCAGCCTGAACAAAAGTTGCTGTAAAATATTTAACAGTTAACAGAAATATGACATCCATGTTAAGATATTATTTTTATGTATTGAATTAAGTAAATAAAATATACTATTCAATTTATTTAACCCCACGCATAGAAGCAGCTGATTGAAAATAGAAAACCGTGGGTGGTGGCACACACCTGTAATCCCAGTACCTGGAAAACTGAGGCAGGGGGATCTTAAGTCTACATCATGAGATCGTACACACATCCCCCCAAAAAAAGAAAAGAAAAGAAAAAAGTTCAAGTTAGCTGATGTGGTTCATTTGTTTCTGTTCTCAGAACTGTTCTCTATCCCTCAGGCCGAAGGTAGTCCATGCATAGCCTATTTCCGTAGTAAAATTTTAGGGACACATGGCCACTCTCTCATGTACAGTCTAGCTTGACTTCTGCACTCTGAGGGTAGAGCCGGGCTACCTGAAACCCTTACTTTGTGACTATTTATAAAGGTCGTGGGGGTTGTGGGCATGGCCCAGTTGGAAGAGTGCTTACCCCAACATTCGTGAAGTCCTGGGTTTGGTCCCCAGCACTGCACAAACCAAGTGTGGTGGTGTACCCCTGTAATCCCAGCACTCGGAAGGCAGAGGGAAGAGGACCAGACGTTCAAGGTCGTCCTTGGCCTGGGTTGTTCTTTGTATAGTGAATTTGAGGCCAGCCTGGGCTACATGAGACTTTATGCAAGAGGAAGAAGGAGAGGAGAGAAAGGTGGGGAGGAGGAGAAGGAGGAGAAGGGAGGTAAGGAGGAGGAGGGAAAGGAAGAAAAAGAGGGGAAGGAGGAGAGAGAAGAGGAGGGGTTAGAAGGAGGAGAAGGGATAAGAAATAAAAGAAAATGCTTGCTGTTCCTCTGATCAGGGAGAGAAAGCAGGAGCATTTTGCGGTCATTAGTTCGGCCCCTGAACTTTCGAATATTAATAAACAGCTGTGGAATGAAGATGAGTGGGAGGAGGAAGCGCTGATGATGCGTTATGCATAGACAGTGTATCTGGTGAGCTGCATAGGATTTTGCTAACCATGAAGACTCCACAGGTTCTCAACCTGCGGGTTGTGGCCCTTCAGGCAACCCTCTGTCTCCAAGAATATTTACATTATGATCGTAACAGTAGCAAAATTACAGTTTTGAAGTAGCAGTGAGAATAATTTCATGGTTGGGAGGGTCACCACAACATGAGAAACTGTATTAAAAGTTAGCAGCATTAGGACGGTTGAGAACCACTGGGCAGAGGAAACGGAGGCCGGTGAGTGGGCCTCCAGGTTTGAGTCTGGTGTCCGTAGCACTAGATGAGATGGAAAGACAGAGACAGGTGACTAGGGAGGGGCGGGGCCTGGGGCAAACATTGCTGAAGCAGCTACCCTGCTCAGCTTCACTCCATGGTTACCTGGGATGCTGGCAGGCTAACACCCCTTTTTTCCCCCCAAAAGGAAACAAGAAGACCAGTTTTCACTTAAATCTCCGTATTTGAAAATGCTAAAATTGATTTCATTGTTTTGGAACAAGAATGAGTCAAACCAAATGTGACTGATGGGGGAGGGGCATAAGTGGTTTCTGCTTTGTAGAGGCGATTTCCAGCTGGTATAAGTGGCTTAATGTTAGGTTGTCCCTGAGGAAAGTAGGCTTCATGAGCTGTGATTATGTATACATCCACCCATCCACTTATCTATCCATTCACCTGCTCAGCCATTCATTCATTAATGAGACAAGCTGGGGCTTGTCACACACCCTGGACACTTGCGATATCCACATTCTCATCACTGACTTTACAAGGTTGTCGTAAGAAGCAAGAGAGGAGATGGCATCTGTAAGATATAACCTGAGGCTGGGGAGATGGTTCAGTAGTTAAAGCATTTGACCCACAACCCTGAGGACCTGAGTTCGGATCCCAGGATCCACAGGATGCTGAGTGGACATGGTGGGTAACCTGCCTATAATTCCAGTCTCAGAAAGCAGAGACAGGAGCTCCCCAGGGCAAGCTGACTTGTGAGGGTTAGTCATATTGACTAGCTCTGGGATTGGTTGAGAGAGTCTGCCTCAATGAATAAGGTGAGTGTGCCGTGGAGGACAGACCCTGACACCAGCCTTGGGCTTCACATGCACACACACGCACTCCCAGGTGTGCCCACACACAGGTAAGCACATGTATACACAGATGTTCGCACACCACAAATATAAGCTATTATTGCCCGTCACTGTGCTAAACCAATTACCTGTTCAGGAGATGTGGGAAGACTCCGGAGGAGACTGACGGACTCAGGTATAGGACTCGAAGATCTATGCTAAGCAGTGTTGTTCTGTTTCTTTCTAGACCTTCTTAAGAACTGTGGGCGAAGTGCTTCTACTGCCCAGCTGGACCCAGGCATCAGAGGTAAGAGGAAAGATGCTTTGACCTTCAGCATGTGTGTACTGGATTATGGCTGTCTTCATGCGGTGGCATCCTAGGGCCCTAACAATCTCTAAGAAAAATGAAGCCTTTCCAGGTCCTGATGTCTAAGACACTGAAGTTCATTTCTCTTGGGCATGACATGCACCTGGGTGTGGTGTCTTCTGGTCTTCTGGAGACTCTGGGACCCTCAGCCCTACGCCACCATCTCTGGCTTTGGGAAAGGGACCAGATCTTCCAGAAGGCTGACCTTTGCGTGTCATTTCACACAATATATATTTTTTATTCTGCATTCTTGAATAGTCATAAGAGCCATATTTGGCATTTTAAGATCAGCGGATTGAGTGAGATGGCAGAGCGCGAAAGTGCGCCTCGTGATTAAAGTAGAAAATGAAAGGCTTTTGTCCCCTGCACTCAGAATTCAGGACGCACAACGGAGTGCTTTTCTTTGATTTCAAACCACCGTATTGATATTACTTCTTTAAAACATGAGAACAGTCGATGAATAGTTGTGGCAATGGCAGATGATAAAAATACTAAGATAAGAATCGTCCAGGGCCTTCAGGGAGAGCGTGGCGTTGAGCAACCTCGTATAACCCCACAGTTGGGTCCTGAGCCCACTCACGCACATTCGTCCTATAGACATCTGACTGAACCTACTTTTCCTTACTTCTACCAAGAACGTTTGCCAAGGTGGGGTTGGGAGATGGCTCACAAGCATACAGACTGGAGTTCAGATCCCAAGCACCCACACAAAGGCTGCCTGGGCACAGCAGCTCCCCTTTAATTCCAACTTGGGAAGGCAGAGACAGGGGATCCCCAGAGCTAGATAACTAATCATATCGGTGAGATCTAGGCTTGATTGGAGAGACCCAGACTCAATGAATGAGGTGGAAGGGTGATAAAGACTGATTCTCAACATGAACCTCAGGCCCCATGTGCATACATACATATATGCATATATACACCCCCACACATGCAAAAACATGCACATGCTTGCATACTGCATACACACACACACACACACACAAAATGAATAAAAGAGGAGAAAGAACATTTGCCAAGGTCCTCTGAGTACCATGTTAGTCAGGTCAGGATAAGGTGTGCTACAGTAACAACAGACCCTACCTCACAGTGACTTGGTATGTGGGCATTCACCTCTCAGGTATTCCGAGACCCTGTAGTGACTTGGCATCTCAGCTTCCGTGCCACACAAGGCTTCCAGGAGTTCAGGGAGAGAGGGAGGATGAAGACTCCCAGCTGCCCAGGAGTGCCCTGATCACACCAACATGCTGAAGCGCTCACTCTCCTGAGCCCTCCTCCTTTCAAAGCTTTAAAGGTTTTGCAAGGTTGAGAGGCAGAAACGACTGCCAATTCTCACCTTATTAATAAGATGGTACGAGGAGCTGCGTTCTGTGAGCCCTTTATTGAACAGCTTCACGTGAAATGAGATTGCATAACATTGGCAAGCAGGAAGGGAAGGGGGTCAAGAACGACACAGTCTTGTGTAGAAACACATTCTTTTTCACGAAGCGTAGACCTCCAGGGATAGGTTTCCAAGGGACTTTGTGTACAAGCTGCAGTCTGAAACCCGGGAGACTAGCCAGTGGGGCCGGCCAGAAGAGGGGCAGCAGCCAGTGGAGGCTTCAGATAGGCAGATTTTTCTCCATTGATTTAAATGAACTTTCTTTGAATGTAAAATATGCAAATCTGCTGCAAAATATGAATAATTGCAAAACAATCCAGGCTTAGGCAAGCTTATGCACATTGAAGAGAAAGGCACGCATGAATCGCTGCTCCTCCTAGAAGTGTGTGCCAAAGACACAGACATTCTGATTGAAATCAGACCACGGGCCTAGGAGACAACGTCTAAAATTGGCCTGTGTATCTGGTTCCGCCTCAGTAAGTCCCTCCTGGAGTGTTCGTGAGGGGGTGAGAGCGGCAGATGCTGTCTTTGGAAGGCTGGAGGGGATGTGCGAGGTAGGCAGAGGAGAGCCAGGCAGAATGGGGCAGAGGGTGGAGCCAACCGTTCTTTATTGCCATGGTGTCTGGGGTCTAAGACAGTCAGGCCAAGGTGGACATGGGCGCTGGCAGCAGAGGTCTGTGTGACTAGAAGGGACCCTCCTTCATGTGGGTAGAATCCAGAGGTGTCCTTTCTTCCTTAGAGTAGGTTAAGAGGGCCTCTGGGCGGAGGGTCAAGGAGGCCAGAGGGGATTTGGGGGCTGGTACCTCCAAAGAGGCTGCTGCTTCACTGAGAGTGGAAAAGACTTGCAGGTGTCCCCAGGACCATTATCTGTAAGACAGAGGCATGGGCAGACCTAAGACTTGCCCAGGTCCTTGGAGGGTTTATAGCAGAGCTAGAAACAGGTGTCTGAGCCCTCTGGTCACTCAGGAGCTAATGCTATGACATTGGGGCAGCTTTGACTCGTGTCCATGCTCTGTGAACTCAATCAGATGCTTGATCATCTCCCAGGCTTCCAAGTGGGGCAGTTGGGTGATTTTCTCTCTCTTATGGCCGTCATGGGGAAGAACAGCTCTGAGTCTGTTGTGTGCCCATTCCACATGATGTTGGGTGTACTGGCCCTCAGAGCCTCATGTCTGTGCTGCTTGCAGGACAACACCGTGACACTGGGCTTGGTCAACACCATTGATACCGTCATGGGTCACATCTCATCCAACCTGCAGTCGAGAGAACCCCACGTCACCCTCACAGGCTCTTCCTCCATGGCAGGTAGTCCTTATCAGATTGGAAGGGTTGGGCAGTGGGGGTTGTGGAAGAGAGAGTGTCAGGTGCGTGACCACTGGCCTTCACATTGTCTCAGGCTCACACAACAGCTGAGATAAACCACCATTTCTCTTAGGTCCAGTGTCTTGTGGAAAAATCCTGTTTTGGAAACAAGTGTGTTAGAAGTGGCTAAAAGTGCGGGGTCGTGGTATGCGCACAAGATTATGTAAGCAGTCATGGCAAAGTAGAGCTCCAGGTGTCTCAACAGCTGTCTGGGCTCAGAGTGCAGACTCAAACCCCTTTGAACCTCTGGATCCTTAAGGATCCGATGGGATGCTCTCTGTCTTGGAGATGTGGAATGGGTGAAGAAGGCCATTGGAGGAGGAGGAGACCAGAATAGGAGTCTGGGTGAATGCCAGAATGGGACATCTCAGAGGAAGCAGCCTTGCTTTTCCAGAATGTGTTAGGTCCCCCACAGACAGGCATGGGCTCCTTGCCTTGAGCTTCTCTCTGAAAACACTTGAGTGCAGGGGGATCAAACAGCACCCCACTGTGGCTCAGGAGCTCATCTGCTTCCAGAGGCAGCTTTTGGGGCTGCCTGTCTGCCAAGGCACCGCCAACACACACACACACACACACACACACACACACAACACACACACACACACACACGTGTGCTTTAATGTTCCCTTTTTCTGACAGGGAAAAACACACATGTGTTCTGGGTCACCCTTTCTCGAGATGATTCCTCTCCCCTAGGAGTTGGCTTGGTTTAAGAAATGAAGGATAGTGACACAGTCTTCAATCTGAGACTTGCAGCCAGTGAGCCGGCTGACTCCATTTACTGTGTCCACTTCTCCTTCAGAGTTCTCCGTGGCCAAGGTCCTTCCCCCAGCACTGAGTGCCCCCCACTACAGATTCCCAGCACATGGGCACAGTTACATTGAGATTCCGAGAGAGGCCCTTCACGGCAAAGGTAAGTGGACGTGGTTGCTCGGGTTCTCAGGTGGTACAGTCTGGGTGACGGTCTTTCCCTGATGGTGCTATCCACAGGAGGGTGGGTTTGGGTGCTCTCGGAGGGGGCTCTGATTCAAGGCACATGTTACCACCTCATCCCACAACACACTGTGGACTGAGCTGGGGCTTGGAGTGGGGTTCTGCAAATCTATGTTCCAGTGAGTCTCACCCACCACACAGGACACTGTGCCCCCCCCCCCCATCTTCTCAGCTCCTGGTTAGTTGTATGTGAGTAGGTGGGACACCTCCCCTCCTTGTTCAAGGTAGCCATGGATAGGTATGTTTGTATAGGAGAACCAGAAACGATCCTAGAACAGGCCCAAGTCAAGTCTCATTATGAGCAAGTAGCCAAGGGCACCTATGGATAAAACCAGGCAATTCTGGCCCTATCTAGATGGGATCCTTTCCTCTTGTGTCCACTCACAGTTGAGGATTGCTGTGGATCCTCATCCCAGAGGGCCCAGACAGAGGCCCAGGCTGCCACACAGACCCTCCCCAAGCAAGGATCCACCTCTTGGTCTGGAGGACAGGTGCCCATAATGTTCCTCTTCTCAGACTCAGTGTATCCTGCTCTCAGGAGAGAGGCACCACCTAGCAGCCTTGCATAGCATCTTCTCCCATGTTCCATGGCAGGACACATTAGAAACAACATAGGTTTCCAGAAGGGCCAGAGGCCATGTTCTCAACAGTTATTGTCAACTAACCCAGATTCTGTGGTTAGAACCCAGGCTTAGCCACTACTGACTCTGTGGCCTTGGGCAAATGCTGTACCAGGACAATAACAGTATCTGTTTCATGATACTGTTTCAGACCTTACAAGGCAAAATGTGTATAAATCCCTGTGCCTGGCATGTAGTGAGTCCTGAGTTGACAGCAGGGGTAGCTCAGAGAATCAGCCAATGATGGCTGGCTGAGTGCTCTCACCCTCCTGGAATGAGGAAATGAGCTGAGTATGTGGTTCTCACTGTAATAAGGGGCAGGGGAGCCATTGCAGCCATCTGGGTGTCTGCCAGTCTGTGGACCTGCTTCTGAGGATTAGCATACTCCTCCTGCAGACTGATGAAGATGCACTCATTGCCAGGCAACTGGCAGCCCATGAAGAGTCCCCAGGCCCCGCTGCTCTAGGCGTCTCGGACAGGCTTCAGCACCTGTGTCTGGCGTGGACACAGGGGACAGAGCAGGAGGTCATTGTTCCAGTCGAGCACAGGACTATCCACAGCTTCCGTGCTGATGTAAATGTTATTGTTCCGTGGCTCTTCCTCCTCCCCACCCCCAACCCTACCCGAGTCACTGAGTCACGGCCTTCAGTCCCCGTGTGCGTGATTCTGCACGCTCTCTGCTTGTAACAGGAGTGTTGACGGGTGTCTGACCTCTGCTTTGTCCTCAGCCTGGACCACCATTGTTGGCCTTCTCTACCACTCCCTGCACTATTACCTGAACAACATCCCTCCGGCCAGCACAAAGTGAGTGTTGTACAGTGGCGTGTGGGATGTGTGTGTGTGTGTGTGTGTGTGTGGTCTTGGATGACCAACCACAGTGACACGCTACACTGCCACACACATGCGTGGTTTACTTATTGTTAGAAAACTCTTGTTACCGGTGCCTGCTGCCTTGCTGTTCAAGCCAGGCTGGGTTTTTAGCCCTTTGGAAAAGACTCAGGAATTCCTGCAGTGGGATCCAGCAGGCTCAGGGGCCAGACTGGACAGCTATGCTCAGAGGCTCAGGTTAGAGACCTCAGCGTCCCCTAGGCTGACAGTGATCTGGGGCCCATGAATGGAGCTCTCCGAGTCTCAGTTTCCACATCTATAGAATGGGAAGGCCGCAGACCTGCCTTTATGGTTGTCTCCCTCGGGAAGATTTCTTCCCTTCATCTCCCCATTTCTCTCTCTCTTTGTTCCTTCCTCCACAGTTGCTTTGAGGGGAGCAGTAAGCACAGGCACATGGTTAAACTCACCCCGGGATTGTTCAAAGGCCAAGCTCACCAGACCCCAAGCCAAACTTCTGCACACCAGGTGTCTCACTGCCCTGTCCCTGACTTTGGCCACGAATAGCATTTCAACCTCAGAACCCTAAGACAGGGTTAGGAGATGTCTGGGGGTTGCTGTAGATTGGAGTGAGGCAGGGAATTTTAGTATGAATGGTTCTCAGCACATGGGGACTTGTTGAATAATATAAGCTGAAAGTCCCACAAGCAACTGGCTTTAGGGGCAGCATGGCCCAGCTGTCCAGATGTTGCTACCAGATCTCATTTCTGGGCTCATCACAGGCTGGGCTCCCTTCTCTGTCCCACAGTTCCCTTGCAGTTTTATCCTTCAGAACTGACATCCAGCATAGAGAAGTGAGACTCTCTCTTCTGGAAGGTTCCTGGGGTGTGACCTCATCTCCGGGCTGCTATGGGCTTGAGCAATGTGCTCTGCTGCCCAGCTCAGCTGGAGATGGCAAGGTTTGCTCCTGAGCCATGGGCTCAGTTCTGTGTACGTGGCAGAGTGGAGGAAGAGTGGCCGACTGCGTGAACGGGGGAAACTGAGGCACCTTCATGAGGAAAGGGATGGACAGGAGGCAATGAGACAGTAGACCTCACCACATAAGCACTGGCCTCATGTGTGGGTAATCAGGGAAAGTGGGGTTCAGACCCGAGCGAGTGAGAGCCTGGTCAGGCAGGCAAATGCACTGAGATTCCAAGCCTGAGGTCAAAGGCCTGTTTTTTCCGAATTCCCTGGTGTATTTTGAGGTTCTGCCCTATCTCACCTCCCAACTATGTTGTTACACTTCCAAGAGGGTAGAACTGAGGGACAGAATAGAGATGTTTAGCAGTAAGGATTTGATCCAGATGCGTGATCAAATATTGGTCTCAGAACTCTTGACCTTGAGGTCACAGTCTAGCCGTTGTAACCAGTTTTCCTTTGTTTCCAAGGATTCCCGAGGCTGTGAACTGCAGAGACTGCTTGCTGTCTGTCGCCAGCCGCCTGATATCCCTGGAGGTGTCCCCGCCGCCCACTCTGTCCCAGAACCTATCAGGCTCTCCTCTGATTACTGTCCACCTCAGGCACAAACTGGTGAGTGGCAGGCATTTGTCTTTGTGGGCCCTGGATGCAGTTTGCTGCCTGTGGCATTGTGTGAAGAACCTTTCATGGGCCTGGGGCTGGGCAAGGAGCACTTTCTGCTTCCCAGAGTTCATCTCCTTGCAATTTTATTCTTGAAATACGTGACTGAGCCTTGCCAATGACACATGGGCTGACGTTGAGTGAAGAGGCCTCTGGGGCCTGCTGTGGCTATCCAAGGCGAGTACAGCCCTTATGGGTATATGCCCCTAGCTTGTGGCGTTGTTTGGCTTGGAGCAGAGGTACAGTTGTCCCAGTGTCACTTAGCAGGCAGGCTGTTAGCAAGGTGCAGAGCTGAGCCTGGTCACGCGCTGCTTCAGAGGTTGAGAGAGACACCTCTGTGCTTTGGGTATGGAGGGATGAGCTGTTTGTTTTCATGTGTTCATCCGCGCTGAGGCTCTCTCATCTTTATGGAGCTCTGCCTGTAAGTGAGAACAGCAGAGATGGAGGCTGATGTGCCGTGGTTCCTAAGATGCGCGAGTGACTGTGTGCATACATGGACAGGCATCGTCTTCCTGTGCATCTCTCAAAGGCTTGTAGCTGGCACCTCGATCTTAAGGATGGTGCTGGGTGCACACGGTCGGGGGTCACTGAGATCTTGGTGAGGCTTTGGTGAAGCATTGGTGAGGCTTTGCGTGAGGGTCCTGGAGAGGGAACTCATGAGTGACAACCGCTATCACTAGGCCAACTGGAGGCAGGTTGGAAAACACAGTCAGGGGTGCTCTCTGGAGGCAGGCGGGTGATACAAGAGCCTCTGAGGGCAGAAGGCAGACAAACCAGCTCAGAACCAGGGTTTCATGTTATCCATAAGTCCAGGAGAGCTCACATGCTTGTGTGCATGTGTTTATGTGTACACATGGGCCTGCATGCACTTGGGTTGGCTGGAGCTAAGACATCTAAGATGTAAATGCGCATTTGCTTCCATCCTTGTGTCCTGGTGTCATTTCCTCTCTCCCTTGCCAAGGGAGACACTCCTGCTCTTCCCCCTCTTCTTTGTGTTCAAAGTGTCTCCAGGCTGGTCCCAGAAAACCCAGTTTTGTCAGCTGCATGATGCTGGTGCCCCTACCCCCAACCCGATTTACATGGCTCCCGGTATTCAACAGCCTCCTTCTGAGAATTCTGGGTTTGCCATGAATAGCACAGTAGCAGGGTCTGCCCAGTACTCTGGAAAGTTTTTATCTACCTGCAAAGAGACTTCCTCTTTGCTAATAGGCCCCTCCATCCAGCTTTCTCCTTCTGGTACCTCCACTCCTCACCATGCCACGGAAGCAATTAGAGGGAGGTAGGGGGAGAGAAAGAGAGAGATAGAAATAGAGACAGAAACAGCAACACACACACACACACACACACACACACACACACACACACTGGGGGGTATAGGAGAAGGCTCTGAGGTTATCATCCTGGTAGGGTGACAATGACAGATTGCAGCCCCCCACTCCACCCATCTTGCTTGGGGTCATGTGTCTGTGTGTGATACTCACTTCTGAAGATGTAGATTTACAAGCAGTCAAGGACAGACTAATGGTGACTCCTGAAAACAGATTATCTCACTGAGGTCTTATGGAGCTTTGCAACAGCAGTAAAAACTGGAGTTCACCACCCAAATGTGCACCCTGTCCAGCAGAACTGACTGGAGTGTGGTCTCGGGAAGCAGATGTCGGCTGCTGAAACGCTCCCTGGATGTTCAGGGAGAGGGAGCAGGAGGGGTGGATGGCGGCAGGCTTGCGCAACTGGTCCTGTTGGCAAGGAGATGATGGCTTATGCAGGGACCCAGAAGACCAAGATGTCCAAGGAGCTGGTGAAGGGCTATAAACCTACCTGAGTGGGGCTGTTTGTTCTCAGAATGTGTATGTTTGTTTCAAGTGCCAGCTCTACTTAAGTCGGTAGTGGTGGGGTCAGCGAGACTGCTCAGCCGATAGGGGCTCTGCCACCAGACAACCTGAATTCGATGCCTGGGACAGAACCAACTTCTACAAGTTATCTGCTAACCTAAACACACACACACCCACGCGCGCGCGCATATACAAATGCACGCACACACACACACATGCACATATACACACTCATTCTGGGACTCATATTGTAGAAGGACAGAACTGACTTCTGCAAATTATCCGCTCACCTAGACACACACTCACACACACAGACGCACACACACATGCACGCACACACACATGTACACACACACACCTCATTCTGGGACTCATATTGTAGAAGGACAGAACTGACTCCTGCAAATTATCCTTTCACCTAGACACACACACACACAGACACCAGGACCACAACCAGGGGAACCAGCCAGCCTGAGATGAGAGGATGGCCTCCCATTGCTGTGGGACTACAGGTCCTGCCTGCTCTCCCAATGCTGTTGGTGGTGGCCTTGGGCCTTGTGGAAGACTCTACTGTTTTTTTGTTTTTTTGTCTTCTGTGAAATTCTGGGAAGGTGCCAATTTGCAAACCAGAGAAAAAAAGGAAGGGTAGGCTAAGGCACATTCCCGGTTTAATGGCCGGTTGCTGGAGTTATTTTTAACAAAGAGCTTGAAAGAGGGATTGTGCCTTAAAAAGAGACGGAGGGGAATTTTTATCCTCCCAGAAGAGAACAGTAATTAGAGACAGTCTTAACTGAGTGTCCTCAAGAGTTTGGGATTTTTGTTGTTGTTTATGTGGGTTTTTTTTTAGTTGAAGGTTTCTGTTGTCCTTCTGAGGATGCTTAGGAGAGCTGCTGCTGCTGCTGTGTGTGGGACAGTTCCTGTGGCGCCCTCTCTGGAGCTGATGGCAATGAACAGAGAAGGAGGTTTTTTCTTTCTTTTCTTTTCTTTTCTTTTCTTTTTTTTTTTTTTTGCGGCGTGGCTTCAGCCTTGTCTTTCCCAACTGAATCCATGAAGCATGGAGCAGCGGTCACAGCACTGTCTTCCATCTTCCAACACTTTAAAGTATATACAGGCCAAGACTGGGGTTCCAATCTGAGGGGTCCTCTCTTATTGTCCTAAACTATGGTTGACATGGGCTCCCCAGGATCTCGAAGGGATAGGTACCTGTCAAAGCTTGCTTTCTATTGCTGTGATAAACACCATTCTCACAAGCAACTTAGGGTGGAAAGGGTTTATTTGGTGTATGCGCCCTGATGGCTGTTGATCGTGAAGGGAAGTCGGGGCAGGAATGGAAGCAGAGGTTGTGCAGGGATATTGCTCTCCAGCTTGCTGCTCAGGCTCAGTTCAGCTAATTTTCTTCTGTCTTCCTGAACTACCTGCCCAGGGGTAGCAGCACCCACAGTGCTTTAGCCCTCCCATGTCAATCATTAATCGAGAAAACGTCCTACAGACTTGTCAGAAGTTCAGTCTGATGGAGGCATTTTCTCAGCTGAGGTTCCCTCTTTCCAGATGACCCTGGTTGTCTAAAGTTAACAACAACAATAGAATCCACCAAACCCAAACTAAGCCAAAAAAAAAAAATCTCACCATCATAGAACACTACCAGACATGTCCTGGAAGCTCCTGAGCAGGTGCCTGGTGAGTTCTAGGGGTGAGGGGTGGGTACAGCATAGGCTACCCCACCCTAGTCCATAGTCCATCTCATTTCAAACCTGCTGAAAAGCTCTGGGATCTAAAGTTTCATTGCTCCAAATGGGCTAGGTTCTGTCCACCACCCTGGATGCTCAGGCTGCAGAGAACAAATGCGCTGAGAAGGTTCTGAATCAGGCCAGTGTTGGGTGCTGTCCCTCTGCAGACAGACGGCCTGCCCAGGCTTGATGTATCTACAGATTGGCCAGACCGCAGGGATATTTGCTACGCTGTATCTTAGGTTAATGCACCATCTTTCTTGACTCCATCCCTGAGACTGTTTTATCCTGTGGTCCCCTCTAAGAGTACCAGAAGCCAGGCCTTCTCTTGGAGTGTTATTTTGAGTCCTGGGAGCCCTTCTCCATGCAGAGCAGTACATATCTACCCAGACTTCCTCGTCGCTGGGATTGATAGTGTATGGGAAGTAGATGCCAAAGGCTTGTGAATCATGTGACAGTTCTTCAGTTTAATGCCCCCACGGAGCTGGAGGTTTTGCCTGCATGGCACACTCCGGCATGGGATCCAGATGCTGCCTAATCTTTCAGTAGCAACTGACCTCTTTGCTGGAACAGCTGTGGCCTCTTGACTCAGCAAGATGCCGCCGGGATGTGGGGATTTGTGGGCACCGTTGATAAACTGTAGGGCATCCCGCGACATCTGTAGCCTCTATTCACTCAATGCCTGGAGCAGAATCTCCGGCCGTGACAACCAAATACATCTCCAGACGTTGCCAGGAATGCCCTGGGAGATTCCCAGTTGAGAATCCCGTATGTCATTGCAGTAGTAACAGCTAGATTATTGCTGTTGCTATATAATACTCCATTGTGTGGGTGTTCTATCTTTTATCTCCTGGGGTGTGCTTGGGTTGTTTTCCACTTCAGATTATTACGCACAGTCACTTTTCTGTTTCCCAAAGAAAAACACTTAAAAGCCAGTGGTTTGCAGCTATTATTTTGCTATGATCTGTTGTGAATAAGAAAGTATCTTTTTTTAAAATCACCTTTATTTGTGTGTATGTGTGTGCTCGCATGCTGTGGATGTGTAGAGGCCAAGGGACAACTTGTGGACGTCAGTTCCCTCCTTCCACCATGAGAGTTTTGAACTTAGGTCAACAGGTTTTTGGAGCACATACTTTTACCCACTAAGACATCTTGTTGGCCCCCATGAGAAGAAAAGTCTTGCTGTAACATTAACATTTTCCTTTCTTGCTGTGATGCTCTGTCTGGGACTGGTAGCCCCTCTCTGCAGACTGTGATTATTATTATTATTATCATTATTATATCCATCTACAATGAATGTTGAGCTCTGACGGGCTTCCTATAGGGCTGTGTGGAGACCAGGGCACACACACACAGACTTGTGTAAATGAGGCGAGGCCAGTCATGTTGTTTTCCCAGTTTTTGGTTCAATCTGTCTGAATGTCCAGGTCAATTGCCATAAACTCCCCGGTCATTTCCATGGCTGTGTCATAGCCCACACCCTGTCTCCCGCTGTTACGTCTGGCTTTTCCCAGGCTCCGCCCTAACAGACAAGGCTGTGATGAACCGCTGTGTGCCCACGCAGCGCTCTCTCTGCGATAAGGTCTTAGGAGTAGAATTATTTGGTTAAGTGGTCATTTCTAACTTGTTTGTGATGTTTAAGCCAAGCATGTGTTTATGCTCATGTCCCAGTCATGTTCCCTGCACAGCACAGGCTTGGGCTCAGAATCTGAGCTGTGGGGGTGTCTTAGCTAGGGTTTCTATTGCTGTGATGAAACACCATGGCCAAAAGGCACGTTGAGGAGGAAAGGGTTTATTTGGCTCACACTTCAGCGTTGCTGTTCATCACTGAAGGAAGTCAGGGCAGGAACTCAAACAGGGCAGGAACCTGGAAGCAGGAGCTGATGCAGAGGCCATGGAGGAGAGCTTCTTATGACTTGCTCAGCCCACCTTCTTATAGAACCCAGGGCCAGCAGCCCAAGGACGGCACCACCCACCATGGACTGGGCCCTCTGTTATGGATCACTAAATGAGAAAATGCCTTACAGCTGGATCTCAAGCATGTATTTTCTCAGCTGAGGCTCCTTCCTCTGACGACTCTATAACTTGGGTTAAGTTTACACTCAAAACCACCCAGTACAGGGGGTTAGGGTAATTCAGAGCAAACTCCTTCACTCCCCTCTGAGGAGCATGCATCAGGGCAGGAAGCCACCTGTCTGAGTGAGGGCCACACGCTTCACAGAGTAGACATGCTCCTGAAATCACGCCAAGTGGCAGAATGCAGTCAGTGTCTGAATGTCCACCACGCACAGCCCCATCCCAGACTGTGCTGTGCAGGGAACATGACTGGAATATTCCGGACCTACCTGATGTGTGCTCACTTCTGTTGGGCATAAGTCCGGGAGTAAGGTGCTAGTCCTGGAGCAGGGGTGTGTGTGTGTGTGTGTGTGTGTGTGTGTGTGTGTGTGTGTATATGTGTCATTGATGAATAGCTGTGACCAATGACTGATCACATTTCCCAAAGTGGGCACCATTCCAAAACCCAATGAACATATGAACCTGTCAATCATGTTTGGGACTATCAATCTTCTCTGGGCTGGTTGTTGTCCAGGGGGCTTGTATTGTCTCATTCTGGTTTCTATTTGTTTTTCTCTATGACATTGGTGACCTTTTTATATGTTTATTGGGCATTCTCATCCCCCTTTTTTTATATAGATGTAGAAAGAATCTACCCCTATTTTCCCATCTAGTTGCTGCTTTTGTTTCCTTATCGATTTTCCGTTCCTGGCCCATCTCAGATATGAGGCATTTGTACTGCAAACTCCTTCTTCCGCTGCGCCTGGCCTTTTTGCTCTCAGGGTGTCTGTTGATGAGTGGCTGCTTTAAATTTTCATGCGAGCCCATTTATCAAGCTCCTGCCTTGAGCTTCGTGCCTCTTGGTGTCCTGGTCAAGGAATCTCATCTGACTGGAGGTCACAGAGAAGCTCGGGTGCTGCCTGAAGTGGTCACTGCTCATTCGGCTCGCTTCCGTTAAGTTCTGCGGTTGTCGTCTAATTGTGGCAGTGTGTGGCGAGGTAGGGCCAAGATTTATTTTCCCCACATGCATGGCCAATTTACCAGGCTTCACCTGTTGGCAAGATAAACCTCTGCCTTAGGCGGCTGGGCTGCCTTCTGCATCCATCAAACTGGCTGTTTCTATCTCCCTAACTTCAGGGGCTTTATGCTAAAGCCATGCTAACCCTCCCGCTTCGCCTGGGCTGTGGATGGCAGGATCTACATCTTAAATGACTGATGTTCACTGCGGAAGTGCCTTCAGAAGGATTCTAAGATCAGCGCTGTCACCACCGGGGCTCGTTAGCCCGCGTCCCACTTAGCTCTAGACTCTGATGGGCAAAAGTTACATCTGCTTGTTTCTGTTTGAGTTCCTTTGATTGCCGGCAACGCTGGGCGCCCTTCCCTGAGTGACTTGGCCATCTGCATTTTTCTTTCAGATCATGCACTCTTGCCTTGATTTTTTGGGGATCTGCCGTTTGCTTCATTACTGACTTCAAAGATCTCTGCTCATCTCGCAGATAACACATCGCCTACTGCCGTCCGCCATAGCTGTGTTTTATTTTGACAATTTTTTTTTTGCCTTGTGCAAGTTAAAGTGTTCTGTGTTGTCAAGGGTGTCAACCATTTCCTCTAGAAAGACGTCTTAGCTCCCCACGGCCGCTGTGACAAATGCACATAAACCCAGTGGCTTGGAACAACATAGCTTTACCATCTGAGAGTCCTGGAGGGCTGATGTGCAGAATCAGTCTCCTTGTGCTAAACTCCGGGTGTCAGAAGCCCAGAAGGGCAACTTCTTTCTTGCCTTCCTAGCTTCTAGAGACACTCTCGGGTCCATGCCTCTGAACCATGTTACCAGTCCTTGCATCGCTATCTCTCCTTCTCCCCCACTCCAGTTCTGACCCTGCTACCTCCCTCTCGCAAGGGCTGTATGATGACTTCGGACCACCTGAGTGATTCAGGTCATCTCAAGACCTTAATTGAAAGACATCGGCATAGAGCCTTTGCCGTATGGAGACACCCCCCTACACCCACAACATCCCCTCCACACATACACAACAATCCCCCCATACATACACACTGGGAGTGTGGATACCTTAGGCAGACAGTCACAGCCCTTTTTAGAGAAGATGGCCACTGTGTGGATGACAGACTCTTCCTCCTTCACCTACTTGGTGGTTGAGGTTCTTTTGTGTTCAACCCTTTCTTCTTCTATGGGTGACAAGACACTCAGAAGGTGAGAGAGATGTTGTGGGTGTCACTCCCGGCCCCAATAGAGAAGTCCAATGTAGAGTTTCTCTCACTGTGCATCAGGGCATTGAGGGATGCTGGTCACTAGCTGTAGGAGCAAAAGTCATTTGGCTTCCTTCTAGGGGTCAGTTCTGGGGACTGCATGGGGGCAATCTTGGCATGCCTCAAAGGGCACTGCCCTTTTCTGCTTCCAGCCCTGCCCATGTAGAACCAGGCATCCGACAGGTACCTCTGTGACATGCTGCTGGGCCAGGGCACCTGTGAGTGGCCTGAGTCTCTCCTAGTGTTTGGCTCTAGGGCTCTGGCAATGGTGACTCATAAAAAGGGGACCCACCCCACAGGTACCCTTGGAAGCTTCCTGCAGAATCAGACATGAGGCAGGCCCTACCCTGTAGGACATACAGCGTCCCAAGACCCCACGGAAGCCCCCGTATGGTGGGAGCAGACCCTCCATTGCCAGCCAGGGTTGGGAACTCACAGTGTGGCTTTGCAGAGAAGTCCACAGCTTCACCTCCCTGGGCAGTGCGTCTTCTTCCAGGTCCCCGGTGTGATGTATTCTGACACCAACTTTGGAAATTCTGCGTGCTATTGTAACTCACTCGTGTTCTTGTTCAAATCTCCCACTGTTGATATGTCACTGTTTATGGGGGGAGGCGGCCCTGATGTTCTTCCACAGGGTCTTTCTCATTTGTGGTGGGGTGTGCTCTCCTGAAGGGGCCTCTTCATTTCACCTGGCTATCGTGTGAGTCTTTGGCTCTCAGAGGCCCAGTGTAGGCTTGCTCCCCTGTCTGTTGGGAGATAGTGAGGGATGGCGTCTTTAGCTCATTGGGTGTTTCATTATCCTGAAGGAGAAAATGGGACCCTGTTCACCCCCTCTTTCTCTCTTTTGATGTTTGGCCAAGAGGTGAATAAGGTTTGCTTTGCCACGCATTCCTCGCTGTTGCCATCTGGTACCTCAACAGAGTCCAAAGTAATGAGTACTTCCCCATCAGTGGGCAGGGACTCAGGAAACCAGGGACTCAGAGCAACCCTTGGTTGGCTTATCAAGAGTCGTAGTGACACAAACTGAGCCCACAGCCTGGGGACAAAAGCAAGCATAGCGGGGACTTAGAAATAGTTAGTACTGACAGGACCTCGGGGCCTCCCCCAACTCTAGCTCCAGTGGAGAGACCACGAATTTACCCAGTTTCTTATTTTAGCAACTCATACCTGCCCAGTGTCCACCTCTGTTAAACCAATATGTCACAGCACTATGGGGGAGGTTCCAAGGTTCGTGTCTGCCTGAGCAGATGTCTGGGACCCCTAGTGGGCAAGTCGTTAGCAGGAGTCACTACAGGGCTTGCTTTCTGTCTTGTGTGGTGTACGTGTGCTCTAGAATGAACTAGGCAGACTTGAGTGAGTGCTCCTGACTTCCCACTTCTATACAGATGGGGGTGGGGTGTGTGGTGAGGTGCAGGGTGGGATTGTTCAAGTCCTGTTCTTTGGCTGTCAGTCAGGGATCACTGACTTCTCATCCCTCATGAGTGTCCAGACAGGTAGCTCTCGGTGCAGAAGGGACACACATTCCTGATGCCAGAGTTGACTGGTGACCACAGAGACTAATCGCAGGGTGGGGACACAGTGGTCTCTGGGACTGTGAACAGGGAGTGCCTAGCCGGAGCCACTCAGTTCCATCTTCCATGGGTCCATTTCCAAAGCTGTTGCGTCACTTGAGCATGGGGTGAGGTAAGAAGCCAGGCCCAGGGTGTGCCTGGGTGCCAGTGTGCGTGGCTTGCTCTGCATCCTGGGCAGGGAAACCCTACCCCCTGCCAACGCTACTACATAAGAGAAAAAGGCCCAGCTTCTAGATGCATCTGAGTCCTATGCCCCAACTTGCATCCTTATCCTAGTCTCTGGCATCCCTCTGATAAGACAGCCACACCCCCTGGCCATCCCCTTATCCAGACTTGGCCCCACTTTCAACTCAGCACCCAGAAGTCTATTCAAAATGTGGCTGGAGAGATGCTTAATGCTTAAGAAGGCTTGCTTCTCTTGCAGAGGACCGGGGTTCAGTTCCTAGCACCCGCATGGCTTCTAATAACCACCCATCACTCCCGTTCTAAGGGATCTGATGCCCTCTTCTGGCCTCTGCAGGCCCTGCATGCATGTGGCACACACACACACACACACACACACACACACACACACACACACACAGGCAAAACCACTCAACACATGCATAAAAAATAAACAATAAGCAGAAATGAATAAATCTTTAATGTACTCTAAAACTGTCACCCATGCATTGAAAACCTTTTCCTGTGTCCTCTGCATTCCCAGCCTCCAGCTACCATAGCCTCTTCCTGGTCCTTCCTCACACAAGCTAGGCCCTTTCCTTACATTTTCCCTCCTGAACAGAATGCTCTTCCTCAGGTCCCCGAATGGCTACCACCTTCGCAGAGTCTGTCCCACAGCCCAACCGTCCTCTAAGAATTAGCCGCACACTCCGGCCACATCCTATCCTGCCTACTACCTTTGTTCCCATCAGGGAGGTGGATGCAATCCTGTTTGCATGATTTTTGTTGTTGCTGCCACTGTCTTTCTTCTCTAGTAGAAAGCAGCTTCCATAACACACACACACACACACACACACACACACACACAGAGAGAGAGAGAGAGAGAGAGAGAGAGAGAGAGAGAGAGAGAGAGAGGAAGAATACAACCTCTAGGATCTCTACCAATGTTTGTTGACTGAATACCTGCATGAAAGAAGACATCAAACACAGAGGACCCTGAACCACCTGGGTGCACAGCTCGGTCAGGGTGAGTCAGTCTTTGCCACCTGAGCTCTGAGGATGGTGGCTCTTTCCTGAGGCTCTCCCTTCACCAGCTGACCTTGATAACACTAAACTGTGCCTGGACCCCGTGTTTCCACTTCCAGGCCTCATACTCTGGCTTAGCATGTCGGTGTTCTCTGCCTGTTTGCTGTTGGGCCTCCTCATTGACCTTGAGATGCTGTATTAGCATTGCCACCCTCTCTCCCACGGTACAACAAGGTCCTGGAAGAGGTAGATCTAGTCACCTCTCCATGTGCCATGAGCCCTCCTGTCCAGGCTCCCTAACCCCCCAGTGGGGTGAGGACAAGCCCTCCCAGAGGCCCTTACACAGCTTGGACCTCTTTCATGCAGCTCCCACTCCACACTCCGCTCCCTGGTCCTGGGGCTTTTACACACAAGGCTCTGTCTTGTTCTCCTTGTGCCCAGGCTCCACTGTCTCCCATTGCCCTCACGGAGCTGGTGAGGCTTGCTCACCATGTCCCTTCCCCAGGGCACCAATGTTCTCTGTGTGGTCACTGATGTTCCTCTAGGGCCAGACCTGTACATTTGGACATGTGTGTCATGCCAGGTGTCCCACGTGGAGCACAGTAGGAGTTGCCACTGCACAGGAAACACTGTTTCTGAGAGCTAGTCAGCCGGGGGTATCAGGCCCAAAGGATGGAGCCTGCAAGACTTGCAGCGCTGAGCTCGAACGCAGCCCTGGTCTCTGCCTTGAGCTCTTCAAATGAGCTCCGCTGGGCTCTCTTTCTCCACATTCAGCCTAGGCTTAAGCCCCCACCTCTTCACCAAGCAGCAGTCTCTTTTCTGTGCTTAAGATGATGGCGCAGTGGCAATCGCCAGTCCCACAGAGGACGCTCACTTTCTTCTTCTAAAACTGGACAATGGAGAAGCCGCAGGAAGCTGAGCCCGAGACAGTGCTATTGTTACGTCCCAGAGAAACCGTATTCTAACAATGCTAATGGGGGTCAAAACGAAAGGAGAGAAATCCGCCCACTTCCCTAGGTCCGGGTCTAGCTCTACAGATGTCTAATGCATACAGAGGGTTACGTGGAGGGAATCACAATGTGGATGAGATCTGTTTCCTTGGCTAATTATTTTTACCAGCTCCACAAAAGCAAACTGAGCTCTGGGAGATTTATTCACACAGAAATCACTGCGGAGGGAAGCGGTGCACTAGATATAGTTTGCTCCTTGTTTACCTGGGAGGTGGGGGTCACATGTGCCATGGCACTCCTGTGGAGTTCAGGGGACAACTTTCAGACGTTGTCTCTTTCTTTCCACCAAGTGGGTCCTGGGGATCAAACTCAAGTTGTCAGGCTGAGCTGCAAGCTCCTTTACCTGCTGAGCCATCTCCCCAGACTCGCATTTGAGTTTTAAAGATGCGTTGGTGTCCGTGGACTAGAACTCTGCTGAGGTTCAGTCTCTCTTTGCCAGACTTCCTCCAGCAGGCACCTGGGTCACCAGGAGCTGTGGGCCTTGTAGCTTGCGTGACTGGAATCAGCCCCCTGCCCGAGCCACACACCGTGGCGTCTGCCCCAGCTGTGAGAACACTAGCAGACGTGGAGATAAATCTAGGAGTCTTTGTCAGCTGTTCCAACAGCCAGCACTGTGGACGACCTAGCTTCGTCATCACAGTGACAAACCACCCACGGGTGCTGGGTAGATTTATCCGGCCACGCTATTGCGATTCCTGTAGCTCCCAGCCCTGTTTATCACCTGTCTGTCACATCATTGAGTGCCTATTCTTGCATGTGACGTCTCAGGGCCACTTCTCCAGAGAGGAGCCAGGTTGTTGGTGACACCAGGTCTATCTTTTCTTCCTGCATAGAGGTCAATGTCAGGGGCAGAAATTGAATATTTGCTTTCTGGAGCAGACGAGGTGCAGTACCCGGGGTCAGTCACCGAGGGGGCCGGGTACCTGAGAACCCCTTACTATTAGCACCCCCTGATGGAGCAGAAGTGACAGTGGGATCACTTTCCTAAGTCAAGAATACATCCAAGAGTTGGGGGTGACAGGTGAGCTGGCCTTGACACTGGGATTAGCAGAAAACAAGTCTGAGCTCCATCCTTCCCCAGCTCAGGGAGTACTCACCCCATCTTCTGATTGCTGACTATGCATGTAACTCTGGCTGATGTTTAAGCATCTCAGCGCATGCGTGAGTACATAAACACAGGAATGGGGCACAAGCTGACACATGGGGGCAAGCAATGGCCTCGTGGTGAGTGGTCCTGGGGATCTGTGCTTGCTTGCTTCTTGGAGATTTTTTTTTTTGAAAGGTGGAGGCTGTGCGAGCATGCAAGAAGCTGGAGAATTACAAGAACGGCCAGGCTGTATCCCTTAGAATGTTCTGTGTAAAGTGGCCTGGACCCCAGGTCATGGGACCAGACCCACCTTGCCCCCCTTGCCCTGGAGCTGGCAGAAGCATTTCTTAGGTGTTGGTGGCTCCTCGCTGGGTAACGGTGGGAGGAGCCACCAACCTGGTAATTCTGGCACGGTGAGGACTAGCCTGGACAGGCTCCCCTGCCCACAGCCCCTCCTTGACACCCTTCTGGAACTTCCTGGAAACAACCTCCCTTTGACCACCCGCATCAGGCAGGGCTTTGCCCTAGAGACTCTGACTTCCTTTCTTCCTTTCTATTTAAAAATAGGGAATTGTCAGCAGATGTCTGTGTTGTTACTTTACTTGGTTGGCTGGTTTTGATGTTTGGTCTCACTTTATAGCCTAGGCTGATCTGTAGTCTCAGACTTGCTCTGTAGCCTAAAGTCTTAAACTCATTGCAATCCTCCTGCCTCCGCTTTCTGCGCACTGGGATTATGGCTGTGCCTGGCTTAGAGCCTTGAGGCACCACATACAAATCTGGATTTACAAATGCCATTGACGCAGGAGGTCCTGACAAAAGGCTGCGTCCACACGCATGTCACTAGTCTCTGTGTTGGGTTCCAGACTCCATCTAGAGACATGACTACATGGCCCTGCCTTGCCCTACGTGTCCAGCAGGTTGGTGCATGGGTGAAGAGATGCAGTGACTTTTGCCCCTGCAGAGGTGGCTGAGTCCTATCTGCTATGCTCTCCCAGTAGTCTAGAATAGGAGGGAAGGACGGGTCATTAGGACATGGACTGGAACTCAGCGCATCTGTTACCTGCCTCCACTACACTGATATCATCTCCCTCCTTTTCTGCCCCTTCCTTCCTGCTTACCCTCTTCATTTTTCTCCCCACTCCTCATGATGTAACCCATATGATCCCCAAATGCACACCTGGATCAATCCTCCAGTTGAGAGTAGACCCTGCTCTCATCACAGGCCATGTGGCTTACCATCAACCAAGGCGAGTGACAATTGGAGCCTAGCCTCACGGGGTTATAGACAAGCAAGTTACTGAGTTCCACAGGCTTTGCAAGGCTGGCTTGGAAGGTATTGCTGCCAGTGGGAGAACTGCTAACGTCTTATTAGCTATTTTTCTTATTGTGGTGAACAAACACCCAATAATAGCAACTTAGGGGAAACAGACTTATTTCCCTTATACACCCATGGTTCAGGGCATATAGTCCACATGGTGCTGGGTGCAGCTTGGGTTTGCGGTAGTACGACTTTGAGGCTGCTCATTCACATTCCTAAGGACCAGGAAGGAGAGAGAGCAGACAGCATGCAGGGCTTGTCTATTAACCCTCAAGATCATTCAAACACTTTTCAGTCCCCATCCCCCAAGCCTGTTCTGGCAGACACACGCATGCATATCTTCCTAGCCGTCTTCCGTGGGTCCACTGAGGTGCGTCTTTATGTGGCATCCACATGAGCCAAGAGGTGGTATCCAAACTGCTGGGTGCACATGCTTGGTGAAAGCCTTTTGTTCTGCTGTTCTTCAAGCCAGAATTTAAGGGGCCAGATCCTCCATTCATTCCACTGGTGACAGGCAAAGCTATGTTGAGTCTTATACAGCTTCACATGGGAACAGACAGTGGGCCAAGCCAGCCACTGTGTTCAACCCTCCATTCCCCGGAGCGTGTGACCAGAGCATGGCCTCCCCTCCCCACTGCTCAGAACCCTGTTCACACCCTGCCTATGGCTGGAGCCTCAGCTGTCCTAGAGGGGCAAGGGGAGAGTGGAGGGACTGGGGAGGACACTCTAGGTGCAGAGACAAGGTGGTAAGTGTCCTTGATGTCCCAGGAACATCGGGAGCCCCTGCAGAGTTAACTGTATTTAACAAAACATTGCCGCCTAGACCCATGATTCCCTCTAATAGCTTCTACAGGGAATGTAGGGGGCACTGTGAGAGCCTTGCGGCTGATGAGCGATGGAGTTTGCTGGGACTCTGTCTTGGCTACAAAATTCAGAAGTGGGAGTAGAAGCCAGGTTCTCAAGCCCCTGGGGAAGAGGGAAGCTGCTGCCAGCAGCATGTGGGCATTATGCTGCCTCTCACCACACACTCACTGCCCAACCAAAACAGCACAGCTTCCATGTGTAATGGAAGCATCCTTCTGCCCCGCACGCTGCAGAGGTGACAGTCTGCTGGCTTCTCTCACCCTGAAGGAGAGAAAGAATCTTGCCCCGAGGTCAGGGCTGTGACACAGCTGTGTGTGTGCTGGTCACGCTAGCTCCACCCTGGAGGAAGACATTACTGCCACATGGACACAGGGGTGCGCCCAGGACAAAGTGAGCAGGAAGGGCTGCTGGAATAAGCAAGGGAACCAGTCAAAAACTCCATTCAACTGAATGGCCTTGAGAGTTATAAGGCTATCCCAGTGTGTCCTGCAGATGGGGTAGGCTTGTATGCTTAACTACAGAATTGAAACTTACATGGGTGTGATTGGACAAGTTCTTTTTTTTTTTTTCCCCAAAAGCATTGCTAGTAAGGCTCCTGGGCCTCCCACAGGACGGGTCCGCTCCTATCTAAGACAATGTGTGGACTGAAGCATCCAGTTGCTGGGGTGGAGTCACATGTCATGATAGGTGCTCATGAGAAACGTCTATCTGTTACCCATAACGTCTGCTTGCTTGGTGCGGATTATTGAGGAAAGATGTGGGCTCAGTGGGGAGCAGCCTCTCTGAAGTTGTGGTGACTAGCAGTCCTGGGTCCTCCTCTGTCAGAGCTCATTTCTGCCCCACCCATTCTGTAGCTGTGGGAATGCACCCATAGGTCTTCTGCCCGTCCTACACACTCAGGGTACCGATGCGCAGAAGGGCCACCCATCTCTCTGGCATGCACACACGGCCTCCAGGGAAAGTGGGATGAATGGGTGGTATGTGGGCCTAGCTGTTCCTCAGATGCACAGGGTGGGAGCCCACTGAGATGGCAGCTCCATCTCAGCCAGCATTCAGATCTGCCATTTATCCCACAATGATCATAGGTTGTGAAGCCAGCTGCTTTTTATAGTTATGCTAAAAGACTTGTCTGCTGAGAAACTGTCCCTTGTTTGTGGGCAGGACCAGCCCTCTCTGTGTCTTCTTCTATGGCGCTCCCAGGTGTCTGTTGACTGGGGTTTCTGTCCCACCAGGTCCCACAGTTGTTCAGTTCCAAAGAAATACACAGAGGTCTATATTAATTATAAACAGACTGGCCTATTAGCTCAGGCTTCTTATTAACTCTTATAACTTATATTAGCCCATAATCCTTCTGTGTTAGCCACGTGGCTTGGTACCTGTTTTGGCGAGGCAGTCACGTTTTGCTTCCTCTGTGTCTGGATGATGATTGCAGACTGACTCTTCCCTCTTCCCAGAATTCCCCTGTTCTCCTTGATCTGCCTCTACTTTCTGCCTGGTCACCTCACCTATACTTTCTGCTTGACTACTGGCCAATCAGTATTTTATTAAACAAGTATAAGAAATAAATATTTACAGGGTAAGAACATTGTCCCACAGTACTACCTCATTTTTTACAAAACAAGAACTCTGAATCAAGTCTTCCTTGTTTAGTTTTCTTCCTGTTCATTATCCATGAAACTTGTAACCAACATTCTAAACAAGGGCAAACATCCATAATCCATATTTTGGGGATTGCGGGCATAGTTTTACTGATTGGGGGTACTGATAATCTTATGGGGACCTAAAGAAAATTCAGAATTATGATCAAGTCATGACTGAAGTATTCTGTGAGGCTTCATCATCTCAGGTAGCAGTCTTGAATCTGTTCTGGATGTAGAACTCAGACATTTGGGCCATCCACTCACTCCTACTGGAGATTTCTCAGGGGGTCTTCCTTAATCAATCCTGATTTTTTCTTAATCCAGAATGAATCCACAGACTCTCATTTCCTGTGGAGACAAAAGAAAAACCTCTTCTCCAAAATAACATACCTTTTGACTTAAATTTTGAAGTCAAGGCATTTTCAAAATATATATGTCAAATTAATCCAGCAGCATTTATTTTATTTTATTTTATTTTTTTCTGTTTATTTATTTATTAAAGATTTATGTCTCTTCCCCGCCACCGCCTCCCATTTCCCTCCCCCTCCCCCAATCAAGTTCCCCTCCCTTGTCAGCCCATAGAGCTATCAGGGTCCCTGCCCTGTGGGATGTCCAAGGACCACCCACCTCCATCCAGGTCTAGTAAGGTGAGCACCCAAACTGCCTAGGCGCCCACAAAGCCAGTACGTGCAGTAGGATCAAAAACCCATTGCCATTGTTCTTGAGTTCTCAGTAGTCCTCATTGTCCGCTATGTTCAGCGAGTCCGGTTTTATCCCAGGTTTTTTCAGACCCAGGCCAGCTGGCCTTGGTGAGTTCCCAATAGAACATCCCCATTGTCTCAGTGTGTGGGTGCACCCCTTGCGGTCCTGAGTTCCATGCTCATACTCTCTCTCCTGCTCCTGATTTAGACCTTGAGATTTCTGTCCGGTGCTCCAAAGTGGGTCTCTGTCTCTGTCTCCTTTCATCGCCTGATGAAGGTTAATATTCAGGAGGATGCCTATATGTTTTTCTTTGGGTTCTCCTTATTTAGCTTCTCTAGGATTACTAATTATAGGCTCAATGTCCTTTGTTTATGGCTAGAAACCAAATATGAGTGAGTACATCCCATGTTCCTCTTTTTGGGTCTGGCTTACCTCACTCAGGATAGTGTTTTTTATTTCTATCCATTTGTATGCAAAATTCAAGAAGTCCTTGTTTTTTACTGCTGAGTAGTACTCTAATATGTATACATTCCATACTTTCTTCATCCATTATTCCATTGAAGGGCATCTAGGTTGACAGGTGTAAGATGGTATCTTAAAGTTGTCTTGATTTGCATTTCCCTGATCGCTAAGGAAGTTGACCATGACCTTAAGTGTCTTTTGGCCATTTGAACTTCTTCTGTTGAGAATTCTCTGTTCAGCTCAGTGCCCCATTTTATAATTGGGTTGATTAGCCTTTTACGGTCTAGTTTCTTGAGTTCTTTAAATATTTTGGAGATCAGACCTTTGTCAGTTGCGGGGTTGGTGAAGATCTTCTCCCAGTCAGTGAGTTGCCTTTGTGTCTTAGTGACAGTGTCCTTTGCTTTACAGAAGCTTCTCAGTCTCAGGAGGTCCCATTTATTCAATGAGGCCCTTAATGTCTGTGCTGCTGGGGTTATACGTAGGAAGTGGTCTCCTGTGCCCATGTGTTTAGAGTACTTACCACTTTCTCTTCTATCAGGTTCAGTGTGTTCGGACTGATATTGAGGGTCTTTTATCCATTTGGACTTGAGTTTTGTGCATGGCGATAGATCCAGCAGCATTTATAAACAAATATCTTTCAGCAGTTTTTGCTCCTTCCTCAGCCACCAAACAATTTAAAGACAACACAATAACATACAGTATCTGGACTCTCTGTGCATTTTTCATCTTTACATGGCTTTATTTTAACCTCTATTTCTTTTATTTTTATTTATAATTTTTGCTTATTGAGACAGAGTTTCTCTGTGTATCTTTGGCTGTCCTGGAATTCACTCTGACCAGGGTATCCTTGAATTCACAGAGATCTGCCTGTCTCTGTCCCCCAAGTGCTAGGATTAAAGGTGTATGCCACCACACCCAACTATTCTCTTTCTTCCTTTTTTATTTTAAGGACTTTATCCTTTTCCTTTGTCTTTCAAGCCTATGTATATTTTTTTCTTTTTGCCTACATATATTTTTAAACACACTGTAAACTATTTAGAGTTTTTCTTTGCCTTTGAATCTATCTTAACTGTATATCTCTCTTTTTCTGGCCACATGAGTCTTTAATTTGCTAAGTGATATGGCTAGGATTAAAGCTGTGGCTTTGATGGCTAGATCCAACCCATTCCTTAGCTTTCACGAGAGTCTAGCCTCAAGGCAGAGGTATTGGCCGGAGCCCTGTTTATTGCTCAACTCTTTGGCGTTTTAAGGTCTCTGCCACTACCAAGAAGCATGCTGTCAGCTATTCATAAATAGCATTTAAGTGTTTGGTGGCAGGGCCTCTTAAAAGAGCTGTAAGGTTTCACAGCTAAAGCTGAGTCAGAAAGCCTCTCTTAAATGAGATGTGTTTGTCTCTAGCAAAGAGAGCCCACCCGAGAAAGTGCTGCTATCAATAAGCCATGCTTAACTTTATTCTTTTCTGTCTAGAATTACTTCCCAAGCTCTCTCAGGCTTTATGTGGATACAGCTGTCCACGTGGCACCATTTGTTGACAGAGGTTTTCAGCTTTACGATAGGTCTGGCTTTTCTTCATGCTCAGGATTAAAGTTGGGAAAGAAGGGAGAAGGAAGGGGACAAGAAAATAGACCAGGTACAAGGACCAAGTGAGGGATGAGGAGGAGGGAGTCAAGGACCCAGGAGTTTACCAAGGTGTGCCTTGGGTTGGTTTACTGTCAGACAATAGTCAAGTCCCTTGGTCTCTGGCCTCAGCTTCCCTCACTGTTGGGTGTGGCCTTTGATACTGTTTGAGCCCAGGGCTGTGGGATGGCCACACCAAGTACCAGCAGCAGGACTGGGGCTGTGTGGCTGGCTTCGCAGAAGGAGTAGGTCATGGGAGCTGTGACTTTAATGCCTGCTCTGGACTCCTCTCTTGAGTCTCACCCACCCAGTCTCTCTTCCTTCAGATGCGTAAGGCCCATGTTTGCCTCATCTTGATAAGCTTGCCCCCTTCAAATGTCTGCTTCCCTCTTATTTTAGCAATGTCAACCCAACACACCCGGAAAAATGTGCTCATAGTATAGTGTTCTAGTCTACACCAATGACCTTAGAGATCAGAAGTGGTCCTCTCTGAGGGCTACAGGTGTCTCTGGCTAGTTATCACCAGCCTGGTGATTGTGTGCCGTTTTCCCAGGTATAAAAATTGCGTTGTGGAGGTGCAGGTTGCAATGGGGGTGGTGATTCTGGGACCAGCCTCACAGAGATTTCCTTGCTTGGATGAGAGATGGACAGAGAATCAAGTTATCTGGCAGGACTGGCTCTCTTGTGGTGGCATTAGTGGGGCTCCTAAAGGAACCCACTGCCAGGTCTGTGACTGGAGACTGGAGGTGAGGGTGGGGACTGTTACCAGGTGCTGATCCATTCACTCAGTCTGATTAGGAGGATGACTGCTTGGGCCTCCTGTGGGTCATCCTGGGTGGCCCAGGAAATGGATTCTGCTCTACCTCAGCTGGCTTCGTCCCTGTGGAAATGAGCAAACATGTTCCGTCTGCATTGTCGGAAAATGTGTTGGAGACAGGAGGTTCCAGAACAGTGTGCTGGAAGCTGGGGATTTGGCATGTCCCAGGCAGAGCAATGGGCTTGCTGCCCACTGGTAGCCCTTAGAGAGCGGATGTCCCCGTCTTCTCAATGGAAATAGCCATTATCATCTGCACGGTCTCCGCCGAGACATCCTTGGTGGCAGCTGTGGCCAGGAGGTTTGGTTAGCTCTTGTCCTTGGACGTGTCCAGGCTCTTTGTTCTTCGCTTCTTGGCCATGTTGACATCTCCTCCCTCAGTTCCGTCCCTCACTCATCACCTCCTTTTCAGTTCGTGTCCGGGCAGGAAGCAATCTGATGTCTAATAGGGTGGGGGCAGAATTGTACAGAAGAATGGGGCTCTGAGACACCTGCCCCCCCAGTTCAGCCCAGGTCACAGTTTGCATCATGAAGTGGGCACCCTGCCATATCATGCTAGTGGCCAGAGGATGGGGCCGGTGACCCTATGGTCATTTCCCAATGGACGATGCTGGAGCTATGCTCTGTTAGAGCTGGGTAATAGCCCCCAGTCTTTTCCGCTTTTCCGGTTCCCTTCTGTGGGATCGCATCTGCTCTGCCAGGAGGCAAGGTGGGAATGTTGCTAACTGAGCTCAGGGAACCCCAAGGCTCTTTCCCCTCCACTTTGCCTGAGCCTATCTGGGGACTCTACTGTCTGGGCCATTGCCAGTGATAAGTGTTTTCCTTTTTCTCTTTCTTTTTTTTCTCCCTGGGATGTGTTTCTTTGTTCAGGCTGTTTAATTCTGCTAAAGTGCTCTGCTGAACAGGGAAATATGCCTCTAAGTAAAAGCTTTTCCACTGAACACCGCAGTGCTTTGGTAAGGACCTGAAGTGGTTTTTGTGCCCTGGGAGTGACAGGTGATGTCCCAGAAGCAATCAGCCATAACCCCATGGTGACCCCATAAACAGGGCTGTTTTTGTGAATTTTAGTCATTGCTAAAGTGAATAAATAGAACATCACCCTTTTCCAGGGACACAAAACCCAGTCCTTCCCTACAGTGGGAGGTGAGTGTCTGTGTGCAGTCCACAGTGGGTCTCACTGATGTGTCTGTGAGCAATCCACGGTGGGTCTCACTGATACATGACTCAAGGGAGCTTGGTTTGGGAGAGGGGGCACGGGTCACAGTTAGGAATGGGCTCAGTTTTTAACATGTTTACTTTTCTTACTTTTCTATTAATTAAATTTGCCCCTTGTCAGTCTCTCTCTCTTTCTCTCTCTCTCTCTCTCTCTCTCTCTCTCTCTCTCTCTCTCTCTCACACACACACACACACACACACACACACACACAATGCACACTGGCCACTCTGACTCCCTTACCTATTTCTATATCCCTACCATACCATTCTCTCTGTACCGTTACCTAGAAATCTTTCTCACTTTTATATCTGTTTGCTTTGTGACCCACTGGGTTTAAACTGTGACCACTGGTTTGGAGGAGGTATCCATTGGAGCTAGTGGGCTCGTTAGTGGGCACACAAGTGAAGATCACGACTCCCCCTTTGCCAGAATCAGTCAATGGCCGATAGTTCAGCAGTAAGAGGTAAGGTCCCACGAGCTCTCATCCCATCTCTGGCTAACTGTACGACTCTTCTGTGCTGGCCCAGTGCAGATGGCTGGAGCTGGGAATCCACCGTCACACAATGGCCGTCAAATCACCGCCATACCCTATCTTCTGGTTCTTACATTCTTTTTGCCACTCTTCTGCAATGTTACCCAAGTCTGACATCTGAGGACATGATGTAAATGTCCCTCAACTTCACTTACTCTGGGTACCTTGGACAGCCACGAATCTCTGCATTCACCGCAGTTTGTGGGTCCAGGTCTGGGGCTATGACAACTGCACCTAGCATCACACTGTGCTGCAGAGCATGCATCACACTGCGCTGCAGAGAATCCTTGCTTGCTCACCAGCACCACCAGATGTACTGGTTTGTGCTGGCTTGAAGTCGGTCCCTCTTCAGTCCCCGATGAGCTTGGTGCTTTTGCACACAGATCTCTGTGCACCATTAGTTCCTGCCGACCCTCACCAGGACAGCCTTCCTCTGGGTTGACCTGCAGGTCCCGGAGCTGTTCCCTCTTCACCCTCCAAAGCACAGTACAGAAAACAAACAGAAGCCACACATATTTAAAGTCTGCTGTTTCCGGAGTGCAGCCCATCACTGCCAGGATAACCAGGGAGTGTGCTTCTCACTCAAAACTCCCTAGCCCCCTTTCGACCATCTCCACCTCCAGCCTCTGAGACTTTTCCCAATGTGGTTCACAGCCTCTGTAGTCTGTAGTGCTGCTGCAAGCAGTTTTTCTAGAACATCTTGGGACTGAGCTGCTGTGTTCTGGCTGGGCATTGTTTTATCATGCTTCTCGCTGGCAGTGAAGTCAGGCGAAATGAGAATCTTCCAAGCAGTCTGCCCACCAGACTGTAAGTGTGTGATTTTCTGGTTGGTGGTCCTCAGGCTGTCCTGCCCGGTGGGCAGTTCTTTCCCAGCCTACTGTTGCTTCCTTGACTGCTCGCTGGGTATTTGATCATCACCATGTTGAGAACAGGTAGAAGCCATTGTGGGGTCTCAGGGCCATGCCCTCTGGGAAGCCACTCTTCGATTCTCGGCACCAGGGAGTTGGCTGGAATCTGTCCATATCTTCCCTCCATCTCTACCATCTGGAAATTCTCTCAGCTAAAAACGGGCTGTCAGTGAGCCCCTTGCCAGCGACCTCCCTTCTCCACCTGTTGCTGCTCATCGGGCTATGCACCATCCTGATGCATTCGCCATCCTGATGGAATCATTGCTTCTAGGAGCAAGACTCCCAAACTGCCCTGCCCTGATGGGTGGGGTCATTGCTCTGGGCTGGGTCATTGCTCTCTGTTACTTCCACTCAGACTCCCTCATTCCGTGCCTGACCAATCAAGACTGCATTTTAGGGGCTGGAGAGATGGCTCAGAGGTTAAGAGCATTGCCTGCTCTTCCAAAGGTTCTGAGTTCAATTCCCAGCGACCACATGGTGGCTCACAACCATCTGTCATGGAGTCTGGTATCCTCTTCTGGCCTGAAGGCATACACACAGACAGAATATTGTATACATAATAAATAAATAAATATTTTAAAAAAAAGACTGCATTTTATTTCTCTCTCTCTCTCTCTCTCTCTCTCTCTCTCTCTCTCTCTGTGTGTGTGTGTGTGTGTGTGTGATTAACTTGTGGAGGAAATAACTGTGGAGGACTTAGAAGCAGAAGGACACACAGCATGTTCACCTGGGCCTTACCTGGCTGTTGTCTAGCTCCTCCTGGTTCTATTCTGTCCTGCCGTCCTCTCCTCATCCCCCTCCCCCGCCCTTGCACTCTTGCACAGCGTTACAACATGCATACTGACGAGGCTTCAAGACCTCGTTCTTCCCACTGAAATGTAAATACTGTCTGGCGCAGACGTCTTGATTCCCTCCCTGTGGATATCGGCCAGTTCTGAATGTTTTGTGGCTATTAAGCAAATTTGCTTCAGTAGTTCTGATAGCCTCACCTGCTATGAGACTTCTTCTTCCTAGAAGGGCCAGTTATGTCTGCTAGTCCCATGTTAATTAGTGAGGGAGATTAGACCTTTCTCCTTGTGTCTGTAAGGAATCTTCATGCACCTTTTTAACTGTTAACCCTTCATCAGGGGGAGGATCCCAGAAGCAGGTTGTCCATTTTCTTAAACAGTGCACATGTGCATGAGTGTGTATATGTGTGTGTGTGTGTGTGTGTGTGTGTGTGTGTGTGTGTACTTGGGGCCCAGGGAGTTTGGGATTGAGCTGTATTGTTTAAAAGCTTGTAAAATAGAGTAGCAGATGGGGAGATAAGGAGCAAAGACAAAACTTGGAGGTGGCTCTGTTGGCAAAGTACTTGCTGAGCAAAGAGGAAAATGAGTTCAATTCCCAGCACCCACCTTAAAAAGCCAGGCACTGTGGCACCTACCTGTCGTTCCAACAGAAACATGCAGGTTCCCGATGCATTCTAGCCAGACTGCCTAGCATACTCAGTGAGCTCCAGACTAACGAGAGTTCTTATTTCAAAGGAACAAGGTAGGAAGCAGCTGAGAAATGACACCCAAGGTTGGACTCTGTATGTATGCACACAGACACACCCATATGAACACACACACACACATGCGCACATGCACGCACACACACACACACCGCACAGAAATAGATACCACTACAGCCCATCAAACATTTGCATTCTTTTCTAAGTAAACCAGCTCCTTTCTTGTGGGGAAACCAGCGTTTTCACGTGGCATGTTCGAGGGTGCAGAGTCACCACAATCCACCACCACCACCAGCAGGAGAGGTGGGGATTTTACAGTTCTGTAAGCCAGCACCATCCTTTCTAAAGATATGAGGGGTCAGGCAGATCCTGGAGGCTCATTAGCCAGCCTAGCTGAGTTGGTTGGGCCTTAAGCCAAGAAAAGACCATAACAAGATGGATGGCTATTGAGAAGCGACACTTGAGGTTGACTTTGTACTTCCACGTGCATGTATACATACACATGCACATACATACACATCACACACACACACGGGGGTGGGGGAGGATAAAACAGCATAGTTTGAGTGGCAGGCTCAGGTCTGCCAAAGACCATCTTCATGACTCTCAGCACAGCAGAGTCCCGGGGCAGGAAGGATGAGGGGGGTGAGATGGAGAGTCCAGGCGGGGCAGGTGTGGTCCGTAGTCCAGGCTCCACTCTGTCTCCCTTGTATCACAGCAGAGTGACATCAGAAAGAGGATCGTGCATCTTGGGAATTTCTACCTATGCATCTTGAGAAAAATAACTATCAATAGACATAGTCCTTGAACAAAGGCCTCTGGAAGGGGAAATAGCCCAGCCAGTCAGCGGGGAGCCTTTGTGGGAAAGGGCTGTGGATCTGTCAGGGTGCTAGGCCTTGATGGGCAGGAACTCCACACAGCCCCATTCTACGGGTCTGAGCTATACTTGACTCTGTCCCTTAGGAGACCAGGCTGGTGTCCGAGGGGAGGAAGGAGCAGCCAGAGTGTTCAGAAGTATCAGCAAGGCCGGGTGTGAACATAGTACAAGTACATGAGTGAGTGAGTGTGTTTGTTGGTGAGCTGGAGAAGACTGTCCCTCTAGCCCCCCCACAATGTAGGGTGAGAGCAGGTGCTAGACAGACAGACTCAGGGCCCTGCTGTCATCCTGAGCAGAACTCATTCTGCTAGCAAGAACTGGGAAGTGAATACTGATCAGATGTCACCACAGCTAGCTGGAGTCACTTGAGAAGACAGATGACCTTCTGAGGTCCCTTCCTCATTCCACTCTCCTAATCTATACCCAAGTCACCTTCCTGTCCTTCTACAGCTCTGTAGATGTGTTAGGGGCAGATCCCAGGGCATGACTGGGGTTCCCATGGGAGCCCACGGAGAGCGGGGTGACTGTCCGGTTCATGAGTCTCTGTGTATACAACTTACCTGTCTGGTAATGGACACTGTGTAAGGGGGTGGTTGCGAGGGTGGGGCCTGCTCTGGGGATTTGACACCCTGGGAAAGGGTTGGGATTTATCAGACGCAAGAGTGTGCAGAGAAGAGGGAGGGAAACACAGCAGAGGATGGCACCCACGGGGGAGCCTGGGGCTTCGGTGAGGGTGAGCTCTGCTGGCGTGTCAGGAGGGTTAGGCCTCCCAGGCAACTGCAGCAAGACGGGTAAGCTCGGGAGAGGTGTGTGTGGATGGGCACTGTGGATGATGGGAAGGCAGATGGGCAAGGGAGGGCTATGTTGGTAGGACGGGGGGGGGGGAGTAAGGTGATGGGGGTGGATTCATGGGATGGGCAGCTGGATGAATGAGGAAGTGAGTGAGTGGAAGGGAGGTAGAGGGAAAGGTGGGCGGTCTGGTAGGGGTAGACAGAGGTGGGCAGATGGGGCGGGAGGGATTGGTGATGAGGCAGAAGTTGTCAGGCAGATGAACAGGACAATGAGAGGGTAGATAGGCAAGTAGGAAAGATGGACTGATGGGAGGACAGATAGGTGGATGAGTGCTAGGTGGGACAGACAGACGGGGTAGGCTCGGCTAAAGCAGAAGGCAGCACCACAAAGGGAGGGTGGCTTTCAACCCTCAGGTGTCTGAGCTGTCTCTGTTCCATCTTTCCCCTGAAGATCTTAAGCGTGTCATAGGACTGGTTGTGTGCTGTGAAAAGGACAAGGCCGTGGAGAGGGAAGGATGGAGGCCAAGAGCAGGAGAGGCTGTGGGAGGCCAGTGGGCAGCTGCCTGAGCTGCTGGACCCAGGTGGCCATGCAGCAGCTGTGCTAGGCTGGATGGTAGCGTGCACGTGATCACAGGAAGCACATAGGCGGGTCTTCTTCAGGCCGCACCCCTGTGGTTCAGATAAGAAGAGGTGAGGTCAGTGTGAAAGCAAGTAGGGAGAGATAGGAAAGAAAGAGGCAGGTCTGAGGGAGATGGAGGGGGACTACTGCAGGGGGTGCTACCCGATTCTAGAGGCATCTTTGGATAGCTCTACCGGTGGCAGGACCCCTCTGGTCCCAGGTCTGGCCTGTTCAGGATGGTGGAAAGTTAGTTAGGGCCCAGGGATCCTAGGTCATTAGAGACATACCCTCACCTGGCCCAGCTCTCACCCGGGGTTATCCTGCCTAGCTTCCGCCTTCATCTCGACCACCCTCCATAGGCTCCTGTGCCTGCACTGCCTCCCCTACATCTCCATCACTGGGTAACCAGAAGCTGTTTACACCAAGTGTGGATGCAGGCATGGAGTTCTCTGTGTTCCTTGTGTTAAACCTTTCCTGGAGTGCCTTATGGATGTGTGGTACCTAGGAAGATGGAAGATATAAAAGCCCTTTCTCTTCCACTCTGAGGCAAGCGCTTCTAATTCAAGGTTCCCGCACCATTCCATAGAGTTCTTCCTTCTTCATGTGCAGAAACTCAAAAGCGCTCTGATTGCCTCACTCCTCCGTGCAGGCTGTTTCTGAGCTGATAAGAGAGCTGGAAGCCTGCAGGTGCCGACCTGGGGAAGCCCTGGAGGGGTGTGGCTGAGAAGGCAGCTCCTGTTAAAGGAATGGGTCTTTCCTTTCGTGGCCAAGGGCTCGCTCTGGCCATGAAGAGATTAAAACCTGGATTCTGTGCTATGGGAACATCATTTCTTGGACCTCTGGGGCAGAGGCTGACCGTGCTCTCTCTGACCCTGGTGCACCCCTGTGGTGGTGCTCCCATGGCTGTGTTATAGTCATGGGAAGCTGCACCTGGAGAAAAGATGTGTGTTGAGAGGTGAGGGTGGCCCTTCTATAGGACTGAGGCCCACACGTAACCTATTGCTAAGGAGACATGCCTGACATCACCAAGTCTATGGGGCCGTTTGTGCACCCTGGTTAGTTCAGATAGAGTCTGGATGGAGTTGATGGCCCAGATGGGGTAGGAGTGGGGGACTCTTCCTACTTCTTGGCTTGGGACAAGAGAGTCAAAAATCAGGCAGCAAATACATAGTTTGGGAAAGCATTGAGCACAAGACACAGACAGGATTTTGCCTGGCTTGTTATTGCCCTTCTGCCCTCAGAATGCCCATCCCATTGACCTGTGATAGGGATGCAGATCCTGGGATAGGAACCTGCACATCTCGTTGGTTCCTTTCTGGCTCTCACCCAGAGGGTCCACCAGTCTTCCACGTCAGGGCTTTCATGGTCAATGAAGGGCTATCTATCCTAAGAGTCTCTGAAACCAGAGAACATCAGGCCTTTGTCTTGTGAGCCCCTTCGCCAATCAGAGCTGGGCCTGGCTGTGGGAAAAGACCAGAGGGAGAGGTAAAGAAGCAGCAAGGGTGGAGTGGGACCTCTGCCTGTGTCTGGCCCTATGCTGGGGATGTGGCTATTTCGGTCCGTGATGCTGCTTTGCCGAGGGTCGTAAATAGGATCACGGTGACGGTGCCATCTGCCTTCTGCTTGGGGACAGTGATGAAGAAGTGTCTCCCAGTTTCTTTATGGGTAAAGCCACACACTAAAACACAAAGTAACCACATGTCTGAACAAGGGATGTTAAAGGAACTTCTCAGATGTATTTCCTTCCCTTTCATGTTCAGAAGCCCACACTTCGCCTGTAAGCAGCAGGTTATGAGTAATTGGCTGGCTAATCCCGTTGGGAAGCTCGCTCCAGAGGTGGAGGGGGCCTGTGGAATGGCAGGGGCTATTGTGCAGACTCTGAAGCTCTGGACACACAGCGTGTGTCTGCGGGGGAACCACCAGGCTTGTGTGGGCTGGTCCCGGGGTTCTTTGCTAGGATCTTCAGAGAGACGCTGCCAGGCCCTTCCGGATGCCCAGCATCCTGCTGACCTGCGGAAATGGTTTTTCTCTCCAGCCCAGGCAACTGGGACTTGGATGGACTGTTGGCCTCCCACGGTCCTCTTCAAGTGGAACGTGGGCTGTGCGAGGTGACTCACCTTTCCTTTGGCACAGCCGCATTCCCATATGTTAGAATCTCTCTGGAAACGTCAAGGCTTCCTTTTTTATTTATTTATTTTTTTATTTTTTAAGCAACTCGCTTTTCCCAGCCAAAGAGCTGAGCATGGGCCAGAGTTTGAGAACCAGCTGGGCAGGGAATTCCTGGTCAGGACTGTGACCTTGGCCCCAGACCCAAGACGGCTATTCTACCCCTCCCTTGTGGACCACACACACTTGGCTTTTTCTGCACACTGGCTGGCCAGCTGCACTTTTTCTTTGAAGGATGATTTAAACCCGGGTCTCCGGGGGTGGGAGGAGCAGAAGTAAACCACCCAGGAGAAGACAGTCTTCCGAACACCTCCCTAGAGCCCACGTCTCTTGTGTCATGGGGGGCTGGGGATGGCTTCCTTTGGCCACCTGCTTGCTTTAAATACTTCTAAATTACCTGGGTGACACAGAGATGTATCTCTTAGACATTTCTGTGCAGTTTGGGTGCAGAGGAGATATTAAACACAGGGCTTGTGTTCCAGTAGAGATGCATCTTTACCTGGGCCGGTCGTCACCAAGGTTGTCCTTCCTAACTTCCAGCTCAGTGTTATGTCATCCACCCTCCATAGGCTACTGTACCCGTGCTGCCTCCCCTACATCTCCATTCCTGGGTAACCAGAAGCTGTTTATACCAAGTGTGGATGCAGGCATGGAGTTCTCTGTGTTCCTTGTGTTAAACCTTCCCCGGAGTGCCTTATGGCTGTGTGGATGAGTGCCTAGGAAGAGGGATGATATGAAAGCCCTTTCTGTTCCACTCTGAGGCAAGCGCTTCTAATTCCAGGTTCCCACGCCATTCCATAAAGTTCTTCCTTCTTCATGCACAGAAACTCAAAAGCGCTCTGATTGCCTCACTCCTCCGTGCAGGCTGTTTCTGAGCTGATAAGAGAGCTGGAAGCCTGCAGGTGCCGACCTGGGGAAGCCCTGGAGGGTGTGACTGAGAATTAGCTCACAGTGGTCACTTGGCTTCTCCAGCTTGGTCACAGGCACCCTGGATGTTCAGAATGTGAGAGATCTTTGGGAAAATAAAAAAATTCTGCTGCTGGAGGGATTGCTCCACAGTTTAGAGTGTGTGCTGTTCTTGCAGCAGGGCCAAGTTCAGGTCCCAGCACCCATTTCAGGTGGCTCACAATTACCTATAATTAGCTCCAGGAGGTCCAGTGCCCCCTTCTGACCTCCATGGGCACTGTGCTCACATGCATGGATACACAGATACAGATACACACATATGCATGCACATACATCTTAAAGTTCGAAAATCTGTTTAAATAAATAAATTAACTGCAAACACTTTAAACTTTGTGTGTATTGAGGCAGGCATGTGTGTGCCATGGCACATGCGTGAAGGTCAGAGACAACCTTCAGGAGGCAGTTCTTGCCTTCTCCCTTGTTACAGGCTCTCTCTTATTTAGGAACATACCCAGGTTATCTGGTTCACAGCTTCCAACTCTCTCACTCTCATCATTCATAAGGGCCCTGGGATTACAGATGTGCACCACAACATCTGGTTTCTATATGGGTTTGGGGATTGAGTTCAAGTCATCAGGTCCTCCATGGCAAATGTTTTACTTGGTGAACCATCGTCTCAGGCCCTGTGTGGAATCCTGTCCACACTCCAGGACATGTGTTTGGCCTTTCTTATCACAGCTGTATCCCTTTCCTTTCATTTCAGACTCATAAGCAGTATGCTGATGCCACCAACGAGAGCAACCGCCTCTTCCTGTATTGTGCCTTCCTTAACTTCAGGTACTGTGAGTGTGGGGGCTACCAGGTAGACAGAAGGGGGAGAAACCGGGAAGACAACAAGATGTCCAGTGGCTCAAGGTGTCCACCTCAGGGCGCTCTCACACCACACAGGGCAGGGTTGTGCTTATGAAGCCAATGTGTTTGTATGACTGTGTGTGAGGCAAGACCTGGTTGGGTATGACTGGAGGTTGTGTGGATTCAAAGGTCTTTTTGTAGTTCTTAGAATCATTTCATCAGGGCTCTATGAGGCCACGTGGAAATACTGATCCACAGCCTTCTCTAAAGAGTGTCTTGAGGGAGGACTGGGATGCGGGGCTTTGGGAAACAGCATTCACTGGCTAGCATATCAATATCTTAGCGTTGGGGCCAGTGAGATGGCTCAGTGGGTGAAGGTGTCGGCTGTCAAGTCTCATAACCCAAACTTTGGTCCCTAGGACATGGTGGAAGGAAAGAGCCAACTCCCCTGACTTCCGCATGCATACGCTAGCATGCACACACACATTGCCACCAAACATATGAATAATGTAATAAAAACATCTCTCTATTTGATGTTTAGTGTTGATGTTAATATCCAGAAATAGTTTCCAAAAATTCAAACAACCTACTAGTCAGAGACCCAAGTACCCTGGTTAAGTCATGGGCGACAGACCTAAATTGTCATTTGCCAAAAGAAAAAACAAAAATGGTCAGCAGATACATAAAAGAAAAAGCAAATCAATATCCCACTCCTCAGGGAAATGCGAATAAGAGTGCTGTGAGGTGTCTCTCCACCGCAGTAGGGACGGCTATTAGGAACAAGATGAGGGTTGTGGGTGTGGACCTCAGGGGTGAGATAAGAGTGGGTAATGAGCTCAAAGTGAGCAAGAGTGAATCACAAAGAATCCTGAAAGCTGAGAGGAGTGTGGCAGAGAAAGAGGCCAGACAAAAAGAGCCCAGACCCGAGTCAGAGGCTGTAGTGAAGCCATTCACCAGAGGACAGGCATTGAGGAGAACCTGCGCCAGCCAGCGTGAGTTCCGCGTAAACACACATCTCATTTCATCCAAGAGTACAGTCACCTACAGCTTGAAGGAGCACCTCACTGAAACCCTAAGGCAGCAGGGAGGATCAAATCCAAGAGAGCTTTTGGGATCAGGGCTCATTTCTATGACCTTCAAGGAGAAAGGGTCAACGGACAAGCAGCCAACTCTAGGAATTGTAAATTGGAGGAGGAAATCGTTGGTATTTCCAGCAAAGTGCCCCGCAGAGATATGTGTGGAATTCAAGGGAATCCTGGGATAGTCAGAAGGATGAACCAGTGTGGAGGGGGCATGCTCACTGCCATGGAATACAAGTTGTTCCTGACAGCCGGCTAGGGCACAGGCATTGGAGACATTAGGGAAACTTTGCACAGATTCCAATAACACAAGAAGGAGACTGTAGCAGCCATTGAGACGCTGGGTGCCCAGCGGTCGGGACTCTTGTCTAGAGGATAATTGCAAGTCGAGTAACTCTGGCCTCTTTTCATTTCTGCAAAAGATCAAGCCTGCGAGGGGATTCTTCTGTCACCGGCCTTTTGACCACCACAGTTCAGTCAGCCACTGGATGAGAAAAGAAGATTTATGAGTTTCTTTTTGGCGCAGGGGAGATGGCTCAGATGGTTACATATTTGTCATGCAAGCATGGGGGTCTGATTTTGGCTCCCCAAAACCCGTGTGAAAAGCTAGACACAGGGACACGTGCTTGCAGTTCTAGTGCTGGGAGTCAGAGACAGGAAGGTGCCTGTGGCTGGCAGCCATTCTAGCCTAATAGGAGAACTCCAGGATAGTGAGAGACCCTGTCAAAAATTAAAAGGGGGATGGTGCCTAAGGGATGGCACCCAAGGCTGACCTCTGGCCTCCACACACTCTTGTGTACACACACACCACACACACACCACACACGCACACCACACATGCACACCACACACACACACACACACACACACACACACATACACACACACGGATTTCTTTTCACTCTTTGCTACCAAGTGAGCTATTTGACTCTTAAAAAGAAAGATAAAAGCCAGCATTCTGGTTAGGTTCTATTGCTGTGCTAAAACTCTGACCAAAAGCAACACGGGGAAGGAAACGGTTCATTTGGCTTACATGTTAGAGTCCATCAGGGAGGGCAGTCAAGGGTAGGAACTGAAGCAGAGACCTCGAAGGGACATTGCTTACTCCCTGTGGCTTGCTCAGCTACCTTTCTCAGACCAACCACGCCCACCTGCCTAGGGGATGGCACCACCCACAGTGGGAAGGGCCTGCCCATATCAATTAGCAGTTAAAGAAATACCTCCCAAATGTGGCCACAGGTCAATCTGATGGAGGCGGCTCTTCAACTGAGGTTCCCTTCTCCCAGGTGCTTCTGGGTCATGTCAGGTTGACAGTTGAGACGAACTACAACAGACAGCAATGCTGGCCAGGGTGTGGAGAAACGGGGAGGCTGAGTCAGCACAGCCATTGTGGAAATCAGTATGGAGGTTCTTCAGGAAAAAAAATCAGACCCACTGCTGGTGCACATCCAAAGTAAGGAAGTCGGTGTGTTAGAGAGAATGTCTTCCCAGCGTTGCACACAATAGACAAGATATGGGTATCAGCCCGCGTTGATATGCATGCGTAGTGCTATTCTCTTCAGCCCCAGATTTATAATTAAAAATATTTTATGATCTAAAAGGTACTTTTGATAGCTCCCAGAGACAGCCACACCACAAGCATCCAGCCACAGCACTTTTCAAATGATTCCTTATTATGTATTCAGGGAGATTCAGTTTGAAAAGCATAGTTCTCTTGGTTTTGATGAGTGAACACAGCTGTATGATCACATGACCGAGCTCTAGGACAATACTGCCTACTTCAAACGTTCTCCCCATGTTCTGCATCTGGAGGTCAGAGGACAACCCCAGGGAGTCAGTTCTCTCTTTCTACTGTGTGGGTCCCAGGGATGGAACTCAGGTCACCTGACTTGACAGCAAGTGCCTTTACCTCCTGAGCCATCGCGCAGGAGGGGAGCTGCTTAACTTCCCCACAGTGGAAGCATTTCGAGAGTCTTTTCTGCTGGTGATTTATAATTAAATATTTTATGACCTAAAAAAGGTGCTTTCGATAGCCTCTGTTTTTAAAAGGCGCTCTAAGTTGTTTACACCCATACTATAGAGCTCCTGGGAAGCAATGCATTTGTGGTGGGAGTTCCATAAACGCCAGCGAGGCTACATTAAGAGGCAGCTATGCGCAGGTCTTCTGGTCTTGCTACTGTTCTGTTAACTTGTCCTGCCAATCACACCGGCCCTCAGTACCCATAATTTTGTAGTAGATATCTAACCAACTACAAACCTGAAATATTTGGGCTGGGGGGAAATGACACCTTTAATGAGCACAGGCAGACTTCTTGCCTGTCATTATTTCCACCTTGACATAACCATCCACATGCCATTCACATTGCATTGGATATTATGCATCATCTGGAGATTAACATAAGAGGGTATGTGGCGGCTCTATGCAAACTTTGGGCCACTTCAAATCTTTGAATTTCTTTGGAGGACTCTGGGAACAAATTCCAAGAGTAAGAAGCTGGGCTCAAACTCACAGGCCAGGAAGACAGCAAGATCAAAGCCTGCTGAGGCTACAGAGTGAGTTCAAGGCTATCCCATCAGCTCAGCAAGACCCTATCTCAAAACAAAACATAGAAAAGGTGGTGGAGATATGGCTTAGTGGTAGAACCCTTGCTTAGCATACACGAGGCTCTTGGTTCGGTCTGAGCGGTAGAGTGAACAAGACCTAAGAAAGATGACCTGAAAGGAGGCGTGCAGATTCTCCACTGTGATTGATGGTGGCCTGGAATAGTTTGCTCTTCTCTGTGGTCCCTCCTTCTTTACCGTGGGAGATAAGTGCTACACTGTGGTCCACCCCATCACATTGAGACACAATTCGCTGCCCCTTTAAAAAGCAATTTTTATTATTTTTAATTAGGGGCATGTGTGTGTGCACCTGTGGGTAGATGCACACAAGCTAAAAGATAGAGATAGCTAGAAGCCAGAGATATTAGCTCAGCTGGAGCTAGAGTTACAGGTGGGTGTGAGCCTCCCAGTGCGTGTGCTTGGGTGCTCTGGAAGAGTAATAAGTACTCTTAATTCCCAAAAGATTCCTCTGGGCATTGCTCTACCCCTTCAGTGTGTATTTTCTAGTGCTGTATCATGTTCTTTTAATTCTCTTTTATTAAATGTGGGGCTTTAAAGACCATCTCTTAGCCTTGTTCAGATGATCGACATTGCATGCCCTATGTCTGGCTGCAATGGATATGGCATGACTTTAGGAGTATTCTAAGATATGATTAATACGCACCTGTGGTTCCTCCTGCCCATCGATTCTAAGGTTGTCCCTGCCGTCATTAAATCTTTATAGGCTTTTTTTTTTGTTTTTTTTTGTTTTTTTTTTTTTTGTTTCTGCCCCAGACAATCAGCTATCTTGTAGAGCAATTACAGACAAGCCCAGGGCCATGCCATGGACGCCTCCACTTATCCCATCTCTAGCTATTTTTATGCCTTTGTGCAGAGCCACGTCTCTGTCTGGCGTAATGTCCCTTTAACCTTCCTTGTATTGCGAGCCTGCTGGAAGTGAATTCAGTTATCGCTCGACCATCTGAGAACAAGTTCTCTTTCAGTTTTGAAAACTGTCTTCCCTGGTCTTAGAATTCTGGACTAGTTTTTCTAATTTTGTTTATTTTTTTATTATTTGTAATCTTAAACATAACTTGTTTCCGTGCGTACACGTGTAGTTGGGTGTAGCTACAATCGCTCCAGAGTGTGTGTGGGGTGATCAGAGGATGACCTGCAGCCCGAGTCAGCTCTCTCCTTCTATCCTGTGTGTCCCAGAGATCAATTGGACTTAGGCCCTCAGATTTGACAGCAAAATGTTTTTACTGGCTGAGGAGCCATTCTGCCAGGAGACATGGGTCGCTTTTGGAAAAGATTAATACTCTAAGAAATTATACAGTGACTCGCTTGGTATATATTGAATATTTATGAATATATGCTTTTACTTATTTCCTTTGTGGGACCCAGGATGGAACCCAGAGCTGTTCATGCTAAGCACGTGCTCTACCACTGAACCCCACCCCCACTCCCTAATATATCCACATTCCTCTTTTCCATTTGTTTGAGACGGGCCTCACTTTACCAACTAGCTTAAAATGTACTGTCTAGCCCAGACTGGCCTCGAACTCACAGCAAGCCTCCTGTCTCAGCCTCCCAAGTGTTAAGATTACAGGCGTTAAGATTAAGCACGTCTGGGCTTCGAAATATCATTCTTCTTATTTTTAAAGATAAAACCTTACTTTTTAAAGAAAGCAAATACTTCTTTTTTTTTTTTTTACATCTTACCCTGAGTTTATGCATGTATTTTGAAATAATTTATGTGTCATATACACTTGCATTCACAGGAAATATATGGAAGTGTTTTTGGTCCCATCGTTCTACACCATTTTCTTTGGGTTCTGCCTCTATTGATGCCTGCTTCTTATACTGTGTTTATATATGTCACATTGTATTTATGTACCTGAGTGACGGTACTGCTGCCACGGTGTGGATGTCCCAGGTCACAGGCCGCGCATGTTTTTTGATGCTATCTGAAACGGCTCAGCTGTCTTCTGGGAAAATTTATTTGTGCGCAGCTGGGAAGCTTCCCGCTCGTCCCCACCACCTCCCTGGGGAGCAGATTTCCATCCCATCCAGAGGTAACACCTCTCAGAACTCAGCTTTCCTGGCTGATTATAGCAGTCACACCTGCAGGGTTCTGTTTCGGGACATGACTTTCATGGATGGTCTGTGCCCCCTTCACTAGAGCCGAGGGCCAAGTCCACCCTCCGGACTGTTTCCATCCCTGTTAATTCTCAGGGTGACCTCAAATGGAAATGTGGCATCTTCGCATTAAGTAGGCATACAAAGTAGCTGCATAAAACACAATCGCCTGTAAGGCGGTCCTTCCCCGGGTCCTGGGAAAGTTAGATCCAAATGTGGGGTGGGGGAGGGGCCCACGACTCCTTTATATTCTGCCGTTGTTGATGGGGATCTGGTTCCTCTACATGTGCTTCCATTGGCCCAGGCTTTGCTTTCTGCCCGTTGCCTCCGACCTCCCGCAAGAGGTGGCTCATTCATTATGAAAACCACCCAGAATGCTGCTGGTCCCTGCATCTCAGTTACCATGTGCAGTGCCCACACCGCGGCCCCTTTCCCACACTCTCAGCCCTACCCCCCAACAGGGTTACTATTGCAAGGGCTACAGTCCTCTTTGGAATATAAAACTGCTATAGCTGGGTGTTCATGGATATGGTCAGGGGAGCAAGATGGGGGCATGAATTACCTCGTTCCAAGCGCCTAGTCCCTCGGGGTAGAAGTAGGAACTATAGCAGAATACAAATCAGAGACAGTCTGAGCCTCAGACTCCTTCAGCTTGGTAGACTGGGGTCTCCTCTCTCAAGCTGAGACACAGGTTTGTCTTAGCAAACAAAGATACCTGCTTGTCATTTGAAAGGGCAGAGAAGTACACACGAGAAAATGACAGTGGCCAGCACACTCGCTGCAAAGATAAACCAACTGGCATCAGTGCATACTGGCCTGGGTGTCACTGTGAGAAGAAATCATAGCTCCAGCAGCAATTAGAGACTTGAACATTTCAGAAAAGCAAACATTCCGTTTGACCTCAGCCTCCCTCCCTGACCTCTTCCCCCGGTGTTTGGAGACCACTGTGAGGAGGCTGTCAGTTCCTCAGTAATTTGCATTCATTTATGTGTGCATTCACAGAAACCAGGTAGATGTTGCCTCCCGCATACTGTTATGATGTTGTGTGTGTCATTTCTGTGTTTTGTGTGTAATGATAGACACTGGCCAAGGGTTATTATTAGAATAAGTTCTTGGGGATTGGAGAGATGGCTCAGCGGTAAAGAGCACAGACTGCTTTTCAGAGGACCTGAGTTCAATTCCCAGCACACACATTGCAGCTCACAACCAGTTGTAACTCCAGCTCCAGGAGATCTGATGCCCTCTTCTGGCCTCTGCAGGCACCTGTATTTCCATACAGATATCCCTAGCCCTCACACACACACACACACACACACACACACACACACACACACACACTAAAATAAAATCCTTAAGATAAAACTTTAAGTGACAATAATGTGTGTGCATGCAGAGTGCATGAGTGTGTTTGTGTGTGTGTGTGTGTGTGTGTGTGTGTGTGTGTGTGTGTGTGTGGCTGCACATGCCCACACGTAGCTCATGCTCAGAGCAGGCCATCAAGTGCCTTCTATACTTCCCCAGCTTAGCCTGTGAGTCAGAGTCTCTCCTTGAATCTTGAGCTTGCGTTCTTATTGGCTGGACTGGCATTTCTAGCAATCCCCCTGCTTCCACTCGTCCACAGCACTGGGTTTATAGGAGGACATAGGACCATGCCCAGCTGCTACACAGATGCTGGGAATCAAATGTAGGTCTTCATCACTGCATAGCGAGTAACACTGACCGCTGAACCATATCTCCAGCCTTGAGGTTTCGAAAATGCTATGAAGGAGTTTCATGTGTATACACACCACATCATATATTTGCAGGCACTGCATTTTAGTTATTTTTATATTACTTATATACACCTTGTGTTTTACATATCTGTCCCCGGACATGCGCTTAAGAACTGTAACGCATTTTCTTAGATCACTCATGATTCCCCGGGTGTTTGGCTTCCCAAGCTGGACTCTGGACCACACACATTTCTTCCCAGAGTGGGAGGGGTCTAGGTGCTTCCCCAGTGAACCAAGCTGAGGCAGTGGCCCCAGCCTCTCTCTGTCTCAGAAGAGATCTTTCTGGGGTCTCGCTAGTGCCAGCCACTTCCCAGTTTTAATACCTGAAGACAGTTTGCACCCTGGCATCAGAATTAGCCAGTGAGCTGTTGAGCCTGTGGGGCTGAGGAATGCCATTGTTCCCACTAATCATTGTTCCTTGTCCGTTGTTTCCTCAGCTCCGGGGAAGGCGTCTGGTCAAGTCAGGGCTGTGCGCTCACAGAGGGAAACCTCACCCACTCAGTGTGCCACTGTACCCATCTCACCAACTTTGCCATCCTCATGCAAGTGGTCCCACTGCAGGTGAGTGCCACATAGATGCTGCCTGGCCCTCGGGTCGCGGCAGCTATCGCTGCCCTCGGAACAGATCTAGACTGTCTACAAACTGATCTCGTATCTGGGAGGTGGCCAAACACATTATCATCTTTGAAGAGCAAGCTGGGGAGGCTGACATGTGGTTCACATGGAAACCTACCTTGGTTAAGGGAGCATAATGGGACATCGGACACAGACCACAGGCCTGGAGGGGAGATCAGTGGGAAGCTGAACTGCCCTGGGAAGACACTCTAGAGTTGTAGGGAATGAGCCAATGGCTTCCAACAAGCATACACCAAGAGGAGCAGAGAAGGTACCTTGGCCAGTGATTTTCCTTCCTTCTTTGTGGGCAGTTAAACAAGTGAGCATCCAGTGTGCTGGCTGGGAACCTGAATGTCCCCAAAGACCACTCAGAGGGAAAGTGCAAGTGAACCCCTAGACTCACTGAGGGAGACGGGAGCTTTCGCGCTATTGGGGACATTTCAAACGACATCAGGGTAGAGAGCTTTCTCCTCTGGGACCTCCACGTGCTGGACCGCTGAACTGAGGGATATTCTGCTCTTCTTTGGTCTACCCAGGAGGGTCTGCTGAGCAAAACAAAGGGATATGTACTCTCCAGGGAGTGGACACTCATGCTTGGCATTTATCCCAAGAGATATCCAATCTCCAAAGTCAAAAAGGAGAAAAAAAGAGAAGGAAATCCAGACTCATTTATATCATAAATCTGTCACCAGTCAGTATTGGTGACACCAAATTTAGACAGCCCGTGGGTGTCTTCGTGGGAGAAAATTCACATCTATTCATTGCTAGGAAAGGTTGATTTGAAAATGGTTTAAAATTATCCCTGTTTAAAAGGAACAGTTCATGAACATTAACAAAATTAAGGCAGATCTCACAAGTGAGGCCAAGCCTGGGGCACACTTATAGACTTCAAAAGGTGGCACAAGTGACCTCATCTCCTTGATACCAAGCCAGGTTCTTCCTGGGCACCTAAATTCACCCTCATGGCCTTTGAGTTTGTGGTTCAAGCCTGCCCTTGGACATTCTCGTCCCATTGTGTCCCCATCTCTTTTACCCTCTGAGGTCTCTCCAGGCCTTCTCCACACCTGGCTTCTTCCTAGGCACTCACTTCTGGAGGCTTCTGTCTTCTGGGTGAGTGAGTGTGTTTTTTCTGTGCAATCTTAACAGACAGTGAGGCATCCCTGAGTAGTAACTTAGACTGCTGGACCACTATTAGGAGGGATGGTCTAGGCTGATGCCCCAGGAGACACCAAGATGGATTGTGTCCTAAGAGACTCGAGAATGTGTCTGAGGCTGGCCTTGGCCACTTAAGTATTGATGAAGTTTAAAGGTGGAAGGCTTGGCTATCGCATCATAAGCTCGTGCTCAGATACTTTACCCGAAAGTCTCGATTTCTGGTTTGCAAAAAAGTAAAACAGGGCTTGGGAGAAGGCTTAGTGATTAAAGCGCCTGCCTTGCAAGCATGAACACTGGAGTTTGTTCCAGAAATACACTTAAGTGTTGCATGGATTTTCTTGTAATTCCAACCTTGGAGGGTAGAGATGGAATCACCTGAGCACTAGCTATATTAGCCATTTGGGAAAGCTCTCGGCTTGACCGAGAGACCCTGCCTCAACGAATAAGGTGGAAGAGGGGTGGGGGAAGGTTTCTGACATCAAGCTCAGGCCTCTACTTGTAAGCACTCCTGTGCACATGCACCATACACATGTGCCTTTCACACACACATGTGCACACACACACACACACACACACACACACATACACACACACACACCTTCAGTTTGTGCTGAAGATAGCAAAACTTCATTCCTGTGTAGTAGGGAGAATGACCTGGCTGCTCCAAGGGGCTCTTTGGGCAGAGTGGCCCCTGCGTGCTCTGCTTGGTGGGGAACCTCAGCTGACCTCCTGCAGTCTCTCCTGGCACTTCAAGGGCATTGAGTTTGTGGTCGCTGACTCAGAGGGATCCAGCCCTGAAACCAACACCACGTTTTGTCTTTTTTTGTTTTGTTTGTTTTTGCCTTTCTAAATCTGGCCATGGCGGGAAAGAAAGGGCACAGCCAGTGTACACAATGCTGTCCTGCAGCTGGTGCTGGGTGTGTTGTGTGGGGTGCTGTCGTGGAACCCTTTCCCACTCCTGACCACTGCACCATCTCTAGCCTGGATCCAAGATAAGGGCAGTCATATATAGCCATGAAGGGGGCTCATATGTAGGCGTGAAAGCAAGGAGTGATGAGACTGGTGTGACCACTGTGTGAGCCGCTTTCGTGGTCCCAGGATTGTGGCATAGCCAGGGTCACGTGGGTGTTTCTTGGGGCTGGAGGAGTACATATATGAGGACCGGGCACAAACAGGCTCCTTCTGCAGGACATCCAGCCTATGCATGCCAGGCAGCCTCCAGTAAATACTGTAAGCCAACTGTGCCAGATACTGGGGTACACTGGGTTCCTCCTTGCCACGTGCTGTGTGGGTCTGCTGAGCTCAACTCTACCACCTGCAGCAGGGCGGGACATGGGGGACTTATCCCTGGAGGCCCATGGCAGATAGCATAAGGGGAGGAGTGGACACCATCCAGTCTGGGAACCCAGCCACTCAGCACCCTGCCTTGAGTCCCTAACCCCAAACACTCAGTTGTGGGGTCAGTCTCTGAACCAGCCATCATTCCCTAATACCCAGCCCTGAGTCCCCATCCCCTGAACTCCATGCCTGGCCCAGAATGTGCCATGAGCATGAGGGTCTTAGGGATGTCCTCATGTCAGGTTGGGGTAGAGAGAGGAGAATGAGGGGTGGGTCTAGCCACTCCCACCAGGGCTGTGAACCTTTTGCATTAAAATGTCAGTGCTGGGCCTGGCCGTGGTGGCGCACGCCTTTAATCCCAGCACTCGGGAGGCAGAGGCAGGCGGATCTCTGTGAGTTCAAGACCAGCCTGGTCTACAAGAGCTAGTTCCAGGACAGGCTCCAAAACCACAGAGAAACCCTGTCTCGAAAAACCAAAAAAAAAAAAAAAATGTCAGTGCTGGAAGTCGCTCAGTGAATAAAGTATTTACCATGTAAGTGAGGACTAGAGTTTAGGTCCCTAGCCACCCAAAGAAAAACAGAATGGGCTTAGGTGAATCCCTGGCGCAAGCTGGCTAACTGGGCTAACCCATGCAGCTCTGGTTTCAGCAAAAGACCTTGTCCCAGTAATAAAGCGGGCAGAGTGACTGAAGGGGATACCGGATTCCAGTGTCACCTGTGCAGGCTGGCGGTCTCAGAGTAAACTCCCCTCTTCCTCACTTCCCTGCTTCCTGTCCTGTCCCTTCCATCGCCTCCCTCTTCAGGTTCATTTTTGGCCTCCATCCTGTCTCCCATTGTCTCATTCTCTCCCCACAGCAGCCCTCCTGTTGGCCACTCCCTGCCAGGCCTCTTTCCCTGTAGGCTCTGGGGAGGCTCCTGGGCCACCTGGGTCATGGAAGTGAGCTGAGGAGTAACAAGAAAGAAAACCGTGCAAACTGCTCTTAGGAGGGTGTGGGAGGGAAGGAGAGAGGAGGGCACCTGGGACCCAGGGGATGAAGGGGAAGTGTGCACAAGACTGCCAGGTACCTCTGGGTAGCCCTGCCCTGGTTCCTTACTCTGGGGTCCCCCTTCTGACTCGCTGATATCAGCTCCGCTAGCCAGACCCACGATGCCACAGTTGAAATAGAGACCTGGATGGTGCTGGTATTATTCTAGAATCTTGACTAAGAATCAGCTGTTCTGAGCTGTGGGGGTGGGGGCAGGAGCTCTCTCTGTGTGTGTGTGGGGGGGGGAGGCAGGAGCTCTCTGCAGAGGGAAGCTGCCTGCCTCCTTTGGGATCCTATCTCAGGAGGAGGCTGCCTTCAGAATGAGGTTCTTTCTCCAAGGGCAAGGATAGGCTTGGTGGCTAGCTATAGGTGCAGAGACAGGGCAGATGGGCCCGAGGGAAGTCTCCACCCTAGAGGGCCCCACATGAAGCAAAGGGCTGAGGGTCCCCAGCATGGGCAGCTCTGGCTACAAGGTTGAAGTGCACCTTAGCCTAGGTTGTGACATCCTTATGGACAGGGGACCCCACAGGAGTCCAAGGACCAGATGGAAGAGGCATAAGGAAGTGGAGGAAGTGTGGGTTCTGTAGAGAGTATACACATTGGCCAGAGAGCAAACCAACATCCCGCTTCTCTCTCTCTCTCTCTCTCTCTCTCTCTCTCTCTCTCTCTCTCTCCTGTCTCCTGGGTCCTGCACACACGCAGGCTTTTCCATCATCACCGACATGCCTTCTGAGCCTGCAGCAAGCACCCTTTGTTCTCTGAACAAAGGGTGAAGATTGCTCTCTTTTCACAAATGAATCGTGCATCTTGGCGATTGCTCCGGCTAGGTGCATACAGACCAGCCACATTCATGGGACCCACTGCCGTGTCTCCCCAGGACTCTGGCCTCCATGGGGGCATGTTTTAGTGGTGGTTGTCTCTCTAGCCATTTCAAACAAGGGTGATATGTTACACACCCCTTCACCTCCTCTTTTGGGTGCTGTCCTCCTGGTAAACCTGAAGCCCAAGAATTTCAATGTTAAAACCCATGCCGCTATCTTAAGCTGCCTGGCTATGCTTCTGAAGGCAGGGGGGAACTTTGCCTGCAGTTACTTCTTTCCCCAGCAATTTGGGGTCAGGGCTTTCCAGCTCAGGGAAAGGGTCCTTTTCTTCTGGTGACTGGTGTTTATAAAGGACTCAGTCCTGAGAACCTATGTCACAGGTTTTTGGTCCAAGGGTTTCTTATCCATCCCTGCCTGGCTTTGCACTGCAGGCTGACCTTAGTTTCTGACAGCCAGCTCAGATGATGGGGAAAGAGTCCGATAGTTTTTTCCCTCTGTGGGCTACAAGTGCCTCTTGGGAGAGTGACTGTATCCTGCTATGGCTCAAGTTCCCACTAAGACCCCAGGCCCTGGGTTCTGCCCTATAGCCAGGAAAGTAGTTCCCTGTCGTGATTGACATCTTAGTCGCTTCATCAGCCCTGAGCTTTCGATGAAAGTCCTGGATTTTGTTCACTGTGAAGGGCAAATATGCCTTGCTTTCCTGGTAAGCCAGGTGGCTGATGGGAGACACAGAGACTCCTGGGTCCTAGGAGGAGGTGCTGGAGCCCTGGACCCCTTAGTTGACTCTCATGAGGTGACCTGAGCTGGAGGGGGAGGTCATGGGATCTCCATCCTGCCACAGTGGCCGGGTGGCATCTCTGTCCTGCTACAGCAGCCGAGTGGCTCATGCCCACCTCTGTTTGTGCTTTGCATCCTTCTCCATGGGACACAGAAGGCTGACAGTCCGGGGTCAGCCCTAGCCAGGCTCCTGCCTGTGGTCAACAAATGCTATAAAGCTGATTAAGATGACAGACAGTCGCCAAGCTAGAACTGCTCAGGGAACTATGGTGTCTCTCAAGGTCTGGCTATACCTGGGCTCTATCCAGGGCCAAAACTCTGCATGGAGGGACCTTGGCATCCACTGCAGCTGGGACACCATCCCTGAGAGCCACAGATGGGAAAGAACCAGCCTCAACCGAATAGAGATGGGTACCGGTTGCTAGGGCGTGGATGGGACACTCAGGTCAAGGTTGCTAGACTCTAGTTGGGTGCATTCTGTTTACACATGTCTTGTTATGCCATGAAAGATGCTCTACTACAACAGACGTCAGCCTAGGTGACTACATGGGTGTCCACTCAAGAGAAAGTCCCAAAGGGTGGCGTGTGCCTGCCAATGAAGACTAGCATATGGTGACTGTCAATTTGGGGACTAGCAATGCTCTTGAACTGAGGGCCAGAGAGGGTATTGACTTTCTGTGCATCAGAAGAGCCTTTCAACCAACACGCTGTGTGTATGTAGTCTTCCTAGCATGAGGCCTTTATGTCTATGAATGCACTGACCCTTCCCCTCTTCAAGTTCCTCACTGTTATTTCCTGCATTTCATAGCCAGGGGAGACATATGTCTCTGGTTACCCTGGGCCACTTATTCAGACATGGATGGATTGTCTTGAGCCTGGGGGTGTTGTCATAGAATAGGTCAGGTAGCCTAAGTCAGGAATCCAGGAGATCCGGCATAGCAACCTGAAGTGTAAGAAATGTCAACCCTGAAGTCCACTGTGGCATATCCCTCTGCCTGCGGTTGGGGCAGGAGGCTGGTCTTGGTGGTCAGCATCACAGGGCAATGGTGGTCAGCATCACTATGGCATCACGTGGTACCCCTCCCAGTCATGGAATGGGGTAGAAGGCCAGCCGCCCACACCTTGTTTTATTCCTGCAGCTCTCACGTGGACACCAGGTGGCGCTGTCGTCCATCAGTTACGTTGGCTGCTCTCTGTCAGTCCTCTGCCTGGCTGCCACACTGGTCACCTTTGCAGTACTGTCGTGAGTCACCCTCTCCCCGTGTCCCCAGGAGGTCTAGCAACTTACTGGAAATGTCTATGCATCCTGTCACTCTGGTCATACCCCTCTCTGACTTTGAAGACCCTGGGGGTGTGTCTGAGCCCTGCTAGGTGGAGTACAGATGTGACTACGTGGCTGTTCTCCCAGTGATGCTCACTTTCAAAATCTGATGTGCAGGGAAGATACAAAGAAATAGCAAAGCCCATGGAGTGGCGTTAGCAGGCTTTAGACACACTTGAAAGGTCTGGAAAACCCCATATCAACACTTGAGGAGTTCGGGGGGGGTGGGGGGATCTGAGTCAGGCAAGAGTGAGCACAGGCAATCTTGACTCTCCCCTCCTCAGCAAGCTATGATGTCTGGTTTTGAGGCCAAGTCATGCATAAATGCCTTTGGATGGGGCCCATCAATAACCAAGAAAGCCAAGGAATAACTAAATGCTTTCTTGTGCAGTCTGCCATGCACAAGGAGACAGTGCAGAGGTGAGCATTTTGGGTTGGGAGGCTAGGAAGCTCTCCCTGTTGGTTGCCATCCAAGACTACAGGCAGAGCCCTGCCAGGAATGGCTATAAAAGGGTGGCAGGCCCCGCAACCATTCTCCTGTATCCAAGCGGCTCCTTCCCTCCCTGCTATCCTCGATGATGTCCATGATGTTACGAGGTGCATATTCTTGCAGGTTCTGATTCAGAATTCAGATTAATGTCCCCACCCGCCCCCTCCCCAGGGTGGAGGGTGTGGAACAGAAGAGGACCCAGGGAATTTAGAAGAGCCATTGGAATGCCAGAAAGGCTCAGGCTGTGCAGGGTGGTTGGGTTTATGAAAGGAGCTGGGATGCTAGCCAAGAGTGAAAGGGAGCAGCTGAGGGTCCAAGAAGGGAGCGACAGCATGGAGGAGTAGGGCCTATAAAGATACCCATGGTGTCTCAAAGAGAAGTAGGGAGGGGACCAGAATGGGGATAGGATGTTGAGGCTGAGCTCGGGGACTCACACTGGCCCCTCTGTCTCCAGTTCTGTCAGTACCATTCGGAACCAGCGTTACCACATCCATGCCAACCTGTCCTTTGCTGTCCTGGTGGCCCAGGTCCTGCTGCTCATCAGTTTCCGTATGGAGCCTGGCACGGTGAGTAGGTGCTGATCCTCACCCTGCGGCTGTCCCTCTGCACCCAGGTGTCTCTTCAGAGGACACCAGGGAGGGAATGTGTTAGGAGTGGGCATGGGTGGGGAGTGACAGAATCAGAGGTTGTAGAACAACTTTGGACTGAGAAACCGAGCCTCAGCTCCTTGGGATGAAAATGAAGTCATGTGACTAGAGGCGTCCAGGAAAAATAGACACAGGGAAGAAAAACCTCAGCAGGGCTGCTGGGCACCTCGTGGTCTCACCCTGCATCTTTGTTTGACCCCCAGGTCCCATGCCAGGTGCTGGCCGTCCTCCTGCACTACTTCTTCCTGAGTGCCTTTGCTTGGATGATGGTAGAGGGCCTGCATCTCTACAGCATGGTGATCAAGGTCTTCGGGTCAGAGGACAGCAAGCATCTCTACTACTATGGGATAGGCTGGGGTATGTAGAGGGATGGGCAGATGGCAGGGATAGGCTGGGCTATGTGGTAGGGGTGGGGCAGGTGGCAGGGGTAGAGCCAATTAAGATAAGTAGGGAGGGATGAGGTGGGTCAAGCAGAAGTGGGGCAGGTAGGGTAGAGTGGGTCTTAGTGGCAGTGAAGCAGAGGAGGTGGATGTGGGACAGGGTTTGGGGGAGATGAGACTGGTCTTATGGAGATGGGATGGGATCCGTTGGAGATGGGATGGGATCAGGTGGGGATGGGATGGGATCCAGTGGAGATCTGATGGGATCAGGTGGAGATCTGATGGGATCAGGTAGGGATGGGATGGGTTCAGGTGGAGATGGGATCAGGTGGGGATGGGATGGGATCAGGTGGAGATAGGATCAGGTGGAGATGGGATCAGGTGGGGATGGGATGGGATCAGGTGGAGATCTGATGGGATCAGGTAGGGATGGGATGGGTTCAGGTGGAGATGGGATCAGGTGGGGATGGGATGGGATCAGGTGGAGATAGGATCAGGTGGAGATGGGATCAGGTGGGGATGGGATGGGATCAGGTGGGGATGGGATGGGATCAGGTGGAGATGGGATCAGGTGGGGATGGGATGGGATCAGGTGGAGATCTGATGGAATCAGGTGGAGATGGGATGGGATCAGGTGGAGATGGGATGGGATCAGGTGGAGATGGGATGGGATCAGGTGGAGATGGGATCAGGTGGGGATGGGATGGGATCAGGTGGAGATGGGATCAGGTGGAGATGGGATCAGGTGGGGATGGGATGGGATCAGGTGGGGATGGGATGGGATCAGGTGGAGATGGGATCAGGTGGGGATGGGATGGGATCAGGTGGGGATGGGATGGGATCAGGTGGGGATGGGATGGGATCAGGTGGGGATGGGATGGGTTCAGGTGGAGATGGGATCAGGTGGGGATGGGATGGGATCAGGTGGGGATGGGATGGGATCAGGTGGAGATGGGTTCAGGTGGAGATGGGATGGGATCAGGTGGGGATGGGATGAATTCAGGTGGAGATGGGATAGGGTTGGGCAGATCAGGTTGTGGGGTTGGCACCGGTGAAGATGCTTTGACTTTTGAACATAGCGAGGTTTGTCTCCTGGCTTATTAATGTTCTGTCACTTTGGGAAGAATGTGCTGTCTGCTGTTGGAATGTGTGTTCTCTCGGTGTCAGGCTTAGTTGTCTCAAGGTGACATCCGAGCTCTCTGTTTTGGCCTAGATCTTTCCTCTAGTTGCTCTTCCAGCTCTTTGAGGTGAGGTAGTGACGTCACTTGCCCTGTTTCCTGTTTCCCCCCTTTCGCCTTCTTTTGAGTTAAGTGGGTATTTTCCTGCGCAGCATTTTAATTCTCCTAATGAGCTTTCCGCCGCTTTTTTCTGGGTTGTTTTCTTAGTGGTTGCCCCCGTGCTTATTATATGCATTTCAGCATATTAAAATCTATTTTATGTTCTTAATAAATTACAGCGCAACACGGAAACGCTGCTTTTAAGTGGTTCTATTACTTTATCCCTCTTTCTGTGGTTATTGCTACACATATCACAACTACAGGGTGGGGGGGGGGAGGCTGTAATATTACTTTATCAACCTCACCTCTCTAAAAGAGGCCGGGAGAGGAGATGGGTTGTGTACCCATCTTTTGTCCTGTTATCCATCGGATGCACTGTGTCTGCTCCTCTGCGTTTGTCCCTGTGAGTCTGAATTGCCATCAGTCTGAATTGCCTTGTCACCGTGCCCCAACACAGCTTTGTCACTCTCCCTCCCCTGTATGCCTCGGAAGCTTATTGTATTTCTATTTGTTATGGGCCTAATAATGCAGGCTCTATAAATGTCATTTGATATTATTGCTTTTTAACTCAATTGAGGGGAAAAAAAGAGGGTACACAACTCTATTGTTGCTGATAATTCCATAATTTATCAGCGCTGTTGTGTGTGTAGGTCTGTGTTTCTATGCGTGTGCGTGCATTTGTGCGCGTAGGTGTGTGTCTCTCTGCGCGTGTGTGTTTCTGTACGTCTGCATGCATGTGTCTTTGTGCCTGCACTGATGTGCATATCTGTGCATGTCATTGCCTTTGGTGCCTGCGGCTGGTGAGGCAGGCCCTCTGAGCACATGCTCAGATGGGTGTTTATCTGGGAATGTCTGTCTCACCTTCATTTTACAAGGCAGTCATGCAGGGCGCAGATTCTTTCCCCTGGGGCACTTTGTGGCCCCTCATTGCCTCTGTCTCCATGGCTGGCTCTGAAGTCTGCTCTTTATCCAGGCCCGGGAGCTGAAGGGCTGCTTTTCTCCCGTGGTGTCCAGCGGTTTCACTTCCTTTCAGCCTTTGCACTCAGTCGTGTCCAGGCTGCCTCCCTCCCGCGTTCTCTGGCGTTCTTCCTGGACCTTATCAGCTGTTGAAGCGGCGGCCACGGTGTCTTCAGACACCTGCTTCACTCTGTCTCCTCTCTGGCACTCTCTGGTGCCTGCCCGAAGTCCTGTGTGTCTGCGTTTCTCTGGGGACTCTGTTGGCTCCTGCTTCCTCTGATCTTCAAGTCACGAAGTTTTCGTGGTGTTTGAGTCCTCTGACTCTTCCTCCTGCTGCTTGGCCCCTGCTGGCTCCTCTAGTGGAGTTTCCATTTCAGCGATTATACTTTTTGCTTCCAGAGTGCCCATTTGATCCTCGTTTCTTCTTTTTCATTTTTTCAAAAATTCCCATCTGCTCTCTGATACCCTGAAGAGACCTCGCCCGCCCGTCACACTCTGCTGGTGGCTTTAGTTAGTTCTTTCAGCATCTTCAATGACCTCGGCCCCTTCCCAGGCAGTTGCGCAGGCCACATTTTTTCTGCGATCCTGTATGACTTTAGAACCTTTGCTGAGGGTCTGGTGTTTTGGGATGCGCTCGCTCAGGGCTCCAAGCCTCCTCAAGTGTCCACCTGTCGGCTGGCTCGCTGCTCTGTTGCTTGGACTGCTTGACGCTGGTCCTGGACTGGCCTTTCCTAGCAGGGCATGGGAGAGCAGGGACAGAAGGAGGACAGTGTCCACCTGGTGTCATGCTGTTCTTCGTAGGTCTCTGGGAAGGGACAGTGGCCTCTGATCTGCAGAGCTCCTCTCTATCCCAAGAGTCAGCTGAGGTAGGACACAGATAGCTGCCACATCTGTATAGATGAGCACCCTTCGGCCTAGGGTTGGAGGCGGGCAAGCAGTGTGGGCGTCAATGGCTTCCTTGGAATGGATCTTTCTAATGTAGAGCTGAGGGCTAGGGATTTTGGCTCTATCTCCCACAAATATCCTGCAGGCCTGGGCTGGGGAGCAAGAGAAGGGCTGAGCTTTCTCTGTGTCACCAGCCAGTTAAGCAGGTAAACCACTCAAGTGTCCCTGGCCTCCCTATTCTTACATGGATTTTGTAGATGTCCGTGAGATTGTTTATCTCAATCTGCTGCACACACGTAGGAAAGTTTACAGGGACTTTGGAAGTTTCAAAAGTCCCATCCTTATCACCCGTAGTCTCACTGGGCCACAGCCAGTGCAGCGTCCTGGTCTTGGCTTGTTGGCTGTATTGACTCTTGCCCATCCCAAGGAGCCCCTGCCAGCACAGTGGATCCGCTTCCTGCCAGTGTCACCCTGAGGATGGGCACCCACCGCTTTCGCAATTGTTATAAAACACGGGCCAGGCGTCAGGGACCTGCTGCTTATTTCTACTTCCCTTCAAATGGGTTTAATTTCCTCAGCCCTCATTATGCAAACAGCAGATTAACCGTGTTTACTGTGTGCGCTTCGCGTTGGCAAGTGTCATTTGTTTGAGACCAACGTGGAGGCGTTGACACTTGACACTTTCCTCAGGATTCCCAGGAGAGCTGCGAGCAGAGGATGTGGGTGGGCAGCTACCTCCTATGGCTGCAGGCCATGCAGCTGGTACCCACTGTCCCCACGGTTACCACTCAGTGTGACTACTTAGTTTATCACTGTTCCTGTTCAGCCTGACTGCTTACAGTTTCAGTATATGTATGGCACAGGCTGGGCGTCCCCTGCTCTCCATCCCTTCAGGAAGGCTGGTTCAAATGTGACCTGCTCCCTCAGGTCCCCTGATCGTCCTAGTTGGAGGGTGGTTCCTTCCTGTGACTTCTGACTTCAGTTAGGAAAGATCTAGAAGTAGACGTGGATGACTAACTACTGTAACTTACTAATTTCTTCATGGAAACTGGCCATTCTGGTAGAGAGGGCCAGGTGCTCGGGACTGATAGAATGCTTGGGTGGGTTGTGAGTGTGTGGTGTGATGGGTGTGTGGGTGGGTTGTGAGTGTGTGGTGTGATGGGTGTGTGGGTGGGTTGTGAGTGGGTGTGTGGGTGGGTTGTGAGTGGGTGTGTGAATAGGTGTGTCATGGGTGTGTGAGTGGGTTGTGAGTGTGTGAGTGAGTGTGTGGTGTGATGGGTGTGTGAGTGGGTTGTGAGTGTGTGGTGTGATGGGTGTGTGAGTGGGTTGTGAGTGTGTGAGTGAGTGTGTGCTGTGATGGGTGTGTGAGTGGGTTGTGAATGTGTGAGTGAGTGTGTGCTGTGATGGGTGTGTGAGTGGGTTGTGAGTGTGTGAGTGGGTGTGTGGTGTGATGGGTATATGAGTGGGTTGTGAGTGTGTGAGTGGGTGTGTGAATAGGTGTGTGATTGGTGTGTGAGTGGTGTGTGGTATGATGGGTGTGTGATCGGATTGTGAATGGGTGTTCATTGGTGTGCGAGTGTGTGACAATCTACTCTATCTATCCTGGAGGAATATTTTACTTGGTCTGCCAGTACTGGAGAAAAACGAGCTATTGGTCAATATTGAAACACCAAGGGACATTACTTACAATGGCAAAGTCCCTTTGAAAACTGAGGAGGCAGGGCATCTTGCTTCCCATTGTGGCAGGACCTGGCATCTTCTGATGCCCACACATGTGGTCCTCACAGAACTCAGTCTGCAGCTTTGATACAAGCTCTCTACAAACAGAACTCCAGGCAGCTCTGACCCCCGCAGCCTCCATCCATCTTCCCACCATCCTGCCTTTAATTAATTTCGTCAGGAGCCCGTGAACTGTGTCTTTCATCTTGCCAGGGCTAGGTTGGCTTCGGGCCTAAGTGCAGTCAGTCTGCAGGCAGCAGGGTTTTTAGCCCCCAGCCCCTAATGAAGAAGGAATTAGAACTGGCCCAGAAGACCCGGCTGCAGGCAGAGACCCCAGGAAACATAGCCGCTTCCCCTCAGATCACTCCCTGGCGGTGCTTCACCCTGCACATAACCGAAGCTTTTACAAATCTAATGCTGTGTGGAAGCTGAGGTGAGGCGGGGAGGCATGGAGTCAGTTACAGGTTTGCTGACAGCAGCTTCCTGAGCTGGGGGACAGGGGTTTGTGGAAGCGAGGGGAACAGGTTGTGTCCCCAGGGAGACAGGGACTGTGATGCCTGCATTTTGATGGAGCCAGCTGGAATTTGATTACCAACTCAGCCCTGAGAGATGTCACGAGGTTTATTGTTCTCTATTGAACTTGATGTCTTCTGTGATTCCCCCCATCATCTGGGGCGAGACCCCAACGAAGCCTGTTCCAGGCCTGCCTTCCTCTGCATTTTTATTTAGGACACCAGCTCAGCCTCTGTGTGGTGGTGGGTTATTAATCAGGGTCTGCTGGGTGACGCTGTGGTAATAACCAGCTTCCTACCTTTGGCTGGTTTAAATGCTGTCCGCATTAGGGTTATTACTGCTGTGATGAAACACCACTACCAAACATCAACTTGGGGAGGAAAGGGTTTATTTCATTCACAGGCCCATGTAACAGTTCCTCTTCAGAGACAGTGAGGACAGGCACTCAAGCAGGGCAGGAGCCGTGAGGCAAGAGCTGATGCAGAGGCCATGGAGGGGTGCTGCTTACTGGCTTGCTCCCCGTGGTTTGCTCAGTCTGCTTTCTTATAAAACCCAGGACCATGAACCCAGGGATGACACCACCCACCATGGGCTGGACCCCACCCCACCCCCCGCAATCACTAATTAAGAAAATGCCTTACAGCTGGATCCTATGGCGTTCTCAACCGAGGCTCCCCTTGTTGACTCTAGCTGGTGCCAAGTTGTCCGAAAACTAGCCAAAACAAATGCCAAGCACTGGCTTGGGGTTTTTGAGACCAGTCCACCCTGAACAGTGCCAACGAGTAGGTCAAGAGCCTGGAGTCCAGAGGGGAGAGGTCACCACCAGAACCAGTGCTGGGAATTCAGTGCCGAACCTGTGAAAAGCACACGGCATTCCAGCCTGCCATGCAGAACAAGGTCCCAGGAGCCTCGCCGTGCAGAGTGCACGCTTGTCACAGGTGGAACAACAGCAAACATGGAAAGGCGGCCTCAGTAACTTCTCGGGAGGTGTCCAAGCATTCCCCAGCAGTAGTTCCCCAGATATGTCTGTCACCCCTACCAGGATCTTAGGAGGCCAAATCTAGGGATGGCATTAGGCTGGGCCCTCTGAAAGGCCCCAGTGTTCCTGAGAGGAGCGCATGTCAACCCAGGGAGACGATGTTTGCAGTGACAGGGCCAGAAGGACTCCAGACGGCCCACAAAAGAGCGGCACAAGTTTGCTGGGGTTTTGGGGAAGACAGTTTCAGATGAGACATTGGTGGGACAGCTGGGGAACCTGAGTCACCCAGGATGCTGTTTAGGACAGGGATCATTGTCACACACGAGGGCTTCACCGTTCATATGCCGTTCATGGGGTCCTTGCCCCATGTGATTCCCATTTCATAAATGAGAGCATGGATGCCCAGAGAGGTCCAGCTGGCTCCCCGAGGTTGCACAGCAGGTTTGGTGTGTCCTCAGCAAGGTGTCATTTGATCCCACGACCCAGGCTTCTTCCCTTTGTTGTCTTTTGTCTGTGTCTGCTGTCCTTGTTTTTCCGTCTGTGAACTTTTCTTTCTAATTTCGGACCCAAAGGACACATAATCAGATTCCCAAAGCAGGTCACATGGATGGAAGGAAGGAAGGAAGGAAGGAAGGAAGGAAGAAAAGGAGAGCAGTAACGAGAAAGGGAGAGAGAGGGAAAGAGAGGGGTGGATGGGTGGATGAAGCTCCCAGGTTTTCCACCTCTCTGCTTGACACTGTCTTCTGAGCAATCTACCCACCCTCTTGCTGTCCCCTGGCTGGTCATCAGTCATGTGATGACATACAGTCATGACCTGGGTCCAGGTCAATCATCCAAAGTACCGGAGGCAATGTTGCCATCTAGGGTGGACTGTGAGAGCCTGACGTAAGAGATATGCCTTCCAGAGCCTGGGGATGCTGCATCATCGCTTGCCTCGGTGTCTTCTTGATGCTTGAGTCTGTGGCTGCATCCAGCGGGGAGCAGAGAGTCATCGCCAACATTTCCTCCAATCACCACGGAGAAGCGGCCGTCCTTGCCTAGCGGCACTTGCAGGGGAGGCTGAGGGTGACTCGGGTCCACAGCACTGCTTGTTTCCTGTGCTGGCCACTGCGTTCAGAGACTCCCTGATGTCTCATGTCTTTTTAAACTGGTCCTTGCCTCAGAGGCAAAGGATGTGTGGCAAATGTCTTAAAAGAGGAATCTAGACTCCAAACCGCAATTCTGATAGAGAGAATGGAGGCATGAATAGCTCCCGGTCTGCAGGGGGCACTAGAGAGCTGTGGGGCGGAGACACTGGACTCCTCACACATCTGGGTGAAGCTGGAAAATAGTTTCCTCTAGGGCAGTGGTTCTCAGTCTTCCTAACGCTGCAACCCCTTAATGCAGCGCCTCACGTTGTGATGACCCCCAATCATAAAATTATCTTTGTTGCTACTTCATAACTGTAATTTTGTTACTGTTATGAATTGTGATGTAAATATCTGATATGTGGCCCCTGTGAAAGGGTCATGTGACCCCCTTCCCCCCCCCCCAGGTTGAGAACCACTTCTCTATAGCCCTTTCTCCTTGGAGGGATCCAGTTCCTTTGGCTCCCCCCCCCCCCCCACCACCACCACAGAGGAGGCAAAGGGACCAGATCCCCAGCCGGTGGAAATGCTGAGTGGCGGGAAATGTTTGCAGACTTAGAGAGGCTCAGCCCGAAAGTTCACATGTGTTGGGGGAAGCGCAGTCATGTTTCAGAGTGAAACCCCACACCATAGCTGAGCTGAAGAACGCTGAGCAGCTTCCTCCTCGTGGAGGCTCACGTCTGGTCTGAATATATATAAATCCCCTGAACTTGCGAAGTGCAGGGAGCAGTCAGCTCGCTCTGGGCTGCCTGGCTCTGAGAGCAGTTTGACCCGGAGTTCTTGCTTGGCAGGGAGAAGGAATGCTGTGGGAATTGCTGGTCTAGATGTTTTTCTAGTTTGTTCTTAGACCTCACTGAAGTTTGTTTTTGTTTTTAAAAACAAATCCAGCTCAAAGTGGCTTAGGCACAAAGGGAATTGAATGGTTCATATGGCCAAAAGAGGTCCATGGTAGTTACATTCGGGTCTTGATCCTTGAGCTTGCACAACACAAATCTGCCTTTGTTGATGTTCTCACTGGCAGTGCCCTGAGTTTTTCTGAACTCCCCACTGTGCCAAGGTGGCTTCAAAGCCCCACCCGTCCCACCAATGTCCTTGCCCTCTTCCCAACGCCATGAGGAGAGAGTTCTTCTTTAAGGCAATCTTGCTTTTGAGTCCCTGCTGGAGTCTTATTGGTTTATCCAGGTCACATGTCCATCTTTCAATAAATCCTATGGCCATGGGTCCCCTGTGACAGTCATGGGTCACATGCCTGAGAGCCAGGAAGGAGCCAGTCTCTGGGCCCCATAGATGTGGAGCAGAATGGCTGGCTGGAGAGTTGTGGGCTCAATCACTGGCAGCGTGGGAACTGTATATTTGATAGTCTAGTTCTAGATTATCAAGGTCCTGGTTCGCTTCCTTCCCCTGTGGCTATGGAGTGGTTTCTGTCCTCACACTCTCTTAGGGCAAGTGTCTTAGGTTTTATTGCTGTGGATAGGCACAATGACCACAGAAACTATTTTTTTTTTGGCTAGGCTTTCATTTATTCATTTATTTCTTAAAGATATAACAAAATAAGATATAATAAGATAAAACAAAAACTATCACATTGAAGAAGGATAGGACAAACCAAGAGAAGGCCCAAGAACCAGAGACTCACTCATTTTCACACCCAGAAATCCCATTAAAAATACTAAACTGGAAGTCATATATTTATAAAAATGATTTTACTTATTTATTTAATTAATTTTTTGAGATAGGATTTCTCTGTGTAACAGCCATGGCTGTCCTGAAACTAGCTCTTGTAGATCAGGCTGGCCTCAAACTCACAGAGATCTGCCTGCCTCTGCCTCCTGAGTGTTGGGACTAAAGGCATGCGCCACCACTGTCCACAAAGCAACTATTATAAAGAAAAACATTTAATTGGGGCTAACTTACAGTTTAAGATGTTTAGCCCTTATCATCGCACGATAAGGGCTACTCCCTATAGGCCAAGCATTCAAACACACAAGTCTTTGGGGGCTATTCCTATTCAAACCATCCTAGGGAGCCAACCTGTGGAATGTAGGGTGTTCCGCAGAGGCCTGGGCCTCTGCCTGCTGAATGCCCAGGACACACATCTGGTAACATACACAAAATGTCCTCAGCCACTCATACATGCTTCTTGTAAGTCAATTTGAGCTAGCTAGGAATTGTGGCCAAAACAGAGGTCACCAAGCGACCCTTCTTGTCACCATGAACCACCCTGCCCCAAGCACTGGACTGTGACAGACCCCCTAGGCTCCTTGGTAGAATGAAAAGAAGGTGCTGTGTGGGTGAGACCATCGTGTGACCTCTGGCTTAGCCTGCAAGTTCCTTGTATCTAACAGCGCTCTGGGCCCAGTGCTCAGCCATAGTCTCCATGGCACACGCCAGCTATGAGCTGAACACACATGTCTGTGGACAGAAGGGATGGAAACATGCCATGTGACACCTCCATCTCTCCGCAGGGTGCCCGCTCCTCATCTGCATTATCTCTGTGTCATCCTCTATGGACAGTTATGGGACAAGTGACAGGTAAGTGACCCTCTGTCCCCTGAACATGCCATATAATTGGCAGGCCTCCTGTAGAGGAGGATGCTGGAAGGTGCCCACAGTCTCAGATGCCCACATTCACCTGGGTGGAGAGTAAGCATCCGCTGGCTACTTCAAGCCTCTGTGTGTGTGTGTGTGTGTGTGTGTGTGTGTGTGTGTGTGTGTGTGTGCAGAATAGCAATCTTCTTATGCTCTTAGAACCAGCAATGGGAGCCAGGCGGTGGTGGCACACACCTTTAATCCCACCACTAAGGAAGCAGAGGTAGGAGGATTTCTGACTTTGAGGCTAGCCTGGTCTACAAAGCAAGTTCCAGAGCAGCCAGGACTACCCAGAGAAACCCTGTCTTGAAAACAAAAATAAAAACGAAAGCAAGCAAACAAAAAACACCAACAAAAAAGAACCTCAATATGGATGTTACAATGTTCCAGGTTTCCTTTTCTTTTTGCATCTATTTATTCAGTGTGTGTGTGTATGTGTGTGTGTGTGTGTGTAAATGTACTTGTATGCACATGCATATGTGCATGTACACACACGCCATGGCACACATGTGGAGGTCAGAGGGCACCCTTCAGAAGTCAGTCCCCTCCTTCCATGGCATGGGTCCTGGGGTTCGAACTCAGGTTGTCAAGAGGCCTGACAGAAAGTGCTTTTACCCCCGATCCTTCTGATGGGAATTTTTTAATCCACATGCTTCTTCCAGCTGCGTGGCTCTAGTCACCTGTGAAGCCCATGTCTGTGACCTTCAGGCGTTTTTCGGGTGTTAGTGACTAGCCAGCATCTGGCTGAGGGAATATGAGAATATGGAAATGAGCACAGTTGGAATGTACAGGCGGATGGGTCTTATAACCCTCACTTGGCTGGGAGGTCTGGGCTGCCCTCTTTCCTGCTGTCTCGGTGGGTCCCAGTTGTGTCATGAGGAAGGAGCATTAGTGTCCAGGATTGAGAAGATGACATTCCTAGACTCCACCCCAGCACTGGAAGGACACGGAACCCTGTGGGGAAGCCGGCCATCTTGCCTGAGTTAGGGGCCATGTCTCTGAGAACAGGTAGACTCCCACACCCTAGTCGCTGTACCCTGGCATGTTTGAGCAATTGCTGGGATGCACTGGAACTTCTCCTGTGCATGGGAATGTGTGTGTGTGTGTGTGTGTGTGTGTGTGTGTGCGCGCGCGCGTGTGTGTGTACTGGGCATGTGACCAACCAGTTCCCTGAGCCTCACTGAAGGCGCCTCCCTGGCCAGCACTTGACTTGCTCTGCAAAGACCCAAGCCAATCCATGGTATGGCTTTTGTTTATTGTGCTAATGAAACAGAAATCTACCCTGGGTTTAGGCTGAGCTCCCCAGAGGTGGCAGTCCTAGGCATCTAAGAAATCCTCTCCAAGAAAAAAACCCCTGAGGTCACCATGGAAGTGATTGGATTAAGCATGGGTGTCTTGCTGTGCCTGAAGCCAATGAATTCTTTCACTGTGCTGAGGCGTTGTTGTAGTTTCTGAGGACCACTGGGGTGGAGGTTCCTCTGTGGAGGATGGACAAGGTTACCCAGGTAACTCTCTTCTCTCCACAGCTGTTGGCTGTCACTGGGGAGCGGTGCCATTTGGGCCTTTGTGGGCCCTGCCCTGCTTGTCATTGTGGTAAGTCCCCCCACTTCATGGGCAGAGTCAGGCAGGTCAGGGAAAGAGCCACATGGACTGTTACAGGACCCTTGAGACAACACCCCAAGAAATAGCATCAAACTGACATTTATCTTTTATACTTGCTTTCTCTTTGGGGAGTTGGCTACCCATATCCTCAGGAAAGCCCTGAGTTTGTAGCAACCCCAACAAGTCCTCAGTGTACCTCACTGAGCTCAGGCCCAGAGGCCTGCCCTGGCACCCCAAGGCTGGGGTGCTAGAGGGTACTCATGAGAACCCAGCATGTAAGTGTAGACTCACATTGTGAAGTGAAGACAAGCGTCAGCGAGGACAGTCAGGGGCATAGGTACCGGTATCAGCCACATAGCTTAAAGCGGGATGCCAGCCCTTGGCTAAAGAGCTCTTTATCTTCCCTGTGGCTATTCTGTGTGGTAGGTGCCCCAGAGTTAGCGAGCAGTCATTCAGCATCCTTGTAACCATGGCTACCTCCTCCTGCTGACCCCAGTGCTTGTGTGCTGAGGCTCATTTCTGTTGGGATGTGGGAGTTCACATAGCCAACTGAGTCGTAGGGGTTGGGACACCATCACCACCCCTGCTTAGACTGAGTTATAACTGGGATCTGGAGCTTCTGCCCACCTCCCTGCTACCTTTGCATGGTGTTATGTTCTTCATGGGTCCAGCATGGGCTGTTGCTGACCAATGCCGAAGGATACCCTTTATAGAGATACATTGGCCTTCAGTAGGTTGGTTTGCTACCCCAAGATGGGGTATCCCATTTCCATCTTGATAGCAGAGTGGTATGTGGGGGGGGGGGGAGATACACACACACACACACACACACACACACACACACACACACACACCATCCTCACATCTCAGGTGACACCAGACTACACATCTCACCAGATAAAGGGTGGGATGACCTCTGGGAAATCTTGGAATGCATCTGAGGGCCACCCTCTTCCTCCATCTACACGCATACTTCAGGAAGGTCATAACCCCATCCCTCTCCTCTCCTTTTCCTGACTAGGACTCTGTGTGACCATCTCCATTCAGTGGCACTAGATGAAGTAGGTCCCTGTTAGTAAATTATAAAGGAAATTGAGGAAGATGCCAAAGGTTGGACCCGTTCTTCTTCATAGGAATTCCTCTGATGCCCTCGGGCTGATGGGCACAATGATGCCTCTCTTGGCTGGGGGTTTACAGAGGGCAGAGAATGAAATGGCATCACAGTACCCTTTGGGGCGGGGAGGCCGGGCACTGTCACTACACATGTGGCTGCTGCCAAACACGTGACCGTTGTAGTTCCTGACCGTTGTAGTTCCGGTGAGCTTGCTGTACCTTTTCCCACTGGAAGCTCTTCTCTGTGGGGTCCATAGGCCCCAGGGTCCTAGAAGTCATTTCCTCTGTTCTTGGGGGTGATGCTGGGTGTGGAGGTGGACCATGCCAGCTTTGAGGTTATCAGCCAGACTGGGTCCTGGCTGAGGTTTGGCCCAGGATCTATGTTTACAGGTCAGTTCCCTGAGGTGACTCCAAGGGCTTGGCTTCTATCCTAGGCAAACTTGCACAGCCTCTTGGGAAAAGGAGCCCAGAGGACCAGGAAGCGGTGACCCAGCAGGGAGGCTCCCAGGGTCTAGAAAGGCTCCCATTCAGTGTGGGAGTCATTTTCAAGGAGGGCTGTGAGGTCTAGACTAGGGACAAGGTGGAGCCCAGCTCCTCCAGGCTTGTCTGCAAAGAGCACTGGCCTCCACATGGGGTTCTTCCCATTAGTGGCTCTCAGTGTAGAGACCACAACATATTACAGTGCCATGGAGCTTCCCATGCCAGAGCTGTGCTGTGTCCAGGCCTACAGGAGGGCCAGCTGCCACTTTAAGTTGTTTTGGTGGCCTCATGGAGGCTTGGGCAAGAGGTTGATACCAAGTCTTCCTACTGTCTGGGGTTTATCAGAACCCCTCATCACGCCAGCCAAAATGTGAATGCATTTTCAGTAGAGATTCCCACTCCTCCACACTCCCTCTAGGTTCGGGGGCACCATCAGTGTGAAGGCACCTGTGGATAGGATGAAGAAAGGGAGGGCTTGTGTTTGAGGTCTGGCTTCTTTTCTTTCACCGTGCATCTCTGGCTGTCCTGTCTCTGTAGACCAGGCAGGCCTTGAACTCACAGAGATCCTCCTGTCTCTGCCTCTCTGAGTGCTGGAATTAAAGGCATGCACCACCATTATCCGGCTGGGTCAGCCATTCTTAACCTCAGAAATGGAAGTCCTCAGTCATACCATGTGATGTTTAAAGCTTGTCCTGTCGGTGGGGGATTGAATGGCCTTCTCCCAGGGGCCCCCTAAGACAATCAGAAAACACAGACATTTACATTATGATTCATGACAGAAACAAAATTACAGTTATGAAGTAGCAACGGAAATAATTTTTATGGTTAGGGCTCACACGTTGTGCGGAACTGTATTAATGGGTCACACATTAGGAAGGCTGAGAATCACTGCTCTAAGGGCTCCATGGTAAAGGACAGGGTTGGTTGCGTGCGACAGACATGACCACGCCTACTTTGAGGTCAGGCTTTGGGCCACAGCCGCACCCGCTGATTTACAATGTGTCTGCAGCTGTTCTGATTGCAGTGCCGAGACACTCTGCAGCAGACACTGCAGCCTTCAGAGCCCCAAGTATTTACAACCCAGCCCTTGGCAGAAAGAGGTAGCCAATCTCTGGTGTGAGGCACACCGTGGCCAGTCCTGCTGACTGCCAGGCCTCAGACTTGGTGCTGGGGTAAGAGGTGGAATGGCATTTTCGTGTCCCGCCCCCTGCCCCCCGAAGATGGAGTGGTTTGCGCCCTCCTGAGCCATGCCCTCATTCACCCAGTGGTTCTCTGCCTTACTTCCAAATGAAGGAAGCAAGTTTTGGATGTCAAGCGTGGCCTGACCCCATTTGTGTAAAAGCTCTCCATGGGCACTTATTCTCATGCAAGTGGGAAATGGCTGAGAAAATGTGGGACGGATACTCCCAAATGGCGGCTCCCTGGGGAGCAGTGTGGGACTACCTCCCCAAGCTTAGACTTTATATGCATTAAAAAAAAAAAAACACCCTGCACGCTGGCACAGTTTTCAAGATTTATTTTTATTATTTTTAATGTTGTGGATGTACGCATCTTTGCTCGGGTTTGTGCCCGTGAGTGTGAGTGCAGGAGCCCGTGGAGGCTGGAAGCACCGTATTCCTCGGAGCAGGAGTTACAGTCGGTTATGAGACCCCCGGTGTCGCTGCTGGGAACCAGCCTCAGGTCCTTTGCAAGAGCAGTGCATGCTCTTAATGGCAGAACCCCCTTTCCAGCCCGGTTTTGGAGACAAGGTTTCTCCGTGTGGCCCCGGCTGTTCTGAGACTCACTCTGTAGACCATGCTGGCCTCGAACCCGGAGATCCACCTGCCTCCCTGGTGCGGGGATTAAAAGGGTGTGCCACCACCACCCGGCTGGTTTGCAAATTTCTCAAGTAGAGTTATTTTATAAAGTAGGATATGTGTGTCAGAAGGTGTAGTTTTACTTGTTCTAGCGAGGGCTAGGCTGCAGGTGTGGGAGGTTGTGCACAGTAGCTGGCCACTGAGTCCTAGAGCTAAAGAGAAAGCAGAACTGAGCCCCCAGCATCAGGACCCATTATCCCACTTAATGATGCTAAATGAAGCCCTGTCCAATGGATCAGAAATTCCCCCAGGACTTCATCTGCTCAAGATCTTGCAAGAAAGTACCACAGACCAGGGGCTTGAATGAAGGAAATTATTCTCTTACTGTTCCAGAAGCCAGCTATCTGAAATCAAAAGCTCAGCGGGTCAGTTCCCCTGGTTCCCTCTCTCCTTGGCCATTTGCCTGTGGGAGGCCATAGCTCTGTTTGAGTATAACCCATACAAGTGACCTCAGTTTAATATATCACCTCTCTGAATGCCCCACCTCAAAACGCTGTGAAAGTCTGTGGTTATGCAGTAGAAGCTTGGCCACAAGGGAATGCAGGTTAGCTCAAGGAGCAAGGACACTACCATCCCCCACGAAGAAGAGAGAATTCATGAAGAGAATGGGTACTGCAGACTGTGGCCCACGGTGGATTGGGCTGGTCCTGTCTCAACAAGGAGAGGAGAACAGTGCCTCCAGGTATAAGAAAGAGAAGGAGTCTGGTACTCAAAATCCTTGTCTTTCCCGAGAAGCCAAGTATAGACACATGAGTAAGTAGATGCAGATGCAGAGCTACAGGCACATAGATCCTCAGATCCACAAGGCTATAGGCTCCTAGATCCATAGATCTACAGACCTACAGGTTCATACGTATATAAATACACAGAGCTACAGTTCCACGGAGCTACAGGTCCAGATAGATAGATAGATAGATAGATAGATGCAGACAGAACTACAGGTCCATAGATTCATAGCTACAGACACAGAATTATAGGCACATAGATATATAAAGCTATGGGCACATAGATCCATGATTACACAGAAATACAGGCACGTAGACACATTATAGACAAAGCTATAGGCACATAGATCCACATCTATACAGAGCTATAGGCACATAAGTCCAGAGCCACATACAAGGCTGTGGCTTTAGAGTTCTTAGGCAGACACAGACACAGGAATTCTGGGACACAGTGTAGCACTGGGAACACTATAAATTGTGTATATGTGTGCAGATGTGGATAGCTTCTTCTCCCTGTAAAACGCTGGTGCACATCCCAAAGTTTTTCCACAAACTCCTAGATGACTCTGAGCTGACAGAGCTGCAGAGCCTGGCCCAACCCCAGAGGCTTCACTTCACCTACCATGCCTCCTTTGTTCCCCAGAGGCCACCATAATCTTTTCCTGGGTCATGTTGGCCTGTGATCGGCTTTAGGTTTGACTGCCTGGTGTGCAGTTTTCCTCTTCTATTCTGAAATACAGTTTGGAATTGTACCTTTATTATTTGTCCTCAATAGTTTGTCCTCATCCTGACGGGCCACGCAAATTGCTGCAAACCCCTGACAGTCACGTTACACAGCATCTCAACCAAACCAGGCCTCCCTAATTCTGCTAGAACGTGGGCCAGAGCGAGCAGAACGGAGCCAAGAGGCCACCCTGTTTTGTAGTTCTGTGAAATTCTAGATTATGTTGTCTGTAAGCCACTAGCTTGAATTCCTACACAGACGCAGGGTCAGCCTCTCCTGGTGCCACAGCTGCCAGGATGGTCCTGGCACAGCAATAGATGCAAACCCACAGATGTGGATAAGTCGCTACAAATATGGTGGACCAGGTCAAGGTCCTAGGCTGTGTGGAGGGCAGAAATCAAAAACAGAGAAACATAAAAAAAAAAATAGAAATTGTGTTGAGTGGGGGATGGAGCAATATAAGCAGCCGTGCTGGTGCTGAAACACTGTGGTTCTTGAGCAGTTCAGTCAAAAAGTCCTGAAGTTACCGCCTGTTACATTTGCACGTGTGTGAAACGCTGTATCATGAGTTGGTGGCCCTGTTGGCAGCCTGGTTTAGGAAGCAAGACTGGGAACATGAAGCTATACCTCTGGTCTTTGATCTGAGATCTGGAATGGAGCCTACTTTTCTAGTGTGTGGAGGAGGAGCTGTGACTGTGAGCTCAAGTGACCTGCTGGTCATGATGCGGTTTCTCAGCTCACATGAGGAGCTGGCTAGTATAACCTCTGACGTCACACAAGGTATCAGAATCCCTTCCACAGGCAGCATCCCAGTGGCCCGTCCCCAGGCCCACTGCTACCCCTGAATCACTAGAACCTAGCCCAGCTATATAGCTTTGGGACCCCACCCCAGGGACGCTGTTGATGTATGTGTTCACTAAAAATGGGTTTCAAGTGATTTTCCTTTTAATTTATAATTGTTTCAAATTAAAAAGTAGTCAGACAATATATGAAAAATATGAATATATGAACAATCTTTGCCCACGTCCACTCCTGCATCCCCCAGTATCAACTCTCTTCAAGGGAGCAGGCTTGGTACTAGCTTCCCCATCACCAAGGGCTTTCTTCAGACTGGGTACCTCCATCTATATCTTTATTCCAGTAGTGTCTCCTTCAGGGGATACAGGGCCTTGGAGCTATAGGCAGGAAAAGGGACCATGACTGTGTCACAGGTCTAACCTATAGAGAGCCCCGCAGGCCACATCTGTAGTCCACTGGTGCATAGCCAATTTGCTTCCAATCATCAGCCAACAGCCTTTGCAGGTGTGTGAGGTAGTTAAGCTATAAATTCCCAAACTGAAAGGGGGAGGCTGGCAGCATGCCAACGAGAAAGGAAATTGCTCTCCCCTCCCCCCGAATCAGGGGGGACAGCAGGAAGAATTGTGTTATTAGAAACCCAGCACCCTGGAAAGGAACTGAAAGGATACAAACAAAAAGGCATTTATTAATTGCTCTCCCCACCTATTCTACTGAATCTCAGGATGATCAGAAGGGTCCGTGACTTTGTGAGCTGGGGTTGTTCCCTCTCCACTCTCTCTTGGGGACACAGTGGGTACTCTGTAAGATATGGGGGCATATAGCCTGGGGCACTATGACTGAAGACAGCAGGATGCTTGCAGGTGTCAATGGCCGTAGTGGTCTGAGGTGACGCCCCTGCCCATTGAATCAGTCGCCACAAGTAGCTCACTCCGACTTCTGTCGCTGTCCGACTTGGAGCACAACTGAGTCTAAAAGCCAGCAGCCCGCCACTCCCACCGTCTCTTCTTGCTCCTGTCAAATGTGGTTTTCTGGCCACTGTCACCAGTTGTGGGAAGGCTGGAGGGCAGCTGAATTACTGGACGCTGCGTGACACTGTGCTAGCTGGTTATGCATTAACCTTTCTCATCTTCTCCGACCTCGGGAGACTCTGTTGTTACCCAGGGCAACAAGGCACCAGGGGAAAGTGATGGTTAAGCTTTTGTTCATGTCTGACAGTAGCATAAGCAAGAGTCTAGACAGGACAGGCAAGGTACCCACGGTGCCTCATTTTCCCGGCGGAGCACAGACCCAGAATTGTCTCTGCTGAAAACCTTTAACAAAAGGCTCCCGATGACGGATGGGAGCCGGGAGGAGGCAGAGGGAGAGGGCTGCAGTGGAAAAGTACCAGCTGGAATCCGAGAGGGGAAAGCATCCCAAGTCCCCCCAAATCAGAGGGTTCAGAGGGGTCTCAGAATGGACTGGGACACAGTCACCTTGGCTACGGATGCAGGCATGTTGCTGCAAGGCTGTGGGGGTCAGAGGTCTTGACTGCAGGCCTCTCCAGGTGTGCCTGGTCTGGCAGTGCACAAGGCTGGACAGGCTAACAGCGTCCCTGGGAGGCCTGATGGCAAAAGCTCTGTCAGTTCTAAGGTCACGAGCCTGGAGCTGGCTTCCTAATGACCATGAAGATTTTAGCACTTAAGGGAACGGGCTCTGGCTACGAGTATGGCTCTCCCAACCCACTGGAGGTCCCTCAAGCAGAAAGAGACTGTGAGTCATTCCCCCGGCTAGTCACACCATGCCCCTTAGCAGTTAAGATTCAAGAGAGCTGCCAGGAGGGGAGGAGCTGGGTTAGAGCAGAGACCCCTTACTGCTGGCCCAGCATGAAAGCCACCCAGCATGTCCCATGTCCCCACCCTGCAGCAGAGGCAGTGCTGGGTACAGATGACACTCCCTACTGCTGTGGCTTTCAAACATCACACGGTATGTGCGTGGTGAGAGCCAGCTGCCATGTAAGGGCTGGACATATGAGGTATCTACTCTTTCCCCGGTCAGTTTGCCCCAGCCAATCTTTCTCACTTCGTGGGAAGCAGAGATTCCCAAGACCCACAGAGGTGTCCAGGGTCAGACGGAGTGAGCAAGCATGAGATGAGCTCTGACTGACTCATTTGACCCCAAAGGTCACCCTCATGCTTCCTGCCATGATGCTTGCGGGACAGGCTTAGGTGGCATCTGTCTTGCTGAAAGCCCAGAGAATTGCCTTGAACCTGTCCCAGCTGTGTTCCCTGTTGGTGGAGGAGTGGCTACCGTGGGGCATGTCCCTGTGTCCTGTGGGTGGACTCTGCCTCTCACTGTCTCCCTCTCTCTCCTCTCTCGCAGGTCAACATTGTCATTTTGGTAGCTGTGACAAGGGTCATCTCCCACATCAGCACCGACAACTACAAGATACACGGGGACCCTAGTGCCTTCAAGTAAGTTGACCCCGAGTGTCCACACCCCACTGCACTGCCCATGAGTGCCACTTGAGGCTTTAAGAGGGACAAGGTTGCTTCCCGGGACCAGCATCTGAGTCTTTGTCTGGCTCTGCATTCTCAAGACCTGCTTGGCCGGTCTTGGTTGGTTTGGGTCCTTATTGCACTCCTTACTCCTGGTGACTCAAGATAAGATCTTAATGCAGCCGTATGAATATGTCCTCTGGGGGCTTCTCCAGTCAGAATCAGAGACAGCTAGAGGGAGGGGAAATGAAAATTCTAGAGATGGAAATTTGACTTCTAGTTCCAGCAGCAATGGGCCTCTCTGCTCTTCACTTCCTTCACAGCGGAAAGGGACTATCAGGGCCCTCTTCTTGGGATACCATGTGAGGGAACATTCTAGAAAGCCGTGTTTCACACTCACTGGACTACCACTAAAGGAGAAGGAGTCTTTGGAAGTACCACACCTCTCATGGACCTGACATGCCAATTGAGGTTGCCTGGGTTCCTGGTGTTTATCTACTGGGGTCTGCCAATGGCAAATGTCAGAAATACCTACAGCAACTGGGTGGGGCAGGAGACACAGTGACCACAAGTCCTGAGCCCATAAGATACCCCATACATGGAGATACATCCTCCTGGGCTCAGTTCCCATTCCTTGAACGGGCTTCATGCCCAAATCCATACTCCCCGCTCCGACCAGATGTAGAACAGCGTGGCCAGTGTCCTCTTTGGGAGAGTGTCTTCCTTCCTGTTTGGTGTGTGGGGGGGGGATACTATGGTGATCATGGCCAGGCCTTGTGCCCAGTGGAATGGGATTCACTCCTGGGACTCATGAACCTAAGACTCATAGTCCTCCTTGACCATAGGGAACTGTCAGCATCCTGAACCCTAAGGATCACGGCTGAGAGCCCCCTCACAGGCGGTTTGGGAGCTCCTGCAATAACAACTGGGGTGCCAGGCTACTGGTATCCTGTAAGCTACTTTAAAAACAGTGTATTGAGCAAAAAAAAAAAAAAAAACAAAAAAAAAACAAAAAAAACCCAAACAAACAAACAAACAAAAAAACTATGAACAGGCAACAGCAAATCAATGAGATAATTATTCTAAGCCCCATAAATTAACTTGACAAGTGGCAGCTCTCTTGGGCTTTTTCCGCCTCTGGGACCTTCTAGGCTGTGCCTGAATGAGGAAGCACATTCAGGAGCATCAGGAGCACTTCCTGTCCACTTTCCTCTGAGGGGTAGGGGATCCTGGGTCTGTCCCCTGCCCACTGTGGCCTGACCAGGATGGGGGCTGTTCTTTCTCACTCCACATTCAGCCCTAAGGCCTTCAGTGGTCAGGGTCACCATCCTTACCCAGCTTTCATACCCAGCCTAGGTTTTTGTTCCTATCTTAACCTGGCCCCTGTAGTACCAAGGTTGGCACTGTGTCCAGGACATATGCAATCCTACCACCCCCATTCTACCCACCATCTCTCCCAGAGCTCACCAGGGAGGTCGCTTCCCCCCTACATCTCTCTGCAGAAGCACCACCAAGTGCTGGCCCTATCTGGGCTCCAGGGGCTTCAGGTATAAGTGTACTCTGGGAAGGCAGATTGGCACTTGCAGAGCTACAGTGACAAGCACTATGCCCTCAAGTGTCCACAGACAACCCAATCTCATTCCCCACTGAGTCATTTCTTCTCCCTGCAGACTTGGCACCCCAAGGCCCTCCTGGTCTAGTCTGCCTTCCCACTGCTAACATGAATGCCACCTCCCTTGTTCCAGGTTGACAGCCAAAGCTGTTGCTGTGTTGCTACCCATTCTGGGAACCTCATGGGTGTTTGGAGTGCTTGCTGTCAGTGACCGGGCCCTGGTCTTCCAATACATGTTTGCTGTGCTCAACTCCTTGCAGGTAAGGGGAGCCTGCAGGCCAACAGGTTGGCAGCATGGTCTGCTCCCATCATCCCTGTTGGGTGTGAACACCAAGGTGCAGCTAAGGCAATCTGGTGTCCTCTGCTTGGAACTGGGATGGTGATCAGGGTCTTAGGCTGATTTGAGCCATCTGGAAATTTCCCCTTTTCTGGGGCTGCAAGCCTAAGGCTCCAGGTCACGGCAAACCTCCTACAGTGACCTGTGCTCATGTCACCATCAGAATTGAGGGTTGGGGGGACCTTGTGTCATGCGTGGCTCTGACGCTCTCTCCCCTTCCTTCCCAGGGCCTTTTCATCTTCCTTTTTCACTGTCTCCTAAACTCAGAGGTACGTCTATCCCACCCCGTCACAGCTCCAAGTGGCTTCTCACTTCCATGAGGGCACAGAGAAGGGCAGTGTTGTCTAGGGTGATACAACCCTTGTCAGGCCCTCCTTAGGAACCACTGGCTCTGATGTTGATACTGTACCAACTTTGATGCCCTGCCCTTGTGTGGGGTGCTTGGGGCTCAGGACAGAGTAAGTCTCTAAAGGCTGTTGGCAACGACCCCTGAGCATTTGCTTTGCCAACCTCTGGAGTTCCCGCTAAGGCTCCTTCTTCTGCCTTTGAAGGTGAGAGCTGCCTTCAAGCACAAGACCAAGGTGTGGTCCCTCACGAGCAGCTCTGGCCGTACCACAAGCACGAAGCCCTTCAGTTCCGATATCGTGAGTACAATGCTTCAGGTCTTCCTGAGCCCCTTCCCTGGCTTTACTAAGCCAGTTCCAAGTGCCTTCCTCCACCCCCTCACCATCCTCAGGTTAAACCCTGAACCAGCAAACCTGGACATCAACCTGGCTGCAAGCCTGCTTTGCAGACAGACATAGCCTCTGCTTAACGCAGGATGCATGCTGCTTTCAAGCCATTGTTTAAATGCAGAGCTCCACCCACTGCGCCCTCTTCTTCAGGCTCCTGGAAGGGTTGTAGACGCAGTCCACTTCTCTGCCATTTACTAACCCCTTGCAGTTCTCAACCTCCCTAATGCTGCGACCCTTTAATGCAGTTCCTCATGTTGTGACCACCCCCGCAGCCATTAAATTATTTTCATTGCTGCTTTGTAACTGTAATTTTGCTATGGTTATGAGTCTATGACTCGTATGTAAATATCAGATACACAGGTATCTGATAGGCAACCTCCAAAGGGGTCGAGACCCACAGGTTGAGAACGACCGCTCTAGGGTTTCCTCCTTAGATGGCAGTAGGTAAAAGTGTCGCTGACTTATGGCCAAACTCCCACCTCAGCCATTTGCCTAATGGCCATTGTCTATCCGCTTCAGGGGAATAAACAACTCAAGAGAGCAAAGATGAAGCTTAGCTTTGTCTAACAGCCCCACCCCCACATACGTACGCACGCGCACACACACACACACACACACACACACACACACACACACACACGTTTGGCATGTATGGCATGTTCCACGAAGAGAGTGCACCTGGCTGACTGGTAATGAGCAAAGAACCTGGTCTTGGTGGGCTAGGAACCTGCATGGGTTCGGTCTGGACTCTTTGGGTGTTCAGAGCCTGTGTCTCAGAAGTGGGACCACAGATCCTCACATGGTCCCCGACCCAAAGCTTTTTGTAGTCACATGGAATGAACTCTATCTCTTGAAATTATCTTCACACCTCCCTTTGTGTTTTGTAGGTCAACGGGACCCGGCCAGGCACGGCATCTACAAAGTTAAGCCCATGGGACAAGAGCAGTCATTCTGCCCACCGTGTGGACCTATCCGCTGTGTGATCAGGCTGGCTGCCACTCAAAACGAGTGCCTTCCCCGTAGCAGAGAAAAATGCACACCCTGCCTCCATCATGGGTCCCTTTCCTTGCTGCCTCGGCCTGGGTTTACAGCCCCGAGCTATGACTGTGCAGAGTGTCTCCCTAGCACTGCAAGTTGACTCAGGGGGGTGTGGCCAGCGATGATGTGGCCCTTCTTCCCTGATGCGGTAGGCACTTCTGTCCTCTGTGGACCCCAGAGCACAAAGAAGTCTTTGGTGACACCTAAGTGTAAACCTCCCTTGTTACCCTGTGCACAGAGCACCACACCAGCAAGGCTGTGGTAAATGAGGCCTAAGGATGCAGCCGCAAGAGGGCATAGCCTCAGCCAGGACTCGGAGTCCTGAGGGATATTTCAGCTCCTGTGTGCCTCCAAAGGGTCAACAGAGGTAGCAGGGTTATGTGGGGGAATGAGGCCAGCACCAATTGGAATGAACATCTTCATGTAAGGGGCCACTAATTGGGCCACCTCTCACCCTTGCAGTACACCAGTTCTGGGGTCTCTGCCTTTGCCTGTCTGGAGTCACCCACTCTCCTGTGTATGGAGTCTTGTGAAGACAGCCTAACGGAGCCACTGCTTAGGAACTGACTCAGCCTATTTCTAGCAAGCTGTGCCTCGCTGGACCTAAAGTCAGTCTTAAAAAGCCTTTTCAGACACAAGCCTCCCTACTGTCTCCTGCCTCCTCCGGGGCTGAGACCCCATGCTGGGCATCCACCTGCATCCTCCTGGTTTTCTGCGGGTGCAGCTATCCCTGTGGACTGCTTTCCCTGCTGGATGTCCCTCATGTCACACATCAAGCCAACCACACTGCGGAGACTGATTTTTTCCCATTAGTGACCGTACCAAGTCTCCACTGCTAGGCAGGGTGGCCACTGGAGGTATGACTTAGCCCTGGGAGGTGACAACTGCTTGTCAGCAAGATCTTCGTGTGGGTGGGGATCACGGAGAATAATGGAACAGGCTGTGAAGGTCCAACTAGCCTAAATTGTCTTAGGACAGGAACCTAAGTGTCTGTGACACGCACAGCCCAGAGGACCAGTCTGGCCCTGATACTGGAAAACCCTCACTTCCCATGACATCCCTGAGCTCCTATCTGCCCCCTCCCCCGCCCACTTTCTTGCCTTTAGTTTCCACTCAGTTCTATGGATCTTTTTGGCTTAAATTGTTTCCTTTTCTTTTCTCCACTGTAATGAAACGGAGCCAGGGCCTGGCATAGCTAGGCAAGCACTCCACACTGAGCCACACCCAGCCCCTAAGTGACAGCCCTCATGCAGGCATCTCTTCCAGAAGCCATGAGGCCATAAGACTCGAATTTGTGCTGTCCAAGCCAGGACTTAAATCTATCAGCCAACTGGGTCCCTGTGACCCTCCTGCAGCCCCTTTGGCCATGCTGAGACTCTGTGCTCAGTGACAAGTCCCGCCTATAGAATGTGTGTGGTCACTGCTCAGCATCTCACTACTCCTCAAACCAGACACCAGTGACCCAGCATCCGACCTGCCCTGCTGAGCTCCCAGTAGTGAGAACACTGTATCCCTGCCGCGTGTGCTGGGCTTCCACTGAGGCAAGGCAGGCCAGGGCTGGCTTTACTTCCCATGGGATGCTCAGTTTCTGGCTCTTTGGTAATACTCGCTCTCACGTAGCTGATATATCGAGAGAAGTGAAGAGCAGACCCTGTCTCGGCTTCCCTTTCCCAGTGAGTAAGAGAGCGCGGTTTATTTATAGACTACCGACTTTGGCTTCTGCAATCATTTATTATCTGTGTGTAATTTGGCCCCACATAAATTAGAAAGAATGGTGTGTGTGAGAAGTTACGGCAGAGGGGAGATGATGAGTTGCTGCTATCGTGAAGACATGTTGCGATTTTGATGAAATAAACTCTTAATGTCCTTAACTAGAGTGTCGGGCTTCGCAATCTGTGCTTAGTGGCACCTGAACATGATGCTGTCTCAAAAGCCCCAGTGCCTACTGTATACCCGGTATATTCCAGCCCAGGGGTCTCTATCCAGGGGTGGGTGGGAGCACCCCAGGGCAGATGGCAGGCTCGAGAAGGAAGGGAACCACAGACTGGGCTGTCTGGCTTGGGTCTTTCTAGGCTGTTTGCTGCAGTAGACAGTCCTTCCACATGCATTTCCCTCACTGGCTGCAACCTGCTGCTTCTTTATTCTGCTAAAATTAGCTCTTGGTGGCAGGGGAAGGTTTGGGCTAATGCTGGAGAGTTTGGTTGATGTGCAGCCTAGCAGGTGTTTGATTTCACCAGCCTCGCTTACAGTAGGTCCAGCCCTTCTCATTGGCCGGCGGGTTGTGACTTACAGTCCTAGTAAGAGATTAAAAGCAACAGTGATCGTCAAACTATAGCAATGTCAGGAGAGACATGACTCTGATATTTCTCTTAAGGCACTATGCTTGTGTTTTCTTCCTGGGAGGATGGGAGGTGGCACAGTGCCTGTGAGACCAGATGAGATGTGCCGATGACCTGAGCATCATAGTGTAGCATTAGCCTCCTAGATAAGCCTGATTTGAACCAATCATTGTTGATCTCATGACCAAGGCTGCTGAGTGATTGGCAGGTAGAAGCCAATACGGCATGGATGTGACAGACCAACAAGCAGGGGGCATGTACAGTGTGGATGCTGTACACTAATGGGTCGATCCTATATGTAGTGGGGCATGTGCTAGACGGACGGGCAGGAAGCATCACGTGGTGCGGATGCTTCCAGCTAACAGGCAGGAGGCATGCATGACATGGACACACTAGACAGACGGAAGATCCACATTCCAGGTGGATAGAACAGGACAGCATTGAGATTATATGGCATCCCTCAGAAGGGCATGCAGTTTAAAAAAAAAAATTAATTATTTATTTCTGGGGTATTTTTCGTTTCACACGTTTAGACTGTGGTAGACCACAGGTAGCAGAAACTGCAAAAGACAAAACTCAATAAGGTAAGGCTGCTGCTATGCTCCCGTAGCTGAATGGTTAGTTCTTAAATCAATTTGGAACCAAAACAGCGCTTTATCTTACCTTCCCTTATTTCTTCTCGGATATTCCACTCCCGGGGCTCTGTTTGTCACGTTAACTAGGATTTATATCTGATCTAATCACTCTGCTTTCTGAAGAAACTCACCATTTCCTGCCAGGAAGCTCTGCTGAGTATCCATCCCCTGGCCGCTTGTCTGAGATAGAGTTAATTTTCTTCATAGGATGATTTTGCTAGAATTATGTAATTCAACACTGGTGTGTTTTCTTCTTTCAATTGCTTGGCTATTACCCCCCACCATCTTCCTGAGCAGAGTTGGTAGGAAGTTCCCTAGAATGCTGTTCTTGCTGCTTTGTGGGTAATCTGGGCTCCCACTCCCAACTAAGGAGAAATTTACCTGGGCTTTGCACAATTTTAATGGTGCGTCTTGGTTGACTTTCTGAGAGTGTGTGTGTGTGTGTGTGTGTGTGTGTTTGCGTGTATGTGTTGCTCCATGCAGGCTTCCTGCATGCATAGTTGGTGTGTTGGGAAGCTCTCAGTCATTACCGTTGACCTTATTCATTTTAATTGAAAACATCATATGATTAAAAGAGCTTCATGTCTCTGGGTCTTTCACCTGTGTATATGTCTGTGCACCATGTGTGTGCAGTACCCACAGAGGCCAGAAGAGGGCATCAGTCTCCTGGAGCTAGAGTTACAGATGGTACATGTGGGTGCTGGAGATGCAAACCCAGTACACTGCCAGAACAGGAAGTGCTCTTGAGCAATGAGCCGTCTCTCTAGCTCCTGTCTTTGTTTTTAAAATTACTTTGAGAGAGACAGAGACTCAGACCTAGCCTATGCTGGCGTTGATGGTTGAATCAGAGGACTATTTGCTGGTATTGGTTTTCTCCTTCCACCCTGCAGGTTCTGGAGATCAACTCAGGTTGGCAGGTCTGGCATTAAGTACCTTTACCAACTGAGTCACTCACTGGCCCAGTCGTTTTTACAAACACACACACACACACACACACACACACACACACACACACACTACAGTCTCTTCCCGGGTTCACACAGCTTCCTCTTTCGTGGGGAGGGGGAGAAGGGGGACCAGCTCCTGCCCGCAGGACTCGTAGAACACCTTCTATTTCTGCTTAGGAGTTTTTTAGTCTAACTACCCACTCCTTCCCTGGCTGTCTGGATCACCATTGTCTCCGGAGGCCTTCTGTATTGCTGTAGGAGGGCTTTAAGTGGAGGATTGCATTCTGATAGTCACTTCTGTTTCTGCCTATTGACCTCTTCCATCTGTCTTGCCTGCTTTGTTCCTTTTCCATGACGGTGCTTAAGACATTAACCACAGAAACTTTATTTATTCGCTTTTTAAGTCAGGGTTTCACCGTGCAGCTCTGGCTATCCTGGAACTCACTCTGTAGACCAAGCTGGCCTTGAACTCAGAGATCCGGCTGCCTCTGCTTACTGAGTGCTGGGATTAAAGGTGTGCACCACTACTCCAGGCTCAATTTCTGTCATTTCCCCCTCTCTAGAGTTTGGCATGGCAGCCCCTCAGCCCCTGAGCTACAAGGGTGGTTGCCCCTATTTCCCAGGGACACTGTGCTGTCAATTTTAGAGTGCACAGGTAGTTAGTATAAAGAAGTTTCTAGCTAGTTACAGTGAGGATGGATGAGAGAGACCCAGGTCCCTGGCTGGGGTAGAGTTGCCCTCGGATGCACCGCGGAACCCGCTCTTGGAAGCACCATGGAGGCCCTGGTGGGTCACTGCAGGGTCACCAGGATATCACTCTGGCAGGAAGGACTGTACCACATATCACCTCCGGCTGGGAGCTGAGGCAGGGTTCTGGGGGATGCCACCTGTGGCCCTTGCAAGCGGCAAGCCTTCAGCTCTCTCCCTTAGGAAGGCTGCACTTAGAGGAGATTTAATCAGGAAGAAAGGATGGGCCTAATGGAGTCTGTCCAGGGATCCAGGATCCTGGCGCCTCCTGCTTCCATCTCAGCTGCTCTGTAATTGGCCCAATAGCCTCTTCTGCATCCTTTGGGTTTGCAGCTGTGAGCTCAGCTATGCTGCAGGCGGCCTCTTGCTCTGCGTTCGCCGCCTGCTTTTGCAGAATGGTCATCCTCCTCTCTTGCTGTGTGCTGTGGATGGAAACTGGCCCGTCTCCTTCCACAAGGGCTAGGGGCTGGTGCCCACGACATCCTTCCTCTCCTCTGGCCATGCTGGGAGAATGTCTTTGCCTCTCCCTGGGTACATCTCAGGATGCAAGCCATGGCTACTGTGACTCAGTGTGAAGCCGGTACCCAAGCTGGGAGGGGGCTGGGGCCGTCAGACTAGAGTCAGGTGGGATGGTGGCTTTCCTGCCATAGGCTGTCATTGACGTGGAGTTTCAGCAGCCATGGTGGAACTACAGAGAAGTCAAACACAGAGGGGACCCTAGAGACAGGACAGAATAGGCCCTTCCCCTACAGAGGTAAACACAAGGCCAGCCCTGCATGGTACTGTCCACTTAGGTTTGTTAGGGAAGTAAGCTTTTGTCCTGTCTCAGCTCCTGTGGCATGGAGTTCTCAGTCACTCACAGATGGTCCACCTGTCACTAGAGGAGTGATGTCTGGTCATAGGTGGACTGACTGCAGAGAACAGCTCCCTGCAGCTGGGATTCAGCTGCACCCCTCAAAGTCCCCAGTGACTCTCCCTCTCAGTGTGCCACAAGCATATAGCTGTCCATGGCCATCCCCTAAGCATTCGGGATACCCAGGGTCCCATGTGTTCATGCCTTCATTGTGGGGTGTGCCCTTAGTTCCCTGTGGTCCCCACTGTGTCCTAGTAGCAGGTGATCATCTCTTTGGGGTACACCATGGTGCAGAGCCCCAACTTTATGGCAGTAGGTCTTTGAGAACCCTGCCTCTGGAACTTGTAGGTGTGTTGCCTACCTATGCAGGACATCCATCTAACCCTCGCCAGCTGGGTTATAAATATAGGAGTCTCTCAGGAGCAGGGACTTCTCCACTCCTCTTCAGCCTCCAGGGAGGGCTAGCAAGTCACCTGCTGTCACCTGGCTGCCCCATGAGTTTCCTCAGCGGTCGGGCAACAGTGGGTGATGGCAGGATGTGCCAGCAGGTGCAGCCACAGCCTGTGCTTTTCCTCGCCTTCCTGGCAGGGTACTGACTTGTGATGGTGTCATCCATTTCCTCTAAAGCTCAGTGACAAAGTGTCATGGCAATGTCCCCGGAGACACACCTGACTTCCTGCTGAGCTGTGGTCTGTCTGTGCCTTTTCCCAACCACTTCTGGCTCCGTTCTCGGCAGGTTCCCAACTGGGCCTCATGGTGCCCTAAGGGAGGCCCCAAGGGGTATGGAATAATCTAAAGGCTGGGAGGCTGGGAGCAGGGACATAGCTTTGAATACCCAGTGTCTCTTTGTGACCTCATCATGAACTTGCGGCTCTGTATTTCTTCTCAGTCTCTCACCTACCTGGCTCAAAGTTCTCAGTTTAAATGTCACTTCCTGGGGACTTCTTCCCCAGACTTCTGTGCCATGTCATTAGAGCCTGCCATGCTCTTCCTTTGTAATGTCTGCTGGCTTAACTCTTGCCTTGATAGGAAAGTCTCAGGCCTCCTTCCAAATCTGCTGTAGATGGGAGACACCCCAGGGGCCAGGGTGCTCTGTCTGCAGTATTTACACCTACAGCAACACAGACAGAGCCTGGACACAGAAACTTAGAAATGTGTGCAGTGTGACACATGGCACCGCTCCACCCAGGTCCTTGCTGGGCTCCTAGAGTGAGTTACACACACCACGAGACACGGAAAATGAGCCGTAACAAGCACATAATTACCCTCCAAGGGGCCTGTGTCTCCTTTCCTCCTAATTACATTTGTTCATTATGGGCTTGTGATTAAAACAATGGCCAGTGTCACGGCACAGACCACGCCCAGGAAGTGAGCAGTAGAGATGGCGCTGGAGGGGGCACTCCTAATGCTGGGAACAGTGATGCGGCTCTGAGATAGGCACTTTGTTCTGGAAAACTGAAATTGACTTTGATGTCCTTTGAGAGCGTTAATGCACTTTTAATTCACACAGAACCTCCCTTCTTAGCTCTCCGAGCTCCTCTGAGAGAGAGTGTCATGAATAGGTGGCATGCTGGCAGGAGAGCCAGTTTGGGAGGAGAGCCAGGGCAGTTTGGGCAGAGTCATTATAAGGCATGGTCTAATTCCCAAGCCTGTCTCATAGAGCATGGCCATGGCGTGTCTGGAATCCATATGCACTGAGTGGGTACCAGAGCCTGGGCAGCAGTGTTTGTGGCCAGAGAGCTCAAACCCATGCTGTGTTGTGGTCTCAGGCCATCATCTCTAGGACTGGCTCCTGGTTCCTGGGTCCCAAGCTGCAGACTGTGACTCTGGGCAGTTCAGATGACAGGAGCCCTTCTGCTCACTTACACTCCACCTTAAAGACAAGGATATTAATTGGATAGTTACACACCCCAAATCCTTACACCCTGCTTTAAAGACAAGAAAAGTGATTCGCTAGATGCACACCTAGGAAGTCAAGGACTCTGAGTGCACTTGTATCACTCCAGACACGTGCGTCAAAAGCACCAGAGTGAACTGCCTTTCTATAAAACCTGGATCTAAGGCCCTATGTGTGTTACATGGTGTGGGAAAGGGCTCGGATCAGACAGCGTCATGCTGAAGTGGCTGATACACAGCAGCCTGCATTCCTGTGCTCCCCTCAGGGACCTAGACTCTCCGTGGTCCACGGTCTCCCGAGAGCCAGTGTGGTGAGTGTTGGGAGATAATACAGCTGCATCACTTTACCATGAAAGATGCAAAGATGGACAGCTGGGACCAGCATCACTCCCACGGTCCACCAACCGCATCCTGAGAGTCCTTTAATAATGCAGGAAGCAGGTGTTTTCTCAGCAGTGTCAGCCAAGCTGAAGCTTCCAGAGACTTCCTGGGTCCTGTGCTCTCTCACATCTGGACTCAGCAGACACATACCCCGGCTGCATTTCCAGGAAGAGCAGGGGTGCTGGGGGCAAGCCTGGGCAGCAGAATGCAACAGGGAGATTTATGTAGATGTCAACCAGGACTGTCTGCATAAGCATTTTTTTTTTAATCTAGGAGATAAAGGCTTTACTGCAAAGCACTTACTGAACAATTGACAATGGGAAATAAGGCAACCCTCTTGTATTATATATGCCCACCAAACACAGGCTATGTGGAGCCTGTGCGTGCTCTCCTGGGTAACAAGCGGGCTCCTCACATGTATTATGTTGAGGTGTGAGCGGCTTTGGTCTATTGTCCACATCGCTTGTGTTTAAACTGCCTTGTTATTAGAATGTGTCACCATCTTGAGTCCCTGGCACGTGTCATGTGTCAGTGTTTGTCTGGGGTGCCTGTTTCTTCCTGCCTTACCCTGTGGGTTACATGGTTGAGCACGGAACTGATATGAGCAATTTCCTGTATATGGTCTCTCTCTGTGTGTCATTTTGGGGTCCCTGTGTCTGCTTTGGCATGTTCTCACTGCCACAGGGAGGTGTGACTCTGCAGGTCACTTAACATGCACTATGTGTGTATACTCTGTGACTCCAGCATGTGTGTTCCCTGCAGCTCACAAGTGGTGAGGAGTGTGTCACTTACAGTCATCATATCTGTGTTCTCCTGGTGACCAGATGCCTCACTTCCATGAATGCTGCCCACAAGTGGTTCCCTACGCACCCCACTTTCTCCAAATGGTGTAGGGTGTGCAGAGTTGGCTGTCCACAAGTGGTTCCCTATGCACCCCACTCTCTCCAAATGGTGTAGGGTGTGCAGAGTTGGCTGTCTACAAGTGGTTCCCTATAGCACCCCACTCTGTCCAAATGGTGTAGGATGTGCACAAGTGGTTCCCTATAGCACCCCACTTTGTCCAAATGGTGTAGGGTGTGCATTCAACTCCTTCACATGGGTCTCTGGTGCCTGGAGAAGGCTAACAGCATTGCCAAGGCTAAGCTCGCTCTCCTCTCACAGGGACAGCCTGGAAGCCTGCTTGAGTGTCGGGGAGGAACTCTATGAGGACAGGCCCTGGGCAGCAATGTCTACACAGGCAGACCTCTCCATGGACTGCAGCCCCAGTGGGCAGAGCCTCTCCTGCCAGCTCCTTTTGATCTGACCAGGATGGATGCAGAGAACCCAGATAGGCAGTGGGTCTTGCTTTAGGGAACAGCATCTTTTCGGGGCAGCAATGTTTCTGGATAGCCATTGTTTCTCTACCTCGTCCTCATGGTGGGCCGAGAAGTGCAGAAGTGAAAAAATGGTCCTTCTGGACACCCGCATCACCAATGCCCTCATGCCTGTGACAGCTTCATTTGGGAGCCTCTCTGACTCCTCTCACAGAGGGGAAACTGAGGCTTGAGTGTTCAGTGTGGCAGAGCTGGGTGACAGGAACAAAAGCTACTACCTCAGGTGTGTTCAGGAAACAAAAGGGGAGGGGCAGGGCTGACTCTCAGAATCAAATCTCTCTACAGAGTAGGCCTGGCTCCAGCCAGGCTGAGGGCAGGGCTTCATGACATCATCAGAGCCAAGCTCAGTCCTTCCATCTCAGCTGTTGCTGTGGCTTCTCAAGCTTTGACTTCAGAATCTGGAAGCTGTGGCCACTGTGCCAGGATGGACACTGGTCACCCTTGCTTCCTTCCAGACCCAGCTCCTGTCAGTCCCGGAGCAGGTATGACCCTCACTCTGATTGGCCCTGAGTTGATCTCTAGAGGTAGGGCATAGGGCATGGAAAGTGTGAGATCCTTTGCCACCCACCCTAGGGCAAATCACATTTCCTGGGATTGGACTGGCTGGACCATGTGCGGACCATCCCTGCATCAATCAGAGACAAAGAACAGGCTTGGGTCACGGGCCCATCTGTGGATCAGAGATGCTGCCCGCCAGGGTCTCAGGCTCCCAAGGGACCCACTATAAAGATTTTCCTTGAAAACTGCTGGGCAGTGGTGGCGCACGCCTTTAATCCCATTACTCGGGAGGCAGAGGCAGGAGGATCTCTGGGAGTTCGAGGCCAGCCTGGTCTACAAGAGCTAGTTCCGGGATGGGCACCAAAGCTAGAGAGAAACCCTGTCTCAAAAAAAAAAAAAAAAAAGAAAGAAAAAGAAAAGAAAAGAATCATGCTCGTTACATCTGTTCTGTTGCCTGGAAAGTTTCTGTCTTAGTTAGGGTTTTATTGTTGTGAAGAGACACCATGACCACAGTAACTCTTATAAAGGAAAACATTTGATTGGGGCTGTCTTCCAGTTCAGAGGTTTAGTCCATGGTCATCACGGTGGGACCTGGCAGCATGCAGGCAAACATGGTGCTGGAGAAGGCGCTGAGAGTTCTCCATCTTGATCTGCAGGCAGCAGAAGCTATCACACTGGGTGTAGCTTGAGCATAGGAGACCTCAAAGCCTGCCCCACAGTGACACACTTCCTCTAACAAGGCTACACCTACTCCAACAAGTGCCATTGTGCCTAATGGGTCTCCTAACAGTGCCATTCCCTATGGGCCCAGCTTTCAAATACATCAGTCTTTGAGGGCCACAACTATTCATTCCACCACAGTCCCCCACCTTTAGGATTCTGGACTTTAAGACGAGACTGAGCCTGAGCACCTGCTTCTCACCTCAGTTCCACTTTCTCAGCCCCCATCTGGTTGCCTTCAGGCCAGGCATACATACCCAGCTCTTACCTGTTTCTAGAGAGCTGCCACTCCCCTCCCCCAGACCCAGTAACGGCGTGGTCCTCTTAGGACCCACATGGGTGATGCCCCTGAGTCTCAAGTACCTCCTCTTACTTCCTACATCCACTCCACATGGAATAGGCTGTAATTGGGTGGGTCCCCAAGCCGGGAGTGGATTTTGAGTTTGTATCCTAAATGCTTAGCATACAGCCTCGGAAGCTGACAGGATCATCCACCACTGAGCCGGGCTATCAGAGAGCTGCAGACTGTGGACGTGCCCGCTGGCGTGAAACCCTAGTCCCGGGATTTTCCGCTTCATTCGGGAACCAGAAACGCGGCCTAATGACATGGGAAGCTTTGAGACACACGCGAAGGTGGTGAGCTCTTGGTGGAGTCTCCAGGGAGCAGATGGGATTGCAGCAGCTACAGTTCTATCCAGAGGAGGGGGGCACAAGCCCCATGGAGAGATCTGAGGCTATACAGAGAGAAAGAGCCCAGGTCCTGTGGCCATGGGCCCACCACAGCAGCAGCTAGCCAGCAGGATCCAGAATGATCTGACTGAAAAGGGAGCAAGCAAATCTCTGTGAGGCTCTGTGAACATCTGCCAGTCTTTTTCTACAGGCACCTCTCGAGCTCCTCTCGTATCTGCTGCAGTTGCTTCTGCCTCGGAACCCCTTGGTAGCGGGTGGAGTCATTGAAAAATTTATTCCATTCTGCAGTTTGTCTACCTCTCCTGCAATAAGGGGTGGCCGCATTGAGGCTACATTGTTACTCCTTGAGATCGCAGGTGCAGAGACATCTGACTTTTGGGGTGTGAGCCATCATAGCCCCTCTTCTTCGCAGAGGAGATAGTGGTGGCCTGGTCCTGCACTGATCGCAGTGAGCACAGAATCTCTTGTCCGGAGAGATGGGCAGGTGGTATGGCTAGGAAGTTGTTCTCATTTCCTTTCTGTGGCTGAGCTAAAACTCTCTGACCTAAACAAAGCAACTTAGGGAAGGGAAGGGTTGATTTGGCTTATACTTTCAGGTCATAGTCTGTCACTGAGGGAAGTCAGGACAGGAACTTAAATAGATACCCAAAGAAGAAACCATGGAAGAACATTGCTTGCTGGCTCAATCACTCGCTCATGCTTACCCAGCCTTCTTGTACCACCTAAGACCACCAGCCTAGGGAATGACACCACCCACAGTGGGCTGACCCTTCTATACATTCCCACATTTGACCTAGGCAATTCCTCAATGGAGGCTTGTCCCTCATATGACTCTAGGCTGTGTTAATTGACAGCTGAAGTTAACTAGGACAGAGATGGACATAGCTTTGTAAGGACAGATGTTTGGAAAGGATGATGGTCACGATCCTCTTCTGCATCTGTTACCAAAGAAGGCATATCTTGTGATGGAGAAGAAGCACGGCCAGCAGGGAAGTGACATGCATCCTCCTGCACGCCTTGGGCTCTGCCGTTGCCCAGTTCAGCTATCACTCAGCATCCTACATCCCAGGGCTCAGAGATGAAGGCCACATGCCGCAGTCTCTTGTGCAAGGATTAGAGTTCACCGTTGGTATCCGGCATGTCTGATTGATTAGTTTTACTGTGTTTATTCCTTATCCTTTCCAATCAGTCTTTGAAAATTTCATGTATATTTCATTTTTTGCTTTGAAGGCCCCTGGAGAAATTGGCAAGCTCCACCAAGGGAGGTTCTTCAAGATGGTAATTGTGGGGGGCGTGCGTACCCCAGGAGAAAAAACCAGGAAGTCAAGGCTTAGGGTAGGAGCGCAGTGGGGGTGGGCTGGAGCAAGGAAAGGGGTGGGAGATGGGGGTGAGCAGCAGTGTTAGCAGGAGAAAGCCGTTTGCCTCTGTGGAGATGAAGGAAAAAAGATAAGATCAGATCTGACTGACAGGTCTATGAAAGAGACTCTGTTGGATTTAAAAAGGCATTTCCCTGGAAGTAGATTGTACACGAGGTTACATGCCAGAAGGGCCCTCGGATGTTCATTTAACCTCATCTGTGCTTAGAGAGGGGAAGCCATTCCCAGGGCTTGAAAGTTGAGCATTGGCCTGGAATCCCTATTCCTAATTTTCTTGGACATTTATTCCTGTTCTCACTGGCCATGACTGACAGGCATAGACACTCCCGCACTTCAAAGGGGACCAACTCGATCAACTTCTGTCCACTGTACTCTAGAAACCCACATATGAGGGCATCCCAAAGATCTGACTACCCAGACTCAAGTTCTGCGAAGAACCTTTGGAAGCCATTGACCTTGGGAAGTTTGACCTTCAAGTTGGATGAGGTGGACAGAGAATCCCTCATCAAGTCACGGGGCAACTCGTGTGGGGAAATGGAGTCAGGATAACCTCCACCTCAACTCTACTCGAGATGCTGTGGTTGGCGGGCAGACAATGGTCCCTTAGACGTCCACTACAATCCCCAGAATCTGCGAGCATGTCACCAATCCGAGGAAAGATACTTTGTGATTAGGGTTGTGGAACTAGAGGTCACAGGGAGCATAAAGGACCCAAGGCAGACCAGTGTCACCCCGTGAGTCCTTTTGGTAAGATAATCATGCCCAGAAGGGGCCCATTGTTGAATCAGAGAGAAGACATATCTTTGAGGACAAAGGAAAAGTGAGCCACAGTGAACACAAGGGCAAAAGAAGCTGGTAAAACTTCAACTGGCAGCCATCAGGGGGAAGGGACCTCAGTGTTAAAACCTGAATCCTTCAACACGCTTCCCCTCAGGTCTCTAAAAAGCCTACTGACGCTTTGACTTGAGCCGTGTGACTTCTGCGTCCAATTTCTGATCTATAAAAAAGTAAACAAAACAAAACCACACATGCATCCACTGAGCCTCCAAGTCAGTGGTGGGTTTTGAAGGTGGTGGTAGGAAGCTGATGCAGGAGGCCAGGTTTTCCAAAGTAGAGGAAAACAGCTCTTCTACAGAAGCAAGCTGGCTTTCATTTTCAGGGTGGAGCTGACCTTGAGATTGACAGGAGCCAGGGGTGAGAAGGGTGTGCCCCAGAGGGACCTGCACAGCATACTGCAGAGTCCTGACAGGCCCACCAGCCAAGACCCTGTGAGTCCCCACCTTGCGGACAACGCTGCCGTTTCTAAACAAACCTGGTGGAGGCCCAGCAGTGGCTTCCCGGCTCAGAGAGCTCTTGGATCTGCCAGAGTGTTTTTGTGTTCTGTTCAGATAAGGGTGTTTTGTGCTTTTCCCATCCCGGCTATGAAAACCATACATCTAAAGATGGATTTTGTTAAGAAAACTGCTCTTTATGATCTGGGCTTTCACACATCCACAGGCTCTCGGGGGCCATTTATCCTCTCGCTGGCAGCTCTGAGCCACACACCATCACTTACAGAGCAGTGGGGAATTCCTCTCTGTCATCGCTGGTTCAGGCACGAACCCCTGAACACTGTCTGCACCTTGTGGGGACAGGCCCTGTCTTTTCTGGAGCCCACATGGATTTCGTGATGACAGCGTGTGTCCAAGACAAGACCTTGGCTGGGTGGGCCCTGGACTTTGACCCCCCTGGCCTGCGGCACTACCTCACCACTGGCCGCTGTGACTGCACCGGTCCAGGCCTCTCAGGTGTGGCGTGCGAGCAGGAGAGCAAGGCTAAGTTCTGTGAATTAAACTCACGTGGCAGAGATTCAGGGAAGGCAGAGGCAGCGAGATGTGATAACGGTGACATCTGCTCAGCCGGAGTCCCAGCTGGACGCTAATTTGACTTCATCTAAAATATTTTGAATTCTATTTTCCAGATAATTAAAGTTTTTTCAACCATGTGTCAAACCTCAGCTGTGCCCCTTGGTGTCCACCCTCACCATGGGCCTCTCATTGCATCTGGGAGGTGAAGCCACAGCCTCTCCAGCCGTTGGGCCTTCCTGAGATAATAATGGGCGGGAGAAGAAATGGGTAGTGTCTGGTGTGTGTTGGAGGGGTAGGCCCAGTTGTTGGGGTGCTCTGATGAACTGGGGGTTCATTGAGGGAAGGTTTATGCAAGGGCATTAAAAATGAGAGGAGAAATGGAGGTGCTGCCAGGAGCAGTGATGACGGACAGGGATGAAAACCGAATGGGGGAATCGGACACCACGATCCAGCTGGACCAAGAGACCAGGGACACACTGCCAACACCCACAGGATGTGTGCCCGTGTGGAGCCTTGTCCAGGAGAGACCTTTGCTTTGTCTTTGTTTCAAATGACTAACAACACAGAATGGACCGAAGCTAGCCGAGGGCGAGAGAAAGACAACAGAGATGTACAAAGGCACCGAGCCACACACTCTCGAGGGCTGTCAGAAGGCCAGGCGGTGGTGGCGCACGCCTTTAATCCCAGCACTTGGGAGGCAGAGGCAGGTGGATGTCTGTGAGTTTGAGGTCAAACTGGTCTACAAGAACTAGTTCCAGGACAAGCGCCAAAGCTACACTGAGAAACCCTGTCTCAAAAAAAAAAAAAAAAATCCAAAATAAATAAATAATAATAAAAACCTGTTAAAAGAAGAAGAAATCCTGGGGGAAATACCTTTAGAATGAAATAAAGAAGAAAAAGATTAAAAAGACACCAAGCTTTTGGACTGCAGGGAAAGCCGCTCTGCCGGGGTAATATATAGCTGTGAACAGCAAAGTTAAAACAGAAAGAGGTCAAATCCGTGATCTTACTTCATACTTTTCTAAAGACGAGCAAAGGAAATCCAAAACCAGTGGGAGAGAGGGAACAAAGGGCGCAGCAGAGATAAGATAGAAAAATCAGCTGATTCAGGAAAACCTATAGCTAGATCTTAAGAAGGAAAAAAAAAACCTTCCAAACAACTGGTGGCTGGAGTGTGGGGGCCCGCAGAAGTGGGTCCACTCCTCCTTGACTGAGGTCAGAGAGCTCAAGCCTGTTCTTGCTCTTTCAAGGTTATTGGCAGGAAGTCTGACTTAAGGAGCGGCTACAAACTAGACATCCTGGCCTAGGGTGTGGCTACCTGGTGTTCTGGATATTAAGGTGGCCCATAGAGGATCTGCTTCACCATGACCAAAGGTCAAAAATTCAAGCCTATTCCTGCTCCTTCAAGGGTATGACAGGAGGTTTGATCCAGGGAGCGGCTGCCCCCAGAATGCTTGGTCTAAGGTGTGGTCATTACATGTCCTGCCTAAACAACAGAATGCTTAACTAAAGGATATAGTTGCTTGATATTTCAAGTATTATACTAAGTGATTGTTCTGTTTGTCCTTTGTTAACGCAGTCTTTTGCCTTCTTCCTCCCTTTGATGGCTTGGGGTGTATAAGCATGTGGAAAATAAACACAGGCATATTCAGCATTCAGTACACACTGGATAACCCTCCCGGTTCTATTCTGTCTCTGTATTTCTTTTGTATCTTTATTCCTCCTACCTATTTTTTCTAATTCACACACCCCTACCTGGAACATTTGAATCCCATCAAGGGTGGACCCCAACAGTGTCACCACAACCTCTGGTTATTACACTGGAGAGATGGCTCAGTGATTAAGGGTGCCCACTGCTCTTGATCTGGTTCTTTTCTTATTGTTTTTATTGTTGAGTTGGTTCTTAGCATGGGGGTCTGGGGCCTCACAACCACATGCCACTCCAGCTCCTGTGGATCTGTCGCCCCCTTCTGGTCTCCTTTGGCACCTGCGCTCCTGTTCACTCGCACACAAGCACCATTAAAAATCAAGTCAAGTCTCATTTTAACAACTGCAAAGTCTCTCTCCCTCTCTTTCTCTCTACCCCACCCACGTACACATTAACAAACTCAGCAGAGTGGCAAGAGGCACGATCAACACAAAGCCCAGCTGTTCATATTCAATCACCAAAGAACAATCTAAAGCGCAATTATGAAACAATTCTATTTATTGCAGAAGCTAAAGGGGTAAAATGTATACAAATGTATCTCACTCTAGCCAAGCAGGAGAAAGAGTTACAACCGGAAGACGCCAAGCCTCTGCCAAACATCATGAATATGCCGTTGACCTCCCCACTTGCAAACCGTTCACTCTACATTTTTGAAGTTTTATCTTTAAAAAAAAAACACCGAGAAAAGGGAACAATAGTGGTTGAAAAGACAGCGGAGGGAAAATGGGAAGTTGAAGTTTGAGCAATTTTAGTTTTCTGTCAGGTGTAAATTAAAAAGAGCCCAGAGTGAGCTGACTGCGGACTCATGAGCCTGTCTCCTTCCTCAGGAAGGTGAGCCGGAGAAATGAGATATGAAGGGGCAAAATGGATGCGCTGACTGAACGCTAATAACCCATAGGCGATGCGTGAAAGGCAGGATTTATGAAACCAGAATATCAATTTCCGTGTTAAAAAATAACAAATAGTCTTGCCTGCTCCCGTGATTATCCCAAAATGGACGTTTAAATATTGGGACTGAGATGATAAGGAATGCTGGTTTAGGGAGAGAAGTGGATATTAACATAAATAATTACGGAGGCCAGAACTCTGTTTCTGAGGGAGGGGGCATTGTGTGATTAGAGCCTCACACCCCAGAACCTCTGTCACCAAGAGACACACTTAGACAGCTCAGTGGATTCCCAACCCTGCACCCTTGACTGTCCGCCAGCACCGGGGAAGTCGGTAGTGACAGTGTTTACCAAGAGTCTGCTGTGTGGGCCTGCAGCGAGGGCTACTGAAGAATGCTCATATTTGACCTTCACTCGGTGCTCTGGGTACCAATGTCAGCATTTTAGCAAGAGGAAACTGAGCTACCAAGAGATGATCCCTGTATGGCCGCATATGAGGTAAGGCTGGATCCAGTTTTCACATGTTGCCTCCTCCCCAACCTGGACCCCCGATACCAGGGTCGTACCTAGGAGCTCTGAAGCGTAAGTAGCCAGGACAGAGATAGCATCAAGGTGACCTGGGTGAGTGCGGTTTAAATCCAATTCTGCTTTTTAAAAAATACAAAACAAAACAAAAAAACAAAACACTTGAATGGCCCCCTTGATCATTTCTGGCCAGTGGTTGAGCGACTCAACTCATAAAGAACTAAATGCACAAGGGAGGGTCTTCGTGTGGGGAGAACACAGTGAGCCTACAGCCCCAGGGGTCTCTCCCATCCACTTTCCACACCCTCAGCCTCTGATCTGTCCATCAACAAAATGGAGAGGCTCCAAGCCCTGGCTACATCCTGCTGTAGCCATGGTGTCCCTACTAAGATGATCCAGATGGGGCCTGCACATCAGGAGGGAGGTGTCTACGGCGGCAACCATAACCCAGAGGCCCATGCCCAGCTGCACCTGTTCTATCTTCATTCAGGGGCGTGTAGATGGGCTTTCCAGTGGGGGAGGGAATTTGCTGTGAGAAATACAGCAGAGTGTGTGTGTCATCTGCCTCCGGTGGACACATGGCCAGTCCCGGTCTGAACTCTTCCTCTTTTAGGCACTGGAATCCTTAGAGCATCTATGCTCGTTCAGGGACCCATCTATGGAGGACCCATGAGTGTAAAGGTTAGTGCTGTATTCTGATGGCAGGGACGTGGGACAGGAACTGGGGGATGCTGGCCATGCTAGAGAAGGAGGCTCTTCAACCAGTCTTCTAAAGGATGCCGTAGGTGCAACTGTGTGATAGCGGCTCAGCCTCAACCCTGGGATGGGATTACTTCTGGAGTAAACCTGGTGCAATTACTTCTGGAGCCTTATCTGATTTGAAGACCCCCGTAAGCATCAATGGCTGGAATTTGTGGCCTGTGTCTGGTAAGCTGAGCAGGAAGCATGGAGAACCTTGCCTGAGGGAGAGGGTAGATCTGGCCACTGTGCTCTTTGATGTGGGCTCTATGCTACAGCGATCAATATGAAGGGTCACTCGAAGTCTGTTGAAGAAGGGCTGTCCAAGGAGGTGAAATTTGGGGGAGGTCTAGATGGAGATGTGGGAGGAGGGAGATCGAGGCTCTGGGTAGGTGGACCCTGTGTATGGAGGACAGAGGTGTGGTAAGGCCGCAGAGCAGGAGGAGTGACCACACGAGAACAAGTTCCGCTCGCTGGTCACGTCTCTTGTGCCCAAGCCCTCGTAGCCCGCCCCCTCCCCCGAACTCTGTTCTGTGGAGGCCTTTCACTCCTTCTGCCTTTCACTGTTATGAAGAGGAAGCCACCTCTCCACTTCCCGGTTTCCCTTCAATCACATCCCTTACCTGACTAAACCTGTCATGGGGCTTACTACCCATGAGCCCTTGCCCTGATAAAGAACCCAGGAAGAAGATGGCCCTGGGTGGGGTCCCTCTGTATGGGTGGCTTTGCTGGAGGGATGCTGGACATTAGGGGAGCTCAAGGCTAAAAGGACAAGCTGAGTGACCTTCTGGGAGAAGCCCTTAGAGGGCTGATTGGAATCTCTTTTGCCCTAAGGGAATCTGGGAGCTTCAGGGTGCCTGCCTGTCCTGCCAAGAGTCAGCTTCCCCTGGGTCTGTAGGATGGGAACAGTCTGTGTCCCCAGGCTTGACCAGCTTAATCTGAGCCACCCCTAAATCAGGCTGGTGAGCGGGGTGCACATTAAAGTAGGGGACAGGAAGTGGAATGGAGTGTGCCCTTTCTCCCGTCCCCCACAGAATGCATCAGAGTTGTGCTGACAGAGTGAAGATCCTGGTGAGACAGAAACCATAGGACTGGGGTCAAATCAGAATACTGATTTGGGGGTAATCAGAATACTGGAGCTCAGACCGCCCGACCCAACAGGGGCTAATTAGCAGAGACCGGAATTGCATCTTTTAGTTGTGTGTTTTATTCAGACAGCTGATGGCCTGAGAAGGTGGGATTACCATCCTAAATATTTGCCTTACAATATAGGCTCTGGGAAAGGCGAGGGAGGGGGAGGGTCACTGCAGAGCTCAGGGGGGCCTCTCTGGTGGGGTGCTTTACCGTGTTTCTGAGGTCTGTGACATTTGGCCTTCTTCTGTTATCACCCCTCACACACTTCCCCCACGGCTGTTCAGGCTCTGGTACCTCTTGGTATGTTGAAGTCCAGTTTAGCTGACGCTGGTGTGAACCTTCTCTTCTTCCAGGGGCATCTGGGTGGGAGGGGCTGACTCAGACAAGCCAGCCCTTACTAGTGTGTACAGGATAAGCTAGTGATGATTTGTTTGCGCTGCTTCCTCTTTACAGCATGGAGTAAGGCGCATCTTTAATATATAGAATATGCAGGTATCCCCATTGGTCCCTCCTATCCCCCTATCAAGATGGGAGTATCTTAGAATATGTTTTCTGATGCTGGATACAGTGGGCCCAGAAAGAATGCAGAATAGGTCCAGATACATGCACAGAAATACACATCCATTTCTGAATAAAAGCCTCAGATACGCCCTCGTGCACAGCATATGGATAAACTTAGATGCACTCCACCTACACGGCAAGGGTGGGGAGACCTCACCCCAGACTTTTCCTGGCCCAAGTCTGCAGAGTTGCTGAATGAAGGCAGCCTGCTGAACCAGCCACTCACCCTAGAGGAAAAGGAGTCGTTGGATGGAATTCCCATGAGACAGCAGGCTCTTGTGGCAAATGGTTTTTGGGATGACTGGCAGCCCTAGACCAGATGGACTGCTATGTCCCTGTCTCTTTCAGGTCAGGGAGTGTCTCAGGGCTCGGAAACAGTAAAAGACAGTCTAACAGTAAGGATCAATTGCCTCTGACTTTTTACTTGGGATGTTATTTGACAAGCTTGGCCTCTGGGCAGTATGCCCCCGGCAGTGGACACCTGTGGCTCCCCCAAGAGCAGAGCAGGCAGGATGCACTTTGACCCCAATCTGGTATGATGTGGAATCTGCCTTTTGGGTCTGGCAGAGGGACTGCACAGGGACAATGGGGACATTAGTGTGTGTTCGTGCTCCAGCCACAAATGCCGATTTGTACCTAGGCCAAGTCAGTCCCACTAATCCATTTCAAAGGAAGAAAATCGCATTTGCAAGGCAGTGATTGAGCAGTAATTGCACTTGAAATTAGTAATTCCATGAAATCCCATTATGTGTGCTGAGGCTGGAGATGGGAGTCTGGCTCCCTGGGATGCTCTGCTTGCCCTCAGGAGGAGCCTAGGTCTTCAGAGGCATGGCCCTCTTCAGGCGACCCTGGTCAGTTCTAAGGTTTGCTTGTCCCCCAACTGTTTGCTCTTAGACTCTCCCCTCCCAGTTTCTGAGACGTCTGCATCACACAGCCTCTGACTAGATTATCTGGAGGCCCTGGGGACACTCCTCGCGGTTCTGGTGAAAAGAGCCACCCAAGGTATGGCTGGAAACAGAGGATGTCACAGCAGCCTGATCACCTTCAGCAAGGGAGGTGGGCTTGCAGAGATGCATGACTAAGCTTATGGTCTGAGCATGCGTCTCTGGGTAAGGAAAGATAATTTCTAAAATAAAAACAGAATAGAATAAAACAATGGTCCCCTTTCTGGAAGGGTGAGGCTTCTCACCTAGTGTGATCTTCATTTGTGATTTTAAGTCACTTCCTTGCTAGCTCATGGGAGATGATATTCCAATAGGAGCTTAATTCCTACCCAGCACTGGGCAATGACAGCAATTCATTGATGATCTCTCTCAGCATGCAGATCAATCTATAGATAGACCTGCTCCCTGCTTGGCTCACAGAATGCCCTTGACAAGGCTGGTGAGACCGGGTCCTTGGCTTAAGAGGGTGGTACTGCCCTCAGAAGGCAGCCACTTCCACAGAGTCCAGGAATAGAGGGATGCCACCACCTGTCCTGGAGAGTGACACCCTTCCCCCAGATCATCTTCTCTAGGGTGAGGGAAGAGAGAGTAGACAATGTGTCCCGGTGGTAGGCTTTGATCAGGGGCCTGCACTGGGTCCCCAGTGATGTGTAAGTCATGGTAGAACCAGAGAGAGAGGTGAGGAGGAAAGGATCAGCAGGTTTCAGGAATTTATACTCACCATCACCTCTGCTGTCCAAGTATGCTGCCCATCACTGATGCAGTAGTCATAACAACCCCATTGCACAGGTGTGAAGGGCATCTTCACTCTGCAGAAGTGAGTGTGGAGCTTATCACTGATGGAAGGTGAAATCATGCCTGCTCCCAAGTCCCCTCCATGACCTGGGTATCACCTTGGCTTGGGTTCCTGAGCAGTCAGCTCATGTCCACGGATGGGGAATCTTTGCTCTGTACTCTATTGTTTCATGTCATCATTAATTCAACATCACTGGCAGCATCAGAACTATCACCAGCGGCAGCTGCAGTATCTCCATCCTTGTTAGAGTTGTCATTGCTATTATTGTTAGTCTCTTCACCATTGGATTCTGATACAGACATCACCAGCACCCTCACCATCGTCACCATTACCCCCATCATTGCCACCACCATTGCTATTGCATTATCTTAATAGTCATCATTAATTTCTTATCATCGGCAGGAGCATAACCATCATCACCATTGTCATTGGAATCACTGTCAGCATCTTCTTCATCCTGGTCCCCACTTTTCTATCACCACCATCATCTTCACCATCTGTCCAGCCTACTGTGGGTGGTGCCATCCTTGGGAAAGTCATCCTGAGGTGTATAAGAGAGTAAATTGAACAGGTGGGTAGGACCAAGCCACTGGACAACACTCCTCTGTAGTCCCTGCTTCAATTTCTGCGCTAGAAATTGATGGACTGTAATCAGGACATCTAAGCTGAAGTAAAACCCTTTCCTCTCCAAGTTGCTTTTGGTCAAGGTGTTTGACCACAGCACTAGGAAGCATAACTAAGGCATCATCCTTGCTATCATCATCATCATCATCATCATCATCATCATCATCATCATCATCATCATCATTATCTTTCCCATGTACCTAGTCACCATCATGACTACCTTCATGTCACTATTGCCTGAAATACCATCACCTTTTCTGCCTCTGAATGTGATGCTTAACATGTACCAGTGCCTGCCCCGTGTTCTTTCCATTGGTCACATCTCTGTTGTCATCACAAGTCTAGAAGGTAGGTGTCATCACCACCTCCATTTTAATGCTGAAGAAGCTGAGTCAGGAGAAGGTTCAGAGATTCTCCGTAGTGCCCAGGTCTCAGACCCAGTGTCTGGTCTCACAGTCCACCCTCTTGGTCAGTGGTGCTGCCCACACCTGCCTGGTCTCCCCTCAACACAGCAGGCTGCACCTTAGGCTCACCCGCCCCAGAGTGCCACCACCCGGTCAGCATCAGACCCTCCTCCGTGTAATCATGCGTGGACAGCGCCCCTCCCAGCCGGAGGGCTCAGCCCTAAGCCCTGCTGCTGCCCTTTGCTGCTGATGATTCTGGACAGTGCAGAGTTCTCCAGGATCCAACCCTCCACTCCCGTGGACATTCAGATCCTGAATGTCTTCAAGGATGATCTGGACACAGCCTGTTGTTAGGTTGACTATGGTTCTGAGGGTAGACAGCAAGGTCAGGGCAGGGCAAAGAAAAGGACAAGGAGTCTTCATCATCTCAAATACCTCACATCTTTACATCACAGTCTACGGTAACCTCATGACTCTGACGTCATCCCCGCCTTCCTATCCTCCTGCTGCCCCTCCCTAGAGTCCCAGATCTGAAGGTGAGCATGGGCGTTGTGGGCAGCTGGGAGACACCAACTTGGAACGAAACAAATTGGAGCAGAGTGGGCCTGGCCTCCCTGCAGCCTGGCCGGCACCTGCTACCAAAGGACTCACTCTTGATTTGATCCCTGCTAGTGACACTTTGTCTCTCCTTATAGAAGGTCTGTCCTCTGGAGCGGTAGTTTTCCCGCTGACAGGAGAGCAGGACGCGGAGTCGGAGCAGCTTGTTTAATAGTCAGCCCGGGCTTCGGTAGTGACAGCTGAAGAGAAAAGCCACTCTCCTGGGAGTCACGGCTCAGCCGTGGGCTTTCTGGCAGGAGTGACATGCCAGCCGTGGAGGAGGACACTGGCTCTCCACTGACCATTGTGAAGAATGAGCATTCCCAATGCTGGCCTTGAGCTGATGCACCCACGGAAGCGCTGATTATAGGACCCGCCCACTGGTCCCTACCCCAAGACTCAAGTTGTCTTTGCTCAGTTTGGAGATGAAGAAACTGAGTCACAGAAGTGATGCACTCACTAGTCCAAGGACACAAGCCAGTGGGTAATGTACTAGCTTCATCCTCACCAGTATTAATATCTCACTCATAATTATCGCCATAATCGGCAACAGTGCCAGCACCATCTTTGGATTATCTAGCATCACCACCACTACCATCATCTCCATCATCCTCAGCATCACCATCATCATCACCACCCACCATCACCCCCACCCCCTCCAGCTGCAGTAGCAGATCCAAATCTTTGTCCTTTCTTTCTTTAGAAATGAATGTTTTTCTTTTATGTGTCATTGATTTCTCTGAAATAGTGGAATAATTTTCCTTTGTGGTTTGCTTGCCTTATTTCCTTATTTAAAAAGACACGCACTATTCAGATACTTACAAAGACAATGTACTTAGTTACTGTGAAATTAAAATGGAATCACTATTTGGACGAGGAGAATAAAAGGCTGGTCATTTGGCTCGATAGTAATATTTTGACAGTCTTCTTGCCGGTGTTATTTTTATATAAAATCATGTCTTTTTTTTTTTGCCAAACACAGGATAGAGTAGCACAGAAGAATTCCTAACCGGTATTATAATGTGTGACTTCTGTACCCATACACATCACCTTCAGAAGCTGTGTCGTCACATGGCTTGCCTATGGCTATGGACCACATGTGTCTCATGGCATGGAGTGTTCACCCATGAGCCAATCAGAGGCTTTCATGCATGCTCTGTGCTGGTCAGTAGACAAACCCATCACCATCCCCCTCTCTCCAGTTGAACCCCACTCCTTCTGGAACCATTAGCCCATGATCTTCATCACATAGGGTAGCAGTTCTTGACCTGTGTGTTGTAACCCCTTTGGCAGTCACATGTCAGATATCCTGCCTATCAGATTTACATTATGATTCATAACAGTAGCAAAATTACAGTTATGAAGTAGCAATGAAATAGTTTTATGGTTGGGGGTCACCACAACATGAGCAATAATAGGCAGGTTGAGAACCACCGTTCCAGGGTCAGGTTGTCTGGGATCCCCCTCTTCACAGGGGTCTTTGTTCACAGACTCAGTCTCCCCTTATCACACATTTTCTGAGGGCTTTGCTGCTACAGAATCCAAGCTGAGACCTGGGCACCCAGGCTGAGTACTGGGGGCCTAGGACATCCACCTGCCTTTATTTAAGTAGTTACAGGGATCAGGCATTCACCAGCCTTCTGAATCCTCACACAGCTCACGAGGTCCATGTGTCCAGTTCTGCACCGCGGCACAAGGCGGCTGACATGGCAGGTGTACAGGGTCACATGGAGGCCCCAGTCTTCACTCCAGGATCTGGTCTAGAGCTGAGCATGCCAGGAAGCCACATTAAATCACAAGATTATACACCTCTCCCTGCCTGTTCCTTGAGGAAGCTGACAGATCTTGGGGTAGACTGAACACACTTGCTGGCAAGGGACAGAAAAAGGTCCCTGTGTGACCAGTCTGGGATAAGCATGATAGTCTGGGGGAATTCAGGGGAAGCCTGGCCCTACAGGGAGTGAGGATCACCAGGCTATTAAAAATGTCCATTCCCAGTTTTCTGAGCACAAACAGGTAAAAACCCCTCTGTGTGTTCAACAGTTCTGCTTTCCCTACTGCTGTCTGTGAGCACAGGAACTTTGTGCCATCTACATCTAAGGAGATGGAACAGCCAGGAAAGTCCACTCCATGAACACATGATAATCTGAGTTTTAGTCCCAGCACCCACATGAGAAGCCAGGCCTGGTGGTGCCCAGTTGTAATCCTAGTACTGAGGAGATAGAGACAGGTCTCTGAGGCTTGCTGGCAAGACACCCTAGCCTACTCGGCAAGTCAATAAAAGACTCTAACTCAAAAAATAAGGTAGATGAATTCTGCGGAATGATTTCTGTGCCTAATTTCTTACTTCTATATGTACATACATGTGAAAAATGTAAATAAGTTGTTTTTACAAAAGAAACAATATCCCAGCCATAGGACCAAGGACAGAGAGCACAGGCCAGGAATCAGGGTACTGAGATCCAAGGATCATTTGTTACACAACAGGACGCCACACATCCTAACTAGCTGCCATATACACACAGAGCCATCTGCTTGAATTGGATATGGCATTCATCCTGTCTTCTCCCGTGTCTCAGGACCACTGGGAGCCACCCTAAATACCTGCTGACTGCCAGTGTCTATGCCCTGCAGGCCTCACTCTGCCCATCCCCCCTTCCTTGCATTGCCTTGCCTACCTGTGCCTAGGTGGCTCCATTTTCTGTAAATCCCTTCGTTACCTGTCCCCAGGGACCACAGTCGCTGGTCAGGACTGGTGACAGGCTCTGCCTTCTCTGAGCCATGGCCATTAGCCTAAGTTAACCAGTCCCCTTGGCCTCTGGGCTGGTGTGGGACGCAAGACATATGTCTGCCTTACACAAGGGAGCCAGAGAGCAGAGTTTGCCTGAGGCAGCCCAGGAAGAAAGCAAATCTCTTCGACTGTTGTTCAAATTCAGTTTTCCTCCAATTGAGGAAATGTTCACACTCTGGCTGCCACGATGTTCCCTGGTCAGAAAGGCCAGGGCTTTTGTTCTGCCCTGTTCAGCTGTAGACATGTGGGAGGAACCGGAGGTCACAGGCTTGTGAGTGTAAAACCAGGGGGCGGGGACACCCTAAGAGAACCATTTTGTGTCTGTCCATAGACTCTTGTCCTGATACAGAAGTCCCCTGGACACACTTGTTTCCCTCCCTGGTCTCCAGAGAGAATGTCCAGAGATGCCAGCTTCACCTCTCTGGGTCTGCCAGCCACAGACTGCCCCATCTCACCTCTTCACTGTGCAGGGGACACTTGCCCTGGACAACACCTGCTCTTTGGGGTCACATCGTGATGATTTGGGGGTGTTGTGATTTGGAGATGAAGCAAAGACTCATTGTTGAAGGTTTGGTCCCCATGGTAGATCTAGTTGTTGGGAGGTCATGGGTCACAGGAACTCTGACCTGATCATTGGACTGATCTATAGTGGGTTCATTCTGACAGTCTTTGGGACCTGGTAGAGGTGGGGCCTGCTGGGGAACATGGTAACTGGGGTGTGCTCTGCAAGGGGACATCTTGCCCCTGGCCTATCCATCCTTGCTCCTCTGCTTTGCAGCTTCCATGAGCTGAGCAACCTCCCCATCACATACCCCACCATGTTGCTCTTCTTACCGCAGGCCCAATGCCATGAGCCAGCCCACTGTGCACTGAAGCCCGTGGCTGTGAGCCCAAACCATCTGTCCTCTTATGAAATGTCCTTCTCACATACTTGTGATGTCATCCACAAACCGACTAACACAGGGCCATGCTCATCTCCCATCGTCCTATGCAGTTCCTCCCTGGATGCTCTGGAGCTGAGATTCTACCCATCTCTAGGTCCAGGCAGTGTTGGAGAAGTGATGGTGGATGACCAGTCCAGGCTCATCCTGTGGATTCTGAGACTCCAGGCCAGGAGGACCAGATGATGGTGGCTCATCAGCTAGGCCTGTGCAGGAGGTTCTGGACTATGACATACACCCCTGCCTACCCTTTTGGGTTCCATTTTCTGGTCCCTGCCTCCGGTTCCCAGAGGTCTCCAGATCCTGGCAGCTCAGGCTGCAACAGTGTCCGATTCTCTTCTAAGTTGGCCCAGGCTAGCCCATGGTATTACTGCTGTTCCTTCAAATCAAGAGGACACAGTTCCCTTGAGCACAGCTGTAGTCTATCCTGGAGGGGGAGAAAGCTGGAAGATGACTTTGTCCAGCTCCCTGGAGACATGCTGGTCGGGTGGGGGGACTGGGAAAAGCGACTGTGTGATGGGGAAGGGGACCTGTTTGGGGCTGATGACTGAAGAGATGGCTATTGCTGATGAGAGCCTCGGGTCTCTGATGGAAAGTGCTGGACTGATTTGAGGCTTGATTCTGCTTATTAAAATGAACTGAACCATAAATCATGCCTGTCACATTCCTGTCCCTTCGGTCCTATCGATGTCTGCTGCAGTTTTTAATATAACTGTATATTGGGTGTCACACAAAGTTTCTGGACAGATAGCTGGTATGCATCCTCCACATCTACCTGTGCTCCTGAGGCTGAGGACTCAGGTATCTGCTGATGTCACCTCGATGCTTGGGCCCTTGACAGCCATCATGAGAGAAAGGTAACATCGATAACAGGATGATGATGAAGGAGCCAGCTTGAGGAAGGATGAAGTTGGAGAGAAAGTCGTGGACCGGGTCCCACGGTCCTTGGTAGACGCTGGGTCAGCTCTGTCCCCTCTTCCTGCCCAGGACAGTGGCTTTCCACCAGTTCTCAGACTCATGTGTGTCTAGGCCCACCAGGCCCCATGTCCCTGTGGCCTCTGGGGGTGAGTTTTCCCGCAGTCACCTCTAGCACTACCTCACCCACCTTCTAGGTCTGCCCATCCAAAACGTAGCACTAACCACCTACAACAGACACACAGAGGCCCTCACTGAGACCCAAGCTGCTCCCAGCAGCCAGGCTGACCCCGTGCGTGCACTGCCTCCACCATGACTCACAGTCTTTACCCTAACGTCACCTCCTATTTCCCAGCTGCAACCTCCCCTTCTCATCCACTCCATTCTTCTGTGGAGGGATAGACTCTCCCCTCAGCACGCCTTCTTTCCACAGCTAAAATTTAATCATTTTTTACAATTTATTTATTGAGTTTATTTTTGCTCAGAAGATGTTGTACGTTTCATAAGTGACATCATCCCCAATGGCCCCCACTCTGATGGGGGCTTTGGGTTCTGTCTCAGTAGACTGTAAACATATTCCAAACCCTGTCACATGCTCTTTATTTTCTTAATTTAACTTTATATTATTAACATTTTTTCATTTATTTTACATTCTGACCACAGTTTACCCTCCCTTCTCTCCTCCTGTCCTCCCGCTCCCATCTATCCCCCCTCCCCATTCACTCCTTCTCCTTCTCCATTCAGAAACAGGAAGGCCTCACGTGGGTTTGGACAAAGCAGGGCACATCAAGTTGAGGTAGGACTGAGCTCCTCCCCCTGTATCAAGGCTAGGTGAGGTCATCCAGCATGGGGAGCAGGTTCCCCAAAGCCAGCTAAGCATCAGGGACAGGTCCTGATCTCACTGTTTGGAGTCTCACAAACAGACCAAGCTACACAACTGTCACATACAGACAGAGGGCCTCAGTCAGTCCCATGCAGGCTCCCTAACTGTTGGTCCAGGGTTCACGTGCTCCCATGAGCTCAGGTCTCTGTGGGTTCCCCCATCATGACCTTGACACCCCGATCCTCCACCTAAGTACATACACTCCTTCCCTTTCTTCAGCAAGACTCCAGAGCTCAGCCCAGCGCTGGGCTGTGGATCTCTGCATCTGCTTCCATCAGTTACTCGATAAAAGCTCTCTGACGACAATTAGGGCAAGTCACCAATCTGATGACAGTAGATGTGGTTCAGGCACCCTCTCCACTATTGCTAGGTGTCTTAGTTGGAGTTATCCTTGAGCATTCCAGGGAGATTTTTTGGCACCAGGTTTCTCCCTAACCCCAAAATGCCCCCTCCATACCAAAATAGGTCTCTTTTGTTACTTTCCCCGTCTGTCCCACCCCAATCCCTCTCCCACACCCAGCCTGCCCAACCTGCTCCCTCATGTTCCCACTACCTCCATTCCCACCCCCAGTTTCCTCAGGAGATCTCTTGTATTTCCCGTTCTCAGAGAAATCCGTGCATTCCATTTTGGACCCCCTTGGTTACTGTGGATTGTCGGTCGCTCATCCTGTATCTCACTCCTAATATCCACTTACGAGTGAGTACATACCGTGTTTGTCTTTCTGGGTCTGGGTTACCTCACTCAGCAATTTTTTTTTTTTTTTTTTTTTTTTACTAAACGGCCTGTAAATTTTATGAGGCCATTGTTTTCTGTTTGTTTGCTTTTGCAGCTGAGTAATACCCCACTGTGCAAATGCACCACATCTTCCTTATGTGTTTTCTGGTTGAGGGACATCTAGGTTGTTTCCAGGTTCTGGCGAACGACGCTGCTATGGCGCATGCTCTTTGACTGCACACCACGCTCCCTCCCATCCTCTCCAGCACCTTCTCATGCGGTCTCCTCCCCTACTCATTTGTGAGCTATACCTTCTGCCTCTCTCTGCTCTTGGTAACCCCTTTAAAAATGCGCATTTAATTGATTGCACTTTAAATGAATTAATGTTTCCACCTCCCTTCTAGATTATAGTGATTAATTCGGATCTTTGCCTGGGCTGATGGGCTGCTAATACATGACCTGTCTCCTCTGCTTTATTTTTAAACTTCTCTGTTGATATTACTCAACGGTGCCTGCGTAGCCCTACCCTGGCACACCATCTTTTTAAGGTTACTGGCTTCATTTTGATATCACTTTTCACTCCGCTTGCCTCTCTGTGTCTATCCTGGACGATGTGCTGGTGGCAAGGGACCCTGGAGCTAATTTCCTACTCTTTTTTTTTAGGTCTTCGGGCATCCTGAAACCTTCATGGGGCGTCCCTGTGAGCCCTACCCACCCTCATTTGCTGTTTCTGTTGCATCTATTCAACCATCTGCTGGTGACCTCCTGATCCCTAAATCCTTCCCATAGGCTGCCTGTGCTCAAACCAACCAGAGCCTGTGTCCTCCTGGATTTCCAGGGAGTCTGGCTGGATTCTTGTGTACTGTGACCCTGGGGGTCCTGTACCATCCTCAACCCTGTAGCTCCAACACCTGTGGCTCTGGGGGGTAGCCGGTGGTGGCACTGGCTAAAGCGTGGATGGGGGCATTAAGTTTTGGTGTGTTCCCATGCATGTCCCTGGCTCCTCCTGGCTCCCTGAGGAGAGTCCTGATGGCACTCTTCTCAACGGTGTCCTGGGGAGGTATGTGCTGGGGGCCACAGGTTCCAGGACACTCCTTGGGTGATTTACCTGGAATGAGCTCATTCCTGTTTGGTTATCTCAGAATTACAGTGTGGAAATATATTTTAGGAGACTCGGAGAAAGAAACACTGTCTTCATAATTTCCCCCCTAAGCACTGCTGTGCGCTGTATCGGCTCAGCTCTTGTGACCAGACATAACTAGCTTCCACCCGCACCTTCGAACCCTATCCAGACGTCATCCTCAGTGTAAACACCTCAAGGCACAAACACCTACCTCCCCTCCAACTTCTCCAGCAGTCATAATGGCTGTTTCTACCTCCTTGGGATGGGAGAGCAACAGACCCTGCCCTACAGGGAAATAAAAGTTTAAGATTAGGATCATAATATCTCACCAATCCCTGAATTTGTCTCAAGATCAGGCCACCACATGCCTCCAATCCCAGGCCACTCTGAAAAGCTCCACCCCACAAGAAACCCTGTATAAAGTCTGCCTCCTGCTCAGTTCTCTGTTGCTCCTCTCTGAGCAGAGGTAGCCACCCTCTTGTGCCTTTCCCAACCAATCTCTTGTGTGAGGTTTGTTGTACGGTGTGACTTTGTGGTAGCCCTTGGCTCCTGACAGCCAGGATACCTTTCCCCTCAGAGCCGTAACACTTCCACTCAGAATAGCGCCAACTCCAGACTAAACACAGGCATCATGAGTAACTTGCTCTTTTGAGGAATCTCTTGACCTCTGAGCAGTCTGAGCTCCAGGGTCCAAGCACCAGGTCCAATGGCAGTTGGGATGACCTGTAAGGCACTGACAAAATGCCACCTGCCACCATGGGAGGTCTTAATGACAGTAGCCAGACTTGTGCCACCTGCCTACACAGGCTGCTATCCCGTGGTGAGCGGTCCCTGCCACAGTTCTGAGGAGTGATCTCTCCTCAGGTAGCCATCTTCTCCTGCGGAGGACCACCGTGACCAGTGCACTTAGATAAAGCAAGGCGATTGATTTTGGTATCTTCTGGCCCTGGTTCCCAGGAGCCCCTGGGATGTTGTGTCCTACTGATCAGTGTCTGAGAAGAACCGCCCTCTCACTAGGGACCTTATGCTTCTATTTAGCCAGACTCAAGCTGGAGCTTCTGCTCTGTGAAGTGACCCTCACACTGGTGCGCTCCAGCACAGATTCTAATGCCAAGAAAGGAAGCTTCTGTCCATCCTGCCTCGGTCCGGGCTCCCTACCCACAGAGTTTTCATCATGAGTTTCTCAACACGGAGCCAGTGCGGGTCTCAAGCAGACATATAGCAAGAGCCTAGGCTCTTGGCTCTGGAGTCTGAGAAGAACCACGAATTCCCACCTTGCTTTGGAGATGCGGGGACATGCGACACACAACCAGGGGACATACACTGGCAGAGTACCGATGGCAGAGTTTGAGCAGAGCTGAGGTTGATGCCTGGGGCTGCCCCTGAGTTCATCTTTTCGCCAGGGTGCACAGGGTTGGTCTTAATGATTTTATTTCCTTGCCTGCCTTGTAGGGAGTCATGTGATATGAGTGTCTGGTGGGTGTGGCAGAAAGAAAGGTATCATCCCCTCTCCACACCCCTGCTGATGGGATCTTCCATGGACCCTAGGGAGTATGGTTCTGAGGGACACATGGGGCTGGGCCTTCCTGTGGACTCAAACCCACTATGGTTGTTTCTGAGAGAGTCACGCATGTCTTCTTAACCACCATGTCACCAGATCCTGGTGTCCAGATGTCCCTGAAAATTTGCCCAGGAGTTTGCAGTGGAGGCCTAGGAAAGATGTGGCTGGCCATTGCCTGGGGCAGGAGGTAAATGGCTGGCAGCTGACCCCTCACAGCTCTGGAAAGGCAGTGGGAGGCCTCACAGGTAGGGGGTCCTGCTGTAGATGTCAACTCTGTGCTCCCCTAGAAGATAAGCCATTGGATTTGGGGCCCCTCCCTCCTCTTAGGGACCTATAATGGCTGCAGACCTTCCTGTTTTGTTCCCTGTCTCCTCCCTTATGCCCCTTGCACTGCTGGCTTTGGTGGATGGCACCTACTGTCATCACTGCCACTGTGGGAGGGGGAACCAGCCTCAGACCTAGGGAGATACAGTAGATGGGGCTGTGGTCCTCAGATTCCTGGGCCTGAACTGTGGACACACTAAGTGCTCCCTGCATGTGGATCCCTGTCAGCTGCTCTCTATTGTCTTCCCCAGTCCTAGTACACTTGTAGACCGCAGTTACCCTGAGACGGAGAGCTGGGGAGGGCTGGCAGGGTAGAGACAGCTTTCCCACCTCCCCCACCCCGCCTCCCACAGCCTTTCATTTCAAAACTCATAAATCAGTGGTGCCAGATGCAATCACTCTCGCATAACCCGCTCTGTGCCCCAATATTCTGGCTACGTGGGAAACATAATTTGGTCAATCCTGGGAAAACTCACTTAGGTTCAGTGTAATGTGGTAGAAGGTACCGGTAAAGAGAATCTGCAGAGAGAAACTGGAGGGAATTGACCGTAGTCGAAGAGTATCTATGTGTGTTCTCTGCTGCTAGGGATGAGGGGGCAGGGCCCCCAGACAGTGGGGCCAGGGTAGCCTCCAGCCTGTATACAGGAGACAGAGGGCCCTAGAGAGTGCTCCCTATGTTTCCCTCTGCACTTCACAGCTCAACAGCACCAGCTGGCCATAGAGCTTTTAATCACATGACCTCTGAGAAAAGAAAGTACAGGCAGGGTATAGATTTGAGGTACTGGTGCCCAGGTCCGAGGTAGCCTGTCGGCTTCTCTCAGGGATGGTTTAGGGACAGCAGCAATAGAGGGCGCACAGTAGCAAGAGAGGGAGCACAGCAGCAACAGAGGGAACACAGCAGCAACAGCGGATCACAGCAGCAACAGAGGGAGCACGGCAGCAACAGGGGAGCATAGCAGCAACAGAGGGAGCACGGCAGCAACAGGGGAGCATAGCAGCAACAGAGGGAGCACGGCAGCAACAGGGGAGCACAGCAGTGACAGAGGGAACGCAGCAGCAACAGAGGGAACACAGCAGTGACAGAGGGAGCACGGCAGTTCACTGCAGCACCTTCAGACTCATTGTGATATGGTTTTCCCCATTCCCAGTGGAAAGTGATTCTGTAGGCTCCTGCAGCTGGGTATGGATGGGGAGGGGGTCACCACAAACCTCTCTCAGATGATATCCAGCTGTGTGCACATCTGGATAGAAATATACAGAAGGAAACTTGCTATGTGTCCCCTCAGCAGATTGCAGAGGATGCAATGGAACCAGCATAACCCCCTCCCTGACACTGCTCACCTTATCTAGGCTGAGCCTAACTCAGTAGAGCGTGCCTCTCCTCATACACTGGACCCCAGGTTTCTTCACCCCCAAAATGGAGCCACCTCAATGTCCTTGTCTTTAAGGTTCCCAACAAAGTTTCAGGGTCCCTGACACATGGCTGATGGTGATGGCATACCAGTTGACTCCTCACCCGCAGATAAAAAACAATCTTCCTGCTGGGCGATGAGGAGTGCATTGAGATGGGCACAGGAGGGTTTGGAATCACATCGTGACTGAGGTTGAGACACGACATGCTGTGGCAGTAGCTGATCAGGCTGCTGTCTCAACCCAAGGCTGTACTTCCAAGCAGAACATTAAAGACGAATCCCACCTTTAGGAGACTGAAGGCTTTCTATAGAGTCCCCACCAGTGTGTCATGCAGGCACCGGACCTAAGGTTGCCTGGGTTCCTCATTCTAACCCAGAAGGGAACACGGAAACGGAGTGAAAACAGTGTTTCCTCCATCACCCCAGAGTCTTAGTCCCTTCCTAATACCTGGAGTCTTTGAGTCCCCCACTTGTGGATTTTGGTTGGATGTAGGCATGAGAGGACAGGGTTTTCAAGAGTTGCCTATGTGGCCCGGGTAGTTGCACCTACCTGATGGGAGCAAAATCAGGCAGGTGGACCAGCTCTGTCACAATCTGAGATACCACATAGTGGACACATTGAAGACTGTCCCTCACCTGTCTCTCTGGTACCTGTCTGAATAAGGGTAGAAGGCACGTAGGAGTCCCATGGAATCACCAGAAAGCCCTGGAGGGCTCAGTCCACAACTGTGGTACTGAACCATCTAGACCAGGTGTTGCTGGGTCCTAACGGCTCCTGGGGGAGCGGGTGAGAAGGTACAGCACCAATGGCATAGGCATTGGGAGTCAGGTAAAAGGTAAACAGCAGACTCACTTATTCAGCAATGGGGAGAACCTTATATACTCTCCCAGCACCAGGCCTGCATCCCAGTCCGGTGACATTGTGTGATCACCCCTCATTGGCTAGGCACGTTCAGGACCTCTGACAGCGCCTGTTGCTAGGCTCTCAGCTAGGTTGGCTCATCTCTTGGCCTCCTAGGCCTTATCTTCCTGCAACCAGGTCTACTCAGGGAGATCCTGCTGGTTACTCTGGACATGTCCCTGTAGCTGTTCTGGGCCAGGACCAATCTCTTGCTTCCTGCTGCTCAGCTGAGTGTGATCAGTGGGATCTGAAATGCTCCCACAGGTGTGTTTAGATATTGCGTCTCCAGCTAGTGGCACTATTTTGAAGACTGTGGGATCCTTAGGAGGAAGGGATCTGGTTCATAGGTCACCAGGGGCAGGTCTCTGGAGATTGAACTCACCCCTGGTTATAGCCTTACTTTCTGCATTCTTGTCCACACCGTGTGCACAGTGCTGCCTCTGTTCCTGCCACCAAGACAGCAGTTCTGCACAAGCCTCCCTTTGTGACACACCCTCTGAAACCGTGAGCTCAAGTGAACCCCATACAGACACCACAGGTAGATTATGGCATTAATTTGCAGTTGGTTTCTTGTATTGATTGGAAGGTTGTTGTGTTGATGGGCAACTTGCTTTTTGTGGCGATTGGCGGGTTGTTGTGCTGACTGGCAGTTTGTCTGTTGTATTGATTGGCGGGTTATCAGTTATGTTGATCATTGTAACTCTAGGGCTGACTTGCTTCTCTGGAGCCCACACTATCCACAGCAGCCAGACATTCATCCTTGCTGAGCTTGGAGACCACGTGAGCCTCTCCAGCTCCTGTAAGCAATGCTCACTGCTGCTAAGGGACCAATGACTTGACTCTGGGTCCATAGTCAACCTCCCTGGCTCCCAGATTGTCTGAGCAGAGGTGACCAAGTGGGGCACATGAGCCCCTCACTCTTTGCTGCCTTTGTCAGTTTTGAGAAGTTCAGGATGTGTGTTAACAGGGGTTTGACCTAAGACGTCCAGCTTCCATGACCAAGCGTTTGTGAACATGAACTCTGACCTGGAACTTTCTGAAGTGGAAAGGTGGTACCTGCTGTCAGAGTTTATCAGTTTCTGTTGAATGGACATTTTGTAACCAGACCTGTGGTGCCAACCAGCTCTGTGGTAAGGTGAGGCAGAGACCCTGGGAGGCAGAGAGAGCTGTGAACTGCTCAGCCTGGAGGGGAAGAAGACACCCACCTCCTGACCCAAAGAGCCCTGGGCTGCTGACCTCCGTGCTGTGCCTCCGGGGAACCCAGCCTGGTGTACAGGAACCAAACTGCCCTGGGCTCTGGTTGGATAGGAAAAGAAGTTCCAATGTCAGGGCATATGAGAGGAAAGCTGGAGATACCAGGCCTGGGGTGACAAGGCCCATTGTCCCCAGCCTGTCATGTCAAGATCAGCTTGAGCCATGTCAGAGGTCTCTGTTCAAAGGAGGCTAAACCCTGGTTGTCCCCTGCCTTCCTGGGTCTCAGTGGAGCCCGGACCCTTTTAGCACTCTCTTGACTCATATCTCAGGAGGACCCCTCGCTCTGTTTCCTAGTCCACACCATGTGCATAGCGCTGTCCCCTGCTCCCGCCACCAAGACAACCACTCTCTGCCAGCCTCTCTTCTGTGACACAGAGATCCTCAGAAACTGTCAGTCAAAATGAGCCCCTTACAGACCCCACAGGAGGGTTATAGCCTCGGGTGACAGGGAGAGCCCCACCTCCACTCTAGAGTCTGAAATCTGCCTCCTTCCCAAGGTAGCTGCCGTGGATGGTGTCCACGTTTTTCCAACTCTAAAAATGCTTCTGGTTGAGATGAAATTGAAAATAGGGAATGCAGGAAAAAAAATGCTGACTTCAAGGACCTGGCTTCAGCCCTATCCATCATCCTAACTGTCCCCACAAAAGGGTTGTATACAGAGTGTCTGTTCTGATACTCCTCAGGGCTCCCTGCCAAACCCAGACCTGAGAGGGACAGAACTCATACACGCATGGGATCCACAGGGATCCTGAGCAGGGGACCAAGGACACACAACCTCATCCATCTCCGTGGGGCCCTGAATGTCCTTGAGCCTCTTCCCTCCTCCACGTCCTGGCAGTTCCTTCAGACCATGGGTGTAATTGACCCCCTTTTTAGGTAAGACGCTATCTGCCCTTTGTTCTGGCTGCCTGCACACCGCCTCAATGGCTATCTCCTTCATTCCCTTCTCCAACACCTCCTCCTTTCTGACCCTGGGAGGATTATGAAATATGTCAGGCACCTGCTGTGTTTCCTCTGCTCCTGTATCTGGTGATGGATATGTCTACTCAAGGCCTTTCCTGAGATTCCCTTCCTACTTGGTCATAGGCGGGGCTCGGAGCCGTCTCTATGTGAATCAGCCTTTGCACGGCGCTCTTACAATCCTCTGGGCATGAACACCCATGGCATTGTTTTCTGTTTCTATTTATTACATATTTATTTTTTTACAAATCCCAATCTTGTAACCGCCTACTCTTTGCTAAGCACACACTACCTCCTGGGGTCTCCCCGCTAAGTGGGTCTCATGCACCCCACACTCCACCCCCACCTCGTTCTCTCAGGGACCTCCATTCACACAGGGGCCCCTCCCAGCCATCACAGTCACTGTGGCAGCATCTGAACACTGTCCTTGTGACCTGGGTGAGAATGTCTCTGGAGCGACTGAGCGGGAATCCACGGCTGCCCTCCTTCCTTCAGGGCACAAGTGTTTACATGTTACTATCTCCTGTACATCTGGCATCAGCCGCCATCAGTGGGAGGGGCACAAAAAAGGGAGAGAGAGCATGCCCAAGAGGACTTCCGGGAGCCTCACCTTTTGAAGGCTCCGCGTGTCCAGAGCACCACAGATTGAGGACCAAGTCTGTCCCCTCGACCCAGAGGTTTGGGTACATACACATGCTGTGAATTGAGACGTGCTGTTCTAAGAATTTGAATCTGGAAACCCCATGCTGGACAGAGACAAGAAGCTGTCTGGAATCCCACAGGGGCGAGGATACTGTCCTGTCTCAGGAGCCTCCTGCTGTTGAGTGAGCAGCCAGCAGTGATCAACCACACACAGAGTGGGGACAGCTGCCTCTGTTCTGGTCTCATCTCTCCCCCAAGCTTGCTCAGTGACCCAGGCAAGTCCCATCGACCCCCAGGCCTCAGTTTCATCTTCCATAAAATGAAGAAATTAGCTAGATGACTTCATATCTCCAGCATCAGCGTTCCCAGCATCCACCACCTTCTGGGTTCCCAGCACAGCCTCCCCCATCTCTCTCTTTAAATCTCACTTCTAATCTAGCGAAAGTTTCCATTAGTGTGTCTGGGAACCAGTCTTGACTGGAGCAGGGGAGGCCACAGCAGGATATGGAAATGGTGACTTTGCCAAAGAACCTGAAGTGTTTAAGAGGCTTCGTCTCCGGCTTCCACTGCTCTCTGTGGCTTAGGTAGCTGGGAACATGGGTACAGGTTCTCTCACTCTGCAGGGTTCCTGGGCTTCTGTCAGTTCTGGGGTTGCATCTCTCATGAGACTCATGGCAATTCAGATCCCAAAATGTCACCTAGGAATTACATCAAATCTCAGTCCTTCCCCCTGACCACCTGTCATCCCATCAGATGCCCGTGAGCTGTGGCATCAGCTGGAGCCATTACCTCTGTGCCCTAAGCCTCAAAGGGCAATTTCTTGGCTCCGTTTGCCAGGAATTAGCAAATCAAAGGGCATGCTTCTCAGAGTCTCCAACTCTCTCTTCCATGGGGGCCAAGGAGATGGAGGAAGGAGGGATGGTGGGCAGAGCTTAAATCAAAACCTCAAGTTCAGGCTCACAATGACCTTTCCCATGGTGCTGGTTGCTACAGCTTCAAGGACAAGCAGCCTCAGCCTCACCTCTGAGCTCGCTCTAAACAATCTGCGGGTCAGGACTGGATCGCTGCTCCTGTGAAAAACCTGACCCCAATTCCTTCTCCAGTGATAAAATGTTCCCCACAAAATCCCCACGACTTCAATAGTAGTTGAAAACAATGAGGGCAGATGCTTCAAAGTCTCCCTGAACCAATTGGGGAGGTAGCTCAGCTAGTAAAGCTCTTGCCTTGCGAGGGCAAGGACCTGGGTTTTCTCCTCAGAACCTTTGTCAAATGCCAGACGTGTGTGCTCAGGATCCCCGCTCCGGAGAGGCAGATCCATGGGCTCTCTAGCCTCCCTAGCCTGCTTGATGATCTCCAGGTCAGTGAGAGACCCTGCCTCAAACAAACAGTGTGGAATGACAGCTAAGGCTGTCTTGTGACGTCTGTCTACATGTACACAAACATACATGTACACATGAATCTGCACACACACGTGTACACATGCATGTAACCCCCACACAAACACTTCCAGAATCTTCCAGTTCACACCAGAACATGCTGGTCTAGTCCTAGCTGAGGGAGTGAGCCAGGTCATGGTCACATAGAAAGCCCTTGAGCTGGCCCTCTGGCCCTTCTGTGGCCTGGCCACAGAACGTGAGGAATCCAGAGATGTAGGTTTCAGTCAAAGCAGTTTTCGATGTGTGTCAATAAGCCCTCAGCAAGGCAGGGGGGCTCTTTAATGACCTAGCATGAGTACTTCCATGTCACAAAAATGCCACAGCCCCAGGCCAAGTGGGACCTCCCCTGGGATCACCTGCATAACTTTCATTGGAGTCAGGTGCTACATGCCATGCTCTTTTGCTCACCTAGCGTCTTGTTCCTTCTAAGTCCTGCAGCAAAGTCCTGATATTGCTTCGGGCAGCTCTCCAATCCCCATGCAATCACTCTTCTACCTCCCCACCTTGTCCACAGGGTTGCGTGGCCACAGCCTCCCCGTCAGAGGAAAGTAGGGCAGAGAGGGAGGTTTGGCACATGCGCTTCTAAAATCTGAGCAGCCCGCGCAGGTAAACAAACATGTTGGGCCAATTGAGAACAGATCAAGTAAATTAAGTAGATCCAGTCTCCAGCATGTAAACTTCCCCAGGAGGTTGATGTCACTGTCCCTCAGGGGTGCTTCTTCTCCCCTCAGCTATAAAGAGAATGTCTTGAGGGCTCCTAATGGTCTTTGTCACCAGCTTAGAGTTGCCATCTCTTGCCAAGGGCTCTTTTCACCTGAGCCAGATGCTCTCTCTGAGCTCTGCAAAAACCTCTTTCTCTTAATAAAATGTCTCAATTGCTGTATGTAACCATATGTCTCTGGTGCAATTCTTTGTCCGGAGACACGAGCTCCTGGAAGCTTCAGCCGGTGCCCTGGGACTCAAACACACGTCTAGAACCATTCCCAGCTGCGAGCTCTTTCATTTACCTCCTTCATTGCTTCTAACCTGCCTGGCTCTTTTGACCCCCGGTGTTCACTTTAAACCTGATGTTATTTTCACTTAACAGCGTGATCCCAGACTCCTCACGGAGGAAGCCAGTGGAAACGGATGAGTAGACAGAGGCAGTTATGACCCTGCTCTGTGGATGTCTGACTTACTGGATACTTCTTACATGGTGCCTTCAATCCTCACCGGGCCTTGCCGCTCCCGGGGATCTCAGTAGAGCCCTGATATTGATTTAATGGCCGGACTGATCAATTCCACCTCCTTTCTTCCTCAGTATTGATAAGAGAATAAAGTACTCATCTACGAACTGCTTAAGTGTTGTGTATTCTCAGGAGGGAAAGAGGGAAGGGGAAGGGAGAGAGGAGAAAGGGAGGGGGAAAGAGAAGGGATGAGGAGGGCTACCATGGGCGAGAGCCCCCACTGGGGTGAAGAGCCAGATACCCACACCTGGTCCTTGGGCACAGCCTGTGGCAATGGCATTTGCTCCAGCTCTACTCAGCCCCAGCTTCAGGAGGCCACGGGGGACATGACCTGGGTGTGTCCCCAGAGCCAAGCAGGATGGCTGTTCTCATCAAGCAAGCCATTTTTGCTGAGGATGCCAAATGTAGAGGGCGCCAGCAATGAGCAAAAGCTATTTCTTCATCACCTCCTGCTCTCAGCAGCTCCACGGCCCGTAATTCGGACTCTCTCTCTCCTCAGTGTGATTTGGTCACTGGATGTAGTGCCTGCCTCTGTGAGAAGTCAGCTCAGCATAGACTTCCTCACCATGCCTGTCACATCCCTGTTACCCTCTCAGAGCAGCTCTGCCCCTGAGAAATGTCACCATGCAGATGCTTCTCCAACTTGCCTGCCATTCATCTTTGTGTTTCCTGAAGGAATCCTCACTCTCTAGAAAGCTGGCATAGGAATGCACATCCTGTGTCCCTCATCGTCCCATCCTTCCTCCCCGCCCCGCTACATGCCGCCTCCACTCAGGGTCTGGTTACCTGAGACCCAAAGGACTTTTTTTCTTGCTCTCCTGTGCTCTGCCAAGTGGACACAGGCCTTCACCACTGCAGCTCTTCCAGGTTCTCTGTGCAACCAGGTTGGCACTTCCACAAACATCAAGCAATGAACCTGTGCCACAGTAGGAGAAACAATGAACTCAAGGGCAGGTTTGCCCAGTGTAGACTTTAACAGCCCATTTGAGTCATGTTTCTTGTGTGTTCCACCATGCGTGTGACATTCGTGAAACCTCACCATCTCCTGCCTCAGTTTCCTCCTCTGTGAACATGGAATCCCTGAAGGACAATCACAGAACCACTGGGATGATTGTGGATGTGCAAAGTGTAGCCCAGTTCTGCCTGCCTGTGGCAGGTGTGTAGGAAATGTCAGTCACTGCTCCTGGTTGTGTGGCTGCGGAACATTCTTGTTATCCCTGTATGTATCTTGTGCCCAGGTGGACATTGACTCATGGGAGATTCCGCCGAGGACCTGGCTCTTTAAAAATTGTGTCACACTGAAGTAGAGACAGAGATGGGCGGGGGTCTCTGCTGAAGCATCATGGTTACTTTCGCCCAGGCACCCGCTCTGCCAAGCTCTGCTGGGAACATTGCGATCTGTCCCCTGAATCCTGCTGCATCTCAGCTAGAGCCAGATCCAATTTTCTCTGTTTTTTAGATCAAGGAACTGAGGCCCCTAGACATCAAATCACTTGCCCAGCACTCAGCCAGTACCCGGTGGAGCTGGCATCCACGCTGCAGGCAGGCTGACATGCAAGTCTTTACCCTCTGTGTATTTGAAGTTTCTTTCCTGCTAACTCCTAATCGTGTCTGACCCGTCCCTCCATTCTCTGGAGCTCGTTGCACAAAGTACAGCATCTTCTTGATGACTTAGGATGGGCTAAGCCCTTGTATCAAAAGGATTTAACCTTTTGTGTTAACTCGCCTCGTATTATCTCTCCCTTCTTACCTCTGAGCTGCATTCACAGAGGTTTCCGTGGAACCTGATCCGGACAAACCTTTGATCCATCATCCTGCCAGCTCCAGTCTCTGCTGGCATCTGTGGAGTCCACGCGGGCTCTATTCTCACTCCAGGCTTTAACACGCTGATCAGTGACTGCATCATACCCCGGCCTGGCTGTGTTTGTTGCTTTATGTCTGGATTCTCCCCTGCCTCTTCTGCCACGCTGTGATCTTTGGTTGAGAGTTTGTTACAACTGATTCCTTCACTTGGCTACTGAGAGGACTGGTCCAATAAACATGGATGTGCAGGCGTCTTTGTGGCATTGCCGGCTTAAGAATTATTCTGGTGCATACCCAGGAGTGCTCACCAACAGAAGAATGGATAGAGAACAGAGAAATAGGGGAGATTTTTCAGCCAGGAAGAAGAATGAAATTTTGCCATTTGCAAGGAATGTATGTAACTGGACTTTATCATATTAAGTAAAGAAAGACACAAAAAGACAAATATTACATTCTCTTTTATTTGTGGATTCTAGAATTTTTTACTTATTGTGTAAAAGCATTTATATTTGTAACACATATGATTTATATATTTATGTATGCATATGCATATATATTGCATGAAAGTAGAAGAGAGAGATGGAGTGTGGGGGAGCTTAATGGGAGGGGGGAAAGGGAAGGGGACAAAGCCTGAAGTAGATATGACAAAATCACATGACATATGTATCTTCTTAAAACCCAACACTGTCCAATGAATGCATGTACCTGCCTATAAAAATGTTTATGGGCCAGTGAGATTGTGCAGCAGGCAAAGTAGCTTGCTGCCAAACCTGATGATCTTAGTTCAATCCCTTGGATCTACACTATGGGAAAGAACTGACTTCTGCGAGTTTGTCCTCTGGCCTCCACACTTGCTCATGAATGTATATACACATACTTGATAGAAATGAGGGAGAGGGAGAGAGACAGAGAGAGAGAGAGAGAGAGAGAGAGAGAGAGAGAGAGAGAGAGAGGAGAGAGAGAGAGAGAGAGAGAGAGAGAGAGAGAGAGAGAATGGTTTGAGGAAGGGAGCTATGGAGATGGCTCAGTTGGTAAAACATTTGTCATGCAGATGTGAGAACCGGACCCAGGTTTGGATCCCCAGGACCCACCTAAAAGCCAGATGTAGCAACTGGGAAGTTGAAGACAGCAGAGTTCCTGAAGTTCACCGGTCAGCCCGCCTAGCAGATTGGTTAAGCCTCCAGGTTCAGTGAGAGACTCTAGCTCAGAAAATAAAGTGGAGAAATCGAGAGAGACAGTGGCACCAGTCTCTGGGCCTTACAAGAGCAGACACACACTTGCAAGTGCAGACACACAGGCATATATACACGAACACACCACATGCATGCTTATTTAAAATGTCTTGAGTAGTAAAAGTGTAGAAGAGGAAGGAAGGTAGATATGGGACAGGTCAAGGAACTAGAGGCGATGGTGTGTGTGTCTGAAGATGACTCGTCTCTTACTCTCCCAGGACCTCATTTGGAGTAAGATGGGTGTGAATTTGGACAGAACTGATCTGGATCTGGTGGTCGCTGGTCATGGCTGCCCTCATGGCAAAACGGAGTCCTTGCGTGGCTGTCCACTGTTCCTTTGTGCCTGCTGTGAAGGTTTAGCTACTGTCATTAGATGTTTGTCACTGCTCCTGTCCCTTCTCATCTCCAGGCTGTATTTCCAAGACCCACAGAGATTTCTGCCCACATCTCCTCTCTCTTGGATTCTCAGTAGGAGATGGCCAACACCTTGGGCCTCACAGTTGAAACATTATAATCGCTATATACTGTGTGTATCCTCAGCTATCCTGGGAAGTGTTGATACAGGATATCCTCCTGCCCACCTAATCAGCCCATCGAACCCCCCTCAACTCTTCCTCATCATAAGAAGGATTCCAGTGCTTCCAGGTCCTGGAAGCCTGTGCTGGCTCCCTCAAAGGCCTCCTCTCTGCTTTCAGGTACAGTGGCTCCTCACCTGCCCCCTGGAGGAGCCAGGATTGCTGACTCCAGCGCTTCAATTGATTAAAACTTTGTCCCAAGGGTGAGAAAGGGTAGAAAGAGCCATAAGGGTTGCCTTCCACCTCTGCAGTGACACCTGTGATCCCCGATCCCCAACAATTGACACCGTAGAGGGATGATTTTTCCCGTCTCTCTGATCCTGCCAAGCTCCGTGAGAAGCCCTAGAAGTTTCTCCCTGCTGCCTGCAGGCTGTTACCCTGGACTCACCGGCTAGGGCACACTGAGCTTAGAGTCTGTTGAAGATCTTGAGCCAAATATTCTGAGAAGCCCTGGGTGGTCCCCATTCTGTCCTAGCAAACCAGCGTCCCCAACCATCTCTCCTGGAAGCAACATCTCTTCGTTAGGAGGGAGCCAGTGTCCCTGAAACCTCAGCTCTTTCCGCTGCGATCTTAAAGACTGTCTGGCTTCTCCTTGTTAGCATGGAAATGATGCTCTTTGTGGCACTCTGCAGCCCCACTGGAGACCACACGTGGTCTTCCTCTTTAAGGGCACTGCTTCTTTCATGGGCTATTGGTCAAAAATTGGTCACACGTAGCTAAAGAGAACAGAGGAAAATGTGGTCTGCATTCCAAACACCCCAAAGGCTCCAACTGTGGAAGCTGGTGGCATGGGCAGTTCTCAAGGTGTACGCGGCATCTCTGCCACACCCACGGTGTTTAGATTACCCCCTCCTCCCTCCTCTTTTCCCACCCGAAACACTGCTTCAGCAGAAAGGCACCCTTTGCTCAGTTCCTTGCCATCAAAGCCTCAGGGTCCAGCATCGACGAGAAGGGCTATGTGGACAAAACTTATCTGCACAAGGACCCTGAACCTTGACACTGGGCGAGGCTTCTTTGTGCACACAATCATGATAGTGTGGGTAGAGAACCCCCGGGGCTGGTGCCAGGGCTTAGAGGACACAGCACTTGCTGAGCAAGCACAAGGACCAGTGTTTGGATCCCCAGCACTCACTAAAAATCCAGAAAGAAGTGACAACTTGCAAATAATCCCAGAGCTAGGGTAGGGGGTGAAGACAGGCGATACCAGGGGTGGGCTAGCTGGAGTATCTGAATCAATGGGTTCTGGGTTCAACTGGAGACCCTGCTTCCACAGATGAAGCAGAAAGCAATCAAAGAAGACATCCAGCACCACCCAGTGCCCTTCAGGCACATGCTCACAGATGTGCATGTCCACCTGAAAGCATGTCTGTTCCCACACACTGGAACACACACACATACATGCAAGAATGTATGCACACCACATAGACACACACACATTAGAAATCAAAGGAAGTGAACACCTGGTGTGATGGTGTCTAGGAAATGGAGGGCCGTAATGTGAGGGTGTGAGCTACCACCATGCCCGAGTTCACGGGGTCTTTCATCCTGCCTCTCCAGACTCTCCGTATAGATGACAGACACACACACCCTCTTGTTCTGAGCTGGGTGTTCAGAGTTCACCTGGGAATCTCTGCCAAATGACAGCAGAGCGTCTTGTCTTGTTTCATCTTAGCTGAAGGGGAGGATCCAGGAGGGAGTATTTAAGAACATGTTGAAAGAGATATCTCCAATGTGTGGAAAAAGTGATTAACACTGCGGTTTCAGCCTGGGGCAGTGACAGAGGCACAGGAGCAGCTCCCTGAGCAATGCACGGCTGGTTTGTAGCTCTGTAGGGTTTCCATCATTCTGACAGTCGCTTCTGGCCCATCAATCCCTACTAACCTCCCAGGGAATCTTTTCCATCCACTGGTCCCAAAGCGGTCACATGACCAGGCCTTGGACAAGGGAGCTGTATTGAGTGTGGTTCCTGCTCTACAGCATGGTGGAGTTCAGGGGATGAGAGAAACTTCCGGGAAGAATCCCTCAGTTGATGCTACACACACATCTTCCCTTCTTCCCACCAAGGCTGCCCGAGAAATGGACAGAACTGCCATGCACAGTGCACATAAAGGACCTGGAGTCTCTAGCTGCAACCCTGAGGCAAGACTTAAAGCCTGTTGTGGAGTTAGTGCCCAGCACAACAGTGGAACAAGCCTGGGGTGGATGGAACACTGTGAGATGACAAACATCTAGACTGAGGGATGGGGCCGGGGATTTGGGTACAAGCGGATGGGGGTGGGGAGGATGGGGAGCAGCATCAAGAGGTGGAGCCCCTGCAGGAACAGAGTCCCAGGTAAGCGTGTCTTCAACAGAACCGACCAGGCAGGAAGGAAACTTCCGTCTACACACCTCCGTCATCAACAATGAAGCGTTGTGTGACCGCTGCCCTATGTTGAAGTCCCAGGCTCTCTACTGCTTTGTATCACCTACCCTGGCCAATCCTCTCTCCTCCTCATGATCCAACTCTTGGGCATTCCGCTCCCTCCAGGGCATGCAGTGACTGGGAGGTGCTACCTGCTATCTCCTCTCTCATCCATTGGGCAGTCCATGGTTACATGATGGTGCCTAGCTGCAAGGGATGCTGGGTTGTGTCTTTGTTCTGGGATACAATGTATCCAGCTACATCCAGGAGGCTGTAAGCTTCTGCAGAGGGATGGACTCCGGGAGATGCAGCCCTGCCCCAGAGCTCCAGGGTGTGTCTGCAGCGCTGACAGCCTTCCATCTGCGACTGCAACCAGTTCCAGGCAGGTGAGGGAACTCAAGAGATGGACAGCAGCCTGCACAGATGGTCCCCGACAAGCTGGAGAAGGGAAGTCAAGCTGGGGAGTCCAGACAAGCTGGGATTTTCAGTCGAGAGACTCGTTTTCCTAGAAGTGATTGGAGGTCACAAATTCAAAGGTGAAAATGGAACCGACGACAGCTGGCGGCATGGGGAAGAAGCTGGAAACTGTTGCTTTGGTGTTTATGCCCCAGCGTAAGGGCACACTGCAGATGGGGCATTATTAGGTTTGTTTCTCCTGTTGGGCATCGTGAGCAGTGCCACCATGACAAGCCTTTGCACACATCCCCTGTGATGCTGGTCCCTCTATTTGTAAGCGACAGGCGTGGCTCTCCCCAGCAGCTCTGGATTTCTTGGTCTCTGACACCACATGGGGGAATTCAGGGACTGAGATGTTTCATCCATTTACACAGAGAGATGTGACCAGGGGCTGGGGACAGCTTCTCAGTATGCACCCCAGGCCAGACACCGCAGTGGGGAGCCGATAGCTGAAGGAGGGGGTTCAGCTAGTTTGCCTTTTGTCCAGCTGGGCATTAAAACTGCACACGGCTGAGTCTGCTGCATGAAGTCAGTGCCGCAGCTATGAACACACCAAACACTCTTTTACAAGGGATTATTTCCCCCAGAGCTGCTGACAGCTCACCTCTCCATCCTGAGAACAACTGTCCACCCAGTTAGGGTCACAGGGACACTGTCTCACATACAGATAAGGGATGCAATCTGTATCCTTCACTCAGGTGACTGCTTCTGCTTTCTGAATGTCCTCGTGACCTTTATGTGTCCTCAGAGAGTTCCTGAAGGACCACAGGAACCTAGCTAAGGATGCACGTTCAGGTGTGTTTCTAAGGTTACACTTCAGGACCATTGTCTCCCTGCCTGTTGCTCCTCCATGCTGGGTGGAGGGTTGCAGCTAGAGTCGGGGATGGCCGGTCCTCTCTTGGGGAATGTAGATGCAGGCAGAGAGAGGGAGCCACAGAGGTTACCGAGCCAACTGCAGTTAGCATCCTGATCCATGTTTGGGCAGCATCAGTGGGTCCTCTTCTTCTGTCACTCACCCTAGGACCTGTCACAACCTTCCCTGGGGACTGTGTGTGCTTTCCTTGTCGGCTCCCAGTGCCTGGGTCACACACACACAAGTCCATGAAAGTCAGCTCCATCTGTGCAGGCTAATCCTTACTTTTAAGAAGACCGTTCATGACAAAGTGGCCATAAGCATCTAACCATCTCTACTTGTGGAAGTCAAGGCTGACTGTGGGGCCTCTCTCTCTCTCTCTCTCTCTTTCTCTCTCTCTCTCTCTCCTCTGTCTCTCTCTCTCTCTCTCTCTCTCTCTCTCTCTCTCCTCTCTCTCTCTTTCTCCTCTCTCTCTTTCTCCTCCCTCTCTCTCTCTGTCTCTCTCTCTGTCTCTCTCTCTGTCTCTCTCTCTCTGTCTCTCTCTCTGTCTCTCTCTCTCTCTCTCTCTCTCTCTCTCTCACACACACACACACACACACACACACACACACACACACATCTTCCTCTGCATGCTCGCAAGTTACCTCCAGGAAGCTGCATGGCAGCCATAGCTACTTGCTGCCGGTGTGCACCAGTCTGACTGCAAAAGCACTGTTCCAGTCACAGCTGGTTTCAACAGCCTGCACTGGATCTTTTGCCTACACAAGTCTCTGAATTGTAGAGGACCTTGTTTACCCTACAGCTATCCTCTCTCAGGCCAGATGGGGAGCCCTACCCTGCTGGTCCAGCCTAAGGCCTTTGATTGGTGCAAACACAGTCCTTCATTTACCTGAAGGCTCACTATGATTGGCTGAATCACCCTCGCCACACCCCTTTTGAGTAGATGAGCAGGCTGATTGGCTCACTGGCCCAACACTAGTCTTCTCTGCCGGTCTTTCCTTGTCTGCTTTTGACCTTCACATTAGTAGAATGGGCTAAGCTGGCAACAGGAGGGAAGGCAGCAAGCAGAAGTAGAATCATGGTGAATACAACAGGGGTGGCAAGAGGTGACAATAATGGTGACAGGGTAATTGGAGATCTCCAGAGAGCATTTAGGGTGGAAAACATGGGGACAGCAGAGCTAGGAAAAACTGAAGACAAGAGATTGCGGCTCTGGTCACAGAAAAACTGCCAGAAGCTGTCATGCTTTAAGAACCAAGGGTCTCAGCCAGGCAGTGGTGGTGCACGTCTTTAATCTTAGCACTCGGGAGGCAGAGGCAGGCTGATATCTGTGAGTTTGAGGCCAGCCTGGTCTACAAGAGCTAGTTCCAGGACAGGCTCCAAAGCTACAGAGAAACCCTGTCTTGAAAAACAAAACAAACAAAACAAAAAAGAACCAAGGGTCTCTGACACTTGAGGGTGACACTGTCACTATAGGGCTGAGAGTCCCAGCACTGGAAGGCTGTTTGGGAGCTGTAACACTAGCAGGTTGCTTCTGCTACTGTTGAGAGTTGAGAGGATTACAAGAGCTCCCAAGTGCTGCTGGCTAAATCCTACAGCAATAAACCTTCAGGTAGGGTTTTGAAATCCAAGGCTTGGAGCAGAAGGTCCCTAGCTCTCAGTGCCCAGAGTTGTTAGCTTCTAGGTGTGTGTGGTATGTGGCTACCCTCAGAGCCAAGCAGCCACCATCTTGGGGAGTTCAGCTTCACTCAGTTGTAAAAGTGTATACTCCTTCTGGGTTTACTGACCCGTTACACCCCATGGAGGTGTGGGGAGTCGCACCATTCCTGCTGAAGTTGACTTTCACTGCGGCCTTTGAGACAGAAGAGCACCCGCACCCCTGTAAGTCACCCCTCACCTATGTTCTGAAATGAACCCCAATAAACTCCTTGGTTCCCACAAGTAAACTTTGGTGGAACTGTGCCTCAGTTTGTCATTGGAACCTCCAGATCAAGGACAGATGTTGCTTACGTCGTCCCCACCAGGAAGGAATTTTAACAACACTCTGCTAGTCCAGTTCTCAGGCACTGGGAACTTCGGGAGCCAAGGCTGACAGTTCTGGGGAGCTGCTTCTCTGCTCTGAGTAGAGTGGAAGGACCCAGACACCTGAGCAGAAACAAGCATGCTGGGTCTACCTGAATTTATTCAAGGCTGGTCCCCCAAATGACCACCCTTGATTTATTAGATCAAGGATACCTCAAAGCACAGGTGTCTGGTTCCTAATTGCCTTTTTCACCTTCCACATGCTGGCCCTGGATGTCTAGATATTGGACCCCAACTGTTGGGACTAGTAGATCTATAAGAAGTCAAAAGTCACCCAGAATCTCTGGGTGAAAACACGAGTTTTCAGGAGATGCCATTGTACAGCCAACATGAGTCCCGACTCTCCACAGCCTGGAGCCACCTGCATCCTTGGAGCCTCGGTGGAATCGGGTTCTGGATCTATGGATTTTAATACGGCTGGGAGTCCATGTCTCTAACAAGCACCAGGCAGTGCCTTGGCAGCCTGCCCATGGACCCTAAGGAGGAGTGATTCCCCAGAGCATCCTAAAGGGATTGGGGGGCCTATTTTGGAGGCACTATGCATTTTGAATAAATTTCTGGACATTCGGAACTGTGAAAACAACTTCATAGTCAAGAGAAGCAAACACAAACCGTCGTGGAAACCCAGTGTTACTTGGTATACATTGCAAGGCTCTCCAGGGAAGGGCAGAGGGAGGCATGCACCCTCAGGTACTGGGGGTGGGGCAAAAGCTGAGGAACTGCCATGTTCATGGTGTCCTGACCTCCCCACAGGAAGCTTGGACAAAAGCACAAGCTGCCCTGTTGTCATCTCCTTGGTCTCTCTAGTGTCTCAGGATGCCCATTGGGACCCAGAGAAGTGAGGAACAAGCCTCAGGGTCCATGAGAATCCGTTCCTGCCTGGTGAGACCAAGTGTCACACAGAGCTGGCCCTTCTTGCAGGTCTCAGCACCTGAGATGATCGCCAGCAGATGCGCAGCTCTGAAGCCTTGAGCCACTGGGGAGGGTGGAGCAGCTGGTCCTCGAGTGGTGCGGACTGTGGTGATGGTTCTGAGTGGTTCTGCTTATGGCAGTACTGGGAGAGGCGGATCACAGTGATGGTCTCTGGGGTGTGTGCTTAACCCAAGTTCACATGTTAACTGAACACAGCTAAGTGTCAGCCTGGCAGTGGAGCACACCTTTAATCCCAGCCCTCAGAAGGCAGATGCAGGTGAATCTCTGAGTTCGAGGCCAGCCTGATCTACAGAGTGAGTTCCAGGACAGCAAGAACTACAGAGAGAAGCCCTGTCTTGGAGGGAAAAGGGCATCAGGTCCAAAAGAAACTGGGGGACAGGGGAACAAGATGGCTAACTGTGGTGTCTGCTAGCATACCAAAGCTCATGCTGGCCCCCAGGCTCTCTAAGTATCAAGATTATCTGCAGCTCTTGTCAGTTCTTCTCACTCAGTCCCCTACCCTAAACCTCTCTAGCCCACAGGCTTTCCTTCCCCCAACTCCTCATTCCTAGACAGCCCTGCCTTTCAGCTCTGTGTTCTTAAGGTCCCTCTCTCTTTTGCCTCCCTCTCTTGCCCCACCCTCCTCTCATGGCCTGGTCCAATCTGCTGGCCGCGTGTGGTCTGCCACATTCTCTCCCTGCTCTGGACCCTCCCAGATGCCTCTGGCTGTGGTCTCCCTCAGATCTACAATAAAAACCTTCCCCTGCACCATACCCTAGGAGCAGCCATGCCCTCACTTTACACAGTAAAGCTAGCAAATTTTATGTTCCTATATTTCATCGTAATTAAAGCTTATTTTAAAAGAAACAAATTGGAATTACCTTTATGTCAACGGCGTTGTCGTTTTGTTTTATGTATATAAATATACACAGGTTTTTATTTTTATTTCCTCTATAATTTCATCTATTTTTCAAGCCATGAACAATGAATCACCATAATAAGAAAATAAACCATGGTTGGCATTTGTGTGTCTTTCGTTAAAGTCTGTATCTGGGGTTGTTCGACTGTCTTGGGGAGAGCAAGAGAACTTTTCCCCTAAACACAGCAGATGAGGAGAGGGCAAAAAGATCAAGAAACAATAGGATCTCGGGTACACTCATAGGCACCACAGGAAACTGGAGCCAGTAGCCAAGGAACTGATAAGACATGCCCAAACCAGCAGGTGGTGCATGGGCATGGATGGCAAGAGCTAAGACTCAGGGCCTCCCTGCCAGAGCTTGAGATTCCAGGTCTTCCCCTGCCAAGCCTTGACACATCTCTGGCTCTGATGGCGCTATGATGGCGGTCCACATGTCACCTCCACTTAAGGTAGGAACAATGTTCCTTCACAGCCCAGCCTGCAGATGTCAGACCACACTGAGGCCGGCTCTGTGCAGGCATCCGTCCAGCCCGAGTGCTGCAGGCTGGTGATAATGGCCACGTTTAGTCTCCATGAGCATCGGTTCCAGTTGTCACTTGTTCCGAATCGGAGCTCCTGGTTCCTGCGATCAATCCTGAGCCCCAGGGCACCCCAATAGCCAAGCCCAGGATGGCCAGCGTGGCAGATGGCCGCGAAGCAGCATTTATCTTGGCAGGGAGCGCTGCAAAATAATGGCAGAGTTCAGGATGTCCATTAGGGGACATTAAAAAGGAGAAAAGAATTGGCCTCGGGAACACCCCTGAGGTCTGATCCGAGGCCAAGTGGCGGCATGGAGGGCGCTGCTGGATTCTTCGCTGGCGCCATAAGAGATCATTTCTCACGCCATTGACAGTGCAGGATCTGGCAGTGGAGGGAGTAAATGGTCTTAGCTTCTACTGCAATTCACCACGTACAAGTCCTCTATTGAACTGTTCGTTTCCAGTGCTGCACATTTTGCTCTCTGAAGACTCCTCTGGGTGGGCGCTTGCATTTCACCCGGGGACATAGTGGGGAAAAGAATGCCGACCTGAAATGAATCCAAGCATCACCCTGTGGACCAATGAGAATTATGACCTTCACTGTGATGACTAACAACATCCTCACTGTCGTTACCATCACCACCACCATCATCAACACTATCATTGCCATCATTGTCAGCATCATCATCACCATTACTGCAACCATCGACCATGGTTATCATCTCTACCTTTATCTCTACTATAACACTATCACACCATCACCACCATCCACTATCATAACCTTTGTCTTCATCACCGCCGCCATCATCACTCATTCCATCACAGGAACATAAGCTCAGAATGCGCAGAGATCTGCATGCTTGTCCCTCCTGCCTGGCTCTAGGAGCATGATTGGCACGGTCCACATGTGTTGACTGGATGTAAATAGGGTTAATGTGTGAAAGCTGGAAGCACCCAGTGGGCTTCTCCTGTGACGCCATCATTCGAGGGGATACAGAATTTGCTGCTTGTTTTAGTCTCAGTTCTATGACTGTGAAGAGACACTATGGCCAAGGCAACTCCTCTAATCGGGGGCTTGCTTATGGTTTCAGAGGCTTAGTCTGTTATCATCATGGCGAGGAGCATAGTGTCACACAGGCAGGCATGCCTCTGGCACAGTAGCTGAGGGCTTTAGATGCTGATCCACAGGCAGCAGCAAGAAAAAGAGACACTGGGCTTTTGAAACCTCAAAGCCCACCTCCAGAGACATACCACCTCCAACAAGGCCACATCCCCTCCAGGACCAAATCTATTCCAACAAGTCCACACCTCCCAATCCTTCCAATAGTCCATCAACTGGGGACTAAGCCCTGCAAATATATGCCCCCATGGGGGACATTCTCATTCAAGCTACCATGCTGTTAGAGCCTAGACACCACAGGACCACCATAAAAGTGATCTCCCACGCACTCTAAATGTTCTTCTGGCCTGGCCTCCTTCCCTGGAGCCCTTCCTACCTCACACGGCTTCATGCAGCCTCATTGATTAAATGTCCAGGCCCACTAGATAATCGATTTACCATCAATACAGGCTGCCCCGGGGGCAGACCTGGGCAGGCAGTTCTCTAAATAAAGATATCTCGTGATGGGTTGACCTGGTAGAGAGATGCAGGAGAAAGCTCTGTTAACCTGAACCGGACGCACAGGGTGGAAGCAGGTATAAGTCCTCAACTGCACTGGCCTCTAAGCCAAGTGAGCCTGGCTGGAGGGCAGCCTGGGCTGCGGGGCAGAGGCTTTGAGGACTGTCTGACGAGGAACTCTGAGGCTCCCACACATTTAAAGAGGCAAGTCCTAGACCTCGTGGCCTGCCTTCTTGGAGAGGGCTCAGACAGCTTGGGACAGCCATTGGACAGTGCCTGACAAGGAAGGAATGAGTATTTTACACCTTGACCATAGAAGGCAGAGTGGGGACTTGGAGTGGCACTCCAGTTGAAGAATGTGAAAGAACTGTCATTGCTGACTCCTGCTTGCAAAGAAAATATCACGCAGAAATGTGTTCTAGAGAATTGTTTCTTAATGCTGCTTATATTCCCTGGAACCTGGATTCTGGGGGCTCCTGTATCAATACCTCCAGCTTTTTCCTGCTGAACCACCCAGACCCTGGGGCGGCTATTGGATAGAAAAGCAATGACAACTTAGGACCTGGCTGTTCTAGCCTTCAGCAAGGATTGCACTGAGCTGTGGCTTCACAAATACTTCAGTGCTTTGTACGTCTGCTACAGGCATCCCTTGGTTCTTGTCTGCTGGAGGAAAGAATTCACTTTGGATATACAGTTGATTTAAGCAGAAGTTTATTTAGCAAAGCAACACTGAGACTGGATGGCAGTGCGCTGGAAATGGACAGTGGTCCAGTGGGGTCTATGAATGTTTAGGAAGCTGGTAGCATATTCATGGAGTAAGGTGGCCCCTTTTTCTCTCTTCCAATCACAGGGGATCTACTCTCTTACTTAGGGTGTTTCTTCCCATGATTCTTTAGAAAGCTCACAGGGAGGGAAGATCTAAAGTTTGCTGCAGATGTTGCAGCAGTGAAGCCGGAGTCTTTGGAGGGTGTAGCAGACCTTTGGTGAGTGCACATGCGTGACAAACAGGAAAATGTCCTGGTGCCTCAGCTTCTGTTATTGTGGGAACAACCTAACTGCAGCCTCAAGGATATTTAACCACAAAGGGATGCTCTGAGTGCCTGGAGATGCAGCTAAATTGTCCCTGGTTACCTTGTGTTTAACTCTTTGTCCTGATAAGAGTGTATCACTCCTTCCCTCTTCGATGAACAGCTCAAGGCTTAGAGGGCTTGCCTAAAGCTTCCCAGCATATTCTTGCAACCCCAAAATCCTATCCTACCCTACTTCAGGTGTCTCTTCCCCTTGCCTTGCTGTCAGCCCTCCTGATGGGAGTACCCAGAAATCACCCCATTTGAAGGTGTCTATTGCTGTGAAGAGACACCATGCACACCAGCTCTTATAAAGGAAAACATTTCCTTGTGGTGGCTCACTTACAGTTCAAAGGTTTAGTCCATTATTGTCAATGACAGGAAGCAAGGCAGCATGCAGGCAGACATGGTGCTGGAGAAGGAGCTGAGAGTCCTTACATCTTGACTCGCAGGCAACAGGAAGCGATCTGTCTCACTTGGACGTGGTTCGAACATATATGAGACCCCAAAGCCAGCCCCCACAGTGACATACTTCCTCCAAGGTTACAACTGTTTCAACAAGACAACACCTCCTAATAGTGTCACTCCCTTTGGGGACATTTTCTTTCAAACCACCACAGAAAGCATCTGCTCCAGCCCTGGGCTGTTTCTTCTCTCTAGCCCTTGCCTCTTGTATCCAACAGTGTGGATATCAGATCACTGCCTCAGAGAAAGGCCAGGGGTAAGGATAATGGAAGCCAAGTCTCTGGTTTGCCTTTAGGACCCATGGCATCATGTTGAAGGAGATGTGGGAAGTTTTGGCAGGTTTGACCAGGTTGTTTAAATGAGATAAAACTGGCCAGTCCGATAGTGAGCAGAGCAGACAAGAGAAGCTTGGAGGAGAGCCCAGGGGGAAAAAAACAAAAGCGGAAGAGCCCAGAATCAAGGGATCTGGCCCTCCATAAAGAAAAACCCCAGAATAGACTCACTTCACCCCAAATCAGATCTTTCACTCCACTCTCAACCCTCTGATCCTGCTTCACGAAAGCCCCTGACTTGAGGGTAGAGGAGAGTAGGCTCTATAACAGACAGTACAGGCCTTCGCATCTCTGTATTACAGTCACTCTGCGTGAGCGGTCACTTACTGTTTGTGGCCAATGTCCATGTGTGGACCGTCTCTGTGCCACAGTCATTCTGCACATGTGGTCATTCACTGTGTGTCATCACGCCACACTCCACGTCACTTTCCGTGTGCTGACTACTCCGCTGTGCTCTCTGACTAGAGGGTGGTGCTGAGGCCACCCTCCTCTTGGGGTTTGGAGACCATATGCCAATCCACGAGCAAGTCCCCAGGAGTAGAGGTGGGAACTGGGAAGGTGTAGTAAGAGCTGCGGGCTGCGTTCCTGCCGCCCTGGCTCACGGCCACCTGGCTAGCTTATACCCCGAAATAACAACACACAAACTGTATTCTTTTAAACACTGCCTGGCCCATTTCTATTTATGTGTGTAGCACCCCAAGGTGCACTTACTGGGAAGATTCTAGCCTGCGTCCATCCTGGATCGGAGCTTCATCGCGTCTACTCCAGAGAGCAGAGCTATCGAGTCTGAGCTCACTTCCTCTTCCTCCCAGCATTCTGTTCTGTTTACTCCACCCACCTATGTTCTAACCAAAGAGGGCCAAGCAGTTTCTTTATTTTTTAACCAATGACCTTCCTCCATCAGGGAGGAATCCTCTGGATGACTCTTAGTGATGAGGGATGAGAACGAGAACTAACACCCACCAGCACGCACTGTCTTTTTCCTTAGACCTGGATGGGTGCAGGGGGCCCACCCACACCAGTCCTACAGTCTCCTCAAAACCACTCATTTCTCTCTCCCCTCAAAAATGTGGATGCATATAGTCCCTTGATGCTCAGACACCTGGCAGTGCGTGGCATTTCACAGGGAAGACCTGCAGGACAGAGTTGCCTGCGTTCCTCGGAGCCTCCCTGGCACCTCCCCTGGATCTAAGGCTTCAGAACAGCAAGAGACAGACCCCAGAAGCATGTAGTCCATAAGAATGTGTCCAGTGTTCATCTCTGGGCAGGGGCTAAGGACACAGTCATAGGACAAATTTACACTCTTAGACCCTCCCTGCATTAGGACAGGAAGCTGCAAGCCATACCAAAGAAGACACGTGGGGGCCACAGTGGGTCCCCATGCTGAGCTGTTCCCAGGTCTGTCTCCTTCTCAGGCAGGAGAAGTTGTCCAGGGTAGCTTAGCAGGATGTTGCCCACAGTGGTTCCTGTAAGGAGGAGGCCAGTGTCCTTTGGTATATTAATGTGACGACCACTGGGGAATTTATCAATGACGGGTGAGCTGTCATTACAGGTAATTTCCCTAGCACCATCACATTAGCTAGGAGCATTCAATGGCCCTGTAAAAAGTCACAGCTGCCATCAGCAGGATAGCGCCCTTACCTGCAGTGTGCTCTGGAAGTCAAAGCTGAGCCAAACCTCCAGGCTGCCTGCAGCCTGTGTCCCCTCAGGCCACTAAATTACCTGTCTGGACAGCATTCCAGGATGGAGTCATTAAATGCAGACATGCTGGCCCCAGGATGCCAACTTCTTGTAAATGTGTTGGAAGAAAAGTCAAGATGTGTTGGCCCCAGGAAGCCCACTTCCTGTAAGGGCACAGGAAGAAAGGTCACGGGAAGTACTGTGTAGGACAAAGGAGCAATGAGAGCCACAGAAACCCAAGTCTCAAACGCTGGGGAAGGAAAAGGAGACAGTGATATCGGTCTCTGATACTGGGAATTTCAAAGGGCCAGTTATAGACAGACTAACATGGGTCTAGCCCTCAGAGCTGTTCCGGTGTCTACACTGGTCTTCATTGGACCCACGTCTTTCTCCTGTACTGCGGCTGCTCTGTACGAAGGTCCTTACCTCCCTTCCAGGTGTGGAGATCAATCGAGCTAGAGTTCTCTATGCTGGGTCCAGACTTTAAGCACAGGAGAAGTATCGACACAGAGTCTCTCTGAATGAGGACTCAAAGCCCTTCCCTAAGGAAGCAGGGCCAGGCCTCCAGCAGCTTGCCAGTAAGCCCAGCTTCACTGTGCTCTTTGACACTTGGCTGGAGGCAGGACTCCGGACTTAGTCGTTCAGTTTTGAATACACTGACCATTCTGTTCCTGGGAGCCTCATGTTCCTAAACACTAGGACACATAGACAAGCCAGGAACTTGCAGGAGGCTGTTCCACTAGAGAAGACAAAGACTGATTCCATCTCTCCACAGCGGGGAGGCTGCAGCAGGGTTCCACCCAGGTTTGAATTTGGGAGTGAGACAAGGGCAGAGCCCCTGCCCTAGTCCCTCCTCCCCTCACCCCAGTCCACAGCCAGATATCAGCATATTTGCATAGTCACAACCTCTGAGCATTCTAGGAAACTCCCAAGGGCCTGCGCCAGGGACCTCATAGGTCCACCAGGTGCAGCTCCCCGGGTGTGTACACCTATGGAGGGAGACACTCTTGATTTCTTCTGCCCCGGGAAAGACCCCAGCAGGGTCTGCAGAGTGCAGAAACAGGACCTTTCTGTGTATCTAACCAGAACCACTCTGGTCCCACGGTGCTGTCCCCTGTTCCTGCTGTCCTCTTGGTTCTCATCTGCACAGGCCCCACATGGGCAGCTATAAGCACCTCAACCCTGGGCAATCTAAGCCCCCAGGCCTCAGCACCTGCTGAGCCAGGCCGCTTCCAGGTCAGCTAGCTCAAGGTCAGTGAACCTTCCCTGTGCACTGAAGCTGGGATTACAGGTGGAGCTTTCCAGAAAGGGCAAGTTTGAGCCTTAGCAAGAGCCTTAGCAAGGCCATTGCTAGAGTCCCCAGGGAGAGGCTCAGAACCACCTCAGGCCTCAGCTCACCCTGAGGGTAGAAAAACAAAGCCCCTTTCAGATCCAGCCTCTGATTCCAAACGGCTAGGGAGGGTAGGCCCCTTGGTTCTGCCCTTCGTGATCAGTGTGTACACAGCCATTAATAGCAGTCAGCAGGCAGGGAGGTCCTTCACCCTCCGCTGATCCCTCTGAGCTCTGAGGTGCCTGAGGCAGGGAGAAGGTATGTTTGCCCCCCTCACCCAGGTTCAGTGGGAAGTGGGGGAGTCTGATGAAGTAGCATCTGGGCCCAGAAAGCCGGTTCCCCCATACTCCTAGACCTTGTGGTCCCCTCTTCTGTTTCTTTCTCTAAGTCCTTCTGAGCAGCCACGCACAGGTTGATTGTGACAGAGAGGTAGGGGAGAGTGACCGGAGAGACTTGCTGGAAACAGACATCAACCTCGTGAGTCCTGAGTTCCTTTTCCATTGTCCTCAGCTCTTAAGTGGCTATGTCAAGAGCAGGTGCACCGGCTCTTTCTGAGACCCTGGCTCCATGAGGAAGTCACACTGGTGAGGATGTCCTTATCTCACACCTGTTAAGTTGGGAGTTTAGCCCCCAGCCTGTGGCATCCATTCCAGCCCCCCTGGCCTGGGAGTTGCTTTGGTCTGGACTCCAAATCCCAGCATGCCAGGTCCTGACCCTTCCATGGAAGGGGGTCAAGACCACTCCCACAGGGTATTTAAGTGGGCTCCCAGAGGAAAAACATGTGGTTCCAGGTTTGCATGGGCTCCCTGCTGTCCTGTCTCCCCACCCTGCGCTCAGCCACCCGAGAGAGTCTTACTTAATAAAACAATGGGCATTCTGATTTGGTTTGATTTGACCTAATTGGACTTTTTTTGTGCCGGCAGAGCTGCCCTTTTTAAATTATGTTTATTTAACAACACTCTGCTTGTATTCTACTGCCCTGGCACTCCCCTTGTCCTACCTGCCTGATAGCTCAGGTCACCCAACAGGCCCAGGAATTCCACCTAGTCCTTGCAGGGGGTTAGCTTTCACAGTGGCTTCTGGTTCCCCACCTCTCATCGCACCCAGTGATCCAACTCCCCCTTAAGCAGCCCAATGGAAGTGACATTATAACATCAAGTCATTGCTAATGGCTGGCTGCCAAGTCAGGAATCACGCACACCCCCTAGGCCCTTGGTTCTCCATCTGTGTTATTTGCATCATGGTTCATAACAGTCGCAAAATCACAGTTATGAAGTAGCAATAAAACTAATTTTGTAATTGGGGTCACTGCAGCATAAAGAACTGTACTAAATGGCCAAAGCATTAAGAAGGTTGAGAACCACTGTTCTAGGCTGACTAAGTCCCAGATCGGTTACACAGAGACAATGCAAAGATCCTACAGACAAGCGGGCCTTCGGTAGGTGGAAGAGTGTGATTTACCCTCAAAGGGGGAGTTTCCAGGGTTGCATGCCAGCTCCACAGAGCCTGCAGGAAGCCCACAGACTTGCCCTGAGGCACCCCAGAAACTGATATCTGCAGCCATGTGGGGTGTTTAATGCCCCAGGGTCTCTAGATCCAGAACAGTCTTAGGAGAGGCCTTGGGCTCTGCTGGCAGGGACAGTGCTCTCTTGCTTGGCATCATGTCATCATGGATAGAGCCAATCTCTCTAATGTGAGACTCTCTGGTGAGTCAGGCAGGGACCTGGAACCCTTCAGGAGTTGTGCCTGGAGGGTCAGGTCTCCCAGAATAATCCATTTCCAATCTGCCTGCTTGCCTAGTTCTGCCCCCAGGAGTCTCAGTCCTTGCAAAATGGAGAGTCTATTGCGTGTTCAGGTTTCTTCCTCCAGGGCGGTTCTGTGACCCCACCAACTCAGGGTTCACCCTTCAGCACCCTCCCTGGCACAGCATTGAATCCCTGTGCTTGGCACTCCTGGCCTGGGTACAATTCCATGGGACTCCCACCCCTACTACGGCCTTTCCTCAGGGAAGATGCAAAGTGCTGGCAAGTGCTGGTCATCCGTCCTTAGAGCATGGGGACTTCAGTCGTATTCAAAATATTACTGAATTCTGTTTAAAAAGTGTTCATTACATGGAGTTCACTGAACCCATGTCAGAACAATAAATCCAAACTCTTTGCATAAGCATTTGTCCTTAATAAAACATAAGGAACTGGTACGGTTTTGACTATTTACTAACATCTAAGTTTAACTAATTTTTATAAATTCAGTGGGTGGCCTTAAGGGCTGGTGTGGGAGGGGGATGGAGGCATTTCTACCTAAGCACAAAACACAGAGACTTACGGTTTATTTATTTCTTTAATTTGCCCCTCGAAATGCAGACGTAAATCTGTACTAAGCAACAACTTTAATGAATATTCATTCCTAAAGTGAAATGGGAGTAGCTCTAGTTTCTATTCAAAACCAGAGGGGAGATTGCAGTATATTGAGCTCCATAGAGACAGCGCCAGGGCAAGCGAGAGCCGGACGGGCACTGGGCTACTCTGTGCCTCGTGTATGAAAATCAGCTAAACATGGGCAAAGGAGATCCTAAGAAGCCGAGAGGCAAAATGTCCTCGTATGCATTCTTTGTGCAAACTTGCCAGGAGGAACATAAGAAGAAGCACCCGGATGCTTCTGTCAACTTCTCAGAGTTCTCTAAGAAGTGCTCAGAAAGGTGGAAGACCATGTCTGCTAGAGAAAAGGGGAAATTTGAAAACATGGCCAAGGCTGATAAGGTTCGTTATGAAAGAGAAATGAAAGCCTACATCCCCCCAAAAGGGGAGACCAAAAAGAAGTTCAAGGACCCCAATGCACCCAAGAGGCCTCCTTTGGCCTTCTTCTTGTTCTGTTCTGAGTATTGCCCCCAAAATCAAAGGAGAATACCCTGCCTTATCCATGGGTGATGTTGCAAAGAAACTGGGAGAGATGTGGAACAACACTGCTGCAGATGACAAGCAGCCCTATGAAAAGAAGGCTGCCAAGCTGAAGGAGAAGTACGAAAAGGATATTGCTGCTTACAGAGCTAAAGGGAAACCCGATGCAGCGAGAAAAAAGGGGTGATCAAGGCAGAAAAGAGCAAGAAAAAGAAGGAAGAGGAAGATAAAGAGGAAGATGAAGAGGAGGAAGAAGAGGAAGATGAAGATGAGGAAGAAGATGATGATGATGATGAATAAGTTGGTTCTAGCGCAGTTTTTTTTCTTGTCTATAAAGCATTTAACCCGCCTGTACACAACTCACTCCTTTTAAAGAAAAAAAATTGAAATGTAAAACAAAACAAAACAAAAAAACCAGAGGGGAAAGCAGACCGTGGTTCACGGCCTCTGGTTCTAGGGCAGCACAGGTACCCATGGGACACCAGGAGGCCTGACTGCCACGTGTCTGGAGGAGCTCCAGAGAATGTGTTGTGTGGGTGCGGAACTTCAGTGTGTAGGGCTGCCAGCTGCCCCTTCCCTGCAGAATGGGGATGCTCCCGTCCAACGAGAGGGGCCAATCACGTAGACTGGGGGTCAGAGGCAGAGACTTTGCACTCAGACCCAGCGGTCACACACAAACCAGAGATTCCCGCACACTGCTGGGAGCTGTAGGCAGAGGCAAGAAGCCCGAGCTCTCCAGTGTTTCCTCTGCTGCCCTCTGTCCCTCTTAACTTCTCTATTATTGTCATCCAGTCCTTTCTCTCCTCCCTCCTATATCTTGTTGCCTTCTGCACCACACATGCTGAAGAAGATGCTGTGGAGTAGAAAATGGGTTTGGAACGAGATGCCCCTCACACAATGTGGTGGGAGTGTGTCCTGAAAGATGATAGTGTCACTGAGTTAGTCTGTTTCCTTCCTGAAGCCAGACTGTGGCTGGGGAGACACTTGGCACCAGCTGAGTTCTTTTGGTGCCTGCTTGCTCCTGACATCAGGGCACAAGAGTGGGGAGGGAAGCAGTAACTGAACCGCTCTTAGGGCCCCAAGTGCTGGGTCCTCAGGATCTGGGGGTCAGGTTTTATCCCTATGCTCATAAAGAACACATAGACTTGAGAACCTGGCAAGTCAGAGAGGGATGGGAGGGGGGTGGTCTCGAGTATTACATGATGATGTATCTGTGTCCAATCTAGAGGAATCACGTGATGGAGCTAGACAACAGGCAATCTCTTCTTAAGTAGAATGGGTGGTGATGTCACTAGATAAATGCACATGGACTCCAGCATTCCTGGAACCTGACCCCAAGCCCCTGCTAAAGATTACAGGATAAGATACAGTTTTACGGGCTGGAGAGATGGCTCAGAGGTTAAGAGCACAGACTGCTCTCCCTGAGGTTCTGAGTTCAATTCCAAGCAACCACATGGTGGCTCAAAACCATCTATAATGAGATCTGATGCCCCCTTCTACCCTGCAGGCATACGTGCAGACAGAACACTATACATAATAAATGAATCTTCATTTTTTTAAAGACATGGTTTCCTTGGCACTGCCGGGTCACCGCATGGGTGGAGGCAGCAGCCATCAGGCAGAGCAAAAGCTGAATATGGCTGGGATACCATGAATCAGCATCCAGGGGTGAGAAAGTGCAGTCCAGGATGGGGGAGGGCATCTGTGGAGATTGAGAGAATGAGGTGTGTGCCCCCAGCATAGATACAGCCAGACCACACTCACAAAGCAAATTTAAAGGGAAAATTATCAAGAACTATAGATACAGTCACAGACCAGTGAGCACAGAAGCAGTTTTTGGCCCACCTGACACAGTCCTGGAATTTCCCCTTTGGGGTATAAGAGTAAGGCAGACGCTGGGACTATGGGTACCAGACAGCATGGCCCCATCACGGTAGCACTGGTACTTACTGTACAGGGAAATCTCGGGAAATGGATGGACAGTGGGGCTCATACAAAGTGACTGGGCTTTGCTGAACTCACCCAGCCACCCAACTGGGCTCAGCAATTGTGGATGTCACTTGGAGGGACACACAGGTCTTCAGCCTCCTGCTTCAGAGCTGCACGTTAAATGAAGGGTGCCGTCTTCAGCCCCAGCCCCAAAGCTCGTGGAGCAACTGCAGAGTGTTCATGCAAGGGGGCAGAGCTGTGACTGTCGCTCTTTGCTCTGGGGGCGGCACAGTGACAAACCCGAGTATCTGTTTCTGGACTTGGGGCTGGCTGAGATCTATGGCTGAGAAAGCTGCCCGACAGGAACCACACAGGCTGCATAGTCCTGTAGGCAGAGGCGACTGTGGCTAGCTCACTGACTCCCTCCGGAATTAAAACAAAGCAGTGTATTTTTGTGACAGGCCCTTGATCGTGAACAAGTACTTCCTAAATGAGACTCGTTTAAAGCGCCATTGACAACGCAGTCATGGAACACAGCTCCCAGCTTCTAGACATCATATGACAGCGGGGTCCAACTGCTGTTCCCAGAGAAGACAAGCCCCAAACTTCCTCCTGTTTCTGTCTGTCACATGCTGGGGTTACAGACATGTAACCACTACAGCAACACTTCCTTTGTCTTGGTAACTTTCCAGACTCTGATGCTTTGTTACATCAACAGAGAAGAGGCTGGGACAGCCCAGACAAGTTCCACGCATCACCCCAGCACCTCTGAAACAGGATGGTTTATGAGGTGGTCCCAGGTCACATGATTCACACAAGGGAAGAATACGGAGGCTCCCCTGGCCCACATGAACCAAAGGCAGGGGAGGGGTCGACTTCAAATGGAAGGCCAAGAACAGCTGTTGGCTGCACTGAGGTGGGGGACCAGAGGTGGCCGTCGGTCCTCCACGGTCAGCAGTCATTGTGCAATCATTCCTGCGATGCCTACAGGTCTTTCAGCTCCAAATCCATAGGTTCAGAGTCTGGGACTATCTGAGCGCTGTTCTAAATGCAGTCGGGAAGATGAAGTTGGGAGCCTGGAGCTATTTCACTTGAGTAATAGATTGAGATTCTGGCTGTAGTAATTCCAGACTTGTGGCACTGGCTTGGGTCCCTTGATGATGAGGCTCGCATAAGGCTTTCATCCTTCGGGCTGAGTCTCCTGGAGGCTCTGCTGAGCCTGCATTTCTCCCCCACAGAGGGTTTGCAGCAATTATCACCCTGATTGATGCTGCGCTGTTTCCGCCTGTGATTTACAGGATGCAAAACTGCCACTTTGACTACTGTTGGCGATACAGCCATGGCTTCACTCCAGCACCTGCTGCTCCCAGAGACCTAACTGTGTTCTGGGGGATCGGAAAGGAAAGCACTATGGCTGGTCTGGAACAGTATGGGAGCACACTAGGCTTCTGCGTATGGGGGACACGGCCTCCAGAGCAGCAGGAGGCTTGGGGCTCAGGATTTATTGTGATGCTCAGACTCAGTTTCTCCTCTGAAGTGTGGACAGTTGTCACAGTGCCCTCTCAGGAACGAATATGGTCCAGTTCGGGCTGCTGATGTGGATGGGTCCTGATACATTATGAGTGATGGGGACGCCCAATGTGGACACATCCCAGATCTCAGTGCATGGCAGGGACATGCAGATGTGGCTGTTCCTGTTACTGATCTGAGGCCTGTCAGCTGAGAGCTTCTCCCACTTCAGATCCAGAGAGAGTCAGGCTGGGAGAGACAGGAGGCTGAAGGGGACACTGTGGTTCTGTGCTAGGCCAGACTGATGGGACATTGTCCATACCTATCTCCTCTTTCCCTCATCTCCCATTCCCCGCAAAGCCCATTATTCTTTCTTTCTCTCTCCTGGCATCCACCCTATACCTCACTGACCTCCCTTGCTCTGGCCTCAGCCCATCCTCCATGTCTCTCTGTCCCTCCAGATTCCTTCACGGTCCACACTGACACCATTCCAACACCACCCTTTGCCTCTAAATCAAGGGTGCTGTCCATGACCCAAAGAACTTCCTCCTCTAGGGGACAGAAGGCCCCAGCTCCTGCCATCAGTCCCCTCTCTCTTTCCTCACTTCTCCACAGAAACCCGCCTTCCTGGTCATATCCCTCGGCACCAGCTTCCCCTGTCTTGACCCAAATCAAGCTGAAGACGCACAGGGCACCATCTGGTCAGCCATCCTCACCAGGAGCCCCAGCAGTTGGGTCTCATGTTGTAGGAAGATGGCTATTTCCTACCACATTCTGAGTTGCTTCATGTGGAGGGATTCCAGGAGAGGCTTTGGATGCCACCGTGTCCGGGGCCTGGCCAAGACTGTCTGTTCCTTTAAATCTCCCTGACACCTCTGTCTTCACTGAGTGCATGGCCATGACCACAGACACTCACAGGGGTTGAAAATGGTGCCTCTGTCTCTCTGCAGCCCTTGGGGACTGGCCTCTTAGTTCTAATCTTGTACAGTCCAGCTTTGTATTCAAGGTGACTTGGTGCTCCATTCACCAGGACAAGTGTCACTAAATTAGCCCCAGCTTAGGACTCTACCTGCTCTAGTGTAGGTGGGTTGCTATGGCACCCATCGCTATGGCCCCAGGCAGCAGAGCCTTCAAGGAAGGGTGCGCCTCATGCGGGTGTGAGCGGAGCATGGAGGCAAACAACATCTCCCTTAATTTTAGCAACAGCATCCCGAGCCGGAAGGCTCCAGCTGCTAACCAAAGGGCATATCCAAGCTTCAGCCTGCCTTTCATGGCTTAATCCGGCCTGCCACAGTGGAGCAGTGAGAGGTAATTAGGAGAGAAGGCAGGGTGGGGCTATCAGGACCGGAGCTTCCACAAGACCATGGGAAAGGCTTTCAGAGCGAGGTGCATGGGGGGCAGGAAAAGCCACTGCAGCGGGTGTTAGTGAGCCTTGTGAGGAGAGGAGAGGAGAGGAGAGGAGAGGAGAGGAGAGGAGAGGAAAGGAGAGGAGAGGAGGTCCGGGGCTCCAATGTCAGCACAGCCTCTCAGAATCCAGAGTACGATGCACCATGTATCAGGTGTTCCAAGGCCAAGGAGAGTGATGCTTGCTGGCCATCATACAGGCACACCTCCCCCATTCTTAGCAGGTGCTCTGTTCTTTCTTCTCTCTGATGTGGTAGAAAGGGAGGAAGCCATCGGTCACCTCCTCTTCCTCCTCCCCACCCTGCAGACTCGTCTCCAGGTACATAATAATGATGAAAAATAGAAGTAAGACACTGAAGGGAAGGAACATGTACCGCGAGAGCAGGAGACCCACAGAAGACAGGCACACAGCTGTTTGTCAACTTGACACTAACTAGAGTCATGCGAGAGGAATGAGACTCACTAAAAAAAATGCCTCTAACAAACTGGCTTATGGGCATGTTTGTGAAGCATTTTCTTGTTGATTGACTTGGGAGGACTCAGCCAGCCCACTGTGGGATGTACCACCGCTGGGCAGATAGATGGTCCTGGGTGCTCTAAGAAAATAGGCTGAGCAAGCCACAGGGAGCAAGCCAGGAAGCAATGGTCCTCTGTGGCTTCTTTATCAGCTCCTGCCTTCAGGATATCAATGCATCACTTCTGGATTTTGAGGCTCCCTGCTCTGCCTGGTGGGTAAAAAAAAGCCCAGAAGAGGAGTGTCCAGCAACATCCGTGGAGGTTGGGGAAGACCATGTCAGGAGGGGTCCAGGCTTGATTGCTGGAGCTATTCCTGCACAGTTGGCATCTCCAGGGCCTGGCCTATGTATCAGCCTCTCCTACCCCTGGTGAATTCTTTTCTTGGCATAGTGAGCCTCTCATTGCCTCAGCCTCTGTGAGAATCACAGGCCTCTAGGAAGGATTTCCTCATTGACAAAACCATGAGACCCCTCTTTGCAGAGAAATCCGCCATCCCTGACTCTGAACATCAAGAGTCCAGCTGACTGCAGCTCACCCGTGTCCCGGTTTTATTTCTGTGGCTATGACAAAATTTCCTGACAAAGCGCAATGCAGGGGATAAAGGATTTATTTGGCTTATAGTTCCAGCTTGCAGTCTATCATTGCAGGGAAGTCAAGCAAGAACTTGGAGCAGCTAGTCACAGCATATCCAAGAGCAGGACGAGAATGAATGCTTGGGTGGTTAATTCTCAGCTAGCTTTCTCTACGCTTACATATACTCCAGGACCAAAACCAGGGGATAGTACCACCCACTTTCACACTAGGCCTTCCCACGTCAATTAAGGCAACCAAGATAACACCCCAGAGAGACATACCCATGGGCCATCCTGATCCAGACCGCTCTTCACTGAGACTCCCTTCTCTGGTACTTCTAGGCTGTGCCAAGATGACAATTAAAGCTAGCCACCCCATTCTCTGAGGAGGCATAGAATGGGCAGGTATGCAGGCTGTAGTGAAACCTCCTGGGTGATTTCAGTCCCAGGAAGCCAGGCACAAAGCTCAACATTAGCCTGAGTTTAGGGGAAGCTGGTCACAGAAACCTACTCGTTTATTGCTATGCAGAAGGATTTGCCTGGTTGGGATGCAGTTCTTGAACTCCGGACAAAAGTCCCCTGGCTTCTTGCACCCTCTACAACATGTTGGATATGTGCTTTCTCGAGTCTAGAAAGGCAGCCCCCTGGATCTCACTGTTAGAAGTGGCCATGGTTCCAGGACTCTGACTCCAGCTGTCACTGTGATGTGTGGAGGTCAGAGAATAATGCAGAAAGCAAGGGCACAGACTCCTTCGCCTCCAGTGTAGCTTGTTTCGTTATAAGTTTATGTAATTAATTGATGGTTATGGTGGGGTTTAATCGTCAGTAGGTAATTTCTGATGCTTGGGCAGTTAACTCACAGGAGCCAGTGTGAATTTGGATTAATGCCAATAACTCCAGCACCCACAATCCCAACCCCCAACAGCCCCACACCCTTTCCCAGCACCCACAGACCCAGAAACCACATTCCTACCTGGTACATGATCCCAGTACCCCAGCCTAGTACTCACGGTACTCAAACTCAGTACCCATAACCCTATCACCTACAGCCTCAAACCCACAGCTTGTAGCCCAGACCCACAACTCAGACACAGTACATATGATCCCAACACCCACATTCACATGTATCACCTGTAACCTAGCACCCCCAGCTCACACTTAGTGTGTGTGGTACCAGAACTCATAGCTCAGGCTTAGCATCAAAGGTCCCAGAACTTGTCTGTACCCAAGTTCAGAACCAGTAAGTGTGACAGCAGCCATGAGTGTGCTTCTGGTGTGTACATACCCTCATCGATCCCTCCAATGTTCAAAATTATTTTCTCTCCCAATATAAGCGAGCCCCAGATTAAGTATGGCACGTATGAGTCCAACATGTAACCATGACCAGTAAGCCCAAATCATGACCTGAGAGGGGGGAGGCCGAGGACACGAGGTAATGCTCACTGCCCAACTGCTGGGGTACCTCTGTGAAATGATGCCTTGCAAGAACATGGGTGGGACATGCTGGGGAAACCCAGATGTAGGGAGTAGGGACAGTTGGGAGGGTTTTCCTAGCAGAGGGAGCAGCTTGTGTCAAGTCCAGAGGTAAAGGAGATGGATTGTTCCAGAAAGACCTAAGACTCCAGATGGAGGACAAGAGACAGGGAGTGAGTTTGGGGCCATCAGAAGGCCACAGCAAAGGGGCTTCTGCGGACCTGAGGCACCAGGCTCTGGTCTGGACTTTTTTGCTGCAGGGTCAAAACCACTAAGAGCTTTGAGGATAAAGGAGCCGGGTCTGCAATTCTAGAAGAATCATCCTGCTGCCCGCTCTTTCACAAGCCAGCCAGTGCACTCACTCGGGCATCAGGAGAGTCTATGCTTCTGCAGGAGCAATGGCCTTTGCCTGCTCAGTGGATGCTTGCAGGGAGCTATTTTGGTCCTGCTCTGGTTGGATTGGGTCTAATCACTGCAGTGCGGAGGGGGACTCTGCCATGCACCCACAGACTGTGTCTCCTCTCTCAGCAATCACACCCTTGATTAGCCCTGAGTGCACAGCAGAGGAAGCCTGAGACACTGGAGGGGCGGAGGGGTGAAAGGATGGAGGGAGGGGCCTCATCTAGGGTCCTTCCACTCCCAGCTCCCTCAATTCTCCATCACCTCAGACACTGGCCTTTTGTGCCACCTGAGGTGAGTCACAGGTCCTCCCAGGATAGAGACTGGTGGGCGGCATCCTGGTAGAAGGTCTGAGTGTCCCACCCTCTCAGACATCTGGAGGGGCTGAGTTCATATGGGGACAGTGAGAGACAGGGGTTGAGACCCCTTTCTAGGGCATAGGTGGGAATAAAGGGCACGCAAGCCATACAACAGAAAAGTGAAGGTAGGACCTGTGACTCTGCACACCTTCCAGGCAATTGGCTGAAGCCTCCATGTCACGACTAATGTTAGGATGAGGGACTGTAACTGCCCCAAGTCATTGGTTGAAGCCTCCGTGTCACGACTCCTGCCTAACCTTTCTCTCTGTATATGCGGTGCCTGAGACACAGTAAACATCTTAAATGTTTGTTACTGGGACGCACAGTAGTATTAACCATGTACACACTGGAATGTGAGAGATACCTGGGACATGTTCACCCCACCAACAACCTCTGTCTCCATGGAGCAACCCTCAGCCCCTGTCCTTAGCAACAACACCTTCTTTACTGTTTCTCCAGGTCTGGCCACTTTAGACACATTGGGTAAGTATAATCATGCAGTTCCTTCTCCTTTAAGACTGAACGCTATTCCACTGAATGGACGTACCATATCAGGATATTTGGGCTGCATTGAGATCTTGGCTCACATGAGTAAAAATCTCCAGATCCTGCCTGCCCTTGGTTCTGGATAAATGCCCAGCAGTGGGATGTCTGGGTCACAGGCACGCCCTCTCCAAGAGTTTTAGGGAACCTCCACACTGCTTCTCAGGGCAGCTGCGCTAATTTTCATCCCTATTTCGCCAAGTCCTTGCCAACTTTTGTTATTTTCTGATTTCACTTTTTCATGGCAGCTGCTCCAATAGGGTTAAAGTGATGGGGCACTGTGGTTCTGATTTTCACTCCCAGTGATGGATGACCTTGAGTGTCTTTCAGTGTGTCTGCTGGCCATTTATGTAGCTTCGGGGAAGTATTTAAGTCCTTTACTCTCTTCGCTGGGGTGGTTTGTTTATTTTTCCTGCTGAGTAGCAGAAGCTGATTAGATGTTTTGGAATTAACCCTGATTAGTAATGAGGTGGGAAGGCATTTTGTCCATTCTGCAAGTGGGGCATTCCCTCTCACTACTCCCCTTTTCTTACACATTCCAAAGCTTTGAGATTGTTGTCTGCGTCCTCAGCTGTCCCTTTTGCTGTCTGTACAGGTCCAGGACATCACTACACAGGATTGCCCTGGTCCCCTCCCCCTGCCATCTCCCCTGAACAGCTCCACAGCTATGCCTGAGCCTGCACATCTGACCTGTCTGAGTTCATCCTTCATGTCGTGTGAGGAAAGAGCCCAGCTTCAAATCTGCTCGTGGATGTTGAGTGTGATGATTTGAATGAGAATGGCCCCCATGAGCTCATAAGTTTGAATGCTTGGTCCACAGTTGGTGGAACTGTTTGGGAAGGATTCGGAGACGTGGCCTTCTTGGAGGAAGTATATCACTGAGTGCAAGGCTTCAAGGTTTCAAAAGCCCTTGCCAATCAAGATGTGAGCTCTCAGCTACTGCTCTAGCACGATGCCTGCATGCCTGCGTGTCTGCATGCCTGCGTGCTTGCTGCCATGCTCCTGGCCATGACGAACACGGATGCTAATCTTCTAGAACCATGAACCCCAAATTAAATCATGGTATCTTAGCACTTAGAAAAGGAACTTGACACTGCGTTTCCCAGAACCATGGGTTGAAGTGTCTGACCTTGACTCCTTCCCAAAGTCTACCACTGCCCTGAAGTTTTGTTCCTGCGCTCTCTGTTCTGTCCTGTTGGTCTATCTGTCTGTTTGTCTGTCTGTCTTCATGTCCACAACCTCCTGAATAGACTCCTGAGTCTTACAGACTTCCTAAAGTCAGGAGCCACATGTTTTCCTTTCTCAAAACTGTTTTGGTTCTTTGGGGTCCCTTGAGACTCCTATGAATTTTATTTTATTATTTTAGTTGTGCCCCCTCAAAAGCCTCTTTGATACTGGCAGGGATGGTACTGACTATGCGGATTGTGTTGAGCAATACAGACATTTATAAACACCAATCTTCTAACACAAGGTGTCTTGCCATGTGTTTCTATTTTGTCTCAGCAGTGTTTGCAATCCTCAATCTAGTCTCTCTGGCCAAGTCCCTTCCTGGGTGTGTCCTTCTCTTCACTGATATTGAAAGTGGAATCCTTTGCCTAATTTCCTTTGGGGTTTGGTCGTGTTGCTGTCTCAGAACAAGGCTGGTTTTCACATGTTGCTCATTCTGTGACCTTACTGCCTTTGTTCATCCTTGTTGACATTTATGGTCACGTTTGGGGTTTTCCCTGAGTATGATCGTGTCATCGGCAAACACATCTTACTCCTAAAGCCCTCTGCTGAGGTGGAAGAAAAAACCTGCACAATCTCAGCATTCTCCCATGTGCAAGGCTCTGTTCTGGGGCTTATTATGGGATGCATCCTGGGGAAGGTTTGCTGCCTCAGGAAGAGGGTGAGTTCTGATGCTATGTGTGGCATTGTGTCCATCTGGGCAGCAGTGTCTTCCGGGGCTTCTGTTACCTCATGGTCTCTCTGACTGACCCACCTGTTCTTGGGGTTGCTGCTGTAATTTCCTGCTGGGGCATGTGGCATGAGACCCCTCACTAATGCTGAGAATGCTTCATTCACAGTGGCTTTCCTGGCGGGTACCATCATAGTCAACACATTGACTATGTGTGACTCCTATTGAATCCCCTCATGCCTCGCATGGCAGGCTTCCTCTGGGTGTCTGCTTTGTCTGATACACCTGTGGCCCCCTCTGCTCTCCCTTCTGTCTCCATCTGTACGAAATACATTTTTCTGTCTTTCCCTTTTAAATCTGTGTGTGTCCTTCTATCTAAAGTGTCTTCACACATATCTACACACAAAGACTTTTTAAAAAAAGACAAAACAGAAGAGATGGGATATGGCTCAGGAGGTAAAGTGCTTGCTGTGCATGCGTGAGGACCTGAGTTCAAACACACATAACTCATATCAAAGTCAGACACGGCCGATCACCTGCAATCCCAGTGCTCCTAGAGCATGATGGGAGCCAGGCAGGAGAATCCCCGGAGGCTCATGGACTAACTAGGCTGGTGTACACAGCAACAAATAAAAACCCTGCCTCAAACAGGTGACAGTGGGGACTTAGACCCAAGGTTGTCCTCTGACCTCCACACATGCACCTGGATACTCGTGTACCCACACCACACCACACACACACACACACACACACACACACACACACACCACATAGTAATAATAATATAAAAATGTAAACAAAAATTTTAAAATACTGAATAAGTTATCTTCCTGACAGCCTGTGCCTGGATCTTGCTTTATTTCTGTTCGGCTGCTCTGCCTTAAGCTCAGAGTTTGGTCCTTTCATGTCTCAAAAGAAGTTCAGATAGAAGCACTCCAGCTGTGCGTGGCCACTGGCTGCTTAACCTTCTGCCTTGTTCCTCTGTCCCTCCCTCCCTCTCGCAGCTTTCCTTGCTGTCTTGTTGGTTTCATGGGGACATCCCATGACTTATCCTTTCTGCATCTCTTGTAGCTCCTCTCGCGCTCACTGTGGGAACCACAGAAAACACTTTCGAGTTGTAACATGGTGTCTTAAACTGCCAACAACCTGACTTCAGTCACTCTGTTCTCTCACGTCCCCTCGGCTTTATGTCTGCTCATCATAGGCCACCACTCTTTGTACTTCATGTCCATTAACACGAAGGCACAGTGGCCTCTCAAAGGTAGGACCAATGGCCATCCTTGCTTGAGTATCACAGCGTTCCCCAGGTCATGGGGAACCAGTGATGGGGACCCACAAGATGGGAGGGGAGTGGGTCCTCCTCCTTAGGAGGTGTCATCAACTCATTGCTGCTCAAGACCAGACATCCATGCCAAGCATTTGACTTCACAGAATTCAGAACTTCTCAGTGCTTGTGCCCAGCTGTATTCCCCAGTACGAGTATGCTCCTGAAATATTCATTTAACACCTCACTCACTCCTAGTCTGTGCCTGGAAGCTTTACTATGCTTTGACCCGTGCCCAAAAGCAACTCCTGACGACAGAAGGAACTGGATGAAGCCAGGTCTGGGATTCTGCCTATACATACTGAAGCCCAGGACACTGAGGCCCAGGACACTGAGGCCCAGGACACTGACACGGGCTCCACTAGTGACACACATAGGTGCAGAGGGGATGACAAAGGAGCAGTCACTCAAAATTTCATTCGTTCATTTCACTAAATTGTTTACTCATTCATTCATTCACTCAGCAATTCACTCATTCACTTACTTGTTTACCCATCCATCCATCCATCCATCCATCCATCCATCCTCTCGTTTATCCACCCATTCACAGCTAGAGTTTCTTTAGTACCACATCAAGGGACTCTGTGTGCTGGGCAATTTGAAGATCATGTTTATGGGCTCCATATGTCATCTTCTAAGCTGCCCACCATGGAAAACCAAGTGTCATCTGTGCTCCTTCATCCTCGGTGGTCAGTCAGGAACAACTCTAGGAGCAGGGCAGGCCCTCCTGGTTTTCAGGTGAGAAATCTTAGACACGGGCAGCTTAGGAGTCTAGAACCTGCCAACTGAGGAGGTCAGAGGTAGTATGGTGTCCACACCCTGGCTTCCTGAGCTCCCACATACAGTATGCCTCCCACAAGACCCAAGGCTATGTGACTCCTCATCCCCTGAAGTGGGGACCTGGGCAGCTGAGCCTATCTGCATGCCGAGCATTGGTACCTGTGTGTGCCGTTTTCCTGCCCCGATGCCCACCCCAGCCTCTGTCCTGAGCCCCAAGCAGAAGTCCCAGTGCTCTTCCTGGCCCTGGCTGGGGCCGGCTTGAGGAGGTAGGTTATCAATTATTGATTTCATGGAGTAAGCTTGCATGTAGAGAATAACAACAACAAAGCCACACGGTTTGGAGCTTTGCAGAGGTGACAGTGGGCACAGGTGCCCCTCCTTGACTCTGATGTAAATGCTCCTGCAGCCCTGAGACTAGGGACAGCTTCAGGGAGGCAGACCCATGCCCCACTTACTCCCTTGTCCCTGCACCAAGGAGGCTGCACAGCTGGCACTGAGACCCTGGGGCTCTGGGATGAATCTTTCATGGGGCGCTGGGTCCAGGGGCTGCTGCTCCATGTTCCCCCAAGGCTGTCCCTGCTCTGTTGGGTCCTGCCATCTGGAAGAGGAGCCGTTCCCACAGCAGGGAGGCCAGGGCCCCTGCTGCTTCTCCCTGCATTCCTCTCTAGTGGGGCTGGCCCAACCCTGCCTGGTTCCACAGGACAGCTGCTCCTCACTGCAGGGGATTGGCCATTTTTAAACAGCCTTCACTCCTACATGTCCCCTGAAGGTCATAACCAGATCCATGGGGGGGGGGGTGTAGAGGAGCTATCTTCATCCCGTTAAGAGCTTGAGATTGGACTTTGCAATTAGGGTAAGAGTTATAGTTTAGGGTTAGATTCAGGGTCTCCCCAAGTCCTTCCTCTCCCCTGTTGTCAGGATCCAGGGTAAGTAAACAGCAGAGGGTCTGACCTGGGACCCTGAGTCACTATATGAGGATCACTGAGGCCTTGCTTAGGAGATAACACCTGAGCCCACAGGCTTGTTTGTTACTGCTGCTCAGCGCATCCCACCCTGACTGATACACACCGTGGAACCACCTCCTGGTCTCAGCTACCAGTTGAAAGTGTGGGGACAGACAAGGGGATGTCACAGGGGCCTCATTTAGAACATCACACACAACAGTGAGCTGTCAGTCATGCCTCTGAAATGACTTTGGGCTTAAGGTTTAGCACATCCAGGGGCTCCTTTTGAGGGAGGACTTCACTGACCAATGGGGTGACAAGAGGGTCTGGGGAGGCAGGGCTGGCCCTGTTCTGGTTTGAGGAGAGTGTGCTTTGTTCCTCAGGCATGAGATCGGACATTTCCGAAGCTCTTGATCTTTTTAAAAACTTCCTCCCTCTGAATCCGCAAGCCCAAGAAGCTCATCCATCTTGTGCCTGTATGAAACCAGATGCAGCATTTCCACCGGGCTGTTTCAATTCACCAGGCATCGTGCGCGACTGTCTCTCCTCTCCTTGTCGGAGTGTTTTAATTCAGACACATGAGATTGGCAGGGGACGGAAGGGATGGCATTTCTGAGATGAACACTGGAGATCCTTCTGTGTCCTTGTGCATCTGTCCTGCAGAGGGGAGACCCTCCCTAGCACACAGGGACAGCAGGATGTGCCAGAGTCTCTGCTCACCTAGATCCTCAGACCTGGGCTCTGCACAGCCCTTGGGTACCATGGCCACGGGGAAGAGGTGTTCTCTGCAGGGTGAGGGCAGGTTATTGAGAACACAGGGTCCTCTCCTTATCCTACAGACTCTCCCTGGCCTGGAATGCGGATGGAGACCCTGAGATGCCCCAGCCCCAGGACCCAGCCCTTCACAGTGTGACCATAAAAGGTGATCCCCAACCTCCCACCTCCCCAGCAGTACAGGGACTCTAGCTGTGAAGTTCTCCCTCAGTGACCGCCAATGAGAGGGTGACAACCAGTTTCCATCATGGGTCACAGCAGTCCTACGCATCACCAGAGGAGGAGACAGGGGTCCAGGCTAGGAAATACTGGAGTCTCGGGTTGTCAGAGCCATGGGGGAGGAGTGTTCCTGCTTCATGAGCCCCAGAGGGTACGGAGGGCTCCGGGAGATAGATAGGTTCCTGCTGGAGTCAGCTATGACTGGGGTCCCTGTAGACTATATTTTAGACCCTCAGACCCTGCCTCATATGCATGGCAGGCTGTGACTGTCCCACTTCCCACCTGTGATTTTACCATACAAAGCTCCCCAGAATCTCAGCCAGAAGGTTCCTCATGACCTTACACTGATTGGCAGGGCCCAAAACACCCCAACTCGAAGCACTCTGGGGAAAGGCTTTAACATGGAAATTGCTGGGACAATGGCTTCCTCTGACTGCATCTATGCCTTCGCTTTAACAAACGCTCCCTGAGTTAGCCTGAAATCTCCACTGATTGTGGGTGGGCAGGCAGAGACACAGGTGAGAAAACTCATTTCTAAGCGCTGTGGGGAGAAAAGCATTTATTCCACTCTCCTGGGTTCAGAGCTGGAGACATGCGAATTAAGCTAACAAATTCAGGTAAACAAGACAAAAGGCACACATCTAACTTTTTTTAATGTTACACACACAGGGGTGTCCCAGAAACAAGAAAACACCCAAGTGTACAAAGATGCAGCTGGGTGGTGGCATACAGGGCCGAGGGGTGCTTGGGAAAACACAGAGGCTTTATCAAAGCTCAGGGACCCTCCTCAAGAAGGAGCGAGTGAGGTTGGTTAGAAGTTTGAGTGAGACGAGGACACATAGTGTCCTAGAATGTGGACTATGGTCCCTGCTTTCTTTCGGTGGCTGTGACAAAATACTGGTGCCACCCACAGTGGGCAGGTCTTGCCACCTGAATTAGCCTAATCAGATAATTCCCTGCAGACATCTCCCAGGCGAGTTTAGATCTCAGGAGGTTGACAGTTGCAATTAATCATCACACCAGCCTTCTCCACAGCTCTACATGGTCAACTTAACCACTTCTGGCCAAGGTTTCTTAAGCAGAGGGAACTCAGCATAGGAGACATGGCTTGGTGGGGGTGGGAGGGTGGGGGAAGGTAGCTCTATGTATTAAGGAAAGCGGGAAGACAGTGATAACAATAATATGTCTATTTCAAATAGCCCTGCCCAGCTTTGAACTCTGTCACGGTGTAACCGAACCAAATCTTATTCCTCAGATGAAGCAAGAATGCCAGCATCATCAACCACCGTTACTATCATCACCATCACCATCATCACCTTCATCCTTACCTTCACCAGCATCATGGTTACCATGGTCACCATCATCATCATGATTATTACCATCACCAGTATCATCAATAATATCACCAGCATCATAATACCATCAACAGCATCATCAATATTATCATCAGCACCATTACAATCATCACCATCACTAACATTTTCACGGTTCCTATTTCACAGTTGGCGACAACATTTCTCATGATGCTAAGCCACCTCTCATCCATGTGGTGAGAGAGAGTTGTCTTTACCTGTTAGCTAACCTTTGATAGTATTATTTTCCCTTGACCAAGCCAGCAGTGCCCTGCATCCTGTTTTACCCCCTTTCTCCTTGCTCTGCTGGGAGGGGGGCATTTTCTGCTCTTGCAGACTGTTTATACTTTCTCCTCTGAATGGTTCATATGCTTTGCTGATTCCCTATACAGCTGCTTATCTTAATCACGTGGTTATACAGGGTGTTACAACGTATTCTGTACGGGAGTCCTTTGTTATTTATTGTATGAATGTTTCCTCTGGCTCCTTTTCTAATCTCTTAGCAAGATCTTTCATCCTACAAGAATTTGAAATTTCAGCGTGTGTTCTTTATTTCAGTCTTCTGCAGTTTCTGGCTTTGTTAGTCTTGTGTGCATCCCTGGTTAGGTATTCAGATATGCCTATGCAAAGTTTTACAGCTTTGTCTTGTATTTAATGTTCAAGTCCATCTGAAAGTATCTGGGACTATGAAGTAAAAGTTTAATTTTGCATTTTCTTTAGCAAGAAAGGGACTCTTTCAATGCCATGTCTCTCCATGAAGGCTACAAGTTAGCCACGGCTCCTTCCTGGGGTTTGAGTCTCACTCTCTGCCCTGTGTCTGGAGCTGAGCGCCTGCTCTGTTGACCTCTTTGCTGTGCTTTGTGGCTCCACCCACCCACAGACTCTATCCCCTATGCAGTGAAATCTAGGACTGCTCTCATCTCCTCCTCTTCCTCCCATTCTCTTTTTTATTCTACTCCCACACTTTGCAATTCTTGCACTTTGTCTTCATGGTGAATTCCTTGATTCATTTGTGATTCTCTCGAAACAAGTTCTGTGTCGCACTGAGCATGTAGATCAGCACTAGGAGGGTGGAGAGCTGGTCCATGCTTGATTTTCTGTTTGGAAATGTGGCCTGTCTTCTCCCACAATCCCTGCTTTCTCCTCCCACTTTCTCTTTCCCCTTGTTCTCCTCCCTTTTTCTCCCCACTCCTTTTCTCTTCCTTCTCCACCTCCTCCTTCTCATCTCTTTCTTCTTCTATGATTTTTGAGACAGAATTTTAAGTAACCCAGATTGATCTTGAACACACAATGTATTTGAGAATGATCTTGCACTTCTGATGTTCCCGCACCTCAACCTCCTTAGAGACGGGACTACAGGTGTCAGTCACCGCACCTGGTTCCTATTGTACTGGAGATCAATCCGGAGGCTTCACACATGCTAGGAAAATATGCTACCAACTGAGCTATGCCTCATCCCTCCCTCCCCTTTGTTCAGGGTCTTCCCCTCTCTTAGGTGAGCTCTCAAGCCATCCTCACACACACTGCACAGCATCGCAAGGCTTGCTCACTCACTCACATGCCTTGCTGCTCTGTTGTCTCAAATCTTAGTTAATTCTCAAATTGGTGAATTCTAATAAGAAAGATATTTTTTTGCTGCTTCTGTATTTTGAATTTCCCCTTAGGTCCTTATGATAGTGTTTGTTAATTCAGTTTTTTTCATAAACAGCCACATATTTTGCAAATGTTGACAAATGGATTTCTTCCAGTTGGGTTTATATTATTTACTTCTTATCCTGTGTCATTTCTAGAACCTTCACCAAATGTCCCTGATCACGACACCTGGCATCTTCACTGCGCTCCTCACTTCAGCAGGTGCCTCTAATATCCCGCTATGTGAATGTCTGTGTCTTCCAGTTCTGTGAACAACACACATTGATAATACTCTGGATTTCATTTGCACCTATTGTCACAAAACCTTTTAAAAGACCCTCAATTCCCAGTGATGGAAAAATACATTCAGAGCTGGTACAAGGGAAAGCAGTTTCCAGGCAATTGCCAACTCCTTGGTCCTCTGAGGTGCTTGCTTAGGCCCACTCCTTGGCTTTAGTCTCCAGGCCAAGGTGACAGCCCAGCCCTCTGAGGGCCAAGGGACGTATACAGGGTTGTACTCATACACGTTTGGTGGACATTGCTGAGACGATGCATGCTCCCACCTTGTTGTCCCCTGTCGCCAGTGTCACAGACCTGAGCACACCAGGAACCAAGCCTCATGGATGGTGGCCAATCGGACTCTTCATGGTGAAGTCGCATTTCCCACTTTTGGCCCGAAGTGTCTTCTAGGTGGGATGTTGTACATTAGATATATTCTTATGGTTAATGTGTTGGAATTATGGAAGACAAGAACACCAGATACATTCTATACAGGTAGGTGTTCTGGGTGTCTCAAGCACTGCTCACAGGGACATAATCCACATTCCTGTACTGGAAGCCAAAGAAGATTTCAGCACCTTGGACAGTCCCCCAGACCCTTGGAGCTACTCCGTCCTGGCAAGTAGCTGCAAGGATAAAGGGACTGTCTGAACCCTGCTGCCCTTTCTTCTGCATTGAAACTCTTCCTCCTTGAGGCAATAGAGAGCTCCTGCAGCTTACAGAATTCGGAATCTCAGATTCACAAAGCAGGTCCCCAGGGTTACATAAACAATAACAACGGCTAGGGGCAGGGGACTCCAGCAGGCTCAGCTGCAAGTGGTGTGCAGGGAGTTCTGTGAGTCATCATCCATGCTGGGGTGGCTGCTGTCCGCATCACCTATGCTCTAGGACAACAGGGATGAGAGCGTGACATCAGCACGGTGACTCTCGCCCTCTAATGATGAACTGCTGAAGACCACCTGTTCCGTCCTGCAGACATGGAGTCAGCACAGTAACCCTTTCCCAAACTCTGGGTAGTGTCAGGTGGACTCTAAGAAATACTCCCCATCCTCTGATGATCTTCTGAAGTGAGGACCATTTCACCCTTCCTCCTTCATGACAACACACCTTAACTCAGCATCTTAGTTCAACCTCAAAGGGATGGTCTGGATCTCTTAAGGAAAGCAAGGAGTGACCACAAACTGTGGTCTCAGTCATCCCTCAGGTACCCTCCTCTCTGGGTTCCCACTGGCTGTCCTGTGCCCATACCTACCTTGGGTCACATACAGTAGGGATGGAGGTCAGAGCCTCTCACTTAAAGTCTCCTGACCTGTGATTGGTCCTGGTGAAATCCTACCCCTATTACGTGAGGAAATTTTTTGCTTCTGCGTTTTGGATTTTCCTTGAGATCCTCACTATTGTAGTGTTGGTTAATTTCAGCTTTTTAATGTAAGCAGACACATATTTTGCAAACGTTAATAAATGTGTTTCTTCCATTTGGGTTCAGATTATGTCTTTCTTGTCCTGTGTAACTTCCAGAACCTTCACCAAATGTCCTTGACCATTTTTGACTTTTGGCTTTTGACTTTAGCAGATGCCTCTAATATCCTGCTATCTTAATGTCTATTTCCCCTGCATTGCCGGCAGGGTGCCAATTGTCTGAGAACTGACCCTGTGATCTGTCCCTGGACTGGAAAGAATTCCAAACTCTAGAATGGGTGCACCTTTATGGTGCTGGAATAGACATTGGGGTAAAGGATGTTGGGTAGAACCCACCCCAAAAGCTGTCTCTTTTGGTGTGTCAAGGAGAAGCACAGACTAGCAATGGAGAGAACTCTAAGCTCCACAGTTTGGGACATGTAGGTATAGTGCCCCCCCATCCTGGGCTGTAACCTCTGACTGCATTGTCCTTGAAGGTGCCAGTCTCTGGGTCACAAGAAAGCTGAGGAGACACTTGGGGCATGGCAGATGCTTTCCACGGGTTCTTTTCTTCCTACCAGAGCCTTTCAGGAGCCAAAGATCTCCACGGAGCAGCAGACAGTGTTGTAAAAGTGTCCCCGATGATAAACAGAAATTCGCAGCTGTAAAGTCTGTGTGGGAAACACACACAGTAAAGCAATTAAAGTGATGTCCTGCATTTGGTCCCGAGGATGGGATGGATGAGGACTGGCGAGGACATTCATCCTTCACAATAAGTGTCAACTGACTATTAAAAATTAATTCACCAAGTTGCAGCCAGCTCCTGGGGACACGTCTAAATCATCTGTGCTGTACGGATCTGCAGGGACTCCACCCTGATCAGTGCAGGGAGAATCTGTCCTTGGTAGCTGAGACTGTCTGAGGTTCCTGGGTTTAAGACAAAAAAAAAAAAAAAAAAAAAAAAAACCAGCACATTCCAGGATTCCTGTCCCTCTGCCCAGTAAAATCTTCTCTTAGAGGAGTGAACCCTGTACAGGAGTGGAGGCAGCTTGGATCTTTCTGGTTCTTGTCAAAGATCCATTGTCTAGAGCAGAGAGACCAGGAGGTACAATGTGGCCCTGGGCTAGATGCGCAGCTCCCCGTGCCTTGGGTATGTGGGCATTTCCTCTGTAATGGGACGGCATGCTACCCTGTGTGCTCTATGCTTCATATTGACTGGCCCACTCTCATCTGCTGGGCCCATGCTCCATCCCGATTGACCCACACTCCATTCTGCACATTCCATGGTCCATCTTGATTGGCCCAGGTTCAGCCTGATGGCCTACGCCTTCCATTCTGATTGGTCAGTGTTCTATTTTAACAATCCAGGGGAATATTGTTTCAACCATCATGTCCCACGAGATCAGGAAGGAGTTGGGAATCCACCTACCCCTCACCTCTTTGCAGCTTATCCCCAGAGGAGAGACCCTAGGGCAAAGCAGGAGTGTGGCATCCTTAAGCCCATGGGAGTCCTTCAGCTCCCTCCAGGGAGAAAGGGTTCCTGGAGATCACGCTGGGATCTGAGGGGCAGTTCATGTTCTTTTCTAATGTGAAGCTTTCTTCACTGACACACTCTTGCCAATGGCCTGTCATCTCCTTTGTGGGGGCAGGACTCTGTTCCAGGAACATCCCCTTCTTGGTGCCATCTAGAAACAGACTCTGCCGTCCTGGACTCTCATTCTGATTTGATTTATAAAGCCAGGTGGACAAGTTCCCTGACTGTCTTCTGAAGCTGAGATTCCCCCCTCTCTCCTCCAGCCAAGGTATAGACTCCTGGAGCCTCCCCAGAAGCCAGTGTACCTCTCAGACCCCAACTGGTCAGCTGGCCCCAGGTGGGACAGGAGAGCATGGGCTCATGCGTGTCCATGTGTATACGAGGTCTAAATCCAAAGGTAGCAGCTGTCCTCTAGATGAGAATTTAGAAAACAAAACTGACGAGGAAGGGTTTACAGTCAGCCTAGGCTCAAGGACCGAGCCCCATCAGAGCTGCTTGATTCAGTTATCTGTAACACAGGCGAATGATGGCTTAAGTATAAAGGCATGCTGTGGGGAACACGGGATTGAAGTCCTGGGGACTCACATAGACAGTGACTAGAATCCTGTACCAGGGCTCTGTACAGGGAATAAGCACCATCAGTGAGCCTGCTCCTGTCACTCGGCACTTTAGCCACCAGAAGAACAAGTACCGGCAAGACACAGAAACCCAGCGTCAAAGCCTCCCAGACTGACTGAACAGAGCCGGCCATGTGCATTCATGATTTTGACTTGGGTGTGATCAAGGGACATAAAATTTACTTGTGATCTGATCTTAAGAGAATTGTCTGCTCTCATCTGCTCCCCTAGCCACACACACTCACGCCTCAACCACTCGCTCAAGGACCCAGATGACTCAGGCATCCGGCTCCTTCCTCATCACTATGCGGGAGCTTCCCCAGCACCCCTCACTCACAGTGAGTGACGCTGAAGAGCAGACAAATGTGGGGTCAAGGTCTCAGCCCAGAGGAGTAGCCCCTGTGACCCTGCTGCACACAGAGCAGTGACTTCTTTTTTAAATATTTTTTTTAGATTTATTTATGCTATTTTATATGTATCTTGGTTATGGTTTCTCTTGGTGTGATGAAACAACATGGCCAAAAGCATCATGGAGAAGAAAGGGTTTATTTCATTCACTCTTCCATATTATATTATAGCTCAGCATCAATATCAGTCAAGGCAAGAACCCAAATAAGGAGGGGACCCGGAGGTAGGAGTTGATACAGACATCATGGAGGAATACTGCTTACTGGCTTGCTCCCCACGCCTTGCTCAGCCTGCTTTCTTATAGAACCCAGGATCACCATCCCAGGGATAGCATCACCCACAATGGGCTTGGTCTTCCCCGATCAATAACTAATTAAGAAAATGGCCTACAGGCTTGTCTACAGCCTGATCTTCTGGGGGCATTTTCTCAACTAAAGTTCCCTCCCCTCTGATGACGCCAGCATTTATCAAGTCGACTTAAAACTGGCCAGCACAGAGTGTTTGTGTCCACTGCCTGCATAGGTCAGCAGAGGGTGTTGGATCCCCTGGAACCAGAGTTACAGGAGGGTGTGAGCTGCCATCCTGGTGCTGGGAATTGGACCTGTGTCCTCAGTAAGAGAAACAAGTCCTCTTAACCTCTGAACCAACTTTCCAACCCAGAGAAGTGGCCTCTATCAACCTCAGTTTGCATCTCAGATCAGCACTTTGGAGAGCATCAGTTCATTCGTGTGAGGATGTCATTTTTACCCCCTCCTTGCTGAGAAGCACAATTAGGGCTCCTCAGAGAGTTCAGAGATTTGACAGTGCCCAGGCTCCCAGCAGGAGCTAGGTATCAGAGAGGAGGCAATCTAGGACAGCACTGGGCCTTCGAGCAGAAGAGGGAGGAACTTGGCCTCCAATCCAGGGGCCGTGGGATGGACCATGGCACACTCGGCACCCAGACCAATCCCAAAACACTCTGGAAGCCTAGGATCACGGAAAGTGCTAGAACCTGAAGGCCACCTGAGATGTGGTCCACTGGATTGTTCATGATTCTAGGGGGATGGGGGAACTGTGTGTTAGGGCTGGTAACTCCTTCCTAGGGCCAGAAAAACAGATGCCAGCACCACACCAAGATGGAGGGTGTCCATTGCCTGTGCTGATGCCAAGGAGAGTAAAGTCTCTCCTGGCCCAGTTGCCCTTCACTCCATTCCTTCAACAAGTGTGAGTGATTGAGATGATTTCTCCATTAAATATTATTATTTATCATGTTTTTGTTTGCCAGGCCATTGGCCAGAGGAAAGAGATTTTTTTCCACCGCACGTCATCTTAGCAATTGAGCAAAGACGACCTTAGACCTTCTGTGAAAACTGCCTCCAAATGCATCAAGGACATTATGTGAAACGCAAGACTGTCATTTCTCAGAGGAGGAAAGGAGCCATTTTGTGACCTTGGAGTAGGGGAGGCCGAAAGCAGGAGCCATGGAGGAAAATCAGGCGATTCCATCAAAGTTAAAATCTTTTGCTCTGCCGAAGACACTGTTAAGAGAGGGACAGGCTGGCCACAGCTGGGCAGGAAGCATCTGCAATTCATATGCGACAATGCACTTGTGTGCAGAACATAAAAATAACCTCAGATGCAATACCAGCCAAACAAAGGCCCCAGTGTTCTTTACGGGCAAGCGTTTCACAGACATTCTGCTCCCCAGAGCACAAGCGGCAGCTCCGCAAGGGGAGGAAGAGATGCTATGCTTCACGAGGTGTGGAGAAGTGGAGGGTAAAGCCTCAGATGGTGCTGCACACGCACACCCATCGCCCTGGTTGGGTTTTTGGTTGGTTGGTTGGTTCTGCTTTTGCTTTTTTAGGAAAGGAGAGGAGCTGGCGGTGGTGGCACATACCTTTAATTCCAGCACTTGGCAGGCAGAGGCAGGTGGATCCCTGTGAGTCTGAAACCAGCCTGGTCTACATAGAAAGGCAAGGAAAGCCCTTTACACAAGAAAAGTCCACCATTTCTTTCCTAAAGAAAGGCATATTTGCCTTCAGTGTTAACTAGGTGAACCTATGGTGCGCACTCTGGGGGTGTTACAAATGACATATCACATAATGAAGGTGTGTATTTATATAATAAGATAAACGCGAGGCTGCTGATGCTGTGTTGATAACTCAGCTGCCCACAATGCAGGGAAACGTGATCCAGAAGAACCAGCTAACCCTTGGAGCTCTGCAGACACAGTAACTATTTTGTATTGAGAATTAAGCCCTGCAGGTGTGGGTTAGGGGTGGGGAGGGGGAGAAAGTGACCAGAGAGGCGGAGCTCCTGCTCTGGGGGACTCAGCTCTGCAGAGGAATCACATCTGTCAGCATCTCAGCACAGCCTAGATGTGGGGAAGAGTGAGAATGAGAGACTGGGGCGGGGCCTGTGAGCTTCCCCTGTAGATTTCATCACAGGTGAGGCTGAGAAGAGACAATGGAGGGAACGCGTTGTCGGTGGCTCACTGGATCCATGGGGACGAGACACCAGTTAGAGTGTGGAGTGTCAGTGTTTGCAAACCGGAGGGGCTGTGTCCCGTGCAACAGGTCTCCAGCTTTAAAAAAGAAATAGTAAACGCCAGCTCGAAAGTACGGGAGAAGATCCCTTTCTGCACGCTGGCTTGGGCTCTGTAGAACAGGTGTGAAGCCTGCTGGTTTAGAGGGGGCCGGCGTGCCTGCTGGCTAAGCTGAGGTGTCCTTAATCCTCAAACCCCCACCAGGGTCTGAACAAGACTGGGGAGAGGAGGGAGGTGGTCTATGGGGGGACAAGACAGCTCTCTTCTGGACAGACCCAGAGGCAGGGGAGGGGTGAAGGCCAGGGAGGGGCACAGACTCTGGAGCAGAGGGAGGTGGACACAGGTGGTGGTGGGGGACACAGACTCAGGTGCAGGGAAGGGGGGCATGGATGGGGAGGTGCACAGACCCAGGTGCAGGGGAGGGGGGCACAGGTCAGGAAGGAACACAGTCCTAGGTGCAGGGGAGGGGGGACACAGGTCGGGGAGGGACATGGTCCCAGGTGCAGGGGAGGTGGACACATGTCGAGGAGAGGCACAATGGAGTTTCAGGTAGGTTGGCTTAGGATTCCGGGGAGCAGTTTAGAAACCCCATGTGCAATTGAAACTGGACACTTCAACAAGGTAAGGAAGAATGGAACCCTGAGACTTTCCCTTGAGCACCCTCCCATTTGGAAACTCTGACTATTGGAGCCAGAGAGATGGCTCCGTAATGGTTGCTCTTGCAGAGAACATGAGTTCAATTCCCAGCACACACATGGAGGCTCACAGCCACCTGTAACTCCAGTTCCAGGGTATCTGTGATACTCTGAATGTAATTGGCCCCCATAAGCTCATAGGGAGTGGCACTGTTGGGAGGTGTGACTTTGTTGGAGGAAGCGTGTCACTGTAGGTTGGGTTTTGAGGTCTCCTGGGCTAAAAATACACCCAGTGTCTCAGTTCACTTCCTGTTGCCTTTGGATCAAGATGTAGAGTTCTCCAGCACCACATCTGCCTGCACGCCCCCATCTGCCATGCTCTCCACCATGATGTCAATGGACTGAACCTCTGAAACTGTAAGCCAGCCCCAATTACATGTTCTCCTTCGTAAGAGTCGCTGTGGTCATGGTGCTTCTGCACAGCAATGGAAACCCTAACTAAGTCAGTATTCAACGTCCTTTTCTGGCTTCTGCAGGCACCATGCATGCACGTGACACACAGATTACACGCAGGCAAAACACCATACATATTAACTAAACAAATAAATAAATAAACTTTAGAACCCCTAAACTTGAAGAAACATAAATCTCCCTTTTAACTTTTTCCCACCCACTGTGGATCTCCAAGCCCTCCCCACCCATCTTTCAGGGAATTTTCTACACTGTTATGTTTGTCCCTTTTAGGAGAGCGGTGCTTAAGCTTGCAAGCTGTAAGGATAGGTAAGAGGCCATCGGCCAGCAAGGTCATTTTTGTGGACGGTTTTGAAGCACAGGTGGAGCAGGCATGATACCTCTATGCATGCTGTGTTATCTTTCACCAGACCCCACAGATCCTTCCTTTATCCCAACCTCATCAGCAAAGCAGAGGCCTGGAGCTGACCAGGAAGAGGTCAGCGTGGTGCTGGGCCCTCACAAGGTGCCCAGAGTCCTTCTAGAACAATGGTCCTCAACCTTCCTAGGGTTGAGAACCTTTAGCACAGTTCCTCATGTTGCAATGACCCTCCACTGATGAAATTATTTCATTGTGACTTAATAACTGTAGTTTTGCTACTGTTATGAATCACAGTGTGAAATATTTTTGGAGCTAGAGGCTTGCCGTAGGGGTCATGACCCGCAGGTTGAGAACCACTCCTCAGAGAGCTGTCTCGGCATCTCTCCACTAACACTGGAGGCAGAGGCAAAGATGCACGCTTCCCTGCCAACTCCATCCTATGCTGTCCGAGGCTGCATCCACAGGGTCTGCTGGGGGGAGACCAAGTCACTCCCTCTCCCCCAACATTTGTGTGACGCTGGGACATTCTCTCTGGTCTCTCACAGGAAGTTGAACAACTTCCATCCCATTAATTACTAGAACAGAGCTCCGAACCAAAAACATCTTGGATTTCAAGCTTTCGTTTGCTCTGAACACAGTTTAACTCGGTTTCCCTTCAGAATTAGAAATCCCATTACCAGCACTTGCTCTGCTGTAAATGGCTAATTGCTGCCTCTCATTAATTAGTGAGAGGCCTGTGGCTGTGTCTCAGCCACACAGCAGGAGGGGCAGTCACTCAGAAAATGAGGCTTGGGCAACAAAAATAGGCTTGCAGACTGGGAGAGCCCATGGGGAGAGCATCTCAAGGGGATGAAATGCCAGCTGAGCAGAGGCAGGGCTGGTCCACTCTCCTCCCCTGAGGCCACCTGTCATGCCTTCCTGCAGCATGCTTGCCGGCTTCACCTTCCCTGGGAACCCTACAAGCTTCTCAGGACTGAAAGCTGGGAGGATGCTTGGGTGCTGGGGGGGGGGGTGGGCAGCTCACTCTTGCCTGGGTGGAGCACTGGCCTCAGCCTTTGCCCGTTTAGTTCCTTAGTTGTCCTAGTAACCGCCTATCAGTCTCTGCTCGTTATCCTCCCTCCCACTTTACAGATGGCAAAACTGAGGCCCAGAGAGGAAGACAGGATCAGCAGCTCCCCAGCTGCAGCAGAGAAGGATTTGCATTCAGGCTGCTGGGACAGAACCTGCTGCCTGGCCTGGCTGGGCTCCCTCTTCAGAGATGGCCTCTATGCATGGGATCCCCAGATCTAGGCCTTTGACTAATCCTTCCCAGGCTGTTTGTTGGCATTTGTTGCTCACAGCACCAGACAGAGGTCTGAGTCATCACCACTGTCACCCTGGGCACTCACTGGGTGTCTTTATGGAGTGTCAAAGCTACCTGAGTGCCTACTGGGTACCAGGGATCAGAGGGCAGCCAGATGAGGGAAGAGGCGGCAGCCTGGGGACGGAGGGGAAAGAGGGAGGAACAGCAGAACTGAGAGTGTTTAGGACAAGGATGAAACCACTCTCTCACCCCTACACCCCGCCCTAGACACACACACACACACACACGCACGCACGCACGCACGCACGCACGCACATGCACGCGGTCATGGTCGTTCTGCTCTCAGGGTCCTGAGCAGGGAGCTACTTGCCCGGTTCAGCACAATCTCCCTCACAGCCAGACTCGTGCCCTGACTCCTGTCCAGAGAACTGCGACCCTTCCCACTTTGTGGTCGGAGCTAGAACTAGACCTTCAGTGACCCCCGGAGAGTCCCACACTGCAGCTGTCTGACCTTCATCCCTAAACTCTGCTGGGTGGAACCCTCAGCTGAGGGGAGCCTGCTCCCCACACAATGCGGCCCTGTGCCCCTCTCTGGGGGCTTTCACAGCTCGGTCCTTCTCACAGACGGCCCAGCTGTGGGGACCTTCTCTCCTCCGACCTCTGCTTCCCTCTTCTCAGACAAGCAAGGAGCAGCACAGGGGCACCCAGTCTCTACAGAACGGGTTGATGGTTTTCTGTCGTTGTTTTTGTTTTGCAATGTCCTTTCCCGTCCAGCCCCCACTGCAGGCAGGGATGAGTCACCAAAATCAGAGCAGAAATTGGCCAGTGAGGAGGGTGAGCCATCACCAGCTTGAGGACATCTAAAAGGCATTCTCTCCACTTGACACCTGTCTCCCGAGTGTAAGCCGTGCACAGAGTGACTCTCCCTACTTCCTGTGTGTCTCTCCACCGCACTCCCTGGATACATGAAGTCTGAAGCACTCTGAGACACAGGCATCTGGCCTGCTGGGATGCTCAGTCAGTGGCTGATACTCTAATACTGAACCAACGCGCTCCCCTCCCTGACAGAGGGAGGATAAACTGTCAGGAAACAACCCTGGCTTCTCATTCTTTCTGTGCGTCCCCCATACCCTGGCCACCACTAGCTCATCATACTGTGTGGGTTGTCTTAGTAACGGGTAGAAGAAACAAATTCTAAACATTTGGAAATATTTTAAGAGCCAAGATTTTGAGTTGCAAGCAACTGAAGCCAGCCAGGTTCTTGCTAGTAAAAAATGCTTTTCTTATGGCTGCCTTGTCACTGTGTTGCTCCCCTGCCAAGGACTGCCACGGCTACCACCAGGCCAGGCAGGACCTCTGGATCTGTAGTCTCTATATGGTGTTGCTCTGCCTTCTGCCTGGCAGCATCCCTTACAAGCCCCGCTCAGGTCAGTCCCAGACCCTAAGCGTGTAAGCCCCAGATAGCCTTAAATGCTACAGAGATGGTGAGTCAAAGTCTATGGGAGTGCAGGTGTGTGTGTGTGTGTGTGTGTGTGTGAGAGAGAGAGAGAGAGAGAGAGAGAGAGAGAGAGACAGAGAGAGAGACAGAGAGAGAGACAGAGAGACAGAGAGAGAGAGACAGAGAGAGAGGGCGACCCTTAACCCCAGTTCTGTGCAGAGAGCTATTGACACGGAGGAAATTGGGAGAGCACAGAGCTGGTCAGCCAAGGTCTTCAGTTGTGAGAACATTTGCTTCAATGTACCTGATTACTCAGGGGTCCTTTTGATGTCTCCTATGGAGGGAGGCTGCCAAGGCTGACACGCCTTAATAGGACCCAGCCATCCAGTGTATCCCTCACTTAACAGGGAGGGGGCTAATACAGCCACAACGAGGACAGTGGCAACCCAGTAAAGGGGAAGACACTGGCCACACGAGGAGCCATAAGCGCCAGGAACGGATGTGGAACACCACCACCTCGCGCAGCTCAATGACTCAGACAGTGCCGTGAAGAGCTGATGCCAGTTACTAGATGGCCTAGATAGAACCCAGAAGGTGCTAGAAACAAATACATATTGCCAAAGCTGACTCAGGAAGAAACGGAAAACCCAAAGCTACAGAAGTCCCACTAACATTAATGATGTGACAGAGCCTAAGAAGAACTTGGCAGAACACAAAGGAAGTGTGGCCTCGTTTGTGACTGCATTGCAGGGGGCTGGAAAATGGCATGGGTTCCCTTGGAAAACTGATTGGTGCTCCTCTGGTTAGATACAAAATCACCAGAGGGTCCAGAAATGTTGCCACTAAGTCCAAACCCCTTGAAGTAACAGCCATTGTTAATGCTCACAGTGCCAATCCTGATAACGACAACAACAAAACCCATAAACTACACAAATATCCAGTAATAGATCTGTGGGAGATGAAGGGGGGCTACATGCAACAGAACAGCTCACATCTGAAACTAGAGGGGATGCAATGACCGGAGTTCCCATGAAGATGGACTGCAGAGCATTGAATAGCAGAACAGAGACCAAAGGACCGAGTCAGATGTGGGGCTGGCACAGCTGTGGAAGGTATGCACTAAATGCCACTAAGTCTTGTGCTTCAAGGGTTTATTTCTGTTATATGAAATTCAGTTCAATAAAGAAAGCTCTTAGTAAAATAGTATCTGTGTAAGTGGAAAAGAGAAAAGACACACACACACACACACACACACACACGTAGGTCCACTCCCAAATGGGGCTAGAATATTGACTTGTCAGTCTACTACTTGAACACAGGAAGGAGAGCCACGTTTATCCTGCTCTGATGGCTAGCTTTAATTGTTAACTTGATAGAAAAATTGTTAACTAGAATCAACTGGGTAAAGAGTCTCTGTGAAGGACTGCCTACATTGGGTCAGCCTGTAGCCATGTCTGTGGTATTGTCTTAATTAAGTCAATCGATGTGGGAAGACCCAGTCCACTGCGGGCGGCCCCATTCCCTAGGCAGAGGGTCCTGGACTGTGTAAGAGTGGAGAAATGGAGCTGAGTGCAAGCGAGTGAGCACGCATGCGTTCATTTCTTCCTGCCTCTGACTGCAGTGTAAGCTGTGTGAGGTTCCTGCCTTGGCTTCCCCGCAGTGATTGACCATAACCTGGCCTAATATGAGTTGAACTAAACCCCATTTTTCCTAAGTTGCTTTTTGTCAGAGGTCCTTTTGTTTGTTTTGGTTGGTTTGGTTTTTGTTTGAGACAGGGTTTCTCTGTGTAGCCCTGGCTGTCCTGGAATTAGCTCTGTAGACCACGCTGGTCTTGAACTCTCCTGTCTCTGCCTCCCAAGTGCTAAAGTTGGGTCACCACAGCTCAGCTGTTTTTTCTTTGTTTCATTTTTATCACAGCAACAAAAATAAAACTAGAACACTTGTCCTGATATATGGTGAACTCTGTTTCCAGGAGATTCACACCCCTGGAGGATGAGGGAGAAGTATGCTAAATCCATCTACAGCAATCAGTTTCAGGAGGAATGAGGAAATTCAGGGCTTCAACACTTTCTTTTGTTAAATTAACTGTTATTTTCATTAGTGATGCTAATCTACTAGTAGAAGATGAATGTGGAAACCTATACCAGTGGGATCAGGTGTCAGAGCCTCATACCAACCAGAATCTACCTACCAAAGCCTGCCACAAGAACTCTTGATCTGTCTGAACAGTCATCTGTATTGGGGTGTGATGACACACAGATGTCATATTCTGCCTGCCAATCATCCCGGAAGCCAAACCCCAGACTCTCAACACTCAGTGTCCAGTCTGCAGCCTTTAGTAGATGCCAAGCAAGTTAACCAGCCCTGCAGGAGCCACCAGTTAAAATCAGAACGCAATCATCTGACAAGGCATCTGACTGGCTTCCTCACAAGGCCCCCGGAGACAGCAATGTCCTTCAGGAGTAGGAAGGACAGTGCTCTAGATGTGAAGATGCTTGGGAACTGTTTTCTAACAGCGTGATCTGGCTACTGATATTTGTTGTCTAAAGAACCAAGAACTTGTATATGGCCTGTGGTTTTGATGCAGTCCTGTTAGGTTGCCATGGCAAAGTCCCTGTCACAGACCAGGAATCTCATAAATAACAGCCCTGTGCTGCTCCAGGTACTGGAGGATGAATTCTGAGAGTGAGATGCCTGCAGACTAGGCATGAGGTGAGGGGAGGCGTCTTGGCTCAGTGTGCGAGGCCAAACAACTCTCCAGTCACTTTGTAACAACCCTTATCCCAACCATGAGGCTCCACCCTCATGATCATGTTCCTTCTGAAGGCCACTGCCTCTTGATGATGGGTTTCTGACCTTGGGAACTTGACTGTGCTTGACTACAATGTCAAGCTACACACCAAAGAGCCTCCTGACCTCCTTGAAATTGGCGCAGCATGGGGCGGGGCTGACCAGCAGCTTCCTTGTCAGGGCACATGGGGACACATCAGTATGCAGCATGAGAAGGGCAGTGTGCTTCCTGCCCTCCTCCTCTAGGTCCCCTTGGTCCTCTCCACCCAACTCTGGGCTAGAGGCTGACCTCAGTGCTGAGTCTTTTGACATGTTAGGGTCCTTCAGAAGGGACACTCATCCAAAGTACGTAGTCCCTGCTCTTCAAATTCTGTAGGCTGCTGCTGGGTCTTTGCCTCTTGCTAACCACAGCTCTGTAACTCTGGCTTACTGAGGAGATAGCCATGTACCCACCAGCTGGATGACACCCTCCTACCCAGAATAGGGTCCCAACAACTCCAGGCTCACTAGCTTATCTCTTGAGAAGCTACTGGCCTCCTCCATTCCCTGGACCCTGGGCCGTGCCCTGAACTAGCACTCCCTGGACTTTATGATCACTGCTGATTGGTTACCTTCCTGAATCTATCCCCAGGGGAGGTACAAGGTCTGTGATGGTTGATATCAAGCAGTGGGTGTATATAGGTGTGACCTGCCTTCTACCTTTGTGTACACGTAGAATGTTTTCCTGATCCGAGAACGGGTACACATACACATGCACCAGCACACACGCTCTGTTTCTGTCATTAACACTATGCGAGATAAACGTGTGCTTTAGGCTACAAACTCAATTTCGACCGTAGCTGTCTCTCAGAAATGGAATAAACATGAAGGTGGCTGAGCCGCAGGCAGGGAGGACAGAATCATCTTTTTATTTACTCCCTTTGGTGACCCCTCATTTCCTACGCACACCCCAACATAGCTCTGCTTGGTGCACTCCATCCTCTGCCTCATTGTAGAGTCCTCAGCGTAGCCCCCTGTGATGTTGTTCTGCCTTCCCAAGGTGCTGTTTCCAATTCCCTCTTGCCTCATCTCCCATCATAGCTTCTGAAGCCGGAACCTTGTAGGTCAGGCCTTGGGCAACCACAGCCCATGCATTTTATCTTCATGAAATCACTTCTATTGCATTTCTCTCTGTACCCAGAGAGACGCGGCTTCCTGTGGTGGGTGTGTTCCTCTGAGAAAACTGCTTTGCTCTAGATGCGCCCTACGGTGCAATAGTGGCATGAAGGTTATAGGGGTAACCAACCAGTTTCTGCTTGGATCTGGAGCCTGCTCCACAGAAAGGAATTCGGATCTGGTGCTGTAAAACTACTTAAAAGTCCATGGCTGAGGATCATAGGCCCTAGCCGGGAATCTGTTACTGTTGCTTTGTGCTAACTGGACACATTGTCAAACTGCCTGTGTTTACACCAGTAGATCAGCTCTGCTTCCAGCCTTGGTCAGAGCAATTTCTTTGTGCAATGGGCGGCAGTTAGTGCAGGGACTCTCAACAGGACAAACTAACGAGAAAAAGGGATTACTGCGTGTTCTTCCTAAATGGGACATCGATGTCAATCCAACCATGTCTCAGAGAACACTGTGGAAAGGGGCAGGGCAGAAAGAAACCCAAGGATGGAGCGGGATGCTGTAAAATGTCTTCTGGACATGACATGGCCGTCGCATTCATTAACTCCAGTTATGGTCACCTGCACAGGACCCAGTCAACAAGATCAGTCAATATTCTAGCCGGCAACACTAACTGGACTCAGTGAATTAAAAAAAAAAAGGAAGCATGGAGGTGAAGGGGTGCTTGTTAGAGGGTGTCTAGGGATAGAGAGTGTGTGTGTGGGGGGGGTTATGTATGAAACTGTCAAAAAATAAATAAAAATGCTGCCTTCTGAAAAATAACACAGGCCCAAATCCCTTGAGAAAATGCCCAGGGCACAATGTGAAATAATTTAAAAAAAAAAAAAAAGCTTTTTCATACTTTATAAGCAGTTTTGTTCTCAATACATATACAGTGTTAATGCATGAAAAGTGAACTGAAGCCCGAGGGTGGCGGGGGACATGCTGACAGCTACTTTGTCAACTTCCCATTTTACAGGACATGTTTTCCTGTTGAACAGCAAGTACACAGAGAAAAGCCAGTGGCCTTTGCACAGAGCGTGGCCTGCGGGGCCAGCAGGGACTGCCACCTCTTCTGGGAATGCAGGTGCCAGCATGCTCTTCAACAACCCACAAGTTTAGCCTCACTGGACTCTGCACCTCCCCACCCCCAGCTATGTCCCCAAAGCCAGGGACACAGGGGAAGGCCCCTCAGACAGATCACACGCTCCCTCCCCACACCCTCCAAGCCCCTGCCTGTCCCCGGCCTGTCCTTTGTTGAGAGCTCTATAGCACAAATAGCACTGTATCTACCCCCCTCCGGCACCCCTGACTCCCCTAAGCCCTGTAATAAAGAGGAAATGCAAAAGTAAATCTGCCAACAGAAATCTAATAAGAAACAAGACCTGGGGCCTTTGGTGGGAAGTGAACGGAAATGCCAAATCTAATTTTTTTCCATTAACATCATAGCCACAACCTCTTGGCATGAAAATACCTGATGAGACCCCAAAATGAGCAATTAGGAGAGACTGTCTTCTGCATGGAAGACTTCAGGTGCAAGAATTTAATTTACAGAAGTGGCAGATCTCAAGACTAGGGCCTGGCCATCATCTCAGGGGCAGGAGGGTCAGCCCATCAGAGAAAGGGTGCACGTGGTGAAAGAAAGGCTAGAAATCCTGTCACCGCCCTCAGGGACATGGGAAAGGCCTAGGGAAAGCTCCTCATGTCTCCCAAGACCAGACATCCCACTCTAGCCTCATGCTCACAGACCTGGACATTGGTCCTCAAATCCTGGACGAAAGGCCTCCTGGGGGTGGAGGAGATGGCTCAGTCAACAGTTCATCTTACAAAAACCTGAGTTTGATCCCTCCTATGTATGTTAAACCGAAAAACTGGTTGTGGTGATTCACGTTTGTAACTCAGCCTTGGGGAGATGGACAAAGTGGATCCCTGGGACTTACTAGCCAGCCAGCCTAGCCTACTTGGCTCCGTGGTGAGGAGCACTGTCTGCCCTTGCAGAGAATCCAGGTTCGGTTCCTGACACCCACATAGCAGTTCAAAGCTTCTTATAACACCAGTTCCAGTGAACTCTTCTAGCTCCCATGGGTGTCTGCACACACGTGGTACACGTAAACTCATGTGGGCATGCATACACATAAATAAACTTTTTTAAAAATAAAAGTCTTTTTAAAATGAGTCGGGGGAGGAGAGAACAGGGGAAGGAGGGGAGGAGAACCTGACAAACAACAACCAAGGTTGTTTTCTGGCCTCTTCATGCACACCTGTGCACATACACGTAGGTGTGCACAGCCATTAGTGCGCACACACACACACACACACACACAAAGTCTCCTCAGAGCATAGGGAGACTATGGGAAGCCATCACTGGCCAAAGGATTTTCTGGGAAGTGTCTGGTGCCCTATGACTTCCCAAAGCACATGACTGATTCAAGCCCAGAACATGAGTGGTGGTTGGGTAGGGTTCTTGGGCAAAGATGGGAAGCTATGAGCACACAATTTAAGCAACTATTTCTGGGACTACTGGTAGGAAAAGATTTCGCCCCACGCAGCCTGCCAGTGGTGGCCACTGTTGCACCCAGGAAATGTAAACATCAGCTTTTGTTCTACTAGGCCTGAGCTGGACACTGCCACCATGGTGGACATATGCTGACTATGAGGTCGTGTGTACCACACTCCATAGAGCTGCAGGGCAGCCACAACCACTCTCAGAAGGGCCACTTCCTGTCTGTCACACTAGCACTGGGCCCAGGGAGGCCTGAAACCCATGAACCAACCTTCAGAAGTCAGGGATAATGGGTAATTCCACATCACAGAACCCCTTGAATAATACAACAGAGTCCACCAACATCTACCTACCTCCTGTCTTGAAGCACATTGGGGCTGGTGGCCACCCCTCCATGGGGGCCCATGTGACACCCATCTCTCCCAGGCCTAGGATCCACCCCATTCTTTTTCTCAGATGAATGGAGATGACAGTGGCACCCAGGAATTCCAAAGCCCGTAGGCGTGGGACTCCCAGGCCTTAACCCTGCTCTATTCTTCTCACCAGGGCCTTTGCATCTGGGTACAAAACTATTCATGCGGATCCACCATTGTAAGTGGCAGCTGGGATGGGTTCCCACCTCCCCTCCCACCGGATCTCTAGGTGAATAGTGAGTACCTATCTTTTCTCTCACCTTGGCTCTTGAGAGGGCTCAGCCTTTACAGGAAATCAAAAGGAATGCTTATAGGTTCACAGAAGTCCCCCACAATCCCATAGATACCCCATTACCATCGTCGGGTCCCCAGGACCCCTTGGGTGAATCTCATCTCTTTGCTCCCTTCCTCCATTGCTCAAGTTGCGCTAGGGCTGGAGTAGGGCCGGAAGTGACTCCAGTCTTTCTTCCTGCTCCCTCTTAACAGAATCCTTTCTACCCTACATCCTGGGGCTGGCCCTCCCTACTGCCGGCTAAGCTACACCCACCTCTTCAATTACCCAGACCTCTGGGTCAAATCTAATGGCATGGCCGAGAGCATACATAGTCATTCTCTGCCCACACAGAATGGGCAGGGGGCACTGAAGAGACTGTTGGTGTTATGACTGACTGCCTGGCTTTCTCCAGCCTCCGCGCCCCCACCCTGTCTTCCCTGCCCCACAGGAAGTCGAATCCAAACTGAACACTGAGCCTGCAGGTAACCAGTTGTGTTCTCTGTGGTCCTACAGGGCTAAGCGTGGGAACAGATCCAGTCACGGGCTCCGGGCATAAAACTAAAGAAGGCAATTTGGGGAGAAAGCAATGCAGAGGTGATGAAACAGCCCCGCTTGGGTACTGCAGCCCTCAAAGTGAAGCCCACGGGCAATCTTTGTTTTCAGCCATTTGCCCAGTGGCTGATTGCGGTTGATGGGGTTCCAGAAACTAATGTTCTGCTGGAAGCGTGACAGTGCCATTTTCTTAGTCCCTGGTCCTTGTGGCAGGCACATGCCCTAAAGATGGTAGGCAAAACACCAACAAGAAGCAAAACCTCCAGTGTCCTGTACAATGCCATTGGAGGGAGGGGAGGAGGACCTCCCTCACAGGCTCTATGTGGAGCGAGTATCTTGGGCCGCACATGAAAGAGCAGGAATGAGGAGAGTGGCTGGGAATCACCAGGATGTGAGAGGACAGAGCTGGGGGCAGGGCATCCTCGGCCCTCACTGAAGGACTCCTTAGAGTCAAGCCGAGGCCAGGTCCAGGGTAAGACCCTATGAAAAGAGCTCCAACCTAAGATATATAGGGGTCCCAGAAGTAGATAGTACCACAGGGGTCACTCCTAGCAAAGAGTTGTTTTGTCAGGCAAAGCAGCTTCACTGGAAATCTCAGATGCCAATAACCCCCACCTTTAGTCCACAGGTTCTGGATGTGTCAGGTGACCTCTGGGTAGATGGCTGTCACGGGAAACACTGCAGGCTAGTACTCAGTGGTGCGCGGGGCCTCATGTACCAGATCCTCACGGAATGCATAGCTTGCACCGTGAATTCCCAGCTCAGGGAGAGGCCTTTGTTTGCTCTCCTGAGTCCTCCTCAGCCACCAAGGCCCAGAGTGGATTTTCCTCACCTGCTCCCGGGCTCAAAACAGATAGAAGCTGCCACTCAAACATTTCTGTCACATTCTTCTGGTGTCTGGTCACTTACCCTGAGGCTCCAGTCCTACTCAGAGTCCCAGAGATGCCTGAGGCAGTGGTTTCTCAAAGTCCTGTTTTGAAAGAATGACTTTGTGGCTTTCCCTTCCAGAGGGAAACTCGGGAGTCACACAAGACTGAAATCGTGACCAGCAGCCAGCACTGCCCCTAGTCATACCTGACACAGCCTGACCCACAGCGTGAGGGTGTCATCCTCAGCTGCCTTCCCAGCCCTGGGCCAGCTTCCTGTCTACTCAGCCCAGCACTATGGGGGATGCAGCTTGCAGGGAAGATGTGTATCACCATACTCCATATAGAGTTTCAGCAGGTGTCAACTTGCAGGGCCTCAGAGTGGCCATGTTAATGGTTTTGGTTCTGCACATAAGTGCATACACATGCACACACACACACACCCTCGGCCCAGGTTCTGAGAGGGAGGTAGCAATGCCTGCTCCAGCTAAGCTGAACACCTTCAGTCTGTAGCTAAGCACCACATGAGTGACCACACTCCTCCACACAGGTTCTCCCTCCCCACCTTCCTACTTTTTTCATACAGTGACTTTGTGCCCTGATGTCATTTCCTCCAAGGGTGGATAGCAATTCTCAGAGTTCTCTCAGTGGAAGAATTAGGTTTCAGGGGGAGGGGGCAGGGGCAGAAAATGACCCTAATCAATAGGCATTATATATCGTGAGTATAGCCATGTATTCTCATGTATATTCATTTCCAGTTGATGAGTGGACCATGGTGCTGCTAGGGGTGGTGCAAAGTCCATCTGAGTTGTTGAAGTGAGTAATCATCACTGAATGGCTAGAGAGTGCCCTGCTGGGTTCTGAGAAAGTTCTGGAAGACATTCTTGTCCGTATTTTTCCTATGAGCCTAGGAATCGTGTGGGCTTAGCTGTGAAACTCCTGAGTAAAGAGATAAATCCCAGTCTTTGTCTACTGAAAAGTCAAATCCAACTCAAGCTAGTGTGTACAGAGATGCCCAGTGCAGAGACCTGGAAACGAAGAAGCCCAAGTGACAGCTGCCACCCAGCCGAGGACAACCATGCAATTCCTAGTACCTTGGGTTGGTGGAGGGGGCAGGGGCGTGAACCAGGACGCCAGTCACATGGAGGCCTCCCAGAGAAGCAGGATGCACAAGCTGATTGCGTGGCTGGGCTTGGGGAGCCACAGAAGTACAGAGGCAGGAGGCTTGCCTCTGAGTCGTTTATCTGAGCAGAAGCCTCTCAGACCCACGCCAGCGGTAGCAGGTGAACTTCCTTTCCCTGGAAGGTCACTGATAAGAAGAAATTCACTTCTGTCTGCTCTGCCTTCCAGCTTCCTTCGTTTTCCAAGTTACCATCTTCCTCTGTACTGAGTTGATTTTTATTTTGTCGTTAAATGTTTAAATTCCTATCTCATTTCCTTTTGTGTGTATTCTATAGCGTTTTCTTTGTGGTTACCATGGGGATTACATGTAATGGCTTAAGGTTATTACACTCTAATTTGGATTTAGACCAGCTTAACTTTAATAACACACAAGAACTCGGCTCTCCAACACCTCCCCGCTCCCACGACTCTCAGTGGTCGATGTCACAAAATTACACCTTTATGCATTGTGTCTCAAAACACAAACAGATAATTCCCAAAGGTATTGGTCTCTTGAGTCGGGAAAGAGTGAAATGTGGAGAGAGAGAGAGAGAGAGAGAGAGAGAGAGAGAGAGAGAGAGAGAGCGCTGGTGTGGGGTTGCTTCCACTAGGAGATCTACCAGATGCTATTCTTGGTTCATGTTCTATTGTATCATCTGGGTCTCTGGGTTATGGGTGCTTTCCCTATATTCTGAACATGAGTGCGTCACCCAATACCTGTGCTGTGAAGAGCCCTTCCCATTGGTTGGCTTGTATTTCACTCCAAAATGTTCCAAATGATCAGTGTTTGTTCAAGTATTTCCAACCTAGCCATTGCTATACCTCATAGATTTATTTTCTGTTTCAAGTCTTTCCCTGACCCAAAGCCACGAAGTTACCACCACCCCATCATCCTCCAAAGGTTCTTTCCTATTCAGACCAAGGTTCTACCTTAAAATGGTTAAGGGAGTGGAGGGATAAGACGTACACAAAGGTTCACTCACACTCTTAGGAAAGAAAAGGATCCTGGGGCAACTCTCCATGAATTAAATGTGTGCTTGTATGCATAATTTTGTGTATTGCAATGCTGCATATGCGTGTTTCTGTGTGATATATGTTTATATGTTTATGTGTGGTATGTGCTCCTGTACTTGTGTATGTGATATATGTACATAGTGTATGTGTTTTCTGTGTGGTAAATGTTTAGTTTATGGATTTGTGTGCTTATGTGGTGTGTGTGTGTGTGTGTGTTATCTATGTGTTTACTTTCAGCCTGCTTCACTACGTGGAGGGTGTTAAAGCTCTGTGATCAGGGGATCGTGACTTTATTATAGGTGTCGTGTCTGACAGCAGAGTCCTTCAGCCCAGCTGGTCAGCCCTCCTGGTTATTCTTGTCCTACTCACACAGCCAAGGACATTCTAAAATCAGCATGCCAGTTTTTGCAAAAGGCAACCTGCCAAGGTTTTGGTAGGCTATTTGAGGAATACTTTGTTCATACAGTATTGGCCCACTCAAACTCAGGATGGTCTCAGAGGAGGCATGTGAGTAAGATGCTTCTCAGTGTCCATGGGGGACCCGTGCCAGACCCCCTACAATAATAAATGCTTTGATTCCCAACTTCCTTGCATGGACTGGCATTGTACTTGCAACACAGCCTATCCATGCCTCCCGCAGACTCTAACATATCTCTAGCTGTCGAAAATAACAAAGACTGTAAAATACATAAATACTCACTGTGCTGTGCTGTTTAGGTGATAATGACAAGGAAATGCCTGCATGCATTTTAGGGAAGACACATTTTCCTTTCTGGAAAAAGAAATCTCAGCTCATGCTTGGTTGAATCCATAACAAATACTATTTACAAAGAACCTTTGCTAGAGAGTTAGTGATGTCTTAAAAATACAGCGTGCGTATAACTCAGCTAGACAGGAGCTTTACTTTAAGTGGTTTATCCTGGTGATGTAGCTACTCACACACATGCAGATGGACAGATGTACGGATGATCATTTTTCCCTGTTTTGACCAGATGAGAAATAATCTAAATTCCATGTATTTACCATGTCCTTGTTGACCTCCCCACACCAGGGGACCTCAGAGGGCCTAGCAGGGGCAGATATACTTCATTATCCCAATAACAGATGTCCCTCTTGGGTCATACTCTCAACCTCATCTTCTCTCATTTTAAAGGCATCCTAGTGAGTTTGTGGGTGTGAGCCCCCTTTCTGGGGGAGGCATGAGCCATGGTCCCCTTTTTCTTTCTCTCCTACTTTTGGGTTTTTCTCCTTCCAAAAGAAACCAGTTGTATAAAAGTTGCCAAAGCCAGGAACATGCCGATAATCGCAGCATCAGGGAAGCTGAGGCAGGAGGATCCTGAGTTGATCCTGAGGTCAGCTTGGGCTATATAGCAAGAACCTGTCTCCAGAAAAAGAAAACTGAAGCAAGTTGCAGATGAACGAGTAATAGGAAGACAGCATCCATTATTCCAGTCTTCGAGGAGAGTAAGCTAATGGGAGTCAAGTACTCGTCAAGTATTTTGGGACAGGGCCATTTCCGACTAAGTGACTGTCAAGTGTTAAATGCGGTTTTTATTACTTTTGAGTCGGTTTCCAGTAAGTAGCCGGAAGCATGGCCACTGAAAAAGAAATAACCCAAGTATGCTTGGAAATGTTTATCAACAAACCAAAAGCAAACCGACAATTCATCACTGTGTGATGCCGGGCCCCTTCGCACCTCGCAGACGGCTGACACCGTGAAACCCACTTGTCAGTCACTTTACCAACTGCCGTTTGGAGGGAAAATAGCGGGCCTTCCCCGTAGTTGTCTAAATGAGAGGAGCTAGTGGCTTCTCTGCGTGGGGGGAAGCCGTCAGAGGCCGGAATACTGGTTCTGGAGTTTGTGTCTGAGATGTCCCCACAGGCTCCTGTGCTGCTTGCTTGTTTCCCACCTGGTGGTGCTGTTCAGGGAGGGTGGTGTGAAATCTCAGGGAGGTGGGGCCTGGATGTGAGCAGTGGATCACTAGTGGTGGCCTCTGGTTCCTGCCTGTTCTGTCTGGTTCCTGCCTGTTCTGTCTGGTTCCTGCTGTACTGTACCCTGATGTGAAGAAGGCTCCACCACACACACCCACAGTCCACTGCCTCCATGCCTTCTCCACTGCGAGAAGCTGAGACTCTCCGAAGTGCAAGCCAAAATAAACAGAAATGAAGGTCCAGGCCCAATAGCCGAACGGGAACAAGAACAGAGATGGGTAGCAGCAGGTTCCATTGGAAGACTGAGAAAGTCTAGGTGTCGATGCAACACAGTTAGAGCTCCACAAATGCATTGTGGTGTTCTGACGTGTCGCTGAAGAAACCAGGATCCGGCCAAAGTGTAGGGCTGCGAGGTGGAGTTGGAGAGATAACCGGGGGTAAGAGCACTTGCAGCTCTTGCAGAGGACCTGAACTCAGTTCCCAGTGCTTGTCAGGTAAGGTTAAAACCACTTCCAACTCCCTCTCCAGGGCACTGGACATTACTGCCTTCCTCAGGTACCCACCCAGACATATTATTTTAAAAAGGTTTAAGTCTTAAAGAATAAACAAAGTCTCAACAGGAGGGCACAGTAACAGATCCCTGCTTCTATGTATGTGCTACAGACAGCTCCTCTGAGAGGCAGAATCGCAGCCCCAAGGTCTACCGCCTCCCCTAGTCAAGAGAAGGCTCAGCCTAAGGGTCTTGGCATCTCTGGGCTCAAGGCCAAATGCTAAGGGAACAGGCCAAGGTCTGGTCCTGCCCCAGCGACTGCAGCCTACACTTTCCTATACTCTTCCCAGGGGCTAGCTCCAAGTTCTGTAGAGCTCACCCTTGATTCCAAGGACTCTGAAACAGTGGAGAATGTGTCCAGTATTGATGATGCAAAGGGCATGCCATCCCTGGCCTCAGAAATCTCAGGCAGCAAGCTACAGGCATTGTCACAGATGGTACCCCCTTCAGGCCAGTCACCTCCCCTGGGACCCTGACTCCTCCGCAATTTGTTTGAGTCTTGCCCAGCATGAAGACTTCACCTCAATATAGCAGCTGCCCATGGAGATCCCGTTGAGTTCCTCCTGAGCACAGCCAGGATGATCCCGCTGCCCCACAAGTAAACTGCACTGTGGTGCTGAGTTGGGTTTCTCGGCTTTTCATTGCTATGACCCAGATGACATTTCAGAGGTTTCAAATGGTCCAGGTTGTTTGGCCCCATCACAGTAGGCCTGTTGGGGCAGAACATCATGGTGGAAGGGTGTGGTGGAGCATCCAGGAAGTGGTAGAGGAGGGTCCGGAGACAAGGTAGAGCCCCCAAGAGCATGCTCCTACTTCCTCCAACTACGCCCACTTTCTATTATGCATAACACCTCCTAATTCATTCTATTATAAATCCACCACTGCTAATCCATGGATTAGGTCAGAGATCTCCTATCCTTACCTATCAATGATTGGACCCTTAACTGGGCACCAAGCCTTCAGCATGAGCTTTGGTGGGGGACACATCACATACAAACTTACCAGCTGGGGTTGGTTGCCGCAAGTGCCCCACTATCATGGTCTTTCGTTGGCTGCCCATCCCTGTGGTTTCAGAGGGATTAATGAGGCTTGCTGTCTGTCCAGAGATGGAGTTTATTTGGATGTTTCTTTCCGGTCTTGGTTCCCAATTAGCATTCCTGTTGCTGTCCTGTGGACCCCAGGGCATTGCTTGTGGTTGAGTGAGAACTGGGGCAGGGCCCTGCTTCCTCCTGGAAACTGATCACAGTCGAGTTCTGCACAACCTGGATCTGAGGACGCTTACTGTCCTCTGTTCCCACAAAACGTGTGCTCACAGTCCCGAGAGAAAGTTTCATTAACCCACAGAACAAGGCGTACAAGGATGCCGTACTTGAGGAAGGCATTCCCACTCCAGACTTCACTGAATGGTCAGTCCTTGGCACGAGGGAAAGGGCCATAGGTGGATACAAAGACCAGGGGACCTGGGATAGACTTTCTGTACTACAAGTGATGCACATTTCCATAGAAACAACACCAAATCTGGCCAAGTGCAGAATATAAAATATTTGCTTAATTTTAATGTGAGTGGATTCTAAGCTGTTTATTCCCAGGGCTGTTTAAAGGCGTGTGTAGTGACTGTCACTTTCTGAAGCCTCTCTTTTAATCTCTCCTTGTTTTAATTGGCTTTTCCAGTGGACTGATTCTTTGTGAACAAAGGGGAGAAAAGCGAGCAATACAAACAGAGCCGGAAACACAAAACAACTCAAGGGCAGACGAAGGAGAGTGGGTTTCTGAACCTAAGATCGCCCCTCTTAGGTATCGGCAAGCTCCAGGCTCTACCACAGTACCCTCTCTGCTGGCTGGACTGGCCACGTGAGGTCAGTCCTACAGCCACTGGGTCTCTGGGATGGAGTAGCCATGAATGGAAGGGCCCAAGTGATGTTGGTGTATCAGATATTAACTAACCGATAAAAGTTAGTTTCCTGAGATGTCATATGACTCTTGCTTGGGAAGGGAAACGTGAGTCCTGTTACAGTGAGGAGCATCTAGCATCAGATGCATCTCGCATTTCCCTCCTGGATGGAAGAAGTTGGTGTCTGTTCTGTTGCAAGACAGGACACATCCTGTTGGGGAAGTAGATGAAGAGAGAAGAGACACTAACAAAACACTGGTTAGGAAATTCCTTGGTCAGTCGGGAAGTGGTGGCGTTGGCCTTTAATACCAGCATTCGGGAGGCAGAGACAGGCGGTTCTCTGTGAATTCGAGGACAGCTTGATCTACAGAGCAAGTTCCAGGATAGGCTCCAAAGCTACAGAGAAACCCTGTCTCAAAAAACAAACAAACAAAAAAAGAGCTACATGGATCAGCAGGGCATGGTGGCGCACACCTGTAATCCCAACATTTGGGAGGCAGAGGTAGGTAGATCTTTGTGAGTTTGAGGCCAGCCTGGTCTACAAAGTGAGTTCTGAGACAGCTAAGGCTGTTATGAAATGCTGTCTCAAACAAACCAAAACAAATGAACAGTAGTATATACTTCCAGGATGTCCCAGGGAGGAGGAACCTCGATTGGGGGGATAAGAAGTCATCCCAAGTAGAAGGCTGGAGAAAGAACTGGACTGAAGGAGGAAATGGGTTAGTGAGGCAGCCTGGGATAATTAGGGATATATTGGCTGGCAAGCAAGGAGGCTCACCTGTTCCCACCATCTTCAATGTCCGGTTGACCTCTATACTTTGTGGGCTGGACACATGCCACTATCTCTGGCAGTACTTTTTAGATTTTTTTTTCCTTAAATCAACTCAGTTTTTACTTAATAAAGGAATAAACAGTCAGCTACTCAGCACTCACTGCCCAAGGCCCAGAGCCCCTCCTCTGCTGCTGTCCAGGATCCATGGTGATGACCATGAGAGGCTAGCCTGGCCCTTGCCCCTTCCACGTCCAAATACAGCAGAACAGAGGGCATAGGAGTTCACAAGGAACAAGAACTCTTTCCCCAGCCTGTGCGCTCATGCTTCCTCAGTCCCGGGGGGGGGGGGGGGGGAGGCTGGCAGTGGGGGATGGGACGGGGATGTCTTCCTCCTCCTTATTCACACACCTCCCCACTCACCTGCAGTGATCTAAAAATCCAGACCAGTGCCTCTGTCCAAAGAGGACAGTTTACACACAGTATAAGATGCCACAATTCTTCCCGAAGGATTCACATCTTTCTTGTAAGGGCATGTTTGTGGGAAGGATGAGATCATGGGAGGGTGGAAACTGTTCCCAGACTACCCAGGTGAGATAGAGCCATCAGACTAAATCAGCTGATCCCTGGGCACCAGTGGCCCAGGGGACCCCGGGACCGAGTAAATGTCTATGTGGTGTGACAATCCCACTACACACATGAACATGAATTGGTGGGAGGACATTGCATACTGTAAAGCGCTGTGCCCATCCAATGTTTCTCTAGAACCAACCCCCTGCAGACTCCTGTTGCCAGGTCTTCTGCCCTGGTACCCATGGGTCCTTGGGCTGCCCCAGAATCCAGGTCTGCAGTATTGGTATCCACCGTCTTCAACCCCCTCCACCTTCCATTAAAAAACCAGAGCAACTCCATATTTCATTTTAGGAATGAATATTCATTAAAATCTTGTAATACGAATTTATAGCCACATTTCAGGGGAATTAAAGGAATAAATAACCTGTATGTCTTTGAGTGTTGTCCTGAGGCACAAACATCATCAGCTTGGATTCAGGGCTGCCTCCTGAATTATTCAATTAGCCTGACTCACTTATTAGGGAATACCCTTAATGCTAACAATTCCGGCATTCCTTTTATTCGACACGAAGAATTTTTGCATCAGATTCATGCACTTAATATTCTGCGAAAAATCCAGGACACTCACGGCAAATCGCGCTTCTAACCGATGTCTGATGATTCAGCGATGCGGTATGTAATACGGTCACGTCTTTTGCAGGACAGACAGTCAGCCAGCATTTCTTCCTTGAGAAGGGTGGTGGCAGAGCTGAGGCCCCATGGGATTACACCCACAAACTGGGCACAGAGTTATGGGGCATGGAGATTCACTGCAGTGCTAGGAGTGGAACAATCAGAGCATCACCAAAGAGGTTGCAGCCTGCAGATGCAACGGCCCCTCCTCCCACTTGGACTGAGAAGAGGGTAGCAGGCAGACAGAAGTAGCTTTTACTCCAGAAAGCAGGTCCCTAGGTTCAAAGCTCCGGTGCACCTAAGGGTCCCAGGTCCCTGCCTGGCTCATCAGCTTTCAAGAGTTCCAAAACTCAAACTTTAGGCTGGCACTGGCCGGCCAGTAAAGCCCAGAGTCCTTCCTCTGACTAATGCTGGCCTACCTTCTCTTTTCCTACATTTCCACAAATACCTTATGAAAATTTGCCCCAAGACAGAACTTATCTAAGCACAGGGCCTCTTGACAGTAGAGGGAATTGGACTTGTCTTCATGGAGTGTGCCTAGAACTAGCCTGAGGCCTCAGAGGAAGAGAATCACCCGGTCCATGTGACAGAGCTCTCTAGAAACATAGAATAGACAAATCCCCTTCCACTGGTGAAAGTCAGAATCCCATTGCCTCTCTGCCCTGTGGATCTTGTTGGCCCCTCCCACGCTTACCCACATACCCTCTTGCCCCCCCTTCAGAATAAAAGTCTTAAGAACCTAATGCCCACCCAATTCCCTCACTGTACCCAGAGCAGGGACAGAGTTTCTTGTAGCCCAGCCTTAGGTGTCCATCATTCCCACAGCTCATAGGGACCAGCAGAGGTGAAAGTGACTTCCTGCCATCCCTCTGCTGCCTCCTGTGCAGATTGCCACCAATGATTGTGTCCACTCTAGCCACATGGGAGAGGGCTGAGGTCCCAAGCCCTGGATTCTGGAATCTGAGGCCCTGGGGCTGGGCCAAGAGCAAACATGCATAGGCATTGTCGTACCCCCAGTAAAGGTGAGCTGAGCCTTTGAAGCTTCTGTCCAGGCTGCAGACCTTGGACTCTCAAGATACCCTCCCATTGCCCAAAAGCCTTCCTATGCAACTGCAAGGCAGGGTGCAGGAGCAGCTCCTGGGTCCTTGGGCTGAGCTAGCGGTAGCTTTGCTCAGTAGCGGCTAAGAGATGGGGATATTACAGGGCTGGTCACAAACTAGGAGGATGCCAGTTTCCCATCCCGCAGGTAGCCAGAGCCCATTAGACATAGTGAACAATACTGTGGACCACAGGCAACTATGACCAGGTACACAGGCAGGGCTAAGCTTCATTCTCTGCAGACCTGGGTCAGGTGTTCTTCCCAAGCAGAGGAAACAGCAAAGGGGAGAAGAGGGGAGACAGGGCACTGACCTTCCTTCTCAGGTGCACATGTTCACGGAGCAGGATGATGGGGTGCACCTGTGGGGCCCTAGGCTTAGGCACATCCTTCCCTGGACCCTTTAGAGACCAACCCCTCCCGACTGTGGCCTGGGATGAGGAGAGGTGGGACTTTGACCCTGTGTCAGTACTCCTGAATGCAGGCTCAGGTGTGGAGCCCTTTCAACCTGTGTGGCCTTCACTGTGGAGAGACAGAGTCAACCTCTGGCTTCTAGAAGAAGCCATCTTCTCCGTCACAGAATCATACTATCTGAAGGTTTTTGGCAGCCTTATACTTCACCAGCCTCTCTCTGCCCCAACACTTTCTTTTTTTTTTCTTTAGACAGGATCTCATGAATATAGGATGACCTCAAATTCTGTAAGATGCCAAGATGACCTTGAATTTCTGATTCTGCTGGGATGATAGGCATCACCATGCCTGGTCTATTTGGTACTGGGAATCAAAGTCAGGACCCTGGTTAGAGATAGAGTGCCATTCCATGACACCTCATCCCATGCCCACATCCCAACACACACTTATACGCTATTTCAGGGGTTGGGATTTGAACTGGGCACTGTTCTTCCCAGCTCTGTTCCCTCCATTAGGGGCTCAAAATGGAGACACTTCTCCTTCCCTGGTCAGCTGCACCCAGCCTCACTGTAGTGGGGCAAGTTAATGACACGGGGGAGAGAGAACCGGAGTTTGGGAACCGCAGCTGAGGCTGGAGCCTTTCCACTCCATGGGGAGACACAGAGCTGACTGCTAAGGGTCTGAGAACTCGTGCCCGCTTCTGCAGCACATATACTAAAGTTCTGAGAACTCACATCGAAATGGAGCGGGGCATCCACAAGTCAGCTCCGAACGAACACTGCTTCTGTTTCTGCTCCAGACAGGCGAGTCTAGGGTCTCCACACCCCACAGAAAGAACAATGCCTTACCTGGAAGCAGACACACCTAGTGAGTTTAGACACACCTTATAAGTTCCCAACGCCAGGGATGATTCTGTCTCCGCCTGCTCCCTCAGCATTTGGTTGCTTGTATCCAAGTACACAACTTCCTTTCCCTCATCACTTTTCCCGCAGCAAATTTACAGGAAGCCCATTTAAGACGGTCAGAGTGTCTGCATTTAATAGCTCCATCCTGGAATGCTGTCCAGACAGGTAATTTAGAGGCCTGAGGGGACACGGGCTGCAGGCAGCCTGGAGGTTTGGCTCGGCTCTGAATTCCAAAGCACACAGCAGATGAGGACGCTATCCTGCTAATGGCAGCTGTGACTTTTTACAAGGCCATTGAACACTTGGAGCTAATATGAAATTACCTGGAATGGTAACTGTCTCTGTCCCTAATAAATTCCCCAGGGGTCATCATATAAATGTGACCAGAGGAACGTAGTGTCTCTTCTGAGACACCCTATACAGCTTCTTCCACCTAGGACAAAACAAACAGGCGTCACCTAGCACAGTAGCCCTAAGTGACCAGGTACTTGTCTTCTCTAGGAGTCTTGTCACTCCCTGCTTGGTGCAGAGGAGGGAAAGGCTAAGAGTTTAGGTTTGTTCCCCTGACTTGAGGAATGCCCCAAATGCATCACCTGCCATAGGAATCCATGTCCGGCTGATCTGGGGACTCAGGAAAAGCCAGGTCAGGTGCCAGGAAAGATGTAGGTGGCCCTGTCTCTGCAGCTCATCCCTGCCAGAGCCTGCCATTCTCAGCTTCATCTGGAAGAACCTGTGTCTGCACACCAGCAGACTACGAATTCACATCCAGGAAGGGGAAGGATGGGTACCTGGAGCAGAGAGGAGGCTGTGGAGTAGGGCAGCTGTGGCCTGCAGCTGTTCATCTAAGCTCTGAGTTCCCTGTACTGCTGCCTGTACAGTTCTCATCTGCTGGAAACCACCCAAAGGATTCCTGCCCTGTCTCCATGCCTGCACTCGGGGGTGGGGGGTGGGTCCCCTCAATTGATTCCTACTCAGACCCATTCCCCAGCACTTGGAGGACACCAAGTGGACTTAGGGTCTCTATCAGCCCCTTGTTATTTTAGGGCACAGTCCATGGCCCTGTGAGGTGCAGAATCAAGCCCAGAATCTTACAGGAAAGGTTTTAAGAACATTATTTGACCCGGCACAATAGCGTGTGCCCCCAGCCTGAAGCCTGGTTTCCATAGCCAATTCCAAACCAGCAAGCATTATATGGTGAGATCAGAAGAAGTAAAAATAAAGACGACATTGCTCACAGGGCTGTAGGGAGGCACAAGGAACCCATCAGAGATTTGGGAACCAAAGGACAGTCCCTAAGCCTGAGCATCAGGACAGGGGACAGCATCGTGGAATCCAGAGAGGGCAGTATTCCACACTGACATGAGAAAGTCTTTCTAGGTGGGGCTGGGGAAGCCACCAGCTTTGTTCCCTGTACCACCAGGTTGCTAGGACATCTGTTGAGCAAGCACACTGGAGGCTGAGACTGGCATCTGTGGTGTCAGTCATCTCCAGGTTAGAGAGCAGAGGGAGTGTGTGGAGAGTAACTGTGGAAAGGAGAATGAGCACACATGGACACTGCCGGCATACAGCCACTTGTCACTTGTGTAGGCACACATCTCCTTTGTTCTCTGCAGAGAGCTCGTCACTTTTCCCACAGCAAATCAGGAAAGGATGACACACGGAAATGACCCACGCCAGCAGATGTCAGAGCCCATTCTCCTCCGTCCTCAATTCAGGTCTGAGGCAGAGCGTGGTCAGAGGGAGGGAGGGTGATGTAGGATCTGTGGAGGATCTGATCTGGGGTTCCCCGTTTAGGTGCGTCAAGGTCCTCTGATTCTGGGGCTCTCCTCTTTTACTTCCCCCAGGTCACTCAACTGTGACCTCCCTAGACTGCTCTGTCCACTGTCAAACTGGGCAGCCTTATTTCATTTGGGTGATGCAGTCAAATCCACCAAGACTTCTCATGTGTCCTCCAACTCGCTGCCACAAGGGAAAAACAAAGCCTCTGGCTCCACTCTCCGTGGAATGAGACATTCCCTGGGGCAATGGGTCTGAACATCCATGTCAACCCCAAGGAAAGAGCCAAGAGGCTGTGGGAATCAACAACCAAAGGGTTAGTGCAAGTCTTTTCGAACAAGGTCACGGCTGAGTCTTCTGACAAACTGACCAGCAGCAAGGTGAGGGCGAGAGGCCCCTGGGGGAGGGGCTGCTGTAAGGGAGAGGCAGGCCAGGAATAATGAGACTATAGAGACACTGTGGGTGGCCTAAGGCTAGTTTCTGTCCTCTCTGCCCCCTTGCACCTGTCATAGAAGGACAAAGGGGCTAAAACCATGAGTGGTACTAAAACAGTGAGCTGCTGGGGAGGGGTCAGTGTAGTCCCTGCTGAGGAGCAGAGTGGCCAGATTTTCAGATGGCCATTTTCTCTCCATCCAATACCTCCCCAAGCCTTGGGCATCTCAGCAGGGATGGGGAGGAAGGGGAGAACTGGGTTAGTTGATACAGAAATACCTGGAATCCAGCTTCATTCCAGGTGGAGTATGGGAAATACAAGAAGTTAATTAAGAACTAAATTATCTAGAAGAAACATTCTGAGTGACATTTCCAAGTGGCAAATCATCGAAAGCAACAGCAAGCCGCAGCAGGGAGCCTTTCCACTTCTTTGACATGGGAATGCGGTACAGACCGCAAGTCCCTATCCAGCCACATTGACCCAGGAGATGATGAAATACAAATCCTCCTATCTGTATCAGGCCCTGCTCAGTGGCTACCCCAAGATCCCTCCGATCTCTCATGAGATGCTGGCAGGCCAGCAGGAAGGCTGGGGAGCCAGGGCCACTCATGGGAGCTTATGGCCTCTGCCCAGCAGCTCAGCTAGCCCTCCAGCCAGGCTTACCTCCTGCCACCCTGACGCCCCCGGACTCCAGTGCAGTTGAGGCCTCCGGCTTCCTGCTCAGCCACTCTGGTCCTGGCTAATGGAGTGGTCGGTGGCTCTCTCCCCTGACTCCCTGTACCCAAGTCTCACACTCATCATTAGATGTCTTTATTTAGAGAGTTTCCTGCCCAGGTCTGCCCCCAGGGCAGCGTGTATTGATGCTAAATCCATCACTTAGTGGACCTGGGCATTTAATCAATTAGTCTGCATGGAGCCCCATGAGATGGGAAGGGTGCCAGGAGAGGAGGCCAGGCAAGAAGAACATTGAGAGTGGTCAGAAGGTAGCTTTTCCCTGTGGCCCTGTGGCATCTGGGCTCCAGCAGTGAGCTGTGTATCCCCTGGGATCCTGGCATCATCGCAGAAGCCCACTGAGTGTTCCCTTTGCATTCATTCATTAGCTCCTGCATGCATCCAATAAATACGCATGCAATGTGCCAGGCATGGCTCTAAAAGCCAGCTAAGGGGGACGACACACAAATTTTGTTCATATTGAGCTTATGGTCCTGTGATGGAATGAGTGATAGTGGGGAAGGGGTGACAGTGGTAATTGTCCTGATGATGACTATGGTAATGGTGATGAAGATAATTTTGGTGACAATAGTGGTAGTGATGGTGGTGATGGTGATAGTGGTGGTGACGATGGTGGTGACGGTGACCATGATAATTCCCCAGCTGTGGCCTGAGCCATGGAGGCAGCCACCGTTCTCTCACCTGGAGTAGAGGGCAGAATTGGTGTAAGCTGCCACTCCTGCACTATCCGAGTCCCCGGTCCAGAATGTAGAAGTTACATAGGTCTGGCTGACTCGGGAACAATGCTTCCCTGATCTGTCACATGTGAAGCAGCGATGCAGTGGGTATGTCTTCTACCAGGTGAGGGGCCCTGAGAGGTTTATCAAGTCGGGTGCTGGGGGGGCAGGGTGCCTGGGCACCCTCTTTCCTGTGAGTTGCTGGGACATGAGAACCTGTATCAGGGGACTGGGGCTACAGAGAGAAGGTGGATGAGTGCACAGCCATGGGTGTCTATAAGGGAGACAAGTTGATGCTTCAGTCAGCGCCTGAGGATTCCTGACAGTGGAGTGGTTTCTACAGTGATGGGGGAGGGAATAGGACCATGGCTAGGCAGTGTGCATTGATTGGCTCCCCTTGAAAGCACACACACAAGTCCCGGAAATGTCAGGTTTCTGTTGGGAATGCCAGCTGTGTCCTTTCAGTCTTCAAAACGCCCCATCGATGTGACTCTGGTCCCCAGTGGGTGAGGCCGTGTCAAGGACCAGGACAGAGATGAGAATAGATCCACTCAGAAGCACAGCCCACAGGTGCTGCTGGCCGGCGGAGGGGTTAACGTAGAATCATGCTTGTCCTGCCGAGAAGAATGACTCCATTATCAAAGCCCGGCTTGGTCATTCATTCATCCATCCGTCACTCATTCACTCATTCATTCATTCATCTATCTCTTCATCCATTCATCCTTCCATCAAATAGTATTTCTTGAAAGTTGTGTCCCAGAGAAAGGGTGGCTATGAAGAACGACAGAGCCAGTCTCTGTCCTCGCATGTCAGGTAGTGTAAGGGGGACATGAGGGAGCATGATGCTCAGAGACGTTGGCTCTCTGAGGGAAGTCTGTCCCAGAGGAATGAAGATAGCATTAGAGAAGTCTGTGGCATCTGTGACACAGATGTGCTTCATGGAAGTTGCCATGCCTGGGTTTCCTGCACTGTGCCCTCATCATCTTCCCCTTTCCTGAGTGCAGAACCTGAGATCCCGAGTCTCAGGGTCAGAGCCAGGTCCAGGTCCTTCAAAGCCTTCCCCTTGCCTGCCCCCTAAGCCCAACACAGCCATGAGAACAGCCTCTGCCTCCTCAAGATTCCCCTGCCCACCATGAGGGACTAGGCTTCCCTGAAGACTCAGATGACACAGTGTGACCTGGGAGATGTTCCCTATGCAGTTTTGGGCATAAAGCCCAGCCTACACATGGTTGGGTCTTTGATAAAGAAAATGTTGAGCAGGTACAAGGGTCTGCTCTCCTGGTCCCCGCCACAACAGCCCTCTGAGCCTTGGGTAAGTTCTTGCCTCCATGTGTCTGTTTTTCTGTCTGCCCAGGGAAGCTGTGTGAGTAGTGTCCAATAAGAACCTGGAAGTTGGACCTTGTCCAAGATCTCCTCTCAGGACAGATAGCAATAACGGGGACAGCCTAGAGATCTCTGAGTTCAGGAGCTGTCCAGGCCCTGTGCAGGAATATAGAAGGCAAGAAATGTCTACAAGAAAACAAAAAACGAGAGGCTAGATTTCCAGACCTCTTCCATCCAGAGTCGCTTGTCTTCTGGGTCATCTATCGAGCCACTTACCTATCTGCCACTCACCATCCATCCATCCTTCTATCCATCTACCCCTCACTTAACACTCATTACCATCAATCTGCTATCCATCCAGCCACTTACCCATCTAACCCATTGATTACCACATCCATCCAGTTCCCTACCCATCTAACCCTTTGGTTACCACTCATCACCCATCAATTGGCTATCCATCCAGCCACCTCTCTACCAACCCATCATTTATACATCCATTCATCTATTCATCAATTCACTCCTGGTCCAGCCAGGTCTCTGCTCGAATATCACCTCCCCAGGAGGCCCTCCCACAAACACTCCTAATATGAATTCCCATCCCATTTTCTTAATCCTAATCACCAAGAGCAGAAAGTTAGAGCTTTCCCAGGATGGCTGCTGGGGAAACTAAGGACCAGAGATTGACAGGTCCCATCTATGGACAGAGTGGTCCAACTGAGAGATGAACGCTGTGCTCCTGGGTGGCATGCGGAGTTCCTCTTTCTAAGTTACCTGCCTGTCTTTTTAACAGAAGTGGGTCTGGTGATTCCAAGGTCAACAGAAGCCAGTCACATCTCCATCGCGTGGTGAGTCGATAGCTCCTGGATTTCTGCATTCATATTGCTCCGATTGCTGCTGGGGGGGGGGGGGGGGGGGGAGTCTGTCTCCAGACTGAGATCTTCTGAGTAGGAGTCGGCCTCCATGGTTCTCAGCCCATCCGGTGTCTAAAAAAAGCCTGGGTCTGGTGGACAGCCGCATCTGCTCCCCACAGCTGTCTCCCCTAACCTGCTGGCATCCTAAGACACTGGAGAGTCCTAAGGTGTCCCTGTCCTTTTGGCCTGGAGAGAGTAGGACGCTGTGGGCATGGCGGTTCCTCTGTCTCTGCCCTGGGTCACAGTGCTAGGTGCCTCCTGTGTAGGTTGGTGATAGCTACCCATGTGCCCTCTGCCCTACCTTGGCAACTGCCAGCATCCATCCCTTCCACCTCTCCTTGCAGAGCAGACTTGCAGTGAGCAAGTGCTGGGTTTCAGTAGTGGGTTTGTTGCTGTTCTTTGCTCTTAACTTTTTCTTTTCTTTTCTTTCCTTCCTTCCTTTTTCTTCTTCTTCTTCTTCTTCTTCTTCTTCTTCTTCTTCTTCTTCTTCTTCCTTTTTTTTTAAACGTTTTTATGATCCTGGGGATTGGAGCCAGGCCCTTGAGCATGCTGGGCAAATGCTCTCCTGTGGAATTCTTGCGTATTAACCCCGAGTCTCCCCACCCTTTGAAATCATCCCCCAAATGAACGTCACATCCCTCCCTCTCTCAGGCTTCTGCATCTCCCAAATCGGAAACCTGCACATCCGTGTCACCTGCCTCCCAATCTCAGCCTGCATTTTAACAAGCCCTCCCTTCCCCAGAAGCTATGCTCATTACGCCCAAGGCATGCTGCTGCGAGCATTTGGCTCTCACACCTGCTGCACACCAGAGCCTCCCAGGGACCTGGAATGGATGCCTGCTTCCCTCTGCCAGAAATTCTCAGCTAATTGGCTTGTGGTGGGGACTCGTTAGGCTCCCAGGTGATCCCAACATGCAGCAGAATTGGTGAATCACCGGCTGAGAGGAAACCAGAGAACTCAGACAAAAAGGACGGTCACGCCGAGGTGGGTGGTCTGTTTAGAGCCCAGATGGGCAGCACGTGGCCAATGAACCGAAAGTGGCTGCATTTCTCACCAAAGGCCAGCAGGTGGGGCCTGCCACCAGAGCCTGGACAGTGTAGGCTGGACCCCAAGTGTTTTAGGGTTCTCTAGGGGAAGAGAACAGATAAAATGAATGTATATTAAAGAGACATTTATTAGCATAGTGTCCAGGATACAGTCTGGGTACTCCAAAAATGGCTGTCTCTCACTAGAGAGGCTGAGAATCCAGTAATTATTTAGTCCGCGAGGTTGGATGCCTCTGCAGTCTCCATCTAGTTCTGTAGGCCCGGGGGATTCCTGGAAAGTTATTGTCCTCTAGGCCTATATCAGAAGCCCAATGAGTTGGTTCTAACATCAGTGAAGGAAAGCAGCAGCAACAGGATAGATGAGGCTGCCAGCGAGAGTGAATGAAAGCAGGCAAAAAAACAAAAAAGTTTCCCTCTTCCCTGTCCTTTCCTCTGGGCTGCCATTAAAAGATGCCACCCACGGTTAAAGTGGGTCTCTCTACTTCAAATAATCTATTGAAGAAAAAACTTCACAGCTGTGTCCAGTAGCTTCCTTTTTAGTTGATCCCAGCCCGGTCAAGTTGGCACCAAGGTTAGCCATCACACAAAGTATACTTGACTGACCCATCACCACCCTGTGTTCCTGTGGCTTTTTAAACTTTTGTTTGTGTGTGTGTGTGTGTATGCCTGCTTGTCTGTATGTACTCCACATAGTACAGGTCCAAGGAGGCCAGAAGAGGGTATCAGATCCCCTGGGAAGGGGGTTACAAGTGGCTATGAGATGGTGGGACCAAGCCCAGATCCTCCGCAACACTCCTTTGTAAACACTCACACTTGTGCACACTGCCACCATTCACACTCAGACCAGAGGAAGGCTTTGATGTTCCTCTGAGCCTCAGCCCAGAGGAGGGGAGGCTTTGCCATTCCCATGGGATTGACGGAGGCATTGATTCTTTGACATTGCTGTGTCCATGTTAACAAAACACACTCCCTCAGGCCTCCATCACTTTTTATGCACTCACTCAGGGCTTCCTCCACTCCCCACCTGTCTGGAGCAGCTGACTTCTGCTCAGGGAGTGCTCAGAAGCACCTGTGTGATTGCCCGATGGGATGTCCAGTGGAATGCTAGATTCTTGGCTGACTTCTGCCCTGGGCTCCTGGTGACAGCATCCCTCGGTGCTTGAGCCTAGTCATCATGTGGCACCAGAATGTGAAGCCCAGGGTAGGCTGCTGGCCGCTGGCCGGAGTCCCTCTGTGGTAGTGCAACACTATGCTCCAGAGACAAGAACCCATCGCCTCAGACAACAATCCTGAGCTCTGGTGACTGGCTCTCCATGGACCCCAGATTTCTGTTGTCCACTGCTGCCTGTCTACAAGGGGTAAAGGTTGCTGTGAGAAAGGGTTCTCCCTCACCAGGTTCATGCCTGTGATGGAAACTCCAGCGCACAGTGCAGTGGACCAGAGTGGTCCAGCCTCTGGCTCCAGTGGTCAGACCAGTGATAGCTTTTGACGGCTCCTGTGAGTAGGAGGGATCCTCAGTTGGGGTAGCAGCCAGCACACAGTGAACCTACCCTCCAGTGAGAACCACCTAGGAGGAGTCCAAAAACAGCCTGAGATCCCTAAAGGCATGGGGGCCACACCATCCTTACTCTAGCGAGCCCAGTGTCAGTCACGCCTGATCTTGTCTTAGTTGGCTCTGTGTTGCTGTAATAAACACCATGACCCAAAGCAACTCGGGGAGAAAAGGGTTCATTTCATCTTCCAGGTTACAGTCTGTCCTCGAGGGAAACCAGGGTGGGAACTCTAGCAGAGCTGGAACTTGAAGTAAAACCTATGGAGGAATGTTACTCACTGGCTTGCTCCCAGGCTCAAGTTCGTATACATCCCAGGTCCACCTGCCTGGGAATGGTACCACTCATGGTGGACAGTGCCCATCTACATTGATTCGTAATCAAGAGAACATCCCTACACATACCCACAGTCTGATGGAGGCAATTCTTCAGTCGAGGCCCCCTCTTATCAGGTGTGTCAAGTTGACAACCAAGATTAGCTGTCACAGCCGTAGACCTCAGAGGTTCTGCACCATCCTGTGTGCTGCCCTGAGGGGAGGGAAAGCCTCTTGTGAGCCTGGCCACACTGATCTCGGTCAGCTCTCTCATGTAAGAGAGGGTCCTTCCTAATACAGAGTCCTGGCTAGAGGGGCCAGAACCAGCAGGCTTTCTGGCCTGATAGTCACTGTGCAACAAGCCTTGCCCCTGAGGCCTGGGACACTTCTGCAGGCAGAATGCACCTCTTCTCTGTTGGCAGACCAGTTCTACACACCCTGAGGGGAGAAACGCACTGTGGCAACAGTCATTTCTCCCGAGCTTGACTGTGTTGCAGACTCCCTGGTCCCTGGTGTTTCTCTCAACTCTCACATGAAGACTTCACCCCCTTGGGTTTTACCTTCAACCCCTCAGGGGTGCATTGCTAGGCAGCTGGAATTCCAGTTCTGTGGCTTTAGCACTTACCAGTTGTGCTCCCTCAGGACCAGGACTACCCACTCTCTATCCAACTGACCAAATGTCCAGAAGCCTACCCAGGGAAGTGATGGACCTAACCAGGTATGGAGTTGCTGATGTCTGAATCCCTGGGCTGGTTAATTCCTGATGAGATTGAGAATGTCTCAGCTGGGTCAGGGATGGAGACTCAGTGTGGATGACATAGAGAAATGAACCCTAATGCTGGCGACTCAGCCTGATCAGCTGAGGGACTCAGAGGAAAGGGAACAAAATTGTCTGTCCTAGAAAGGCAACAGACCATGGTAAAGGCCTACACCAAATGTCCCCCATAATGAGATCAGCATTGAGATAAATAGAACCTGCACTTAGATCCGTCACCAGGGTCACTTCATGTGTCCACTCCTGACCACATTTGTTCCCTACACAGCGCACATGACACCTCATTTCTTTTGGGTTACATTTGAGATGTTAGACTCATCACACTTACAGAAGGGAAGGTGAGGTGGGCTTGAGGAACAAACCCCAAGAATCTTGGCTCCAGGGAGTGCTCAGAAGCACCTGTGTGATTGCCCAATGGGATGTCCAGTGGAATGCTAGATGCTTGATCTAGCTTGATCAAAGGAGGATCCACCGATGTCAAGTTGATTGTGTGTGGAGGTCCAACTACAAATAAAGGCCACTGATAAGGTTAGACATGGCCTTTATGATGTCTCTACCCCAGTCTGATTTCTTTTGGAGAAGTACCTGACTTCCAGACAATGCAAATGAAGTCACCAACATCTCTCCATATATCTACCATCCATCTACTTATCCATCCATTCATCTATGGATACATTTATCACTCATCCATCTGCCCCTCTATTCAATTATCCCACACCCATACTTAACAAACATATTTATCTATATATCCACCTGTCGTGTACCCATCCTCCATCTATCTGTCCTCCCATTCACCTGTTTATCCATCCATCACCTACCCATCCATCCATCCATACATCATCCACCCACCCACTCAACCATCTGTCCATTTACACATCCACTGATCCATATATACACCTATCCATCACTTACTCATCTATCCAATATACCTTCATGTATCTACCTATCACTCATCCATCATCTGTCTGTCCCTCCTCCAATCCACCCATCCATCCATCAGTCCACCACCCATCAACATCCCAGCTCTCATCCACCCATCCAGTCTACCTTTATACATATCTACTCATCCATCATCCCTCCATCCATCTTTATTCTAGCCATGCGCTCATCCACCCACCCCTACACCAACCTGTTTACCCACTTAGACACTCACCTATTCATTCATTCTCTCATTTTAAAAGCTTTCATTGTATGTCTTAGACACAGATAGGCAGCTGCTGGCTTTGTAAAGGTCCATGAAAATAGAGGCTCTGCTTTCTGAGACCCTCCATGTTTTATCACAACAAAGATCAGCTTAAGATGTTTTGAGAAAGAGACTACAACGAGTGAGTGAAAGAGGATGAAAGAGTAGTGGTTTTTGCTGTAGTACAATGGATGGGAGGGATGAATGGATGGATGGATCGGTGGGTGAGTGGGCGGATGGATGCATGATGGATGGGTGGATGGGTGGCTGGCTGGCTGGCTGGATGGATGGATGGGTAGATGGGTTGGTGGGTGGACAGATGGACAGATGGTTGGGTGGGTGGATGGATGTGTGGGTTGGAGGATGGATGGATGGATGGATGGGAGGATGGATGGATGGATGGATGGATGGATGGATGGATGGATGGGAGGATGGATGGATGGATGGATGGATGGATAGATGGATGGATGGATGGGTTGGTAGGTGGACAGATGGACAGATGAATGGACGGATGGTTGGGTGGGTGAATGGATGTGTGGGTTGGCGGATGGATGCATAGATGGATGATGGATGGATGGATGGATGGATGGATGGATAAATAGGTGACTGGGTGGCTGGATGGTTGGATAGATGGATGGAGAGATGGGTAGGAGTGTAAGTAGGTAGGTGGGTGGCTGGATAAATGGATGAACAGACAGGTGGGAGGATGACTGATGGATAGGTGACAGATAAGGCTTCTGTGAGCTCTTCCATGTCTTTTCATCTAGTCAACCAACAGCATTATTGAGCTTTGACAGCCCCCGGACTCACTTACTTATTGGTTTGAGAAATGCCTTGTCCTGTGAGGAACCACACAAAGAACTAGCACTTATGAGGAAAAGAAACAAGAAAATTGCTACTGGGACCAGTGGGGATTTCTATGGCCTATGTAAGTTCCTCTCTAAGTTATTCTGACTCCCCTCTTCCCAGACACTGCCCACACTGTTCTAGGTCAATGATTTCATAAAGGTCTGCGTTTACAGACCTGTGGGGTGGGGTCCCGCAGAAGCGTAATACCTCTCCAGAACCACATGGTTGGGAGGAACTAAGAATGTATTCTAAGAGAGCAAGGGTTACTTGTCACCAAAGGTGGAGGATGCTGGGCTGATGAGTGCTAAGTCCTGGTGTGAATTCATGACCCATGGCCATTCAGTAATTATGAGGGGCCAATATTGATTGTCAATGGGATCTAGGATTGCCTAGGGACAAACCTTCTAGCACACCTGTGGGGGATTATCTAGGGAATGCCTGTGAAGAATTGTCTAGATTCGGTTCATTTGGGTAGGGAAGATCCTCCTCAACTGTGGGTGGTACCAATCCACGTATAGATGTCCTGGGCTGAATAAAAAGGAGGAAGTGAGCTGAGCATCAACCTTCATCACTTCCTGCTTCCTGCATATGGATGCAATGTGACCAGTACTTCCTGTTCGCATGGCTATGCCATGCTGGACCACAGCACCGTGAACTGTAAGTCAAAATAAGCCCTTCCTTCCTTCTTTGTTTCTGTCGGGTGTCTTGATGCGGCAATAAGGCAAGTAGGTAACACAGTCACCAGCCTGAACAGTGAGTATAGAAACCTAAGCATCATAGCCAATTTGAACTCCTTGGCCCTGTGACTGTGGCAGTCACAGCCATGATACAGAAAGATTTGTGTGTGTGTGTGTGTGTGTGTGTGTGTGAGAGAGAGAGAGAGAGAGAGAGAGAGAGAGAGAGAGAGGCCAAGGAGGCAGATTTGGTAGCTGTCAGCCCCTATACCACAAGTAGACACGGCACCGCCACCAGATGAGAAGAAAACCCGGCCTCAGATCTGTTCTCCAAACTCAGTGGCCATGAGAACCACCGGAGTCCCATGTATTCCAGGAACCACACTGGCAGTCACGCTGACTCTGAAGTCTGTGTCCTCAAGCCACAGGCTCTGCTGCTCCTCACAAGGGATTCGAGTCACTCACTGGCATCATCAATGGAGACGATGCCCTCTATCTCCCGGCTGTCACAGAGGAAGCCAACGGAGCGAGGTGACTTGCTGGGTCATCCGTGTTCCTGAAACGGGTGACAGACACCCCTGGAATGTCAGCTCTTTGCACCATTAAATGACTGCCTGCTCTGTCTGGGTTAGCACTTTGGATCTAGGTGTGTTCATGGGGATGCCAGTGTCTGAGGAATACTGATCAGGAGGAGGAAGCCAGAGGCAAAGTCTCTGTGATTGCATCTCAGGCTGTGTTTGAGATGAACCATTGTCTGTTCTCTGACAAGCCGGGGGACGATTGCTCTCGGAAGCGAGACCATGTCAAGGGAAGACAGCGCATCCAGATGGAAATCGGTACCCCACCTTTGTTTCTGACCTCTGTAAGCACAAATAGGACTGCAATCAGCCAGACGCTTGTGGTCAGCAATGGTCAGTGGCAGGGTTGAGTCTGGACTTGTCGGGGACCTGTGTGAAGCCGACATTCACGGAGTTCTACTTACAAATCCGCTGGAAGCTGCTGGGGACTGAGGAAGGGCTGCACATAGCAGGCCCTGGGGAGAGTCGTGTGACAGCCTGGGGGAGGGGACTATAAAAGGAGGAGACCCCCTTGGGGCTGCCCTGGCACTGGAGATAATGGCAGCCACAACCAGGTCACTATCTTCGTTTGCCTTACTCTGATTCCATTTAAGATGCCCTTCCCCTCATGGCCTTGACCTCTCTTCTCCATGTGTCCACCGAGACCCTGATCTAGCTTGGGGGAGCTGATGGCCTATAGTATCAGGGACAGGATGGCAGCTCACAACTAAGGCATTGGCTTCACCCAGCAGATACAGCCATGCGCATTTTTAATGCCTCTGCTGGATAAAAGGCAGACTAGCTGACTCTCCCCGCTCTCTTTAGCTGTCTACTCTCTGCTGTGGTGTCTGGCCTCGGGTAGATACTAGGAAGTGGTTGCCAGCCTCTGGTCACATATCCGTGAGTAAACGGATAGAATAGCTCATCCACGGAGCTCTCCACACGGTGTCAGAGACCAAGGGAAGAAAAGCTGCTGGGGGCGGGGGACTGGGCATGGGGCTTTATGTGGAAAGGGGGGGAACACATGAGTCACAGGAGGTGTGTGCCAAGGCCTGTCACAGCTGCTCACGATGCCCAACAGGAGAAACAAACCTAATAATGCCACATCTGCAGTGTGCCCTCACTCTGGGGCATAAACACCAAAGCAACAGTTTCCAGCTTCTTCCCCATGCCGCCAGCTGTCGTCGGTTCCGTTTTCACCTTTGAATTTGTGACCTCCAATCACTTCTAGGAAAACGAGTCTCACGACTGAAAATCCCAGCTTATCTGAACTTGACTTCCCTTCTCCAGCTTGTCGGGGACCATCTGTGCAGGCTGTTGTCCATCTCTTGAGTTCCCTCACCTGCCTGGTGCAACCTGCAGTCACAGATGGAAGGCTGTCAGTGCTGCGGACACACTATGGAGCTCTGGGGCAGGGCTGCATCTCCCGGAGTCCATCCCTCTGCAGGAGCTTACAGCCTCCTGGATATAGCCGGATACATTGTATCCCAGAATAAAGACACAACCCAGCATCCCTTACAGAAGGCACCATCATGTAACCATGGACTGTCCAATGGATGAGAGAGAGGATAGCAGGCAGCCCTTCCCAGTCACTGCCAAACTCTTCCTCTTCCTTCTCCCGAAGGGAGCTGTATGCTGGATCCTGTAGTAGAGAGAGGATTGGCCAGTATTGCTGTCATAAAGCAGTAGAGAGCCTGGGGCTTCAACATGGGCATGGGGGTCATACAAATCTGTCACTCGTGCCTGATTGCTGATGACAGAGGTGATATCTGTTATGTTGAAGATACACTTACCTGGGAGCAGCGACTCCACCTTCCAGTGCCTGCCACCAATGAAGCCTGAGGTTCCCTGCAAGCCCAGGTTCATGCTACCTCATGATGCCAGTCGGCCTCCAGTCATGTACAAAATACCTACAGTAATAGCTTAAGGGGGTTTACTTTGGCGCTGGCAGTCAGAGCTTAAGTCCGTGGTTGATTACCCACATTGATTTCTGGACTTGTAGACATGGAGAGCAGAAATGGCTCAGTGGTTAGGAGCCCTGGGTACCCCTCTGGAGGACCTCGGTTCAGTACCCAACACCCACATGGCAGCTCACAAGTGTCTGCAACTCCTGTTCCAAGGGATCCAGTGCAGCAGGCCTGCACATAGTACTCATATATGTACATGTAGGCAAAGTATCCATATACATAAAATAAAGTAAATCTTTTAAAAATTAAAGGAAAGAAAGAAATGGAGGGTAGGCAAGCTGTTCACATCATGGTAGTTGTGATAGCAGCCAAGAGAGGAGGAAGCCTAATATCCCTTTTAAAAGACATTTCTCCCGCCCCTCCCCCCCAAAAAAAACCCTGACTTCTTCCCTCCAGGTTTTCCCTAAAGGTTTCACCATCTTCCAGAAACACTATACTCTAGAACCAAGCTTTTGTCACAGGAGTCCTGGGGTGCCCCAGATGCCAGCCACAGCATCGGGAAGGCATGTCTTCTGGTCCCCAGGAGCACTCACCCCTGCCTCCTGCTGCTCCACATGCTAAGCACGAGCTCTGATTCAGACTTTCTGTTTTGCTCAGGGGCTTCAGCCAGGAAACCCAACCCTCCTGGAGTGGCCCCAGCATGTCAGCCCGGGCTGCTCACCAAGAGTGCAACATTAGCCAGGTGGGTGGCACCTGCCTGGATGTTTCCCTCAACCTGAGTCAGCCAGCCATCCTGGGATGAGTGCTGTGGGCCTTGGGCACGTGACCACCCAGAGCCTCTAGTCATTTGTCAATGAAATGGAGGACACTGAAGTGCTATCTCACTGTGATGTGTCACAGTGAGCTGACAAACCATAATTGTCCGTACAGTGGCAGGCAGATAGTGGGCCGATGAGCAATAGGGACTATTGCCATCATGTAGGGATGTCTGGTCTCTCTGATTCAGGTCTGAAAACTTTATATGTAATCAAAATCCTCAGTTTAATAAAACAACAACTTTGAATCAATGTTTACTGAAGAGCAAGAAGTTCAGCAGATCCCAAATGGGAGCAGACAAAATCTATTTGATCCAAGGAAGGGTTTAGCCAACTCTTAAGTGGCCAAGAAGATTCCTTATGTTGTACAGTGAGCTCCAGAGGATGGAGGACCAGGTCAGACACGATTAGGAGTTAGCAGGAAAGAGATGTCAAATACACAGAGGTATAAAGACTTGTGTGTCAGCCTGCCTACAGCGTGGATGCCAGCTCTACCGGGTACTGGCTGGGCTCTGGGCAAGTGATTTGATGTCTAGGGGCCTCAGTTCCTTGATCTGAAAAACAGAGAAAATCAGATCTGGCTCTAGCTGAGATGCAGCAGGAATCAGGGGACAGATCGCAGTGCTCCCAGCAGAGCTTGGCAGAGCGGGTGCCTGGGCGAAAGTAACCATGATGCTTCAGCAGAGACCTCCGCCCATCTCTGTCTCTACTTCAGTGTGGCACAATTTATAAAGAGCCAGGATCTCCGCAGAGCCTCCCATGAGTCAATGTCAACCTGGGCACAAGAACCATACAGGGATAGCAAGAACATTCCGCAGCCACACAACCAAGAGCTGTGACTGACATTTCCTACACACCTGCCACAGACTAGTAGACCTGGGCTACACCTTGCCCATCCACAATCATCCCAATGGCTCTGTGATTGTCCTGCAGGGATTCCATGTTCACAGAGGAGGAAACTAAGGCAGGAGATGGAGAGGCTTCACAAAGACCACATGTGTAGTAGAACAGGAGACAAGATTCTAACAGGCTGCCCAGGCTGGGCAGAAGGACTTTTCAAGGCCACTGCTACCTTGGCTTGTCCCCAAGAAGTGCACACTTTCATTTGTCCCCTCCCGAGGAAGTGTACATGACGGAGACTTAATTTGGCTAGCTTACCCCATCTGTTTCCAGTCCGCCCAACGCATTTGTTTGACCGGGCTGGCCCCAACCCTCTCTCTGCCCCACTTTCCTATGAAAGGGGTGGGTGGCCTCTGGCTATGCGGCCCTGTGAACAAGGCTAGGCAGCCGAGGAATGATTACACAGGGACGAGGAAGCTGCCCAGAGCAATATCAGGGCTTCATTGCTGCATGCGGAGGAAGCAGATGCCAGATGGGCAAAACACGGCACAATATGCATGACGGGGCCACCTGATCACGGTGAAGGTACACAGGTGACCCCGGGGAAGCAAATATGAACATGGTCCCACCTGGCCTAGGGTTATGTTATTTTTGACATGGGAATGCCCATGACGGGTCGCTCCCTTATTAAAGAAGAGATGTGACTGTGATGGCAATCCTCTGGAGGCTCCTGGGGACAGGGAGGAATCAAAGCTGACCTCTACCCTGCCAGCTGGAAGCATTCATTTCAGCCCGTGCAGTCAGAATGTATTAAAGCTACAGGAGTTAAAATGGGAACAGCAGGGGTGACGGGGAGCCAGAGGAGAGGAGGACACACTCGGGGTCCCATGCAATACACGTCCCTGCATCTTTAGCTGCAGCAAAAGACTTCATCAAGAACAGGTCCTCCTAGAGAGTTGATCTCCATTATACCCAGGCTGGGTCTCTACTGTAGCCCTTCTGTGACCCAAAGCAACTCCCCTAATTCTAGATTCCTTACATTCCGTGGCCTCTGTTGGGTTTAACTATTTACTTGTACCTACCTGGCTAGGTGTTGGGTTAAGTTAGAAAGTTCTAGAAGGATTTTTGTTCGCCCACCGGCATTGTTCTCAGGACCATAGAAAACAATCACAAAGGTCCCCAGAAGTTAGGTCGGGATCTTTTTATTAGCAAGGATTATTGGGGGAACATATCTGTGTCACAAAGTAGCATCACTGGGTGGCTCTCCATCAGCTGAGTGATTTCCAGTCCAATGTTATGGGCTACTTGAGTTTGAGGTCTCTTTACCAATGTTATGGGCTACTTGAGTTTGAGGTCTCTTATATAAGTAACAGTGGAGCACTGGGTCTGACCCAGTGGTTCTCAGCCTTCCGAATACTGTGACCCTTTAATACAGTTCCCCATTTTATGATGACACCTGCCCCCAACCATAAGATTATTTTCATGGCTACTTCATATCTGTCATTTTGCTACTATTATGAATCAGAATGTAAATATCTGATCTGCAGAGTATCTGATAACGTGACTCCCGAGAAAGGGCCATTCGACCTCCAAAGGGGTCACGACCTACACGTTGAGAACCACTGGTCTGATCTGAAGCTGGGGGCTGCTTGTCCTCAAAGCCCGAGCAGCCAGAGCCTTGGTGAGGGTCCCTCTGAGCCTGAGCTTGAGGGTTAGGTCCACCTTGCTCTCTGCCTCTCCTTCCTCCCTCTCCTCCGCCTCACAGAAAGAGGGTGAGAAACACACCTTTGGATCTGCTAATTCCCAGAAAAGGAGCCAAGAAACGGTCCTGTGGGGCTTCAGGATGCACATGTGGCAGTGTCACATGACTCTGGCATCAAACTGGCATCTGGTGGAATGGCAGGTGGTCACTGAGAGAGATCAAGATGTGATGTGCCTGTTCCACAACACCACAGGGACCTGTGACCCATGATCCCTTCGAGAGAACTAACAATCCCAGAGGCCTGCAGAGGCTCAGAGCTCCCACCACCATAGTGCCCTCCACCGCTGTAATCAGAAGCCTGGCTAGCCCAGCCCAGGCTGCTGAGCCCAGGGAACCAGAGCTGTGGAAAGCCAGGGGAATGCATGAATTTGCCTGCTGATATTTGTCCAGCCCTAACTCTGACCTGGGCCCTCTTCTGGACGCTGGGAACATACAAGATCAGATAGAGCCCTACCCATGCAGACCACTTCCCCCGGGTCCCCGGGCAGGCTGAATCTCACGTAGGTCTCCCCAAATGGTCAGCCAGCAGTAGCCTCTTGGCTGCAGTGAGAAAGGGAACGGTGACATTATCCCCTCAGTTGGCACTGCACCCTCATACTGCCACAGTTCCCGCCTCACCCTAAGATGCTAGCACCAGCACCCTTTGATGGGCCTCATCTGGAGAGAGAGTCTCTGACCACGGGGAGAGGGGAAGTTTCCATGGTTACAGAGAGAAAGGAAACAGAAAAGAGACCCAGATAACTGAGGGATTCAACCACCTCAGGCAGGGGCATTTTTGCAAATTTATGGGAAACTCAGATTCTCAGAGTTACATTGCCTTGGGTTCTGATCATGCTTTTATCACTGAGTTACAATAAAGCGGATGGACACATGTTCCTTGGTGGGGAGAGGGGGTGTCCTTGACTCTCTGTTTCCTCATCTGTGAAGCAGGAAAGTCCACGGCACTGGCCTCCTGGATTTCCGTATGGTAGAAGGAGCTCAAACATGCAGGCAGTATAACCACCACAACCATCGCTCACAATGCTCACCAAAGGCTCACAATGCAACACCGCTGCCCTCCCCCCATCACTCACTTCCTGAAACCCTTGGTGCTGAGTCTGACCCTGAGAGGGCTCCAGCGCCCGCATCGCATCTCCCAGGCGCTTCAGCGAAATCACCTGCTCCATTTCCGGCTGTGGTTTCCTCTGCTTCCAGGCCAGAACGATTTTCTGCCACACTAATGAAATGGCAGTTCCTCCTTTAGAACACTTTAGCTGGAATGGAATTGGAATTTAAAGAGGAATACGGCGGGAGCTTGTGCTGGGCGCGTGGACGGTGATAGATACAGGGGACAATTTCTTCATCCTGCAGAAGGGGAAACCGACGCTGAGAGGAAAGAGATTCCCCTGGGCCAGGGAGTCCGGCTGAGGGAGAGCTAAGTCTAGAACCGAGGTGTCTGTCCCCACTGTGTGTGTCACTGCAGGTGAGCAGCGGTGACACAAAGAAGGACCAGGTTGCTTCTTGGACCCTTGTGTCTGTGGGAGGCCAGGCAGCCTCTCCCCTTTGTCTGGATGCAAATTCTCCAAGCAGGGGGCCTCTGTTTATAGCGGCTGAGATTGACTCTTTTTTTTTTTTTAAATGGGCCAAGCGGTGTTTATTTTTTTTTAATTTTTTAATTTATTTATTTATTAAAGATTTCTGTCTCTTCCCCGCCACCGCCTCCCATTTCCCTCCCTCTCCCCCAATCAAGTCCCCCCCCCTCAGCCCGAAAAGCAATCAGGGTTCCCTGTCCTGTGGGAAGTCCAAGGAACCCCCACCTCCATCCAGGTCTAGTAAGTTGAGCATCCAAACTGCCTAGGCTCCCACAAAGCCAGTGCGTGCAGTAGGATCAGAAACCCACTGCCATTGTTCTTGAGTTCTCAGTAGTCCTCATTGTCCGCTATGTTCAGAGAGTCCGGTTTTATCCCAGGCTTTTCCAGACCCAAGCCATTGACTCTTAAGTGTTCCCAAAAGCCTAGATTTAGAGTACAGGCTTGGTCCTCCAGCCTGTGGTGCTAAGGAGAGATGGAGCCTTTAGGGAGTGGGGGTGGGGGTATGGAAATGTGTGTTGGTGCGCGTTCTCTCTCTCTCTCTCTCTCTCTCTCTCTCTCTCCCCCCCCACTCCCTCCCTCTTCCCTGGCTGTCCTGAGGAGAACTGGCTTCCTCCCTACTCTCCTACCATGGTGTTCTACCAAGATGAGCAATGTTGCTGGCACCCAGAGCCAAACAAACCATGACAGTACTGCAGTGTGTCCTGTCACTCCTTGCTGCCAGGTACAGCAAGAGATTGGGACAAGGAGACACATAAACCTTAAAGGTAGGAGGGCTGCTACATATTCTCACCAACAGGGAGGCCCAACCCAGGCCACAGGGACAAGTGCTCAGATGGCTGAGAGTGGTAGCTGGGAGGGGGGACCTTACCTGGGCCAGGGACACTCTGGAGGACAGAGGGGGGAAGTGTGTGGCCTGGCAAGAGACACTCAGCAGTGAGGCCCCGAGGGGATGGTGTCTGCTCAGCAGAGAGAGGATGTTTACAACACAGTAATTCACGAAAATAAATGTGTTATAAACAGAAGGGATTTAATAACAACACCACAGGTGTTCGTGCCTGGAAGACAGGGAGAGAGAGCACTGAGCAAGGCTGATGCACAGGAAGATGGCACCAAGTCCCGCCTAGAGATGGCACCAAGCCCCGCCTACGACCAGCCCAGTAGGAAGGGAATCTCAGGAAAGGGCTTGAGCAGCCACATGCATTGCTGGACACAGAGAAAACACCACCTGCTACCGACAACCATAGTACTTTATAATCCCCCAAAATGGGGAGGGATCACGGAGGAGAGGGAGAGAGAGAGAGAGAGAGAGAGAGAGAGAGAGAGAGAGAGAGAGAGAGCGAGCTTGAGACCAGGATGTGGGCAGGGACCTGTGGAGTGACGCCTAAAAAGTGGGTGAATTCAACCTGCGCTCTAGAGGGACTAACAGAAGATGGAGAAAACAGAGCAGGAAGGTGACTGAGGGACACTCTGGGACCCATGGAGGTGACCGAGGTTGTGCTTCCTCCCTTACCTGTTTAGGAACCCATCCATCTCCTCCCATGTGTGCATTCCTGCCTCTCTGAGGCCCCAGGTTCTGCAGGAGCTCCTGGGACAGATGCGCGCTCTGTCCGCAGCCCTGCTGTGGGTACAGTTAAGATGATGGATGGAGCTGAAGCCAGGCCCATGGAGTCAGCATTTTTTGTCTGTGTTCCCTATTTATTTTCAATTTCACCTCAAGCCTAAGTGGTTTTGGAGTTGGGAAATGTGGACTTCATCCACAGAGGCAACCTTGTAACAAAACTGGGAAGGAAGGAGAGACTATTTGGTGCCCTAGATTCAGAGTGCTACCTGGGACTGAGACATTGTATCCCGGAGCTTCAGTCTCTCTTGGTCACAGCTCATCAGGTTTCGTCCAACGTCCTGATTCTGACCTTTCTGGACAGTGTCCACTTCTGCTGGCCACTCTGGGCATGTCCCTGCAATGATATGGGATACTCCTCTGTATGCTGTGAATATGTTTTATGACCATTGATTAATAAAGAAATTCTTTGGCCTATGGCAGGATAGAATATAACTAGGCAGGAAATCTAAGCAGAGACAGAGAGAAAAGGAAGACAAAGTCAAGGAGACATGAGAAGCCGCCAGAGAAGCAAGATGTGAGGTAACAAGCCACGAGCCACATGGCAAAAATATAGAATAATAGAAATGGGTTTAAGTTGTGAGAGCTAGTTAATAATAAGCCTGAGCTAATTGTAATTAATATAAATTTCTGTGTGATTACGCAGGATTGGGTGGCCGGGAAACAAAGGCTAAGCCTCCAGCTACACCTGCAGCCCAGTACACGGGGTCAGGAGCTGTCTTTTCCTGTTATTCAGCTTCAAAGGCATGTCCACATTGAAGGCTAATTTCCAGGACTCATGGGAGTTCATAGGAAGGAACAAAAGCAGATCCAATCTAGACAAGACAATTAGAGGAGATCCTGTCCTATGGAAGATGGACAGTTATCTGGCTGTCTTGACAGCTGTGTGTTACACAGTGAGGGTAGAGTTCTCACGTGGGTGGATATCCAACACACCGAACATGGACTTTGTCCCATCCTTGGCACAGAGGCCAAAACTGCTGGTCACAATTGCTTTAAAGACATGTCAAGTCCCCGATGACACAGGGACACCAAGGTTCTGCGGCATGTATGGAGACCAACGTCAACACATCCAAAAGACCCTAAATTACTACATAACACTGCTCAGAGCAGGAAGCTCATATGCAAATGTCATTTTTCTATTTAGCTCAGATCTCTTCTCCATTTTTCTCCCTGCAAGCCATTTTAATTCATGAGACTTATCAAGGGTGTGAGGAGAAACAAGAGCTGTCCTTCATGCAGGGGCAATCAGCACGGCTTAGAAACACATGAGGCCCTTTTCTTGTCTGTCCCACTGCCCCTTATAGACCACTACAGTGCAAGCCATCACCCTCAGTGAAGACCCGGAGCTCAGGTATTGTTGGTGCCTTCCACTCTTTGAGCTCTCCTTGAAGTAGGTGCCTTGACCATTCACCATGACTGGAGTGGCAAATGAATCGCGTGGTGGCTGTGTGTGTTTTATAGACTAGGGAATGGAGACATCTGAAGCATCTTTCCAACGTGGCCCAGCAGTGAGGGATCAACCCCAACCTGTGTTGTTTGGACTTGGGACTGTCTGGTGCATGAGACCTTTGAGCTCACGGTTACTGTCAAATGACATCTGGATCTAAACTCCTTTGGGGTGTGCTGATTGTCACCCTTCATGGGCAATCGCAAAGAGACCAGGGAACATGGGATGGCAAGGTGCAAAGGGAGAGTTCCAACCAGCCCCTGGGAGCTATGTCTGCTACAGGGAGGGATTAAGGATGCTCCCCCCAGGTCCTGGTGCCTTCCCTTTGTTCAACCCCAGCTGAAAAGACCCATCTGAAGTCTATGTATGCCCCTCAAAGGCCTGATCCTCCTGTCCCACTATGTCCCGCATTTCATCAGATTGAGGAAGCAGAGAGCTAACCCTATGAAAGCTAGGGTCTCCAGACTGCCTGCATCTATCAGCTAGGAAGCCTAACACACTGGTCCGAGGATCATCCAGTTCCAGAGGCAAGAATTAGTAGAACTTTAGAAGGACCCAAAGTCCACTGAGACCCAGGGAGGCTCAGATTGCTGAGGTCCAGCTTCATGTGGGCAGAAGCCCCTCATTCAGGATACACTTGACCTAACAGGCTCCATCTTGGGGATAATGTCACCCCAGGGCTGGTGTCTCCAGCTTTCCTCTCACATGCCCTGACATTGGAACTTCTTTTCCTACCCAACCAGAGCCCAGGGCAGTTTGGTTCCTGTACACCAGGCTAGGTTCTCCGGAGGCACAGCACGGAGGTCAGCAGCCCAGGGCTCTTCAAGCCAGGAGGTGAGTGTCCTCTTCCCCCCCAGGCTGAGCAGTCCACAGCTCTCCCTGCCTCTCAGGGTCTCTGCCTCACCTCATCACAAAGCTGGCACCACAGGTCTGGATACAAAATGTCCATTCAACAGAAACTGATAAACTCTGACAGCAGGTACCACCTTTCCACACCAAGAATTTCAAGGTCAGAGTTCATGTTCACAAACACTTGGTCATGGAAGCTGGAGGTCTTAGGTCAAATCCCTGTTAACACACATCCTTAACCTCCAAAAAATATGGCAAATCCAGCAAAGGGTAAGGGGCCCCTGTGCCCGACTTGATCACCTCTGCTCAGACAATCTGGGAGCCAGGGAGGTTGACTATGGACCCAGAGTCGAGTCATTGGCCCCTAACAGCACCGAGCGTTGCTTACAGGAGCTGGAGAGGCTCACCTGGTCTCCAAGCCCAGCAAGGATGAATGCCTGGCTGCTGGCAGCAAGGACTGAGCCATGGATAGTGTGGGCTCCAGAGAAGCAAGTCAGCCCTAGAGTTACAATGATCAACATAACTGATAACCTGCCAATCAATACAACAGACACTTTGCCAGTTAACACAACAACCTGCCAATTGTCAGAAAAGGGAATTTGCCAATCAACATAACAGAGAACCCATGTTGCCCCAGTGGGGCATGTCTCACCAAGGATATTCTTTTAATATAGATGATGATAGGCACTGTGGCTGGATGTGTTCCTTCCTGGTCACTGTGACAAAATTCCTGGCAGAATAATTAAAGGGAAGAAGGGTTTTAAATGGTCTCCATCCAACACGGGGATGGGGAGCCATGGTAGAGCATCTTCATCATGGCGGCAGGAGGACGCAACAGTGCTGTTCACTCTTCACCTGCAGATGCTCGCTCTGCCCCAAGGTTTTGGGGAAAGAGCCCTGGAGCTGGGCTTATGGAATCGCGGTGGACCAGTCGACTCAGGCAGCACTCAGCTGGAAAGAACAGAAAGGGAGTCCAACCAGGCATACCACTTCACCTCAAGCTTCTGATTGCTTTGTCCCTGCTCCATAGCCACAGGTTCAAGGCCCATGTCCTCCTTCACTCTGGGTGGTTAGAAAGAAAGGCACCAGCACTGAGAGACATTTTACTTATGCCTGTGATTCATGGCTAAGCAAGTCTTCCTGGCTCTGCTGACAAGACAAAATGACTAAGTGAGTTCTCAAGACCCAAGCGAGCTCCCAAGCTCCCCTCGGGGGGGTGGGGGGGGGATCACCCTAACCACACTTCTTCCAGCAATGAGTGGAAGGCACAGAATCCAGGGATTCCATCTCAGGCTAAGCACGTATTACTCCTCTGCTGGAAACCCAGCCACAATTGCAGAAGTTCCAGACCCAGAGAGAAGGCAGACTCTCCATCCAGAGGGCACTGTTTGTTCATCTCAGCAGTTGGCACGGTGGAATTCAAGTGCACACCTTCATCAGTAAGTAGCACTGGCAATTTCTCAAAGACACATTCCCAGAGACTGGACCAGCACATATCCTGAGAACTATTCCCACCCCTGAGTAAAGGTTTATGAGGCTGAATCACAGCTGATCCTTATGTATCCTGCCAGCATCCCTGCTCCTTGCCCTCATCCCAGGAGGGCTGCAGCATCTTCGTCCTGTGTGGTCCTCTGTACTGCCCCAGCCCCTGTTCTTTATCTCCACTATCTATATCCCATGAAGTCAGCCCCAGTTCTGCTTCCCCATATGGCAAAAGGCCAGAGTTTCCAGCCGACCCCATGGATAACTCCTTCTGTTAGGAGACAGCTAATCTCATCAACTTGAAGGCATCTGGAATCAGTTAAAGCGATACTAAAGGGAGACAATCCTCCTCCGAGGAGGAGGCAGCATCTTCCAACAGGCAGTCGAGATGTAAAGAGGTCCAAGGAAAAGGCAACCAAGGCAACCATGCTTTCTTATCTTTTGCTGAGAGGGTATGCTTACTTCTCCTATGGCTGATATTGATGATGGCGATGACAATGATAATGTTGTCCTTAACTGACGTCAGACTTTGGCTGTTTCAGTCAACCAAGGAGGACTGAAGACCAGTGACTCTCCAGGAATTCCCCAAGCCTTCAGCTACTGGGTTCTCAGCCTCTCCAGTGCACAGACAGCCACTGTTAGACTGTCAGGCCATTATCGTATAAGTCAGTCTAATGAATCCCATTTATAATATATGGTATTATCATTTCTCAGCCTTTTGGCTAAGATCAAGTGTGATGCCTTTTCTTGTCAGTTTAATATATGTTATATAAGTCCTGTTCCTCCAAAGAACCTTGCCTACAGTTGGTTGGGTCACAGCTCTAAGAGACAAAGCAACTGTGCCCAGATCCAGCATCAAGGGCAGAATCAATAGCAAACTGACCCTACACAATGTCTAGTCTAGGCTGTGAAAGTCAGCCATGTTGGATGACTGTCTGCCTGGCTGCCTATGTGTAAGAAATCTTGAGAGGTAGCTGAGGGAATAAGGGTGAGCCTTCAGAAACCAAGTGAGAAGCGAGCATCCCCACTACCAAGGACATGAGGTTGTATAGGGTTAGTAAAAGAATGTGGAAGCTCGAGTAGCTCACCACAGAGCAGCCTGCATCCCTTGCATCACCAAGCACCAAAGCTAGACTCCATGTCTGGGGGCTTGAGAAAGTGTTCACAAGAGGAGGGGGCTGGAGAAGTGTTCAAGGACGCTTCCCTGTTGTGGTAGCACACGGGGACAGAATCCCTGCCCAAAAAGGTATAGAACACTGGTGTTATGCTAGGCAGATTCTGGGAGGGGTGGTAGGGGAATAGATGGGTTCCCAGGGAGCCTCCTTCCTCCAGAGTTCACTATGTAAGAGGGGTTCACTTCCTATTACTGACTTGAGGCCCCCGTTCCCACATCTCAACCACAGACTCTAGCTCAAAGGGCCGCCACACACACCCACAGTGCCCACACACAGATGTTGTGCTGGCTGTCTCGATACCGTGTGGCTCTCAGACGTCTGGGAGACACCCTAACTTTGATAAAATGCCAGAGTACTTTGTAATCTCTCACAGTGGGCAATTTCGAAACACTCAAAGACAAATTGCCCGTTTGCAGAGCGTATTTCAAAGCAACTTCCTATTTGTTTAATTTCATGGCTTTTATGACTGGGAACGTCTCGCCAGGACTCCAAACTTGCTTTTTACCCACCGAAGAATGGTTGCTCCCCCGTCTCCAGAGACATCACTCACCATTCGCTCAGAAATTCCCCGCTCTGCCTTTTAGGCTGGGATAGAGTTCAGTTACAGAGCATGGTCTCCCCGCCAGACACCAGGTTCTCAGCTAGTTAGTGTGCTTTCACTGAGGATGGAACATTGCTGGTTGTTTCCTCAAATTATGATATCTCACTCACTCTGTATAAGTCACTGTGGGTGAAAGTGATGGGTCCAGCAGGATATGAGGGTAGGCGTCTACCTAGGACCCCCCAAAGAGCATTCTGCAAGTGGTGAAAATATTCATACATGCACCCATATAGTCACAGAAAAGAAAAGAAGTGTGAAGACCAAATAATCTCCTACTTGTCTGTTTTTTTTTTTTTTTACAGTACTGGGAAGGGAATAGAGTCCAAGAACCTTAAACATGCCAAGTAAATATTCTCTAAGCTGCATCCCCTGCCTTATTTATACTTTTTATTTGAGACTGTATCTCATTAAGTTGCCTGTGATCAGCTTGAACCCTGTCTATAGCCCAGGCTGGTCATGACTCTTCACTCCTGTTGCAGCCTCCTAGGTAGCTCTCCTGGATAGCTGGGATGACAAGCTTGCCCCGTCTCTAAATCTTTCTGAAATACTCAGCTAAGATCTGTATGATCTGCTTCTTACTGCGCTGTGATGGCGCCTGATGCCCTGATGGCCTTGGAAAGAGGCATGGTTTGCTGGAGTTTCCTGGTGGCAGACACTGTAGGCATGCACACGCATATACACATGCACACACTCACAAACACATATGCCATACACACACCCAAACACACCCCAACACACACACACACAAACATATGCTACGTACACATACACAAACACACACCACACACAAAAGCATACCAAACACACATATACCATGTACACATAACACACACACATACATGTAGTGGCATTTCATTTGTATTTTAATAAATAAACCTTGCCTGAAGATCAGAAAAATAAAACAGCCACACTGGCCAGCTTTATAGACCAAGCAGTGGTGACACACATCTTTAATCCCAGTAGCCACACTAGTTTGCCATAAGAAACCAGGCCATAGTGGTGCATGCTCTTAATCCCAGAACTAGAAAGGCTAATAAGACGCGAGGAGACAGCTCTCCGTCTCCGTCTCATTCTGAGGATTACTGGAGGCAGAATCGACATTTTCAGATTGAGGTCAAAGTAAGAGCCAGTGGCTTTACTTTTCTGATCTTCAGGCAAGCTTCATTTATTAAAATACAAATGAAATGCCACTACACACACACACACATGCATGCAAGTTCAGGAGGTATGTGAGCCACCGTTTAGAAGGCTCCCAGCTCCAGCTCAAGCAAGGGGACCAGGTCTGTATGTCCCCACTCCCATTTAGCTCCAGCTGTCCGGGCAGTCCAGAAATATCTATGGGAGTTTCAAATGAGGGAGTGTCTCCATCAGACTGACCTGTTGGCAAAACTGGGCATTTTCTTGATTGCTAATTGTTGTAAGAGCCAACTGTGGGCGGTGCCATCCCTCATGGACCGGGGCTGTAAGCTAAGCATGAATGAGAGAGTGAGCCAGTGACCAAAATCCCTCAATGGTCTCTGCTTCAGGTTCCTGCCTGTGTTCCTGCTGTGGCTCCCCTCGATGATGGATGGGCTACAACCTGTAAGACAAAATAAACCCTTTCCACACAAGCTTCTTTCGTGGTGTTTGTCGCAGTAACAGAAAGCAATACCCCACTCCCTTCCTGTGCACTCGACAAAGCCCATCTTCTCAAGTTTGACCCTGTGGTAAACCTCCATCAGCATCTGTCTACTGTATCCTTAGGCAGGTGTGTTCATCCAAATCACATACAACCCCAAGCCAGAGGGGATGGACTGAGGACAGATGGGAGCATCTCTCTGCCAGACAACATTCTCCTCTGCCCACCCAGGGGCATTTACTGCTTCCTGCTCAGGTGTCCCGAGGCCCACACTGCAAAAGCTTCAAAGGAAGTGTGATCTTTAAGGGATTCAAAGTGATTGTCAGATTCTGTCTTAACGCTCTGAAAATATGACTGCACCCTTCAGAGGAATTTTCAGTCTCCTCAGCAACTGTCCTCTTGCTCCAGTAAACAGGTCACCTGTCTGTCATTTTTACTGTGCATGGCAGAAGAAGCCAGCGTGTGAGTTCCCATCTGCAGCAAGTCAAAAAGTAACCACAGATACTGAGGGGTGAAGGGTATCATGTTCCCAAGATGGCAACATGAAGGCTCAGAGCCCCCGATGCAGACTGAGAAGGTAACAAGGATGGGGGGGGGGGTGGGCAGCAGTAAGCACAGACAGTTCACTGACAGGTCCCTTGTTAACAGGCAGGCAGACACGGAGAGGACAGATCTGCAGAGTCCTGGTGATAATGGGGACTAGCAAGTGTTTTATTTAATTAATCATGAAAAAGAATTACCCCTCCAGCAAGGCCTTAGATGTAGAGGCCCCCTATATAGATGGTGAGAACAGATCATTCAATTAGATCTTGCAGACTCGGCTAGGCTGCTCTTAACTTAATTCTGCGAAACAGCTAGTCTCGAGAACCCTGTCCTGTCACCAGACACCCTCTGCGGCTGTGGGGTCTTCTGGACTGCTCTGCTTATGGGAGTGGGGTGTTGGAGGGGCTGACCTTGGGACGCTCTCTCTGGCTAGCCTTTCTCCCCCTCAGCCTTCTGCTTCTTTCCCGGCTCCCTCCCTCCGTGTAATCAGGAACTGGGCTCTTTTAATATCAGCCACATCAGATATTTTGAAACATAATTCTCCCGGGAGGAAACGGTTATTAAAAAGGTAATTAATTTATGCCGAAGGCATACACAAATCATAAATCATCCAGAGTTATTTGCCCTGAGTTTCTTTTTCCTCCCACTGGCGTCTTTTCACCAGGTAAACAAGGTGTGTGTGTGTGTGTGTGTGTGTGTGTGTGTGTGCGTGTGTGTGTGTGTGTGTGAGCTCGCAGCTCAATGCCAGGTTGTTCCAGAGCACACTGACCAGCTTCCCTCCTCCCGCTTTGGGGAATCGGTGTCTCCTCAGACCCCTGCTATGTCTGCCAGAGCTAATGTGTGTGCTTTTTCCCAAGACCGTGAGATTGCCTAGGGAGGCGGTGGTAGCCAGGAAGCTGAGCCAATGTCTGAAAGCTTTCTATCCGCCTAATTGCGTAAGTTATGCATATTCATTACTTAGAGACACAGGGTTGGAAGGGGGCTTAGTATCACTGACAGCTGGAAAAGACACCATATAAACAACTATTTAGAGGCAAATCACATCACACTGGGCTCGGAGTCCGCACCTACCATCCCAGCACTCAGGGAGGCTGAGGCAGGAGGAGTGCTGTGAGTTTGAAACCAGCCTGGATTATGTAATAAGACTATCTCAAACTCCCACGGGTCCCTAAAAGTGCCAAATCACTGCTAATCAGACTTCAGCTTTGCCATATGTTATTCCTCTAAGATGGGACATGTCACGGTCCACATGCAGATACTCAGGGAGATCTACGCAGCCTCCCAGTGCTGCCTACCCCTGACATTGACCGGGCTTCTATCCTGAGGTTTCCTGGCACTGAACCACACTAACCAGACCTCCCAGTCCCTGGCCATGGAGCGCTCTAGAGCATGGACTGAGAGAGGCTCTGGAAGGTTCTTCTGACCTCTTCCCTGCCAGTGAGCAGATTCAGGGGGAGTGGAAGATGGGATGGGAGCCCAGTGGGATTTCCAGGCTGCAGAGACAAGGGACAGCTGTCCCCAGATCTACCCAAGACTGTCTTGGATCCTCTCTGACCCTGGTAGGACCCTGTTAAGTCCTGTCTTTGAACTTTGAGGTTGAAACAGTGCCTCCTTCTAGCAGAGAGCACTAGCCACAGCTTGCTCCTTAACTAACTGCAAAGTCCCTCCATGAAGATCTCATACACACCTGCATCTGCACACATTACTTTGGTTTCATCTGAATTCCTTCGGAATTAATAAATGATGTATGCTAATATTGGTTCAACATCTAAAGTGGATCCACTTACACAAAACGAAGAGAAGCAGCCCCCATGCCCTGGGTTGTGGATGGTCGAAGTTTAACATCACAGAAGCCTCTCATCTCCGCATTCACCAGGTCCAGCCCTGCTTAGGAAGACTGAATATGCTCAGATGCAGCTCTACAAAGGAACCAGCCCTGGGTCCTTGTCCTTCTTCGGCTTAGACACTCTCCCCTCTGGGAGACACTTGGGGAAGACCCAGATGCAGCCCTCATCCCCACAAACCTACACTCCCAGGCTAGAGACCAACCCAGGACAAGAGCAGAGGACCCTCAGCATAATGGTCATTCATCTGCTGATCATGGGAGGGGACTTGTTTGGTCCCAGTGTCCTCAGGACCCTCTCAGGTCTGCTGCTGAGCCAGACTGACGGCTACACCTTTGCCAGGGATGCAGTGGTCATAGCTTGACAGCAATTGCCTTCCACTCCAGCCAACAGCTCCAAGAACATGAAAAAAAATGTGCTCCGAGAACGTGAGGAAAAAACTAAGACACAGGACAGGAGGGAGGAGCCACAGGTCTGATGACTCCTGCTCTGTGAGAGGACAAAGCTTCCCTTTCCTGCGGGAGTCCTGACCCCTGAGGGCTCCAGTTGCTCTTTTGGCACTGCAGGGGGAGGTCAGCCTGCTGCCAGGGTGGGAGGTGTCTGCCACCATGGGGTCTAGAGACTGAGAGCCTCTGCGCTCGGGCTGCTCAGAGGTCAGGAGCGTCCTAACCAAAAAGAGTTCACACATATGGGCTTTCCCAGGCTGCTCGGGCCACTCCTCTTGGGACTGTGTCCCCACACTTGTTGGATTTGAGCATAAAAGCTGTTTGCAATTGGACGGTCCATGTTGACCCAGCATGAAGCAGCGTTCGATGGGGGTCTTCTTAACCAAGATGTATTTCTACAATACATCTGCATTCTACAGTCCTGAGATACCCAAACAGGGATGTCCTCGCTGAGTGGGAATTACCCGGGAGTGCCCTAGAAGCTTTCCTCTCACAGGGACACAAGGAAAACAGCGCCACCTGGACCCTCCTTGGGGAGCCAGGAAGAGCTAGGGACACGCACAAGGACACCATAGTGCTCAGTGTCACCAGCCACGGTGCAGCCAGAGCCACCACAGAATCTGCTTTACAGGGTCGCAGTGCATGTAGATCACGTTGTACTTCCCAAGGCCTGCAGAGGGGCTACAGGGTTAAAGAGAGAGAGGAGATGCTCTATGAAGCTGGCAGGGTCACAGTACACAGGGTGGGTCCAGACTTCCCAGAAGGAAAGGCCATGGGTTCTGGCCAGTGTGGCTAGAGGTAAACCCGAGAAGGACCCAGTGTCAGTTGTGCAATGGAAACAGAAAATGAGAGGGAGTGAGGTGTCCGGGGTGTTGAAAGAGGACTTCAGGATGGGTGAAGATCTAGAAAGAATGTGGGAAATAAACCTAGGGCCCCTTGCCACCAGACACCCACAGGATAGATACAAAGAAACAAGAAAAATCGAGAGACGTAACATTGGGGTACAGCCAGTTACCCCGAGAAGACGGTGTGTTGAGGTGGTACTGTGTAACTGCTGGTGAGCAGTCATATTAGCAGCCACATTTAAAAAAATAAAAACGGAGAAATAGGCTGAGTACTAAGCAGCCCATCATCCAAGGCAAAGACCTGAATTAATCGCTGTAATCTAGAAGGGAGGTAGAGACATTAACTCGTTTAAAGTGTAATAAATTAAATGCACATGTTAAAAGGACCCTTTATCCTGCTGTTGATCTCACTGTCCTCTCATGACTTCTGGGGGACCAAACTGTCCCAGGGACATTAGCAGGTACCTAGGCTCTCAGAATAAGAAACACAGGTAGATATAGTATTGTCATACCAGCTAACTGTGTGGGGACTATCTCCTGATGCCCAGAGCAATTCTACCAGAGAAGCCAGCAGACATCTATAGGACCGAAGGGACAGGAATGTGACAGGCATGATTTATGGTTCAGTTAATTTAAATCAGCAGAGTCAAGCCTCAAATCAGTCCAGCACTTTCCATCAGAGACCCGAGGCTCTCATCAGCAGTAGCCATCTTCCAGCTTTCTCCCCCTACAGGATAGACTACAGCTGTGCTCAAGGGAACTGTGTCCTCTCGATTTGAAGAAACAGCAGTGATACCATGGGCTAGCCTGGGCTAGCTTAGAAGAGAAATGAACACTGTTGCAGCCTGAGCTGCCAGGATCTGGAAACCTCTGGGGGCTGGAGGCAGGAACCAAGAAAATGGGACCCAAACGGGTGGTAGGGGTGTATGTCATAGTCCAGAACCTCCTGCACAGGCCTAGCTGATGAGCCACCATCATCTGGTCCTCCTGGCCTGGAGTCTCAGAATCCACAGATGGGCCTGGACTGATCATCCACCATCAGTTCTCCAACCCTGCCTGGGCCTGGAGATGGGTAGAATCTCAGCCCCAGAGCATCCAGGGAGGAACTGCATAGGATGATGGGAGATGAGCATGGCCTGTGTTAGTCGGTTTGTGGATGACATCACAAATATGTGAGGACACTTCATAAGAGGACAGATGGTTTGGGCTCACAGCCGCGGGCTTCAGTGTACAGTGGGCTGGCTCATGGCGTTGGGCCTGCGGTAAGAAGAACATCATGGTAGGGGTATGTGATGGGGAGGTTGCTCAGCTCATGGAAGCTGCAAAGCAGAGGAGCAAGGATGGATAGGCCAGGGGCAAGATGTCCCCTTGCAGAGCACACCCCAGTTACCATGTTCCCCAGCAGGCCCCACCTCTACCAGGTCCCAAAGAATAACAGATGAGAACCCACCTGTGGGCCAGTCCACTGATCAGGTCAGAGTTTATGTGACCCATGACCTCTCAACGACCAGATCTATCACATGAACCAGACCCTCAACGCATAAACTTTCTGGCTCATCTCCAAATCACAACACCCCCAAATCATCAATGATAGGACCCTAAACAGCAGATATCGGACAGGACAAGAGTCCCCTGCACAGTGAAGGGGAGGGATGGGGCAGTCTGTGGCTGGCTGACCACGGGCGATGAAGATGGTATTGCCTGGACATTCCTGATCTTTGTGTGCTACCCTGGCTCCCCCTGGGGACCAGGGAGGGTGGCAAGGGGTATGCAGGTGACTTTGGTACAAGTCTGTGAGAGACACATGTCCCCCATCCTACTTCATACCCGTGAGCCTGTAGTCCCCAGATCCCTCCTCAGAGAGATCCAGAGAGAAAGAAGAATAGGGGCTGGGGAGGAGCTAGGGCCCTTCACCCTCAGCCTTAGGGCCCTCAGACCAAAGGTGGAGGGGATATATGATTGAGCAGAGTCTCCGTCCTAGAGTTGCTGGGCTTACACATCTGCAACCGACCAGGGCAGAGTTGCAGCCTTGGCATTTCTGGCCAGGGAACATTGCTGCAGCCAGAGTGTGAACATTTCCTCAATTTGGAAGAAAACAGAATTTGAACAACAATCAAAGAGATTTTTTTCCCTCTTTCTCTCTCCCTGTGGGATGCCTCAGGCAAGCTCTGTTCTCTGACTCCTTTGTCCAGGGTGGAAATGCATCTCCAAGTCTCGCCTCTCTACAACAGTTGAGAGGAATGATTGACACGGGTCAGGCCATGTGCACACCATTGCCAGCCCCAAATAGCAACTGGGGCCTCATCGCCTCGGATGCCAAGCAGAAGTAGGAAAAGGATTGGTGGGAGACTGAGAAAGTGAAGGCACATGGGGGCCGGGTGGGCACGTCCAGGAATATAAGCCCAGGTGGGTTAGTAGGGGACAGAGACATAGGACCATGTGTGCGGGGACTTGGTATTCAGGGTGAGGTGTACAGGGTGAGGGGGCAGCTTGTTGTGCAAGACCCACTGGGAAGGGGTGAGGTACACAAGGCAAGGTGAGCAGGGTAGACCCGGTTGGTCAGTGGGCATTGAGAGGCGACTCTCTGTGGCTCAGACACTTGAATAGAAAAGACTGAGATTCCACATCCGACTGATGCAGATGGCGCCGTGGGTGTGGATGACGGCCAGTCAGGACTCAGGGGTTCTTGCCGTGTAACACGCTGGCCCCAGTTTCAGTGCTCTGTGGAGCAAAGGCTGATTCCTGGCAGGTGCTTTCTGTCCATGGTCACAGGGCCAGAATGTCACTTCTTGTCATCTTCATGATGCTTCCTGCGGTAGAGAGACAAAATGTAACAGGTGACACCCTGAGTCCTGAGGCTTCTGTACTGACAGCCATCTGCATTTCCGCTAACATCCTGCAGGACAAAGGTTCAACCAGCCAGTATCAATGGAGACATGTCCTTCTCCCTGGAGAGGCCAGCTGGCCACAGTCTTTGGACACAGTGTCATCTCCTCTTCACTCTGGCCACTTTCAGACCTGCTTTGGGACAGTGGCCAGTTGCTACAAATGTTACTTTTCTGTTGCTGACAAAATACCTGACAGAAGCGACTTAAAGAAGGAAGGGTTTGTTTGGGCTCGCCAAGATGAAGACTGGCTCCTCCATGTGCCCCTGGGTACCAGCTGTCTCCCCTCGGCTTCATCTCCGTCAGGACTGGGACAGACAGTGCCTCCTTGGCTATGCGAGAATCTGGGAGGCTGACAACTCCCAGGGCTCCCTGTAAGGGGTCAAGAAATGATGGCGAGGTTCTTCTGGGTCCCTAGTACCCAGGTCAAAGTCTCCCACAACTCAATCCTCAGGAAAAGTGACTAGGGGACAATTTATACACTGTGAGCTAGGGGGCCCCAGATAACATGACCCTGGAGGATGCAGGGCAGGGGTTCGTGACCAGGAAAGCAGAGCGTTCAAGTGTGGCGAGAAACACGAGGACGGGGCTTGTCCACTGACAACTAGGGAGCACGGGTTGGGAGCCTCTGGTGCTATCGTGGGCTTCATGTTATGGCAGCAGACAAGCAAAGCGAGAACACATCGGTTAAAATGGTATCTATGATTGCAAAACTCACACAGATTTCAAAACAGCGGTTAGGAACTGTTCTGTGCTGATCTGTCATATGTTTAGTGAAAGATGACATGGTTTGCATAAAAAGCAATGCTAGAAATGGAGCCATCAACATAATACTAGTGAGTAGAGCCGGGCACTGTGGCACACTCCTTTGATTCCAGGCAGAGGCAGGTGTATCTCTGTGAGTTCAAAGTCAGCTTGATCTATATAGCAAGTTCCAGGTCATGCAGGGATACATAATGAGATCCTATCTCAAAACACGACCTCCCCCCCGCACACACACAGAGGTTTTAATTTTCTGAGTTCCCATAGTGATTCCACTTTAATTTCACAGTAACTAAATACATTGTCTTTGTATTTGATTAATGTATGAATATTTGGGGGTTTTAAATTAGAGACAATTTAAGCGAAACCTCTATAAAAATGACTCCAATGTCTCAAAGAAATCGATGACTTATACAAAAGGGACACTTGGCAAAAAACACGAGAAGGAGGAAGAGGGTGGGGCTGTGGTGGTGGCAACGCTGACAGGGTAGTAATGGTGGGGGTGGGGCGAGGCGAATGGTGATAATGGTGATGATGATGATTACGACAGCAGGGATAACAAAGCTGGTGATGGCGGTGACATTATGGTGATAAGGAGGGTGAGGATGATGGTGGAATACGGCGGTGATAATGGTGGGGGTGATGAAGAAATGGTGGTGATGGAGATGGTGATCGTGACGATAATGATGATGACGATTGACGGTGGCGTCGGCAATGGCAGTGACGATAGACATGATGGTGAGGGTAGTGATATGAAGATAGTGATGGGGGATAATTCAAATATGATGCTGGCCTGCTGCCAATTATGGAGATAATTGTGAGTGAGATATTAATACAGAATAACGTTATTCCTTTCCCTACTGACTTGTGTCCTTGGACAAGTGAGTGCATCACTTCCGTGACTCAGTTTCTTCATCTCCAAACTGAGCAAAGACAACCTGACTCTTGGGGTAGGGACCAGTGGGCGGGTCCTATAATCAGCGCTTCCGTGGGTGCATCAGCTCAAGGCCAGCATTGGGAATGTTGGTTTTTCGCAATGGTCAGTGGAGACCCAGTGTCCTCCTCCACGGATGGCATGTCACTCCTGCCAGAAAGCCCACGGCTGAGCCGTGACTCCCAGGAGAGTGGCTTTTCTCTTCAGCTGTCACTACCGAAGCCCGGACTGACTATTAAACAAGCTGCTCCGACTCCACGTCCTGCTTCCTGTCAGCGGAAAAACTACCGCTCCAGAGGACAGATCTTCTATAAAGAGAGACAAAGTGTCACTAACAGAAATGAAATCAAGAGTGAGTCCTTTGGTAGCAGGTGCCAGCCGGGCTGTAAGGAGGCCAGGCCCACTCAGCTCCAATTTGTTTCGTTCCAAGTTGGTGTCTCCCAGCTGCCCACACAGCCCATGCTCACCTTCAGATCTGGGACTCTAGTGAGGAGCAGCAGGAAGATAGGAAGGAGGGGATGACGTCATAGTCTTGAGGTTACTGTGGGTTGTAATATAAGGATATGAGTGACCAGGTATTTCAGGTGACAAAGACTCTCTGACCCACCTCTGTGGTCCACCAATAGAGTCACAGCTATACCAACAACAAGGCTGTGCTCCAACCATGCAATGCAATAAGGTATTTGGGACAAGAGGTGGGTTATCCATGGGAGAGAAGGAGAGGATTCTGGGGCACTATACACGGTCAGTGGCAGCAAAAGGAAACAGTAGTGTTGAGAGCTGAGCTGGGTGTCACACAGAGAAGGACTTGATTTTGGGGATGGCAAACACACTTGACATTGGCCTGAGGGATGGCCTTCTGGGACAGGCAAAGATACATCTCCAATAACAGTGGTCTGAGCCAGCCCAGCAAGCTCACACAGGTGTTGGCAGAGCCTGTGATTGAATGTGTGGACTGTGGCAACAGACAGCTGGGTCCAAGACTCGGGCACACTGGAGGATTCTCTTCAGCTTCCTGTGCCTCCGTTTCCTCGTCAATATAGTACGGGGTTGGTCACTACCTTATAGGCCTCTGTTCCCTCTTTTATTCCATTCTCATCTTCACTGGCATAACCGCCCAGGTATCTGAGAGCACAGTATGGGGGCTGCACTCAGCAAGCACTTCCTGTTTCTGCACACAAGCTAACTTCATTGGCCCAAACCAAGGAGGGGCTCAGGCCCAGTCTTGCTTAAGCACATGGGTGTGGGTTCTGCTTCTCATCAGTGCTGAAACTAGCCTCCACCTCTGCAGAGTGAGGATGACCTTTATGCCTGTGCCATGGGTTACCATAACTACCGCATCACTGATAAAAAGCACACTTGGGCAGCCTCCGGCACACAATGAGCGGGATATTCCTGGAGCCTGTTAAACTTTCCCTCCTCTCCCTCTGTGGCTCTTCCGTCACTAACGTATCAATATGGAGCCCACACAGGTCCATGAGCAGAGGCTCTGCCTGGGACTTGTTACCTAGTCTCTCTTCCTTTTGCCCTGGAGAAGAGGTTCTCAGATATGCCATTCTCCTGGAACAGAGGGAGCATCCTGCTTTTGTTCCTGTGCTCTGGGGAAGTGACCACCCTCCGAGGACAGCACCTCTGTCTTAAAGCCAAGGACATAGCCCCACTATCCATGTGAAGGGAACTCTCTGCTCCAGAAGGGAGCAGTTCTATTTATAGACTGAGCTGTGCACTGGTCTAGATCATCAATAAAGCACCGCCGTTACCCAGTAGTGGCTGTGAAGGAGGCTCATGGTGGAATATCAACTCCAGTGAGCTCGTGAGGAGGTGACTTAAAATTACACCTCAGGTGGCCCTGCACCTGAACCTCCATGTTGAACATTCCCAAGCTCCTCAGATGACCCCCATCAGAGGCTATTTAGTGACACTCTGTGTTGGCGCAGAGATTGGGGAAAGGGTGGCCTGTGTACAAACAGGCAAGGCCATGGGCAGACTGCAGTGTTCTGGGGCAGCCGAGACCCTCGGGGACCCCATCCCTGAGCCTGCTCTTCTGAGGTGAAGCGCCTGTCAAGAGGCCATGGCCCCAGGAGAGCAGAGCTTTTCTTGGGGAGCAGGAAGAAGAGCCCAGGAAACCAGACCCCGCGTCTCCAGCCTCGACGTCAGTAATGGGATTTCATGGAATTACAATTTCAATTACTGCACTATTACTGTCTCACAAATGTGATTCTCTTCTTTTTAAATGGATTAGTGGGATTGACTTGGCCCGGGTACAAATCGGCATTTGTGGCTGGATCATGGATAGATGCCGATGTCCCCACTGTCCCTGTGCCCAGTCCTTCTGCCAGGCTCAAATTGCAGATTCCATATCATTCCAAGCTGAGGTCACTGCGCAGCCTGCCTTCTCTGACCTTGTGGGACATGGGTACCCTTTGTTGGGATGCACTGCCTGGAACCCAAGCTGGTCAACCAGCAGTCCAGCTCAAGAAGACACCAGAAACAGATGCATATTAATCTGTAGCCTAGTGCTAAATTTTGCCCAGGACCTCTTCCTGAACAAAGGCTCATGGGTCCTTTCTGATTGCCGAGGCATGGGTCATGTGATAGGACTTAGGTTATCAGGGTGGGTGTGTCACTACAAAAAAAAGTTGGGAATAGGAGTGCTGGATTCCTCCTCAAGACAGCAAGAATCTGGGTGAGGGAAAAAATATCTCTGATAGGATGGCATCCTCAAGAACCACAGTGCATGTGACCTAAGGCCTGGCTCTCAGATAGTCATGCCTTCCCCTGCTCTGTCCATGTTCCATATACCAGGTCAGTGCTGTTCCCTGGCAGCAGGTGCGTGGGACATGGACTGAGGGGATGCTTGGCCATGATTTTCATGCAGCCTGCTGATGGACATGGACACGCACAACTGCACGACAGTGGCTCCACCTCATCTCCAGAACATTCCATCTGGGGCCACATCTGACTTGAAGATCCCCAAGAGAGTCCATGACTGCAATCTGTCTGGGAAGCTGAGCAGAAAGATGGGAGGAGCTTGCTAGTAATTGTCAGAACTGGGTCACCTGAACTCCCTTACCCATTTGCTGTGGGAGAGTGTACCACGGGGATGGGTGGAGTGACTGTCCCCAGGTAGGTAGAGAAACCCATGCAAGGAGGTGACATTTGAGTGAGGCCTGGATGGGGCTATGGAGAATATTCCAGATCTGAGGTAGGGTGGACCTGTGTGAGGCTGTCTCCAGTGAAGACTAGCTAAGGTGGGGAAGACCTGTCTTAAATATTGGTGATACCATCTAGTCAGCGGGAGTCCCACATAGAACCAGGTGGGAAGGAAAAAACCAGGCAGCCCACACCAGCTGTTCTCCATGAACCACTATCACCGCATCCATCACTCAGGGACATCAAGACCCTTGCGTCTTCATCCCTTTAATGGGCATACACCAGAGACTCTCCAGGGAGTTTCCAGGCCTTCAGCACTGGACTAGGATAGTGCCATCGATTCCTCCTTTGCGCTGGTTAGTCTCCTGTCAACTTGGCACGGGCTAGAGTCATCTGGGAAGAAGAAACCTCAATTGAGGAAATGTCTCCATCGGACTGGCCTGTAGGCATGTCTGTGGAGCATGTTCTTAATTAATGACTCACTGGGAGAGTCGGGCCCGCTGTGGGCATTATCACCCCTGACGTATAGGAAGTACGAGAAGGTCCTGAAGTAGAAGAAAACAAACTGACAAAGCTCTGGAGAGCAAGGCAATGAGCAGTGATCCTCTGTGGGCTCTGCTCCAGTTCCTGCCTCCAGGTTTCTTCTTTGACTTCCTGCCTTGGCAAGGGCATAAATGGACTGAGAGGGTTGGAGGGATGGCTCAGCCATTGGAGAGTAGGCACACAACCAAAAATATAAATAGACTGAGAGCAGAGATTGTAAGAAAAAAAATCCTCTCCTTCCCAACTTGCTTTTGATCAGCATTTTATCACAGCAACAGAAAGCAAAATGGGACACACTTGCTTAAGGTTTTTTTTGTTTTGTTTTGTTTTTTTGATTTTCGAGACAGGGTTTCTCCGTAGCTTTTGGTTCCTGTCCTGGAACTAGCTCTTGTAGACCAGGCTGGCCCCGAACTCACAGAGATCCGCCTGCCTCTGCCTCCCAAATGCTGGGATTAAAGGCGTGCGCCACCACTGCCCAGCTCTTGCTTAAGGTTTTTGAACTGAGTAACTACCATGTTCTCTGCCCTCTCGCCCATGGATTATTCAGCCTCCAACTGAGTCAGCAAGCCCAATAATTCCCCTTTCATATTACACACACACACACACACACACACACACACACACACACACACTATGTTGGCTCTATCTTCTAGAAAGTCACGACTACTCTCACATCAGCACCGAAGGGAAATAGCACCCAGGAGTTACAGTTGTAAGGTCTTTTGTTAGTGCTTTTAAATAAAGCAACTAAACCTACAATTTCAGTTTTCTTTGCTTTTAAATTCTTCCAATATTTTTACCAGGTCTCCACAGTTGCTTTGACTGCTCTGCACTCAGAGGATTTTCCCAAAGTGCAGCTTTCAGTCCAGATTTCACAGCAATAACCCATTTCTGTCTTCTCATCAAGCTGGCTTACGGAGCTTTAGGGAGGCACCTAGATTCAATACCATGTAGAAATAGAACAACATGCTAAAGGCAGGTGAGCTGTGCTCCCTGCAGGAGTAGAAGCCTGGCTAGGTGGAGTAGGTTGTGTCTCCATATGGCTGATTGCCCAGGACTGTGGTCAGCAAGGGCAGAAAGAGCAACACAGTAGGATTTTCCATTTTCTCTCTCTCTCTCTCTCTCTCTCTCTCTCTCTCTCTCTCTCTCTCTCTCTCACACACACACACACACACACACACACACACACACACACACAAGCATTAATGATTTACAGGAGAAACCACTGTCATTAGCTCACAATTTCAGAGGCCTCAGTCCATTGTCGCTTGGCCCCACGTGACTGGACAGGGCATCACTGTGCCAGGAACACGAAGTAAATGAAAACACTCACCTCATGATAGGCAGGAAGCAAAGAAATCAACAGATAGGGACCAGGGACAATAGGGACAACACACTCTCAGGACCAGCTCCTCCTGATAAGCCTCACCTCTTAAAGTTTCCAGAACCTCCCAAAATTTGAAGCTCAGCTCCTCTAACACACAAGGATGTGTGGGACACTTCATTTCATGTTTATGATGGCCGGCTTTATTTGTCAATGTGATGAAATTTAGAATCACCTAGGAAGAGAATCCCAATAAGGAGTTTCTTAATTGGCCTCTGGCCATGTCTGTGGTAGAGTGCCTTAATTAAGTTAATTGATGTGGGACAACCCGGCCCACTGAGGGAGGCACCATTTCCTAGACAGGGTGTCCTGAACTGACTGTCTAAGAAATCAGAGCCAAAGCCCGCAAGCCGGTGAGCAAGCATGGCATCACTGCTCTCGGCTCTTCACTGGGGATGCAATGTGACTATCTGGTTTAAGCTCCTGCCGTGACGTCTCTGCTGTGATGGACTGTAACCCAGACTTGTGAGCTCCCCGGCAAAGTCACCCTTGTCACCCTTGTCAGCAAGAGGAAAAGGAACGAGGACGATATTCAAAACATAACCTGCCAGAATTGAATTTGGGGTTCACCATGTGGAGCTCAGCGAAGTGCACAGTGGGATCCTGGTATAATCCTGTGGTTATTCAATATGAATGTCCATACTCGAGACCGGGGGGGGGGGGGGGGGGGGGAGAGTGGGGGTGGGGAGGTCAGAACACCCAAAAGCAGGGGAGTTGGGGATTAAAGATCTGATCCCAAGGTTTCCAGTAACTTTTGTGTTTCAAACGACCTTGCAAAAAACAAATCTACTTCCTTCACGTGTGCTGTGATTTGAATGTGAAGCATGCCCCACCCCCACATCTCTCATGGTTAAACCCTTGTCTCTACTGATGGTGCTGTTGTACAATACTTAGGAGGCGGAGCTTCACTGGAGAAAGTGAGTCACTAGGGGTGGGCTTTGAGGTTTAGAGCCTGGGGCCATTTCCTGTCTGATCTCTGCTTCCCGACTGTGGATGTAACGCAACTGGTTGCCTCACCGTCCCACCCCATCATGCCTTCCTAGCTGTGATGGACCCTCAAGTTGTAATTCAAAAGAAACCCTTCCTCCTTTAAACCGCTGCTTATCAGGTATTTTTGTCATAGCAGCAAGCAAGTAACTAATACACCGAGAAAAGTAACAGATACCATATGATAATGAACAGAAGACGAAAACAAAGAACTAGGTGTGTCCCAGCACTGGGCAAACTGTAACTTCCAATGAGCTGAATCTACGCAGGGCTCTGAAATGTTGTCACTCTCTGACAGCCTCCATATATGGTTTGCTGCCACCTCGCTACGCAGAAGCTGGGTGCTGAGGGTGGGAGTCCCAGCTCCACCCCTCACTGCCCCTGTGACCTCTAAGACTCCAAACCCTTTGTTTCTTTGGAGGGAGGAAGTGCACAGTGTTTGAAATTCTCCTGTGGGGTGTAAACTTAATGAAACACAATCTTCTCAGATTCTGACCTAGTCCGTCTGAACCGATGTCCTGGTCACTGTCGTGGCTAGAATTTTTTTTTTTTTGTCAGTTTGACACAAGCTCAGGTCACCTAGGATGAGGGAACCTCAATTTAAGAATTGCTTCCACCAGATTGACCTGTGGGACGTTTTCTTGATTAATGACAGATGGAGGAATGCCCACCTCTTGGTGGCTGGTGCCACTCCTGCAAGATGGTCTTGGGTTATACAAGAAAACTGAGCGAGCAAGCTATGGAGAGCAATCCAGTGAGCAGCATTCCTCCACGGCCTGTGCTTCCATTTCTGCCCCCAGGCTCCTGTGCTGATTTCCCTCAGAGACAGGCTGTGAGACCCGCGTGCAACAAGCCCGTTAGTCCCCAGGGTGCTTTTGGCCATGGTGTTTATCCCAGCAGTAGAAGGCTAACTAGGACAGCTAACCATCATCACAGTTACCAAACTGAGACCGAGTGGACTCCTGGGCTTGCCACAGCATTGCGTTGCTTTTGCGGAGCAGAACCGGCACTGGATTTAAAGACTTTATCAAACACTCCCCCTCCTTTCTCATCCCTCGCAGTCCAGATGCTGATATTTCTTCCTTTTAAAAGTACATTGTTATCCCTCTCCGGGCCGCATCGAGCTACACTTATTACCGCCTCCATCCTAATGCTTAAATCTAGACTCCAGCATTCTCATCTGTTAGATGAAAATTGATTTTCAGATTTCACACGATCTTGCCACTCTCATGTGCTTGTGGATTACAGAGATTTACTCGGGACCAATTTGGTTTCTACACACACACACACACACAAACACACACACACACACACACACACACACACACACACACCTGCCAGTGGCGTCCCTGGACATGCAGTCAGCTCACTCTAGATGAGTTTTAATTTATACCTGAGAGACAGCAGGGACTGCTCAGCCTTCCCTCCTGGTCCCCCAGGCTTGATGCCAACCAGTATCATTTTTCTCTCCCTCACTTCCTTACGTTCTAGCATACAAACTTGACTGACTTCCAACACAAGGGAATATGCCCCCCCTCACTCAGGGAAGCCTCTGGGGTTCTACAGGTGGGTCTGAACCTCCATCTTAGTTCAGGTGGATTGTTGTAACAACAGCAGCAGCAGCAGCAAAAACCCAACAGACTGAGTAATTTATAAACAATAGAGACTCATTTCTGATAGTCCTAGACACTGGAAGCCCATCATTCAGAAACTGGCAGGTTCATCTATCAAAGCAGCTCTCCGTTCCCTGAATGCCATTCCCTCTAGCCCTGAATAAGATCCCCAGCCACCATCACGAGGGCTCCACTCTTACAGCAGAATTACCTCCTAAAAGGCTCACATCTTTGCATCTTTGTGCTTTTTAGTATTATTGCTCTGGGGGTCCAGACTGCACAGAATTTGAAGAGTACTCAAGCCTTTCAGCCATAGCCCCCATCTCCAGAGCACCCAGCACTCCCTTGACTTCCTCCCATCTCTGTTTCCACCTGCCCCGCTCTGATAAAGAAAGACCCAGGAGGGCTGTGGCATCACCTGATCCTGCCTCTCAGACTCTCAGAGATGCCCGGGACCGGTGCCCACACTGTAGTCCACAGCTGACGTTTGTTACACAGGTGAACGGGATTCTTCCGGAAGGCCTTCTTTATCAGGCATCTTGATGTCCAGTGTTAACTGTCAACTGCACAGGACCTGCAGTTCCTGCAGGTACACCTGAGAGATGTGCCTCGGGGCATACCTGTGTGTTGGGGTGGAGGTGGAGCTTAAGTTTGTTGAGGGAAAAAGACCCACTCACTGTGACTGAAACCCTGGGCTCTATTAAAAGAGAAAGGGAGAGCCAGGAGGTGGTGGCGCACGCCTTTAATCCCAGCACTCGGTAGGCAGAGGCAGGCGGATCTCTGTGAGTTCGAGGCCAGCCTGGTCTACAAGAGCTAGTTCCAGGACAGGAACCAAAAGCTACGGAGAAACCCTGTCTCGAAAAATACAAAAAAATAATAATAATAAAACAAAAAAAAAATAAAATAAAAGACAAAGGGAGCTGAGCACCAGCGTTCAGTTGCTCTCCACCTCTTGATTGTGGGTGTGGCCAGCTGCGATTGTGGGTGTGGCCAGCTGCGATTGTGGGTGTGGCCAGCTGTGATTGTGGGTGTGGCCAGCAGCAATTGTGGGTGTGGCCGGCTGCTTCAAGCTCCCGCTGCCTTGAACTCCATGCCAAGGAGGACTGTACCTTTGAACTGTGAACCCAAATCAACCCTTTCGCCTTTAAAAAACTTTGTCACAGCAACAGTGGAAGAAATTAAGACAGTCATACTCCATCAACCACCACCACCACCCAGAGGGGGCACTGAAGCAACAGACGTGTCCTTGCAGTTCAGGAGACAAGAAGTCCAGGCTCAGGTGCCAGACGATGCATTCCGGTAAAGGCCACTTTCCAAACAGCAGACAGGCGATTCCCACTGCATCTAACCATACAGAAGAAACAAGGGAGACCTCTGTGTTCCCTGTTGGAAGGGCGTCTTAGTTACTTCTACATTAATAATAAAATACCCGAGAGTTCAGAGTAAAGGAGAAACAGGGATCTGGTACAACCTTTAGAGTTGCACCCAGTCATCTTCTTCCTCTATCTGGCCCACATCTACTATGGTTTGCAGAACCTTCCAAAAAGGGTACCACTATACGGTAAGGTTGAAGTATTCCACACATGAGCCCGAGAGGAAATTTCATATTTGAACCACATCAAGCTCAATGCTCTCCCGAGGACTCAACCCATGACTCCATCGCCTTTGAAAGGGCCAGAAAGGACAAAGAAAACAGAACAGCCACCCGCAGACTCCTCAGTGTTGAAGGTAGAATGTGGGGACATGAAGTTAGGAAAGGCTCACTGGAATTCACATTGTTGGCTTCAAGTCAATTCAATCTCCAGCTGGGACCAACTGAGCAGATGTCACCCATCACATCTCACTGCCTTCCCCGATTTGCCTCCAGGTGAATTTAATTCACAGAATTTAACCTTGCTAGTCTCCTCACAGGCAGCACCAGAGAGGCCTGGCGCTGGTGTATGACAGAGGCCGGTGAAGTGGAAGGACCTCAGGCAATTGGTCAAAGACGAGGGTCCACCCATGAGAGGTCCTGTCCAGGATACAAGCTCGGTTACCCCAGAATTCAATGTTGGTGCCAGAAATGACTCCACCCCTCCCCACAGGGCACAGCCTTCTGGGACTCATGCCTTGGCCTGTGTGCTGGTTAGATCAGGGAGGAATTTCCCACTGCTCTGTTAAGTGATGGTGTGTGGCTGAGACCTGCCAGCGAGAGGATAAATAGCCCCAGAGAGCCTGTGGATGTGTGAAAGCCCAGATCATAAAGAGCAGTTTTCTTAACAAAATCAATCTTTAGATGTATGGTTTTCACAGCCGGGATGGGGAAAAAAAAGCACAAAACACTGTCATCTTAACAGAACATGAAAACACTCCTCCGGCAGGTCCAAGAGGTTTCTGAGCTGGGAGGTGACTGCTGGGCCTCCACCAAGTTTGTTTAGAAATGGCAGTGTTGCCCCTGCAGGGTGGGGACTCACTCACAGGTCCTGGCTCATAATGATGGGAATGCAGTCACCTACCTGCTCTGCCTATTGGGACTCTGCAGGATGCTGTGCTGGTCCCTCCTGGGCACACCCATCTCACACCTGATTTTTCTTTCCTGCATCTCACCCCTGCAGGTCAGCCCCACCCCTGGCAATGGCACACACACACACCACACTTGGCCCCTGGCAGAGCAGTCAGCCTGGTTCTGCATTTCCTCTGCTTTTTTTTTTTTTTTTTTTTTTTTTTTAGTTTTTCGAGACAGGGTTTCTCTGTAGCTTTGGAGCCTGTCCTGTCCTCTGCTTTTTAAAGGCACGAATGTAAAACATCCTCACAGAATCACGGGTCTGAACACTTTGTCCCCGGCTGATGGCACTGTTTGGGGAGCTTGTAGAGCCTTTGGCAGGTGGGGCCAGGTAGGAGGAAGTGGGTCACGGGTCACTAAGACTGTCCAACCTGCCTCCCCTGAGCCTCGGAAATATAAGCAAGAAGCCTCCCATTTCCCGCCACTGGAGCTCCCACAATTCCCCTCCCATGATGCACTATAACCCCATGAAGCTTGAGCACAATAAATTCTTCTTCCCTTAAGTAGATTCTTGTCAGGTGCTATACAAAGGAGAAGACACCCCAGGTTGGTGGAGAAGGAATGAGAGACAAATCCTCCTTCAGGACGAGCCTTATTAGGAGGGAGAACACTGAGACAAAAGGAGCATGATTGGGCCCTGTCGGGAGCGAATATTTTCGGCATAAGATGATATTCTGACTTTTATAGCTTTGGGGGCTGGGAGATGCGACTTTGAGATCTGTGTTTTCACAGCAGGGTCTGTCAGTTCTTTGTCTCAAGGGACAGACTGCAAGGTGGCCGTGGTTGATTTCTCCAAAGTGAGAACCTGCTCTCTTAGTGTGGCCCGCACCTCAAAAGCGGTAGGCCCGGTTCTGAGTCCCCACATGCCTTCTCTCTCACGGTTTGCCAGAGTGGCTTCGCCATGGTAAACACCTCCATGGGCAACTGAAAGCTCACGGTCAGCGAGAATTTGGATGGCTGCATGGAGTCACTCGGCAGGGGCTGTGATTCCAGTCAGGTGGTTTGCACAGCCACGCCTACCAAAGTCGTCGAGAAGAATGGGGGTATTCACATCATAAGAACACCCGAGTCCTCCAAGGACACGGAGATAGGTTTTCAGCAGCAGATAACAGGAAGGTCAAGTTGCTTATAAAACTAGATGGAGGAGCCCTTGTCCAAGGGCAACAGTGCAGTGGGCAGGAGAAATACTTAATTGGAACCTAAACGATGGGAAACTGCTCCTGACGCTCAGCCATAGCAGTGTGCTGAGCCCTTGAACGGCGAAGAGGTGAAGAGGTGTGTGACCTGGTTGCGCCATCACTGACTCTTCCCCCACCGACTGGCTGCCCCACCCAGTTCAGCACCCTGTTCCTCATCCCCCAGTCACTTCTAACAGTCTGTATAAATACGTTTTGGATTTTTATGGTGTCAAGGCACCAGTCTAGATTCAGATCCCATTGCATATGTGTTTTTTAAAAAAATGAACAAATAAACCTATATCCAAAGGGTGTTCTAAGGTCAACAAAGCAGAGTGGAGTTCAAAAAGAATTTTTAAAAAATAGGCCCATTGATCTAACAGCATTTGATCTGACCACAAAGTCAAGAAAAGTAACAGATACAGTGGTCGTAGGGATTGGATTTCCTCTGCTGCTCTCAAATGTCCCCTCTGACTTAGATGAAACAGACAGGTTTTCTTACTATTCCCCTGTTAAATGAGACACAGATGTCATAGCTTAAGTCAAGGCATCAGCAGGACAAGCACCTCTCTGGAGATGCCAGGAAGAGCCATGTATCCTTGCTCACTTGACTTGTTGGAAAACCCAATGCCTGTGGTGGCGGGACTGTGATCCCTCTTCCCTCAGGGATGTCAGCTAAGGCCCAGAGGGTTGTGCTCACGTCTCCTCTGTTCTCCCCAACTCCAGACCATCTTCCTGGATCTGGCCATCCCACCAGAAGGACTCGTGTGTTAGCTCATGGGCCAACTGCTTTTAACACCAGATTTGTGGCCTGGAGAAATAAGGCCAAGCCTCCGCTGCTGTTCTGGCCCCTATCTCTTAGGGACGTAACAAGAATTTATACACAAGTGTCCTTCATTATCGCTGATACCCACTACAATGAACCACTTTGGTAGCTGCCTAGGAATGATTTTGAGCTATGCCAGCCTTCTGCCCACTGGGAAAATTACAAGAGTAAGGTTCTATATATCTGTGTGCACACTCTTTTTCTCTCCTTTCTTCTCAGATCCCCTACCATGCTGTCTATACAGCCCCTCTCCTACTTTTTGACTTTAAGCTACTACTATCTTAGTGTTATCATAATGTGTCTGATGCTGTCCCACCCCACGGCCCTGTCACACTGCCTCTGGTATGATCTACTGTCCCTTCTCATGTTTCCCTAACTAAAGATTCGCTCTCCACGGTTATGAGGACTGTGCACTCCCTCTCTCCTAATAAAACTCACTTTCTGAACAGTAGTTTCATGTCAACTCCTTTCCCAACCCTGCTGTTCTTTTCTTCTTAACAATGTAATGACTGTGGTCCACCTGGCCTCCAGGTCCCCTGCCATTCCAAGGTCCATATACCTAATCACAAAGTCTTATTCTCTAGGTAGGGGATGCAGTCAATACTCCAGAAATGACCATCCCAAACCATCATTCTGCCAACCACACTACCACACTACCACAGGCCGAGTTAAAGCTACTTCCAGTCCATTTCTATATATATATAGAACTTCATTACATATTGCTCACTTGTCTGTCCACCTCCTCTGCCATGAAGTCAAACATCTCAAGATCACAAGTGTTGGAACACAAGTCAGTTTCCAAAAGGTTTCCTGATGGACATAGGTGTGCTCACAGACAGAGTAATTCCGGGAAGGAACCCAACAGAGCAAATGATGGAGATAGAGATCCCTCAGCATGGACGGGCTGCTCGGGAAACAGGGAGACTAGAAGGAAAGGGAGAGGAAGAAGAGACAGGGACGGAAGGTCTCCAGGTCAACTGTAGACTCTTAACCTTCCAGCTTTTTCTTCCAACTCAGATACTCCCCACTCTGACACATTTCTTTGGAGAATGGATTTCAGCATTGCCATTTTCGTGGCTGGGTCAACACACTGCTCTGGCAAGATTACAGGAGAGTTTCATATGGGGTTCAGGGGCTGCTCTCCTGATACTGTGCCTTCCCTAGGTACTGCCATTGTCCGTGTGGCTGAACCAGGGAGCCAACCTCAGCATCCAAGAAAAGAAAAGGGAATGGGAAATGCAAGGCATGTGGCTTCCTTTTAAGGAAGTCACCAAAAGCTAGAGTTCATCGTCTACATTCCATTGGTCCGAACTTAGCTACAAAGGAATATGGGAAATGTAGTCCCCAGCCTGGTAACCATTCACCCATGCTGCTAAATATAGAAGCATCATTGAAAACCATAGAAGAGTTTGAAAGTTCCCTGCATAGATCGATGATGAGCGTGTAAAGAGTTGAGGATGCTAATTATCTTGGTCTGCTCATTAGGCATCATTTACATATATCAAACTGCCACACAGTCCCCATAAATATGTTCATGTATAGAAGGTTGTACATCAGTCTTCGGCGCAGATACAAGAGCCCAGAGTTCCTGGGGGAGAGCCGGGGTGTGTGGGTGTGTGTGACCTCCCTCCATCTGTGGGAGGGGCCCAGTTTGGTTCTGCAGAGTTCTTCAGTAACGCAGAGCTTTTGTGAAAAAGGGAATAATAGCTTGAAATGGCACCCTGGGCTTCAGGAACCATGGGGAGTCATTTTACCTACCGGCCCAGCTGGGAGTGGTTACCCTGCTGGAATGGCAACAAGGATGGGCCATAAAGAGCCTGATAGACTTTAATGAACTTACTAGACAGGAACGGAAGCTAGCCAGCTTTTGCCAAACCAGCCCTTTGCTTCCTTGGGTGTGCCCCTTTGGGAAGGAAGAGTCCAAAATGCCTGCCGATCAGAGCACCTTTGACGGTCCCTGGGTGTGTACACCAGAGAGGCGGAAGAAGCCCATTTGCTGGTTATGGTGCACACTCTATTAAACTCACAGAGCATTGAAATAAATTTAACTAAATTCTGCAATGAATTCACCATCAGGTGGAAATCAAGCATGAACTATTTAATTCCTAAGAGGAAGCTTTTAATAAAGCCATGTACAGCTGAAAATGAGGTGGCTAATGAAATTATTTTCTGAGTGTCTGATCGGTTCATACACATGGGCAAGGGGCGTGCAGAGGAAGTGAATCGGCTCTGGGGATGATGAGGGGATTCTCTGATGCTCCGGGGCTAACATGGAAAGGCCCCGGATGCTGGGAGAATATGCATAGCCAGCACAGAGATCCCCGTAAAGAGTTCAAGAATATTTCCTCGTGATTTTCCAGGCATTTCTCCAATTCTGGGAAAGCCTTCGTTGAAGGTGCGGTGACAAGTGGGGCTGCCTTCCTGTTCCGGCTACTGAGTTTAGACATCGGCCATGTCTCCCATGTCCTTCAGGGTCTTCTTTGAGTTAGCATCCCCTGGAAAAAAAGGAACGAGGTGACCCCAAGGAGCACTCTGAGAGAGCAGAGACTCCAGCAGACTTCATAACAATCGTATCAAGCTGGCCACCTGTGAGGCCCTGGTTCATGGAATTTCTTGTGTCCTGGCTCTGCTTAAACACAGGGAATGTCAAGCCGGGCGGTGGTGGCGCACGCCTTTAATCCCAGCACTCGGGAGGCAGAGGCAGGCGGATCTCTGTGAGTTCGAGACCAGCCTGGTCTACAAGAGCTAGTGCCAGGACAGGCTCCAAAGCCACAGAGAAACCCTGTCTCAAAAAACCAAAAAAAAAAAAAAAAAAAAAAAAAAAAAAAAAAAAAAAACACAGGGAATGTCAGAATTTGCCAAAGGGCCCTGTGCTTCAGGGATTGGCTTATGACCAGTCACATGGCCTCTGCCTGTGCAATCAGAGTGAGCCTCAGACCTGCCACTGGGCTGAGAGGACCAATCCAAAGGGAAGTAAGGATTGGCCAGCGGCATAACAATGCCAGAAGCCTCAGTGATAACAGATGGCAAATAGAAAATCTGAACTCAGTTCTGTTGGCATCATGGAATCCCGAGACCCCAGCTAAAGCCAGGCCTGTGCTGTAGTATTTCAAGAAGCCACACCCCTGCATGTTTGTTCTGAGCCTCAGAAATCCTGAGAAACTGCGATTTTGGAAAACAAGGCGTGAGCAGATAGGACAGTGGGCTTGGTTTGGTCCTTGCTCCTCAGAAGCAAACGGCTCCTGTGTGTCTGGACATTATGAACCATTCCTTCACTCTTCTAGGGAACATCAAGAAGTTTAAATAAAATAACCCTCGAGAATCAATTGCTTTCCCGGCTCCTCGGGAGCCATAAATCTCTAGCAGTAACGCCTTTATCTCTGAGATAAAAAAAAGAGCTTACATGGACATTCCATATAGTCGTGCTTCATAAATCTTCCCAGTCTGCCCCGGTGCCCCCCCCCCATCCTATGTAAGCTTTGAATGTGACAGTGTGCGTGACCGTCAGGTTGGCTGTGGGTACCAGGGATTTAGGAGGCTTGAGCATCTTCCTGAATGGAGCTGATATCAGGTGAGGAAACAGTCCTGTTTTTAATGTTGTTTTGGCTCTTTGGGTTTTGGGGGGAGGTCGCCACCAAATAAATCACACACAGAGGCTTAGTATTACTTCTAAATGCCCAGCCTTAGCTTGGCTTGTTTCTAACCAGCTTTCTTTAACTTAAATTATCCTGACTACCTTTAGCCTCTGGGCTTTTTCTTTTTCTTACTCCTGTCTATCTTACTTTCACTCTTACTCCGTGCCTGGCTGGGTGGTTGGGTGGTTGGGTGACTGGGTGGTTGGGTGGTTGGGTGGCTGGGTGACTGGGTGGTTGGGTGGTTGGGTGGCTGGGTGGTTGGGTGGTTGGGTGGTTGGGTGGTTGGGTGGTTGGGTGGTTGGGTGGCTGGGTGACTGGGTGGTTGGGTGGTTGGGTGGTTGGGTGACTGGGTGGTTGGGTGGCTGGGTGACTGGGTGGTTGGGTGGTTGGGTGACTGGGTGGTTGGGTGGTTGGGTGGCTGGGTGGTTGGGTGGTTGGGTGACTGGGTGGTTGGGTGGCTGGGTGACTGGGTGGCTGGGTGGTTGGGTGGTTGGGTGGGTGGGTGGCTGGTTGGCCCCTGACAACCTCCTCCCCTTGTTCTCTCATTGCTCCTCCTCTTCCTCATTTCTCCTTCTACTTATACTCTCTGCCTGTGCCAGGCCCACCTATCCTTGCTCCTGCCTTGCTATTGGCCGTTCAGCTCTTTATCAGATCATCAGGCGTTTTAGACAGGCAAAGAATCACAGTTTCACAGAGTTAAACAAACGCAGCATAAACTAAAGCAACACATGTTTACATTGTTAAACAAATGTCCCACAGTATAAACAAAAGTAACACACTTTAAAATCATATTCCCCAACACCTGTTTGTCACGCCCATCCCAGAGCTCAGAAAAGAGATGAGGCCAGAGATCTTGGGAGGTGTCTGTTAAGAAGGTGGAAGGTGGAGGATGCACCTGGGCCACATTCTGGAATGTGTCGCCTCTTTGCAAATGTACTACCTGACTTCGTGCTGTGGGACAGCATGCGTGAAGTTGTCAATGACCAGCCAGAGTAGGGACAGTGGGAGAAGTAATGTCATCCAGCAGAATCCCCAGAGGACCACGCCCCTTGTTGATGGTCTGTCATGGGAGCAGGAGTCCATTGGACCTCCACTTGAGTATCTAAACACTATCCCTAGCTATGTGTATGCAGTTCTGCCCTAATCACGTGGCAGTGGGTCTCAGGGAGGGGCTGGAGTGTATAGACTGGGGGAGGTTAATAGAAGGGTCCCCCACTTTTGCAGCTACGGGGAGGCCAACATCCATGCCAGGTGAGGCATGGCATCTTCCAGGTCACCAACATTCCTGCCCGTAACCCCTCACCCTTTCTCCATAGAAACCCTAATAAACTAGGTGGTTCCCTTAGTGAACTGAGGTGAACTGAACCTTGGTTTGTCACTGAGACCTTAGGAGGAGGAAGCAAATATTACTTAGTCCATCCCCCCGACACACACACCAGGGGAAAATTCCCGCAACAAGATGGATTCCACAGAGTGTGCTCTGTGGGACAAGTTTGGGAGCTAAATGATTTCTTATAGCACACCACTCAGCCAGCCCAAGCTATCCCTCAGCCCTCCTCCCAGCATGCCACCTGTCCTTGATGTACTCTGAGGGGCGTGGAGAGCTGAGAAGAGGGCTCCGTGTGAATTAAAATTGCATTAAGGCTCACAGAACACATCAAAGTCAATTTTGGTTTTCAAGAACAAAATGCATGTCTCGGAGCTGTGTTCCAGCTCCCATTAAGAGCGGCCCTCTCCAGCGCCAACTCCATCGCTCACTTCCTACATGTGGTCTGTGCAGTGGTACTCACCACCGTTTTAATCACAAGCTTATAACACACACACGCGCAAACCCACACACACACACACACACACACAGTTAGGAGGAAAGGAGACCCAGTTTCCCTTAGAGAGTAGTAATGTGTTCATTACAGCTTATTTCCTGCTTCATGGTGTGTGTACAAAGTGGTTCACATGCCCAGAAAAGTCTTTGTGGAATTATTCGTCACCATTCCCGGGTGTTGAGTGGACCCAACTTCCAGGATCTCACACTAATCAGCTCTCAGTATACAGATTACCTGAGTCCTCAGGGGGACAGTTGGTAGTGGCCAGCTCAATTGGGCCAGCCATTCTGCACATCATGTTCAAGATCCCCTGAATTGTCAGCCACAGCCAATGGCATCGTTTTTTCCTGGTAAAGGAGCTCCTGGGTGAAGTCAGCTGAACTTCACCTTGAGTGCCTTCCCCCAAGGGCTGGGCTCTAATCTCAGCATTGCAAACTCAAGCCAGTGAAGCAGAATCACCTCCTGGCCTCAAGTTCACAGCCTAGAAGAAAGATCCCAAGAAGGAAAATGTGCCCTTAAAGACAGGGCTTCGGGGCTCAGAGCTAAAGAGTGTTGGCTGCCCTTTCAGAGGATCCGGGTTTGGTTTCCAGCACCCATGTGACATCTCAAAACAGCCTGTGACTCATGTTCCAGGGGATCTGACACCTTCTGCCAGCACCAAGCCAGTCTGTGGAACACAGACCTGTATGCAGATAAAACCCAGTCAATCAGCTCCTCGCTGAACAAAAGCATCAGTCACAGCGAATTGTCAGGGAGACAGCTCGCTCCATTTAGAGACCCGCACCAGGCACACCCATACCTGTCACCTAACGTCACCAGCTGCATTTAGGGGCTCTTGCTGGTTGACAGGACTGTGATGATTTTTCCTCCCTTGTGTGTTATAGAGATTCAACTTTTCTTAAATACTAAATTTCTTCTACAGTAAATATACTTTGCAATAAGTTATTTTCAAAAAAAGAAGAAGAAAAAGAAAGAAAACAGCAGGGCAGATACCCTTGCAATGACTGACAGCTGCATCCTGGGGAAATACAGAGACAGAGCAGAAAAGAAAAAAGTCAGAACCAGAAATCAAAGCAATTAGGCCAGAGTAGAGCCATGGCTCTTGAACACTGGAAACAAATTTAAAGAAACAGATCTCAAAGGTTCGTAGATCTCATAGGCAGCTTGGAATATTGTCTAAGCATCTGCTTTTCTAATTTTAAAAACTGCCAGGTGTAAATTGGGTGGTGGTGGTCACGCCTTTAATCCCGGCACTCCAGAGGAAGAGGCAGGCAGATCTCTGAGTTCAAGGCCAGCCTGGTCTACTTCAGGAGTTCAAGGACAGCCAGAGCTACACAGAGAAACTCTGCCTTGAAAAATCAAAAAGAAAGAAAGGAGGGAGCACTCAGGAGGGAGCGACAAGCGGATCTCTGTGAGTTAGATACAAAGCAAGTTCTGGGACAGCCAGAGCTACATAGAGAGAATCTGTGTCAAAAACAAAACAATAAGACAAAATGTGCTGCTGGTGCAAAGCTAAAGCTTTCTTCTTCTTCTTCTTCTTCTTCTTCTTCTTCTCCTTCTCCTTCTCCTCCTCCTCCTCCTCCTCCTCCTCCTCCTCCTCCTCCTCCTCCTTCTCCTCCTCCTTCTTCTTCTCCTTTTCCTCCTCCTCCTCCTCCTCTGCTTCTTCTCTCGAGGTCAGTGATAGAGCATTTTGTACTCAGGAGGCCCTGGGTTTCGCCGCAAGCACTAAAAAGAGAGCATAAATACAAACCTATGTGGGGCCGTGTAACGTGAGCAGTGTAACTGAGGCCAACCAGGAAGTCCGCAAGGGTTCACAGAGAGAGGATAAGATGTGCACCTGAAGGCCAGGTCCCTGCAGGGTAGTCTAGTGACTAGGAGAGGCCGCTGAGGAGCGTGGGCCCTAGCAGAGGTCACTCTCTCCCCACCCACAACTTTCACCTTCCCCACCGTAATTACAGTGTGCGCGAACCTGGGATGATCCAGAAGATGCCTCCTAGAATGGAGCTGAGCATCCACACAGATGACCAAGTCTCCTCCCGCAGCCTCCAGTCTTAGATTGTTAGCTGAGCTTTGAGAGAAACTGGTGACATCTCAAGCCAGCATGTGGCTGGTCCCACCGCTGCCACCTCTGCTATCTCCTGCTGCTGTCCGACTGTCTCTTAGGAGGATGTGTCCTGGGAAGAAGCTCTCGGGCAGCCAGAGGAAAGCAATGACAATTGTCATAGAGGTTAAAGACTGGTGAAGCAGCCCCCAGGGTGCCATCTGCCCAAGTCCCTTCCACGTCAAAGCCTTGATGACTGGGGCTGGCTGGATGTCTCGCTAGGAACATCTGGCTGTGTCAGAGGTTGGTCCAGAACTCTGAACCCTGCTGTCCAAGGATAAGAGATCTGTACCATGACATCCCTGTCCACAGTCTTCAGAGCTGCAGATACCCAAATCAACATCTTCCATCTAGGCAGAACCAGGGCCACGGGGGCTTTGGGAATGCTCTATGCTGAAGGTTCCAGCTGTGGGGGTTGCCCTCTATAGCTGTCCAGGAAACATTCCTCTTGGAACCTAAGTTTTACCTCTGGGTTTTTTACCTTTCTTTTTTATTATAATTTTCCTCCCTACTCTGTGGCTGGATCCTGATATCCTCCCTCTTCTCTTTTCGTCGTTCCTCTCTTCTCTCCCTAGATTTCTTCTCCTACTTTTTCTCTGTGCCTGTCAGCCCTGCCTACCCCACTCCTACCTAGCTATTGGCATTTTAGCTCTTTATTAGACCTATCAGGTGTTTTAGACAAAGTAACACAGATTCACAGAGTTAAACAAATGCAACACGTCTTTGCATCATTAAATAATATTCCACACCATAAACGAATGGAACACATCTTAAACTAATATTCCACAACAATCTTCCATCAAAAATCAAGATAGAGAGTAAAGTCCAGAGCTGGTCTTGCCACCACTGTGGGGGGAGGGTCTGCTTGCCCTGTCTCCAGTGTGCCCTCTATGTTTAACTTCTCCTAAGTTTCCACTGTGGCTGCTGAAGCTCCAGCCTTCACATCAACATCCCACCAGTGTGAGACAGGAAGGCCATCATCGCACCTGGCTCTATTCTGGCCTACCCCAGCCTCCTCCCAGCTTGGGTACCAACCACAGTAGTCTAGGCCTGTACCCTAGGAAAGGCAAAGACATTCTCCCCGCAGGACGAGGAAAGGAAGGGCACAGTGTGCCGCAGGCTCCAGCCCATGAGGAAGGGGCCTGGCCAGTATCTGTCTATAGCACACAGGGAGAGAAGAGAGTGGCAGTTCTATTAGGATTACCATGGGGAAGCACGGAAAGATCCACAAAAGCAGGCAATGCGAGAGGCTTGGGCGGCAAGGTTGAGTGCACCGCTCCTAACACAGGAGGTGCCCGCCCAGCCAATTACCATAGAGCTGCTGAGCTGCCGGCAGGGGGCGCTGAGAGTCCGACTCCCTGGTCAGACTCCATTAAGCCCATCCTTCTCTCCTGATTAAATCTGCTGTAAATGCTGGCTTCCCAGGGGAGGGAATGGGCTGTCGCCTGCAGACGGCTTGCTGGTGCCGGCCCCTGGACTCTTGCCGTACCCTAGGGCTCTGAGTTGCCTTCACTCAGGGAGGATATAGCCTTTTGCCTATGACCAGCCCCACCCCAGTTTGCGCCTGGTGCCACTTTTACCCTCTGAGCGACAGTTTCATTGACCGGCCAGTTCCTCCACTTTGGAGACTTACCAAGTTTTCTCAGGGTCCTTCTTCCTCGGCGGCTCTTCATCTATCTCCGTGTCTGTTTTTCTGCTCCCTGTGACCAAATGCAGACATTCCCTAACAACTGGCCACCCTCCCTCTGGAATTCAATCTCACTCTCCATATGGGCAACCCTTGTTTCTGCAGTACCAGTTCTGACTTCTCCCCCAGACTCTGCCCCTCTGACCAGTCAGGTGCCACCTCCACCGTGTGCACCTGGCCGCCCAGTGACAGCTCTCGCCATTCTCACTTCCCCTGACCTGAGTGCTCTCCCTGACTCCTCCCCAAGCCCCCTCGACTACCCTCCATTCTACAGGCAAGGCTGATGGCCCCTGGGTCTGTCCCATATGGCTGAGGTGTCACCGACAGTGATGGCTTCAAGAGCATGGATCCTCAGAACTGAAGATCAGGGCTGCCTCCTGTCACGGGGCCCAGGTCTATTGTGAGGAGAAACCTTGGGAGCTGTAAGGTGAAGGTTCCCCCTGGGGACCCAGTCCACATCAAACTACCCCTCCCCTTGAGGGCGTATGCCAGGTAAGAGCAGTGCATCAGCTGGGTGGTCACTTAATGAACACAAATTATCAACTCCCAGCACACTGGCACCTAAGGGTGAAATGTGTGGTGCTTCGTGGAGGCACGTGACCTCCTTGAAGGGCAGCTAGTCACTTGACTGTTATGGGCAGGTGGCTGGGTTAATGTAAGCAGCACTGTGAGGTGTCAGTGTCAGGGAGAGACGTCCTGCAGCTCAGGAATCATGATGCAGAGCTCTCCGCCCCAAGCGGACCTCAATCTGCCATTCGTTCCCTGGCCTTAGTCAGTAAGTGGCTGATGGGGGACAGATGTGCCCAAAGGCAGTATTGATGGTCACAGCCTCTGGCCGAGGATGGTCTTAGCTGGCGGGCATGTATCACAGCCACAGAGAGACACTCGTTTTCCTCCAGCATGCTTATTTCCTCATCTTGATGGCCGATCGATCGTCGTTGAGAGCCGTGATCCAAATGATTGGGAGGAGACACATACATACATCTTCAGTGCTGCTGTCTCTGCTCCCTGTCTCTCCGCAGCAGTGTTCAAGGGCCCAGAACAAGGATTAAAGTTCCAAAGATGGCAGAAGATATCAAGACAGAACCAGCTTTTCTTCCTCCAGGAGGGTCACGATCTTGTCAGGATCCATCTTGCAACTGTTGAGAGTGAAGAACCTTCTGGATTGGGACTGGAGAGACTGTCCAGTGGTTAGAGCACTGGCTGTTCTTCCTAGAAGACCTGGGATCAATTCCCAGTACCCACATGACATCTGTAACCATCTGTAACTCCAGTTACAAGGGAGCTGACACCTTCTTCTGGCATCTGTGGGTACCAGGCATGCACGTGATGCCTGAACATCCATGAAAGTAAAATATTCATACACAAAAAGTAATTTAAATTGTTTTCTTTAAAAGGGAACTGTCTAGATTACAGTAGATGATTGCAAGTGTTTACCCGCATTTAAGATCACCTGGCGGTCAGATTAGACCCAGGTTGCTGGGATCTACCCCAGTTTCTGGAGAGATCCAGGGCCAAGGCTGACTGTCTGTCTGTCCATATGCTCCAGGTGACCCTAACAGTTCCAGGGACATCATGGTGAGAAACAGTGGACTAGAGAGACAGGGGCGACTTTCCACTGTGTCATGAGACCCGGGCTGGGCTCCTTTGTTCAGAGCAAGAAGATCATGTGCAGTCCCACGGGGCGGTGCTGACCTCAGCTGCTAGAGATGGTAAACTCCAGGTGCCTGGTGATGTGACAGAATTCCCGCATGTCAACACAAGCAGCTCCGTACCGTGGCAGGACAGGCCCACCTCTGGGTACAGAGAATGGGACTGAAGAGATGGCTCAGCAGTTACCAACACATGCTGATCTTGTAGGGTACCTGTGCTATTCTTGTCCATTCTGATCCCAGGGACAAACTTGACCGGGGTAGTGAGGGAATGAAGAAAAGATGAACACAGACATACACACAGACAGAAAGTTGGGACTGAGACGACCACAGCATCCTGGAAACTCTACGAGTTTATTATATAGAGTTGAACAGAGAGGTGGGGGTTATTGCATACGGACAAAGAAGGAGACCGAGTTACTACATACAAGGAGGCAGGGTATATGGTATACAGCTGGATCAAGGAGACAGGTTTAGCTAATCTTGTCTTGGCAGGAACAGTCTCTGTAGAGGAGCAATCTTCCGGCCATGAATATCTTGGGCGGGGGAAGAAAGCTGGGGTAGACATTGTCTGCACATACTATCAACATCCACACACGGACCAGAAGGGAAGTCTTTGCCATCTCCCCCTAAGGCTCACCCCAAGGATGAGGCACCACCATCACTCCTTCCGTCTGAGGCTCTGGGGTCCTCAACATGGCCGTGCCTTATCAACAGAACACACTCCCTCAGGACTTCACTCCCTAAAGATCTCCTCTGTGCCAGACAGAGCTGCATCCAGTTCCAGTTCCAGCCTGTGAGTCCCTGTAAAAAGAAGGGCTGCCCCAGGGTGTCAGAGCCCAGAGAAACCACAGCCCTGCACACAGAATGCTGAAATGCTGAGAACGAATCCCCTCCCTGGAAACGTAAGCGTCACACCCTCCCTAGCTGCCACCTTCACGTCCCGGGAACCCTGTTTACAGGGACAGCCAAGAGAGGTAGTCTTAGCAGGTATTTCGTGGTGACAACAGACAACAGCAGGCTTGTGAGCAAGCAAGTGAGCTCTCAGGGGACACTGCACAGCCAGGGCCACCAGCATCCTTGTCAAACCCAAGAGAGCAGAGGCCAGGGATAGTAGGGTTTCCCTCCCTGGTGCTACCAGAAACTTGCAAGACCCCAAAGCCAGCCTGACATGGCGGAAGGTGGTGTCTCAGGCCCTGATGAGTCTCAGCTTCACGTCCATCTGGCCCAGATTGTTGGCTCTCCATTGGCTCATCACGTTTCCACCCCTGAGGTCTCACTTGCACAGCCCGATGCTGCCTCCTTCTCTCTCAGGAATTTGGCAAGGCAGTCAGTAACAAAGATGTCTGCAGAATGAAACCCAGCCCCTTTGGGGGTACTCCTTGTGACTTGCTGAAGAGATCAGCTTGGCACAGGAAGTCAACAGCTTGCACCCACTACAGGCACTAGCAGGAGCCAAGATCCCCAAGGATGCTGCCAATGCTCCTCCCGCCCACTGCTCCCTCACCGTCCCTGGGAGGCAAGTGAGAGGTGACTGAGAGCCACAGATGCTGGGAGGCGGTGAGACATCCCACAGCAGACAACGGCACTTGGAGAAGAGGCACTTCAATCAGCAAGGATGCACTGGACTTACTCCAGAGAGCTACCAGCATGGCTGGTCTCTGAGGAAGGTCATACCCCCATTCCGTCCCCACCCCCACCACCAAGCTGTCCTGTACAGATTCAAAGAGAATGTGGGTAGTACCAGCTATCTACCCTGGCTCTGCAGGATATGTTGCCTACAACAAACAGTCTTGTGGAATCCAGACAGAGGCAGCCCTCCATAGCACTTCCGTAGAGAGAGGGAGGAGATGGAAGGTGCCCACAGGAGTGTGTGGGCTCTGGGAAGGGGAACAAAAGAATGGGGGTAGCATGTGCATGGTGTGCTGGGCACAGTGAAGGCCGTGGTCTTGCGAGTGCGATCTGGGCAAGAACAAAAGCCTGGGTTGAGCAGAAGAGCTAAGCACCCTAAGCACCAAGGGAGCCTCAGGCTTGTGGGGAGACCTCATATAGGGCCTTTCTGGTGGGGCTATGGTGGCTCAGGGGACAGACCAGACTCAGGGCTTCTTGGGCCCTGTCCCCAATCTGATGGAAGAGGAAAGGAAATGAATCTAGACCCCATGAACTCTCTTCCTCACCCAGGAACAGCCAAGAAGGCTCCAGGGACTCCAGAAGTCCAGGGGAGCTGCAGCACTTGTCAGGTTAATTTATAGTGTTTGGATTCATTACAGAATAATTATCTCATTGATTTGCTGTTGGCGTGTTTATGGTTTCTGCTCTCAGATCAGAAAAGATATAGAGAAGCTAAAGTAACTTTAATTATGTTAGCGCCTGGGAAATTTAAAAGTTAGCACTTCAAATATTTTTTAAATGCCGTAAAACAGAAGTGACCATCCACAGCAAAATTCTAGCACAGAAGGGCCAGTGAGTGGCCTGGGAGATCACATCCTGACCCCAGGAGAGAAAGTCGCTGTGAACTCTGTCCACTGGTATCTGGGTGGGCTTGCCCTTCATTTTTTACAAAGTAAAGGGCCCATTCCATATATGGCATCAGTTTACTTCTCCTGCCCTAAATGTTTATAAAAGCCCTTCGGTTCCCTATAAGGAGCCACTCCTACCCTCCAGCCCTGTGGTTGAAGGTGCTGCCAGTACCTCAGGCCAGGAAGGGCCATGAGAGTCCTGCCGGCATCCTACACTCTGTGGGGGCAGAAGAGAGGAGGGGTCCTCTTGCAGGCTGAACTGCTGCAGCCTTTCTGCCACCAGGAGGGCAGTGCATCTGGTCCTGAAACCAGACCAGAGGGTGGAAACGCTAAGAAGCTGAGCGCTGGGTGTGAATGGGAGGCCTCCGTGCTAGGTCACGCAATCACTTCACAGGACCCGCACACACAGGCGCCAAGAAGAGCCATTCTCTGCCGAATCCACACGTTAGTATCTGTTCAGTGGCTTAGTCTTGTCGTTAGGTGTCACACACACACACACACACACACACACACACACCTTGCAAATCAAAGAGCTGGGGCTAGAGCTTGGAGAGTGAATGTGACCATAACTTTAAGGAATAAATTCAAATTATAATGAAGATTGAATATAATGGATGAATTGACTCAGGTTTGTTTAAACTGCCAGGAGCACAGATAGAATCAAGGAAGACAAGCTGTACAAGAGTTATCGAACCCAAAGTCTCCCTCCCCAGTCAGACTGGACCCCAAACCTGGGCCCATTCTTTTTCTATCACTCTCTCCAGCAAGTCAGCCCCAATTTCTCCCTCTCAGAACTGGGTCCTGCGGCAGCTCCCCGTCGAAGCCTGAGCTGAAGACAGCTTCATCACGCCTGTACAGCTGTCGCCATATGAAGAAGGCGGATTTAGGTGCATCGTGAGGCCTAGAGGGAACCCGGAGGGTCTCCCTGTGCAGCAGTCAGTCCTGCAGGGACACCAAAGACCTCATCCTTCACCTCCCCAGGGATGGGGTGTCTCCGTAATCCCCTCACTGGCCTTACCTGGCTCCTCTTTCCCCCAAGTTCCCCAAGCCTCAATGGACTTGACCCCTCAGGGGCCAATATAATGTGTGGCCATGACTGGGTGTCACTCCCCACGACCTTTTCTGCTAGTCTCGGGATTTAAGGCCCATCTTCTCTACCAGACTAATAAAGAAAGGGTGGGGCCACAGCTCACCACTGCCAGCCACCTGGGGCTCCACCCCCTGAAAAGAGAAGCCACGGATGCTCCAGTTCCTCTCCTCACACTCATAGGGAGCTTGTTCTGAGCCACACCTGAGACCCACAGAAGGAAACTTCTGGAACAACTGCGTGGCAGAATGTGCACCTCCAGTCAGTTCTGTCTGCCCAAGCTGTGCAGAAGGGGAAAGAGCAAGATAGAACCACTGTGAAGACAAGTTGACTCCTCAGGGGTCAGGAATGAGGGAGCCACAGGCTCCTGGGTTCTCTGGGACACGCCATGAGAGGACTCGTGGATGAGATCATGCATTTCGAGAGCATCTAGCATGTGAATGATTGATGGAACTTCAGACCTTGGCTGGTCCTCGGCTTCTGTGCTCAGCACACTAAAGGTGACCCTGTGGTGACTGTGGTGACTGCTGGCATCGTTGCTCATTAGAATCGATCGGATTCCCAACACTCAGAGACTCCAGAGAGTGGGACAGTCGCTAACGGTGCCTCAGGAGACACTGCAGCCACGGGTCCAGCAGCCAGGAGTTAACCGGAGGCTGAGCAAAGCAAATTTAGACCTTCCAGAAACCAGAAGCAGGTTGGCCTTGCACCTTCCCGACTCAGTTATAGCTGGGTTTGTGGTTGGTTTATGACCTGCTACACCCCAGAAAGGGCTCCGAGGGAAGACCGTGTTGTGAGTATCAAGCCTGTCTCGCCAACTGAACCTCCCCTGTCAGAACAATATAAGCTGCTTAGGCCCGATGGGGAAGAGGGAGCTCTGTAGTCCTCAGCCAGAGCCAGACAAATGTGGGGCCCCCACTCAGGATTAATAAGCCGTGACACAGGTGTTTGGTCTGGTTGTTTAAACTGGGCGGGATTCTTGCCTTTCGGGTTTTTGTCTTTTCAGCTCACAAAAAGGCTATTATTTGTGTAAGAGCCTCGTTCTGAGCGGTGGCGTAAGTGCCGGGAAGTGGAGAGGAAGGAAAGGCTCGTGTCTCGCACCCAGACAGCTGGGGAAAGGACCAAGAAGACAGCAAATTAGCAGTTTGAGCCAGCGAGAAAGCTGCAGGGCAAGCTAGCTCAGTTCCACAGGCAGCCAGGCGCCTGCAGTGAGGACAGACTGTGGCGAGTGTCCTCAAACCAAGGCGGCTGAAGAACAAAACAGAACAAATGAGAGAGGCGGGTGGGCAATCGAGGGAAGAAGGGCAGGGCTGTGGACACAGACAGGCTCTATGCCAGGTTGGTTTAAGGTTTTCTTATGTCTGTGCTCTCTCTTTCTCTCCCCGATCCCTCCCATGTGTGTGTGTGTGTGTGTCTGTGTGTGTGCATGCGTGTGTGTCTGTGCATGGTGTATATGTACGTGTGTCTGTGTGTACGGTCTGTGTATGATGTGTATATGTGTGTGTTTGTATATAGTGTATATGTATGTGTGTATGTGTCTGTGTGTATGTGTCTGTGTGTCTGTGTGTACTCATATACAGAGGACAAAGGACAACTTATAGGAGTCCATTCTATTCTCCCACCATGTGCGTTCCAGCAATGAAACTCAGGTGATCAGGCCTAGCTGCACACTGTGTGTGTGTGTGTGTGTGTGTGTGTGTGTGTGTGTGTGAATGTCTGTGTGTATGTACTCATATACAGAGGTCAAAGGACAACTTGTGGGAGTCACTTCTCTTCTCCTATCATGAGTGTTCCAGCGGTCAAACTCCAGTGACCAGGCCTAGCTGCACACCCTGTTACCCAATGAGCTAACTTGTTGGTCCTGTTTATCGTCATCTTCTGGAAGCCTACTAGGTACCCTCAAGGAATGTAGGGGAGAAGTTCCCTGTGGAGAGAGCAGGGCCCATGGTTGCCCGTCATCAGCCCAGAGAGAGGAGCAAAGACCCCCAGGCCACCCCTTTCCGAGGTGACCAGAACACAGAGTACCACACCCTGGGCATGACTCAGGGTGAGTAGAGAGGAGAGTGAGGTCAGCCTGCTTCTGACTGGCATTTTCAGGGAATGCCAAGGTCCCCTGCAGGTGGGGCCCAAAGCACAGGGAAAACCCAAAGGCAGACTTCCAGCCTGTGCCTGCGAGCAGAACCTCACTAGAAACCAGGGGACATCTTTCCCCAACATTCATCACCACAGGATGAAGTCCCATACTCATATGACTCACAATGACTGCAGCTGCTGCCTCTCCAAGAAAGGGAAAGACCCAAGGAGGTGAACCCCACGTTATCCTGGTGGGACAGGATAGCCATAGCCACAGTGACCCCCCATTTCTAACTCAGCTTGTCCTGATCAGTGCAGTTCCTGCACTGAAGGCATGGAGCAGAGCTCCAGTTCACCTCAAGCATAAATAACACTCAGTGGAACCAATCTCCTCCGGATATACTTCTGGCTTCTAGCAGAAGTCCTGCGATAGACAAGGCAAGATAAAAACCACCCGGAGTAATCATCTCAGCGAGGCTGAAACACAGCACTGGACCCGAAGACAGGAAATTAAAAACTTAGGAATAATATGTTAAAGGATCCAAGGGTAAAGATAATCAATGTACTGTGTGTTAGGTGATTTCAGTAGAAAAGAAACTGCAAGAAAGAACAACTCAATGACATGAGAACGCACAGAGGCAGAAACAGAAGCCAACCAAGTGCTCGTCGGTGCACTTGGCACAGCCGCAGAGTAGGCCACTGGGTGTCATGATAGGTCAGAGGGAAATTTCCCAGTGACAGACACAGAGGGAACAAGACAAGCAGAAGGAATAGGACGTAAAACAATTGCAAGAGAAAACAGGCCAGATCTTCCATAAACACTGAGACTAAATCCAAAAGCATAAAGTGCCCATACTCTGAAATCGCAGATAAGGAACAAAAGCAGTATTTGGAGGAATAATCACTGGGAATCTTTCCAAAACTAGTGACGGTAAATCAGAAATCCAGGAAACTTAGCACAGAAAAGGATAAACACTGACAACAGAAACAAACATAGGCAACATCTATTCAGATTGCAAAACGAAGAAGAGAAACTGAGGAACTGGAAGAGGGACCTGGACACAAGAACTGAGCGACAGCAGGAGTGTTTTAGACCATGTCTCGAGGGAACATCCACAAAGGAAGACAGGACGTCAACAATTCATTAAGGGAGAGAAAAGGCCCAGAATTCCTTGTCCACTGAAAACGCCCTCCAAAAGTGAAGGGAAGCTGAGGAGCTTCCTGGCAATGGCTCTTCCCTACTTCCTGTCTGCAGGTCTCCCATGTTTCCTGTCAGAGAACTTCCCTCACTTCCTGTCAGCATACCTCTTCTACTTCCTGTGAGGTAAGACTTTACTTCTCATCAATGAGCTTCCCCAACAACCTCTCAGAGGGTCTCCTCTACTTCCTGTCAAAGAATCTCCCCTACTTCCTGTCCAGTGCCTTCCCTTCTTCCAATCAGTAGACTTCCTCTACTTTACTTCCTCAGACCCCTTCTACTTCCTGTTAGGATCTTTACTGTTGTATACTTCCCAGTATCCTGCCAGAGGACCTTCCCTACTTCCTGTCATCAGACTTCCCCCACTTCCTGTCAAGAGTCTCCTTTATTTCCTGTCAGCAGGCCTCTATCTCATCTCAGAGGACCTCCTCTTCAAGCAATGACAAAGGCAGAGTAAGTTTCCCAGGCACAAGAACTATAGCATCAGGCACAACGCACATCTAAAGAGGAAGGAATAGCCTAAGAAAGGGAGTAAGTGAAGATCAGAGGTTATGAATTTATTTTCAAGAAAACTGATGTTAATGACTTTAATTTTTTTCAAAAGAAATTGAAAGATCAGTGACCAGGCAATAATAGTGCTCTGTGAGCTAAATGTTTGTACCCCTTCAAAGTTCATATGTTAACATATTCATGGGAGTCGGGGCCCTTGGGGTGTGATTGATCATGGAATGGACCCCTGTAAAAGAATCCCAGAGATCCACCTCACCTATTCCACCATAAGATACAGAAAGATATTAGCTCTAACCCAGATAGCCTGTATTGTATACCAAATCTACTGCTGTCTTCATCTTGAACTTCCGGGACACCAGAATCATAAGAAAATACACTTTTGTTATCCACAAGTGTCACTAAAATCCTTCCCTGGGGGAAACAGAAGCAATGTCTAATAAGACTTTCTCTTTAGACTCTAATGATAAACTAAAGTCCATTCCTGCTGTAGTTCACCCTGGAGAACCAATGAGTTTATGGGGTCTATTTACAGAGCATGGATGAAGATTTGCTGGTGGGAGCATGGGTGACCCCAAAGCGCTGGAAAGTCTTCAGCCAGCACAGTTAGTGGCTTCTCCATAGCTACAAAGACAGAGCCCTCTTTGTTAACCTTCTCCGACTATCTACGCTAGCACCTCCCCTAGATGCTAAAACCATGTGAAATTAGAGCAAAATCGCATATGAAAAGTGGGGAGCAGTGACTAGAATATCAAAAGAGAGTCCAGTGCCCTTTTTAATCCTCCTTCTCTGAGGGATGCCAACAATCCACAGGCTCTTCCGTGATGAACTTTCACAGTTAGACACAGCTGATCTCCTGCACATGGCCGCAGAGAATAGCAGTTTACAACAAGCCACTCTGTCTATGGTATTTGTTATAATAGTTCAACAGGACTAAAACCTATTGGAACAGCAACCAGGGCACATCATTTACATACACACACACACACAAAACCCTGAAATGTGATAATCGTGGCA